>NC_063218.1:0-1394166 GCF_020740725.1 Corvus hawaiiensis | reverse complement strand
TTTCTCCTATGAGGGAATATTTTCTGTCCCAAAGATTTCCTTGCATGCATCAATTCCGGGAATCTAAAGAGGTTTTTTTCTTCCCTGCGTTTGTGGAATGAAACACAGAGAGTTTGGCCAAAACCAAAAAGATTGTGACATGCAGGGACACGTTTTTTATTGCTGTTCCTGCCTTTGGGAAATTAAATTAGACCAGGAATGGTGCTGGTTTAAAAATTCCCACTTTTCAGGGCTGATTCCTCCTGTGCTGCTTCTTCACAGCTCCGAGGTGAGGTTTGTTCCAGGCCTGTTCCTGGCTGTTTAAAACTGGTTCTAACCATCAGATGGATATGGGGAATATTTATGCTGAAAATAAAATTTCTGCTGATTTTGTCTTAAGGAATTCAGAGCTGGGAGCTTGAACTCCTGTCGGGAAAGGCTGGGAGAGCTGGGAATGTTCATCTGGAGAAGGGAAAGCTCCAGGGAGAGCTCCGAGCCCCTTGCAGGGCCTAAAGGGGCTCCAGGAGAGCTGGAGAGGGACTGGGGACAAGGCCTGGAGGGACAGGAGCCAGGGAATGGCTTCCCAGTGCCAGAGGGCAGGGCTGGATGGGAGATTGGGAATTGGGAATTGCTGGCTGGGAGGGTGGGGAGGGGCTGGGCTGGAATTGCCAGAGCAGCAGTGCCCAAGGCCAGGCTGGACATTGGGGCTGGGAGCAGCCTGGGACAGTGGGAGGTGTCCCTGCCCATGGAATGGGTGTCACTGGGTGGGATTTAAGGTCCCTTCCAGCCCAAACCATCCTGGAATTCTCAGATCTTTTCCTGGATGACTTTGACACCGAAGCTGCTCCTGCCCTTATCCACCCTCCCTGCTCCATGACTGAGCTGTGAACACCCACAGGAGCTCCTTTGGGAGGCCATGGCCTGGAATTTCTCAAGGTGTGATCAAAAATAATCCCCAGGCAGAGCTTTGCCCATTCCCATTTCCACAAAATGTGGACAATAAATCCAAATTCCCTCTCTTCCCAAAAATGTGCCGGCAAAATCAGACATATTAATTTGATCCAAGGAATTGCTGCCTGCTGGGCCTGCCTTGGGATGATTTTTGTTATGTAACCATAAATTCCTGCTATTTTCTTCCCAGCTTTAGTATCTGAGGTATTTTAACTCCTCTGTCTGCTTTCTTAAGGAAAGGAAACACACAGGAAAATCCTAAAGTTACTTCCGGGGATTTCTAACCCAGGTCTTTGTTTGGGTCAGATCCCATGGGAAAGGGAGGCACAGCAGGGAAGGAGAATCTGGCAGAGGATCAGGATGGTTGGGGTTGGGAGGGACCTTAAATCCCATCCCATCCCATCCCATCCCATCCCATCCCATCCCATCCCATCCCATCCCATTCCATGGGCAGGGACACCTCCCACTGTCCCAGGCTGCTCCCAGCCCCAATGTCCAGCCTGGCCTTGGGCACTGCCAGGGATCCAGGGGCAGCCCCAGCTGCTCTGGCAATTCCAGCCCAGCCCCTGCCCACCCTCCCAGCCAGCAATTCCTTCCCAAGATCCAACCTCAATTTCCCCTCTCAGTTTGAAGCCATCCTCCTGTCCTGTCATTCCAGTTCCTGAGGAATTGTCCCTCTCTGGTTCCCTGGAGCCCCTTCAGTTCCTGGGAAGTGCTCTGAGGTCTCCCTGGAACCTTCTCCTCTCCAGACTGATCAGCCCTGGTTTTCCCAGCCTGTTTCCATGTGATACCCTGAAAACATGAGCTTTCCATGCTCCTCAGGTTTCCCTGATCCTGGAGCAGAGCAGATCCCAGCTCTGGAGAGGGGAAGGAGGCTCTGGCAGGGACTGGGAACAAGCGATTGCCTCTCCTCATGTGTCCATGGGGAATACGGTCAGGGAGAGGTGCAGCCTCTCGTGGAATCACAGAACATCCTGAGCTGGAAGGGATCCACCAGGATCACCGAGTCCAACTCCTGGACTTGTCTTGGAGATCCTTTGGGTACTGAATTACCTGGTGGGACCTTGCTTCATCTGTTAGGAGCACACGGGGATTTGCTTTGGGATTTATTTGGTGGCCAAACGATTCAGCCATAAAACTGGGATACGTGACACCATCAGAACCCCAGGTGTGGATCCCAGAGCAGCTCAGGAGGCTCCAAATCCTCCTGCATGGAGCATTTATGGAAAAAGGAGTGTGGAGCACAGGGAATTTCCCTTTCTCAGGGGCACTGCTGGGCACAGCCCTTCATTTGTAACTCCCTGGAGCGGAAGGATGGGGACAACCTTGGATTTGGTCACAACCTGGATTTGGTCACCCTCAACTTCCTTGGGAATGTGCCACGGTCTGCCAAGACATTCCTGCACAGAAGGAACATTTTTCCCTCTCCATAAGAGCCCTCTGAAGAATATTCCGATGGGGATGCATTTCAGCTTTGGATTTGGCTTCGGAATCAAAGACCAAGATTCTTCCAGGTTTTTTCCTTTTCCAAGCATCCCTGTGTGTATTCCCTGGTCAACCTTTGGAGACACCAACACTCCAGGAGCTGCTTTCATTAAGTGTCCAATCATGGGATATTTAGGTTGGAAAAGCCCTCTCAGACCATCAAACCCAAGCATTCCCCAGCCCTGCCAAAGCCACCGCAGATCCGTGTCCCCAAGTGCCACATCCACACTTCCAGGATGGCGACTCCAGCACTTCCCTGGGCAGTTTGTTCCAAGAATATGTTTTCCGAGAGTGTGAAAAATGGTCCCAAATGTCCCTCAGAGGGTTTCTCTACTCCTGGAAGTTTATCCACCTGGACAAATCCACTTTTGGGCTGCCACTTCCATCTCCTCCATCACTGAGCTCAGTTTGGAGCAGCCGTGAACATCCTTGTGCTTTTCCATAGTGGTTCCTAAATGCAGCAGGAGCTTCACCTGGAGATCCCGGAGCAGCTCCATTCCTGCAGCTGCTCCAACCACCTCTGGCTCCCTCTGGCACCACGTGGAGCTGTTCCCTTCCCACACTTTGCCTGCCCCCAAAACCAGATTCCCATTTCTTCCCAATAAACGACAACAGTTAGTGACTCCCAGCATCTGAGGAGCGCCGGGTGGGTGCCTCCGGCTCTCCGATATTTCCTGGCAGCAGGATGAAAGTGAATTAAACCAGGGAGACTTTTCCAGAGCAGCCAGGAAGGGTGTGCAGCTCTGATCTCCGCAGTGGCTGCTCCCAGCAGGTGACAGCAGGTGACAGCCACGTCCCCGCAGCCGTGGTGACCTACAAAAGGAACAGCTCCTCTGTGGAGAACTCATAAAAATTCAGCTGGTCCCTGTAAACCAGAGAGCAGCTTGTTCCAGCTTGTTCCATAAAAGATTCAAGCTCCCACCTTTCCTTTATTCCCAGCCCCAGGAGCCTGTGGAGTCCGTGGGTTGGGAATGAGAAGCTCCTCAAACAGCCCCGAGCGGGTCATGGCTCCGTCGCTTCCTCCTGGTCACCCTCTGGATTGATTGGATTTTTAACTTGTGCTGTCACTCAGGGCTGAGTGGAGGCAGGGGGATTCAAACATCCACAGTGTGCCTCGGAAAGGGATTCCTGGGATGGCGGAGTGGGCACTGGGCAGAAAACAGAGCAGGGAATTCTCTGTCTGTGCCCCAAATCCCATAGCCCTGGATAAAGGGCTGAGGAGGAAGGGAGTGTGGATACATTTTATTGCCTTTCTGATTAAAGAATCCCAGAATCCCAAAGCGTTGTGGCTTGGAAGCCCAAATCCCATCCCATCTCACCCCTGCCATGGCAGGGACACCTCCCACTATCCCAGGCTGCTCCAAGCCTTGTCCAACCTGGCCTTGGACACTGCCAGGGATCCAGGGTCAACCACAGCTTCTCTGGGAACTCTATCCCAGCATGTCCCCACCCTCCCAGCCAGGAATTCCTTCCCAAGATCCCATCTAACCCTACTTTCTTCCAGTCTGAAGCCATTCCCCTTGTCCTGGCACTCCAGTCCTTTCCCCAAAGTCCCTCTCTCTGTCCCTGTGTTTAAAGTCGTTAAAAGCAAGCAAACAACCTCCTCCTCCCAGCTCTGAAATCCCCCAAATTCCCATTTATTCAGCAGACAGACTGAAGTGTCCTAATCCAGAGCTTCAAGGATTATTTCTCATCATCCCTCGGTGTGGAAAACCCGGAGGCAGAGCGGTTTCTATCCCAGTTCTCCCGGTTTTAGCAGATATCGGTGCTGCGGTTTGATTTCACTCTGATAAAAGGGATCCCTCTCTCGGTGACCAATTCCTGCCCCACCTCCAAACCCGGAGCTGTTTTCCACCTTGGAAGAGGATTGAGTTGTTGGCTCAGTGGCTTCCTCAGCCCAGCTTTCCCTGCAGTGTTCCCGTCTCTTTCACCCTCAGATCCCGGACAATAAATCTGGCTCAGGACCAGCTGTTCCTGACACCTGAATTTCTCAGCTGTCCATTTGTAGCCCATCAAAGCTGCATCTCAAATATTCTGCGTCCTTGGACTCCACATTCCTTATTCCTAAAGACTTGGGAATTTGTGTTTCTAAATAAAGGGGAAAGAAGAGAATTTTTGGTGTCTGTATCACAAAAAGCCAATTACACAACGTGATAAATGTTATAAAGCAATGAGAGAATAAAACTGGACGGGAGGAGCAAGTCCAGGAGGATCGTTGATCTAATCCTGCAAGAAGAAAGTCGATTGCACGCCCAGGATTGTTCTCCTGGATTAGGAATTGTTTAATTGGGAATGATTGTTCCCACTGTTAAATGGGCTTTAGAGCAGAAAAGGCAGGGAAAGTGATTTGTCATGCAACTGCCAAATCAGAGAATCATGGAATATCCTGAGCTGGAGGGATCCCAAGGATTATTCAGCCCAGCTCCTGTCCCTGCACAGACACCCCAACAGTCCCACCCTGTGCATCCCTGGGAATGGCATCCAAACCCTCTTGGAGCTTTGGCAGCCTTGGGAATGTGCCCATTCCCTGGGGAGCTGTTCCAGTGCTTATTCCACCCTCTGGGGGAGGAACCTTTCCCTGATATCCATCCCAAACCTCCTCAAGCACATCTGATTTTCCCCCCGTCCTGTTGCTGTTCCCTGGGAGCAGAGCCCAACTCTCACTCGGGACACTTTGGATCAGTCTGTCCCTGGCTCAAGCCAAGCCTCACCTGCCCAGTCTGGGCTGGGTTTGAGCTTTTGGTCCCAGTTGGATCTAGGGGAGCTGGGAACCATCTCTGCAGGACAGCCAGGAGCCGGGACCAGCTCCACATGGAAAGACACGTGAGGGTTTGGGGTTCGGCTGATTGGGTGTGGAAATATTAATGAGGGAGAGAGAGGAGGGGAAGTTTGTGAGGAGCAGCCGAGGGCACTGGGATTGTGTAGCTGGAGAGGAGGAGACTGAGAGGAGTCCTCGTTGTGGCCTTCAACGTCCTCCTGAGGGCAGCTCCAACCTCTGCTCCCTGTGACAGGGACAGCAGGGGGACATTCCAGGGAACGGCTGGAGCTGGGGCAGGGCGTTGCCTTTTGCCCAACCTGGAAGTGAAACTCAAGATAATTTTTAGTGTAGGAGGTAACATAAAAGTGGATCTTTATGGAAGGCCTTCAGGGGCAAAGATGTCCACAAAAACCCACCCGCACGGGGTGGATACAGTTTTTATAGGTTTTAGGAAATCAGAATAATTGATAAAAAGCACCAATTGAGAGGACAAGTGGTGATGGAATTCCCTCCCCAGGTCAAGCCCCTTCTCTGGAGGCCTCCCCTCGGCACTGGCTGTGCTCTGTCCATGAAATGCATCTCCAAGAGTTGTCCTCTGCCCTGGTGGCCAGGAAGAACCAAGATAGCACTGGGGCCTTGTACCTCCCAGGGCTTGGAGCTCTGGAATTTGTTTTGTCTTTCTGCCGAGGGAAAAGCTGTGGGAAATTACTGGGAAAACTGACCACTGATATAATAAACCACAAATACACGTGTGAATAATATCGAAAATATATAAAGAAAAAAGGCAAAACACAAAACTTCATCAAGAGCAGGGTCAGGCTGGAGGGAAAGGTTCTTTCCTCGGAGGGTGGGATAAGCACTGGAACAGCTCCCCAGGGATAGGGCACATTCCCAAGGCTGCCAAAGCTCCAGGAGCGTTTGGACACTGCTCCCAGGGTGGGATTGTTGAGGTCTCTGTGCAGGGCCAGACTGGAGGATCCTTGAGATGCTTTCCAGCTCAGGATATTCCATGATTCCACGATTCTCTGCCATCAAGGACAGAACATCCTTTACAGCTTGCCTGAATCACAGATATTTGCCACTGAGTCATTCCAAATCCATCCTTGGGAACAAAGATGACACAGGAGCCACCTCCCTGCTCAATTTTATGTTCCCACCTGGATAACTCTGCTTATATTCCAGTCAGAATTGTGAAAGAAAAGCAGGAATACAGCAAACACTCCCTGGGAGTTTTCCCTCTGTGGTGTGCAAATGGAATATTTGTCCGTGAGCTGAACAGTCCAATTTTAGATATAAAACTTCCAAAAAAATCTCTAAATTTTTTTAAGGAAAATCAATCCATGCGGTTATAAATTGCAAAGGAATGCCTTTAAACACCGCCATAGTTTTTTATGGAGTATCCAATGGATTAATTGACTTTGTCCTTAATTTTTTTGTCATCAATTAACATTGTCATTAATTAAAGAGGTCCTTGTCCAGCTCATGGAGTCAAGTCCAGAAGGAATTTGTGCTGGGAATCAATAGGCCAAGAACAATGGAGTGAGGAGCTGTTGATTCTTTATGAACATATCTGAGCATAGAAAGAATCAATCTTTAATCATCCCAGAGGATTGACTCTGGAGGAAATCCATCATTCCAAGGCTTCAAGAGAATATAATTTTCCAACAAAAGACATGGAATAAAAGACATGGAATAAACCCCCTTTTATTGGCAGCACCAGGGTGGTTCCAACCTTCTGGAATAAAAATCTGCCACATTTACGGCCCCCTTTTGCTTTGGTGTCACCTTTGGGAAGAAAGATTCCGAAATATTCCAAGGGAAAAAAGGAGTCCTGTCCCAGGGAAACCTCCTGTGCGCCAGGATGGATATGCTCTGCTTAATTAATTACAGGATAATGCAAACAAATGCTGCAGAAGCTGCTCCCATTTTCCCTCAGGGCTTCATAAATATTCCCAAACCATCGGAAAATTGTTATTCCAGCTTGGCTGAAGTCAATTCCTCACTGCTGGAAAACTGTAATTCCAGCTTGGCCAAAGTCAATTCCCCACCTGCGTTTCATCCTTATCTTTGGTAGGAAAAGGGCTTTGATTATGAGACTTTTTCCCCTTCAAAAATTCCTTTTCCAAGCAAATCTTGATTTTTATGGATATTCCAGCTCTGGACACAAGAATTGAGGTGCAGGGAGATGTTTTATGGTTGTGTTCCTTGTGGATTTTCTCGTGGAAGCCTCAATCTTGGCTTTTTCTCACGGCTCCTGTGCTGTGGGATGGGGGGAATATTCCATGGGTTTCCCTTTGCTTCCTGCACATCGTGCCTGCAATAAGGCAGGGAATCCACCAGGAATATTGGAAAATCCAATCCCAAATTGGGATGATTTACGCTTATTTATAATTTGAAGGGACTTTAGGCTCAGGGAATTTTGGGGAGTGGTGATGAGGGTTTGGCTTTTTCCCATTCAGAGGAACCAAAGTGATTCCCAGATGTCCAAGGGAATCAGCGTTGGGCTCTTCCTGCTTGGAATCAGAGCATCTCCAGTTTGGGGCTGGGAGTTTCCACCACCGCAAGGCATTGTAGGAATTAAATCTCATTTTTAGGGTGCCTCGGGCTCCATTTGTTTTCAATTCTTTCCATCTTTTCCAGCCCAGGCTGTTGGTGTTTCCCAGGTTTGGGAAGCAGCTCCTGGAGTGATGGCTCCATTTCACTGCTGGGTTGATTTTCCAAGTGGGAAAACCAAAGTTGGATGCGGCAGATCCTGAAATTATTTCTTTCTATATTTCTGTGTTTATATAGTTCTAGATTGATTGATTGATTGAGTGATACATTTATTTCTATATTTCTATATTGATATTTATTTCTATATTTATTTGTTTCTAAATTTATTTATTTCTGTATTTTTAAAACTTTATTTATTTCTATGTTCATTTTTTCTGTATTTCTATATGTCTATATTGATACATTTATTTATTTCTATATTTTTATATTGATACATTTCTGTATTTCTGTATTTCTATATATACTTCTATATTTCTATATTTCTATATTTATTTTTATTTGTATTTTTTCTATTTTTATTTACTTCTGTATTTTTATTTATTTAATTCTATGTTTATTTATTTATATATTTTTATATATCTATTTCTATACTGATATATTGATATATATTGATATATGTCTATATTTCTATATTTCTATATTTCTATTTATTTATATATTTATTTGTTTCTATATTTATTTATTTCTATATTTTAAAAAAATTATTGATTTCTATATTTATTCCTATATTTCTATGTTTATTTTTATTTATATATTTTTATATTTATTTATTTCTCTATTTCATTTATTTAATTCTATATTTATTTATATATCTATTTATTTCTCTATTTTTTCTATATTTATTTATTTATATATTGATATATTTATTTATTTCTATATTTCTATTTTCCTCTATCAATATTTGTTTATCTATTTCTTTCTTTCTCTTTCTTTATATATATATTTTAATTTATGTATTCTATATTTTTTCTATATTTATTTATTTCTATATTTTTATTTCTTTCTATATTTCTTTCTATATTTCAATATTTCTTTCTTTCTATACTTATTTATTCAACAGGAGAGCTGGAAAATCAGGCTTTCCTATCCAAACTTGGTTGTTGCTTTCTATCCAACACAGAGACAATTTTGTGATGTTTTGGACTTTTATTTTCCCCCTGGTTTCCATGGTGAAAAATAAGGATTAGAACAGAGCTGGTGTTGATTGCAAGGGAAAAAAACCCAAAAATCTGTGTTGCTTCCTATGGAGAAATATCAATATCCAACGCTGGCTTTGGAGGGATCCTCCCGAAAGGAAAAATCCAATTGTTTTTCTCTTAGAAAGGAGAAAATAATGGATATTTTTATTGCTGCTGTTTGGGGGGTGGAAAAAGGGCAAGAATTCAAAGCAGAGGCTGAAGTTGGTAGGAATTGGTTTTGGGAATTGCAAATTTTCCTCGTTAATTATTGACATTCTTTGGGAAATCTCTGTTTCTGTGGCTCCTTATCCAAAGATGAGGTAGAATAGGGAATATTTTAAATCTTTATCCTACAGTGCTCACAAATATTATTGCCATAATGACTTCAAATGCGGCTTAAAAAGCTTAATTATATTTATTTTTTACAAAAATAATGTATTTTTTAACGTTGGAATTGAGTTTTCTCCAGACTTTTATGGTTCTCTAATGCTTAATTCTGTGGACGGGCCGGACACAATCATGAAATGATATTTTTGGGGCTTAAATGGTTTTAATCTCCTTGTGAAGATTCCTTGTGTTCAACTGGATAATTTCATTTTTAAGAATGAAATGAAATAAAAATTGGGGTCCATGGCAAGGAATAAACAACTTTAATCCCAATGGAAGTAAAATCTGGGAATTTTCCCTTCGGGCCTGCAGCCTCCATGAGTGCATTGACATCACTTAAATATTTTGGGGATCTGTTAAGGCAAAATTAAAAATAAAGAGATATTTGAATTCCCCTTTTTGGGCTGAATTAGCTCCATAAAAATGCATTCTCTGTTTGTGGATCCTAGAAATTCCTGTTTATAATTCCCAACTAAAAATCAAATATTTCTTCCAGATAAAATTGGCTTTGTTATAAAGATCAGAGAAATCATACCAGGAACAGCATTGGGTGCCTTGCTGTGCTCGTGATCCATAAAAATAAGGAGATTTCATGGAATCTTGGAATGCTTTAGGTTGGAAAAGCCCCCTGAGGTCAAACCCAACCATTCCCAGCACTGCCAAGGCCAGCACCAATCCTGTCCCCAAGTGCCACCTCCACAGGGCTTGAAATCCCTCCAAGGATGGTGACTCCACTGCCCTTTTCCAATATTTTCCAACTTTTCCATGGAGAAATTTCCCCTTGTTCTCATGTAAAATACTTGAACATAAAAGCATTGGTATTTTTGCTCTGAATTTAAAGCTTGGAGCTGTTAAAATTCCTGCAAATTCCGATTTTTTGGGATGAAATATGGTAAATTTAGGACCATTTCAGGTCTATTTTTTATTGCAGCAGCAAAATAAATTTAGGAATAAAAACTCTTCCATCCTTCATGAACTCTGCCATGGAAAACACATCCTAGGGAAGAATTCCAGGGCTCTGACAGGGGTAGGATCCTTGTGGAACATCTCCTTTGAGCATCGCTGCTCCTGCACTGTGGGCTTGGGATGGGGGGAATATTCCACGGGTTTCCCTTTGTTTCCTGCACATCGTGCCTGCAATAAGGCAGGGAATCCGCCAGGAATATTGGAAAATCCAATCCCAAATTGGGATGATTTCTGCTTATTTATACTTTGAAGGAACTTTAGGGACAATGTGGGGCTGGGTTCGTGCCGCCTCCTTAATTAGATTTTATTTTGTCTTTTCATCGCTTGTTATATTAAAAGAAATTGGGTTAATAAAAGAAATTGGATTTGGATGTTGATAACGCTGCCAATAAATCCCAAATCAATAAATCCCAAAAACCTGTGCTTCCCTTTTTTTTTCCGTAGGAGCCTTTGTTGGCTCATTTTGGGTTCCATTGTTGGAAAATCATCCGTCTTTGGATTACAACCATTCTTTTGGATTTTGGTGGTAATTAAGCACTGAGGTCATTAACGAGCAGCCTATTTCCTTCTCACTCATCAACAAAATTGGAATGCTTGGAATTCCAACTCCATCCCAGAGTGCTCTTATTACCTCCAAATTATGCCCCAAAAATCAGCACTAAAACCCTGTTACCTTAACGAGGAGATGGATCCCACCCCATGGACCCAGGGAATTCCCATCCCAGATGACTCCTCCTGCACTGCACTTGGCCAATGTTATTTTAAATTCATGGATGGAATAGGGATACAAATCCTGAGGGTTGATTTATGTCCTCTTATTTCAAGGAATTCCATTTGAGGGGGAGAAAATCCAGCCTCGGGAAACTGATGGGATTTTGAAAGGGAAGTGAAGGGTTATTTAGGATTTTGACAAGTGGGTTGGAAGTGTAAAAAGCAGCTTTTTAAAGAACTCGAGACTTCAGGGAGGTTTTTAAAATGTCACGGCATCCCCTGGGTGTTTCTGTGTCACCACAAACTGGTCCTTGGTCCTTTGCTGAAATCTCTGCCTGGTGAGCATCCCAAATCCTCAGGAATTGGGGAAACTCCACGCTTTTCCTGCCCCAAAACACATCCAAGGGCCATTGGATTTCTGTGGGGAGGGGATGGGCAGCCGGCAGGGAGAAGTGGCCTTTGGAAGAAATATTCCCGATTTTGGGTGGCGTTTGTTGCAGAAATTCTCCACAGTGGGATAATCCAGGAGGTTCACTCTGGTTCTTTTGGAAGTTTGAAGGGTGCCCAGCTCTGCTCCCACTGGTTTTTAAGGTGAAGACAAATTTATCCCAAAATCTCTGCTATTTGGATCCTTCTGTTGATTTTAGGCCGGACAATTTTGAAAGGAAAAAGAAGGTTCTTTCAGATTTTGAAAAGTAAATTTTACATCTAAAAATCAGATTTTTAAAGAAATTGAGAATTTGAAATTTTAAAATGTCACAGCCCCTGCTGGGTGCTTCTGTGTCACCACAAACCCCCTTGGTCCTTTGCTGTAATCCCTGCCTGGTGAGCATCCCAAATCCTCAGGAATTGAGGGAACTCCACGCTTTTCCTGCCCCAAAACACATCCAAGGCCCATTGGACCTCTGGAAGAAATATTCCCGATTTTTGGTGGTGTTTGTTGCAGAAATTCTGCACAGTGGGATAATTCAGGAGGTTCATTCCTTGTCATATCTCTAATTCTTTTGGAATTTCGAAGGGTGCCCAGCTCTGCTTTCTAAGGTGGAGACAAATCCCAAAACCTCTGATATTTGAATCCTTTGGATTCCAGGCTGGCCAGCAGCGCTGGTGGGAGCAGGAAATCACGGTGAACGGGAATATCCAGAAGGGGGAATTGATCACCTACAACCTGACGGAGCTCATCAAGCCCGAGGCCTACGAGGTCCGCCTGACGCCCATCACCCGCTTTGGGGAGGGGGACTCCACCATTCGGGTCATCAAATACAGTGGTAAGGACTTGATATCCAAGGAAATGTGAGTTGGGAATGCTCCGGGCTCTGGGAATGGTGTGGTCGTTCCCAATCCTGGAATAACGTGTTGAGCATGGTCATCCCAAAAGGAGCATCTGAGAAATGGGAGAGAGGAAAAAATTCACCTTTTGGATGATCCATAACAATAAAAACACCCAACCAAAATAATTCCTGACATCCAAACCCCAAAATCACATCCATTTTTTTGAGGAAAATAAGGAAAATTTAATTAAATTCATGCCAAATAATGACATAATAATGACATCGTTTTGCTGTCTTCATAAAAGAGCAGATTTCAAGTTGATTCTTGTTTTGAAGGATGAGTTTTGAAGAAACAGCTGTGAACAAAGTTGGGGTTTTTCCCCAGAATGAGCAGTTTTTACTTTCATATGAATTATTTTCTTTAAAAACAGTGACTGTTTGTAGTCTCGTGTAAGATGATATAATCTATAAATTTATATAAGAAATAATGCCAGGGCGTTTATCAATTTCCCTCTAAAAGGTCGCTGGGACAAAGATTTATCCACTTCAGTTTAACAAGAAACACACAGTATCCATCCATCCTGCTTCCCATATTCCCAGGAATTCAATCCTCTGTTAAATTCCTGAAAATCCCTATTTTGGGGGGATTTATTTAATGGATAACTGAATTTCTTCTTTTTGTTTTGTTTTTCTGCTGTGGGAAGTGTCACCGTCACCACATCCATGCCGTTGCACCTAAAAACAGTGGGGAAAACCATTCAACCCAAGATTTCTTGCCCAAAACAGATCACCCAACCCCAAAACCCACCACCCAGCTGAAATTCCAGCAGGTTTTCTCCTCCTTGCTCAGGGAACAGCAGGAAAATTCAGGAATATCTGTGCTGGCTCTAACCAAGCCCAGCCATTCCTGACACTTTGTGCTCCTCCGGCGGCAGAAATTCCCTCCCTGCAGGGCCAGCACCATCCTGAGTGGGGCACGGATTTTCCAGGCATTTCAGTCAGCTTTGGGAACGTAGGGCCTCAATTTTCCATGAATTTCCCTTTCTGGCTGATTTCTCTGGATACTTTTGTGTCATGGATGCAGCAATCGCCCCTGAGCCATCACACGTTGTCCTGCAGCTGTGTTGCTCCAAAACTGGAATTTTGGGGGTTTTTTTCCTGGTTGTTTTGGGGTTTTTTTCCCAAATTTTTGATGCTGGATAAATTCAGCTTCACCACCTTCATTTTCTTGTCTGCTTTTGTCCCTCGGTGTGACACAGAGCGTTGGTTTTTGTGAACAATCCAAACCGTGAGACTCCAGGTGACACCTGATGATATTTTCCACCCAAACCCATGAATTTAGTTCCAAATCAAGCCTCAGTCAATGCAGCTCCCAGCAATTGCAGCTAATTCCAGGTTCAATCACTCAGGGAGCTCATGAAATTGAGGGTTTTTGGAGAATCAGAGGTAATTCCTAGGTAAAAGATGTGAAAATTGGGTTTCTTAGGGAGATTGCGCTGGAGCGAATTGCTGCTCCCGTTTCAGGATAAAGTGGTGCTGATTTAGAGCTGGTTTGAAAACTCCAGACTGAATTCAGTATTTGGCTGAATCTTAGGCTGGGATTAAAGCAAGGAAGGGCAGCAGGAAATCCTCGAGTGATGCTCTGGCATTGCCAGATGTCCCCGTTAATTGGAGATAAAATTAAATTTGGAGCTTTCCATGAATAAAATGCAATTCCAGCCCGGAGCTGAGCCTCCTTCGGCTTCCCACACGTGTGGGGTCTGTGGCAGGAGGGCTTTTTCCTAAATCATCCATCCTCACATTTCTCCTTCTGCAAACAGAGCCATGGAATAATTCCTCCTTCCAGCCCATTCCCAGGTTTTAGCATTGCACAGATCCCTCTGGATTAACTTGGGAAGCCATTCCCATGCTTGGGATATTGGGGACACTGTGAAGGTTTGGCTTTCACTCTGTTCCAGCCTCTTAAGGTGTGAAGTAGATGAATTTTGATATTCAACAAGGGGAAATTTAGGATAATCCGAATATTGATGAATTCGAATTTTTTTCTTTGCATTGATTTGATTTTTCCCCTCTTTTCCAGCTCCGGTGAATCCACACCTCCGTAAGTATTTGAAATATTTCTCTTTTTATCTTTCACGTCATGAAGAGCTGTCCTTGCAATCGTTGTCCCTCAGAGCTCAAAAGTGAATTTTGAGTATTTTATTTCCAGTTGCAGCCCGTGGGTGGCAGGAAGCACCTGGAGGTGTCTATTGTGATTCCTCTTGTTCCAGCAAGGATAAAGGAAGGGAAATCACAGCTCCAGCTCATCTTTCCCACTGCCCCAGAGAGTTCATCCAAAGGAATTCCTTCTCTATGGATTCTGTTATCCTTAGGGAGCAAATCCCCCTGTTTTCTAAAGGGAGGACAGCCATGATCTTGGGAAGTGTCACTGTCACCACATCCATGCTGTTGCACCTAAAAACAGTGGGGAAAACCATTCAACCCAAGATTTCTTGCCCAAAACAGATCACCCAACCCCAAAACCCACCACCCAGTTGAAATTCCAGCAGGTTTTCCCCTCCCTGCTCAGGGAACAGCAGGAAAATTCAGGAATATCTGTGCTGGCTCTAACCAAGCCCAGCCATTCCTGACACTTTGTGCTCCTCCAGCAGCAGAAATTCCCTCCCTGCAGGGCCAGCACCACCCTGAGTGGGGCACGGATTTTCCAGGCATTTCAGTCAGATTTGGGCCGTTCCAGGTCCTCCCCACCCTCCCAGCTAGCAATTCCCAATTCCCAGTATCCCATCCAGCCCTGCCCTCTGGCACTGGGAAACCATTCCCTGTGTCCTGTCCCTCCAGGCCTTGTCCCCAGTCCCTCTCCAGCTCTCCTGGAGCCCCTTGAGGCCCTGCAAGCTTCTCTAAGGTCTCCCCAGAGCCTTCTCTTGTGGTTCTGGAGTTATTTCTGTGCTTTCCGGGGTAGTCAGGAGCTCCTCTGCAGAGTGAAACCAAAAGGAAGGAAGTTCTTCCCCACAGAGATCCAGGAATCACGGATCCCTTGCACAGAGAAATGTGGAGACCCCAAGCGGAACCTGGTTCTCCCCAAATTCTCGGGACACAGCTCCTCAGGCATGACTGGAAATGCAAACTCGGACACGATCAGGCACAGGATGTCCCAGGCTGGAGATGGCTTCAGTTCCACTTTGTTCTTCCTCTTTTCCATGAGCACCAAATCCCTACAAACATGCAGGCAGGAGTCTGGGATGGAGCTTTGGCATATCCCAGTAAAACCACCCTATTCCTACAAATTTTCCCTTCCCTGCTCCATCATGTTCTCCCAAACCCCAACAAATCCATATTTTTGTGTCCCCAAATATTCTTGGTTTTAATGACTCATCCCAAAAATACTCCTGCCTAAGGAACGAGGTCCAGTCTCCCATTTTTCCTGCTGCAGGGCAGCGCCACCAGGCAGGACCAGGCTCTGCTCCATCCCTCGGACTCAACTTTAAGCCTTTGTGTAAATGTTAAACTTATTTGCAGAAGATCTTGTCCAACTCGTCGATAATTAAGCAGGGCTTAGCTCCAAGCTCGCAGGAGCTGCAGGAACCTCTCCCATGGAGCCTAACGAGCAGGGAATGAGACTCTTGCTAATTAATATATTAAATCTAGGCAGCTATGGGAAGAAAAAGTGCAATCCCAAGTGCCTCTCGCTTCTCTAGGATTTGAAGATCTCAAATGGATTTTCCGAAAGTCTTGTAGGCTCCTCGTGGAATTTGGGTGGGAATGGGAATAGGGGGTCAGTCGGCTCAAGGGAGGGATGGGAAAGTTTTTCCCCCAAAGCTGCAGGGTCCCCAGGGTCACTCCTCTGAGGTGACCAAAGCCATGGCAGAATTCTGCTTTGCTTATTTTCCCTGATGATTTTTGGAGTGGAATCCCTTGGTAGTGAAGAAATCCTGGTCTGCATCCCAGCTCCATCCCCCAAGGCCACCACTGTCCCACGGCCCCAAATGCCACATCCATATGGAATTGAAATCCTGCCAGGGATGGGCACTCCAAACCTCCCTGGGCAGCCCCTGCCAAGGCCTGAGCACCCTTTCCATGGGGAAATTCCTGCTGCTGTCCACCCTGAGCCTGCCCTGGCCCAGCCTGAGGCCGTTCCCTCTCCTCCTGTCCCTGTTCCCTGCCAGCAGAGCCCGACCCCCCTGGCTGCCCCCTCCTGTCAGGGACTTGTGCAGAGCCACAAGGTCCCCCCTGAGCCTCCTTTGCTCCAGCCTGAGCCCCTTTCCAGCTCCCTCAGGAATTCTCCAGCCCCTTCCCAGCTCCCTTTTTCCTACAAAATCCCTGTTGTTCCTAAAGTTGTTTGGCCACTTTCTGATTTTACTGATGCTGTGTGAACGAAGAGGAGGAGCTCTATCCAACCAGGACAAGATTCCTGCACTGGAAACTGAAGTCATGCTCTTCCTGCTTTGACTCTGGAATAATCCCATTCCCTAAACCCTTCTTTTTTATGCAATTTCTGCGATACCCAAGCAAGAAGCATCAAAAGACTTCAGTTCTGAGGTGGAGCCTCACGTCTCCACTTCATTTGTTACCACCTTACAGAGACCATTTAACGTGAGCCAGAAGGATTTTAGCTCAATTTGTACAACTGGATGTCACCCCTGAATAATGGGAGAGAGGACATGTTCGGGACTCACATCCAACTTGGATTTTATGGGAAAAGACGACACAAATGAAAGGTTTCACCTCCAGAACAGCTTCAGCTTTTGCCCTAATTAGCAAGGAAATTATGAAGGACCTGAATCCATTTCCAGAGCTGCCACTGCCCTGACAAAAACCAGCACTCTCATTAATGTTAATTAGCACCATCGTTAGGGCCATTGCTGGAGCACCTGTGGAAGAGTTGCTTGTTCCTCCTGCCCTCCTGCTCGTTAATTAACAGATCAAGACCATCCAGATCTATTTAAGAGCTCCTCCAAAAGTCTGGAGTAAAGCCTGAGGAGCTTTTTCCCAATTTTCTTCATCTGTTGTTTTTTAGGGAGTGTTCAGTGCCAAGAGCATTTAGCACTAACCTTTTCCAAGGTATTCCACATGAAATCAATGTTTGCCTATTAAATAAAAGGCAAGCTTTGACTTTTTTTTTCCCCATCTGGCCTGAATATTTATTTTATTTTAGTTTTTTTTCTTAACCTGAGGAAAAAATCTTTTGTTCTGCTGATGTGGAATTTCTTAATGAAGCTCTGAGGGCACAAGAAGTTGATGCAGCTTTTAAGGCACTGGAGGGGCAGCGCAGAAAGTGCTGAATGGCTGAAAATTCCTTGTGTTGGTTCACTTTGCTCCAGGACTGGATCCAGGAATCAAAACTTTTCTCCTTTACTTATATTTTGCCTTTTCATTCCATCACTTTGTGTAGAAGCAGCAACTTCTGTGCTACAGGAAGGGGTTGGGTAAATGGAGGCGGAAGGAAAATCCACAAAATGTGGGGTAAACCAGAATTTGGAGCTCAAGTGGTGTAAAAGGAATTCTTGGAGATGAGAGGCACAGCTGGCACTTTGTTCAGAGAGCTTTCTTTGAGTCCTGGAGAATTCCAAGAGCTTTGGCAGGGTCTTGGCATTCCCTTCCCAGTCTTGAGATAAAGATGTCGATCTGTCAGCTTCTCTCCTGAAGGGTTTGGGTGTAATCATGGAACCAACACAGGATCAGGGACTGGTTTGGGTTGGTGGGACCTGAATCCCATCCCATTCCATCTCTGCCATGGCAGGGACACCTCCCACTGTCCCAGGCTGCTCCAAGCCCCAATGTCCAGCCTGGCCTTGGGCACTGCCAGGGATCCAGGGGCAGCCCCAGCTGCTCTGGGCATCCTGTGCCAGCCCCTCCCCATCCTCCCAACCAGGAATTCCTTTGCTGGTCCTAAAATCAGCTCCCACCATGCTGAGGTTGTCAGGGATAACCTGAGTCCCAGGCCTTGATTGTGTCTGCCAGCGAAGGAACGGTGCTTTAGGGAATTCGTTCTCCTGGAGGATCCGATGGTGTTGATGGATTTACTGGGAACCCAAATCAGTCTGCTCGGGGTGCTGACAGCCAAGGAAGTTTCTGGGAACTGCATTCCAGTGATAACTTGGTTTTATGGGACTGTGTTTCATACTGGCAGTTCTGGAGGGGCACAGAATGCCAGGATGGGTCAGGCTGGAAGGGACCTCAGAGGGTCACTGGTGCCACTCCCTGCTCCAGCAGGGCCATCCCAGAGCCCAGGGCACAGGAGCGTGTCCAGAGGGCTCTGGAATATCCCAGGGAGGAGGCTCCAGCCCCTCTCTGGGCTCTGTTCCAGCCCGGGCCCTGCCCAGGGCAGCAGTTCTGCCTCCTGTGCAGGGCAATTGCCGGCCTCAGGCCCTGCCCGTGGCTCTGGTGCCGCTGCTGGGCCCCGGAGCAGAGCCCGGGCCCTGCCCTGAGCCCTCCCTGCAGCCAGGGACACCCAGGGCTGAGGGCCCCTCTCAGCTGGGGCTCCTCTCGAGGCTGAGCAGCCCCGGCTCCCTCAGCCTGTGCTGGGCACGGGGATGCTCCAGCCCTTCCTCATCCTCACATCTCTCCTCTGGATCTGCTCCATGTCCTCCCTGTCCCTCCTGAGGAGCCCAGAACTGGACACAGCACCCCAGAGGTGCCCAGGGCTGAGCAGAGGGGGAGGATCACCCCCTGACCTGCTGGAAATGCTCTCCCTGATCCCCTCAGGACCTCTTTGGCCTTGTGTTGTTCTTTGGACAGGCAGGAGGAGAACCAGGAATATTTGGAAATCCCTCCTAGTGCCTCCTGTGGTTTGAAGTGAATTTTCCAAGCTTACTTCTGAGCCTGCAGCATCACCTGAGTGTTGCAGCGCTAAGCTCCAGGTCCCTCTCTCCTCACTGATTAACAGGGAAGCTCCAGTGGCTTAAGTGGATTTAGAGTTCCCCAAAACCCCAAACCTGCAAACATTTATCCACCTTCTCTGTTTAACAGGGATGATCAATCCCCCGACACCGAGGGTTTGAGTTTCTCCTACCGATGAATACAAATTTCACCCCTGCAAGCCCAGCCCGGGCTGACACCGTGTGCAGGCAGCTGCCTTCTCCCTGGAGAAGGGAGATTTCCTTCTCTCCTCAGATAAATCACTGGAAGAGTCAACTCAGCGGGAATTGTTCATGCAGTGAAATTCAGCTTTTACATGTTTTACTCTGATGCCTTTTCCTAGTCTTAAAATCAAGAGTCAGACACGGTTAGAAGGGGAAAAGGGATTTTACCTTGGTATTTATTTTAAGGATCCTTAGGTGCACACGCCCAGGTGGAATGCGCCCCAATGCACACCACAATGCACCCCCAAAGATCTGGTATCACATTAGAGGTGTTACTAATTAGCAGATCTATCAAAGATTCCCCAATGAGAGGCTCGAGTGAGCCCCCTCCCCAAGGAGCCTTCCCCTGGATGGTTCTATCTCAGGTTACAGAATGTGTTCTGGAGAGGACCTTGGGCTCTGGGGCACACTGATCCCCAGCTACGAAGCTTCTGAGATGTTGAATCTCCTGGCTGAACAAAAAAGTCCAAGAATGGAGGCAAAAAGCACTGAGAATACAGAGGTTGTAAAAAGGTATAACAGGGGTATAAAAGAAAAGGCAAAAAATCTTCATGGCATCGACTCCACGGAGCCTTGTTTTGCTCTGAGTGAGAACTGAACCACCGAGCTTGGATTTGGTTTGGTTCTTAAATTATGGGAGGAATTTCTTATTCCATCATAACCCAACAGATCAGATCACTGGGATCACTGGGCTCTCACAATTCCATGCAGGAGAGAGGATCCCAGGAATCTCCTCTGGGGTCCTTGGAAATATTTATTATTTATTCTAACACTTTCACCACCTGACCTCAAGTATATCACAAAAATCTCAGTGAAAATCCAGGAGATGTGTCCAGGACATGATACTGTCACCTCTCCTTCCCATATGGATTCAGATATTCCTCCCAGGAATTTGTTATGATGATCCAGTGGTGGGGACTCAATGCTCTTCCTGGCAATCCCTCCATGTGCTGCAATATCCTGATTTTTAAAGATTTCCTTCGTGTCTATCCTGAAGCTCCTTTGCCTCGTTTTATCCAGTTCTCCCTTTCCCATCCCTATTGAAATTAAGGATAAATTAGGACATGCCACTTGGAGATAATGTTTACAATTTGAAAAGCTGCTGTCTCTTATCCCTAAACCACATCAATCCACTTCCCACTTTTTTTCCCCATATTTCATCATTTATGGACATGCTTCTGTTCTTCCCAGCTTTTTAGAAAGGTAAGAAGAGACAACACCTCTAAAAGCAGCTGTAGAAATCTGAATACATGAGGAGGAGCTCTACAAAAAGTTTTAAATATCATTTCAAGTAGCACCAGCACAAATTGATGACCCTGATTTATTTTTTCATTGAGCTCACTGCAAAAGAAAACTGTGTATGATTTACAAAGAATTTGAAAAATAAGGATTGGATGGAAAACTCGGCCCGCTGAATTGCTGTTCTTCGTTTCGGCAGGAGAGTTCCACTGTGGCTTTGAGGATGGGAACATTTGCCTGTTCACTCAAGATGACACAGACAACTTTGACTGGACAAAACAAAGCACTGCCACGAGGGACACGAAGTACACCCCGAACACGGGGCCCAACGCCGATCGCACCGGCTCCAAGGAGGGTAAGATCCAGCAGTGAGGAATTTGGGATAAAGGAACTGGCCAGGACAGGCAGTTCAGCCACTTCCTGGTCATGGAATCCCAGACTGATTGGGGCTGGAAAGGATTTAAATTCATCTTGTCCGTGCCATGGCAGGGACACCTCCCACTGTGCCAGGCTGCTCCCAGCCCCAATGTCCAGCCTGGCCTTGGGCACTGCCAGGGATCCAGGGGCAGCCCCAGCTGCTCTGGCAATTCCAGCCCAGCCCCTCCCCACCCTCCCAGCCAGCAATTCCTTCCCAATATCCCATCCATCCCTGCCCTCTGGCACTGGGAAGCTGTTCCCAGAAAACTGGAGTTCTTCTCTGGGGAGGTTTGAGAAACAGCAGATACAGTCCATGTCCCTCGGAAGGCCCCACTACTGCCCCTGATCCTGTGTCACCCAAGGCAATGACATCTCAGGCTCCTTCTCACCCTGGTCCTGGAGTTTAAATGCAGACGATCCCAGAATTCCAGACTGGTTTGGGTTGGAAGGGACCTTAAAACTTCCTTGTCCCACCCCCTGCTCTGGGCAGAGACACCTCCCACTGTCCCAGGCTGCTCCCAGCCCCAATGTCCAGCCTGGCCTTGGGCACTGCCAGGGATCCAGGGGCAGCCCCAGCTGCTCTGGCAATTCCAGCCCAGCCCCTCCCCACCCTCCCAGCCAGCAATTCCCAATTCCCAATCTCCCATCCAGCCCTGCCCTCTGGCACTGGGAAGCCATTCCCTGGCTCCTGTCCCTCCAGGCCTTGTCCCCAGTCCCTCTCCAGCTCTCCTGGAGCCCCTTGAGGCCCTGCAAGGGGCTCTAAGTTCATACCAAGATCCTTCAAGGTCTCCTAGAAGGAATTGCCAGTGCTGAGGAGTGACTGGTCCCGAAGCACAGCCTCTGATGGTGCCATTTCCCACCTTGCCTCGTTTTTATTATGCCATTTTCAAAGAGATTCCCTTCACATTAAAGTCCAGTGGGGAAACCTGGCTCACCTTAAAATATTCTCCTGCTTTCTGTCATTTAAATTCTACCTTGGGCTCTCTCAGCCTGTCCCAGCGAGGTGGTCTTTGCTCCATTTTTGCTCTGGCTATTGTTCAAATGTGCAATTTTCAATCTGCTGTCCCCGTTACCGTGTGCTCCCGACTGCCGCGTGGATTTGCATTTGAAAAGTCCGACACATTGAGCTGAATTTATTGAGACCTGCAGCAGCTCCCGCTATTTTATTGTGTGCACTTCCAAAGGGGAAAAAATTTCTCCTACACCACATTCATGTGGTTGGATTAATTAAATAATATCTCTGTGGTTGGCATGGTCCAGGAATGGAATAAATGGACATTGTCTTCTTTGAGATTGACACGGCCAGGTGAAAACAATCCTTGAAAGGTTCCCATCATGGCATTTTCCCTTTTATTTCACAAGTCGTGTTTCTAGGGACAAATTCCACCCTCAGGACTGAAGGCTGAACCCACTCTGATTTTGTGCAAAGGTTCATCAGTTCGGAGGTGTCTTCCAGCACTGTCTTGCTGCCTGGATTTTAGTTTTCAGGGAAAACACGGCTTTGGGGCAGCTTTTGGAAACTCGGGGGCTTCATGCAGGAAAAAATGACTCCCAGAAATGCCGTGGTGGGAGATGGAAGTGAAAACTTTATCAGGATGATCCCAGTGTGTTCCTGAATTTCCTTCTGTGTCGGGTGTTGAGAACCTCATCCTGAGGATTTCCATCTGTGCTGGCTGTTGAGAACCTCATCCCGAGGATTTCCATCTGTGTTGGGTGTTGAGAACCTCATCCGGAAGTTTTCCTTCTGTGTTGGGTGTTGAGGGCCTCATCCCGAAGTTTTCCTTCTGTGTTGGGTGTTGAGGGCCTCATCCCAAGGATTTCCTTCTGTGCTGGGTGTTGAAGGCCTCATCCCGAGGATTTCCTTCTGTGTTGGGTGTTGAGAACTTCATCCTAGGGATTTCCATCTGTGCTGGGTGTTGAGAACCTCATCCCAAGAATTTCAATCTGTGTTGGATTTCCTTCTGTGTTGGATTTCCATCTGTGCTGGGTGTTGAGAACCTCATCCCAAGAATTTCCTTCTGTTTTGGGTGTTGAGGGCCTCATGCCAATGGTTTCCCTTTGGATTTTTCCAGGTTTTTACATGTACATCGAGACGTCCCGGCCCAGGCTGGAGGGGGAGAAGGCCAGACTTGTCAGTCCCATTTTCAGTGTTGCTCCCAAAAATCCCTATGGAGCCACCAACACGGCCTATTGCTTCAGCTTCTACTATCACATGTATGGACAGCACATAGGTGAGAGAAAGCCAATGTCCCGGTCCTTTCCTTTGGGAAAAATAGCTGGAAAAACTTCCTCTTGTTTGAAGGCAAAGCATGGGAGCAGTGCCAGCCCCTCCGAGGGCCTGTTGTAATCCAGGGAGGAGCTTGAGAGCATCTAAATTGTGGCAAAATTCTGTTTTCCACTAATCAGGAATTTGTAGGAAGGAGGAATTTCCCTCTTACGGCTGGGAAGTGTTTCCTGCACGCGTGAGATTTGGAGCAGGGAATCGAATGGGAATCCCGTTGATTTGAATGGGAATTTTAGAGCCTGGAAAGAGAAAAGTTGATGTTAACATGGATTTTTCCTGCTTTTAATGGGATGTTTTAGGAATTCCTGACCGGAATCAGGATCAGGCAGGGAGCAGCAGCATTCCCCAGGTATTTTCCATGGAAAAGTCATGGAGAATTTGCTCCCACTCTGCAGGAATGTGGATTTTCAAGGGGTATCTGTGAGTGCTTCAGGCATTCCTGACTGGATTCAGAATCAGGCAGGGAGCAGCAGCATTCCCCAGGTGTTTCCTGTGGAAAAGTCATGGCAAATTTGCTCCAAAGCTGCAGGAATGTGGATTTTCAAAGGGTACCTACCAGTCTATTTTTAGTCCTGGCTCTTCCAACACCCAGGTTTAATTTCTTTCTGTGGCATGGAAAAAAAAAAAAAAAAAAGTGGAAAAATACAAAAGTCCAAACAACAAAAAGCCAATTTTTGGAAGTCTTTTGTGGGGTTCTTGGTGCTCCCAGCTTGCCAAGAGGTTTTCCAGTGTCAGAGTGACCTGATTTGATGTATTTTTATCTCTGTTTCAAGGGCAAACTCATCCTCCCAGGGAATTCTGGTGGTTGCTTTGTCCAAGCTCCCCCTGCCCTCAGGCAGAGCTCGGATTTTAAGCAGAGCAGACAAGTGCACTCAGGTTTTTTAGTGCTGCAGGAAGGTGGATGCAGCCCCAGGTTGGAATTCTCCTGGCTCTGTGCTGCAGCAGGAGCTAGGATTTTTATTGGAAAGAAGGGATTCAGCCACTCCATGCTGAGAGAAAATACAGAAATTGCAACATTTATTCATATTCTGGTCGTTTATTTATGGGGCGTTATGAAGAACGAATTACAAACATTGAGGGCCAAAAGGGTTTCTGGAATTCCTGATACATATTTGGAGTGTAAAGGTCTTTTGGGATAACGTAAAGAAAAACAGACACTGAGGTCTGTCCAAAATCTGTGGGATTTGGGTTTTTTTTCCTCGATTTCCTCTTGAGCAAGCGTCTATCCTTAGATTTTTGCTGGGATCCCCCTTTCCCTGTGGAAATCCTTGAATTGTCAAGGCAAGGAGGGATCTGACCCCGGGTGACAGTGGTGATCAGCGACCAGAATTCCACTGGATTTATTCCTGGGAATATGGACATGAGTTGTAAAAATCCCAAATTGCTCAGTATCACTTTGGTTCCTTAGTTTTTAAAAACTGCAACTCCCATCATTTTAGCCAATGTTCAAAATTCCATTCTTTTATAGAATCCCAAAATCTCAGACTGGTTTGGGTGGGAAGGGACCTTAAACTCATCCCATTCCAACCCCTGCCATGGGCAGGGACACCTTCCACTATCCCAGGGTGCTCCAAGCCCTGTCCAACCTGGCCTTGGAAAGGCTCAGGGGGGTCTTATCCCTTGGAAAAATTCCTGGATGAAGAGTGTGAGGAAGCTCGGGGATGCTCAGGGACAGGACAAGGGACAATGGGAGTAAATTAAAGTGGGGACAATTCCATTTAAACGTAAAACTACATTTTTTTTTAGCTGAAAAGAGTCAAACACCGGCACAGGTTGCTCAGGAAAGTTGGGAAATCCCTGTCCTTGGAGATTCCCAAATCCAGTGGTATCTGGTCCTAAGCACCTGCTTTAATTAAGCCACGCTTTGGACGGGATGAGCTCCAGAGGTGTCTCCAACCCCGGCCATTCCGTGGGAAATGTTTAATTGGTGATAGAGATTTTTTCGGAATTACATTTTATGAAGGCTTAATCCCCCGTGGATAATTCCAAATCCCATTGCTGGGACAGATTAACTGTTTTATCACCAGCTGTCACAAGCCTTGACCCCTCACCGGGGCTTTGGAATTTGCTGCCAATGTGGAGAGGTGCTTCCTATCCCCCTTTGGGAATGAATCCTGCCAGTCAGGGCAGCTCTTGGATTAGGAGGCATTCCCAGCTCATGGATTTATCCACCACAGCAGGGTTGGAGCTGCTGACTGAGCTCCAAACACCACGGAATCCCGGAATGTTTCGGGTTAGAAGGATCTTAAATCCCATCTCATCCCACCCCACACCTCCCACTGTCCCAGGCTGCTCCCAGCCCCAATGTCCAGCCTGGCCTTGGGCACTGCCAGGGATCCAGGGGCAGCCCCAGCTGCTCTGGCAATTCCAGCCCAGCCCCTCCCCACCCTCCCAGCCAGCAATTCCCAGTTCCCAATATCTCATTTATGATCCCTGTGCTGTAGGATCCAGAAGAATCCCAAGCAGTACCAGGGCTGTTATTCCCATCTCTCAGGGACGAAGCACTTTGTTTCCAAAAGAATTTCAGTGCTCATCCAATTGCTTCTACACTTCCAATAATGTTTGGAAAGATCCCTAAGAAAATGGGATGTGATGCTGGAATCATGCTCTGTTCCTGGTGTGGATTGGTCTTGGGGTTTAAGGGAGATGATGCTTCATCCTCCACTCCTAAAACTGAGGGATCCCAGTGGTATCCATAGGAGAATATTCCTATTTTAAATAATTAAAACCCCTTCCCAGTTTATCCAGCTCAGCTTCTGTGCCTGCTGGTCAGAACTTGGGATTCCGTGGAGAGGGGGCTGAAATTTCCCTGGAGATAAGGAGAGGTCCTTGGGAATCTTCGCAGGGAGTAGAGTGCAGAGCTGAGCTCATCACTGAGATCATCCCCGGCGTTCATCCAGGAGATAAGCAGGGTTATCCCATCCCATTCCATGGCAGTGGGATTTGGGAAGAGAAGGGCTTTCTTCACCTGGAACACGCAGCTCCTGCTCACAAGTGGGATTGTAATTCCTGACAGATCCCAGAGCTCCCTCGGGGAGTGCTGGCTGCCGGAGAAACCAGCTGTGGATCCAAAGGAGAGGTGGATTATCCCTAAAATAAGAGAAATAGGAATTCCCATTCCTTGATTTGAAGCAGACAAGGAGCTGTTGTTAGGAAGAGGAAGATGAAGAGTCTCTGTCTTTTCTGTGTTCCAGGGCTGAAACAAAAGGAATTTGTACATCCATTAGAGCTGTCACCACCCATTCCAACAATCCATACTTCCCATTTTTCCATCCACACCCCAAAATGGGACATTTCCAATTGATGCTCCAAGAGCAATAATTTTTCCTGCCATGAGAGAGCCATCCCAAAAAAAAAAAAGGGGGAAGCAGAACCCGCTGTGAGAGCAGAGCGTGAAAGCTGAAGGGCCGAGATGGCAGAGATGATCCCAGAGCATCCCGTGCTCTCCTGGCAGGAGAAACGGAACTTTATTCCTTCATTCCCAGTTTTTACTCCTGGCCACTGCTTTTGCCTCCTGCTAGTCACTTCATGGAATCCCACAATGGTTGGGGTTGGAAGGGACCTTAAAGCCCATCCTGATCCATGCCCTGTAAGGCCAATCCTGAGCATTTTTGGAAGATTCAGTTTGAGCTTCATCACTGGAAGTGCCCAAGGCCAGGCTGGACATTGGGGCTTGGAGCAGCCTGGGACAGTGGGAGGTGTCCCTGCCCATGGGAGGGGTGGAATGGGATGGGATTTAAGGTCCCTTCCATCCCAAACCATTCCATGATTCCATAATAATACAACATAATATTACAATATAACATTACAATGATATAAATATAAATATAGATAATAGAAATGTAAATATAAATATAGAAATAGAAATATATTTGGAGGAGGGATGAGTCCTAACAGCATTCCCAGCCCTGCTCCATGCACCTGGGCTGGGCTAAAGGAATCCCTTTGCAATCCCTCTCGGCTTTTAGGTCTTTCTCTGCTTTGTGTGGAGGCAGAGCCAGACTTTCCTCAGCAGATCCCTTTGTGCCCATTCCCTGCACTCCAGGCGGGATTGCTGCAGTGGGAGGAGGGCTCCCTTCCCAGCTCCTCCAGGGAAGATGGATGATCCCATTCCGGTCACCCTGGTGAAGGAGCCATCAGGAGAATGTTTCCTGCTCCATTGAATGTCCAGCCTGATGTTTTCCAAAGCTCCACGTTTGGCTTTTGCTGGAAATAAGGACTTCTCCTCAGCAGGTGCAGCTGCCTCAGATCTGAGAGCTTCCCTTGGAAAAGTCATTTGTGGGATCTGCTGTGCCAAACATCCCAAAAAACGCTGCTCCTGTGGGAACGTAGCTGTCTGAATGTCTCAGATTAAGAGAAACACATTGAATTTCCAGAGCACAAGGAGGCCCCACTGCCCCACGCATCCACAGGCAACCACGGTGGCAAACAGGACCAAAACCCCCAAATTCTGTGAATTCATGAACCCAGATAAATGAAATTTGGGGTTTTTTTGGTGCACCAAGAGTCTCATTCTGTTCATGCCTGCAGGTGACCCTGGTGTCAAAAATGTCTGTGCTGGCACCAGTTGCCTACTGGTGGGGAAAGGTGCAGCTCTGTGGGGTTTTCCTGCATGGGGAGGGATTTTGGAGATTATTTTAACTCAGAGGATGCTGCTGTCCTACAGAAATATTCCCAAGGGTGTCACATCTCTCTCTGAGATGGATCTGCCAGGCTCTAGGGCACTCCAAGGCTTCAACAATGGGCAGAGGAAAGCTGGATGGTTTTAAGCAAGAATTCAGCATAAAGCAACCAAATTGCTGATTTCTCCCTGGATAAGGAGGTTTAAATGTCAATTTCTTGCTCCAAAGCACAGAAAATTCCTTTTTGCCTGTTTTCCCTGGAATTCTCGTGCCTTTCCTGAGCTGCAGGATGGGTGCCCAGTTCCCCTCCGCTGGGAGTTTCCCATCACCAGTTCCCAGCATTCCTGAATTGCAAAGCTTTTGAATTCATGCCGAGGAAGTTCCACACCTGCTCAGATCCATGGAAAGATGGGTGAGGAGGGTGCTGCAGCCAGCCCAGCATCCCTGCTCCAGGCAGAGCCTTCCCAACTCCAGTTCTCCTCCTCTTTTCCAGGAAGTTTGAACGTTTACCTGCGGCTCAAAGGTCAGACTGCCATAGAAAACCCCTTGTGGTCTTCGAGTGGGAACAAGGGACAGCACTGGAACCAAGCCCGGGTGAACATCAACCCCCCCACCTCATTCCAGGTAAGGCTGGCACCTCCAAGAACCGGGAATTCGGGGCTAGGAGGTGGACTGGGAACACTGACCCTTTTCTATGGGATTTCACAGCTCTGGAAGCTGCACACGGACAGATAATCGCTCTCCTTGGGCACCACGGAGCTTAATAATGCTTGAACTCAAAACACCTTCCTGCTTCCTAAAGAATCCAATGGGATTTGGAATTATCCATGGGGGGTTAATCCTGAATAAAATGTAATCCAAAAGATGCGGGCAGTGATTCCAGCAGGTTGTGATTTCAGATTAGCAAGTGGGATATAAAATTCCTCGCTGGGAGAAGTGATTGAGGGCCCCTGTGTTGGAGGTTTTTGGAAATACGTGGATTTTCTGCGGGAAAAGGAAAGATCTGGGAGTGTTTGCTGGGAGCATGAGACACAGCGGGGTTGTGACAGGTTTTTCACACATTTCCTGCTGGGGTTGACAGGGAGGGGCTGAGGCACCTTTAGAGGAAGTTCTCAGGCACTCTGGGAGCTGTTTGAAGTCGGAACCATCCCCAAAAAGCAGCTGCTGCTGCCAGCAGGTCCTGCTGTAAGCAAGGCTGGGAATGTGGTGATGGAACGTGGGAGTCACAAGCCGTGCCCGGAGTGCAGGGTTCTCCTCTGAGAGCTCTGTCACCTCCAGGCCCCTGGGGGAGAAAATGTATTTTTGGGAGAAAGAGTCACAGACCAGTTTGGGTCTGAAGTGACCTTGAATCCCATCCCATTAAATCCCATCCCATTGAATCCCATCCCATTAAATCCCATCCCGTTAACCCCCTGCCATGGGCAGGGACACCTTCCCCTATCCCAGGCTGCTCCAAGCCCTGTCCAACCTGGCCTTGGAAGATTCCTTCAGTGCAAATCCAAACTGCTCTCCTAGAAATTCACATTGGGTTTCGCTTCCTTTATTTTCAGGGAATTCCTCATCCTTGGTTTTTATTTCCATGCATGAGAGGCATTGACAGGAGAGAAATGGTTTGGTCCATGGGATTGCAGAGCAACTGCAAGGATGGGAATTAGAGGAAAATTGAGGGAGAGGGATATGTGAAGTACAGTGTGACAGGAGAGAGAGCTGGGAATGTTCACCTGGAGAAGGGGAGGATCCAGGAGAGCTCAGAGCCCCTTGCAGGGCCTAAAGGGGCTCCAGGAGAGCTGCAGAGGGACTGGGGACAAGGCCTGGAGGGACAGGAGCCAGGGAATGGCTTCCCAGTGCCAGAGGGCAGGGCTGGATGGGAGATTGGGAATTGGGAATTGCTGGCTGGGAGGGTGGGGAGGGGCTGGGCTGGAATTGCCAGAGCAGCTGGGGCTGCCCCTGGATCCCTGGCAGTGCCCAAGGCCAGGCTGGACATTGGGGCTGGGAGCAGCCTGGGACAGTGGGAGGTGTCCCTGCCAGGCTGGGATTCTGGGATGTTTGATGGGAGCAAAGTGTCAGGAACGGGGAGAAGAGGGAGAGCAGAGCTGAGGAACCCTGGACCAAGCACAGAAAAGATCAGAGTGGTTGAGTTTTTCATTGGTGAAGTTGGGAAAAATCCAAGAACTCTGAAGAGTGAACGACAAAGACATGTTTTAATATCTGAACATAAAAAATGGCCTGGGAAAGGGAGGGACAAGATGGATTTGAGGGATCTGAGGGGGTTTTGGAGACCTGGGAAGGGCTTTAGAAAATCAGGGAAGAATCAGACATTTGGGCAGGGAAATGGAAAGGATTTGGCAGCAGCAATCCCGGGGAGTAGGGGAGGGAGAGTCCAAAGGGAAGATCCTCTCCTTGGCTGTTTTTCACCTTTTCCATTGTTGTGTTTAAAGGTTTCAGCATAAAATAAATGCAAAGCACTGACCAAATTTAGCAAATAAATGTCAGAGCACTCAGAGCCCTAAATTCCTTTTTTTTAGCATCTCTTGCATCAAAGCAAATTTCATTTTCCATTTAGGAGTGTAAGTAGGAAGGAATATAAAGCTCCCCATTAAATTTAAGGAGAGGGAAGTGAAGGGAATCTTTGCAGTAAAACATGGCAGTGACAAGGAAATTAAAACTTTTTATAGGGTAATTTATAGGGGGAAAAGATTTTATACCTTGTCAGTCCCTGTGATATAGAACAAAGCTCTTGTCTTGGAGAACTGGGAGCACTGCAGTGCCTTAAATCTCAAAAATATTCCACAAATCCGGCTCAGATATTCAGATATTCAATATTTGTAAGAAATGAACCCCCCAAAAATAAAGAGCCTCAAAACCAGGGGGAAACGTTGGTTCTGTCATCCAGGAAATGTCAATTTTAGTTCAGGTTTGAGCAGTAGGACATGGCAATGGTGTGGATGATTGGGATTAGATTTATCGCTACTTTAGGATCTAAATATTGCAGTATCCAAATAAAAACTCCAGGATTTATCCCAAAGGATTGGTATCAGCAGGTCCTGGTCCCTCCTGTTGGGTCAGTGCCACCCCGTCGCTGTCTGAGCCCCAGATGGGCTCAGCCCACCCAGATCTGGTCACTTTGTGTCCAAAGAACTCCAACAGCAGCAGGATGGGCTGGGAACATCCAGGCTTGCAGCCCTTGGCCCTGCAGGATTCCCAATCCCAAATCACAAAACTATTGTGGAGTTACTTTAGGATTTCTCTCCATGTTTGGGTGATCTCAGCGCTTCCACTCACCCATCCAAAAGGGAATATTCCCAATTTTTAGGCTGGAGGTGTCCTTGACAGGGGGAATGTGAGAGACCAGTTTGTCCCAGTTGGCCCAGTCTCCAGCAGGATTTTAACCCCTTTTGCAGGTCAACGTGCACCGAACTGAAACCTCTCAGCTCCCCAATTTTAGGGTTATTAATGACACCCTGAAACCCCTCCTGCACCTGCCCACCTGGTGGGATTGTCCTGGGACTCCCCAAGTGCCTGGCAGGGAAAGGAAGAAGGGGTGGGAGGGGCACGTGGGGGAGGATAAAAATCTGCCTGAAATCCTGTGGAAAAATCCAAGAATCCCAGACTGCTTTGGGCTGGAAGGGACTTAAAAACCACCTTGTTCCCCTCCTGCCATAAGCAGGGACACTTTCCATATCCCAGGGTGCTCCAAGCCTCGTCCGACCTGGCCTTGGACACTGCCAGGGATGAGGCAGAAGCTGAATCTCCCAAAACCACTCAGGACTGGCTTTTTAGGGTCAGAATTCCATTCCATTAAGAGCAGGGTGGCTTTTCTGTACACAGAACCCCCCTTTTCTCCAGCTGGATGCAGTATTTGTAACAACAGCTTTGCAAAACCACAATGGGGTTGGCTTTTTTTGGGGGATACTGATAGGGAATTCTGCTCGATTGGCACCTCCTGCCCATCCCTGGGAGCTGCCGGTTGGGTTCTGCTCCGTGCCCTGTCAACTCTTGTGCTCTGATTTGTTCTGAGTGTGGAGCAACCCCTCTCTGAGGGCTACTGGAGCTGCTGCCAAATGCAGCTTTTAATTAAACGCCGCCTGTTGTGTTTGGACAGAGCCCTTTAGGCTGGAAATTGTTTTCCATTGTCAGGGAAAATTGGACTTTCAACTCCACTGATGGGTGTTGTGCCTGCTGCCAACGAGCTGGGGCTGGATTTTGGGGGAGGAGATGTTTTCCTCTCACGATGCAGGCACGATTTCCTTTTCCAGCAGTTTGGTGTCAGGCAAGGAATATTGGAGAGAAAATTATGAGCAGGACCTTAAAATCCCAGTCAGCCACTCTACAGAGGTTAAAGCTCCTCTTAAATAGAACTAAAATGCCAAAACGCAACCCAATTCCTCTGAAAAAACATTCCTAGATGGAATCTAAGCTTCTAAACCCACATGTTGGGAAAAACAGATCCTAGCATGGAATTTACTTCCACAATACCGAATTAGGTTATTTGCAAATGTCTTAATTTTAAGAAAAGTGGGGGTTTTTTTGGTACTGGTTTCTGTTTAAAAGAGGGGTAGGAGAGACATGGGGCTGTCCCGCCAACAATTCCTGCCCCAGCAGGAGATCTTGGAGGTTAAAATCCACCAAGGAGATCCCTGTGGCCTCCAAACCAAAGGAATTCCCTTCCTGAGCCCGTGAGATAACAATAACTTTGAGTTATGGATGCAGAGACACCAGCCTGGATCCTGGCAGGTTTCTCCCAAGCTTTGGGCCCGGAGAAGGATGCAGGGGACAGGTCCTGTCCCATCCACCAGGTGCAGGTGAGGGATCCCAGTGTGGACAATGGGATGGGAGGGACTGGTTGGGCCACGTCCAAGAGCCAGAAATCTCAGTTTTCCATGGAATTTCTCTGGCTCCTGAGTGTTTTCATGGAATCTGTGCTCAGGTGGATGCTCAGTCCTTCAATACATTCCTCAAGCTGGGCCTCTGCCACTCACTTCAGGTGGCAGGAATTCTGGGGGAAAATCTCCTTAAAGCTTTAATTCCATTGAATCCTGCTCTTTGCCAGAAACCTCTGTTTTCCTTGGAATTTCTCTTGCTCCTGAGTGTTTTCATGGAGTCTGTGCTCAAGGGGATGCTCAGTCCTTCAACACATTCCTCAAGCTGTGCCTCTTCAGGTGGCAGGAATTTCTGGGAAAAACACCTCCAATCTCCTTAAATCTTTGATTCCATCCAATCCTGCTCCTTGCTCCAGGAACGTTGTCCTCACACAAGCACAGCCCACAGCGGTGGAGCTGCTCTGGACACACCAGGTGACGACTGAGGATGATTTCCAGCTCACTCCGGAAAGGAAAAGCCCTCAAAGCTCACACCCCTCCTTGTCCACCCTCACGTTGATGAGAACTCGGCTGAATTGGTTTTCCCACCCTGGGAAACAACATTCCAAACCCACTAAACTGGTTTTTCTCACCCCAGAAGTGTCTGAAGAGCATTCCAAACCCACTGAATAGTTTTTTCCGCCTCAAAAGTGTTTGTAGAGTATTCCAAGCCCATCCTCACGGGTTAACGCCGGGCCGAATGCAACGGAACCTTTTTTATTTATCCCCCTCTGATCTGCTGGACATTTTTCATTTATCCCCCTCTTCTCTGCTGGATGTTTTTTACTTATCAGCCTCTGATCTGCTTCTTTTTTCCAGCTCATCTTTGAAGGGATCCGTGGCCCTGGAATCGAAGGGGACATTGCTATTGACGATGTGTCCATTGTGGAAGGAGAGTGTATGAAATCCGACCAACCAGCCAACAGTAAGTGGCTCCTCCCCACAAGCTGCTTCATGTATTTCTGCTTCCCAAATGGATCTTTTCCAGCAGAACAATCCCTGCTTTGGTTCAGCTGGAAGGTTTAAAGTGGAATGTTGTCCTTGGGAATGCTTTGCTCAGATGGGAGATGCTGGATGGGTACGAGGCAGAGGTGAGAGCAGTGGGTGACTCCACACTAGGCTGGGCTAGATTTGAGACACTCAGATAAAACAACATCAAAACAATGTCCAGGGGGCCCAAACAATGTGAAATCCATGGAAATCACTGCTGTGATTCCCTGAGGACTTTGTTTCATCCCTCCATCCCGTGTGTGCATTAAAACAGAGGTAACTACACAGCCAGGTGGATTTTCAGCCCAGTTCCTGCTCTATCCACCTGGTGAGAGCTGTCTTTGTCCCCTTGTGCTGGGAGGTGACCTTGGAGCACTGTAGCAATGCTGAGGGGGTGTGGGCACCTCTTTAATTCTATTTCCCCCCCCCCTTTTTGTAGATCTACGATCAGGTGCTGTTGGGACATTAGTACATATACGACTTCTCCCACTCCTCCTCCTCGTGTCTGTCTTAAGTCATCAGAGGTGACCTTATCCTGGCAGAGGCTACAAAAGATTCACCAGGCACTGGCATGAAGAAAGAGTCTTTGTAAAATGGACATTTCCAAACAAACTACCAAAGATTCCTCCACTGACTGACTCGAAAGTTAACTAAATACGTAAATAAATAATTAAAAAAAAAAAAAAATTTAGAAAGCACTGGGGACTTGAAAAGGCGTCACGGGAGTGGAACTCACTAAGAACCAAGCGTGAGACCGAGATCTGGCCTAAGTAAGGAAGAGACCTTCAGGTGCTTTTGTGGTCACTGATGAATTCAGCATCATCTGGTTGAACTCTCGGCAAAGAGCTCTAGAAACCCTTGTCAAAGCACAAAGTCATGGCTGGTTTTGTTTCAAATGAATCGTTTGCTTGTTACCATGGAAACCTAATGGCCTGCCAAAAAAAAAGAGGAAGGAGAGAGAGAGAGAGAGGAAATACAAACACAAAAAGAGAGAGAAACACCTCACTGTAAACAGGGTACGTGAAGAGCTGGCGTTCATTTTCCCTTCGCGAAGGTTTTTAGCGTAGAGTCAAACAAATGTTGGCCCTTTCTACTTTGGCTGTCACCTCCCCTCGAGGATAACCCGGAATCGGAGCTGTTTGCAGACATTCCCGTGTCATTCCTCATGGCTCTGCTTGGTGACTGTGTGCTGTCTCCTTTTGCATGCATTCCCATCCAGGATGTGCCACCTGGGCTTACATTTGTCACAGGCTTCACTGGGAGTTTGCTCGCGGCCGCTGGAAGATCCCTCTCCCCTCCCCACCAGAGTCATCAGCTCTACGGAAGTGAAGAAACCAAACCACCGTCTTTTATAAATTGCCATGGAAACCAAGTGCCTTCAATGAAACAAGCCTGATTTCAAAAAAGAAAAAAAGAAAAAAAAAAGAACAAAATATATATATATACATATATATATAAAAAAGAAAAAAAATATAATAAATGTAATAACGATGATTTCAACACGGAAGCTTTGCACCGCTAAAAACGTGGGTTGTGCAAACTCTTTTCTAAACAAACTCTGGAGCCTGGGTGTGCAGGCAAGGAGACGGAGCCGCTTCTGGAGAAGGATGGATGGATCTAAGCTGCTGTGGAAAGCCTTTGGGATGAGATCCGTGTTGTGTGACCTTCCAGACAGCCATGGCCTTTCAGCTTCTTATCCATTAGAAACAGCTCCCGTTGGTGCTGCCGATGGGGGCAGCACTTTTTGTTGTCGTCGTCGTCGTCGTTTCAGGTTCTCCAGTGGGTCAACCAGAGGAACAAAGGTGGTTCAGACACACACTTGATGCAAAAGGTTGTGAAACACAGGATGATTTTCTTACTCTCCCCCTCTGTTGGGATGGCTCCCGACATCCGGAGCTCCGGACGCCCCGAGGGGGCTCTGCCTCTGCCCCGGAGCCAGACTCGGTGCAGAGGGCGAAAGATTATTTTGTTATTGTAGCGAAATTAAAAAAAAAAAAAAAAAAATTAGAAAAAAATTTAAAAATAATCCACTTTTACAAGGAAAAAAAAATAAAAGCTGTACAAAATGGGTCCGAGCTACCTGAACACGTGCCGGTTTTCCACTGCATTGTAAAGTTCCCTTCCAGTTGGTTATGAAATTTGAAGACCTTTTTCCTTAAATTATCTCAGCTTTTAACTTCCTTTAAAAAAAAAAAAAAAAGAAAGACTTTTGTCTAAAGAAGAGTATTATTATTATAATTATTATAATTATTATTATTATTCTGTGTTCTCTCGACACCCTAGGATTAAAAACAAAACCTGATTAGCAAATAATTGGAGTACAAATGTGAAAACAAACAAAAAAATGAGTATAAGAATTGCAAATAGGAGTATAAAAAGCACAACGAGATGCAGTAAAACAATGACAAGGCTTGATTTTTTTTATTCTGTAGAGAAATGTTTGTGCAAATTCAGTAATTCCACTGAAGAGATAATTTTCCAGCTCTGTTCAATAAAGCCTCTTTCCAGGTAAGGCAGCCCCGTGGTGCGTGTGTTTGTTGAGGCCCTGGCAGGGCGTTCCTTGCTAAACTGGTGTCAGCTGGAGTTATACTGGTCCATACTGGTGGTGCTCGGGGGCTGGAGCGTTCCCAGGATGCCCTTGGCTCCCTGGTTTTCAGGCAGTTTTGGTGTCTTTAAGTCCCTGTGCTCAGAAGATGGTGGGAACTCCAAGTCAGGACATTTTCAGAGAATCCCAGGATGGTTTAGGTTGGAAGGGACCTTAAAGCTCATCCCTGGAATCACAGAATATTCTGGGTTGGAAGGGACCCACAAGGATCATCAAGTCCAAATCTGAACTGAATGGTCCATACAAGGATTGAACCCACAGCCTTGGGTTTATCAGGACCTTGCTCTGTTTGGAAGAAAGTGGGAACTCCAAGTCTGGATGGACTGTGGGGTTTGGAAGATGGTGGGAGCTCTGAGTGTGGATGGACCATGGGGTTTGGAAGACTGTGGGAAGCTCCAAATCTGGATGGACTGTGGAGTTTGGAAAACTGGCTCTGAATCTGATGGACCATGGGGTTTGGAAGATGGTCGGAACTCCAAATCTGGATGGACTGTGGGGTTTGGAAGACATTGGAAACTCTAAGTCTGAATGGACTGTGGGGTTTGGAAGAAAGTGGGACCTCTGAGTCTGATGGAGCATGGGATTTGGAAGATGGTGGGAAGCTCCAAATCTGGATGGACTGTGGGGTTTGGAAGATGGTGGGAGTCTGGATGGACCATAGGGTTTGGAAGAGGGTGGGAATTCTGAGTCTGATGGCCTGTGGGGTTTGGAAGGTGGTGGGAACTCTGAGTCTGGATGGACTGTGGGGTTTGACACCCTTAAAAAACACAAATCACCGAATTTCCCTTTGGAAGCTCTGGATTTTTTCTGTGGATGAATGGATGGAGGAGCGGGTCAGGTATGGTGAGACCCTGAGGCAGATTTTCCTTCGGAGGTTGGTGTGTTTGGGAATTCAGGATCCAAACCTTGTCGTGCATGTTCCCATGGATGTCTCCTGAGAGCCACAGAACTGAGGGGTGATCCAAGAGGCTTCTCCGTGGGTGCTTTTGGCAGGACTCTTTTTGGAAGGCCTGGATCTGCTGGGAGCCAGAGTGGCCATCTGTCAATCATTTCCACAGAATCCCAGAAGATTTGGGTCAGAAGTGACCTTCAGGCTCATCCCATTCCAACCCCACAGGCAGGGACACCTTCCATAGACCGGGCTGAAGGAAAACAGGAAGCATTCCTGCTTTTCCCTTGAATCCATCCCTTCCAAAAATCCAAGCCGAACCTTGGATGCCCATTGGAGATGAATTTTCCAGGCACAGGGCAGAGCTCCAGCCGCAGGGCTGGTGGTGGCAGCGTGATGGGAACTCTGTGGGAAGTCAGGATTTGGGAAGTTAGGATTTGGGAAGTGCCCTGTGATGTCCTGCCTGTGATAAGGGATTTGGATGATAAGGAACAGGAGATCCTGCTCCATTGGTTAGATCCCAGACTAAAACTGCAGGCTGAAATCCATGTTTCCTCTTTCTATTTGGATTTTCCTTTCCCTCACTCCCGTGGAATGTTTGATAAAGAATTTCAATTGACAAAGACCACAGATGTCTTTTTCAGGGCAGGATAATCTGTGTGTCCTGAAAATCCCAGGATTTTGTGTGAAAGGAAATGTATTTCCCATGCCTGTTCCCGTTTTACTCTGCTAGAGTGCAGGAGGTGCTAAGAAAAGATGGATTTCTGTTCCCGATGTTGATTGTGGGAGTAGTTTTATCTTCCTTTCCATTCCCAAAATAAAGCACTGAAAAGGAAATGGGATTTTACTCCAGGCCATGGATAAGAAGAACAATTTGAGGTATGAATTTGCTACTCTTGGTTTTTATTTTATTGTACATTTTGGACTGAAAATGGATGTGAAGATGTTGGAGCAGCAATCAAAGGCAGTTGGAACTGGCAGTTCCCTGGAATTTGAAACCTCTCTGATTCAGTTTCAGGGTATCCAACCTGGAAATGTCCCCGATGGATTCTTAAATTGGACATCATATACTGAAATGTGCAGCAACTGAAGTGCTGGGATGCTGGGAGAAGTGACGGGGTTTGATGGGATGGCTGCAGGAATTAGCTGGGTGTTCCCAAAGCAGAGGGGGGTGGAGCACAGGAGAAGTTTTCCAGGCTTGTTCATTTCTTTCTCAGGCTGATCTGGGAGGATAATGATGGTAGTGGAGAACTTCCCTTTTCCTTTCACAAAGCACATTGAATGTGGAATCATGGAATTATGGAATGGTTTGGGTTGGAAGGGACCTTAAATCCCACCCAGACCCACTCCTGCCATGGCAGGGACACCTCCCAGGCTGCTCCACGTCCCCTCCAACGTGGCCTGGAACACTTCCGGGGATGGAGCAGCTTCCCTGGACAAGCTGAATCCTACAAAATCATGAAAGGCTCGGATCTCACCGTACTACCAACCCACCTCTTCTCCAGCCTGGCCTGGATCTTGGATGGGATAGAAGGAGGGATAAAAACATGGATTAAAAGGGAGTAAACCCATTCCAATGACACCACGGATGCACAATTAGGATTTGAAGGCCAGAAATCCTTGGGAATGTGGAATTTCCTCTAAATTTGGGAGAAGAACCTCTGGTTCCCCCAAAAGTGATGGAGCTGAATCTTCCAGACCCCAAATATCTACCAGCCCCACCTGCGAGATCCAACCTCCACTGATCCTAGAGCTTTCCTTGACATCCAGCACTGGAATTCCTGCTGCATCCAACATGGGAATGGAATAATCAATTTTGGGGTGATTGGGATCCCCAAACTTTTAAACAAAGCTGAGCATCAGCTTCTTGTTCAAGTTTGTTTTCTCTGCTTGCCTCGTCAGGGCAGTGAATTCCCTTTGTAGGGAGCAGTTCAGGCAGAAGGATCCGAATTTTTTCCATGCTGAGTGGAAGAGGCTTTCCTGGTTTTATTTTGGGAGAATTTACTTGCCGGGAATGTTTTTTTCATATATTGAGGGGTAATTGAAACTCTCTTCCTCCCCCAGAAGTGTGTGATCCATCAGGAAAATGGGTTTGTGGAGCAGTTCAATTAAAAAAAGCTCCAGTTTCGAGTTATAAGCACTCCCTGCCTCTCCATGCTAATAAAGAGATTGAGAACCATCTGGAATAATTCTTGGATTTTCCCATAACACTATAAAAAGCTATAAAAAAGGTTAATTTTACATATCAATTTTTTTTTTTTTTTAATGGAAAATAAGCAGCATGCAGGAATGTTCTCCCCTTTTTACGTGCTCCACCACGATTCCGGTGTCAGTCAGCACGGAAGGAATGAAACCATCGGATTATCCCTCATGCAAAGGAATTTAGGGACCTGCAGCTCCTGCAATCCCACATTCGCAGGACTTGCAGTGTCCAGAATTCTTCTGTCACCTCTCCCTAAACCCGTGACTCTGTGTTGCCCCATAAATCCCATGGGAATGTTGGTGTATGATAAAAACCAGGAGTGATCATTAACCCAAACACAGGGAATTTGGGATTGTACATCCTGCTGATCCTTATTAGAGTATTATTTTGTTTTCCTTTGCATCTGTCAGATTGGGGAGCTTATATTCGACACATCCCAGAATCCCAGACTGGTTTGGGTTGGAAGGGACCTTAAATCCCAGCAAAATCCGTCCCCCTTCCATGGGCAGGGACACCTTCCACTATCCCAGGTTGCTCCAAGCCCTGTCCAACCTGGCCTTGGACAGTTCCATAGCTGGGTTATAGTGAGACTCGAGCGAGGAGAAATTCCCTCTTCCTTAAGGGTCCCTCCCCAAACTCCCAAACTCATCCCAGTTCAGCCATGACCCATCAGTCTTTTCCCACATTTTGTAACTTACTGGGAGTGATGGAATCATGGAATCATTTAGGTTAGGAATTACCTCCAAGAACATCGAGTCCAACCATTCCCCAGCACTGCCAAGGCCACCACTGCCCCATGTCCCCAAGTGCCACATCCACAGGGCTTTAAATCCCTGCAGGGATGGGAATTCCCCCACTGCCCTGGGCAGTTGTTCCAACACCTGACAATGATAAAATCCATCTCAGATTCCTGAGAAGAAAGGTTTCAGATACCCAAAACCTAAACAGGACCATCTGTGTTCCCTCTGGATGGATGGGATGGATGGGATGGATGGGATGGATGGGATGGATAGATCTGTGCATCCTGAAGTGGCCTCTCCCGCCTGGTTCCTTGTGTGACACATTCAGGTTGGATGGCACCTTACGGGACCTAGGACAGGTGATTTACAATCAATTTCCTTCCTTTTCCAGTCTCTGTAAGATTTTTTCCCCCATTGAGAAAGAAACTGGAATGTTGAGTGCTTGGACAAGTGAATATTGAGCTTTGCTCACTGCCAAGGTCATGGCTACAACTGGAGAAATATTCCCGCTGATCCCTCGGGATCCTGGAGTTTCGCAGGCAACTTTCACCTTCCACAGGTGGGAGGGAAAACCAGGATCACTGCAACAACCACGACTGGAATTTTTGGATGAATACGACCACAAAAGAGATTGAAGAAACACAAATTATTGAGAGAAAGAACAAAGAGCCTCAGCCCCTTCTCAGGAATGCTCAGATCTGCTGCACGCTCCAACTGCAAAGGGGAAAAACGAAGTGTTTGTGTCTGTAAATACCCTATAAAAACCTGTAATTGGATGTATTTCATGTAAATAGGATAACGAGGACATTTCAACGATCTCCACTGTTGTACATAACCCAAACTTGCTCTCTTCTTTTCCTACACCCCCACTGTAGATTGATTTGGGGTCATTGTCGAGTCTGTATCTGGTTGAGTTCCAAACTGCTCTCACTTTTACCTCAAGGGTTTCATGTTCTTTATGTACATTTTATAAAGAAAAAAGAAACCACTCTGGATTTTTGGGTACCTTTTCCATTGCCAGCAGTATTTTCTGTCTTTTCTGATGTTTTCTGCTCCGGGATCCACCGGGATGAAGGGGAGGGACGGGGTTTGGTGGGGGATATTCCTCGTTCTATATGTCCCTGCCCTCCTGGGAAAGTAGGAATGTGTTTCCTTATCCCTCCACCTCTTGCTAAGTACTGAAAGGTTTTAATTAGAGCAGGAAGAGACTGGGCCACCCTCTTCCCTACTGGGGCCAGTCCTTCCCTTGACTGGTCCCAGGAGAATTTTTCCAGCTTCATGGACAATTGAGGGTCAAAATCCATTTCTTTGGTTTTCCATAATTCCCATTTAATCCCTGGGAAGCAAACCAAGAACATCCTGCATGAGGATGTGTGTGTGCCTTGTCTTGGAGCACTCCTCCTGTGCCGTGTGGGAATAGAGGGATGGGCACATGGAGCTCTCCTGGGAATCTCAGCCTGTGTGTAACGGGCTCGTGCAGCACAGCACCCCTGGATCACTGCATGATGATCCCAAACTTCTCATGGTTGTTGGATACATCGTTCAGTGTGGAGGTTGCCCATCAGGAATTCTACGGTTGACGTCCATTCTCTGCTGCACGCATGGCCTGGGTATTCCTGGTTTTTTCCTGCTCTTCTACTGGGACTAAATCTCAGAATCATGGAATTGTTTAGGTTGGAAAAGCCCTCTGGGATCATCGAGTCCAACCATTGCCCAGCACTGCCAAGGCCACCACTGCCCCTTGTCCCCAGGTGCCACATCCACAGGGCTTTAAATCCTGCCAGGGATGGGGACTTCAAACCTCCCTGGGCAGCTGTGTCAGGGCTGGACAGCCCTTTCCACGAAGAAATTCTTCCCAGTATCCAAATGAAGCCTCCCCTGGCCCAGCCTGAGGCCGTTCCCTCTCCTCCTGTCCCTGTTCCCTGGCAGCAGAGCCCGACCCCCCCGGCTGCCCCCTCCTGTCAGGGACTTGTGCGGAGCCACAAGGTCCCCCCTGAGCCTCCTTTGCTCCAGCCTGAGCCCCTTTCCCAGCTCCCTCAGGAACTCTCCAGCCCCTTCCCAGCTCTGTTTTTGTCCCTGGACATGCTCCAGTCCCTCCATGTCCTGTTCCTGGGGATCCCAAACCTGTCCCCAAAGTGCCACTGTCCATGTTGGTCTGTGTGGGGACAAACCTTCCTAGAACCCTTCAGGATTTTCCTGTGGGTGAAATGAGACCATGGTAATAAAAGCACACTTTGTTCTTTGTCATGTTTTCCTGTATTCCCTTGTTTCCTGTTTTTCCTGCCTTTTTCCATCACGGAAAAGGCCTCCATGATTTTCCACCATGGAAAACGCTCCCATCATTTTGCTGATTGGATCGGTGACTGTCAGCTGTCAGTGTGACCACACATCCAAATGGATTCCTGAGGGAAAACTCAGAGTTCCCAGAGGAGTCTTGCTCTCCACAGGTGGTGACAAACAGCAGCACACTGGAATTCATGGCTTAAAAAAGAGAAACTTTTCCATCTCTTGTTTTTCAGCCTAAAAAATCCCATTATCCCATTGGATCTCAGAACCTGAAGTCATTCCACAGGCCATTATCCCATCCTGGGGATATTCAGTGGTGACACTTACGGGGTGGAGAACTTCATCCCATTGATCTGCTCCATCTTCCCTCCTGGAAATTGGATTTTGGCTCCACATTGGGCCTGGAAGAGACCCAAGGGCACATCCCATGGATACAAACACAGCCCGTGTTATCCATGTTTCTGTTGGAATCATCGAATCCCTGAGGGTTTGGGTTGGAAAAGACCTTAAAGCTCATCTTGCCCATGGGCAGGGACACCTTCCAATATCCCAGGTTGCTCCAAGCCCCATCCAACCTCCCCTTTGGAATTACAGGAAATAAATTGGATTACACCCCAAGATTTGAACCTCACTGTCCCCATCCCACCCAATTCCATAAAGATTTGTGGAAGTTGGTTCACACAAACATCCGAGCAAAAATGTTTGATTTTGGCCATGTTCTCCCAGAAACTCCCAAACCAAACCAGTAACATCCAATCTATCTTTGGGATAGATTTTAACAGGTTTTTGGAAACTTTATCTGTGGGAAAAGGACCAGTGTGGGATAAAATGGGATCAAGCCTGGCCTGTAAAATGCATGGATGTGTGAATTCCTGCTCCTAATCCATTGGCAATTTTTGTGGAGTTGACATATTCCTGCTCCCTGGATGCAGCACTGCCAGGACTGTCAGATTTGTCTCCCTAGGGAATATTTTTGATTCCTCTTGGAGGTTTTTTTGGCATGTTGCCTTGTGGTTTTTTTCCTGCCAGGAGGCCAGGGGTGTATTTGCAAGGATTAAAGTATTACTGGAGTGGCTCCAGGCCTTTCCTAATCCCCATTATTCCCTGTAATCCCACCATGACACAATGCTTCTCTGACATCGCTTAATTATGCACTGCAAATTAATTGAAAAAAAAAAAAGCTGTAAAATGACATTCTGAGGAGGGATCTAAATCCCAATTTCTTTGGGATGCAGCAAAAATTGGTAGTTTTGCTGTGTTCAGTAATCCTTGACATTTCCATCCTAATTCCTCAGGGAACAAGGATTACACAACCTCCTGGGAATGGATTTTTGCAGGATCTCAGGCCTTTCATTTTAATAAATCTTGGAATGTTTGTCCCATTTCTAAGGGGCTTGAAGGGCAGTTGGGATCCCAGGAACAATTTAGAGGTGGGGTGGTTTTCTTGGGAATGAGGCACTGGCTAAGGGATTTTATGCCTGTTCCCTAGGGAGGCTGAGTTTGTAGGGAATATTCCTGGGAATATTTAGTGGCCATTAAAAAGTCCAGCCAGGAAAAATGCTTGGAGAGGGAGTTCATGGTTCAGGTTTTGCCCCTGGATCCCTGGAAGTGTTCCAGGCCAGGTTGGCCATTGGGCCTTGGAGCAGCCTGGGATTGTGGGAGGTGTCCCTGCCCATGGAATGGGTGGGATGGGATGGGATTTAAGGTCCCTTCCCACCCAAACCAGCCTGGGATTCTCTGGAATGGCCTGAAAATGCCAACAGCTCCAACCCTGCAATGCCTGAATTAAGGGATGTTGAGGAACAGTGGCCATGGAAAGGTAAGAATCCCTTGGAGTTCTATTATTATCATTTTTTCCCACTTTTTTTGCCACCAACCTCCTGGAATCAGTTCCAGCATCCATCAGGAGCTGAGGATTAGCTGAGGATCAAGCACTGCTAATTACACTGCTAATGAGGTGCTAATCAGGGACCCTAATGACTCCAGCACCACCACTCCAAAGCCATTCCAGGCTCCCAAATCCTGGTAGGATCCTGCTCCAGAGAGGTTCTGCCTTTGGCATCTGCACGGGGAAGGGCAGAAGGGATGGGAAAGGATCCAAAGAGATTTTGCATGGGGAGGGACAAAGTCAGGGCTGCAAAAGAGGAACTGAGAGGGGTCTGGGAAATCTGGGAGGGTCTGGAAAAGGAGTGGGAATGATTTTCCATGTTTCCCATAATTCAGAGGGAATCACTCAGCTGTAGAATAACTTTTGTTCCTAAGTTTGGCTCAATGGACAAATCACAGCCTCCTGTGTTGTCTGGCTGCTTTTTCCCACTTATTTCCTAGAAAATCCCACAGGCAGGGACACCTTCATTCCATAAAACATGGAATGGACAGGAATAGAATTGAATCATGGAATGATTTGGGTTGGGAGGGACCTTAAATCCCATCCCATCCCACCCCTGCCATGGCAGGGACACCTCCCACTGTCCCAGGCTGCTCCCAGCCCCAATGTCCAGCCTGGCCTTGGGCACTGCCAGGGATCCAGGGGCAGCCCCAGCTGCTCTGGCAATTCCAGCCCAGCCCCTCCCCACCCTCCCAGCCAGCAATTCCCAATTCCCAATCTCCCATCCAGCCCTGCCCTCTGGCACTGGGAAGCCATTCCCTGGCTCCTGTCCCTCCATGCCTTGTCCCCAGTCCCTCTGCAGCTCTCCTGGAGCCCCTTGAGGCCCTGCAAGGGGCTCGGAGCTCTCCTGGATCCTTCTCCTCTCCAGGTGAACACTCCCAGCTCTCCCAGCCTTTCCCCCCAGCAGAGCTGCTCCATCTCTCAGATCATCCTGGTGCCTCTGGATTTGCTCCAAATGGGATTTTTAAGCTCCATGGAGCAGCTACGACCTCACTCAAACCCCTGCAAGGTTGACACTTACAGGAACAAGAGCTCCTTGAGCATCCAAAGCCCTTTTTGCTGGGAATGCTTCTTCCACAGGCAGTTCCTGGCAGCTTTCCCACATGGCTTTGGGAGAGCTGGGAGTCCTGCAGCCACCCCCAGCCCACAGAGACAACCCCACTTTGGAGATGAAAGTTAAAAATCCCAGAATCCTCCTATTTCCCTCAGAATCCTCCTATTTCCCTGTGTTTTCTGGGAGATGATGGTGGTTTTATTATCCAGAGTGGAAGATCCTGCCGGGAGCTGCTGCCTCCCCCCTGGCAGCCCCGTGTCCCACCGAGCTTTGCCATCATTCTCACAGCGCTGTTGTTCCCAAATTTGCATCCCGAGCTCCTCTCAGGCAGCCTCATTATTCCCAACATTGAGCAAACTCCCCAGGACCCGTGTTCCCTACACGATGCTGTCCCAGATGTTCCCCGGACTGAATCCAATGGGAAATGCCAGGCTGCGCTTTCCATCAGGTGTCCTGATAAATAAATCTCTTTAATTAAAGGCAGCTCTTGATTTCTTTTTCAATCCAATCAAAGACTTTCTTATCTCTTGAGTGGTCAATCTGCCCAGCTTTATCTGCATCTCAGTATTCCTGTGTGTTCCGAGCCAGCAGGGAATGGGATCAGCAGGGAGAAGCCTCTTGCTGGGCGAGCAGCAGGACCCGTAATTCCAATTAGGAGGAGCTTTAGAGGCGGTTTAAGCCCCAGCTGGGCTCTCCCTGTGCCTGCAATCACCACCCATTAGCAAGGAAGATGATTTAGGAGCAAGTCTTGGAATATTTTCTCCATTGAAGCAAAAAAAGGATTTGGATTTGTCTCGTTCCTCATGTTCTGTGAAGAGAAGCGAGGCTGAGGACATTGACCCCCTGACATTATTGACCATTGACCACTGACCATTGACATTATTGACCCCTTGGAAGGGACATTATTAATTCCTGGAAGGGACATTATTCACCCTTTGGAAGGGACATTATAAACCCCTAGAAGGGACATTTTTGACCCCTGAAAGGGACATTATTAACCCTTGGAAGGGATGTTCACCCCTTGGAGGGAGATTTTTTAACCCTTTGGAAGGGACATTATTGACCCTTGGAAAGGGACATTTTTAACCCCTGGAAGGGACATTGTCACCCCCTTGGAAGAGACACTTTTAACCCTTGGAGGGGACACTTTTAAACCTTGGAGGGGACATTTTTAATTCCTGGAAGGGACATTTTTAACCTTTGGATGAGGTGTTTTTAACCCTTGGATGGGACACTGTTGACCTCTTAGAAGGGACATTATTAACCCTTGGAAGGGACATTATTGACCCCTCGGAAGGGACATTTTGACTCCTTGGAACAGACATTATTAACCCTTAGAAGGGTCTCTCCAAGGCTGATAGAATGAGGGGAAGGTGCAAAAGAACATCAGTGATGATTCCCAAGGGAATGGGAAGAACAGCCCGGAAGGAATGTTGGTAACATCCAGAGGAACAAGGACATGAAGGGAACAACCCCCATTGTCACCAGGAGTTCCTCAGCCTGAGGAGAGCTCCTGAGGGGGTCCCTCTGGGTGAATCCCAATCCATGTCCTGGTGCTGAATTTGGGCTGGGGCAACCCCTGGGATCAGTCCAGGCTGGGATGAGCAGATAGAACAGTCCTGGGAAAGGATTTGGGTGCTGTGGGTGAGAGCTGGAAATGCCCCATCCCAGAACCCTCCATGCCCTGGGCTGAGCCCCAGCGTGGGCAGCAGGAAAGGGATTGGGATTCTGCCCCTCTGCCCTGCTCTGGTGAGATCCCACCTGGAATCCTGGCTCCAGCCCTGGATCCAGCACGGGAAGGACCTGGAGCTGCTGAGAGAGTCCAGAGGAGGCACCAGGATGAGCAGAGGGATGGAGCAGCTCTGCTGGGAGGAAAGGCTGGGAGAGCTGGGAATGTCCAGCCTGGAGAGGAGAAGCTCCAGGGAGAGATCATTGTGGCCTTGCAGGAAAAATGGAGAGGGAGGATTTCCAAGGGCTGGAGGGCCAGGACACAGGGAATGGCTTCCCAGTGCCAGAGGGCAGGGCTGGATGGGAGATTGGGAATTGGGAATTGCTGGCTGGGAGGGTGGGCAGGGGCTGGGCTGGAATTGCCAGAGCAGCTGGGGCTGCCCCTGGATCCCTGGCAGTGCCCAAGGCCAGGCTGGACATTGGGGCTGGGAGCAGCCTGGGACAGTGGGAGGTGTCCCTGCCATGGAAAGGGGGTGGAACTTTGAAGTCCCTTCAATCCCAAACCATTCCATGATTCTGTGATGTTTAAGGTGATGGTGTAGCTGTCACATCCCAAATCCAGCCCAAATCCTTCCATGATTCTGTTGAAATCCATCCCATTCCATGATCCTTTTTGACTTGGGGGAGGAAAAACCTCTCCATGACCTCCCACCTCATTGACATGACAGGAGATCAAAGCCTGCCTTGCCCTAAACATCTCTGATCTCGTGGAATCTGTGATTAGGATCCAATCTCCCGGCTCCAGGAAATTGCTTGCAGGTGCCAGGAAGGAATTCCCCTCCAGCCACAGCTGCCTGAGCTCCTCCTGCCTGTATGTGCCTGGGAAAAGCTGAAGCAGCAGGAATTTCCCTCTGGATGGGGTGGCTGTGCAGGCTGTCCTCCATGCTGCTCCTCCGGGATCCCTGCCAGGTGTTCCTGTTCCCATTTTCCGGGTGCTTTGGCAGATTTGCAGGGCAGGCAGGAATTCCTGGCCGGGTGGAACTAATCAGGATTGTCTGGGCCGGCCTGGCACAGGGCAGCTCCTCAATCCCTGCCCAGGCATCCATGGCCTCTTGGTCTCCCGTGGCACAGAACAGCTTCTCCTTCAGCAAAGAATGAAAGATTTCCGTGTCCTTCCTGCCAGGAGAGCGGCTATCGGGATTTCTGAGGGAGTTTAATGGGCTGTGACATTCTCGTTATGATCCAGGTGATCGGAGAGTTTAATCTGCACTTCAGTGTGGGAATTTCTCCTCGGAGCAGAAGTTGATTTTTCATGTGAGTAACCAGGCAGGAACTTTATTTGTGGTGGATAAAGGCAGGAATATTGTCAAGGAACGTGTGGTGCATTCCCAATGGGAATCAGGCTTTTATAAACCTCTGACACCAGGCCCTGCCTAGAAAGGACTTTTCCAGGTGGATTTTTTAACAGGACAAGAGGAAACGGCCTCAAGCTGTGCCAGGAGAGGTCCAGGCTGGACACCAGAAGGAATTTCTTCATGGAAAGGTTGTTAAACCTTCGAACAGGCTTTTTTCCTGATGGGAATTTTCCCCACTGACGGGAATTTTCCCCACTGACAGAATTTTTTCCCCACTGACAGAATTTTTTCCCCATTGATGGGATTTTTCCCCACTGATGGCTCAGACCTGGGGACCCAACGGGGTCACCCTGTGCCCAGAGAGACCTAAATCCCCTACGGGCTCCATGAAGGATCTCTCCAGCTTGTTTGTGTGCATGTAGCTGCTTCTCCATCATTCCATGCCTGAGTTTCCTAGGAAATCTGTCTCTTAGGAACTTCATCCAGGTTTTCCTCACCACTTCTGATCAGACTGAAGAGGATAAGGTGGAAAAGCTCATGTCCAACCTGCTCTTGTGGATCTTCTTGGGAGAAGAAGTGAAGTGAAGGATCCTCATGCCAGAAGGTGAAATCATGGCACGGGAATTCATGGAATGGTTCAACTTGGAAGGGATCACAGTGGATGATCTGATCCAAGCTCCCTGCTCCAGCAGGGCCATCACAGAGCACATGGCACAGGATATTCCGTGCTTTCTCCCAACGGGTCTCTTCCGGTGATGCCTTAGGATGACTCTGAATTCCGCCGGAAAATATTTTCCTTTTAGGACAAGTTCTTTCCAGGCTGTTCCAGCCTCTCCACAGCACAGGAAGGACCTGGAGCTGCTGAGAGAGAGCCCAGAGGAGGCACCAGGATGATCCAAGGGATGGAGCCCCTCTGCTGGGAGGAAAGGCTGGGAGAGCTGGGAATGTTCACCTGGAGAAGGGAAAGCTCCAGGGAGAGCTCAGAGCCCCTTGCAGGGCCTAAAGGGGCTCCAGGAGAGCTGGAGAGGGACTGGGGCCAAGGCATGGAGGGACAGGAGCCAGGGAATGGCTTCCCAGTGCCAGAGGGCAGGGCTGGATGGGAGATTGGGAATTGGGAATTGCTGGCTGGGAGGGTGGGCAGGGGCTGGGCTGGAATTGCCAGAGCAGCTGGGGCTGCCCCTGGATCCCTGGCAGTGCCCAAGGCCAGGCTGGACATTGGGGCTGGGAGCAGCCTGGGACGGTGGGAGGTGTCTCTGCCCAGAGCAGGGCTGGGATGGGATGGTTTGGAAGTTTCCTTCCATCCCAAACAATTCTGGGATGTTTGCAGGGTACTTTAGGAGCCACAGTGAAACCCAAGGGTTCCTCTGGTTCTCCCACACTCCTGGTGGTTCATCCCATGCCGCTGGAAGCCGGAAAACCCCCCCATCCCAGAGCTGGAGTTACATTTAAATATATGGCCTTTTTTTGTTCAACTTCCCTCACAGAGTTGTTTTCCAAAATAATTTATAGGGAAGTGTTAGAATGCAAATAATATCCTTTTTCTTTTCCATAGACTCATTCAACATTTCCATTTCCATTTCCCTCCGAGTTGATTTATGGGAATTCTCAGCAGCCTTATCCATAATTCATAAACAATCCCTATTTTTTTATATCCCTTAAGCTGCTTTGATTCCCTCTTCCATATCCTTGATTCTTTCCTCCTTTTCCCTGGAAAAAGTGGTGCTGTTGCTATGGGAACTTCTCCTTCCCACCAGTTTTTGGATTTTCTTTTTTTCCCTCCTTTTGCCTTTCAGAAGGAACTTTTGCTCCATGACTGGATCCTTTCCCTTCTCCCTCCCAGCTCGGCTGCTTCAACTGGGAAAAGCTTTTCCCAGGATCTTAGCAATGCAGGAGGTTCAGATTCTTTAATTCCTATTTTTGGGGGGGGGGGTTGGTTTGGTTTTTTTGTTTGGGTTTTTTTTGTGGTTTTTTTGTTTGCTTTTTTTATTATTTTTATTTTTATTAATTTAATTTTTTTTCACTTTTAAAACTTTTTTAAAATTTATTTATTGGTTCAGAGGGAGCTCTTGGGGGTTTTTTGGTTTTTATTTTAATTTGGTGAAGGTCACAAAGTCTTTGGAAAAGAAGAAGTTCAGGAAGAGGTGACAAAGCAACAGGAGAATTCCTGAGAGTGGGAAGAGAGCGTGGATGGGATGAGGTAAAAGCAACTTTGGAGCTTCCAGGAGCCGCTTAGGTGGCACCACCATCCCTCCAAGGTGCCACCACCACCTCTCCAAGGCCCCAGAAGAGCCTCCTTGGCAGATCCCATGTCCAGGAGGGCTTTGCACACCTTTTCCCAGGATTTGGGGCGGAGTTACAACATCCTGGGATTCTAGACCGGAGTCCAGGAGGTCACAGGAATTTCTCACCCTTTTGAAAGTGTCCCTCACCTGTGATGTCACTGCCATTGATCCCAAACCTGCAGTTAATTGCCAGTTAATTAATCATTAATCCACTTCAGCCCTCATTCGGCTTGTGATCCAAGCAGGTTTTTCCCTGAAATTCCCTCACACGGGATCAGAGTAAAGGATGGGATGGGATGGGATGGGATGGGATGGGATGAGATGGGATGGGATGGGATGGGATGGGATGCGATGGGATGGGATGCGATGGAATCGATGGGATGGGACGGGACAGGATGGGGATGGGATGGGATGGGATCAATGGGGTGGGATGGGATGGAATGGAATCAATGGGATGGAATCAATGGGATGGGATGGGATCTGATCCCCTCTGCTGCACCCTCAGCCTTTTGGAGATGTTGGTCCCAAATCCACCAGCTCATCCCACAATTCCAGCTGGGATGGACAGACAAGGAGGAGATTCCCAACCTGCCCAGTTTTCCAAGTGCCCGAGGAAAATGATCGAGTGGGATGAAGGACCATGTTCCAGGATGGAATTGGCCATCCAGCAGAAGGGACACGTTCCTACTTCCAGGGAAATCCAGCTGAGCCAAGTTATTCCCTGGTGGGATTTGTTTTGGTGGTGGCCACAGGTGTTTTCCCCACTGATGTCCAGCAGCTCCTCATGCTTGGAACCAGGAATTTCAGGCTCTTTGTGTATCTCCACCATTCCCAAGATCCATGAAATCAAAGGATGAATCTCTTGGCATTTCTCCAAATCCAAGATTTCCTGCTCAAGGAATCAAAGATTTCTCAGGTGAGATGGACCTGGAGAACAGAATTAAAACCACTGGAACAGAGCCAGAGTCACCTGGATTGCTTTAATTAATTAATTAGTTAATTATTGCTGCAATTAGGCTTGGAATGGCAAATTAAAATTAAAAAGCCAAACCCAAATAAAATAAAACCAGGAAGAATCCAAATGAATATTTCCAGTATGAAATGGATTGGGAACTTTCCATGAACCTCTGGTGGGGAAAAGCAGGCAATGAAATATTTTAATTTCTTTTTATCTGTGTTATTAAATATTAAAATAAAACACAGCATGAAATACCCTCCCTCCCCCCTGCCGGGAATCCTGAGATATTCCAAGCCACATTCCCAGCCTGGAATGAGCCTGGAAAACCCCTCAGTGTGAAACACATCCCACAAAAGGGCCTTTCCTTTTGCAGCCCAAAAAGAGCAGGACCAGGGTGACTTTATAAATAAATAAATAACTAAATCATCCATATCCAGGAGGAAAGGAAAATTCCCAATTCCCAAAGAGCCAGGCAGCAGGAAGGGCTTCATTTATTTGGGGCTGGAGGAGGAATCGGCCCCAAGGTTTCATTCCTCACCTCCAGCATTCCCAGAACTGGCCTTTACAAATATTTGTGCAGCACTAATTTGAGATTGTGAATTAATACTTAATTTAATTAGTGCTGCAGTCTCTGAGGAGCTGGCTGACACATGTTGGATGAGCACAACCTTGGCTTTTCCACCATGGATTTTGGAAGGTTTTTCCACTTCCTAAAGCGGAATCCAGCGGGGAGAATGTCACCTTTGTTGGAATTTCTGTTATTATTATTATTATTATTAGTGTTATTACAGTTATTATTACTATTATTATTGCTATTATTATTATTCCCACATGGATTTTTCCAGCCTCGGTGCAATGCCAGCTGCAGGTGCTGGTTGGATCAAATATTCCTGACCTGAGGAATTCCCAGCCTCAACTCCATGGAAGCAGGAGAGGTTTGGAGCAGGAATCTTGTGGCTGTTGTGGGATTTCCCTGTCTCCAGTTGAATTAATGAAGTGGAATCTGGGATCCTGGAGAATTAATCCAGGTCTGACGGCATTCCCCAAACTCCTTTGTGTGTCCTTAGGGGATTTTCAATTTTTTGGGAACTTCAAATGAGTAAAATAAATCCAGAGAAAATAATGGAGCTGGGAATGTTCACCTGGAGAAGGCTCCAGGGAGACCTCAGAGCCCCTTGCAGGGCCTCAAGGGGCTCCAGGAGAGCTGCAGAGGGACTGGGGACAAGGCCTGGAGGGACAGGAGCCAGGGAATGGCTTCCCAGTGCCAGAGGGCAGGGCTGGATGGGAGATTGGGAATTGGGAATTCCTGGCTGGAAGGGTGGGCAGGGGCTGGGCTGGAATTGCCAGAGCAGCTGGGGCTGCCCCTGGATCCCTGGCAGTGCCCAAGGCCAGGCTGGACATTGGGGCTGGGAGCAGCCTGGCACAGTGGGAGGTGTCCCTGCCCTGTCTTTTCCAACCTTAATGATTCCATGATTTTAAAGCAGAATGATTCCATTGGAAAAGAGTGTGGGAAAGGTGTATTGGGAAGTGTTTGCCACAGGTCAGTTATTAGAATTATTAGAACCCTAGATGTAGTTATTAGAATATTATTCTAACTATTATTCTAGTTATTAGAGTTCTGGATAATGATTATTAACATTAATATCAGTGTTATTAATATTTATTCATTAATTAAATGGTAGTTTATTATAATTAAATTAATTCTTATTGATATTAACAGTATGCAATGACCCTGCAATCTGGAATTTGTTGGCTCTAATGGACTCTCATGGCTGGGGAATCTGAACTCCTTGAGAGCTCTCTCTGTTTTCTTGAAAAAACCCAAAATCCAGCAAAATTTCCACAACAACCCAATTCCAGGCAGTGATGCTGATCCCGTGTCCCAGCCAGGGTTTGACATTCCAGGATTATCCTTGGGAACTGGTGACAGATTCCCTGCTTGTGAAGAGCTCTGACGGGTTTTAGAGCATGGGTCCAGGCTGGAAAAGTGGGAATTCCTTCATGGACACAGGTGCTGCTCCTGTGATGTATCCATGGTCCCAGTGAGCCCTGGATTTGGGAATATTCCCTGCTGAGGCACTCGGTGCTCCCCACAATGTTCTCCTCATTAAAAGGTGGGACCCCAAGCAGTGACCCCCAAACTGCTCCCATTTGGATCCTCCCTGTGTGGAGGAGACCCCAAGACTCCCTGGAATTGCAGGAAGGCCACGATTCCCTGCTCCCTTTCCATCAGCACTGGAATAGGCACTTCTTCCCGTGCCCAGGAGAGCTGGAGAGGGAATTTCAGCAGATAGAAACAGGGAATTCATCCCTCCCTCCTCCCAGAGCAGCAGGGGGAGTGTCCAGAGCTTCCCATCCTTCCTCCTGCAAATCCATGGAGCAACCGCCAATAAATGGATCAGGCAGCTCAAGGTTCATACTTCCAAAGGTTTTATTGGATTGTGTGCTTGAGGTATCATAGCATTTCCCTCGCCTGCTGCTAATTCCCGATGGAAAATCCCTGAAAGGGAAAGATTTTCCAGGCAACTTTCAGCGGGACTCAGCAAAACGTTTTAATGACGGATTCCTGCTTTTATTTCTGCTGAGGAGGCTGGGGCTGGAGACAGGCACATGGATCAGCAGGAATTGCAGGGCTCATAAATAAACCAGGACGAAATGAGATTCTTATTAAAAAAATGGATTTCTTTTCCTTTTTTTTTTTTACTTGCTTGAGATTTAATTTTTAAATCCAAAGGAAAGGGATGAAAGCATCCGTTAATTCAGCCCATGATGACTTCAGCAGAGAGAATGAAAAGGAAGACAAAATGTGCTTTTTCCTCCACGTATTTGTGAAATTCCTCAAGTTTTTCACAATTCCTAAGGCCAGGATGGTGTGGTCAGAATTCCTGGCTTTTCCTTATCACTCCATATTCGACTTGGGACAAATAAATAGAAAACAATGGATAATTCCTGCTATTTCCTGGTGCTGCCTGAAGCAACATGAATTTCTCCACTCCACAGCATCCCATATATTGTCCCATAAATAAAGAACAGGGTATTCCCTCCGAATGACACCATTCCCAATATTTCTGCCTTTCTGTGGAATTCAAATCCCTCCCTCAGCATAAAAACACCCAAGGAATGATTTTGTCACAGGCCAGGACAAGCTCTGAGTTCGAAGCTTCTCAGAAAAGCAAATGAAAAGATCCAAGGAAAAGAATTTAAGGGATAATCAGGAGAGGAATAATATAAGTTGGAAAGGCCAGGTTAAAGGCTGGGCTTGTTCCTGGGAGAACGGAATTCCCACCTGGCTCCAACTTCCTGTCAGGAATTGTAGGGAGCAAGATCGAATTCCTTTCTCTGTCACTGCAGTGGGTGGGGAACAGGGAAAAACATTTCAGATTTGGATTTTCCAAGATTTTTGGACTCTCAATGCCAGGATATTTGTGTAAGAAAATTGGAGGAATAGATTCCGGCCTTCCAGGACCTGAAGGATCTGCGGGAAAGATGGAAAGAGACAACTTCCAAGGGCAAGAAGGCTAAAACCCAGGCTATAAAGATATAACTGGTTTGAGAGAGGGAAAGCAGGAATCAAGGGATCTGGATGTCTCAACCCCATGGAAACATTAAATTAAATCCATTAAAACATCTATTAAATCCAGGCATTCCAATTCTCCATGAACACAAACTCCTGGCTGAGGGTTTATTAGGGTCCAGTTAAAATATCTGCGGATTATTTTCCTCCCTTTCTTACCTGTCCAAGGCACAGCCATTTCCAGGGAATGAGCAGCAATCCCATATTCCGTGAGCACTCTGACTTCCAGTATTTATTATTTCCCAGGGTGTATTTTCCCACCTCAAACATTTACATGGACATTTAGCACGGTTACTTATTCCAGAGAAAAAACTGCTGGATTTATCCAAATGTTATTATGTGCAGTAAAAAAACCCCTCATTTTCCCAGCCGAAGCTGTGGTTTTATCCCAGAAAATTGGGCTTTTTATTTATTTCATTTTCCTTCTCAGCAGTTCCCAGGAATGCAAAATGACAAAACAATTCCCAGTACAATAGAGGCGTTCTTGGGCTGCTGGAGTAACTCCTGGCAGTGGGAAGTTCATGGAAATCTCTGCTCTGGAGGTGGTTTCAGGAATGGCAGAACATCAAAAATGCATCGGAATTTTGCCTCCAATGTTGCCTGAAATCGCCTGGAAGTATCTGTGGATTTTCCCCCCAAAGAGCCCGGAAATGCAAATTAAAATTCAATAATTTGTTCATTACCTTCCCAAATGCAAATAACGTTCTCTAAACGCTTGGAAATAAATGTCATTGATCCTTGGGAGGCCGAGCAGCTCCGCAGCTGCCAGCACTCTCCCTCAGCTCACGGATTAATTGTGTTCCCTCTGCTGCCTTATTTCCACATGCCAAATTCCACATGTTCCAGGTGAAATTCACCTGAGGGGGAAACTTGACGTGCAGAGATATCGAATGGCTTCAGGTTCCACTGTGCAGAAGGTCCAGAATGACATCGTGTTATCCACACCCGCAGGACTGGACGCCCCTGCACGTCCCTGCCAGCCTGGAGAGGGGTCTGTGCTCAGTGGTGGGACGGTGACGCTCTGCAGGCCGAGCGGAGGGACCTTTGCAGATCCTGCTGCCCACCCTCACCGCAGCCAAAGTCGCTGGCAAAGGAGCCTGGATTCACTGCTCCACAGTTAGAAAGGCTTCTGCTCCTGAAACAGCTGAGAAAACAGGGGCTGATACAAACGAAGTGAATCGATAAAAAGCTCGGTATTCATGGACAGAAACTCTCTGACTAATTAAAGTTAGGAAGTGGTGTGTTAATTACAGGCGGGCGGCACGGGAGTCGCCTCCTAGAGACGTGGCAGCCCCTCACACGGTGATCTGCCCTCTGTTTATTTCACCAAGAGTTCCACGTTAATCCCATACGTATCTCCAGCACCTCCCAGCCCCGCTTCCCATTAAAATGCGGTTATTAGTCCTGTGCACGTGCGCAGTTCTTTTCTTGATTTGGGCCGTGGTCTGGATTTGAGCCAGTGGTCTTGAAAGATGAAGTCGGGGATCTCTTCGTCACCATGAACTTCCTACCTGCTGTTGTGGGCAAGCCTCGGGAAGCCTTCTGGAGACGGTCCATGCCTCGTGCCTGTGTTTGATCACGCAATCTGGGTGCTGGCATGATTCCATCAGCTTCTTTTGTCCTCAGGACAGTTCACGTACTGTAAGCAAAGTTTCAGACAGGCACATAAGGGTAAATAGCACTGTACTTCTTGGCTAAGTTCCTAACTCTTCGTTGACTTATCTTTAGGTTCAATCAGTACAAATGGCTTCTGACTCTTGGCTAAAAGTTTAACTCTTCATAATCTTAACTCAGAAGATGATGTCGTTTAAATGATTTTCTCCTGTGCTTATTATCTACACAGTTGGTAACCCTGGCTCAGGTTCAGAACCAGATTTTACATGTGATTCTAGTCCAAAGTGTATCCAAAGACATTCATTTGGATACAGAACTAATAACTGACATGTCAATCAGAGTGAAAAGATCCACAAAGTTTGTTTACAATTTGAGAACTGACTCAGATCTTACACTGGATAACATTCCAAGGTGATTGTATCTGCCCCGCCCTGGTTTCACAGTTACCAAACTGGCCCTGGACTAAAGATTGTTTATAATGATTGTAATTACAATTCTTGTTCATAGATCTATACTGCTGTTAGACACATCTTGTTAGTAGATGTTTAGAATATTTAGAAGAGAGTCTCGACGAGGTAGAGGCCTTGTCAAGCCTCTGAAGTGGGGAAATGAAGCCTTGGGTTTTAACTTTCCTGTTTCTCAGACCCCGCAGTGCCTGGTGTGTGACTCTGCAGTTCCTTGTACCCTGTTCACTGCTGCTCTCTGTGCCAGGCACACAGAACAAAGCCTCTCCGGGCCTGCTCTCCAAGGACACCCAGACCGTCCTAGGCCCAAAAGTATAAACCAAAAGCCTCTACAGGGGGGCAAGCTTGGGGAAATTACATCATTAACTGAAGCTTGAATTGGAGAATGAACCCTGCTGTGCAAATGAACCCAACCTATAAAAGTGTGAAGAACTCGTGACCTGGGATGGGACAAACACCTGGGAAGCTACAAAATCTTGGGAAAAGACCAAACTGAGATTTACGTAGCTGCAGGAAAAAATCTCAGGAATTCTGTGGGGAAAAATCCCAAAAATAAAGAAAACAGAGCTTTGAAAGTTTGACAATTCTGATAGAAATATTTTAAAAAGTCTAAATCATGGAAATATTTATTTTAAAACCTGATTTATTCTCTGCCTTGAATGAGCTCATTCTAATTGAGTGGAGAATTCCCAGTTCCTGGTGGATCCCTGGGATAATTTCACCACATTATGCCACACTGGAGATGTCAATAATCTGAAACCCAAGATTTCCCTCTCTGAGTTTCAAAGCTCAGCCGATGCCCCAGGCTTCCAAACCCAGTAATTTTATTTTAATTAAAAAGTGTTCTGCCGCTGGAAATCGCTTCCCTGGCTGTTTCCATCTTGGAAACAGCAGGAGCATGGGAAGAAGCTCAAGTCTATTTTTATTTCAGAGTAATTCCCATGGCCAGGGAAAAGTCAGGAATTATTCCAGTGCTCCTGTGCTGGCACAACTACAGACGTTGGGAAAACGGGAAGAGGTTTCATTGGAATTAAACCACAAAGACAGCCCAGCCCGAGCCCAGTTTGTAATTCTGGGTACAGTGGACTAAACTTTCTTGTTCAGCCTTACGCCAAGTCTAAAATTAAGTCAGATAAAATGATAATTATTAATAATTTCCATCTTCGTACAGCCATTTTTTTGCTGGATAGTGTAGAAGAGACTTAAATTGAGCTTATTAAAGAAGAAAACCAAGTTCATTGGACTCCACTCTCCAAATGAACCCAAATTATTTTAATTATGACTTTCCTAATTTACGTACCAACTGGTTTTAAATGGTTTTGGTGGTGCTGACGGATTTTTTTGCTTGTTTTTAATAAATAGATATTTAAACCCAACGTATTTCTAATTAAAACACATTTTCCTCATGAGCTCAGAACCACCACCACCCAAAGCAGCCTGACCTGTGCTGGAAGCTGAGCGGGGTGTCCAGGCCAGCCTAAACCTCCAGACGGCTAAGGATCACATCAGGAGCTTGGAAAAATTGTGGGAATCGCCAGTTCTTAGGGAAGCACCTGGGCTGATCACTGCGTTGGCTTCAGTAGAGATCCGACAAATTCTTCAGGTCAAGGAGAAAAAAAAAAAATTAAAAATACTGCTATTAATAATTTAAAAATGGTAGCTCCTCCTATGGGCAAGAAGGGAATCAAACCCCTCAAACATTTTCCCCCTGGCCTTGTTTGGACTCACACAATAAAGGCAACAATTCCTGCTTTGAAAACAGAAGAAGATCGATGGGTTGCGGACGTTTATCCCAGTTAGGAACAGTGGAACCAGTTTCCAAAGAGTTTTAGACAAGAAAGGCAAAATTCCCTCTGGAATCTCCTTGTGAGCTCTGTACCCTGCCCAGGGGAGCTGTGTCACCTCCAGGGACGGGATTTTTGGGATGTTCTCCAGGAGAACAACTTGGGAGAACGTTACAGCTTCCCATGGAAAGTGCTTTCCTTACTGGATGTCAGCTCCATCCATCCATGGATCCATGGATCCACCCATCCATGGATCGATTGATCCATCCATCCCTCCATCCATCCATCCCTCCATCCATGGATCGATCGATCCATCCATCCATCCATCCATCCATCCATCCACCCATCCGTCAGAGCACTCAGGTGAGGGAAGGAGCTGGAATTCTTGCCTGACCATCTCAAAAGCACATTTTTCTCCTGGAGATACTCAGGAAATACGGGAATGAGGCTTCTGCAAAGGTGGGAATGTCCCTTTCCAGCTCAGCTGGAAAACGAGGATTCAGAGCCTCAGGATCTCTTCTTTTCCATGTGCTGAGGCACTTGGGGAGGATCCAGGTGAGAAACTGGAGCTAAAAGTGAAATCAGGAACAGGAAAAGCAGTTCAGGTGGGCTGGAAGTTGGGGAAGCAAAGCAAAGCAATTCCAGCAAGAATGAATTCCTAAAAAAAGAAATCAACCTCAAGACACAGTAAGTATTTATAATAAATGAGCATAATATGAAAGAATAAACAAGATGAGTGAAATAATGCAGGAATTAAGGCAGTTCCCTCTGAACAAGCCAAAAGATGAGTGGATGTGGCACTTCCCAATATGGATTAGAAGTGGGATTGGTCAAGGGTTGGATTTGATGATCCCAGAGGACTTTTCCAGCCTTAAGCTGATCACTCAGCCCCAAGCTGGGGAAGCACCTCTGGAGGCTTCTTCCTTCCTGCACATCTTTTTTTGGCTGCTTTTTCCTTGGAAAAGGAGCTTTGGGCTGTGCTGGTTATTCCTCAACCAAAGCACGTGTGGGGTAGATCCCTCTCCCTCCCCTCAGCAGATTTACAGGACTGCTGCATTCCTTTTTTATTTGAAAGTTCATTTTTCACAGGGATGCAGAACATGAGAGCCAATCCCAGGAGTTCACAGCCAGAGGTGGCTCTGGGATCCCTGCCAGCTTCAGGAGATCCCAGGCTCGGGGTGAGGGCTTGGGAGCATCACAGGGTCTGTCTGTGGAGGTGAGGAGATCCTAAAAAAAGCTAGCCACAAATTCCCAAGGAATTCCCAAGGAATCCAAAGTCAGCTCTTGGCTCCTGCCCTGGCTGGTATCCATCCATCTTCCTCACCCAGTCCCAGGTAGATCCCAGCAAAAAGTCACTTCAGTTGGAACAGCAGGAGCTGGAGGATGGGGATGAGTGGTTGAGCTGTACCTAAGCAGAGGCTGGATAAAACCAACCTGGAATTTAGGGAGTATCCAGGCTGGATTGCAGGTTTAGAGTCAATACAAGGAGCCACATGGCTTTGGCTGCCTGTGCTGGTCCAGAGGCAACAACCCAGAGCTTTTCTGCTCTGAAACTTCCCAAATTCCATTTATTTCAGTTATTTATGCCTGGAGTTTTCCAAAGGAATCTCAGCCAGGCCAGGAGTTGTCCCCATGTTCTACTCACTCATCTCAGGTGCACAACAAGGGGTTTGGTGGAGCTGACTTCAGAAATTTGGGGGGTTTTGTACACAAATCAAACCCCACGTTCTGCTCACTCATCTCAGGTGCACAACAAAGGGTTTGGTGGAGCTGTGGAAGTGTCTTGGTTCAGAGGGAAATTCCTCTGTTTATTTTCATTGCAGTTCCCTGGATAAATTTATCGAGGTCACCAGGATGGGAAGGACTCCCTGGCTCCATGAGGGTGGGATCAGCATTCCAGGCAGGTGGGAATCCCTCCCCAGCTGCCCACAGCAGGGCTGGGAACTGGCAGAGGAAATGGGCTCTGCTGCAAGGAAAACAGGGAAAAAATGTGCCTGGGAATTTGGTGGGACTTCAGGGATCGAGTGGAGCAGAAATGGTGCAGAGCCCTCGAATGGGCTGAAAAATAAAAATCTTCCACTTCAGTTCTCAATGACCTGAAAATAAATATCTCGATAAGCTCATCTTTGATATTTGGGGGAGGGTGAAATTCCCAGAGATAATTTCAGTGCTGGAGAAACAATTTCTCATTCAGCTGGAATGAAACGCTGGGGGAAAAAAAAACATTCCCTCAAAGAAAATGATCCTTTGTAGCTGCCATGAGCAGGGAATCAGGAGGGAGCTGAATTTTAGGAGTGGATCAAATGTCCAGCCTGGTCTCAGGGTCAGCCTAATTTGAATATTCCTATTTTTTTTGTAGTTCCCTATGCATTTTTTCCAAGTCTTTTCAAAGGAAGGAGGATGCAGGGATGAAAGGGAATTTTTCCTTGCACTTTGGTGGCTTTTACCCCACTACAGCTCATCTTTTACTCAACAAAGCTGATTTTAAAATGATTTTTAATGGTTTTTCAGGTGCTGAGATGTAGAACAAACTAATTAGGCCTGGTGACAAATGACCTTGCGGATCCTTCTCCTCGATCCCTGTTTTCCCTTCACCTTTAAAGCTGGGAATAGAAATAATAGGGAAGAGTTCTGTAATAATTGAGGTGAAGGCTGTGGTTTGTTCACTCCAAGGTGATTGTGGCTTGGGTTGTTTATGGAAATGCAGGATTTAAGAGATGGGGAAGGGAAAGGGATAATAATTAAAATATTCCATTTTCCGTGATTTTTCTGGGCTCTGGGGAGAGGGGAGGGGCTGAAATGGAAAGGTCCATAAAGCAAGTATGTTACCATGGATAGGATCCATGAAAACACCCCAAGTCCCTCAGTTCAGCAATCCCTTTGGATATTCCTTCCCTCTAAATTTATTTTCCTGCTCTCCAAGACTATCCAATTAAAAATAAGACAAAAAGAAGCCTGGAAGGACACACATCTACCAAAAAATATTATTCCCAAAATTATGATTTTTTCCGAGAAAAAAAATTGCTGTTCTGAGCCTTTGGTCAGGCTGGGATTTTTCCCTTTTCCATGGTTTTGAAGGGAAGTCACCATCCTACACTTTGGCATCCATAAAAAAGGGATTTAAAGGTTCTTACCTTGAACTCACGCCCAGTCCCAGGAAAATATTGACAGCAAACTCCAGATCCTGAGGGATAAAGGATCTTGTTGGGTGGTGTTGGTCTTTCCTTGGCTTCATCCATCTGGAAAAAAAGATGGAGACAATGGGATATTTCCTTTTTAAAGCTGGTTAATGGCACTTGTATCAGCTGTGGTGTCACTTCCAAGCTCTTGGCTACCACCAGAATAATTTGGGGTATTTCCTGGGGAATCCTCCACTGGAAGCTGGTCCAGATTCTTGGAATAAAGATTTTAGCCCAGGATATACTTAGGAAGGAATTTCTGGCTGGGAGGGTGAGGAGGCCCTTGCAAAGGGTGCCCAGAGAGGTTGGGAATTCCTCATCCCTGGAACGTCCAAGGCCAGGTTGGATGAGGCTTGGAGCAGCCTGGGATAGCAGAAGGTGTCGGGGTGGAACTGGATGGGCTTTGAGGGCCCTTCCAACCCAAAGCATTCCATGAAACCAAAACAAAAATCAAAAAATGCTGTCTGAAGGACTCTCCAGCTGATTGGGAAATTTGAACTCTCCAGCTGATTGAGCGTGTGACAAGGAAAAATCTGGAATACTGCAATATAGAAAGCAGAATTCCAATCGAAACTTGACAAAACAATTGGTCTTGTTTCCAGCAGGAAACACAGTTTGCAACGTATTTAAATCCTGACAAGCTCCATCTGCTCCAACTCTGCTTCCCGATAATTTAATTACACCAGGTATCCGTGCCTGAGCCGTTCCCAGCATCAGGAGTAAAGGATTCATTAGCAGTGCCCTCCATGTGCTGTTTGTTCCTTCTCCTTTCCCTGGGATTTCCATCAGCTCCTTCCAAAGATTTATGTTCTGACAATCTCCATCTGGGCTGCTCTAATCCCATTTTCTGGGATGTGTTTGTTGTGTTCCAGGGAGAGAGGGAAGTTTCAATCTTCCTTTGAGGAAGGGGAGCAGCTTTCTAAAAGCTTGGGAAGACATGGAATTCCATGGAGTCAAAGGAGCTGCTTTTCCTACAAATAAAACTGGATTTTTCTGACCACCAGCAACATTCCCTGGGTTCTGTCAGTGCTGCTCCTGTCAATATTCCTGAAATCTTGGCAGAGATCAGGGAAATAAATAAATAAACAGTCACAAAGGCAGATAATAAATAAATGAATAAATTAATTACAAAATTAATTAATTAATCCCCCTTTTTTTTCTGTACAGGCAGCACCAAAAAAGAGGAAGAAATTAAAAATTGCCTGAAAACGTTCAATTCCATGTGCTGATAGCAGATAAATTCACGGACTCAAGAAAATTTTACACAGCTCAAGTTTGTTTCCTTTTTAGAGTTCTCTCTTCAAGGAATAAAAATGGAACCACGTGAAGGCCTCGGGGGTTTGGCAGGAGAGCAAGGCCTGACTCAGTGGAATGTCAGGGAGGAGAGAAGGCCGAGGAAGTCTTGTCATGGAATTAGGAATTCCCATATCCATTCAGCATTCCCTCCAAAACCTCAGCCAACAGCACAGGTTTAGGCACTGGAAAGAAATAAAAAGATGTTTTCCAAGTCTCATCATTCTCTGGGTGATTTCCTGAGCTCCCCATTTCTCCTGGCTGGGGTTGAGGGCAGGATGCTGCAGGAGGGGAAATCCAGAGCTGAAATGATTCCATCAAGAGGAGTTTGGCACAGATAATCTGATTTTCTTTTCTGTTGCTGATAAGAGCTAAGACAGGCAGAAATGAATCCATTTGTAGTGCCCGGAGTGAATCATTGTAGGTGAAGCTGCAAACAGGGGCTGAGCTGGTTCCCTTCCAGAGGGGCTTTTGATTTCTCCCTGCAGGTCAGGTGGAGAAAGAAAGAAACCAGAATTATTTGATGAAGAAAGTGGCAGAGATGAAGTTGGAGAGAATTTCTCCTTACAAGTAGAACCTATTTTCATCCCTGCAGCTTCCGGGGAGCAGGATCCTCCTGCCTCAGGGCACAAAACCACTTCAGCCTCACTAAATGCAGAGTATTTTGCTCCTTCCAAGGTAAATTTTTCAAGATTGGTGACAAATTTGAGCACCTCAAATGCTGTGTCCAGTTCTGGACATGAGAAGAAAGACCTGGAAGGTCTTTGAAAGGAACCTTTGAAGGTTTTGAAAGGAACGGAGCTGGGAAGGGGCTGGAGAATTCCTGAGGGAGCTGGAAAGGGGCTCAGGCTGGAGCAAAGGAGGCTCAGGGGGGACCTTGTGGCTCTGCACAAGTCCCTGACAGGAGGGGGCAGCCGGGGGGGTCGGGCTCTGCTGCCAGGGAACAGGGACAGGAGGAGAGGGAACGGCCTCAGGCTGGGCCAGGGCAGGCTCAGGGTGGACAGCAGCAGGAATTTCCCCATGGAAAGGGTGCTCAGGCCTTGGCAGGGGCTGCCCAGGGAGCTTTGGAGTGCCCATCCCTGGAGGGATTTCAAATCCCTGTGGATGTGGCACTTGGGGACATGGGGCAGTCTCAGAGTGCTGGGGGATGGTTGGACTCAATCGTGGAGGGCTTTTCCAACCTCAGCAATTCCATGATTCACCCACATCTTTATCCTCCCATCATTTTGTCTTTAATGCGCATCTTGGGGATGAGTCAGTGCCAGAAAACCCCATCTAATGAAGAATTCCTGAAAATCCAGGGGTACTCGTCATCCATGGAACTCTGCTTTCCTCACCCTTCATTTTTCTGTCATTCCTAAAATTCTGGTTTCTGTGGAAGAAATAATATGGAATTCCTGGAGGTGGCACTCAGAGCTCTGGGCTGAGGACAAGGTGGGCATCGGGCACAGCTGGGACTCAGTGACCTTGGAGGGCTTTTCCAAGCTCAGTGATCCCGCAATTCTGTGAACACTTGGTCAGAAGGGCCAAAGCACTGGGCAGTGGAGCCAGGCTGGAGCTCCCAGTGTCTGCTGCCAACGTGCTCCATCCATTTGGTATCCATGGAAGCCATTCCCTGTGGAGACCACAGAGCTCAGGGACAATCCCAGAGTTTGTCCCTGAAGTTCCTGTTTTAAGGAGATATCGGAATTTCAAAACCAAAGGGGATCTCCCAGATCCTCATCAGCCTCCAGGCTCAAGCAATTCCAATCTAATCCCTGGATACTTCCCAGAGAAGTCTCAGGCAGGAGCAGGCTGGGATCATCCCAACAGGAAGCACTGCTGGAAGTGGTTTCAGACAGAAACTCTTTCCTTTGGGGACAAACCTTCCCATTGGAACTGTTGGGGAATGAAGGAGTGACAAATTGGGGGTGAATCATCACAAATCCCCTCTTTGCTGGATAAAAGCAACTCTTGCACCTCGGTGAAATTGAGGCAATTTCAATTTCGGACATTCCTGGTTATTCTTGGAAATAACAGTGCTATTCCTGGAGAAAAAGGGGAAGATACTTTCCAGGAACTGTCTGACAATGGAGAGCAGGGACTGGAACACAAAACCCCTCAATTCCTGTGACTCAAATGTCTCAGCTGAGCACATGGGTTGGGTCCAGCCCTGGGATCCCAGCACAGGAAGGACCTGGAGCTGCTGGAGAGAGTCCAGAGGAGGCACCAGGATGATCCAAGGGATGGAGCAGCTCTGCTGGGAGGAAAGGCTGGGAGAGCTGGGAATGTCCAGCCTGGAGAGGAGAAGTTTTGGGGTGACCTCAGTGTGGCCTTGCAGGGCCTGAAGGAGCTGCAGGAAAGATGGAGAGGGAGGATTTCCAAGGCCTGGAGGGACAGGAGCCAGGGAATGGCTTCCCAGTGCCAGAGGGCAGGGCTGGATGGGATACTGGGAATTGGGAATTGCTGGCTGGGAGGGTGGGGAGGGGCTGGGCTGGAATTGCCAGAGCAGCTGGGGCTGCCCCTGGATCCCTGGCAGTGCCCAAGGCCAGGCTGGACATTGGGGCTTGGAGCAGCCTGGGACAGTGGGAGGTCGGGGTGGGAACGGGATGGGATTTAAGGTCCCTCCAACCCAAACCATTCCATAAATCCATGATTTACCTGATGGACACCACACCAGCACAACCAGTGCCCCCGGAACCTTCCCTGGACATGCCCTGGGAAGCAATGGGTGAATTCCATAAACACAGAAAGGGGTGGGCGATGAGGAATCCATGGAAATCAATTCCACAGGGCAGTGGAGACTCCATGAATATCTCAGCACCTGCATAAATCTTCTGCTCTTTATTAAGTCCTTCACAGATTTATTAAATTCTGGGTGGCTTAAGAAACACAAAAGAACCGCAATAAAAAGAGAGAGGGGATTGCTCATAATTCACATTTTAATAATGGTCAAATGAGTCGATTTTATCTTTTCTTCTGTGATGGATGTTGTATAAATTCATATTTGTGGGGAATTTATGCAACTCAAACTCACGGCTCAGCTGTAAATAATGGAAAGAAATCGTTTTGCAGCCTAAAATATCTTTGGCATCAAGGTTTCTACTTAAAGTCTATTATTTTGAGCAGAATATTTTTTTTTTTTTCACATAAATTTAATTTATACGAATGTGCTGTTGTGACGAGCAGAAGGTTTTGGTTTTTGATGTAGTGGAGCTGCAAAAATTAATGCCAAAAAGATAATTTAGAAGGGTAAGGAAGAAATGACTCCTTGAAAATATTAAAACAGGGAAGAAATCAAGGTGGTTTTCCTGTTTCTTAATTGTTTTTATCTGAAAAAAATCAGGAAGAGCTGGATTCTACCCTCAAAGTTCATGGACAAAAGGTCTCAGCTGGTCCCTTCCAGGAAATTTAGGGAGTGGGGTCTTTCCAAGCTCCATGCCAGGATATTTGAGAGATGGGAACACTCCTCTCATCCCAAATCCCTGAAAATTCCAAGCCTTCACCTGCATCACTGACAGATTTTTATGCCAAATTGGAGTTATTAAAAATTCCTAGCAATAAAAAAATTCCTGGATTCCTGTGGGACCTCTTGTTAAGCAGGAGGAAATGAATTGATTGAAGGGTGGGGCAGGAGTCAGGAAGGGAAACAGTGAACTTTTGATTTGCCTTTCCAGCTAAAATCCCAAATTCCTTTATCCAAGGGCACTTGTCAGGGGAGCTCAGAACGAGGCTTTGGCAGAGAGTGAAGTCTCTGTGGAAGCTGGGGAAAAAATCCACAAGAAATCCAAGAACAGTGAACCCTCAGGAGGAAAAATCAGAGCTTGAAAAGAAATGGAGTGTAAAGTAATAGGAACTAAATAGGAACTAAAGCCCCATGTCTTCTCTCCGGGAGATAGGATTCCCAGGAGGATCCAAGGCTGGATTCTTTAAAGGGAAGTATAAAATATGGATATTTGCATATTTGATTAATATAATTGCCTGCGGATTGCAGAATTCCCTCTGTCCAGCACTGATAATTCAACATTCGCTTGTTGTTTAAATATTTGAGGAAAGTGCGTTTCCCTCCAGGAGTTGAAGGTCATTCCTGTTCCTTCCTTCATCCAAAAAGCACGGAAAAGTCAAATTCCAAGAGTGGGTCACTGATTCCCTATGATATTCATACAGAGATATTCCAAATGTTGGAGAAGGGAAGGATCCAGGGAGAGCTCCGAGCCCCTTGCAGGGCCTAAAGGGGCTCCAGGAGAGCTGCAGAGGGACTGGGGACAAGGCCTGGAGGGACAGGACACAGGGAATGGCTTCCCAGTGCCAGAGGGCAGGGCTGGATGGGAGATTGGGAATTGGGAATTGCTGGCTGGGAGGGTGGGCAGGGGCTGGGCTGGAATTGCCAGAGCAGCTGGGGCTGCCCCTGGATCCCTGGCAGTGCCCAAGGCCAGGCTGGACATTGGGGCTGGGAGCAGCCTGGGACAGTGGGAGCAGGAGCTCCTGGACACCTGATTCTCATTAATGCTAACTGTTAACAAAACACAGGGAAGAGAGAATTCCATGGTGCTCTCCATGCCCATTCCGGAATCTTGGAAGCTGCTTGGGTATCATTGAGTTTCAGAACTGTTGATATCCACGTTTTCCTGCAATCCCTGCCCATTCCCAAGGGACATCAGTTGGAGCTTGCCAAATATTTTAGTTCATGGTTTATCCTTCCCACCTTGATTAAAATCTTGAGTTAGAATCTTGATCCCTAAAAAGAGCTGGGGAAAGTGGCTGATTCCCTGTGGTGAACCCCACACATTCCTGCTCTGGATGTTGGACTTTGGAATACCTGGCAGAAGGAACAGGTCTAGGCTGGAGGGAGAGCAGGGAATCCTAAAATCCCAGGATGGTTTGGGCTGAAAGGGACCTTAAAGCGCACCTAGTTCCACCCCCTGCCATAATCAGGGACACCTTCCCAACCAGGAGAAATCCAATCCTAATAAAACCCTTTTTAAGGTAAAAAACCACTTTCACCTGAGGCTCTGCCTTGGCTCCTTTTCACTTCATCAAATAATAACAGCAACAAAATTAAAAATTCCAGCGTGGAAAGGAAAATATTTGTGTTCGTGGTCATTTCCAGGTTTGGGTTTTTCTTGGTGAGATTTTGGAAGCTGATATTGGGTAGGCACAATGGGAATTCAGCCTTTCAATTGAAGATCTGATCAGCAGCTCTTTTTCTCCTCATGAAAATTCCTCTCGGATTCGCACACAGGAACCTGAGCAGAGTTTTCCGAGGGAGAATTTTCTCATTTATTCCCCGTCATGCGTTTTTCTGTTGTTATCTCTGCTGATTGCAGAGCTTTTTAATGTGGTTTTTTTTTTTTTTTTTTTTTTGTGTCATCAGTGCTCTTTCCACCTTATTTATTCATTAATGCCACGGCCCAGGTGTGGGATCGCAAAGCTGTTCCCATGGCGACAAATGGGGCACAAAAACTGGAGTGGAATGGAACTGCACGGACAGGGAATTCTGGGAAGTGGGAAATGGAAAAGCTGCTGGTTCCCCACAAAAAATCCTAATAATCAGTAACGCAGGCAAAGGAAATGGTGGTAATTTCATGGGTGCCTGAGCTACTGAATTTTCATTTTTAATGTTCCAGGGTGGAAATGTTTCTCTTCACAGAGAGAAATGAGGGATGGCATGGAAATTCTGGGGCAAAAATGTTCCTGAGGGGCTGAGATTGCCATCCAGAAATCCATCCATCCTGGATTTCTTGATGGGAACATGAGCCCAGAGCAATAAATCCTCATCTGGTGAAGCTTTGGGAATCATTTGGGAGTGGATTTAAAACTCAGGGCAGCTCTGGGGGCAGATGGAGCCTGAGGGTACCAAAGCCTCACTTTTGGCTGCAGCTTCTCCCCAGGAAATCTTTGGGACTCTGGTTTGGACTTGGAATCCAGAATTTTCCACAGTTTTCTTCTTTGAGATCCCACTAAGTCCCAGAGTTTGGCCTGAGCAGCTCCTGGGGTGGGGCCAAGCCATGAGACAAAGCCCCAGATCACACCTCTGCCCCTGCATGGCCTTTCCTGCATTCCAAAAATCCATCATTTCCATTCCAATTCCCAGAATCCCAGGAGAACCTGAGCTGGAAGGGACCGTCAGGGATCAGCGACTCCAACTTCCGGCCCTGCACAGAACCATCCCCAAAAAGGAGCAGCAGAGCAAAGGTTGAATCCATCATTTCTGAAATCTTTCCATCAAGTAAAAAATAGTGAACTCCCAGCTTAAAAGAGCAAATCAGGAGCTGCTGCTCTGATCCTGGATGTGGTATCCCAGAATCATGGAATGGTTTGGCTGGAAGGGACCTTCAATCCCAGCCAGTGCCTCCCCTGCCATGGCAGGGACACCTCCCACTGTCCCAGGCTGCTCCCAGCCCCAATGTCCAGCCTGGCCTTGGGCACTGCCAGGGATCCAGGGGCAGCCCCAGCTGCTCTGGCAATTCCAGCCCAGCCCCTCCCCACCCTCTGAGTAAAGAGCTTTTGTTTCTCCTCTGATACTTAAATCCATGCTCCAAGTCCAGCCAATGCCTTCTACTTCCCTACAGGAGAATCTGTGACACACCCTGCAAAAATATGGAAATTTGTCCCAAAAGTTCCTGGTTTATGGACACCACAGCACCAAAACACAACCAAATTCCTTCTTTCTCACCTCTCACCCCCCACAAGCCTCTCCAGAGGAATCAGGAAGAGGCTCCACCTTGGAGAACCTCCTCAAGTTTTCACAAATCCTTCTGCCTGCCTGGAGCAGGAGCCAATTAAGCCCCACTGACCTGCAATTAAACTCCTGGGGATGCAAACTGCAACAACAGCAATGAAAATTGATTTCATGTTCTGGTTTTGGTTACTTTTTTTTTTTTTTAAATGAGGATTTTTAGGTAGCTTTATACTTTTATAAATCAAGCCCACCTGGGAAGATCTCTGGGTTCAGAGCAGCTGGAAGACACAAGCAACACATCAGAATTTTCTTTAATCCAGCTCTTTCCTTGCTCGGGATTTTTGTGCAAGCTCCTGATAACTTCCATGAGGGAAACCATGGAAGATAATCAAGTTCTGTTTTCGTTTTTATTCCTACCAGGCTCCTTAGCTCCTCTCTAATAAGAACACACCAGGAAAAATATGAGAAAAAAGTGCAGAAGCACAAACAGAGCAAACCTGATACTTGCAGAGATGACAAGAGGCTGGTCCTGATCTCATCACAGCCAACCCTGCTCTCATCCCACTTCCCAACCTGCCCTAGCTGGCTTTTTCCAGAGGAATTTATGTAGGAGTTGGAAGGGGACAAGCTGAAAGCCAAACAAAATTGCCAAATCAGAGCCAGCTGAGGCCATGACCAGCACAGGGTGAAGCTCCAGGTGGAAGCTTTGAGGCCACCAAATATTGGCAACATCTGGAGGAAGTCTTTTCCCACATTTCTGCTGCACCTGAGGTCCTTTCTTCACTCTCCTCATTAAAATAACTTCAATTAACAGCTCAGTGCAGCTGGGGCTCGTTCTTAGCAGGCTCTACACAAATGAGCCAAGTCCTGCATTGTCCAGATTTTGTTTTATGTCCAGTTCCTGAATCCCTTCATGTCGCTGCTGACAGCAGGAAATAATTGAGCAGCTGTTCAGCCATCAGGCCACAAAATAAAACATTTCAGGAGATAAAAACGGCGCTGAGCAGAGAGAGATTCAACATTTTCCATGATGAAAGGCAGCCTCGTGTTTACACCAGACTATAAGTGCTCCTAGGACAGCGCTGTTGATTCTAGAGGGTCTTTGAGATCGTAAACTGGAATCTGTTTGAGAAACAGGAAGGTTGGAAAAATGGGAATAAGGAATGCTCCAACTCCCTGACAGGAGGGGGCAGCCGGGGGGGTCGGGCTCTGCTGGCAGGGAACAGGGACAGGAGGAGAGGGAACGGCCTCAGGCTGGGCCAGGGCAGGCTCAGGGTGGACAGCAGCAGGAATTTCCCCATGGAAAGGGTGCTCAGGCCTTGGCAGGGGCTGCCCAGGGAGCTTTGGAGTGCCCAGCCCTGGAGGGATTTCAAATCCCTGTGGATGTGGCACTTGGGGACATGGGGCAGTGGTGGCCTCAGAGTGCTGGGGGATGGTTGGACTCGATCGTGGAGGGCTTTTCCAACCTCAGCAATTCCATGATTCACCCACATCTTTATCCTCCCATCATTTTGTCTTTAATGCGCATCTTGGGGATGAGTCAGTGCCAGAAAACCCCATCTAATGAAGAATTCCTGAAAATCCAGGGGTACTCGTCATCCATGGAACTCTGCTTTCCTCACCCTTCATTTTTCTGTCATTCGGAAAATTTTGGTTTCTGTGGAAGAAATAAAATGGCCAAAACAAAGATTTCAAATTACTTACTGATATTTTTGCATAAAGCAGCTTTAAAACTCAGCAGTGTTTTGGGTTTATGGTTGGGGAGGGTTTGGGGAATGTTGTTTGTGTCTACATGGGGCTTGGAGCAACTTAGGATAGCGGAATTTGTCCCTGTCCATGGAAAGGGGTGGGATGACATAAATTTAAGGTCCCTTCCACCCCAAACCATTCCATGATTCCATGATTTGTCCAAGATCTGCCACCACCAGTGACCTCCTCACTGGGAATAGGGAAGACAGGGAAGCCTTGCGGCTTTCAAGGGTGAAAGGATTCCGTAAAAAGGCTCTTGTGCTCCAAGTCTCCTTGGACAGAATGGAGTGGAAACTGAGGAATCAAATGCACAACACAAACTTATGGAATAATTCCAATTGTTCCGGGCAGTGACTGCACAAAACCCCCAATATCCTGGGAGATTCCAGGGTTTTCTTTGCCAGCTCCCTTCAGAGAGGTTTCCACTTCCATTACCCCATCCTGACAGACAGCCCTGATAAGATCCTTTGGGAATTTGCAGCAATTCTCCCAAAGCAGCTCCCCTTCCCTCATCCTGCTGCTCAGACAATCCCGGCTGGAATCAATTTCCTTCCCTATCAGCAATTAGTGCATTGCTACCTGAATAAGCGGGTTAATCCATGTTCTTATTCCAGGGGATTTATCTCAGAGAGATTCCTGACAGAACCTCTGCATCCCAAGGAGCTCTGTGTGGTGCTGGCAGCAAGACAGGGCCATTTCTGTCACCCTAAAATGACTCCACATCAATGGCCAGGCAAGGAAAAAACAAACGTGTCAATTATTTATTATCTGAGACCAAAAATTTCTCCATGTGCCCAGTACAAGGAAAAAAAGGAAAACCATTTATTGCTGCAATGAAATCCTTCCAAGCCCAATGGATAGGACAGAATCTGGGGAAAAAAGGGAGTTATTACACCCATTTTTCCCTTAGAGAGCTGAGGTTAAGTGCAGTCAGTAAACGTGCCAGGGAGTCAGCAGTAAAGTGCAAATTCTGTCATTTACAGGCTGCCAGGACCCTCCTCTGAACCCAGCCCATTCCCACAGGCTGGGAATTGCTGGTTATTCCAAGCACAGGTTTTTCTCTGACATTTCTGTCTCCGAGACGTTGGAAAGCAGCCCTGGGAATGCCCAGTCAGCACTTGGCTAATGAAGGTCACTCCTTGTGCTGACTCCTGTCCAGGGCTCCTGGGCACCACTTCAGCTCCAGGCAGTTCCAGGAGCAGGCAGGATTCCCTTTTCCTTCTTTCCTTTTGCAGTGTTTCCCAGTCCGAGTCCCTGATTATTCCATGCTCTCCATACAGCTCCACGATCAGCTCGGAATGTGTTTTAATCTGTGCTGAATGTTGTGGTCTTCCATAAATCCCTTCATTTAATGAGGATATTCTCCATTAATTCTGTGGTCTCACAGTGTCCTGATGGGGTTTTTTGGGGAAAAAAAATGTGCAATTTGCACCTTGGAATTTTAATAATCCTATTAATTCTGCTTTTCCCACCCTCCCCTTTGTGTAGATCCCATTTCTCTGGGATAGATGAGGCAGGATATGGTTTGTCCCACAAAACGTCTCAGTCCTGCTTCTGCCTGGCAAAGGGATTTTAGTGAGTCCAGAGAATTGGGGGATCAACGTATTCAACCTCAGTCTGGGCCAGGGGAGGCTCAGGGTGCACAGCAGCAGGAATTTCCCCATGGAAAGGGTGCTCAGGCCTTGGCAGGGGCTGCCCAGGGAGCTTTGGAGTGCCCATCCCTGGAGGTGCCCAAGGAATTCCTGGAGGTGGCACTCAGAGCTCTGGGCTGGGGATAAGGTGGGCATCAGGCACAGCTGGGACTCGATGGGCTGGAAGGGCTTTTCCAAACTAAATAATTATGGGATTCTGTAAACAGGGAAAAAAACAAGTGCTGACCCATGAGATGGTTCCAAAAGGAGATGCTCCTCCGAGTCAGGGTGGACACCTAAACCAGGCAGGAGAGGGAATGAGAGCAGGATGATCCAGGGAAATCCAGAAGGACCCAAATCAATGAGAGGAGACACGGGGGAGGCCTCGATCCACAAACCTGCCGGAGCTCCAGGAGCATTTGGAAAATGCTCCAGGGACTTGTGGGATTGTTGGGGTGTCTGTGCAGGGCCTGGAACTGGGCTGGATGATCCTTGGGATCCCTTCCCACTCAGGATATTCCATGATTCTATAAACCCCTTCCCCTCTCCTCTCCAAAGCATTCCTGGAGCTCCTGCCTTGCAGAGGCCTCTGGGAGCGGGACTTTTCCAGCTGCCTTTGAACACCTTCATGGTGAGGCTTATCCCACTTATTCCAACCCAGATCCCAGCAAACTGCTGGCAACGCTCCCAGCTCAGCTCAGCACACAGATCCAGCCCCAGAGCACGAGAATCACTCACTTTTCCTGGCTGGAAGCAAAGCACGTGGCGAAGAATGTGCAAATCCTCTGCAGGCCCCCGAGCAACAAACCTGGAGCAATGAACCTGAAGTCCTGCAAATGCTGCAAGAAAAGCTGGAATTTGCTGCTGCCTCAGCTGAAACCTTGGATTGCGGCATCTCCCAGGAGAGGGGCTGGATGAGAGACTTTTAGGGAAGACAAGGAAAGAACAGAGCTCCCAACAAAGCTTCCCAAGGAGGCGGAATGTGTTTATCAGTGGTCAGGGCCTCGGAGCAGCAGAGGCCTCATGAATGAAACATCCCCCAAGCCCAGCTCTGGAGTGACACCGATGGATGCATTTCCCACTTGGATCAAGCCGTGAGAAACCTGCAGGAATTCAGCCCAAAATGCAACATTTCTCTTGCATCTTGCACCCACAGCCTGCCTCCCGCAGAAACCACTGGATTAGAGGGAATTCGGGAAAGATTTAAAGTATTCGTGACGTGCATGCAGAAAAACAAGTGCAGATATGAGAGATTTCCTATCTCTGAGGGGAAAAGCTGTAGTTTTTGTAAAGGTTATTCCTAATTTGTAACATTTTAGTGTGTCTAGGCCTCGGTCACATTTGCTTTGTGCTGGGCTTGTCCACACACAGGTGAAGGCAGAGAGGACCTGAAAAATTTATGGTATAAAAAAAGGAAAGAATGGAAATAGATAAAGGAAAGGAAACCTGGGTGATCCTCCATAAAGTCTTTCCATGATCTGAGGGTTCCTTGATTTTGAGTCTCTTCCTTGATCTTTTCTGGAGACCTGAAGGTGCCATTGATTCAAAAGAAATTTTAAAAATGATAAATAGATATTAAGAAATAAATAGAATAAATCCAAAGGAGCAGCTCTACCAAGGGAACAGCACAGACCAGCAGAGAATCCCAGACTGGTTTGGGTGGGAAGGGCCTTAAATCCCATCTCATCCCACCCCTGCCATGGCAGGGACACCTCCCACTGTCCCAGGCTGCTCCCAGCCCCAATGTCCGGCCTGGCCTTGGGCACTGCCAGGGATCCAGGGGCAGCCACAGCTGCTCTGGCAATTCCAGCCCAGCCCCTCCCCACCCTCCCAGCCAGGAATTTCTTCCCAATATCCCATCTAATCTAACCCTACTTCCTGCTTGCAGCTCCTTCCTGCTCCCAGACCAATTTACCTGGAATCTCCATGAATTAGCCAGGAGGGAATCACTTTGGAGACAGCTTATGGTGGAAAAAATCCAATTTCTTCCAGGCTTTTTTTAGCCAAAAAATCCTCTTGTGCCTACTTTGCCACATGGAATATTTGCAGAAAAAAGTGACTTTTTCAACCAATCCTTCAGCAATGATCCCACACTGACCAGTGCTAACTGTTGGATAACACAGCATCACTGGTGAAATCCCGATTTTCCAAAGAAATATCCATGTGGGAGTGAAATACTCCATTTTCCCAGCTGTTGCTTTGTTCCTGTGTCACTAAGACAAGCTTTGGAAAACAAGGTGACACATTTACAAGCCTCGGAGGCAGCTGATGATTCCACACTTCTCTCTGAGCTGTTTCCCAAAGGAATTTCACTGCAGACAGTTATAAACTCGGCAGAATCCTCACTCAGAGACACCTTAGCCAGGCTGGGGAATATAGAAATAGATTCCTTTGTTCTAACGGGAATGACAGGTCTGGGAATACCTATTCATATACAAAATGAGCTGGTTTTTTTAATGTGTAATTTAGTGGGAATACTGGGAATTAATTGCTACAAACATTAAATGCTGTGGTCAAACCACAAATTAGTGATTTTTCCTTCCTGAACATAATTAAGATTGTCATGGAATTGCAGCAGGAACTCAATGGAAGTTGTCGATTAAACTGGAATTAGGGAGGGGAACCCCCACCTCTTGTGGAGCTGCGGATTTTGGATGGATAATGCGGATTTGGACAAGGACGGAGCTCAGGTGTTCCTTCAATGAGCTGTAAGGAAACATGGACAAGGTGCAGGCTGGGAATGCCAGGAGAGAAGATGATCCCAGACGTGTGCAGTGGCCAAGTCCCATCGTGTTTTCTGCTCCACTTTCAGCTGCTGTCACCTCCCGGTGACATTGCCTGAGGCAGTTCCTAAAATCCCGCTCTTCCCACCCCCACCCGCTCCCAAACTTCTGCAGAGCTGCAGCTCAGTTCAGGTGTGCACTGAAGGGAATAATTCACCTTCTATGCACGGTGACACCAAAAATAAATGGGGTTTCCAGGCCATCCTGGAGCTGGGGATTCCCAAAATTAGCATCCAAGTCTTGGGGGACTGAATTATTCATGGATGTGTTTGTCCCAAATCCAGTCTGAGGCACTGGGAAGATGCTGTGTCGGATTTTAGGCATTTTAGCTCCAGAGAAGCCCCTAAAACATTCCCACAGCAAATCCCAGCTTTCTGCTCCTGCCTGGAAGGCAGAAGGAGAATGCAGAGTGGGCTGGAAGTCAACAGAGCGAGGATGCAAGAGGGAAAAAGTGAAAAAAGAGAGAAAATAAAACATTCCACGTTGAAGGTGCATGAACCAGGGGGATCAGGGAGAGGGAAGGAAAATTTGGGAGCTAAAGGGAGAGGGAAAAGGTGGAAAATCAGGAGAGAAAGCAGAGCCAGGAATGGGGCAGGTCTGTTCTGGCAGGGACAGCACCCTGAGTTATCCAGGATATGGAAAAAGTCCAGAGAAAAAAATATGGACAACTCAAAGGAGAAAAATGAGGAAAGCCCAAAGGATCAAGAGGGAATGGCTTCCCAGTGCCAGAGGGCAGGGATGGATGGGATACTGGGAACTGGGAATTGCTGGCTGGGAGGGTGGGCAGGGGCTGGGCTGGAATTGCCAGAGCAGCTGGGGCTGCCCCTGGATCCCTGGCAGTGCCCAAGGCCAGGCTGGACATTGGGGCTGGGAGCAGCCTGGGACAGTGGGAGGTGTCCCTGTCCAGGGCAGGGGGGGCACCGGATGATTCTTGAATCTCTCCCAACCCAAACCATTCCAGGATTCCATGATTCAGTGATTCAGTGATTCAGTGATTCCATGATTCTGTAATTCCGTAATTCCATGATTCCATGATCAGCCCATTCACTCCTACAGAGAACAACTGGGATTACTGGGAAGGCTCCATCTTCACCCAGAGCATCCCTGGGGCAGGTGGAGATCCTGGACAATGAGTGAAATCCAGGGAATGTCTGAACGGTGACACTCCTGTGGAATTTTTCTTACCATCCAGGGGGGAGAGATAAAATCCGAGCAGAACTTATAGAGCTGTAAAACAGGACAATATTGGGCTATTAAAATCCAAATTACTGTGAAATCCCAAGGGAAAAGGGATGAAGCCAAGCACACTGGAACTGGTTCTAATCAGCAATATCTAATTAAAGCTCCTGTTTGAGGTTTCAGTGGGCATTAGGGAAGATTGGAATTCAGTCTGGTGTTCGGGACCTTCCATCAGGCGTCCTTGGGAGACACCCGGGTATAAAAATTTACTGACTGTGCTCAGTCCAGAGAGAAGAGTGGCATTAAATAATTCTGATTACTGAGATTAGCTCAGGTAAATGGAGCTTTTGGATCACTCCAGCTCAAGGAGAGCAGTGTGGGAAGGGGGAGATTGGATTCCTGGTTAACGGGATGCTGAGAGAGGAATTCCTTGGATGAAAAGCTTTGGGATCACTCAAATGAAGGCTCCGTGGTGGGAGGGTGACAGAGCACAGCCCCCAGGAGGCTGTGTTTGTGCTGGCAGTCTCTCAGAATCTCCTCTTCCTGCTTTGCTGGCGTTAATTTTAGAATTAATTAATTAATTTTCATTTACAATTAATTGCTTTTCATAATTAATTAATTAATTAATTAATTTTCCTCTTTTCAGAACTTCCCACTTGTGTTCTGAGCCAAACTCCTGCCATGTTTTAGGATTTATATTTATGAATTCTCAGAACTGTTGTCACATTTTTGCTCCTGGTGTTGGCCCTGAGGGAAGGGAAGGGACCAGCAGGAGCACAGGAGCTAAACCAAAGCCAGGGCATCCCAAATACAGCCCCCAAAATCAGGGAATGCTTTTCCTGGGTTCTCTTCGAGTCTCCATTTCTTTCTGTGCAAAGGCGAGAAAAGAATTTTGCTTTTCTGCCCTCAGAGTTTACTCATTTCTGAGTCACTTCCACTCTGCAGCCAGCGCTCCTTCCACCTCCAGGAAACTGTGTCCCGCTTTCCATCCAGAGCCAGGATGGAATTCTCATGAACACTGAGGCCATGGGCTGTGTAAACAGCATAAAATATCCAGAACAGGGAGTTTTTAACCTCTGGAAAAAGGGGCAGGTAAGTCGGGAGGGCAAGGATGTCAGGAGGTCCTGCAGTGGGAAAATGAGGAGGGCAAAGCCCGGCTGGAATTTAATCTGGATACTGCCATAAAAGACTAAAAATATTCCTGCAAATATTGCAGCAACAAAGGGAGGGATGAGGAGAATCTCCAGCCCCTGGTGGATGTGGCAAAGGATGAGGAAAAGGCTCAGGTACCTCATGGTTCTTTGTCTCTGATGACAAGAAGGACCTGGAGGGGCTGGAGCATGTCCAGGGAAGGGAACAGAGCTGAGAAGGGGCTGGAGAATTCCTGAGGGAGCTGGGAAGGGGCTGGAGCCCCAGGAGCGGCTGAGGGAGCTGTGAAAGGGCTGGAGAGTTCCTGAGGGAGCTGGAAAGGGGCTCAGCCTGGAGCAAAGGAGGCTCAGGGGGGACCTTGTGGCTCTGCACAAGTCCCTGACAGGAGGGGGCAGCCGGGGGGGGTCGGGCTCTGCTGGCAGGGAACAGGGACAGGAGGAGAGGGAACGGCCTCAGGCTGGGCCAGGAGAAATTTAAATTGGATATTGGGAAGAATTCCTTCCTGGAATGGATTGTCCAGCCCTGGCACAGCTGCCCAGGGCAGGGGTGGAGTCTCCATCCCTGGAAGGATTTCAAAGCATGTGGATGTGGCACCTGGGGACATGGGGCAGTGGTGCCTGGGCAGTGCTGGGGGATGGTTGGATCTGATGATCCAGAGGGCTTTTCCAACCCAAACAATTCCCTGATCCTGTGCTGAGTGAGCCCTGCTGCTTCTGTTCCCTTCCAGGGCCCTCGGTGAGGACAGAGGCCCAGGCCTCACCTGCTGGGCCACAATTCCCATCCCTCAGGAGGAACAGCTGAAATCCCTTAATCTATCCCTTGTTTCCTGAGGATTGTCCCTGTCACCTCCACCAGCAGCTTTTCCAGCAGATTTTCAGCAGCTCTGGGTGTCACACGTGTAAACAGAGACTCCTTTAACCTCCTCTGGCTTTTGCAAAATTAACATTCCCTTTGTTTTCCGTGCCTGTCATGGAGCTTGATCCAGCTTTCCCAAGCCCCGAATCCCTGGACAGCCCCTGCTTTGTTTTCCTGAGGAACAAAATTCCAGCTGGGAGAGCTGCAGCCATCAGCTGCTTCTCCACAAAATCCTTGGAGCTCCCGGTCCTATTGATTCCAGCCAGAGCCTTGAAACAACAATTAACCTTTCTAACGATGCCTCCTCCTTCAGAACGCAGCTCAGTTGCTTTGCAAAGTTTGCTTTTAAAAATTAATGAATCGATGCAATTTTACATCTATTGACCAATTGCAAATGTCAAGGTTGTGGTGGGGCAGAACTCTGAAGAGATCAAATCTTGTTCTGGGCTTTGCGGACGCTCAGCCCTCAGCTTTGGTCATTGCCTTTTTAACATTTATCTCCTTTAATTCTCTGTAGTGGATGCAGCAGCTGAGATCTGCATTTATAACACCTTGGAAAACACCCTGGGCTCATTTAGAGAGCTCTGAGCTCATGGAATGTGCATTTCCAGAGAGAAAATCTGGCTCGGATTTTAGCAGCATTTCTGATTTAAATGGCGCTCAGCGCTCTGCCTTCATTCAGAGGGATGAGCTCAGCTCAACGCTGAGCTCTACGAGCTCATCAGCAAATTCCAAGTCCTGCCAGGACTCATTTCTTCCCTGGATCTTCCCTTGAAGCAGCTTTTTTATTCTCTGATCACTCATTAACAGCGTGCTGGGGATTTCTTGCACCTTTAGTGGCTACAAGGCTTTCCAGAGAGAAAATAAAATACTTTTCACCCCAAAACCTCTCAATGTCTGAGCAAAGCACAAAGGGCCCAGCCCAGTCTGTCCATGATTATTTTATCTGTTTGGGGTTTTTTTCCTCTGTACCAACATGGAATTCCTGCCCCCCAGGAATCCCATTTGCTGCCAAAGAGCAGCTACAATTACCTGCTGATTAACACGGGGAAATAAATCAGTTTAATTTGCAGCCACCTGGGCAGAAGGGCACAACCAAAATTCCTTTGGTACTCAAGGACAGAATCACCAATCCACGAAGATTTGATACCAGGTTTGAAGCCTTCAAATCAGTGTTTACTTCAGTGTTAATTTACTTAATTGAAAGTACAGCTTGAAATTCTCAATAAAATCCAGAGCTCTGAGAGTCTCAGGATTGTTGAACTGTGCTGGCTCCTGGTTAAAGTCGGCAAGGAAGGAAAAAGGAAAATCGAGCCCCTAAAATCCAAACTTTATTGTAAGGAGCAATATCCATGGGAGTGGTGATGAAATCATTACTTCATGTGTTGATAATCTTCTAACTGATATTAAAATAATGAATAATCAGCATCCAGTCAAAGTCACAACGAGCTGGGGAAGGGATCTCCTCAGATTCAGTGGGATGAAGGTCAAGGCAAAGCAACTTCCAAGAGGATCCTGTGCTGGGAGGAGCCTCCAGCCAACACTCTCCCTCTGATCTCCACATCTTTGCCCTGCAAAGATTTGCTCCCACCCTCCCCTGTCCCTCTGATCTCCACAGGTTCCATCTTTTCTCCCTCTGCCCAGGAAGCACCCTAAGGGACATCCCTGTCCCATGTCCCACCTGCCTGGTGGCCTGGGGAGCCTTTGGAGAGGGGATCACAGAATCCCAGACTGGTTGGGTGGGAGGGACCTTAAATCCCATCCCATCCCATCCCACCCCTGCCATGGCAGGGACACCTCCCACTGTCCCAGGCTGCTCCCAGCCCCAATGTCCAGCCTGGCCTTGGGCACTGCCAGGGATCCAGGGGCAGCCCCAGCTGCTCTGGCAATTCCAGCCCAGCCCCTCCCCACCCTCCCAGCCAGCAATTCCCAATTCCCAATATCCCATCTAACCCTGGCTCTGGCAATCCTGGAGACGTGAGATGGTGATTTCAAATCCCATTTTCCCTGAAAATAAGCAGCACTTTGATTTTAATGATAAATAAACCAAATATTTCTCTCCAGGCTCATTCCCAGAGAGAACAAATAAACACAATATTTTTATTCAGGCTCATTCCCATCCCCCCCAAAAAAACCAGTGGGATGTCCAGCCTGCAGCAGCAGCAGCAGTGGCCAGAGTCCCTCAGCTCCCATCCAGTGGTTTTCCCAAAGTGTGAGGATACAGCAGAGAGGATCCAGCCTCCACCCAGCTCTGTGCTTCCTAAAGAAACCACTCCCTGCCTTAAAACAGAAGGAAATAAAAAATTCCTTTTTCTTTTCAATTATATTTAAACTTAATTTCAAAGGAAATTTCCTTAAAATATAAAGAAGTTCAGGATGGGGCTTAAAAAATCTGTGTGCAGACTAAAGTGGTTTGTAATTAGCTCACGGTGACAAAGGGAAAACCTTAAAGAAAACAGAATTTTAAATGAATTAAGATGTTCAGAATGATCAGCGTTTCCTTGTCCTACAGATTAATTTGCTGACTGTTTTATTTTCCTTTTCCTTGAGGGCCTTTTAATTATGCAGAGAAATCTCATCAAACCCAGCTGAAGAAGGGCAGAACAATTAGGAGCAAACAAACACTTGAACACAACGCCCCAACTCGAATATTTGTGCAACACTCAGCGAGCTCCAGCAACCTGTGCTGCATTTCCAGCCAAATCCCAATCAGATTTTCCCAATAATCCCAACAATTCAGCAAATCCCAATCAGATTTTCCCAATAATCCCAACAATTCAGCAAATCCCCAAACTGGGCTCCCTGGGGAAGGCCACAGGCTCTGAACATGCTCTTGCTGGAGTGTTGAATTTATTCACACTGGACTCAATAAAGAAGTTGTAACTTGGAATAAACCACACTTGGAAAGGAAATAAATAAGGATAAAGGAAATTTGTAGTAAATTCTGGATTTTGTTTACTGTTGCTGCTGCTTTCCAAACTTTATGAGCCACCTTAAGTCCAAGAAATTCCTATTTTCACGGTTCTGCCGGATTACGGCTGCTCACCCACACCTCGCATGGCAAAGCTGTGATCCCAGAATTCCAGGATGATTTGGGTTGGAAGGGATTTTAAGGATCATCCAGTTCCAGCAGGGACACCTTCCACTATCCCAGGCTGCTCCAAACCTGGCCTTGGACACTTCCGGGGATCCAGGGGCAGCCACAGCTTCTCTGGGAAACTTCACGTTTGTAGGGATGGATTCAGTGTTCATAAAAAAACAAATCAGGAAGGGACTTACAGGACCTGTTCCATGAGAACCATCCCAAAGCAATGTCTGGAGATGGAATGTGCTCCCTGGAAGATGGATTTTCCAGACAAACTCACCGGGCTGATGTGTGGATCAGGTTCTTACACTCCGGGCACAATTTTTGTCCCCAAGTCTTTCCTGTTATTTCTGGAAGTCAATAACGAGGACGTGAAGAGAAGGTGAGAGCAGAGGGCACCACCAAGCACCACACTGGGCAGTGAGGAAGGAGAAACCTGGGCTTGGAGCACTTCATTCCCACCAACACAAGGAGAACATTGGTTTGCTGCTCTTTCCAGCGCTGTTGTCCACAATCCAACGCCATCCCTGTGCCAGGAGATGGATCTGTTCCCAAGGGGTCATGGATCCAATGCCATCCCTGTGCCAGGAGATGGATCTGTTCCCAGGGGGTTAAGGATTCCACTCCATCCCTGTGCCAGGAGATGGATCTGTTCCCAGGGGGTTAAGGATCCCATGCCATCCCTGTGCCAGGAGATGGATCTGTTCCCGGGGGGTTAAGGATTCCACTCCATCCCTGTGCCAGGAGATGGATCTGTTCCCAGGGGGTTAAGGATTCCACTCCATCCCTGTGCCAGGAGATGGATCTGTTCCCAGGGGGTTAAGGATCCCATGCCATCCCTGTGCCAGGAGATGGATCTGTTCCCAGGGGGTTAAGGATTCCACTCCATCCCTGTGCCAGGAGATGGATCTGTTCCCAGGGGGTTAAGGATCCCATGCCATCCCTGTGCCAGGAGATGGATCTGTTCCCGGGGGGTTAAGGATTCCACTCCATCCCTGTGCCAGGAGATGGATCTGTTCCCAGGGGGTTAAGGATTCCACTCCATCCCTGTGCCAGGAGATGGATCTGTTCCCAAGGGGTCACAGATCCAGCGCCATCCCTGTGCCAGGAGATGGATCTGTTCCCAGGGGGTTAAGGATTCCACTCCATCCCTGTGCCAGGAGATGGATCTGTTCCCAGGGGGTTAAGGATTCCACTCCATCCCTGTGCCAGGAGATGGATCTGTTCCCAGGGGGTTAAGGATCCCATGCCATCCCTGTGCCAGGAGATGGATCTGTTCCCAGGGGGTTAAGGATCCCATGCCATCCCTGTGCCAGGAGATGGATCTGTTCCCAGGGGGTTAAGGATCCCATGCCATCCCTGTGCCAGGAGATGGATCTGTTCCCAAGGGGTCACAGATCCAGCGCCATCCCTGTGCCAGGAGATGGATCTGTTCCCAGGGGGTTAAGGATCCCATGCCATCCCTGTGCCAGGAGATGGATCTGTTCCCAAGGGGTTAAGGATCCCATGCCATCCCTGTGCCAGGAGATGGATCTGTTCCCAGGGGGTTAAGGATTCCACTCCATCCCTGTGCCAGGAGATGGATCTGTTCCGAAGAACCCCTTCTCATCGGCATCTCCTCAATCAAACCTGACTCCAAGGCAGCGTCTGCCCAATCCTTTCTCACTTCAAGTCAAGTCATTATTTATTGAATCCAGCTCCACAACAAAAGCCGTAAATCTTCTCGAGAGCCACCAGGAGTGACATTGAACGCTCCTGATTTTTTGGCTGAGGAATGGCTGGAAAAACGGCTCTGGAGTGGTCATGGCATGATCCATCCCCTTTGGATTGAGGGGAAGGGTTCCAGTTCCGCAGAGACAATGAGGGTGAGATAAAATTTGATGGTCTGGGTGCACAGGACCCCCAAAAATGTTGGCACAGGAAGGATTTGGAGGTGTTGGAACAAGTTGAGAGGCACCAGGATAACCAGAGGGATGGAGCAGCTCTGCTGGGAGGAAAGGCTGGGAGAGCTGGGATTGTTCAGCCTGGAGAGGAGAAGCTTTGGGGTGAGCTCATTGTGGCCTTGCAGGGCCTGAAGGAGCTGCAGGAAAGATGGAGAGGGAGGATTTCCAAGGGCTGGAGGGACAGGACACAGGGAATGGCTTCCCAGTGCCAGAGTAGGTTTAGATTGGGAATTGGGAAGGAATTGCTGGCTGGAAGGGTGGGCAGGGGCTGGGCTGGAATTGCCAGAGCAGCTGGGGCTGCCCCTGGATCCCTGGCAGTGCCCAAGGCCAGGCTGGACATTGGGGCTGGGAGCAGCCTGGGACAGTGGGAGGTGTCCCTGCCATGGCAGGGGTGGCACAGGATGGGCTTTGAGGTCCTCCCAACCCAAATCATTCCATGATTCCATGATTATCCCTGGCGAGGCATCTCCTGCCTTTTCCATGCTCCACTTTGAGTTTCCCCCAATCCTTCCCTTCTCCCTGCTCTCTTTTCAAGCACAGACTGGGATCTAGGAGGAGTTTTTTATGGGAAACACGTGGCTTAGACAACATTTAACCCTCCTGCTCTGTGGGTGACAGCACAGCCAAGACTTTTTCCCACCAAACCAGGTTTTTGAGGCAGTCTCCTTCCACACCAGGAATAATTGAGATATTTTCATTCTTAAGCAGCTCAGCAAAGCATTGACAGGAGAATTTATCCAAAGGATACCTCACTATCCAACTTGATTGTTCTTCCAATAGATTTATCAAAGCAAACTCAAGGAATCTGAATTATTTCGGGAAGGAAGTGGCAGAAATGTCTCAAGGAATGTCTACCTTGAAAACCAATTAAATGGGCTCAGACAGCAGCACTTTTGTGTGGGCTGGAAATTAATTGCAAGGCAGAATGCAAGAGGTAATGATGAATATTAATGAGCTGAGCTGGTGGCAATGTCTGAGGGAGAGATTTTTATCTGCTGCGGACAGGGGAATGTTACAAAGGGACATTAAATCCCAGGGGACTGCAATTTAAAAAATCAGGTTCATAACACACACAGAGGCTGGGAAGGAAACGTGTTCAGCAAGGTGTGAACTCTTGGAGTGAGTGGGAGTTCATTCCTTCACCTTCCCTTTCAATGGATGTGCCTGATTATCCATCCCATAAATTATTAGTAGACACATAAATACCTGTTCTTCATGAGAGAAGCTGCTGTCAATTATTTTCATTTCAGAAGATCTTAAAGAAAAACCCAAGGCTGAAACTGTTTCTTTTTCACCCCAGTGGGTTCTTTTCCCGCTTGACTCCTCATTACCACATTCAGTTGCCATTAAATAAATTCCAGGACACTTAAAAATGATGGTGGTAGAAGGAGAAGTTCCATTTTACTGTTCTGATAAAAAACTCAGAGGGTATTGCACACCTGAGTGGAGAAACCACCATCCCTTCAAGATAACGATTGCAAGGAACTGGGAATTTTCTCCTGGGAGATCTGGAAACATCTGGAGGGGGAGGAATTTGAGACAGGCAATGACAGCCTCAGGTAAGAATTTATTTAGAAAGCCAAGGCAATAAACTCAATAAACTCCCAGATCTGCCCCTGTACTTTTAGACTCAGTTTAGGAGGGGGGTTAGCACAGGACTCTCAGGGTTGGGCTCAGCAGCCCATTCCCTGGACTTTTCCATCTCTTCTCTCTGGGATGGGCTCTATCTGTGCCCTTGGCAAGTGCCCGACCCCAATCCCAGCTTTGCTGAAAGGCAAAACCTTCCCAGAGCCATCCAGATGTTCCCGAGGGTTTGCAGCTTCATCCACTCTGAGCTGATCCAATAAAAATGGGCAAACAGGGATCTCCACTCAGTTTGGATTGGGAGCTCAGGCAAATGAAGATGGAAACAAGTCAAGGAAAGCAGAATTAACATCCCTGCTGTAGGGAGGGCCGGGCATGAATATGGATGATCCATTATGGAACTGGCTGATGGATGGCCCGTAACTCATCCCCAGTAATGGCTCACCCTGAGTAATGGAGTTTCTCTTTCCAGATGAAACATTTGTCACTTAAATGCCTTCCACGTCCCCGTGCAAGAAAACCTCTGGGCAATTTAACTTAAGCACTGTTTGCTTTAGGGTTTTCCAAAACAACAAAAAAATCCTCTTCCTGCTTTAAATGTGGTGCCCCGTTAATGCAAATCAAGCCTGCACCCCAATTTCCTTGGATTGCCTTTGGCTTTGCTCTCACGGCTCTGTCAGTGCTCAGCAGGAATCTGGGAGAAGGGATCCCATTCCCTTAACCTGGAGAAAGGCTGGAAATAAAGCAGGTTCCCCTCACAGGGGTGGAGATGGAGAATGGGCTCAGCCACGGGAGCTGGAATGTTGGAAGGCTCATTTAACATTGCCCTGGTGGGTTGGATGCTCTGGGAGCTCGTGGACCCAAAAAGGATGGCAGAACAATGGGACTGAGCCTTCCGCTCTGGGATCCCAAAGTAGAAGGATGTGGAGCTGCTGGAGCAAGTTCAGAAAAGAACAGAAAGATTTTCCCAGGGCTGGAGCCCCTCTGCTCTGGAACCAGGCTGGGAGAGCTGGGAATGTTCACCTGGAGAAGAGAAGGATCCAGGGAGAGCTCAGAGCCCCTTGCAGGGCCTAAAGGGGCTCCAGGAGAGCTGGAGAGGGACTGGGGCCAAGGCCTGGAGGGACAGGACACAGGGAATGGCTTCCCAGTGCCAGAGGGCAGGGCTGGATGGGAGATTGGGAATTGGGAATTGCTGGCTGGGAGGGTGGGGAGGGGCTGGGCTGGAATTGCCAGAGCAGCTGGGGCTGCCCCTGGATCCCTGGCAGTGCCCAAGGCCAGGCTGGACATTGGGGCTGGGAGCAGCCTGGGACAGTGGGAGGTGTCCCTGCCATGGCAGGGGTGGCACAGGATGGGCTTTGAGGTCCTCCCAACCCAAATCATTCCATGATTCCATGATTATCCCTGGTGAGGCATCTCCTGTCTTTTCCATGCTTCACGTTAAGCTCCTCCCAAATTGTTCCCCTCTAAACTCTTCCAACGACCCTGGAAGACATTAAAAAGCCTCAATACTGTTGGTCCCTTTCATTAAGTAAAACAAACTTGGAGAAAGAAATTTTCCTTTGGAATTCACCAAAAAATTCAAGAAATGTCATCTGAGGTCAGTTTTCCTGCTCAGGATTCCAAAGCAGCCCTGGAAAACCAAGCACAGAAGGCTTTGGGCTGCACTGGGTTGCATTTGCTGCTTGATGGTCTGGTAACACTTTAATAGTCTTCAATGAGCATTTAATTTAGATTTAATAGGGCAGCTTCTCTGTTGTAATTAAATATCAATTGATTGTTCCAAGAGCACTTGCTTGATTTAATATCGAAGAGATAAACCTGCTTTGCTGTATAATTAACTCCGAACACAACAATAAAAGTGCAATTGAATTTCGGGAGCGCAGAACTTGTAAAAAAGTTGCTCAAGCCGCTGGACACAAGGGGAATGAAAGAAAAATGATGTTAAAATCGTGCTCCAGCAGTGATCCTAAGAGCTAATTAATTACTTTGCTTAACTATTGATGATTTTGACCTTTGATGTAGAGATTCCTTTGAGGTGGAAATCAAACAGCGGAAATGCTCTTCCCACTGGGAATGGTATCAGGAGAGAGTTTTCTTCAAACAGGTATAGGAAAAATGTCAGACATTTAATGTCATTTTCATGGGTTTTTTTCCCCTGTGTTAGTAGTTGGTGTTTGTTGTATCTGCACTTAAATATTCAGCCTTTGAAATTGTTCCCTTCACCCGATTTTTCAAACAGGTCATTAACTCCCCTTGTGGGTTTTTCCCGTTTCTTTTTCCTGTTGTTCCTGCAGATTTTTTTTTCATGGAGTCAACGACTTAAAAATGGAGAAAGCAAAGAAAAAACCAGGCACAGGAATGGTTTTAGTGCTGACCAGGAGAAGCCATCCATGAGCAGGGCATAAATCCCACACTTTCACAAGGGTAGCAAAAGAGGGAATGGCCTGAAGCTGAAGGTCAAGGATGGATGGGGGAGATTGGGAAGGAATTCCTGGCTGGGAGGGTGGGGAGGGACTGGAGTGGAATTCCCAGAGCAGCTGTGGCTGCTCCATCCCTGAAAGTGTCCAAGGCCAGGCTGGACATTGGGGCTGGGAGCAGCCTGGGACAGTGGGAGGTGTCCCTGCCATGGCAGGGGTGGGAATGGGATGAGCTTTAAGGTCCCTTCCAACCCAAACAATTCCATGATTCTGGGATTCTGTAAAATCCTCAGGAGCAAAGAGGTTTTGGACCTCCTGGTACAAAGCTGGCAAAAGCATCCCTGGATCTTTATTTCCTGTGAAAAATCTCCTCATCCAACCGATCCCTAAAATTCTGGGCCTTCCTCTCACACATCCTTAGACAGGGAGTGACTCCCTAGGGATTCACACATTTCCCACCATCCTGAAGGCCTAAATTGGATAAAACCTCTGAACCCCACCCTAACACAAACATTGAATAAATAAAACAAATATCTTCATCGATGGCAAAAATCTCAGGATCCCTGAGGCTGGAAAAGCCCTCCCAGCCCATGGATCCCCAGCTGTGCCCGATGCCCACCTCATCCCCAGCCCAGAGCTCTGAGCGCCACCTCCAGGAATTCCTTGGGCACCTCCAGGGATGGGCACTCCAAACCTCCCTGGGCAGCCCCTGCCATTTTTTCCAAGAAAAAAATCCTCCTGAAAATATCCTACAATCCCTCAATACAAGGGCAGAACTTAGAAATATCCCTCTCTTCTGGATGGAAAAATCCAACAATTCATTCCCAAAATTTGGGAATGGCAGCCACTAAACAACACGGGACAAATGGTGGGGAGGCAACTCCTGCTTCCAGAAAGGAACTTTTTGCCCTAAATCACTTCCCAGGATCAACAATGTAATGGAAAAACTGGGCTGAAACCCTACCTGGCATTACTTAAATATATTTGTATTGGATTGGATATTTCATCAAAATCAGCACAAGAATCTTATCAAAATCTGATCAAAATCTTATCAAAATCTTATCAAAATGAGCCCCAGCCTATAACTCACAGGTCCAATTTTCCAATGTTTCAATCTTACTTTGGCACAGCTCAAAAATAACAAAGCTCAAAGGCTGAGTCCTAAACACTGATCCTGCTCTCCAGAGAGTTCTGGAAAATCTCCCATTGACTTTTCCAGGCCTCAGAGCAGCCCCTGGGCCGACTTTTTAATCTACAAAAGGAAAATAATTGAGATTTCCACAAAATTGGCTCTGGGTTATTTTAACACTTGCAGGGTTTTTATCTCGATCCTTAAAATGGTTCCCATAAAAAATATTTGTTAAAATGTTCCTTGGAGAAGTTCCCATCCCAGAGAGATTTGCTCAGGACATCTCAGGAGTGACTTTTATTTGCCACCACTTCATTTCCGAATGCTAATTGCTCACATCAGCACTTCCTAAGTAGGCAGGAGTTTTATTCCTCTTTGCCTTCCTCCTGCCAAAACTCTTCCCACTTTTTCAGAGCTGTTTTTCTTCCCCCTCAACCTTTTATTACAGCAAGGAAGGGATTAAATCCCAAACATTCCCAGCATTAAAGGACACAGGTGCAGATTTCAGCATCCAGAGTCTGAAAATTCAGGATTTTCATGGAACTTACCCTGCGCTCCTTTTCCTTGGAAGCTTCATCCTTCTCCTCGTGTGATTCCAGCTCAGCTGTGGGGAATTTTCAAGACTGGGAGGGATTGAGGATGGATTTCAGGGAAAGGTTCTTCCCCCAGAGGCTGGTGGACACTGACCAGGCTTCCACATCTCCAGGAGCGTTTGGACAACGCTCCCAGGGTGGGATTGGTCTCCTCCAACCCAAACCAGTCTGGAATTCTCTGATTTATTTTTCAAGAAGGAAACACGGGGAGAACTGCAGCTGGGCAAACTCCTGGAAGATGCTCTGCCAACTCCCACAAAATATAATTTCCTGGGAAAATGGCTAACTTCCTCGTTTGGACACCTTCATTTCACAGTAACATCTCCACTGCAGCATTATCCCAAACCTGCTGCATTTTCCCTTTGCAAGTGAAAGAAACTCCACCTCTACACCCCAAAATTCATGCTGTACAAATCCACTGGAGGCAGGGCATTCCCACTGCCCTCAGACTTCCTCCCTCACCACCTTCTCTACTTAAAACCCTGGAAAATCCGTGTGAGCGGAGCTGCAGCCTCTCCACAAGTGCCTTCATTAGCATTCCTTCCCATCAGCAGAAACGAAGCTTCCCTGGTTTTTTTTCCCTGTGGGAAGAACCAACAAAAGCTTTATTATTCCTGCACTGGCTGCAGAAGTCACACAACTGCTTGGCTTCAATGGGGATCAAAAGTTAACTCCAAATTCCAAGCAGGAATTTTGAAGCTCTCAGCATCTTGTGCCTTTTGGAAACTCCTCCCAGAGAAGCTCTTTCAAGCAGGTGATGCTCCCAGATGAAAAGCAGGAGGTTGTTGGATGTAATTTGGGAAGGAATTGAGGGAAGCTACAGTAGGACAGGCAGAACTCCTGGGAAAAGAATCAGGGTGGAAAGCAGGAGAGGCAGGGATTCATTTTAGGTATGGAATTTCAGGAGTGAGCAATGAGCTCAGCTGGCCTGTGGGATGCCAGGGTGGTCCCATCCCAATCCTATTCCACTGTCATCCCAATCCCATCCCATCGTCACCCCACCCCAACCCATCGTCATCCCAACCCCATCCCCACATCATCCCATCCCATGGTCATCCCATCCCATCATCATCCCAACCCCATCCCATCGTCACCCCAATCCCACCATCATCCCAACCCCATCCCGTCATTATCCCAATCCCAACCCCAACCCATCGTCACCCCAATTCCACCATCATCCCAACCCCATCCCATCATTATCCCAACCCCAACCCATCGTCATCCCAATCCCATCATTGTCCCAATCCCAACCCATCGTCATCCCAATCCCATCCCACCACCAAAGCAGCTGTTGCAGATCTCAAACAGCTGCTGGGGGAAAGGGGAAGGGGCTTCCCTTCTTCCTGAAGTTCACTTTCCATCTCCTCCCACCACTGCCAGAGGACTGCCTGGGGAGGGTGTCCCTGCTCCAGCCGGGGAGAACCTCAGACCTGGTCACAAAATATCCCAAAGGGATAAATCCCGACCCTCCCAGCATTCCATAGAAAAACCCAAGTGGATTTTCTACTCAAGATTTTGGAGCTCCAGTCAGGAGCATCTTCCTGAATTTCCAGGAGTTTTTGTGCCTAAACCCCCAACCACTCATTTTCTTTAATCTTCCATTTTACCTGGAAGAGTGGGAATTCCTGATGTGCAAATTAATTTGTTAATCATGGAAAATCCACCCTCAACATCTTCTCCAACCCTGGGAGACCGAGCAGGGTTATCCAGGTGTTCCCACCTCCACATCAGCTGCTGGAAAATCCTGGGAAATGTTCTATAAAGGGGATTAAATGATGAGAAGCTGATGAAAACCTATAGGAAATAGTAACTTAATAATAACATTTTAATATTAAAATTTCTATTAAAACATAAAAATGGCAAGACCGGGTCAGACCAAAGATCCAGCCAGGATAAATTCCTGTCCCTGAGCATTCCCAGGTTTCCAGGTCTGAGCAGGAAGTGCTGGATATCCCACAGATCCCGTTTAAAGACCAGGAGCTTGCCTTTGGAGATGAGAGTTATAATTTCCTACAGAAGGATCCTCAGACCTTTCAAGGAGGCCCCATAAACACAACATTCCCACTTGGAAGCCTGGAGATGGATTTTGTTTCCAGGAGGATTCCGTTTGTTAGGCTGGCTGCTCTTTAAAGGCTTTTTTTCCCCTGCTGGATTTACAAACATTTCCTCCTCCTGCTGCTTTCACAAATGTGTTTCCAACGTCCTTAACAATTCCTTACAGCTCCAAGATTCCAGGGAAATAAAGCTGGAGCGAAGTTATAGGGATGGAAATCCTGGAGTGGGGCTGCTCCTGGTGCCCCTCTCCTGGGAGCTGAGCATGGATCTGCTGCTCTCAGTCGTCAGAGCCCTGCAACTGCACTCACCTCTGGGATTCCTGGGATTTCCCTTCCATTCCCTCCAAAAATGGGCTGGAAAATGACAGAAAATGGAAGCTGGGAGGGAACAGCTTTGGGAGATCTGCTGGCATTAACCCTTACAGCACTGCCCCTGCACAGGGCTTTGCCAGGGGTTTATAGGAAGAAAATCTGGTTTTCCCACCTTGATGAGTGGTGTTTTATTCCAAGGATAAACTGCAGGAGGAATCACAGCTTTGGGACACTGAGGGGAAAATGAAATGGCTGATTTCCTTTTGGGATGACACAACTGCTCTTCTTCCCCACAGAATTCCAGAATGGTTTGGGTTGGGAAGGGATCTTAAATCCCAGCCCTGCCATGGCAGGGACACCTCCCACTGTGCCAGGCTGCTCCAAGCCCCAATGTCCAGCCTGGCCTTGGGCACTGCCAGGGATCCAGGGGCAGCCCCAGCTGCTCTGGCAATTCCAGCCCAGCCCCTGCCCACCCTCCCAGCCAGCAATTCCCAATTCCCAATCTCCCATCCAGCCCTGCCCTCTGGCAGTGGGAAGCCATTCCCTGGCTCCTGTCCCTCCAGGCCTTGTCCCCAGTCCCTCTCCAGCTCTCCTGGAGCCCCTTTAGGCCCTGCAAGGGGCTTCACAAGGAGGCAAAACCATTTTATATATAAAACAGAGATATTTTAAACCCAAATATAAACACCTCTGGATGGGGAGAGAGAAGGAGAAGGAAGAGGAGAAAGCAAAACCCTGGGTCAGGATCCATCCCAACAACCCCACAAAACATATCCCTGTCATTCCAACCCCTCTTCCAGCCTAATTTAGGGAAAACCTGGCTCTTGGCAGCAATGACCTTAAAACCCCAGGAATTTTTTTGCAGCTTCTTAAGGGAGGTTTCGATTATGGCTGATTTTTTCATGCCGCGGTGCAAAGCAGGGCCTGTCAGCAGGGCTGCTCTGCGATGTGATGTAATTATCATCAAGCCTCACTAAAGGATTTTAAATTAAAGCCAACTCGCTCTGTAAATACTTCGTGTCTCCATTATTGTTCTCTTCTCCTAATGGCTTTTGGCACGGGCCTTGTCAGGGGTTTATTGTACAACCCCCTGGCGGTGCCGGAGCCTGCTATGAATAAATCTCACCCTTCACTGAGCACCCGACGACGGCAAAATGCAACAGCAGATGAAAGCAGCAATAAAGAACCATCGCAGCTGCCTGTTCTCCTCGGCAGGTTTGCATCACCCCCCGATTTCATTTCCTATTTGTAACGTCGCAGCAGCATGAATTGAGAGGGAACCCGAATATTTCTCCAGTATTCCTGAGCTTCTGCAGCACTCCCAGCTTTGGGAGCCCACAGCAGCCACTGGAACAGGGAGATTTTTTTCTTCCTTCCCATCCTGCTCCCAAAATGCCTTTTGGGTGTTTGGGGTTTGGTTGCTGCTCTCAAAAATTTATAAATTCACGTTACAGGAGACACAAAATTCTTTCAGGAGCAGCAGCTCCCTGATTTCCCTTCCTGTTCTGCCACTGGAGTAGGAAATGCACCAGGGGCTGGGTGAAGTTTTCATTATTTTCTTTGAGGTGGTTTTAAAAGCAACTGGAGCTGCAGAACAGCGGCGTGAAATAAAATCGGGAATGTTCACACAGGGCTTTTATTCCCAAAGAAAAGGGAGGCGCTGCGTGGTTCAGAGGGGTTTCCTCCTCAGAGCTGCTCAGCGTCTCCCTGGTGCTCTTGGGGCATTTTCCGAGGAGAAAATCCCTCGGAGGTGTGGCTGCCACAGCTGGAAAACGCTGGACCTGTGTGTGATGCTGTTATCACAGAAAGGAAAGAGAACAGGAACGGGAGGGAATAAATATCAGGGAAAGGCTCTTCCCCCAGAGGGTGCTGGGCACTGCCCAGGCTCCCCAGGGAATGGGCACGGCCCCGAGGCTGCCAGAGCTCCAGGAGCGTTTGGACAGCGCTGCCAGGGATGCCCAGGGTGAGGCTGTTGGGGGGTCTGTGCAGGGCCAGGGGTTGGGCTGGATGATCCCTGTGGGTCCCTTCCAGCTCAGGATGTTCCATGGTTCCAGGGAAACGGGCTGCACATGAATTCCTGCTCTGGACTGAGCTACGCCTGGAGCTGGAAACCAGGAGATCCAACCAGCTGAGGTCTCTTCTTCCAACCATCCATGGGATTGCTCTGGGGCACCGAGGATGAGAGGAGCAACGTTCGGAGCAGGACCCAGCCCCTGTTTGCTCCTCCACTGCCTCTCCCAGCCCAACACCTTCCTGGAATGTCGGGAACAGGCAGAGGTGGAATCCCCATCCCTGGAGGGATTTCAAATCCACGTGGATGTGGCACCTGGGGACGTGGGGCAGTGGTGGCCTGGGCAGTGCTGGGTGACTCAGTGACCCCAGAGGGCTTTTCCAACCTCAGGGATTCCATGATTCCATCAAACCAGCCTGATCCAACAACATTTACCTTATGGGGAGAATCCATTAAAACCTTTTCTCTCTTTCTGCTGCTTTCCCAGCAGGAAGAGAAGTGCTGGAGCCATCCCTGAAGGATCAGCTGGGAGTCCCCTCTGCATTCACTCAGTGGTGACCCTGAAGTTTCCTGGGTCCTTCTTGCACCTGAGTCTTTCTCCTTGACCCTGGCTTCCTGCTTTTCCCTTCCTGCTTTTCCCTTCCTGCTTTTCCCTTGTCCCTGCAGCATCTCCCAGGCTCTGTTTCTCATCCAGCTGCTCCACTTTTTGCTCCCTGTGCAATTCCTTTTGCTCCAAGTCCATGAAGATCCCTGGATTCAGCCACAGGGTCCCTCCCCACCCTTCCTGCAGCTCCCCTGCACAGGGATGGATTTTTCCTGTGCTTTTTTTAGAGAGCTACCAACTTCCCTGAACTCTTTTTTTCATTTGGCCTCATTTCCCAAAGGATCTTCCCCCCCAGTGTTGGCTTTATTGGATTTGGCCTTATTGAAGGTTGGTTGAGAAAACCACCCAGGCTGGCTTCAAAGCTGCTTTTCCAATTGCTGGCTCAGGGATGAGCCTGACCTTGCCTCCGAGTCCAGGGAAAAGTGGGATCCTCGGCATCAGGCAGCTTTTTATTTATGATTGAGGGAATTTACCTGGGAGCAGGGAACACTGGAACTCCCAGCGCTGGGAATGCAACTGCTCAGGGTGTGGCTCTTGTGGAATTGTTTAGGTTGGAAAAGCCCTCTGGGATCATCGAGTCCAACCCTTCCCCAGCACTGCCAAGGCCACCACTGCCCCACATCCCCAAGTGCCACATCCATATGGATTTAAATCCCACCAGGATGGGCACTCCAAAGCTCCCTGGGCAGCCCCTGCCAAGGCCTGAGCACCCTTTCCATGGGGAAATTCCTGCTGCTGTCCACCCTGAGCCTGCCCTGGCCCAGCCTGAGGCCGTTCCCTCTCCTCCTGTCCCTGTTCCCTGCCAGCAGAGCCCGACCCCCCCGGCTGCCCCCTCCTGTCAGGGACTTGTGCAGAGCCACAAGGTCCCCCCTGAGCCTCCTTTGCTCCAGCCTGAGCCCCTTTCCAGCTCCCTCAGCTGCTCCTGCTGCTCCAGCCCCTTCCCAGCTCCGTTCCCTGCCCTGGACACTCTCCAGCCCCTCCATGTCCTTGTCTGGACATGTCCCAGCTCCTGGGGACAGCAGTGGGAAGTGACAGATCCAGGAGCAGCAGCCAAGCCTGGGGATTGTGGCTGCACCAACCCAAACCTGGGGCTGGGTCCTTTGTGCCACCAACTGCCCCAAAATCACAGCAAAATCACCCCAAAAACTCCCAGACTGATGAAGCTCTCCCAGGAGCTGACGCTGATTTTGGGATCACTTCCCACTCTTCCTCATTCCTGAGCTGCAGGGAGACCATCCTACCCAGGGAATGCTTCCATTGTGGTGCTCCCAGGGAAGTTCTGATGCTCCCACTTCGTTACTGGGAGATCCCAAGCCCGGTTAATTAGGAACAGCCCAAAATAACCAAAAAGTCACACACTTCCCTTAATTGCAAATTCCATGAGCACTGAAGGCATCCCATAATTTGCCTTATTGGGAACACACAGGATTTGGAGGCATGTTTGGATATGAATCTGACATGACAGCTTTAGGAAGTTAATTAGCAAATTGCTAAACATACTAATTGATTTTTAATCGCGGAGTGAGGCTCGCACAGAGCCCAGCCTGGCAGAGTCCTCTGTCATTACGGAACAAAAGGAACTTCAGCATTCCCAGGCTCCCACATGTCCATGATTTCCACACCTTTCCCTATAAATCCACCGGGATCTGCCCATCCTTTCATTTCCTTCCTATTTTTGGGATCTTCTGTCAAAAGAGGAAAAGCTGAACAACATCCCAGGAGAAGGAGATTTCCCTAAACTCAGGGTTTTGGAAGTGGAGGTTGGAATTAGATGATCTTTAAGGTCCCTTCCAACCCCAACCATTCCATAAATGCAAATCCAGGACCTAACCCAGCCAATTCCATAGGTCTGGCACCGGGATAACTTTACAATTTCCATTTTGATTTAGGCTTTCCCAGCCTGTTCTGTGATCCCACATATCCACCCTCTGGAAGCCACCTCCATTCCCTGAGCGCGAGAACATCCACAGCAGTTCTGGAGAAGGAGTCCTGGAATCTCCTGGATTGGTGGAAAGCTTCGGTGCCCGGTTTTCACTGGTGGAATTCCAGACTGGTTTGGCTGGGAAGGGACCTTAAAAACCATCCCATCCCATCCCATCCCATCCCATCCCATCCCATCCCATCCCATCCCATCCCATCCCATCCCATCTCACCCCTGCCATGGGCAGGGACACCTCCCACCGTCCCAGGCTGCTCCCAGCCCCAGTGTCCAGCCTGGCCTTGGGCACTGCCAGGGATCCAGGGGCAGCCACAGCTGCTCTGGCAATTCCAGCCCAGCCCCTCCCCACCCTCCCAGCCAGCAATTCCCAATTCCCAATCTCCCATCCAGCCCTGCCCTCTGGCACTGGGAAGCCATTCCCTGGCTCCTGGCTCTCCATGCCTTGTCCCCAGTCCCTCTCCAGCTCTCCTGGAGCCCCTTTAGGTTCCAACTCCCTCCCTCCCTCACCTTTCCGGCCCCACGTCTTTCCCAAGCCTCTCCCAGCTCCACACCCCACCCTGCCCACAACTGTGCTTCCATGAGGCAGCATCCTGGGATATGGAGAGGCTGTGCCAGGCTGTCCTGGCACTCCTGGCCACCTCCACTCCAGGCATCCAGTTTGCAGGAAGTCAGGGATGAAAGCAGCCCAGGAGTTTCCAGCTGGGAACAGGGAAAGCAGCTCCTGTCACTTGACGTGGAAACAATTCCTGCCATTCCCTGGTGCCATGCACAAACCCATTCCTTGGCATTTCCCCTTCCCAGGGAACACCTTCCCAGGAGCGGCCCAGCAGGAACTTTGGCTCTGTGACAGCTGTGGGAGCCTCTGGATGGGATTTTTAAGGCTGGAGCAGAATAAAAGGAAACCTCTCCGGCAAACCAGGGCAGGTGGTGGATGGAAGGATGGATCCAGCAGCTTCCAGTTAACACTGGAATCTTTCCAGTTAAAGCTGGAATCTCCTGCAGTTTTCTGTGGGAAAGGAGAGGAACACCCACTGGAAAAGTGGAAAAGCTGAAGCGTGGCCTCTGCCCCTGGCACCGGGACAGCAAAGCCCCTCCTATCCTTGGCAATTCCCTCTTTATTCTTAAATACAAGTGAAAGTGACAGCCAAGTGGAGCCTGGGGGCTGGAAAATCCTTGGAAAAGCCATGCCAGGGATGCTGAGCATCCCTGGAGGTGCAGGGGGGGAGTGTTTCCTGCAGCCCATCCACCTCTGCTCAGCTCCAGCTCTGCAGGGGAAGGAGGAGAGGGGACAGAAAACTCGGCTGGGGAAAAGGGGACGGTGCTGACAGGGTCCCACCTGGCACTGAATTCCTGAGTCAAGGCTTTGGGAAAACAGGAGCTGTTCCAGGAGGCTCCAGCACCACTGTTAGTGCTGCCTCCAGGGAAATGCTTTCATTTTCCTTTCTGGAACACGGTTACCCAGCACCTGCCTTTATAAACAGGACCAGGGGCTGTGCACGGATTGTTGTGTTCCAGTTTTGTTTGCTTTTTCCCAGCTTTTTGTTCTTCCTTTTCCTTCAGGACAGTTTTGGGGAGCCGTAGGAGTGCCAGGAGTGTGTGGGGTGAGCCCCATCACCCACAGGAGCAGCGCCTCAGGAAATCCTGGCAGTTCTGAGCAGCCAGCAGCACTACAGGGAAAACAACACTTCTCCATTCTTCCTTTGAAATTCCATCCCGTGTTTGTCCACGGGAGCTTTGAGCATCGGCTGCAATGGGAATGGGATTTCAGCTGCAGGATTTCAGTGGCAGAATTTGGGATATTCGTGCTCCTGCGCCACACACAAGGGTTTTTACACATTTCAAGCAAGGCTGCTTTTCCTGCTTTTCCTGCTTTTCCTGCTGAATGAACTTCATCAGGATTTATGGAGTGGAGGTGTGGAACTCCGGCTGTTTGGCTGAACTGCCCGGAATGAGCTCCCAAGTGGGAACATCCCTGTCAGGCCACTGCCAAATGCCAAAAGGCCAGGGATTAATCTGGGATTGCACTGACAGGGCTGCTTGGAAAGGGCTGCCTGGGATACACCAAGGTGTTTCCATGGAATTCTGAGGGCAGGGAAGTCCTACAGCATGGAGATGCAGCATGCCCTGTGGTAGAGGTGGGATATCCCAGGGAATTTCCTGACTGGGAGGGATTTCCTCTTGTTTTTTGGAAAAAAGAATTAGAAGAAACTTCACTTTTGTAATTTCATTCCAGGAACAGCACTTGGATTTCATTCTGCAGCTTCCAGAGGAATTCCGGAGACTGCCAGGAAAGGGAAAGGCGCCCAGTGGTCACCAGTTTGTCATGGATGTCCAGGAGGATCAATGGGAGAGCTCAGTGCTCTGCAAAGCCACCAAGAGCCCCTTGCCTGTCCTTTCCCCATGGTAAATCCAGGATGTGAGCATGGAGCACCCAAAGCTTAAAGCCTGGGAAATGAAACAGAGGAGACCACAAGGAAACCTTGGAAAAGCTGGGATTTGGGCCATGGAGATCCCTGGATGTGCCCAAAGAGGTGAGAAAAAAATGTTCTCCCTGTAGACCTGGCAGTGGTGAAGGTGAGAATCCAACACTGAGCATGGACCTTGTACTTCCATTCTCAAAAGGAGGTTGGAAAATTGCTCTGGAAAAGGATGAAAGAAACTACTCAAGGACTGGGAAAAACGCCCCGGCCTGAGCTTGACTGGACTGGAAATGGGATTCCATGGGATAAGAACATCCATGTGGAGGAAAAGGCAAGACAGGAGGACTCACTGCCATCCCAGGGAAGGCAGGACAGGAAAATTGAAATGGGAAACCAGCCTGGATTTCTTGGAAGAGGTGGGAGCTGAGCACAAGCTTCACCAGGAGCCTCCATCCAGGGATAACTCCCGGATGCAGAGAGCCAGGAATTCCCCAGACCCCTGAGTGAAGCTCCAAATCCAGGATGGCGGAAGGTCAGGGTGGATATTGGGAAGATTTCATGGAAAGGGTGGTCCAGGGGTGGAGTCCCCATCCCGGGAAGGATTTAAAGCCCTGTGGATGTGGCACTTGGGGACATGGGGCAGGGGTGGCCTTGGCAGTGCTGGGGAATGGTTGGACTCAGTCTCAGAGGGTTTTTCCAACCTAAATGATTCCATAATTCCATCTTCTTCCAGAGGACACTAGCACTGAGCAGAAAAGCCCTGCACACATCCCAAGCTGCTCCACAGACCCCACAATTCCATCTGAGATCGTGGTCAGTCAAACGCTGCCAGCCCAATGCCCCTCCAGCTCACCCCAAATTGGGTGGAAAACCAAAATTCCCGATGGGACCCAGCTATTTCAGCTGGAGGAGGAGCACAAAGCAGGAGCCAAGAAGAACAGCATTCCCAGAAAAAACAAAGCTGGAATTTTGCCGTGTCAGGCTCAGGTTTTGAAGCTGATGAAGATGTGGGAAAACAGAAACTCTCTTCTCTTTACTCCATTCAAAGTTGGGTTTCATTAACCTTGGAAGGCTCTTCCCCAGTCCCCTCTCACAACCACCCAAATGTCACGGCCGAAATTAGACAAATTTTTCATCCTTCTGCTCCTGCCATGCCAATTTCTGCAATCGTCTGGAATATCCTTCTCCTCCTCCTCTTTATAAAACACTCCATGGGAAATATTTCCATTTTGACAATGGGGTTTTGATGGTTGAGCCTCAGGGTTCATTTTTAATTGGAGCAATTTTTTCCATTTGCTAACGACGCCTGCTCGAAATCCATTGTACCATCCATTAATTTGTCAAGGGAAAAATAATGCCCTAATCCATCTCTCTCATTAATTTCCTATTATGTGAGCTGTGGTTCTCTGGAATGGACAAAACTTTAATAGCGAAATTGCACTTCACGTCCTGTATTTTATGCTAAAAAAATCAATGGAAAGGAAGCTGTTGGATTCCCACACTGGAAATCTCCATAATTTTGTGGTTTTGACAAGAGACCTTTGGGCAAACGCAGAATCCCACACAAAATGTGCCCATCCAAGCAACTGGAAGTGAAAATCAGGGTGGTTGAGAAAGAAGTTCTTCAGTCAACCCTGATAAATAACTTCCACTGAGGAACAGATTCCCTGTTATCCCAATGTTTAACTGCTGGCTGTTCAGTGGGGTTAATAAACCTTCAGGAAATGCGTTTAAATATCAACATGGCTTTTAATCCTGCTGAATTCCCAGCCTCCTGCAGCAGCTCCGCTTCTAATCTGGGCTGCTTCTCTGTGCAGCACTGAGCAAACACCTCTAATTCCTCATTTTTTAACCATTTTCCCCCTTTTCACACAAGGTTTGAGGTTGTGATTCCAAGATTGTTGGCACTGGATCATAAAATCATGGAATCGTGGAATGGTTTAGGCGTAAGAGACCTTAAAGCTCATCCTGTGTCAATGCCCATTCCACATGCAGGGACACCTCCCACTGTCCCAGGCTGCTCCCAGCCCCAATGTCCAGCCTGGCCTTGGGCACTGCCAGGGATCCAGGGGCAGCCCCAGCTGCTCTGGCAATTCCAGCCCAGCCCCTCCCCACCCTCCCAGCCAGCAATTCCCAATTCCCAATCTCCCATCCAGCCCTGCCCTCTGGCACTGGGAAGCCATTCCCTGGCTCCTGGCCCTCCATGCCTTGTCCCCAGTCCCTCTCCAGCTCTCCTGGAGCCCCTTTAGGCCCTGCAAGGGGCTCTGAGCTCTGCCTGGAGCCTTCCCTTCTCCAGGTGAACATTCCCAGCTCTCCCAGCCTGCAGGAAATATGGAGAGACAGGATTTACAAGGGTTGGAGAGACAGGACACAGGGAATGGCTTCCCACTGCCAGAGGGCAGGGAGAGATGGGATATTGGGAAGGAACTAAAAATACCAATTTCTACATTCTTAAAATGAGAACTAAAGAACTCGGTGTGGATTTAATCCTGTCTGGATGCAGCAGGGGAGGCAGAGGGTGCAAACCTCTCCATTCCAGGAGCACCCGGACAATGCTGCGCGTCCACCTTCGGCTGCAGGTGGGCAGGGAATGTGCTCAGGGCGGGATGATCACACTTCCAATGTTTAATATTGCCTGTGCGGAGAGAGGAGAGAGGTCACTGCCAGTTTAATCCCAGCAGGCAGGGAGGATATTCCTGCTCACATTTCACGGGAGCACATTAAAGCTATTTACAGAGCTTGCCACTGCAGGGCCGGGAATGGGGCTTGGTGGAGTCGTGGATCCTCATGCAGGAGCTAAATCTCTGTGGCAGGAAGGAATGAGGGGTTCTTTTCCAGCTGTACAAATCCACTACAGCTCCTTTTCCCTGCGGTGTGATGGTATTATGGAGCCAGGCTGGGAGAGCTGGGAGTGTTCAACCTGGAGGAGAGAAGGCTCCGGCGAGAGCTCCGAGCCCCTTGCAGGGCCTCAAGGGGGATTCTAAAAAAAGTGGGAAAGCAACGTTTTACACTGGGAAATAGTGATAGGACAAGGAGGAGTGGATAAACTAAAAGAGAAGAGATTTAGGTGGGAGATTGGGAATTGGGAATTGCTGGCTGGGAGGGTGGGCAGGGGCTGGGCTGGAATTGCCAGAGCAGCTGGGGCTGCCCCTGGATCCCTGGCAGTGCCCAAGGCCAGGCTGGACATTGGGGCTGGGAGCAGCCTGGCACAGTGGGAGGTGTCCCTGCCATGGCAGGGGTGGGAATTAGATGAGATTTAAGGTCCTTTTCCAATCCAAACCAATCTGGGATTCCATGAGTAAAAATGGGAACTGAGGCCTAAGTGACAAACACCATCCTCACTCCTGGCCAACCACTAGAAATGACAAATTTTTGTGATTTTTTTTAACATTGGGTAATTCTATAATTACATCACTGCACATAATGAAAAATAATTCAATATAATCCATCTACCCGGTCTCCTTTTAATTCTTAAAAGGCATTTCCGTGGTTTTCCAGAAGAAGTCCAAGTTCAACGCAGCCACCACAAAGCCGCAGAGGAGTCTTGGCTCTGTATCAAGATTTGGGGTTAATTTAAATTGATTTTCAACATAACCTTATTGCAGACAAATTAATCCTGATTTATTTTGCATTGCAGAACAGCAATTCCTGAACATGACAGAAGTTCAGGTCCAGGGAAGGGAAGGGAAGGGAAAGCCCGAAGTGAATCCAGCTCTGGGTGTTCCAGGTACAAGACTTGGCAGTGGAATTATGTAAAACATGAGGGAAATATTTCCTACCAACTTCTTCACGGCTGGAAATCAACCTCTATTAGACAAGGCCAGATCCAGCCTTGAGGTCCTTAAAAAAAGGAAGTCTTGAATTCCAGCTGAGGTTTGTGACTTTTCACACTCTGCTGCCTGTGGTCATTTCTGTGCCCTGCTGAACTTGGGGTAAAAATCAGGATGTCCAGTTAATTTTCCTTCATGGATTTTGATGCAAGAGGTAGTTTGTCATAAAAGGTGGTTTGTACTATTTTTAGCCACTGTTTGGTAAGTTTTTAAAAATACCTTCAGACTTCCATGGTTTTAAGATGCAGCATTTTAATGTCACATATTCACTGAGGAATTGCTGATGTGGTGACAGTTCCTCCTAAAAATAAAAACTATTTCCATTCCACAAAATAATGTAAAAATACACTTTAAAGTTGATTTTTGGGCACAGATCATTGTCTAACAGGGAAGTGGGCTGGAGCTGGGAAGGGGCTGTGACTTCCCACCCCAGCTCCTTTGGGATTCTGGATTCCATGTCCTTGACATGCTCCTGAAAATCCCTTATTCCTTGGAAAACCTCTCTTCCCTGCCAGCTGAGCAGGCAGGATGCTTGCCTGCAGTGGCATTTTGCAGGACAAGGGCTTGAATGTGATGTAAATCTTGCCCCAGTCTCTAATTAAAGCCCCTAATGAGCTGCAGGGACACACGAGACCGGCCAGGCTCTGGCAGGTGCAGGATGAACAACAGGATAACTCTTTTTCCAAGGAAAATTCATGGCAGGGCCCTCAGATTGTCATGTAACTTTGCCACAGTGACTGGCCAAAGAATTACGGAGCAATTTGCAGCCTGGGGAAGGCTTTAGATCATTCAGGCTGAGCACAAAACATTAAATTTTAGCCTCTTACCCTGTACAGAGCCCGAGGTTGGGTCTGGCTACAGCACAGCCACATTCCTTTGGCAGGAAATTCCCTCTTTTCCCGTATTTTATCATTCTTTTTGCGGCTGACGCCACATGACCCTTTGATTCATTTGCACATTAAACCTGGATCAGGCTCAAAAAATTTATCCAGTATTGCAAATAGTATTTATTTACTGATTTTGTTGGTTAATCATGGAATCTTGGAATGGTTTGGGTGGGAGGGATCTTAAATCCCATCCCATTCCAGCCCCTGCCATGGCAGGGACACCTCCCACTGTCCCAGGCTGCTCCAAGCCCCAATGTCCAGCCTGGCCTTGGGCACTGCCAGGGATCCAGGGGCAGCCCCAGCTGCTCTGGCAATTCCAGCCCAGCCCCTCCCCACCCTCCCAGCCAGCAATTCCCAATTCCCAATCTCCCATTTAAATCTCTCCTCTTTTAGGTTATCCAACCTGTCCTCATCCTACATCCTCACTCAGTATCCTGAAATATCAGGACATAAAAAGATCCATGAAAGGATTTAACAGCAAAGGATCTGACTGTAAAAAACCTCCCTTAACAACATCTGAGATTATTCTGAGCATTAAACCCAGGAATTATCAGCAAACAAACACCTCCCCTTGTGGAACATCCCAATCCTTCCTCTTGGGGTGGGGAACAGAGACATTAAAAGCCTAAGAAGGTTTCTAAAACTCCTTCCAGCCCCTTGGTGCTCCTTCCCATCCATTTGTTCCAAGGGCCTCGGGGCCACAGAATTCTCTGTGTAACTCAGGGAAGTAAATGTTGATTTATTTGAAATATCTCCTGTGGCTCCCTCCCCTACAGTAAAAGCTCTGTGTTATTTATTCTGGAAAGTAAAACAGAGTTCTCTGAAGGTAAAAATAGGGAATTTACGCTCTTTTCTTATCCACTGCTCTGTTTTCCCTCGTGTTCCACAGCTCCTGGACTTTCTGCCTGTTCAGAGCACCATGTTTACTCCCCCAGGCTCCACGCTGGGTCTCTTCTGTCCCATTCCTTGTTGGAGTTGTTGCTCAGCCCGTGCTTTTCCCTGCCTGCAAACATTCCCTGGACAAGCTCCACACGAAACTGCAGGAATACACAACTCTTTCAAAACTTTCACAGTGAACATGGAATTTATGGAATCACTATGTTTGAAAAGCCTTCGAGTGCAACCACCAACCCAGCAGCATGGTCACCACCACCCCACGTCCTCAAGTGCCACATCCATGTGTTTTCTGAACGCTTCCAGGGATTTAACTCCACCACTTCCATGGGAAGTCTGTTCCACAGCTTGACAAGCTTTTCGATGGAGAATTTTTCCCCAGTATCCAACCTAAGCCTCCCCTGGTGCAGCATGAGGCTGTTTCCTCTGGTCCATGTACTTCAGGAACATTGATTTCCTGAACCTTCAAAAATAATCCTGCACTATTCGTGAGATCCGAAGGATTTCGGGGAATACAGTGGAGTGTCCATGGAAGGAGAAGTAGAGGGGGAAGAGGAGAGCAAAACCAAGCTCAATCACCACCACAAGGGAAGCACAGAGTGAAATTACACCATCCAACGGAACTGGAAGGTGGGATCACGTGGAGTTTTATCCCATGGAGGTAAAAAAGCCAGGATAATGCTCCCTGTGAGAGAAACAGCCTGGAGAAGGATGTGGGAGCAGTGGGATGGTTCTGGCTCATCCGGTGCCACCTTCCTGCTCAGGCAGGGTCATCCCAGAGCACATGGCACAGGAGTGCATCCAGATGCCTCTGGAATATATCTCTGGCTATATCTCTGGATATATCCATATCTTGTTCCAAGATATATGAAATAAACTCAGCATATAAAAATAATAACAGTTGTGTTGATACGAGCTCTGAAAAGGACATAAATTCACTTTTTTGGCAAAGATTATGACCCTGAATCAGCTTTTTCCTTCCAAGAGGATATTTAAGCTGCTGAGCTTGGAACTCCCACTTTGGAAAGGGGACATCTCCAAATGATGGGATCATTTCAGCTGGAAGAGGTCTCCGGGGGTCCAACTGCTCAAAGAGACGGCCAGAAGCATCTTCATCTTATTATTTTATATTTTGTATTTTATATTCTTGATCCCTGGTGCCAAACTCATCCTGATTCCACTAAAAATCTGCGAAGCTTCCAAAGCAAATCCCCTCAAATTCCGTGGCATTGCAGGTGTCGGACAGCCTGACCTTTCCAACAACTCATTATTAAGAGACAGCCAAAAGTAACTTCATCTTATTATTTTATATTTGGTATTTTATATTTTCTATTTTGTGTTTTATATTTTGTATTCTTGATCCCCAGTGTCAAACCAATCCTGATTCCACTAAAACCTGCAACACTTCCAAAGCAAAGTTGGAGGAACCAAGGAAAACAGAATGTTTGATCCCCATCCATGATCCTGAGGCACCCATCCCTCTGCTGGCCTTTGAGCAGGGAATTCAGTGTCATTGATAAATGGATCCCTTTTTCCTAATTCCCACTCTGCCCTGGACTTTGGCAGCCCTTACGAGGCTCGGAAGCTGTTGGAAGCTGTTGGAACCACAAGGATATTTTCTAATGCTTTTTTCAAGGATTTTCCTATTAATCTTTGTAAGTCCCCCTCAAATTCTGTGTTGGACAGCCTGACCTTTCCAACGACTCATTATTGACCAGAAAATAACACTCCCACCAAACTGCTCTTTGAGAGGGAAACCTTCCGAGTTAATTGTGAGGAAATGATTCTGCTGGAAAACGTGGCTGCAGGTTCTTGTGTCAAGGCAGATATTGGAAAATATTAATTCCTTTTGCAAGAGGTACAGGATTAGAATTGATGAGGGCAGCATCTCCTAACGAGCTGCGATGATGAAGTGTTTGTGCTTGGGGCTGGGGGGATGAGATGCCTGAAGGAGCTTTTCCAATTAGGAACAGATTCCGTGGGAAGCAGAAGGGAAACACTGATGGATCTGGAGAGGTGGGAGATCAAATCAAAGCTCTCAGGGCCTTATAAATGCAAAGCAAAATACAAATACAAACACAATTCGGGAGTGTTGAGGTTTGAGAATTAACAACAGCTCTAAATGGTGATTTGCAATTATGAGTCTCTAAAATAACACAAAAAACTATAAACGTATAAAGGAAACTGGTGGGATTGTCCCAGGTGGGACAGCAGCAGGAATTTCCCCATGGAAAGGGTGCTCAGGCCTTGGCAGGGGCTGCCCAGGGAGCTTTGGAGTGCCCATCCCTGGAGGTGTCCAAGGAATTCCTGGAGGTGGCACTCAGAGCTCTGGGCTGGGGACGAGGTGGGCACAGCTGGACTCAGTGTTCTGGGAGTTCTTTTCCAACCTCAGGGATTCTGGAATATTTCTGATCAGTTCTAACCAGCCCTTCCCTGACTCCAGGTGCCCTCCGGGAAGGGATCGGTGTTTCAGGGCAGTGGATGATCCTGGCTGGATGTGATCTATATCCAAGAGCTCAACTGTTCCCCCGGGCTTAATGAGGATCATAAAATCCAGGGAGAGCTGTGAAATGTCCTCATTTGCATCTCCAGGCTGCATAATCCTGCTCATAGTGTGCCTTGAACAGCTCATCAGGAGCTCTGGAGAACAGAGTCACTTTATTGTCCTAAAACTTGTACAATGAGAATAAACCCGGATCCCTCAAGGCTCTTCTGGCAGATAATTCATCTTCCTCGAAGACTGCGCTGATAAAGAAATAAATAAATCCCACAGAGCCGCTCTTCAAGGTCTTTGCCAGTCATCCATTCCCCAGATCCTGCTGCTTCCTCAAGGTGAATGCTCAGGAATATGCATAATTCACCAGCTCTCTTTGTTTATCTGTCTCACCATCACCCAGCGCGTTCCCTTCCTCCCTTTGAACATCTCTGCCAAGCGGAGTCTCCAAGAGCAAACACGAAGGGGAAAAAACAAGATACCGACATCATAAAAACCTCAATGTCTTCGGGGCAGGGTGTAAAGCATCCCTAAGATGCCAAGAGAAACAGGATAGACAGAAAAGAGCAGGAGACCGGATCTGCGCTTGTTTTGTAACGAAAAAAATCACAGAGACGTTAAAGTTGGGAAAGAACTTGCAGCTCATCAAGAGCAACCATTACAGCAGCACAATTCGGGTGCAAAACTTTGCCCTTGGCAACTTTTTCAAAACTGCTCGGTGTGAAAAGAGGGAATTGGTGGAAGGCCTGTCCCTGGAAGTGTTCCAAAAGCCCCAGGATGTGGCACTCGAGGCACCCCAGAAGTCCTGGGCAGGAGCTCAGGGCTCCCCCAGAGCTGAGATCAAACCAAACTCACTCCACACCTCGCCCTGCACCCAGGACTGGACATGAGATGACACAACAACTGTCCGGGGGCTTCCAGCCTTCCCTGAACATCTGGGAATAGCTCCAAAGGGAGTTGGTCCTAAATTACTTCAAACAGGGCAGAAACTCCAGGGGAAGAGGATCAAATCCAGGCTCACACTCTGTCTGTGCCACAGCATCATCTCCTGGATCAAGGTCAAAAGTGGTCCGAGCACAAGGACCAGAATGATCCCAAAGGGGCTGAACTGAGAGCCAGGAGATCCCAAATGGGCTGAACTGAGGGCCAGGAAGATCCCAAGGGCCAGGAAGATCCCAAATGGGCTGAAATGGAATGAGTTGTAGCCACAGCCAAAAATCTCCCCAGTCTCTCAGAGCCTGGGATTAAAATTCCTCAGCCAGATCCCAGATTTACCATGAAAACCAGGAGAAAATCCTGGAGATTCCCATTCCATCAATGGCATTGCAGCTTGTTGAAAGCTTCACAGAGAACTTCTCATGGTGAAGTCACAAATAAATCAGAGAGATTTTAAAAGTCTCCTCTACCACGTCAATATTTACCAGGAACCTGTGACCGCACCCTCGTCTCTTAAATTGGCACAGAATCATGGAATAGTTTGGGTTGGAAGGGACCTTAAATCCCTGGGTTTGGAGCCAGGTGATCTTTAAGGATCACTCCATGATTTTATGAGGCTGCAGTGCTTCCAGGACAGTTTTCCCACTCCTGCTGTGACTGGAGGTACTAGTCTGAAAACAAACCAGTGGGAGGCACCAAGTCACAATAACAATTTCATAGGGAAATTTAAAAAAGGCAGAAAACACTGGTTCAAAGGGACAGAGTCAGGACACAACCTGACACCCTGTTAGTCAGGGGGGCCGTAGCAGTCCCATAAGATGGTGGCTGCAGTCCTCCTCAAGTGCTGGATGTGGTTCTGTTGGAGCGGTGATCCTGTAGAAGGGGCTGCTCCTCCTCAGAATGTCCAGTGGTGGCCATGTGCCGGCGTTTTCGTTGACAAACGGGATGGGGAGCTCGGACAGGCGTTCCAGGAGCTTTTTATTATTTTATTCCGTTATCAGTCTCACAGAGTTGAGACGGAGATGGTACAAAGCTCACGCCGTCCCAGACATCCAAAGACTTCCTGGTTCCAGAGCATTCTTAAAAGCTGCTCAGCCAATAGCGTGCTTCTAAAAGTTACAGAGAACTGTCTGAACCAATCCCCAACAGCGCACGTACCTCTGGTGTAAGCAATGCTCGCTTGTTGTGCCTTTATATAACAATGCACAAGATTCCATTATTAAGCTTAAAGTTTATCTATCTGGCTAAGAGTATTTTATGCAACTTCAAAACCTATCTCAGCAAAACCGAGCAACTCCAACCATTGTTTTGATGTCCTTGTTTGCTATATAAGTGTATCTTCTTCTATCTCCAAGTTTTCGCAGCTAAAGCTGATCTCTAAACTCTCATGCTTTATTCCTGAAACCTGCTTGCTTCTCACACCTAAGAGCTTTTTCACCTTTTGTGTTTCCCCACCGCTATGTAGCTCCTGTCCTCTGGGAATCCAGAGGTGCTGGGAATGTCAGATTATATCCAGGATGGAATGCTTGGTTCCTCCCTCTGGGTGGAGCATCTCACAATGGGGTAATGAGTCATGAGGCCGAGTGTTGATGGGCTTATTAAGAGAAGATGGTCCGGAGGGAGAAGGCAAGGAAACCTTGCCCCACCTGGTTCCAACAGCTCGTGGGGATGGTAATAGAACACACTGCAACCCAGGACACTGGAGAACAACTCTGAGAAGAGAATCTGAACTCCAGAACACAAAATAAATCCGTTTCTTACGGAATCCTCCTTGTTTCCACACAGCTCCATGACCTTCTGTGTCATGAGGAGCAACATCAGCTCCCAGAATAACAGGATGGCTGAGAGATCCATGGATACACCGGGAGAGGCAGGCAGAGTGGGATTAAATGGGAATGTTTAACCTCTGGATGCTGCACTGGAAAAATCCATGCTGGAAGGTGCCTGGAGAGACTTGTGCTGCTTTTTTAAAACATATTTTATTTTCATGGGAGAAAAGCTGGAGAAGAGCCAGGAGAAAACTGCCAGGATAAGTCAAAGGTTAAAGAAAATTTCTTATTTGGAAATATTCAAAGGAACTGCTGGGTTTGTTCATCAAAAGGAAGAAAATGAGAGGGAATGTTATAAACATGGGAGCACTTCCACGAGGAGAAGGGAAAACCACTTTAATCTCAGGAAGAAAGGCAGGATAAGAAGCAGCAGTTGGAAGCTAAAATCAGGGAAATTAGAAGTGGAAAAGGGATTAATTTTTTTTCCAAACAAAGAATAATAATTACTGGGATGGATTGTTAATCATTGGAATGTTTCTTTTCCACACCTGGAGAGCAGCTCAATGTGGGGGTCTGGAGAAGCAAATTCCAGAGGGAAAATCCCAACATTTTTTAGGATTCTAAATGAATCCTTTAGAGAAGCAGCCCAAGAAGAGGATTTCTTTAAAAATCTCCAAGTGGGAAGGTGTGGGAATCGTTGGAGGAGGACACCCTGGATTAGAAAGAGGAAAACTAGGAAAACAGAGAGGAACAGAAAGTCCTTCCCACATGTAGGCCTCATTTTGGCGAGCTGGGTGAGTCCCACCAGCAGCAGGATGGGAACTTTTCTATGGGAAAGCTGGGATAAAGCACAACATTGACCCCGGAGGAGGAGTTTGGGACCACCCTAAGGAATCAGCAGGGCCAGGGGGTGGCTCCTTGTGGGGACAAAGAACAGGAAGGTGGCACCTCAGCCCTAAGGCTGCTGTTCCATGGGGACCTGGTTTCAGTGGGATTCTTCAGCCCTTGGAATGTTGAGGCAGAGCTGCAAATATGACCCCACACACCTCACAATGGAAACGAGCGGAAATGGCCTCAAACTGCAGCAGGAAATGTTTCTGTTGGATATGGAGAACAATTTCTTCCAGAAAAGTTGTAAAATTCTGGAAAAGACTTCCCAGGGCAGTGGTGGAGTCCCCAACCCTGGAAGTGCTCAAAAAACACATGGATGTGGCACTTGGGGACGTGGTTTGGTGGTGACCAGGGTGGTGCTGCGTGATGGTTGGACTTGATGATCCTGGAGGGCTTTTCCAACCTGGACAACTCCGTGATTCCATGAAACGCTGTGCAGGCTCTTTGGAACTTCCCAAAAATTTATCGAAGGGCTTCACTGTCAAGTTGAAAGAGCCAAGGGAAAAATGGGAATGTTCATGTCCACATCAGCCTTGTCTTTGCTTTCCGGTCTCATCCGTGCTCAGGGTACAGGAGAAGATGGAACCGAAGTGCTCCAAGGTGGAAGAACAGGCTGATAACCCAATATTCCAAAAGGAAAAAGATCTGGAAGCACAAAGCAGCATCAGCAATTCCCATAAATGCTCAGATGTGGAGCAGATCCAGGAAAGGCACAGAAAGAAGAAACAGCAAATTTTAAGGATAAACTGAAATTCCAAGTGTTTTTCATAGGGTTCTGTGTCCCAAAGAATCCACAGGGGTGGGGGTTCATTCCCAAAGCTCTGTTGGAGGGTTTATCTATGTTATTCCATGTTTATCCCATTAACATGTTAATCCATGTTTATCCGTGTGATTCCCATTCATGCCTCCACTAAATCCCTGCACACCATTCCAGAGAAAACACGGAGTGACCAAAGCGTTGCAAGACACCATCAAGAGGCCATTAAAGATGTGAATTATCTGTAAATAACGACTGAAAACAGCTTTTCATGGAAGTGAATCCCAAAAATCTAAGGAAGGGATTGTTAAAGGAGTCCCATTAATAACGGATTCTCTGGAAATGGCTTTATGAGGTCAGGGAGAGGACACCAGGAGAAGATAATTTGCATTTAAGATCAAGTTCCAGTGATATTTTCTAACAGGTATCACATCCTTACCACAAAGGTTCAGCAACTTCTCATTTTTCAATGAAAAACATTATTTTTAAACTATTGATTTCCTTTTTAAAAATTCAGAATCCGCAGTAATAATATTTTAACTTTGTTTAAACTCTTTCAGCCACCTGAAATTTGCATTTCTGATCTTTGTCAATTTCTTTTTGACCAATTTTCAGCAAAGCAGAAAGGAGCCTCCTTTACAAATAATCAGGGGAAAAGCTGCCACAAAACTTCATTTTCTTGAATGCATTTTCCTCTAAAAAACATGAGATTTAATGATGTTGTCTGGATTAATATCACCAGGAGAATTAGCGAGGAGTGATCCTGGAGGGGCGAAGGCAAAAACGAGGAGAGAGATTTAATTAGACTTGGAAAAGTTAATGAGGAGTTGTTTGTAATCCATGAAAATACCAGTGAAGATTTCAGTCGGTGCAAGAGGCATCTCAGCACTGATTCACTGCTGACTAATTGGAAAAGTAATTAAAGTGTGCTTGTACAAAGCCCCCATCCAGGGAGGGAACAATGGGATACAGAGAGGGATAAGTGAGACGAGTTTTAAGCACATTAATCAGAAGTGAGAGTGAAGGAACCCTGGTTTTAACGAATTTGAGATAATTCCTGCCCATTCCCAACCCAGTTTTCCACCAGGCAGGGATTTGGACTCTGCCTGAGCTGGGGAGGTCAAGCTCTTGTCAGACACTCCTGAAATAGCTGCAGCTCCAGGAAAAATCATGGAAAAGGGATTGTGTTAAACTGCTCAAATATCTCAGCAACTCTGAGGGAGAAAAGCCAGGGATTGGGAAGAGTTGGAAGATCTCTGGGAGGATGTGGACTCATGGAATCACTGAGGTTGGAGAAACTCTCCAAGGCCAAGCTGTGATGGATCAACATCTTCTCAGCCCAGCCCAGAGCTCTGAGTGCCATGTCCAGGAATTCCTGGAACACCTCCAGGGATGGGCACTCCAAAGCTCCCTGGGCAGCCCCTGCGAAGGCCTGAGCACCCTTTCCATGGAGAAATTCCTGCTGCTGTCCAGACCATCAAGTCCAACCCTCAACTCAGCACCACCCCCACACTCATGCCTGAATGACCAACTCTTTGGGTTTATTGGGAAAGGTTCAGCTGTGCCTCCTCCTGTTAACTCCAGGGAAACTTCCCTGCCAGGAAGAGGGGAAAGATTCTCCAGCAAAAGTACAGGGAAGAGAAAAACAGAGCAAACCGAATCTTGCTGCCATGAAAACGCCCGAAGGAATAAAAACATTTTCCTTCTGTCCAAAGCCGAAAGCTTCAGGTGCTCAGCTGAAGGATTCTGGTGATTTGCCCAACAATTCATTAGGGAGGGCATTTAATTGACCTTCACTGCCTGTTTTCTCATTAAGAACCTGAAATATGGATCCCGGATCAAACAAAGCCTGCAGCCTCGCCCTGTCCACCCTAATTCCATCAAACTGGAGTATCCCAGAATCCCAGATTGGTTTGGACTGGAATGGACCTTAAAGCCCATCCAGTGCCACCCCTGCCCTGCTCCAAGCCCCAATGTCCAGCCTGGCCTTGGGCACTGCCAGGGATCCAGGGGCAGCCAAACTTTTCCATTTTTAACTCACACCAGGTCTAACTGGAGCATTCAGCACCAGGAAATCCCGGGGATTTATCCACACCCCACTTCCCTGGATGCACCTGCCTCCTCATCCACTTTTTCCATGTCCACTGGAGAGGTCAAGGTTGGATATCAGGGAAAATTCCTTCACTGACAGAGTGGTCAAACATTGGGACAGACTCCCATGGCAGCGGTGGAGTCGCCATCCCTGGAAGTTCCAAACCCACATGGATGTGGCACATCAGGATGTGCTGGGACTCAGCCCAAGGCTGGACTCAATCCTGGAGATTTTTCCCACTTTAACGATTCTCTTTTGGTTTTTTTTTCCAACACTTCCAAGATGTGCTGCTGGGAGCATTCCCACCTCCTCCGTGGCTCTCCCAGCTCCTCTGCAAGTGCTCTCTCCATCCTGGAATATCAGGGCTGCACTGACCTCCTTCTATATTACAAAACCCCAAGTGTTTTGGAACTTTAACTCAACTTTTCATCTCCAACTCCCGGATTCCTGTGTGAAAACACAGCTCTGCCTTTTATTCCCGAGCACTGGAGAATTCCATAAAGCACTGCAGTCATCCATAAAGTCATGAAAAAGGGAACGGATTCCCACTGCAGCTTCAAAAACCCCACAACAGGCGGGGGTTTTATCTCCTAAACATCCCTGACATCTTCCAGGGATTTATTTATTAATGCCTATTATGAGCACGTGGATAACACACAAGCACGGCCTTCTTCCATATTTTATAAAACAAGGAGAAAAGGAGTCGGTGCCGAGGAAATTGCCAGAAATTTCGCTCAAAAGGGAACTCAGAAATGTCTGGCAGCTTTAGGAAGGAAGGAGATGACAGTGACAATCTGTACAGGAGTGAAGGTACACGGGGCCAACTCCTCATCTGGAGTTTTTGAATCAGACATCCTCTTTTTTCCTGATGATAAGGAAAAAATTTGGCTTCCTGATTTTGTTGAATCTTTTTGGCACTTTCCCACCAGATTCTGGCACTTCTCAGCTCCCACTTTTTTCACAGAGGCATCCCCACTGTCACAGGACAGGGATTTACACCACAAATCAGCACTTCAGGGCACTCCCCTTTTTTTTTTTTCACATTTCCCTTCTTTCCCAGAGCTTTACCCCAAGCACAGAAATTTATGATGGGTGAAATTTATTTATTTATTGCTGAAATTTATGATCACCAAAAATCCCAGTAACTCTTAGGGCAGGGAGCATCACTCTCCTTTTCCAGCATTTCTCTCTCTCTGGATCATCCCCTGTTCATTTTTTCTCCCTGATGCTGCTGTTTTGTCCCTTGCAGGACAAAATCCCAGGAAATTCAAACATCCCAGCCATGGGGCTTCCTCTTCCAAAGGTTTGGCTCCTTGGATGAGGAGCAGGAAGTCTGACCACCCAAAAAAAGGTGATTATTAATTTATTTCCCCAAAAACTCCATGGTCCTTGAGCATAAGCAGCCTGGTGCTGATCCCTAAATTACAGCTGGTTCCCAGTTCCACCTGGAAGAGCATTTAGGAGGGAAAAAAGGGAGAAAATGTCACTGGAAACACTGAAAATGAGGAGGGGGATGGATCTGATGATCCCAGAGCAGAGGTGGAATGCAGGCGAGGAAGGTGGATGTGTCAGGGATAACGAGGAGCATCTGCAGGGAGAGAAATCAAGGAATTTTACCTAAAACAGCAGGAGATGAGGATGGGAAGGACGCAGAAGTGATGGGGCGGCTGGAGCAGGGAAGTGCAGAACGGGAAAGGAAATGCAGGGCTGCCCAAAAGCCAAGGAGCAGCTGGAAAGGGAAGGGACAAAGAGGACACCAGGTGACCCCAGTGCCACCAGCACCTGGCCTGAACTGGGGGAGCCTGGAGCTCCAGAAAGGGGGGTGAGAGCTGGAGCTGGTGTCACTGCACATCTCCGGGGCCAGGGGAGAGCCGGAGGAGAGGGAATGATGAGCTGGGATGAGTGTGGAGCATGGAGAGAGGGGCTCTGGGCTGTGTGAGGGGTGAAACCTGGATTGAAGAGTGGGAAAATTGGGCTGAAAAGGAAAAAAGGGATGTGCAGAGCTGATGGATGGAGCATGGAAATGGAAAGGGAAGGGCAGCCACGGGGAGAGAATGGATCAAATGTGAGGGATGGAAGCAAAGAGGCTCTGGGTGAAGGAGAGGATGGTGGTGATGTGGTGACATCACCTTCATGGAAAACACATCCCTAATCCCACAGATTTCGTCTGGGATCAGGCTCTGCGGTCTGGCTCTGTTGGTTTCAAGCTGGACTGGTTTGAGCCTAGACTGAGGATTAATTTGATGTGGCTGCCTGCAGAGCAAGGTGGAACTCTGTGCCTCAGCCACTCCTTTCTGACCCTGTTCCCGATCCCATTCCCTGTTTCTTTGGAACATTTCCCCACCCCACTGTCACATCTTCGCTGCCCCTCTTTGAATCAGGAGGTTTCTGTGCTTCTGGGGTTATTTTCTCACCTCTCAGCACCTCCAAACTGAAGGTGAAAAATTAACTGAGAGGAGAAAATGATGCCAAGGCTGACTTGAGGAGACCTCCATTTCCTACAAAACCCAGAATCCAGGTCCTCTTGGCATTTGTTTTCTGGAGATAGACATTAGCGCTGGGCAGGATGCCAGAATGACCGAGATGTTTTGAAACAGTAAAACTTCCATTTCATGTGAATCCCATTTGAAACATCTAAATTTTATGTCTCAGCCATCGCTGGAAGACATTAAATCATCTTCGACACCACAATTAAAAACAGATTAATACTCACTCGAGACGAGGCTCCTTTCAACAAGCAACAAAATCAGGGAACACCATAAGGACCAGAATAAAAATCCACTTGCAGGGGGAACAGCAAACATTTAAATGCATTTTCTTCTTGAGGTTTGGCATTTCTGTGAGCAGGGATAGAGCCCCTGGGAGAGACTGGAGGAGTCAGAGGAGCTCACGGGGAAAACAAAATAAAACCCAGTTCACTCTGAGGGATTAATTAACAATTCCAATGTTCTGTAGGAATTGTGGAGTGGTTTGGGTGGGAAGGAGCTTAAATCCCATCCATTCCCACCCCTACCATGGCAGGGACACCTCCCACTGTCCCAGGCTGCTCCCAGCCCCAATGTCCAGCCCGGCCTTGGGCACTGCCAGGGATCCAGGGGCAGCCCCAGCTGCTCTGGCAATTCCAGCCCAGCCCCTGCCCACCCTCCCAGCCAGCAATTCCCAATCTCCCATCCAGCCCTGCGCTCTGGCACTGGGAAGCCATTCCCTGGGTCCTTTCTTGGAGGGCTTTTCCAAGCTCAGTGATTCCATGATTCTCTAAGTTTGCTGGGAACTCTGAGCTCAGAGCAGATGTGGAGAGTTGGACAGCTCAGGGCTGAAGTCTCTGGGTGAGAACTCTCAGCTTTTCCTCTGAAGGAGAAGTTCCCTCAGGGCTTTGTGAGCTCCCTGTGTCCTGCAGCCACAAACCTGGCCAGAGACATGGGGACACCTCACACCTCTCCAACAGATCCTGAAATGCAGTTTTATTGCCTTCACAGTGCTCTAGCAGCTCAGAGCTGCCATGAAACATTCCACACCCCGCCTCCCGTGATGGAAAGCAGTGCAGAGGGTGGGTGCTCTGCTCCACTTGGGGGTTCAGGAGCCAGGAGACTCCATTTCACTGCCTCTGAGTGACCAACATGGATCCATTTATTCCTTTGGTACAAGAAACAAGAGGAATAACCTGGGGAGCCCGAGCTGTTTGTGGTGCACACACATCAACAACGAGCAGTGGCAGACATTCCTCACCCTGGATACATCCTCTTTATTATTTATAAACCCCAAAAACAGCCCAGCCACATTCCTTATCAACAAATATCCTTGGAACAAGGAAACTGAAGGTGCTCCTGCACCCAGTGATGGATCAGGGATGTCAGAAGGGCCCTTCTTGCAAACTCCATGGGGTTACTGCAGTCAATAAATGAGCTCTAAGTTTTCTCTGAGGCCAAGAGCAGCAAGAGGAGTGTGTAAGGAAGTCTGGGTTATTAATCTGAGAGCTCCTGCCTGCTGGTCAGTTCATCAACCTCAGAAACATCAGCAATTTATTCCAGTGATCGCCCTGAGAAGTCTTTCTGCTGTGTCCTGCTCCACCTCCAGGCTAAAGCTCATTAATTCCACATGGCAAGGAAAGCTCACAATGACTGATCAGACTTTCCCTGCACCAATTCCGTGTTTTCCAGGCTCAGACAGGGAGCCCAGCACTGCTCCCGCATGTCCACAGGCCAGGCTGAGCGGGAGGAAAGGATGGAGCTGTCAGAGGTGAGAGATGAGCTGTGTTTAATGCAGCACAAGTTGGAACGGGAGGAGCTGAGCCAGGAGCAGGGAAGTGGGGCCTGATTCCCACAGGGAACATCCCAGAGAGGGAAAACCCCCCAGCAGCTCCTTCCCCTTCTCCTGAGCTCAGCCCACCTTGCAGAGGTGCTGCTCTCTCACCCAGATCATTTTACTCCCACGGGATCACCCAGCGGCTCCCAATCCCATCCGGGACAGCAGTGCTGGGGGCCCAGAGAACCCTTGTGTGGTTCTCTTCTCTTCACCAAAACCCCAAGCACAGATTCCAGCCCTAAACCCAGAAAAACCTTCACTGAGTGCTCCCAGAGAAAGCCCACAGGAGCTGGGACAGGAGCTGGGATCCACATCTGGGCAGCCAAGGGGGGAAGAGCAGATCCTCCCCAGGATGGAACACACCCCACACAGCGTAAATCACTCTGGAGATTTACAGGAGCCAGGGGGAACAGTTTGGAACCAAAGGAGGAGAGATTTAGATGGGATATTGGGAATTGGGAATTGCTGGCTGGGAGGGTGGGCAGGGGCTGGGCTGGAATTGCCAGAGCAGCTGGGGCTGCCCCTGGATCCCTGGCAGTGCCCAAGGCCAGGCTGGACATTGGGGCTGGGAGCAGCCTGGGACAGTGGGAGGTGTCCCTGCCATGGCAGGGGTGGCACTGGGTGGGATTTAAGGTTCTTCCCAACCCAAAGCACTCTGGGACTCACAGGGTACAAACACATGGATCCCTCCCATCCTATCAGCCAGGGGAAACCATCCCCACATTCCTTCCTTGCAATTCCCAGGTGATAAGATTCCTCACCAGTTCCATTCTTCGTGGCATTCCTGGCACTTCCCTCTCCAGAGCCTGCCTCGAACACACACGGAAAGATCCAGATAATAATCCAGATAATCCTTATTCCCCTTGAAGACACTGGATTCCAATTCTGCTCTTTTTAACCCTGTGTGAAATTCCCCTGGACCCCAACAAGAAGAGGCCTCCCTGTAACATTATCCAGGACAAACCACCTCCTAAATCCCCAAACCATTGGATTTGCCTCCTGTCAATCACTCCCGACAAAACCGCTTCGGATTTCGCTCCTCTAAACCTCCCAAGGGTTTTCCAGGAGAAGTCACACCTTCCCTGTGGATAATTCCACACAAATGAGCTACAACAGCACCTTTTAATTCCCCTTCCAAACAAAAGTCGCTGCCAAATCCACGCAGATCCCTCCCTCGGCTGAGCCAAGCGCAATGTTTCATCTTCCCAAAGAAAGCAGATTACATAATTAATTTAATATTAATGAACTTTGATGCATGCAGGGCTTTCTGTTCGGGAGCCACGTCAGGCACGAGGAACCTCCCTGAAAAATTCAACTCCCAAATTAAACGGAGCTTTAATGGAATTTACGGCTGGAACTCAATTATGGCAAGTTCTATTTTCTGCTTTGCAGGCTGAGCTGACACCTCACCATCATTGGCTTATAAAAATGAATCCTCAACTCACCAGAAATCATTAAAACAGATGCAATTACAATCCTCAAGACAGCACTAAAGGAGAAATCAGAGCAGGAATTGCAACGACGGTGTTTTCTTTGCTGCCCCCAAGGCCTGGATATTGCACTGCTGCCACTTTGATCTCCCCTTTATGGGCAGGAGTTGCTCCTCAGGGTGGAAACACAGCTTGGAGCCCACCACGAGGAGCAGTGGAGCTGGGAGAACTGGGAAATTTAACTGGGAAATTTAACTGGGAGCCAGAATTCCTCACCTCACCTTCCAACTGGAACACAACTTGTCGGGAGCAGACTGTAGTTCCATGGAATCCCAGAACGCCCTCCTGACTCAGAGCTGGGCCCTCTGTGCCATGGGATATTCCCTACAGGACACCTTGGGAGCTCCTTAATTGAGCTCAGACATCTCCGGTCAGGGATGCACAAGGAATGGCCAGGAAACAGCACAATTCCATGAGCCTGCTGCACCGGAATGGTGGCCAGGCCATGGATCCGTGGACATGGCTCATTGTCCGGGATCAGCCTGGAGCAAAGGAGGCTCAGGGGGACCTTGTGGCTCTGCACAACTCCCTGACAGGAGGAGGGAGGACATTCCCAGGGGAATGATGGGATGATTCCAGGGAACAGGGACGGGAGGAGAGGGAACGGCCCCAGGCTGTGCCAGGGGAGGTTTAGGTGGATATTGGGAAAATTCCTTCACTGATTCCTCCTCCAGGGCAGTGGTGGAGTCCCGGTCCCCTGTGGATGTGGCTTGGCCATGCTGGTTTAATGACTCCATGATCTCCGAGGGTTTTGCCAACCTAAACAATTCCATGGTTTTGGGATCTTGGCCAACTCCTTTGGCTTTCAAACCTGACCTCCCCGAGGCTGCCTGGGGATGTCCCTGTCCCCTCCTCCAACCCCTGTGGCAAAGGGATGTTTCAGTGTTTGAGATATTCCAGATAAGCCCAGACCAGCAGAGGAACAAACCAGTAATTCTGCTGGGAACAAACTGCTGGGCTTGGAATCTTTGCCTGTGGGCTTTGTCCCTGCCCCTGTAAAAGGCTCCATACACAACAAGCTGGCCAGGGTCCATCTAAACACACTCCACCAGAAAATCCAAGGAAGGAAGAAGTGAATGCCACTAAAAGCAAACATGAAATTGAATTTTGGATGAACTCTACGGAGACCAGCTCCATCCATCCAAGCCTTGTCCTCGTTCAGCTATTTATCCCTTCTTCCTTAAAATTAAGCTCCAAAACATCCCCTAAGAATGCTGGGATTGTAGTTGGTTCACTTCCACAATGATCCCATAAATCATGGTACCAAGTAAATATTTTATTTTATTTTATTTTATTTTATTTTACTTTATTTTGTTTTATTTTACTTTATTTTCTTATATTTTGTTTTGTTTTGTTTTATATTTTATTTTATTTTATGTTATTTTACTTTATGTTATTTTCTTTTATTTTACTTTATTTTATTTTATTTTTTTTTACTTTTTTTTTTTTTTACTTTTTTATTCTTATTTTATTTTTTTCTCTGGGATCCTGGAGCTGTTCCTTATTTTTCTATAGCTCTCCACTCATCACAACAACAGAAAAGATTCATATCCATACACAAATTCCACAGGTGCAGGAAAACAACGCAGTCTTGTACTGTCCCACTCATCCAAGCCTCGTATCCATTGCTGAATTCCCAATTCCCTTGAGCCAATCTTCCAGAACACACAAGGCACAAAAACAAATGAAATCCAAGACAACTCCAGACATGTTTTATTTTCAGGCAAACAACAGCAAGCCAAACCCCACCTTGGCTGTGCAACGGATTTAAAAGCAGCCTTTGAATCCATGAAATCCTCAAATTCCCTGCTTAATTAGCCAATGACCTGATGAGAGGGGTTTCCTCCCCGCTGCTTCGGAAGCACCGCGTTTTCAGGGAGTCTGGTTGTGCTGCTGCTCTGAAACAATGCTCAGGCAGGCTCTCCAAAACATAATTACACCAATAATCAGCTTGCTCATTAAACAGCCACCCCAAAGGGCTGCAGGAAATGCGGGATGAGAGCCCTGAACGCCTCGACAGGGACAGGAGGGCAGCGGGAGCTTCAGCAGGACTGAGATCCCCACGCAGCTTCCCGAGGAAGTGTGGAGCTCAGCATCCATCTCCATGGGAAAGGAGAACATCCAGGAGAACATCCAGGCTCAGGCCTGCAGCCACAGAATCCCAGGATCACTGAGGTTGGAAAGGACCTCCAAGATCAGAGTCCCAGCTGTGCCCGATGCCCACCTTGTCCCCAGCCCAGAGCTCTGAGTGCCACCTCCAGGAATTCCTCGGACACCTCCAGGGATGGGCACTCCAAAGCTCCCTGGGCAGCCCCTGCCAAGGCCTGAGCACCCTTTCCATGGGGAAATTCCTGCTGCTGCCCACCCTGAGCCTGCCCTGGCCCAGCCTGAGGCCGTTCCCTCTCCTCCTGTCCCTGTTCCCTGCCAGCAGAGCCCGACCCCCCCGGCTGCCCCCTCCTGTCAGGGACTTGTGCAGAGCCACAAGGTCCCCCCTGAGCCTCCTTTGCTCCAGCCTGAGCCCCTTTCCCAGCTCCCTCAGGAATTCTCCAGCCCCTTCCCATCTCTCTCAGGAATTCTCCAGCCCCTTCCCAGCTCCCTCAGGAACTCTCCAGCCCCTTCCCAGCTCCCTGGGCTGCTCCTCCCAGCACTGACTCCCTGTTCCCCCAAGCACAGCTCTGCTTGATCTGCATCGAGGGGCATCATCTCTGTCCCCACAGAACTCAGGTGACACCTGCCCAGGGTCACAGTGCCCATCCTGCCCACCCCACCTTGGCCACAGAGATGTCCTGGGGTCTGGAAGCCCCTCCTGCTGCTGGCACTGTAATCCCTGATTTTTAGGGACAGGGCATTCACTGGGAGGAAATATCCGACTATTTTATAGCTTTAACCAGCACACGGCCTCTGAGCCCTCAGGACGGGGAGGTTTTCCAGCACCTCCCTTAGAATCAGGAAATCCAGGGCAGGAGGGACCTCCAGAGGTCTCAGGTTCAGCCCTCGCCCAAAGCAAGGCCAGCTCTGAAGTCAGATCTGATCTGGAAATAAGGTCAAGCTGCTCAGACCCTCGTCCAGCCAAGGTTTGATCTCGGGGCTGGAGATCAAACCTCAGCTCTGAGCCCCTGTCTGAGCCTGTGCACTGCCAGAGGTGATATAATTCTCCCGATCCCTGATTAGCGCTTCCCTCACCCAAACTTGTTTCCCCTGCATCTCATCCCAAAACTCCGACGACTCCAATGACTTTTCCTGCAGGTCCCTTCCTGCAGAGCTCCCTTCCCTTGCTGGTGCCTGTGGTTGTCCCTTCCCAGGGCAGGAATTTGCCTTTATTTGGTGTTGCATCTCCCGGGGTTGCTGGCAGCCCATTTTCCCCCTTTCTGGCTCCTCCGAGAGGCAGCTCTGAGCCTCAGCTTCAGAAAGTCTGGATTTTCAGTATTTCCTACAACAGAATCCCGGAATGGTTTGGGTTCAAAAGGACCTTAAATCCCACCAATTCCACTCCTGCCATGGGCAGGGACACCTCCCACTGTCCCAGGCTACTCCCAGCTCCAATGTCCAGCCTGGCCTTGGGCACTGCCAGGGATCCAGGGGCAGCCCCAGCTTCTGTGGGCAAAGACATGTACATGACTATGGTTGTACCTTCCAGGACCTGATGAATCCAACAGAAAAGATGGAGAGAGATAATTTACAAGGCCTGGAGTGCCAGGATGAGGGGCAATGGCTTCCCACTGCCAGAAAGCAGGGACAGATGGGATCTTGGGAAGAAATTCCTGTCTGGGAGGGTGGGGAGGGGCTGGGCTGGAATTGCCAGAGCAGCTGTGGCTGCCCCTGGATCCCTGGCAGTGCCCAAGGCCAGGCTGGACATTGGGGCTGGGAGCAGCCTGGGACAGTGGGAGGTGTCCCTGCCATGGCAGGGGTGGCACTGGATGGGATTTAAGGTCCTTTTCCAACCCAAACCATTCTGGGATTCCATGAAACTGCAATCTGCTCCTGACAGGTCGTGTTCCAGTTGGACTCTTCAGGCATTTGCTGTGACTGCTGATAAAGGGAAGGATATTCCTGTGGGACACCTGCCCAGGGCCCTGGGATATTCCTGTGGGACACCTGCCCAGGGCCCTGGGATATCCCTGTGGGATTCCTGCCCAGGGCCATGGGATATTCCCTGTGGGATTCCTGCCCTCCTGACTTGGAGCTGGGCCCTACAGGGCAGCTCACACTGTTCTTGTTCCACATCCTCCCCTCAGGAATTCTTTGCACTTCCCGAAGTCGGTTCTTCCCTCACCTCCCCCCCTCTCTCACCGTGATCCTTCACCCCTCAGACAATGCCCAGCATGGATCCTGCTCCCATTCCATCCATGTTTTTACAGCCCATTAACTCCGCCCTGGGTTTGGGCTCCAGGGTGGAGGAGCAGCCCCAGCCCTGCAGCTCCCAGCCCTGCAGGTCACTCCCAGCAGGGATGGATCCACACAATCCTCCCCTCAATCCCCGTCCTTCTCCTCGAAGCTTCATTTTATTACTCCAACCTTTTGCTTATCCTGCACCATAAAGCACAGCTGAAAATGAAATGCAAATGACATGCAGATTATATGGCCAGAAATGCTTTTTTCTGTGTTAAAAGAGAACCTTGATCTCTTTATAATCTTCACACCATCACTCGGGGACAGCTTTTAGCAACTGGATGTGGCATTAATGACCGGCACTGGCACTCAGGGCTCTGTGCTGGGTGACAAGGTGGGGACAGTCCCAGCTCGGACTCAATCCTGGAGCTCTTTTCCAACCCAAATGTTTGTATTTTAAGGCATTTAACTCCCTTTGCTCCTGGCACTGAGTCTTGTGGTCAGAAAAGTAGAAAATACTTCATTATTTTCCAACTCAATCACCTGCATCCTCATCCCCCAAAATACTTTGGGAGACAGTTCCATGAATGTTGTTAAACTGCCAGAGTGGGGGAAGGAGAGGTGGAATTTCCTGATTTTTGTGCTTTCATTCCCTGCTTTCCCAAATGAGCTAAATAAAGGAATAAAAAAGGACAGCTACAAAAACTGTGGAAGACAAAAAACCAGGACACACCACGGGCACCTTGGGAGACCAGGAATAAAACCTCAGGTGCATCAGGAGTGGAGAGGATCCAGAAAGAAACCAGTGGGATTCCATAAGCACAAAACACCACTCGACATTTGAATAAAATTCAATATTCAGGAGAAAGAGGATGGAGAATTTTAGTGGTAGGAATTGTGGGAAGAGGGTTCATAAAGCAGCAGGAACTACCAGGTCAAGCTTTATTAACTGGAGCTCTCAGCCCTACAAAACCCAAATTAACTGGGGAGCGTCGAGTAGAGGAGAGGGGACGGATTTAGAGGATTTGGATTCTGAGGGAAAACTGGAAAAGTCACACGGGAGGAGAAGGGAAACAGCCCCTAAAATGTAAAAAACCCTGGATAAATCAGGATCATCGGCTCCTCTCCATGTGCTGGGGCTCACAGGGTGAGAGGGGTTGGGAAGAGATTCAGGATTTAGAGGCAACAATGAAAATACAAGGGGTTTCCAGCTAAAAGGTAAAAAAATGCTGGAACAGCCACCTTGGGACAACGTCCTTGCTCTGCATTCCAGCTTTTACTGGAATTTCATCATCTCCCAAAGGTCTGAGCCCCCCCAGCAGTTCCTCTCCACACTCCTGGAGCTCACCTGGTCAGCGAGGCAGAAAAACTGGAAATTCTCTTTATTTTTTATCCCAGCTGCCCTAGCTTTGATCCAGCCTGCATCTGAAATCTCCCTGAAAATCCCACTGTGGATATTTCCGTCGTTTTTTTCCATCAATCCAAGCAGATCGACATCAGGAGGGTCAGCAGTGATAAATGCTCCTAAATTTGGATTTATTTATTGATAACCACTCCAGTGGGATCCCACCTTTCATGTGAAAAATCAACAGGAAGAGATTTTTCCTTGAAAACCTGAAATAAAAACCTCAAGGTGCAAAACAATTCCGGGAAAAAAATTCCAAGACAATTTTTGCTAAATCAAGTTCTGAACTAAGACAAAGACTAAGAGGAGGGCATTGGTTTTGTTTGGGTTCAGCTGCTCTGATTTATAGATGAGAAACATCTTCCCTGCACTCAGATCCGTGGAAAACCAACACTCCAGCACGGCCTTTCCGGAGTGCATCCATTATTGAAAAAACTAACGGTGAAATATTAAACTTTGATGAGGTTTTTGTTTGCTTTGCTCTTCTGAAAGCAATAAATTAAAATTCCACTGCATTTGGCTTATTGATTCCTCTGCTGCCTCTGCAGTAGATACAAAATAAATTAGTTGCACATTAAGTCAGCCTGGGCTGAGGAGTTAATTTTTTGTAGGGTTGGTGAAATACAAGCTGGGATTTTTCTCCGGTACAGCTGAAAAAAACTCCACAAAAAACACGGAAAGGAGCAAAAGGCAAAGCTCCAGTGGGCCTGACAGAATTATTGAAAATACATCAAAATAAAGCAAAATGCAGCAGGGAGCCTCTGGTACCTGCACTGTGTTTGTCACAGCAGGGATCGCTCCTGCATCCAGAACTGAAACTCATCCTTATCCCAAATCCAAGAGGCTGAGAGTGCTGCTGAAGTGCAATCTGAAGGGAATTTGGATTTATTTCAATCCCCAAATCATTTCCTTGTCCCGTTGTTCCTCTGCTGCTCAGACCTCGTGTGCAGAACCTTTACCAGTTCAGGAAAATCGTTTTATAAATTGATATTTTTCCCAACAATCCAACCTCCAATGGTTGGATCAATGCCCAGCTGGGTGGCTCTTATCACTCCGATGGGCAAATCCAGCTGCTCCCAATAAATGTCAGTAAATCCCTTCAGGAACCACCTTGAGAAAGCTGCAGCCCCTCAGAGAAATCTGGGAAACGCCTCTCGGAGCAATTCCAGGGGAAGCAACGAGCCCTTTGCACATTTTCCTTCTTTTCCATGCTGAATCCAGGTCACTTGGATAACAGATCCAAACTGTGGGATCTGGTTTGAATTTCAGAGGATCGGCTCTGTCCATCCACAAAACCCCTTCCCATCAATATCAGCTGAGCCTGGGCATGGGAATAATAAACCTGAAATCCAGGAAAACTGCCTCCCATTCCTGCTCTAATGCTCCCAAATTAAAATGTACTCTCAGCTTTGGGAAAAGGGACATGGTGACCTTTCCAGGAGACGGAAAAAAAGATTCCTAATTCAAATAAAAGAGAAAGGTTGTACCTACAATCTTTTAATATGAGGGAGACAAGCATATAAATCCCACTGACCAGGGAAAGGCAATTACAGTGATGGACTGCAGCCAATCCAGGAGAGATGGGAAACGGAGAGAACACTCCAGTCCAAATTATTCCACAAAATTACCCTCGGCCCACTCCAGCTTGGCAGCAAAATAACTCCTTCCCATCCCGAGAAAGACTTTTTCCACCCTGAAAATCCCAGGAATGCTTAGAAGCAACTGGAATCTCCACCTTGCGCAGGAGAGAACTCTTCCCTTTTATAAAGCCAAAATTCCCACGTAGGAACTGCATGGGGGCTTTGCCAGCGAGCAGGATCGGAGAGGAGAAGGGAGGGAAAGAGCCCCGCTTACTGTGGGATCACAGGGACAAAGAAAGAGAAACAACCTCTGTCGAGCCCTAACCCTAACCCTAATCTAACCCTAACCCAAAACCTAATCCTAACTCTAGCCATAATCCCAACCCAAACCCAACCCTAAACTAAACCTAACCTAACCTGAACCTTAACCAACACCCAAACCCTAAAAATAAACCCAAACCATAAACCAAAACCTAAACCCAACCCTAACCCTAAATCCAACCCCAAACCGAGGCATAAATGCAACTCCAAATTCAACCCTAACCCTAACCCCAACCCCAACCCCAACCCTAACCCAATCTCCAACACTAACCCTAATCTAACCCCAACCCCAACCCTAACCTCAACCCTAATCCTAAACCCAACCCCAACCCCAACCCTATCCCAAACCCTGCACCTGGAGAACACTTCCAGCCCTTGCACAGCCTTTCAACCCAACCAGCTCTCCTCAGGAAATCCCATTTTCCCACTGGGAATGTTGGCTGTGCCTTTCAGGACGCAGCAACGTTTCACCTTTAGCCAAATTCTCCCAATGGCACAAGAGCAGAGCAAAGAGCAGCCGAGTGCTGCACAACGCCCTCGCTTTTCCCAAGAATGTCGAGGATTAGGGAAGGAGGCTCCTGCTCGAAGCCACTGCTCTTGTTCCCAAGGAATTTCCTGTAATCCAGAGCCGGGTAGGAAAACCAAAACTCATCTGATCTCAACCAAAATCTGCTCGAGACCTGGAATGAGGTGCCAGCCAGCGCTTAAAGGGTTAATGCCAACAGCTCTCCCAAAGCTGGTGGCTCCAGATGGGTTTTAGTTTTCCTACCTGGCTCTGGATTACAGGAAATTCCTTGGGAACAAGAGCAGTGGCTTCAAGCAGGAGCCTCCTTCCCTAATCCTCGACATTCTCGGGAAAAGCGAGGGCGTTGTGCAGCAGTTGGCTGCTCTTTTGTTTGGAAAACAGCTGCTTGAGACCTGGAATGAGGCACCAGCCAGGCCTGCCCCAGAAATGTGGGAATGCTTGGCTTGTCCTTTGGGTCCCAACCCCCCCTTTCCCAGCTGATTTTGCTTTTTATGGAGAACAAAGCATTTGGTAGCTCAGAGAGGATATCAGGAATCCCTGATGGAAAACTCCAAATGCCACTCAAAATGCTTCCAGCTGCTGCCCTTCCATGGGGAGAGCATGGACTTGGATTTATTTCCTGGCTAAGACGATGGAGAGCTGGGAATTCCAAGCCAAAGGGCAGCAGCCACTGATGGATGAGGGCTCCATGCCCTCTCCAAGGGCTCGTCCCTCTTGGCAGATCCAGCGCCAGCACCAGGAGCGGAGGAGGCTTTGGCAAGTGATCCAGGAGCACTGGGATTGTGTGGGAACAGCCTGGCAGTGCCCAAAGCCAGGCTGGACATTGGGGCTGGGAGCAGCCTGGGACAGTGGGAGGTGTCCCTGCCATGGCAGGGGTAGGGCTGGGGGGGATTTAAGGCCCCTTCCAACCAAACCAATCTGGGATTCTGGGAGTGAGGAGCAGCTCCTGCTCCCAGAGGATTCTCCACTCTTCCCAAAAGGCCACTGAGGGAAAGGCAATCCCAAAAACCAGACCAGGCAGCGCAGCTGCTGGGAATAAACCAGGAGCCCCCAGCAGAGGCCGAGCTGTACTGAGGCACCTCCGTCACCTCCTCCCTGTTCCCAGAGCTGCACAATCCAGGGATCCCACACGGGATCCTCAGGAGCGTGGTGGGCACAACCCTGCTCACATCCAGCTCCTCCCGTCCTTTCCCCTTTCTTTCCTCTGCATTTGGCCACATTTGGGAGCTGCAGCCCCCAGAGCTGTTCCCATGTTGGGTCAATCCCGGGGGAGCAGCACATTCTGCTGACCCCACAGCCAAAGGGATCTGCAAACAGATCCTGGTGGGAACTCCAACACCCATTTCCCGACATCAGATCCAAAGGGGTTCGATTCCAAGCCTTGCCAGCTGATAATTCTCAGGGAACCCGAAGAGCTCTTTCCTCACCCTCAGCAGACAGGAAGTTTTTCCCTTTTAATCCAGTTCCACCGCATTTTCTCCCAAAGGATGAGACTCTGCAGCCACATCCCAAACCTGCTCCAAAGGGAAACCAGGGAAGCGACTTCCACAGGCTCCAGAGATTCCTCAGCTCCCCTTCTCTTCCCAAATGTTGCTGTCTCCAATCTGCACTCATTCCCCTTTCCCAGCCGGAGCTGTGCCAGGGGTTTGGGATGGATTTTAGGAGGGTGGGATAAGCACTGGAACAGCTCCCCAGGGAATGGGCACATTCCCGAGGCTGCCAGAACTCCAGAAGTGTTGGGACAACGCTCCCAGGTATGCACAGGGTGGGACTGTTGGGATGCAGGGATGATCCTTGGGATCCTTTCCCACTCAGGATATTCCATCCCACAGGAATTCCACCCCTCCTACCTTGCCCTCAGCAGATTTTCCCTCTCAATTTTCAGCGTTTTCAGCAGCAAATTTTACTTTGCCCCTTGAACAGCACCAAGCAAACAGGACTAAACCTCCCTCCCGTTCCTCATATTAAAATGCAAATAATTTTATGTCATTTAAATAATTCCACTCCATCTAAGCAGGGGGGCTCCACATGGAAACATTTTCTCAAATTCTTGCCAGCTTCAAAACAAACCCACAAAACCAACCGGTCCCACTTAGCTCACCGTAATTCCAAGAGAATTCCTCGTGCAAGAATGAAATAAAAAACCTTCGAGGGGCACTTGGGAAGATTCATTTCTGTAGGGGCTGCAAATAGTCTGTACCCAAACATAATGAACGTAATTCTCTTGTCAGGTTTAGTGTAATTTTTATTTGCTGATAGGTCCTGGATGGGATAATAAAACTTCCAGCAGCAGCCTGTTATTGTCAGGCATGGAGAGGAAATGAGATATTTATTCAAGGCAATATCTCTGCGACGGCTGCTGTTAAATAAAGGATTTGCAGTGCAGTGTTGGGGGGGAAAAAAATGAATCTATTTGGTTAAGTAGGTAAATACCTTCAGAGGAGCTAAAAATATGGGGTTCTAAAGGGTTTTATAATCCAAGAATAGAAATAAGATTTTTAGGAGTGTGAGGAGTTCAGAAGATCTCGTTATTGCTGAGGGATGCTGAGAGCAGCCCAGCTTTACACCAAAACAAAGAAATATCATGGAATTGATGGCATAGGGAGCCAAGGAGCCGCTTTTTTATGGGAAAAGCCTCCAAAACCCCAAGTTTGTGGTGTGTCAGCACAGGAAATGTCCCAACAGGACATCTTTCAGTCACATTAAAGGATCCACTCAGCCCTCCTGCCCTCACAGCTCCTTCCTCCTGCTCCCTGCCAGGCTCGGCCAGAATTCCTGGGGCTCAGGGCAGCGAATGAGGGAAGGAGAGGAAAACAAACCCTAAGCAAAAGATGGGAAGGGATTTCCCAAAGGAACCCCACAGTCTGTCCATGGCTAAAGCTGAGAACTTTCAGGTTTAAATGGTTACAAAAGGTTTTCCAGTGACTAAAAAATTCCCAGGTTTAAGCAGGCCCAGCAAAGCAGCAGCAATAAAGAAATCAACAATAAATACATTATATTATTATTATTATTACTGTTATTATTATTTCTAATGGCTTTAGATGTTGCATTTGAGCTCAGATTATCTTTAGCCAAAATGCAAATGCGCTCTGCAATGATTCATTAGGCACAGATCAAAAACAACACAAAGGCTTTGCTTTGAAAGCCCTGAAATAGAAAATTTCGGCCCTTTTGAGGCAAGAAGTGTCCTTCAAACACAGATTCCTTTGTTTTTACACCACAGAATTCGGATTAAATCTACCCAAAATGAAAAATAAAATAGTGCCAGGCGGGAAAAAAGTCATTTCGCTGCAGAACTGGAGCTCTCCAGATGCTGAAGCCCATAAAGAGCTGGGATTTCACTCCGGAGCTCACACCGAGCCAGCATTATCCTACTGGGATGCTCCAAAAGCCATTCCCGGGCTGGATAATGGCAGCGAGGAGGTTTGAGGATGCCCCTCCAGAACTTCTTTCTCCCTCTGGGAGAATTATTTCCCCATAATCTTTGGAACACGGAGCCGTGGGGTGCTCAGGGAAGCACCTGGCGTTTCCCTCCCGTGTTTTCCTGCGAACGCCGCAATGAACGGAATAAAACTGCAAGGAGCACTTTGGGACAGTCCTGTGGCAGGGCTGAGAGCGAGGAGAGGAACCAAAACGCTCCCAGGAAAGCCCGGGATAGATGGGATGGAGCAGGAATGAAGCAGGAATGAAGCAGGAATGAAGCGACCTGTGCCGTGTGCTCCTGGCGGCCCCGGCTGCGCCTTCCCCGCTCCCTGAGGGTTTTCCATGGCCTCTCTCTGTCAGCAATCCGGCAAAAGAAACACTGGAATCCTCCTTAGAGTGAAAATAAACCACGGAGCTCCACCCTCAGGGACTTGAACAAAAACTGACAAAATTCCAACCCCTCCTTCACCTCTCCCAAATTCCCGAGTTATTCCAAGCTATTCCGTTGCCTATTGAGGCAGTTGCACCTCTCCAGCTCAAAACAGCTTTTGTTTTTCCAATCCAACCCTTTTCCTTGACGTTCATCCCTTGTCTCCCATAGCCTTCCCACTTCTTCCACGTTTCTGATGGGTTTTTGTCACTCTTTTGGGTTTTTCCCTTCATTTATTCCAAGATCCCGATCTGCTCTGCTCCACAGCAAGTGGATCCGTGACTGTAAAGAGGCAAAAAACCCCAGACACCCAAATAATTTGTGTCAGGAAACAGAGCCCATAGTTCCCTTGGAATTTCCAGCCTGGAATATTGGCATGTCCTTAAACGAGGGGCTGGAAATGAGAGCAGAGATCAGCAGAGAGGATCTGGAAGATGGGGCAGGCAGGGAGTTTATTCCAAATAATCCAATTACTCCGGCTTTGAGGGAAGCTTTGAAGGGCAATAAATGGGTGGATGAAATTCAGAACCTGCCACTGCCAGAGAAATAAAATTGGCCCCTTTTGTACACAAGAACAGGAATTAAATCCGTTTTTTTCTCCAGGAAACAGAGCAGGGGCTCTGGAGAGATTTGCTGAAACCGGCAGCAGACAAAGACACAACTTGGATGTCCCAGGGAGGAGCAGGGAACGCACAATAAAACCTAAATTAAAATAAAATACTGATGTTTTCACTTCCTAAGCCGACCCTTTGGAACAGGGAATGCACTGAACCAGGTGAAGGACGATGAAGGAGCCTCACGGTGAAGATTCCTTGGATTGCAGAAAAATCCAACAGAAATTATTAGAGGGCAAAGAGCATTTTAATCCTAAAAGACGTGCACAGGTTTTTTTAAGGCACAATTATTAAATTGGCTTTTCCAAACATGGAAATGGAGTTTGGGCACTGACCTCAGCAGGCAGATTTAAAACTGGGATTAAAGAGAACAGGAAAGATTTCTGAGGGGTCACAGAGGTTCATGAATGAGCTGGAACATTCATAGCAGGGGATGGTCAGAATTTAAAAAAAGATGGAATTCTTGCAGTGTGGATGAGTTTAGGGACACAGAGGAGGTCAAAGGCAAGGCTGAAAGGTGGGAAAACCCAAAATCAGAGTTCCCAGGAGCTCAGCTCAGCTCTGATCCCACACATTGATACCAAACACCATTTGGGATGATTTAGGGTCCCTGGCTGCTTTCCCTCCACTGTAGGGATGAGGGGATCCAAAAATCCCAGAATCCCAGAATGGTTTGGGTGGGAAGGGACCTCAAATCCCACCCATTCCACCCCTGCCATGGCAGGGACACCTCCCACTGTCCCAGGCTGCTCCCAGCCCCAATGTCCAGCCTGGCCTTGGGCACTGCCAGGGATCCAGGGGCAGCCCCAGCTGCTCTGGCAATTCCAGCCCAGCCCCTCCCCGCCCTCCCAGCCAGCAATTCCCAATTCCCAATCTCCCATCCAGCCCTGCCCTCTGGCACTGGGAAGCCATTCCCTGGCTCCTGTCCCTCCAGGCCTTGTCCCCAGTCCCTCTGCAGCTCTCCTGGAGCCCCTTGAGGCCCTGCAAGGGGCTCGGAGCTCTCCCTGGATCCTTCCCTTCTCCAGGTGAACATTCCCAGCCTGGCACCACCACTCAGGTGTCCTCAGCTGCCACATGGTGCCATCAAATCCATCCTTCCTTCCAAGGTGGGACCTGGCAGATCCCACCCCAGTTCCTCATTCCTCAGGATCTTTTCCGGAGCACCAGGGGCTGCCTCCTGGGATTGGACAGGGCAGAGTTTTGAAGCAGATCCATTGAAATTTTGGGATTTTCTTCTCTCCCAAAGACCATTCCCAAGAGGAAGCCCAGCCCTGCACCACAGCCCCAAATGCGACATCCATACGGCTTTTAAACACCCCAGGAGCAGCAACTCCAGACTGCCCCGGGAAGTGGAAAAGTCAGGAAATTTTGAATTTCCCCATGTTTGGAGCTGGTTGTGCCCCAGATCTCCAAGCTCCAGCAATAATCCTGATGAGCTCTGTCCTCCCCATGACCCCAAACCCTCCTGAGCACAGCAGGGCTGGGGCACTCAGAACCAGAATTATCATTTTTCACTCTCATTTCCATCCACACCATAACTGATCCAAGAGCCCAACAAACCTGGATCCCTCTTATTTCCCTCCTCCCTCCTGCTCTCACCCCCTAGAGCCACTTTTATCTTTATTAAACCTGCACCAAACGAAGAATAAATGCATTTTAAGTATAAATAATAAACATTAAGATAAATAAACCCTGCTGCCTGCTGCCCAGCCACGGATTTGAAGCGCCAGGGCAGGACAGAGACGTTCACTAAGTAGAGTTTATTTTAACCCACCACAAACACCTCGAAAAGAAAATGTTCGAGCTCAGCAAACCCCTTTTGATCTTCATCACTTTGTGCCGCAGCAACACTTGCAGCAGAAAGGGAGCAATAAAAATCATTTTATTCCAAACAGGATTTTTCCAGTGTTTTAATACTTGGAGATTTTTAATTTATTGTGAGCAAATGATGCATGAAATACTTTTTAACGCCTGGAGCGCTCGATGCAAAATTGCACGGGCACAAAAATAATCTGATTTTATTTTTGCTGAATGGATTCCGAGTGTTCCAAGCCTCATGTGCCTCATTAAGCAACCTCCTTTATTTCTAATTAATGGCTCCGAGATGAGAACTCCCTCTCCCATCGAGTGCAGGAGAACCTCAGGATCCAAAATCCTGAAGGATTTGAAGGCCTTTCATTGGTTAAATCCCAGCATTTAATGAAAGGAAAGAGGAACAACCCCAGGACCCAACAAGCACCTAAAGTTTGGAAGAAGAAAAGGAGACTCCAGGGATGTGAGAAGATTTGCAAGGGGAGGCTCAGGGTGGACAGCAGCAGGAATTTCCCCATGGAAAGGGTGCTCAGGCCTTGGCAGGGGCTGCCCAGGGAGCTTTGGAGTGCCCATCCCTGGAGGTGTCCCAGGAATTCCTGGAGGTGGCACTCAGAGCTCTGGGCTGGGGACAAGGTGGGCATCGGGCACAGCTGGGACTCCATGGGCTGGAAGGGCTTTTCCAACCTCAGGAATTCTGTATCCAAGCCAAAAATTGGTGCAAGGCCATGAACAGGATTTGCTCACCAAGCAGCAGAAGAGGCCACACAAACCAGGGAATTGCGTTTCCCTTGGAGGTGCTCCTGCTTGAACCACTTGGCTTCAAAAAATCCTGGAATTCCAGACTGGTTTGGCTTGGAAGGGACCTTAAAGCTCATCCCCATCCCATTCCAACCCCTCCAGGAAGGGACTTCATGGCTGCTGTTGGCATCAAAGGCCTGGCTCATCCCAGGCTGCCTCCGGCCATTCCCAGAAATCTCCCAGCTCCCATCCTGGAGCTCTTTGCTCCTCAAGGATTGAGATCCTCACCCCATTGCCTTCCCCTCTCCACGAATTAGTGGGATTGTGGGAAAAGCTTCCAAGGGCAGGTGTGGCACAGGCTCTGGGGCAGGATTTGAGGTCAGCCCCATCCAGCAGCATTCCCAGCACCTCTCCCTGCTGCTGGCAGCAAAGTCAGAGCTCCAGCCAGGAGTGCTGGGAGGGAAAACCAGGAGACAGAAGAGGGACAGAAAGGCTGGGAATTCTAAAAGTAAAAATGAATCCTGACGGGGTTTGTTTGTTGGTTTGCTTTTTCCAAGAAAAAGAGTCTTTGACAAGAAACCCGTTTTTACAGGAATCGGAGGTTGGAAAAGCAGGGATTGAATGGTAACAGCAAATAAAAAGTGACCCCTGCCCCGGGCACAGCAGGGAAGTGTAAAACAGCTGCTGCCACATCCACAGTGGGAGCTGGGATAAGGACAGGGAGGGATCGCACTGAGGGAAGAACGCCTGTGGAGTAACAGAACATCCCCCAAAGCACAGAGCGCTCCAGCTGCAAGAACCCCGGGAAGCAGGAGCTGAGCTCCTGGAAGGGCCCCTGGACAGGGGCAGGGGCAGAGGGTGGGAGAGAGAGGGTGAAGTTTAGCCCAGGGCTAAAAGGGATGTGGAAAAGGCTTGCAAACCTCTGGAATGTTTGGGATTCCCATCCAGAGACACCACAAGATGTCAGATCCATAAAAGCTTCTCCTTCGAAAGATTCCAGCTCAAGGTTGGTGGCTCTGCCCTCTGTGCCCAGCTGAGGCAGCTGCAGGGACTAAAACGCTTCCAGCTGGTTTTTAAACCCTTCTCCACGGACTTTGAACCAGACAGGGACTGTGGGATGACTGCTGCCTGCTGGAAATCCTGGCTACAGGGAATAGTTCACCCTCCCAGCAGCCAGGACACAGCCCAAGCTCGGCTTTTCCAGGAGCAAACCCTCAACAAAAAGGGTCAGGATAGCACCAGGGTTTGCTCTGGGACAACCCATCCTCACTTCTTCCAGGGGGAGACAAACATTCCATAGGGGTGGAAAACCAGTGTGAAATCCAGAGTTTGGGCAGCTCAGTCTGGTCTCCAAAAAGGGATCTCAAATTCTGAACATGAATTTATTGAATCCCTTCCAGACTTGTCCGTGGGTCTTGTCATTCCCAAGGGCCTCTTGGATGTTCCCTCATCCAACAGTTCCACTGATTCCTACCGGAGAGAACATTCCTTGAGGAATGCTCCTCAAATCCTTTTTTCCAGCCACAGACTGGAGCATTCCAGCTGGGAAGGACCTGCAGCAATCATGGTAGGGCTGACCCAAAATTAAAGCAGGTCCTTAATGCTCGGGTTCCTCTACGCTGCCAGGCTCGGGATATCCATTGGCCACGGAAAGCCAAGGTCCAGGTGCCTTAGAGCAACTCAGCCCATCCCAAGATCAAAGCAAATTATTGGAGCTTTAATTACGTAATTATATAAATTAAATCATGAATTTCTGCTTTACTTCAGACCTGCCATGGTCTAGAGATTCCTCAGTTCTCTGCAGCCCCAGGAATGGGACACCCCAGGCAGGAGCTCCAAACCCCCCTGGAAATGTTTCCTGAGGGCTTCCATGGACCTGGGCATTCCCAGTTTTATTTTGTACTGGCTGTGCTGTGGGTAAATCCTCCCAAACCACTTCTTCCCTCCCAAGAAGTAACAATTTCACCTTTTTAAAAAGTTATTTTAAGAATATGCAGGCTTAGCTGGAAGTGGCAGTGAAACCTTTTCATCTTGAAGAACTTCAAGGAATATTAAACTTTTTATCACCACAGCTTCTCTGGGAATTCTGTGCCAGGGCCTCCTTGCCCTCCCCCAGGGAAAAGAGGCCTGGGAAGCTGATCCTGGGTTATTCCTTCCGTGGTTTGGAGCAGGAAGCCCAGCACTGCTTTGGAAGGGTCCATGGAAAAGGAGCAGCTTGGAGGAGGGACAATCGATGCCCCAGGGAAGGATGAAGGATGGACTTTAACTCCACGTTAACACTAATGACAAACCTATAAATCATGGAAAGGTTTAATAAAAAGGATCCAGCGTGGAGCTGCCCAGGAGAGGTTTCGGATTGATTTCTGGCATCACTCAGGTAATTCCAAGATCAATAGGACACAGGATCCACCTCTTTGTGCAAGCCTGTACCCGACTCGGCTTATAAAACCTGTTCCATGAGGGAGACAAGGATGGAGGGACAGGAGCCAGGGAATGGCTTCCACTGCCAGAGGGCAGAGCTGGATGGGAGATTGGGAATTGGGAATTCCTGGCTGGAAGGGTGGGGAGGGGCTGGGCTGGAATTGCCAGAGCAGCTGGGGCTGCCCCTGGATCCCTGGCAGTGCCCAAGGCCAGGCTGGACATTGGGGCTGGGAGCAGCCTGGGACAGTGGGAGGTGTCCCTGCCATGGCAGGGCTGGGATGGGATGGGATTTAGGATCCCTTCCAGCTCAAACCATTCTGGGATTCTCCGTGACTGGGAGAGGCTGGAAGCAGCAAAGAGAGGAGACTTCCCAAGCTGGAGACGTTCCAGGAGCTGGGGATCAGCTGTTTCCTCAAGGGAACTTGCAGTGAATTCCAGGCACTGCTGAGGAGCCTTGTCCTGGGATCCCAGGCACTGCTTTTCCTCCGAAAACGCGGGAAAATGGACAAATTCCAAGCTCCAGCAAATTCTTTATCACTCCAGCCCTGCTCTGATCCCGTGCTGCATTCCACACACAAATCCCTCCTGCCCTCGTTTTTGCCAGATTTATGCAGCCCATCTGCTCTGCTGAACTCCTCCGAGCTTTTAAGGCCAAAGTAATTGCTATTCCTTTTTTCACGTGCTTTATGCATGTTTATGATAATTTTCCTTTTTCCAGCCAAATCTCCCATTTTCTGCAGGATCTGTCATTTCCCATCCCAGTGGCCAAACTGCCTCCAGTAGCCACGAGACCTCCAACAGGTGGAGCAGCTCCTTTCAAGTGAGTTCCTGGGTGGAATTCAAAGGAATAAATCAAAATATTCAGCATTTGCTGTCCCTTCCAGAGGGGCTGGGACTGCGCGGGGGCAGAGCTGGGGAGGAATTCACTGGAATTGCTCTGCCTAATTATCCTCATTCCCAATCCAAAGGAAAAGCTGGAAGGAAAATGGGAGCAGAACATGCTGTGCAAGTGTGACCTGGTGGTTGCTCCATGTGTGTGGACGAATTGTGATTCCTGCAGAAATCTGGAGAGCCCTGAGGAAGGAGTGAGGAATAAAAGCGTTCCCTCACCATGAGAAATGAGAATTCCCAGTTTCCCGTTCCCAGGAATGTTCTTCTGGTCTGGGGAAAGTGAGAAAATCTCCTCGGCAGCCCCAAAGTGCAGCTTTTAAAATGCCAGCGAGGGAAAGCAGCTCTTGGTTCCTCTCCTGGCTCCTCGGGAAGGAGCGGGAATTTCCAGCAGTGACCTCCCAGCTCATGGAAAGGCTGACCAGGTTATCCAAACATTCTGAGATAACTGTGAGTGGGGAATTGGGCTCATGGAAAAAAATCCAAATTATGGCTCTGAGGGAGCGATCAGGGAGAGAGGGATGGAGAGCAGGGGGAGAGGGATGGAGAGCAGGGAGAGTGGGATGGAGAGCAGGGAGAGAGGGATGGAGATTGAGGAAAGCAGGATGAGAGCAGGCCCAGGAGAACCCAAGATTACCAAGATCTGGGATCATCATTTGCAATAAATACTCTCAGAAAATCATGGAATGGTTTGGGATGGAAGGCACCTTAAATCCCACCCATCCCAGCCCTGCCATGGCAGGGACACCTCCCACTGTCCCAGGCTGCTCCCAGCCCCAATGTCCAGCCTGGCCTTGGGCACTGCCAGGGATCCAGGGGCAGCCCCAGCTGCTCTGGGCACCCTGTGCCAGTGAACGATGCCCAGATTATTCCCTTAAGGCAGCAGCAAGGATGTTTTCCAGAATTCCCACTGGAATTCCCACCACAAAGCCCATCAAACATTCCCAGGTGCCCCCAAAGCCGCAGCCCATTCCCAGAGCTCTCTCCACCCAGGACAGCCCATTCCAAGGGCACAGGCACTCCAGGTGTCCCAGCAGGATGGGGCAGCTTGGAGCCAGAGCAAACCCAGCACTGTCCCCACCCAGCCCAGCACAACCCAATCCCACCAGGAAACGGGAACCCAGGAATGAAAAAACCCAGGATCAGCTTCCCATCATTGGTACTTCCCACCTTCAAGCACTTCCATGGATTTTCAGATGTGTCTCAGGAGCTTTTCCACGCCTGGAACTGGCTGTACCAGAACCATGGAGAAATCAATACCAAGGGAATCCAAGCCCTCTGAATTCTTTGGAGCATCAATAAATGCTCATTTTGCCCTGGGATTGATCCACAATTCCACACTTGCTCTCTGCTTGCATCCATGGAAGCTTTTCCTGCTCCGCTGGGGGAGGAATTTTGGATTTTGTGTGCACGGCAGCCCACAAGACACCCCAAAAGTTCAGGGCTGCTGCTGCCAGCCCTAATCTCAGGAGGTTTCTTCATTTAGTGGCTCATGGTTTATCCCGCACTTGCTGCAAACAGCTCAGCCAGCTCAAATAAAAAATCGGAATTAGCAGTTGGAGCCACACAAATAAATCCAGGAGGGAATTACAGCTCCTTGCTCCCTATGCCTCTCACATCAGGGATTTGATCACTTCCACGCTGGGAAAGGTTAATTAACAGAGGGAAGCAGGAGCTTGGGTTTGGGAGAGCTCAGCCAGGCTCTGGAAACTTTTCCAGGCTTCCAGTGTGAGCAGTGGAGCTAGAATTCGGGAGGATGTGCAGCCCCATGGACACTGGGGGATGTTTTCCAGCCCTATCCCAATCCTTGCCCTGATCCCAACCTCCAACACCCACCAGAGAGCTCGGAATGTCCCAGCATTTGGGGTTTGAGACCCAAATCGGGGCTTTCTCCAACAAAACCATCCTCAGCTCCACCCTCTCCCTGCTCCTCCTCTACATCCCAGAGACAGCAGCTCTCACAGTGACCCTTGAGGGATTTTTCCCACTCTTTTCCCAATAAATATTCCTTATTTCACAGCTGCCCAACTTCCAAATATATTTTTTCGATGCATTAATCACAACATTTTCATACCAGTTCTAACATAAATTAAACGAAGCTGAATTTTAGCCGACTTGGAAAAAATGGCACTAAGACAAGTTAAGACAAACCTTTTCCCCCAGGCCAGTTTGGAATAAACAACCCTCTTCCCAAGAAACCTGCTTCCCAGGAAAAACCCCTCGCTGTCCCCTTGTTTGATAGATATTACACAGAATTATATCTCATTTCTCTAAGTAGACACAAACCAGCATTTTCACTTCTATTTCGTGCTTTCGGTTTACCAGGAAAAGCCAACTCGTTGTTTCTCCAGTACTGGGGGAAAGCAAAATATTTAAGAATTCTTGGAGGAAGTTTCCCTGATTTGTGGACAGGGGACACTCAGCTGCCACCTTTTCCAGAGGGTAACAGCAGGGAAAAGCCAACAGGATCCACCCAGCGGCGCTTTTTGACTTCGGATGCCTCTGTGGAATTTGTTTAAATATATTTTTATGCCATTCTACCAGAACAGCTGCTCTCCCTGCTCCCTCCATCCTCTTCTCCTGCCCCCGATGCCAGCTGATCTTCTGGGTGCCTCCCCTTCCCGTCCAGCTCCTCCCTCCAGGACAAAGGGGAGTTAAACGGGGGCTTATCAGCACCAGCGCCCAAGTTTTGGGGAGTTAAAACCACGAGCAAGTTTTTTTTTTAGGTGAGTTGAGTTTTCATTTAAACTCCCAGACTTTCACTAGGAGTTGGCAGCTTGGATGCTCCTGGATATCTCGTTCTGACTTCTGGGATGAGGGAGGAGGGTGCTTTGTGTGGATTTTCAATCTACTTATGGTTAATTAAAGTGGTTTCAACAAGCTTGGCTACCGACGTAAAGCTTTCAGAGCTCAGCTTTCCCAGGAATTCTGAGGTTGAGTGCTTTTGCTTTCCACATCCAACCGGGAAAAAAGCTCTCTCTCAATTCCCACAGGGGTTTGGTGAGCAGGAATAGGAGCCTTCCCTCATTTCCAGTCACAGCACGCCGGGAGAGGCTTTTTCTTCCCAGATTCAGGACCAGCTCCACCTGTGGACCCCCTACCAGCCCTGCTCGAGGGGGTCCTCAGGCTGCCCACATTCCCGGACACTTCCAACCAAGAGAGAAGATGGAATTCTCTCCCTGGAGAGACTTTATTAACAGAGATTCCAGCATCTGCCTGGTTCCCCTCACCCAGAGGGTGGAACCTCGGTTTCCAGGCGGGACGAGGAGCAGAGCTCTGCCCCAGGATCAGGGGGAGAAGAGAACGAGAGGCTGGAGGTGCTTCCCAAGTCCAGCCTCCCAGGAAAAGCACTGGAGTGAATCCCTGGTTTCCCTGGGCACGGCTGGGGCTGGGGTGGAGGAGGCAAAGGTGAACAATGAGCAGCGGTGCCCAGGAGAGCTGCCCTGGGACAGGGATTGCAGTGCCAGGGGCCCTGGAGCACCAGGATTGGGCAGAGCAAAGGGATAACGAGGGACAGGACACAGGGAATGGCTTCCCACTGCCAGAGTGGTTTAGGTGGGATGTTGGGAAGGAATTCCTGGCTGGGAGGGTGGGGAGGGGCTGGGCTGGAACTGCCAGAGCAGCTGGGGCTGCCCCTGGATCCCTGGAAGGGGTCACAGCCCCTAGGATGCTCCAGCTCCCACGGGATGAGCTGACTCAGCCCTCCCCTGCTCAGCACTGGCTCCGACATTCCCGGCATTCCAGAGGGGCTTGAACTGCTCTGGGCTCCAGAGGAAAATCAGATCATTCATTTCATCCAGGCCACGCTGGATAGCAATGTACAAAACGGAGCAGAGGGGTGACTTTAGTCAATAAATGCATCTATCAATATATTGTCATAAATATGTGTATCATCAATACAAATTTTATTAATATCTATTTGTATTAACATATTGAAATAATAAACACTTGTATCAATATCTATAGTTTATATATAATATCCACCATATAAAATATATTAAAACTCAATATAATAAATAAATTTATGGAATAATTAATGCTGGAAGACCTCCAAGGTCATCAACCTTTGACCAGTCCCACTGTGTCCACCAAACCACATCCCAAAGTGCCACATCTCCTCGTTTTTTGATCACTTAAATGCCCAAAAGAGTTGTCAGGAATATTCATTTTCCTTTTATTTGTGTATTTCTTCTACAAGCTCCGTTCCCATCAAGGCGGCCACTCCCGGTGCTGGTTCCGCACTGGTTCCACAGAATCCTGCACTGGGACACACCTGAGCTCCCTTCTCCTCATCCCTTCCCCGCTCCAGTTCCTTCCTCATCCCTTGAACTCCTCCTCTTCCCTCTCCTTGTCCCACATCCAGCAGCTGCTTCCCAAAAACACAGAGAGGCCAACAGGGCTCTGCTCCTCGTTTCAGCAGCAAAAACCCTTCAAAGGCAGGCAGGGACGCAGAGCTGGGCTCAGCCACGCCGAGGGGGGCCTTAACGAGGCAGAAACAAACGGAATTTATTTTTAATTTCAGATTTTAATTTGTCAGGAGCATCTCAGTGGCTTTTAAATGAGATTTAAAGTGTGTTTTATTCCGCCAGGAACGGAGTCAGTCGCTGGCTCAAATTGGATTAGTGGCTCCAGTGCCTGATTAGGAATGGGGTTGGAAGCTGAATTTTGGAACATTTCTGGGCCACAGCTCATTAATCCACCCTTAAGTAACTTTTTGGGGTTTATACATAAAGGGGGAATTCAGGAACAAAACACAAATATGGAGACATTTAAGCAGGGGAATTTAGGAACAAGACCAATCTGGAGACATTTACCTACAGGAATTCAGGAATAAGACACAAACATGAGACTTTTTCCCAGTTCTTAAGTGGAAACTGAGGCAGGGAGCCCAGTTCAAGCTGGACTGGGAATCACCAACACTTCCAGGGATGGGGCATCCCCATCCTCACAGCCAAGAATTCCTTCCTAAGACCCAACCTACATCTCAGCTCTTTTAATTTCAAATGATTGTGAAAATTAGGCCACTAAAATTGGAGACAAGGGAGGAGAAATGGTGCAGGGTTTTGGGAGGACCAGCTTTATTTCCAATTTTTTAGGCAAGTTGAGTTTTCACTTAAACTTCCAGACTTTCACTAGAAGTTGGTGGCTTGGATGCTCCTGGATATCTCTTTCTGACTTCTGGGATAGGAGGAGGGTGCTTTGTGTGGATTTTCAATCTACTTATGCTTAATTAAAGTGGTTTTTACAAGATTGTTACTCTGAGTTCTTTTTTTCAGTGCCCATTCTTAGAGCTGCCAACACATTTCTCCCTGTGCTCGCTGCTCTGTTCCCTTCAATCCCATTCCAAATTGTCCCGTATTTAAGGGACATGGTGTAACCTTAAAATTGAGTTCCTACAATGTTGATTTTTGATTTCCAGCCCCGCTTTGGGTTGGTTTTGCACCGGTTTTGTGTCTTTACACAGAAAGAAGGCTGATATTTGTACCACTCATGTTTCAAGCTCAGCTTTACTGAGGATATTGGTTGGATTTTGAAATCCTACTGCCATAATTTCCTTTCTCTATTTTTAGGGAAGCACCAAAGCTCCTTCTGTGCTGAACTCTGGTTTTACCTTCACGAAATAACCAGGGAAGAAGGAATAACTTGGGCTGGGGGAAATTTGGAGCTCAGATGTTCAGTCTGGTACATGAAGAGCATAAGGAAGCACAAGACAGATGGTCTGAGGAATCTTCTGAACTTGCTGGGATCCCCCAGCCCTCAGGGATTTGCCAAAAAAAAAAAAAAGAAAAGGTTATTTTTTTAGACAGGTTTATAAAAAAACCAAAGAGTTTGGGCCACTCTCTTGTGGTGATTATGGATCTGTTAATGAGGAGGGAAAGGGAAAACAAGGAATGAAAGACAAGAGAGTTCCTGATATGCTGTGAAACACTTCCTGGTGAAATATCAGCCCAGTCATGGCAATAAATCCAGGAAAAGACATGGGATTGAGGGCAGGAAAAACTTGGAATGAATTGAATTTTGCAGATCATTGTGCTGGTAAAAAAAGATGTAAATGGGAAATGAATGGGTTTGGAGTGAGGGAACATGAGGGAACATGAGAGAGGAACTCGAGGCTGGGTGACAAAATCCCTCCACGTTCATGATGGAGACAAATTCCAAGTGGCTTTAGGATCCAGGATGTGCCATCAGCCCAACCAGGCACGAACAGGGTCCGGCATCCACCAACCAGTGTCAGTTTTCCATAGTCATGGATATATCCAGCAGTCATTTTTCTAGAGGAAGGAAAATGTTCACTGGTGAACATGAACTGGGAACGTGCCACAGATGCTGGAAGGATCCTGCTGGGATTTGGGATGTGGGAAGTGATGATTGTGCTGCTCGTGAGGGGTTGGGTTACCAAGGACATGGCCCTGGACCCTGGGGACATTCGGGCTGCGTTGCCTCAACCAGGCTTTGGAAAGACGTGGAGCACAATTCCAATGGAATATCCCACTGGGAATGGCATTGCTGCTGTGGCTGGGGGCAGGGAGCCTTCTCCAGGGATGGGAGGTGGCTCCAGCTCTGAAATCCTCAGGAGAAGGTCTTGGCTAAAGCAGCAGGTGCCGGTTCCTCACGAGGCTTCAGAGGAGTTGTGGGTTCTTGGCCACAAAGATCGGAATGTTTGGGATCCAAGGAAGATGCCAGGGCAGGGCCTTCAAATTGATTTTGCATCTTCCCAGGAACAACTTTTACTCCCTAATTTGAGAAGAGAACACCACGACAAGAGACTTCCAGTATCTAAAGGGGGCTTAGGAAAGCCAGGGAGATCAACTCTGTGCATGGGCAGGGGAGAGGAGTTTTACACCAAAAGAGATTTAAATTATGTTTTAGGAGGAAATGCTGAGGCTGGAACTGGATGGCTTTAAGGTCCCTTCCATCCCAGGCCATTCTGAGACTGTGCAGTATCAGACTTTGCAGAAGCCTCCAAAAGGTGGAAATGTGAGGGGAAAATAACAATGAAACCCCAATCTTTTCGTTTTCCCCCTTTTTCTGATCCATAGGGCAGCAGGACTGAGCCATTCCCAGGACCACTGTGGATGCTGAAGGATATTTCTCCACCACCACCAACCCTTTGGATTCCAAATGGGATCACTGCGGGCTCAGCCAAGTCCAGCCACTGAACTAATGACTGCCCCCCTCTCTGAAAGCTTTTGAACCACCCAGCAGCCTTTAAACCTCCCTGGACATTCCCATGGAAGGCCATTCCAGGAGCCATTTTCTGGTTCCTGCCCCAACAGCAATTTTCTCCTACAGCATTTTCCACAAGCCAACTGCAGCAGCACCGTGTGTGATGAGCTGAGGGGAAAAGGACACCAAAGGCAGCACGGCTTGGGAAAACACTGCTTTTCCCTCTTTTCCCAACCTCTCTGTGTGGAAAGGTCCAGCTGGGGTGAGATAAGGTGGTGATGGAGGAGATAAAGGGGGCAGTGCTGATTTATCTTCAGCTCAATCTGCACCATGGGGCTGGCAATAAAAAGCCCCAAAAATACAAACTCAGGGCCGTGATTTGCTCCTACTTCCTAATAAATAATGACAAGAGGAAAAAGTATTTCACAGCACTTGGACTTTTGGGGAAACCAAGGATTTGGAAGGACAGAAAGGAATTTTTGAAGGGCAGGAATAGACTTGGGTGTCCTCAGAAGGAGAAGCTCAGTGCCAGCTTGAGCTGGGCCTGGCAGCTGTGTCCTTCCATCTGCCCTTCCCATCCCAGCACATCCCGCATGGATTTGGGCCATTAACTGCAAGAATCTGGTGATTTGTGCAACCAGGATAAAAAAAAAATGTGCAACCAAGGAGAAGAAAGTACAGGATGACAGAAGCTCCATGTGGGAATGCTGCACTGAATTCCAGGAAAACTCTGTCCTTCATCCCTGGATGCCCAAAGCCAACCAAGGACACCAAAAGCTGTTGGGACTCCACAAATCCGAGCCCACAGGTTGAACTGGGATCAATAAATTGGAGGAAAGTTTGGAAATCTCATCTTTAAGAACAAATCAGGGAGGCTGGAGGAGGAAGGTCGGGTTTGATCCCAAATAAGTCTCTCCGGTGATGGATTTGTCCCAGAAAACTTCACTGAGCAGCAGTTCCTTCACACAAATCAGCGTGCTAAAAATCTGGGATATTCCTTGGATCCTTTGGGATCAGCAGCCCCTCACTGGTGAGGAGGGAGAGGAGCAGAGCAGCCCCTGGTGCTGCACAAACCCAGAAACAACAAATATTCCTGAATTATCAACAGTTCCCAGCACAAATCCAAAGCACAGCCCCACACCAGCTAAAATCAAATTAATTAATTCCATCCCAGCCCAAACACTGCAGTTCTTTGCCACTTTCAACCTTAAATTCAGATATTTAGGCTGTAAACTGCATTTCCCCACCTGCTCAACAACTTTCCACGTCAAGGACCTTCGATATCAAAGCTCAATAATGTGAAATACTCCTAAAAGTGTAGTTCTCCCTTAAATGATGGAATACAAGAAGCAGCAACCAAAAATATTTAATATATCGAGTTCTAAGCAAAGCAAATCTGTCTCCAAATGCGAATTAAATTCGTGTTCAGTGTTTGCACTGAACTTGCAGGTTCATTAGTGGCAGAGCTTTGGGAGATGAAAAGAGGAATATTTTTAAGGCACAGCCTGTTGCTTCTCACGCTGGAAGAAATAATTGCCCCCCTCAAGAAGGAAAAGAAAACCTTTCCAGGTGAAAGATGGAACCACAGATTGGGATTCATGGTGGAATTAGAGACTCATTTTACAGGGAAAACGTGAGTATTTTTGATCTGAAAAAGGCAGAACTGGACTAAAATCGCCAAATTATTATTTTTATAGAGCCCATAATTTTATTTTGGATTCATCCTGATGTGTAAGGCTATGATTTATTACAGCAGGCCATGAAAAGAGTGATAAATATAGAATAAATTGTATAAAAATACACAAGATCTTAAGATTTGCTGTCTTCCAGCACTATTTAACAACCTGCTGGATTCTGCATCAGCTTGTGCCCAATCTCCCTGACTGATCTCTCTCATCCTTTACTGCAAACGTAGCAAAAAAAGTCATTTAAAAAGCATTAAAGTGATAAAAAGTTTAATATTCCTCGAAGTTCTTCAAGATGAAAAGGTTTCACTGCCACTTCCAGCTAAGCCTGCATATTCTTAAAATAACTTTTTAAAAAGGTGAAATTGTTACTTCTTGGGAGGGAAGAAGTGGTTTAGGAGGATTTACCCACAGCACAGCCAGTACAAAATAAAACTGGGAATGCCCAGGTCCACGGAAGCCCTCAGGAAACATTTCCAGGGGGGTTTGGAGCTCCTGCCTGGGGTGACCCATTCCTGGGGCTGCAGGGACCTCCCCACCCTGCCTGGGGCTGGAAAGGGGCTCCAGGAGAGCTGCAGAGGGACTGGGGACAAGGCCTGGAGGGACAGGAGCCAGGGAATGGCTTCCCAGTGCCAGAGGGCAGGGCTGGATGGGAGATTGGGAATTGGGAATTGCTGGCTGGGAGGGTGGGCAGGGGCTGGGCTGGAATTGCCAGAGCAGCTGGGGCTGCCCCTGGATCCCTGGCAGTGCCCAAGGCCAGGCTGGACATTGGGGCTGGAGCAGCCTGGGACAGTGGGAGGTGTCTCTGCCATGGCAAGGGTGGGATTGGGATGGGCTTTGAGGTCCCTTTTAACCCAAACTGGATTTGGCTGAGGCACTGCCTGCTCCACGGGCATCTCCAGAGGGAATCCCACATCCCAGATGGGCACAAACCCTGCCCCTCATGGGTTTAATTAACAGAGTCGAACCAGTATTAATGGGAAAGGACACAGAAGTGTAAGGGGGGAACCCACACCCTGCCTCAGTTTCCCCACATGAGGTCTTGCAATTGGTGGGTGCTTGGAGATGACTCTGAACCCTCAAATGCTGGAACGGTTTGGGTGGGAAGGAGCATCCAATCCCACTCCTGCCATGGCAGGGACACCTCCCACTGTCCCAGGCTGCTCCCAGCCCCAATGTCCAGCCTGGCCTTGGGCACTGCCAGGGATCCAGGGGCAGCCACAGCTGCTCTGGCAATTCCAGCCCAGCCCCTCCCCACCCTCCCAGCCAGCAATTCCTTCCCAACATCCCACCTAAACCACTCTGGCAGTGGGAAGCCATTCCCTGTGTCCTGTCCCTCGTTATCCCTTTGCTCTGCCCAATCCTGGTGCTCCAGGGCCCCTGGCACTGCAATCCCTGTCCCAGGGCAGCTCTCCTGGGCACCGCTGCTCATTGTTCACCTTTGCCTCCTCCACCCCAGCCCCAGCCGTGCCCAGGGAAACCAGGGATTCACTCCAGCTGCTCTTTCACGCAGAAATAAATTGGAAGATGTGGAAAATAAAGCTCAGCTTTTCAAAGGTCACGCCTTGAGAGGTTGTTGATTTTTGGACAAGTCATCCTGCGCTCCTGCTCAGGCAGCAGGGGCTGGAGGATCCTCAGCACTTTCAGAACAAAGTTGAATAAAGTTCAGTCCCTTTTCTAAAGAGCAGGAGGAGGCAGGGGTTTGCTGAAGCCTCCTGCTCTTTGTCCTTCGTTATTGGCTTCCTGCCAGCCAAGGGAAGCGTTTAGGAATGTCAACAGGGATTTCCTGGCGTTCAATCCCCCTCTGCCTTTTGGCTGCCACCAAATCACAGCAAACCTTCATTTCCTCCTCCCTGCTAAAGGCAAAGAGTAGGGGTGTCCCAGCCTGGAAAAGGGAGTTTTAGGAAGCAAATCAGTTTCTGGAACTGTCCAGGGCAGGTGGAGTCACCCTTTGGAATTGTTTAGGTTGGAAAAGCCCTCTAAGCTCACCAAGGTCCCCAAGTGCCACATCCCCAGGGCTTTTAAATCCCTCCAGGAATGGGGACTCCAAACTTCCCTGGCCCTCTCCATGAGGAATATTCCCAATATCCAACCTGAGCCTCCCTGGGTGCAACCCGAGGCCGTTTTCTCTCATCACTTGGTCTGTTTCCACAGGGCAGATAAACAGAATTGGGTAACCAAGGTATTCAAATGATTTACTCCTCATGGCAATTAAGGGGCTGGCACTAATTATAATAACAAAACCACTAAAAATATTCCTAAAACTGCTGTTCCTAAGCGCTTCCAAGCAGCACAGGAATTTATGGGGTAAAAGACACCTCAGTGTTCAAAACTGAAGAAAAAAGCTAAGAATTAGCAAAGCTGGTTCCGATTCCTGCTGAAATATGGGAGATAAATTTAAGAGTCACGTGAAGTCCCAACAGCTACTTTGGGACCACCAGAGCTGATTGCAGAGCAGGTTGTTAAATCCCACAGGAATTCCAGCTGGGTGTGGCACTCTGGGTTCCCTGCACCACCAGGAAAAACCTGGGTGTCACTGGGGGGCAAAATGGCCCAAGGCAAGAGAAACAGGAAAATAAAGAGAGTTTTGGCACATCCAGCCTCAGGGTATTGCTGGGATAAGGTACAGGAAAACCAGGATTCCCCTTTGGATGCTTGGTCCCAAAACATTCCCAGAATAAGGACAGGTATCCCCGCACCTCTGTCCTGCTGCCTGGAGGCGCAACAGGTTTAGGTTATGTGGGATCATTTCCCAAGCAGTAAATGTGGGATTTCCTGGAATCTCCTCACTACAAAACCATCAAAATGAGGATTTCCGCACAATTTTCCAATGCCAAGTTCTCTGAGGGAACTTCCCAACATCTCCTGCTGATGGACAGAAATCCCCAAGGTGGGGAAAAGGCAGTGAAACTGTTGGGAAAGCAAATAAAAACCGGGAAAGGCAGGGAAATACTCAGTGCAGCCCATGGAAACCCAGGGAAAGTGGGCTGGGGGTTCTCAGTTTGAGTAAAATTATAATTCTGACGTGGAAACCCCAAATATTCTGATCACACCAAGCTAGTACAAGTTGCTCCTTGCTGGTGTTTTCTCTTGTCACCCTTTAATCCCACCCCAACTCCGAGATTACAGGATTGTTAGCATTAAAAAGGGATCATCGTGCAGGCTCCATCCCACCAGGCAGGGATGTAATTATTCCTTATCTTCCAAGACAGCCAAGCCCAGGAAATACAATTACCCAAATTTATGTGCACTGGAGGGTGAAAAAAGGAGCCATAAAATTAATATTGTGTTTATCCTTTCCCTTTCAGCAGTTGCTAAAATGCACCAGTGACTTCCTGACTCTTCCTTTTGAAGAATTCTTGGCTGGAATTCATTGTGACTTTGATTTCCTGCTTGTTTACAAAGCTTTCCCCACCTCTTCCAATTCCACAGGCTCCCAGCCATAACAAAGAGCCTTCTCCTCTCCTCAATAACCACCCTGCACTGGTTGTTCGGGAACTGTTGGCTGCTAATGTGGGAAAAGCTGCGATTTCCCTGGAGTTGGTGTTGGTTCTGCTCATTCCATGCCCAAAACAAACAGTTTTGGCAGCTGGATGGAACTGGATGAGCTTTAAGGTCCCTTCCAGCCCAAATTTGTGATTCCTCATCCATCAGATTTATCCCTAGAGGAGGATCCAAAGGAGCTGTGTCCTGCTGGAGCAGGGGGAAATCAGGAATGTGGCACCATGGAGGAGCTGGGTACAGAGGGGCCTCAGTCAGCTCAAACCTCAGCCAAAATGGGGCCACCAAAATCTCCAAGGAATTACATGGAGCTGCTGGAGCAAACCCAGAGGATGAGCAGAGGGATGGAGCAGCTCTGCTGGGAGGAAAGGCTGCGAGAGCTGGGATTGTCCAGCCTGGAGAGGAGACCAGGGGTGACCTCATTGCGGCCTTGCAGTGCCTGAAGGAGCTCCAGGAAACCTGGAGAGGAAGCTGGGACAAGGGATGGAGGGGCAGGACACAGGGAATGGCTTTCCACTGGAATCTCTGGTGGATTCTCTCCTGGGAAAAGTCGAACATTTTGGTGTTTCCATCACTCCTGGAATCTGGGGTGGCTCAAATTTGGGGTGCCCAAAGAGCTGTGGCCATGCTGGGGAGCTCAGCACCAGCAGTGGTGCTGATTGGTACACAATAAATCCATTTTGCTTTCCTTTATTCCCCCATTTGCATTGGAAAGCAGAGGAGAGAAGAGGGAATTTCAAAGGAGGCTTCGCTTCCTCGCTGTTATTCCCATGTTCTTTATCTGAGCCAAACCCAAGAGCTTGGAAAATTCCAGGGATTGGTGTTGTGTGAACACAGAGAGGGAACGGGATTTGTTTAATGCTTGACTGAGTGGGGGCCACTCCAAAACCTCCTAAAGGAGCATGGGAAATGGGGAATGTTCCTCAGGGAATGTGCCTAGTGCTGCTTCCAGAAGCCGAGCCAAGGACGGAAATGAGACCCATCCAGAGGTGCTTTGGTGAGGAAATCAGGGAATCCTGAAATGGTTTGGGTTGGAAAGGACCTTAAATCCCATTCCCATGGGCAGGGACACCTCCCACTGTGCCAGGCTGCTCCAAGCCCCAATGTCCAGCCTGGCCTTGGGCACTGCCAGGGATCCAGGGGCAGCCCCAGCTGCTCTGGCAATTCCAGCCCAGCCCCTCCCCACCCTGGAATTCCTTCTCAGTATCCCAACTAAATCTCCCTTCCTGCCATATTTACAGCCCCCAGTGCCACAGTTCCACCCCTACATCCACGTGGAAATACCCAAATAATCCACAAAAACTCTTGAACTCTTCACTGGTGTGCAAACCCCTCCTGAGGTGCGGAGCAGACCAAACCCTCCAGGAAGAAACACGGAATTCCCAGTTATCCCTTTTGGTCCCATGATCCCCCCCGAGATCCGCAGTTCCTCTCCCAGCTCCCTCCTGACCATGCCAGGCTTTGCTGTGTTCATCCTGCAGGGCTGGTGTCCGGGGTTGCAGTGTGTTCTATTACCATCCCCATGAGCTGTTGGAACCAGGTGGGGCAGGGTTTCCTTGCCCCCTCCCACCGGACCATCTTCTGTTAATGGCCCATCCATGCCCTGCCCACGACTCATCATCCCAGTGTGAGATGCTCCACCCAGAGGGAGGAACCAAGCATTCCATCCTGGATATAATCTGACATTCCCAGCACCACGGACACCCTTTCCACTGGATTCCCAGAGGACAGGAGCTACATAGCGGTGGGGAAACACAAAAGGTGAAAAAGCTCTTAGGTGTGAGAAGCAAGCAGGTTTCAGGAATAAAGCCGGAGAGTTTAGAGATCAGCTTTAGCTGCGAAAACTTGGAGATAGAAGAAGATACACTTATATAGCAAACAAGGACATCAAAACAACGGTTGGAGTTGCTCGGTTTTGCTGAGATAGGTTTTGAAGTTGCATAAAATACTCTTAGCCAGATAGATAAACTTTAAGCTTAATAATGGAATCTTGTGCATTGTTATATAAAGGCACAACAAGCGAGCATTGCTTACACCAGAGGTACGTGCGCTGTTGGGGATTGGTTCAGACAGTTCTCTGTAACTTTTAGAAGCACGCTATTGGCTGAGCAGCTTTTAAGAATGCTCTGGAACCAGGAAGTCTTTGGATGTCTGGGACGGCGTGAGCTTTGTACCATCTCCGTCTCAACTCTGTGAGACTGATAACGGAATAAAATAATAAAAAGCTCCTGGAACGCCTGTCTGAGCTCCCCATCCCGTTTGTCAACGAAAACGCCGGCACATGGCCACCACTGGACATTCTGAGGAGGAGCAGCCCCTTCTACAGGATCACCGCTCCAACAGAACCACATCCAGCACTTGAGGAGGACTGCAGCCACCATCTTATGGGACTGCTACGGCCCCCCTGACTAACAGGGTGTCAGGTTGTGTCCTGACTCTGTCCCTTTGAACCAGTGTTTTCTGCCTTTTTTAAAATTTCCCTATGAAATTGTTATTCTGACTTGGTGCCTCCCACTGGTTTGTTTTCCGACTAGTACAGATGGGGAGCTTGCAGTCACCCCAGAAATAAAAGCCAAAGCACCCCGGGTAAATATTGCTTTTCAAAAGTCATTTATGAGGGAGACATCACCCAGCAAAACCTTAACTGAAACAAAGCCCCTCACTGCAGGAACAGGCTGGAAAGGGGAGGGGGAGTAAATAAACTCTGAAATTCACAGCAGCTCCCTCCGTTTAGCCACATTTAGCCCGAGCACATCAATCTCCTAAAGTTTCCCTTGAGCTCCAGGAGGTTTTAGCAGCAGAATTTCTCTTCAAACGCTCCCATTCCCTGCACCAAAGGCTTTTTGTGCTGCAAGACTTGGGTTTTCCTTCGATAATTCTTAAATAGAGCCTTTAAACTTAAGCAAACCTTCAAGGCCACGCAGTTTCTTAATTTCAGGAGTCCTCAGAGAGGTCCGTTCTCGTCTAGGAGAATCACGAAATGATAATTTCAGCATTGTGAGATAAGCAATTAATTCCCCAATTAATCAAAATATTCAGTATGCAACAGGCTTCTTATTTGAATAAGCAATTATCCAAAAGTCCTTTGATTCCAAATCAGCACAAAAAACCATCCTGGCATGGGGAAATCGTTCCTGAAGTGTTTGTTTGGATACAAACTCCGGATGTGCCGAGCGGGAATACATCCTTGGGATGGATTTATCAAAGCACAGCCCTTTCAATATTCCTTGTGCAGGTTCCCAATGGAAATATTCCATCCCTTCCCTTAAAGGCTCTGGGAAAACACCCACCTGGATGAAATCACTGCTGGAGCAGGACTGCAGCACGTTGGGAAGAAATTCCTGTTGGACACTGCCTTTAAATAAAAGCCACAATAAAACAAATCCACCTGGGAGAGAATTTGGGTAAGAGACTCCCCAGGTGAACAGGGACACGTTGGGAGACTGGAAAATGGGATCCCAGGCTGGTTTGGGACATTCCTAGGGAATAAAATGGGAAGATGGGAGTGGATGGGACCCCTCCAGGTACCTCAGAGCCATCGGTGCTGTTCCCAGAGTTCTGTTCCAGCAGCCCCAACAACTCCATCCCCAGCTCCAGGGATTTTCCTAAGCCCCCCTGGACGATGGAAACGAGCCCTCCTGAAACAGCAGAGCAGGAAAGTCTCAATTTACCGACTCCTCGGGGTTTGTTCCCCACTCCTGGGAGGTGCTGGGACAGCCCAGGCTGCACCTCAGGGATTCCCAACAAATTCCAGGCTCCCCAGTCCCATCCAGGTGATGGAGACACAGAGACAGCAGTGATGAACGGTTGGGTACCATAGAACCATGGAATGGGAGGAAGGACCTTAAATCCCATCCCAATCCCAGCCCTGCCATGGCAGGGACACCTCCCACTGTCCCAGGCTGCTCCCAGCCCCAATGTCCAGCCTGGCCTTGGGCACTGCCAGGGATCCAGGGGCAGCCCCAGCTGCTCTGGCAATTCCAGCCCAGCCCCTGCCCACCCTCCCAGCCAGCAATTCCCAATTCCCAATCTCCCATCCAGCCCTGCCCTCTGGCACTGGGAAGCCATTCCCTGGCTCCTGTCCCTCCAGGCCTTGTCCCCAGTCCCTCTGCAGCTCTCCTGGAGCCCCTTTAGGTCCTGCTCTCCCTGGATCCTTCCCTTCTCCAGGCTGAACATTCCCAGCTCTCCCAGTCTTTCCTCCCAGCAGGGCTGCTCCATCCCTTGGATCACCTTCCTGCTCTGTAGCACCAAATTCCTCCGGCCACACACAGTATCCCTCTGGTTTTCCATCTCTTTTTGTCTGCCTGATCCCAATCAACACTGAAATGATTTTTAGTCACAGCCAAGGGCTCCAGATAAAACCTCAGGCAATGCAAGAACTGTGAGTGAGTAAAAGAAATAAAATAACTGGTTTCCAACTGGGCCTTTTATAACAACTCTGATTGAGGAGAAGAAGAGAAAATAATCTTACAGCTTCCTCCAGAAATCAGAAGCTGCTTCTTGACCTGATGCAAATCATTTTTCAACCCTACAAGGCCCCAGTGATAAACAAAGCCCCAGAGCACGCCCGGGTCCCACTGCGCATCTCCCTCTGCAATTAAAGCTTTGCATTCCACCCAAACAGAACCAGGTGGGAATTGACTTCTCTCCATTTCAGCCTTCACTAATATTTAATTTTATTAAAAATCACATCCCATTTGCCTGAAATTGGGGTTCTCAGCGTCTCCTCCCAGCCAGGGGAGCTGCTCAACATCCCAATGAGCTCATTTAGAGAGGCAGAGCTGAGGCTGGGCAGGCTCTGATGGCTCTGGGTCAGGAAAAGGGGAGAGGAGAGGCTCAACCATCACTGGCTCAGTGAATAAATCACAGCTCTGCCTCCTGAATCCTAAGCAGAGATTACAAACTGCAAAGGCTGAGAAACTGTGATTGTTTTCAATCTTTAAACCCCAGGAAAAGGTCAGCGAGGTAATTGCTGCAAGAAAAGATCACAGGTCAGGAGAAATTTTTTTTTTTTTTGCTTGAAATAATCAGAAAAAGTGGCAGAAAAAGAGTTCACAGTGGGAGGAATTAAAGAGGGTGTTTAGTTCCAGATCTAATTCACACCAAATACTACAGAGATGAAAATTCTAGTTGTGCGAAGCACCTGCCAAACTTTCTGAGTCTCACTGAACCGTGGAGGAGCAGGGAGGGTCCTGTGGTGGGAGAATCAGTGTTGTGGGAGATGCCCAGGCACAGCTTATTCCCATTTTCTGCAGGATTTTGGGGTGTTCTGGTCCAGACCTGGTACCAGCTGCTCACACAGGGTAAACCAGAGCACAGGGAAACAAAACCGGAGTGCAGCAGGAGGGGTTCAAACTGGAAAATACCTGGGGCTGTCAGAGGAACCCAGCTGGGGAACAGGTCTGGACTAAACTGGGGAGGAATGAGATTTTCTTTAAGGTCCCTTCCAACCCAAACCAATCTGATTCTGTGATTCCTTATAAAAAATATTTAAGATATCCCCGGAAGCACCAACAGGCCAAATGCAGAGCTCACAACAAATGGAAATCAGTGAGAAAAAAGCGACTGCACAGGTTCCAGGGGCTGCCAAAACAGGACCTTGGTTTTAAGGGATCAGTTTTGTTTTCACTTTTCACAAGCTGCAGTTTCCTGCTGCGGCTGCCTCATTCTGTCCCCAGGAAGGTGGAGAATGAAGGAAGTTAAGAGGGGCTGATATTAAACAAAATCAGGTGAGCACAACTCCAGCAAGAATTAACAACACCCTTCTAGGGTGAAAACCTTGGACAGGTCCCAGAGCTCCCAGCAGGAGGCAGGGCCTGATGGAAGAGAAAAACAAAGGGAAAATCCCCAAAAAAAACAAATTTAGCAGGTGGGGAAACAAAGGTACAAGGAAAGTGTTCCACACTCTCAGGAGGGGCTGGAACAGGACTCCGGAGTGTCCTGGCTGGAGCTGGGAGCCACTGATCTATGAGGAAAGGCTGGGAATGTTCACCTGGAGAAGGGAAGGCTCCAGGGAGAGCTCCGAGCCCCTTGCAGGGCCTAAAGGGGCTCCAGGAGAGCTGGAGAGGGACTGGGGACAAGGCCTGGAGGGACAGGAGCCAGGGAATGGCTTCCCAGTGCCAGAGGGCAGGGCTGGATGGGAGATTGGGAATTGGGAATTGCTGGCTGGGAGGGTGGGCAGGGGCTGGGCTGGAATTGCCAGAGCAGCTGGGGCTGCCCCTGGATCCCTGGCAGTGCCCAAGGCCAGGCTGGACACTGGGGCTGGGAGCAGCCTGGGACAGTGGGAGGTGTCCCTGCCATGGCAGGGGTGGGATGGGTGGGATTTGAGGTCCTTCCCACCCAAAGCATCCCAGGATTCTGTGACACTCCCAGTACTGAGCTGTTCCTGCTCTGGGTAACAACAGGAACCTCCCTGAGGCACAAATTGGGCTCTGCTGCTCCCAGCCCTCCCCACATCACCCCAAGGCTCCCAAGAATCCAGGATCCAACTCCTCCCTGCCAGAGCAGGGTTTCAGGTCCAGTTTTTGACTCTGGAGTCACAGAACTGCTCTGGCACCATGGAAGGGTTCAGGGATCTGCTGCAGGCAAACGAAACAACCACAGCCTTCACCGAACCCAAACACCCCTCACCTGCTGCCGCTTCCCCTGCAGGACAGGGCCTCTCCAAAGCTCCAATTCCAGCCACCAGAATTCCCATTTATTCCAAGCTCAAGTTCCCACACGGTCAGCAAATCATCTCCCACACAGCCCCAGCCCGGAGCAGATCCCAGCTCCAGGCAGCTCCCCCCACCAGGATACCAGGGAATTCCTGGGAAAGGATACCAGGGAAATCCAGGAAAGGGACACCTCCCCTCCAGCCCCTTAAAGTTGGATTTTCCTCCCAATTTATTGGAATAACCTCATTTCCAGCAATTATTAAAGGAAGTCCATCCCAGGAGGCAAGCAGGCAGCCCCAGGGCTGGCGGTGCCACAGCTCACCAGAGCCACAGCCAGAGATCCTTCACTGAAGAAGAAAAGCACCAGGGATGATGTTCCTGGTGCCTGCCTTTAATTCCAGAGGAAAAGGGCTGGAATTCCCTAAAACCGTTTAACCTGCTCCTAGGAACAGCAACACAACCCAACAGCAGCAAGGAACGCTTCTCAGGGAGCTCAGCCCCCTCCCATTAAACCCAACCCTTCATTTGTCCCAGGCACAGAACTGGGAAAGCAGAAACGCCAGAGAAAAAGCAGCAGAAAATTCAGCCAAAAACCTCAGAGAAATTAACTAAAATAATTAATTAAAATAGTGAATTAAAAAAACAGCTGCACGAAGCAGAACAGAACACTCACCCATTCCTGCAGGACAAAAGAAACCCCTCACTCCACTCCAAACCCCCCATCCCACTCCTGGGCCTCCCACCCCTCATTATATGGTTTCCTTAATTAACCCTGGAAACACCTGGGTTTAATTACCCAGCAGAGCTTTGCTGCAAGCAGGGGTCACTGCCCCAACCCTGCTGCAGCTGGGCAGCCCCTGGGGTGTCCTGCTGGACATCTCGGGGTGCTTGGCACCCTCCTGGAATTCGGGATCTCACCTGGGATGTTCAGCGCATCCCATGGGAGGAGAGAGAAATCCAAGTATTTTCTTGGTCTTGAACAAACACAGGAAAGGGGGGGTTTGTGCCATGGGGGCTCTTGGGACAGGCTTCCCTTCTAGGGTGAAAACCCTGGACAGGTCCCAGAATTCCCAGCATGAGGCAGGGCCTGATGGAGGAGAAAAACAAAGGGAAAATCCCCAAGAAAAACAAATTTAGCAGGTGGGGAAACAAAGGTACAAGGAAAGTGTTCCACACTCTCAGGAGGGGCTGGAACAGGACTCCGGAGTGTCCTGGCTGGAGCTGGGAAGCCACTGATCTATGAGGAAAGGCTGGGAATGTTCACCTGGAGAAGGGAAGGATCCAGGGAGAGCTCCGAGCCCCTTGCAGGGCCTAAAGGGGCTCCAGGAGAGCTGGAGAGGGACTGGGGACAAGGCCTGGAGGGACAGGAGCCAGGGAATGGCTTCCCAGTGCCAGAGGGCAGGGCTGGATGGGAGATTGGGAATTGGGAATTGCTGGCTGGGAGGGTGGGCAGGGGCTGGGCTGGAATTGCCAGAGCAGCTGGGGCTGCCCCTGGATCCCTGGCAGTGCCCAAGGCCAGGCTGGACATTGGGGCTGGGAGCAGCCTGGCACAGTGGGAGGTGTCCCTGCCATGGCAGGGCTGGCACTGGACAATCCTTAAAATTCCTTCCAACCCAAACCTTTCCATGATTCTTTGAGGAAAGGCTGGGAAAACACTCCGTGATTCCATTCCCCATCCCACTCCGGGCCCAGGGATTCGCTGCTGTCCCCCCTCACTGCAGGGCGCACATTCCTGTTCCGAGTTCTTTCGGCACCTCCCAAGCCACAGCCAAACTCCTGCTGCTGCTCCTGGAATGGCTCCGTTTGCATAAATTTGTCGGCAAACAATTAAAGTTAATTAAGATAATTTATCACTTGAAAGGAAAGCATCTTATCATCAGGTATCAGCCTGTAAAGCAAACAAAGAATCGGCTGGAGGGAATCGCTGGGTCCTTCTTGCCCTGTTAGACATGAAATGACAAAATCATTTCTGTACGAGGCTCTGCTGGGCCTGGGCACTTCGTTGTCAGAGTAATTAACTGCCATTAGCTAATTACCCTCTCTGGTTACTTCGTTTGTGACTCCACTATCGACTCATTTACACTTTGGCTGCATTCCCGCATGGAAAAGTGATCAAAAGTTGTGGTAACAGCCTGGAGATCTTGTCCTGGAGCAGGGATGGGGAGCTGGGAAGAGCTTTGTGTGCTCAGGGCCTTGGGATGCTCCTCCCGCTGCTTCCAAGGATTCCTGTTACATCCCAAACTGCCCCGTCTGCAGGGACTGTAAAAATAATGAATTTTGGGGAGAAAACAGCCATTTTCACTGCTCCAAGCCCATCCAGCCTGGCCTGGAACTCTTTCCCAAATATTCTCCAAATTCCAGGCAGGCTGCCAAGGTCCAGCAGCACTGCCATGGTTGGGAATTAGTGCAGGAATTCTCAGATTTGGGGGTTTGATTCCTTTTTCCCAAAGAAGATGAAACGACAGGAAAGGCTGAGGTTGCAGAGCTGCAAGTCCAGGCCAATCTCTAGCAGCTGATCACAAATTAATGATATTTGCTTAATAATAATAATAATAATAATAATAATAATAATCAGGTTCAGGGAAGGCAGCAGTGACCCGCACCTAACGAGGGAATGGTCTAATTAACCACTGCCCTGATGATGGGGGTGTTGCCATGGCAGCTGCACTCCAGGCTGCACCTGGATCAGAATCCCAGGATCACTTAGGCTGGAAAACACCCCTAAGATCATCGAGGCCAACTCCCAACAAAGCCAAGCCCGGTGCTGTTTTAGCTTCCAGTATTTCCCAGTTTAAGCAGTTTATCACCAGTTCCTGATGTCCTTCGAGTCTTTGTCCAGCTTTTGGTTCCCTGTCGAGCTGGTTTGAGCTGTAATTGGGAAATGCCCAATTTCCAGCCCCTTTTCCCATTGAATTCCCAAGCAGCCAACATTAAATCCCAGGTTTTATTTGGACAGACAGCTGCACTTCAACCCACTCAGCAACACCGTTGTTTGTTTACTTTCTTCCGGGGTTGCCACCTCCTCTGCTCTTGTTCCAAGGTTGACAGTGATTTAAACTCGGTGTATTTCTACAAGCTGAGCCTAATCTGGGGTATAAATCATGCTGAAGGACGTTTCCTCCTGCCTGTCATTCCTCAGGAAGATTCCATCAGCGCTGCTCTCGGGGCTGTGTGCGATTCCAAGATGCGCTGCTGCCGATTCCAGAGGCGGCACGTTTTAATGAGCTGTGGGCTGGCAGGGGCAGGGGAGGGCTGCAGTCGATGCCTCTGAGCAAATCCTAATTGCTTCCCCTCATTTGGGGCCGCCACTGGGGTTTGCTCATTAACAAAGGACAGCTGCATGTCAATGCCCCCTGTTTGTGCAGAGGCTGAGGGAACTGCGCTGCCTGGACACGCTCTGCTTCCCACAGGGACCGTCACCCTCTTCCCGGGATTTCAGCTCAAAGCAGGGACTGCTCTGGGCTCACCACCAGCACAGCACAGAATTCCAGAGTCATTTAGGCTGGAAAAGCCTTCCCAGACCTGTGCCGCATCCCCACCTTGTCCCCAGCCCAGAGCACTGAGTGCTACCTCCAGACCTTCCCTGGACACCTCCAGGGACGGGGACTCCAAAGCTGGGTCTCCTCTGGAAAAGGCTTCCTAAGCTTTCCTGTCCCACCCTGACGAGTCTCTGCCCCATTCCCTGAGCTCTCCATGCCCCAGACCCCCGTAGAGTTGCAGCAATTCCCAGGTGAGGGTCCATGTCCCACCTCCCTCATGGATTCTTTCCCAGCTGCCAATTCCATCCTCATCTTTCATCCCTCAGGGGAGCTTTCCATGGCCACGTCCTCCAGGGGATAACAACAGCAGTAACAGCATTAAAGAAAGGGAAAGGCACTAATTCCAGTTAATTAGCAGGCTGCTGGATGTGCCAGCTGTGCTGTGGCCCTGTCACAGACAGGCTGAGGCCTCCTGTGACACCCAGCAGCTGCTGCCCGACAGGCCGGGATGGATGGAATTCAGTGCCCGTGCAAGGATTCCTTCGTTTGTTTTAATAGCACGAAGCAAGAGTTCCTTGGCCAAATCCCATTAATAACCCCTTTGAAATGCAGCCTGCAAAGCCCATTAAATGCAGACGGAGATATTTTAGGCAAAAGCTAAAACTGCTTGAACTTTGCGGTGTCTGCGAGGCCGCTTTAATTGAGCTGCAAACAGAGCATTTCTAATCCTGCCCGGACGAGGAAAGAGAGCAGAGACTTTTAAAAGAGAAGGAAAATTGTGGTAGCCTGCTAACCCCCTGATTCTGTGATGCTCCCCCTGTTCCCTCCCTGGCCTTGGCTGCTCCCTCGGTTTCTCCCTATTTGCTCCTGTACCCCAACCCCGCCCAGGGACCGCCCTTGGGCCCCTGACAAAACCATCCCACACCCGGACCACGTTGTCTCTCTACCTCTGAACATCGAGGGGACAAGATGTGATTAAAGCCATCTCAAACCCTCATGAGAGACCCTTCTCTGCCTTCTTTACCATCCACTGCGGAGCCAGACCACAGGGCTGTCCGAAATGGACTCCGAAATGCGATGAATCGCATGGCCCTGGGAAACCCTCACTGAGCTTTCAGGGAGCAGCAGCCTGCTAGGCAGAGTCCAGTGGTTACAACAGAAAATAAATATCAGAGAGGAGCAGACAGCCAAGGATCCGGGGGATCCAGCAGGATAGGCTGCAGGGATGGGGGCACAGTGGCAGTGGGAGGTCACTTTCCCTTCCCTGCCAGGGTGGGGAGGGGCTGGGCTGGAATTGCCAGAGCAGCTGGGGCTGCCCCTGGATCCCTGGCAGTGCCCAAGGCCAGGCTGGACACTGGGGCTGGGAGCAGCCTGGGACAGTGGGAGGTGTCCCTGCCCATGGAAAGGGGGTAGCACCGGGTGGCATTTATGGTCCTTCCCACCCAAACCATTCCATGATTCCATTTTTCTATGAAATCAAGGAATCAGCGTTGAGATCTAACCCAAAGTCTGAATATCAGTTTTAGTCCACAGCTCATTTTGCTCTCCTATCACAGGCCAAAGGAATTAACATCTGCCAGAGGATGGGATTCACGGAATTTTTGAGCAGGTACTTCCTACACCCCCCATCACAGTCCTGGCTGTCCCACAGGTCACCACATTTAGTGACTGAACCCTGTAACTTCAGCCAGACTCAGAGCAAAAAAAGATCCAAATGGCTGGGAGGGAGCAGGATTTCCAAGGAAAACTCCAGCTGCAAAGAACTGGAGCTGGAGAGGGAGGAGAGATGAAAGCTCCTGTCCCAGTGCGTGTTCCCCCCCAGGAATTCGCTGCAGTTTATCAAGGCTCACACAGATATTTTCCATTTCAAACCAAACCACCTCAAAGCCTGGCTGGGAACCTTGATGTTCTGCCTCAGAACTGGGTGGGATAACAACAGAACAAGAAAACAAAGGAAGTCTTTATGGGAAATTGGTGATGCCCTTTCCAATCCCTGCGTGTTGGAACAGATTCGAAAGGGCCCCTCGGAGCCCAGGCTTTAGTACAGCTCCAAAGTGATGCGTTATTTGGTTTTCACCCCATTTTCCTCTGCATCCCCTCTCCTGTGGCTGGAACTGGTGCAGGGAGTGTGTCCAACACCCAGAGCAGCACACGGCATTAATTCATGCCAGAACTGGTTCCTTTCCTGGAAAGGCTTTGTTGCTGTCCCTCACAACTTCCCTCAGTTCACTTCGTTAAAGCAGCTCTGGGTATCCAAATGTGGTCCCTGGGTTTCTCAGGAATTCTCAGATGGAGACACTTGGTTTCACTGATTAAACAGAGCCATGGGGCTGCATCTGCAGTGGGATCCTGAATTTGATCCCTGCCAGGCTGTCTCAGCTTCTACAGGAAGCCATTTTCCTTGGTTTCCTTGATTTTCCCTTGCCCAAAAGGGGGAAAAAGGGGGGATTTGTCCAGTGTGACATCTTTGGCTTGGCTCCACGCTGAGCCAGGGAATCACCCTCACATCCCATCCACACCTGCCCTGGGCAGTGGGAAGCCATTCCCTGTGTCCCGGCCCTCCATCCCTTGTCCCACCCCAGCTCTCTCTGTCTCCGGAGAAGAGGAACAGGCTCCTCTCTTTCTGTCCCTAAATACGGAATTCCAAACCCCACCCCGACCACTGCGCTGCCCTTGCCCTCCTCTGCAATGCAGGAGTTTATCCAGGATGGTCAATCCAGGAAAATTCAAGTTTGAAACTGCAGATAAGGATTTTTTGCTTATGGAACTCCCCAGCTGCAGATGTCTGGCAGCAAGAGATCCATGGAAAGATCCCTCTGAATTTGCCTGTGCTTCTTCTTCCCTAAATCCCGATGGGACTGAGGCTGCTGGGAGAGATGGAGCTGGGATGTGAGGCAAATCCAGGTGGCCACCACAGGAGATATACCAGGAACACCATGGAATCATCCCGTAGGGATTCGTTTCTGAGCAGGCCTTGGGAATCCAGCAGGATCGAGGCTTTAGAGGAGAATCCCCATGGGCTGGAGAGTGCCCGGAGCAATTCCCACATTCCTGGAACAGCAGGGAAAGCACAAACCCTGAGCTGGAGCCTTCCAAATCACTCACGGAGAGTGGCACGTTCCCTCTGGCTCATCAGAATTCACTGGAATCCTCCCCTTGTTAATTTGTTGGCAAAACATCGCAAGCTCGACAGGAAGCCCAGGGCAGAGGTCAAACCCTGCAGCCCACGTGGTTTTGGTGAAGATATTAAATTTGCACGGGAACAGCTTTCCCCAGAACCTTGGAGATTTAAAAGATGAGGAATATTTTGCTCTAACTGGTCTTATTCCAATTTGTCCTGCATTTATGAATAGCATTAACTCGCAGTCGGAGCCATGTGGCAGGAGGAAAATTAAAAAGAGAAATAATAAAATGAGCTGTGGGTCCAGTTTGCGTGGCTGGGAGGTTTTCTTGGTGGGTTTCAAGCCATAAATCCTTTTGTAGCTTCACATAAAAGCAGATCCAGGTTTTTTTAAGGTGGAAAACGAATTCTTCCTTGTCTTGGCACAAGAATGGCTGCTCTCAAGGTCAGCTGGAGAGGGGTGTGCTGGCAGAATGGAGCAGTTTGGGCCCTCAGGGAATTCCTGGGATTGGAGGGACCTCCAGGGGGATTTGATCCATCCTCCCTGTTCCAGGAGGGTCACCCAAGGTTGCTCAGGGCCAGGGGTGGTTGGGTTTGGGGTATTTCCAAGGATGGAGCCTCCACAGCTTCCCTGGGCAACCCATGCCGGTGTTTGGGTGGGAAAACAGGGTTTTCTTGGAATATCAGCACTGTTTCTGTGTGCTCATCGCCTCCTGTGGGCACCACTGAAAGGAGGCCAGCTCCATCCTCAGCCTTCCCTCCCACAGGGAATTCCTTCCCTGTTTATCCACAGGGACGAGACTTCCCTTATCCTCCAGGCCGAGCAGCCTCTCCCTGTGGGAAAGACGCTCCAGCCCCTTTATTAAACTTGTCACAGAATCCCAGCATGGTTTGGGTTGGAAGGGACCTTCCAAAGGTCCTCCATGAGCAGGTTTTTCCTACGGAAGGTATCCCAAAATGAAGGTATTTAGGAGCAAAGCTGGGGTTTTAGATAACACATTCCAAACCCTTCTCCCATCTCTCAGCCGAGAGCAACACCTGAAACATCCTGGAACTCCGTGGCCTGGACTCCTCTGGAATGAATCTCTCCCAAGGGATCCCTGTGGAGGTTGTTCCTGAGGTTTTATTGTCCTCCTGCAGCACAAGCACCACAGCCCAGATCAGGTGGGCGGGAACAGAGCAGCAGGAATTCACCTGGGAGAGTTCAACCTCCCAGGAAATCCCAGGAAGCTCCAGGCTGAAGGTTGGCTGTGTTTTGCTGAAGCCCTCGGGAGAGGAGTCACCCTGTCATTCCAGATGAGCTCCGGCAGAATTCCTGCCTGGCTTTGCTGCTTCCCACCTCGACCTGTTCCTCCTGCTGCTCTCATCTGCTGTGGGACAAGAACTGTGCTCCAAAGGGCACTTTGGGAACCAGCCCCAGCCCCGTTCAGAAAGCTCAATTCTCTTCATATTCCTTTAAGCTGAGCTTAATGAGCCTGGTGTGGTTTCCAGCCCAATTAACGCCACCACAACTCAGAGCTCGGCAATACCGGCCTCATGCCGCACTGGAAACGCTTTTCCCGGGCTAACGGGAATTCCTCATTTCTGACAGAGGCACTGAGCACAGACGTGCCTGGGGCGGCTCTGTCCTGTCTGTAAGTGTTGGAAGGGATTTATTCCTTCGGCTTTCACCGGAGCCCAGCTGCTGTTCCTGCTGCTTGGCCAGCAGCTTTCCCCTGGACCTGTTTGGGACTTCGCTGAGCTCTCCCTCCACCTGCTGCCTAAAAACTCGAGGTTTAATTAAAGATAATAACTCATGTGGCAGTGGATGAGCAAATGCTCCAGGAAAAGCTCACCTGAGTTAAAGTGACCAGATATCCAAATTCCAAAGGGACAGCTCCAGTTCTTTTGGCTCACCAGACTGACTTCTCCAAGGATCCACTTTGTCTCCCTGGTACCCTGGGCGCTGCCTTTGCCTCGGCAGCTGTTCTGTTTCTCCTCTGATTGCCTTTCCAGAAGACATTCTGCGTTCCTCAGTTCCAGCCACATTCCAGCTCCCTCACCTCAGCAGTGGTTACTCCACAGAACTGCTCGGGAGCCTCAGGTGACACCAAAGGACCTGCTCCTGGTGGCACCTCCACGTCCTTGTGCTGTCCCAGTGCTGTTGATGCCTTTTCCTGGTCTTAAAATCAAGAGTCAGACACGCTTAGAAGGGGAAAAGGGATTTTACCTTGGTATTTATTTTAAGGATCCTTAGGTGCACACGTCCAGGTCATATGCCTCGAGATGCACCCCACCCAGTGTCCCCCAAAGATCTGGTATCACATTAGAGGTGTTACTAATTAGCAGATCTATCAAAGATTCCCCAATGAGAGGCTCGAGTGAGCCTCCCCAAGGAGCCTTCCCCTGGATGGTTCTATCTCAGGTTACAGAATGTGTTCTGGAGAGGACCTTGGGCTCTGGGGCACACTGATCCCCAGCTACGAAGCTTCTGAGATGTTGAGTCTCCTGGCTGAACAAACAAGTCCAAGAATGGAGGCAAAAAGCACTGAGAATACAGAGGTTGTAAAAGGTATAACAGGGGTATAAAAGAAAAGGCAAAAAATCTTCATGGCATCACTGTCATTCCCTTTCTCCCCTGCAGCAGACGGGGTGTCCCCAGTGGGTGCAGGAATGGTCCCCACAGCTGCGTGTCCCTCTGGCTGGAATTCACAGGAACGCTTTGGAGTCTTCAGCCAGGCCACTTCTCTTCCTGCCGGTGTTGGATGCTGCTGGATCATGGAATCCCAGACTGGATTGGGTTCAAAATGACCTTAAATCCCACCCAGTGCCACCCCTGCCATGGCAGGGACACCTCCCACTGTCCCAGGCTGCTCCAAGCCCCAATGTCCAGCCTGGCCTTGGGCACTGCCAGGGACCCAGGGGCAGCCACAGCTGCTCTGGGAATTCTGTGCCAGGGCAAGATTTCCTCCCACTCTCCCCTGCCCAACCAGGCTGTGACGAGTGTCCCAATATCCCCCTTCCCTTCCACACACCCAGGGACATCACCAGGCCACAATTCCTTGGAAGACCAAGCCTGGATGTGTTGTTTGATCCCATGGGAAGGAATCCTGTAGCGCTGATTTGTGCCACCCGGAACATCAGGAATTTATCGAACGCCTGCTGTCACCGCCCAATTTTGAGATGAGCTTTTAAAGTCTGCACATTCACGAGAGGGATTTTCTTGCCCTGGACACGCTGGGAATGTGTCTAAGGAATGCTGGGTCCAGCCCTGTCCAGAGTGAGGAGGATGTGGAGCTGCTGGAGCGAGTCCAGAGGAGGCCAAAAAAGCTCTTGGTGACCAAATCCAGGGAAAGGTCATGGAAAATTATTGGGAAAATCAGCTGTTAATAGAACAGGTTATAAACATCTGTGTAAAGAGTACAGGGAGTATGTATGGGAAAGAAGGCAAAAACCAAAAGGGCATTATTTCTGTCTTTTTTTAGAGATTAATAAGATTTTATTTTATCTAGTTTTTATTTCGTATTTAATTACACTACTGGGTATTCTATAGGTGTTAATTATAATTACAGTTATTACGAATGTTTTTTTCTCTTTAGGTTTGGTTTGGTAACTACAAAGTGAGTGCATTGAAGGTATGTTCAAGGTTTAATGTGGAATTTAAAGTTGGTTTTAAATTCTAACAAAATTTTTAATTATTTTTTCATTTTGATTTGTGTAAGAACAATAATCAGTTTTAATGATTTTATGGTTCGCAGGAAATGAGGAGTTATTTTGTTCTGTAAAATTATATTAGATGAATTATGGGACTTTTTTGGGTAAGGTTGAAATTGTGTGTGAAATGTGTTTTTCGTAGTTCTTACTATGATTAAACATTCTATTTGGAATTACAGTCCCTCCCAAGCTGGGTCACCTCTGATGCCATGAAAATTTTTTGCCTTTTCTTTTATACCCCTGTTATACCTTTTTACAACCTCTGTATTCTCAGTGCTTTTTGCCTCCATTCTTGGACTTGTTTGTTCAGCCAGGAGACTCAACATCTCAGAAGCTTCGTAGCCAGGGATCAGTGTGCCCCAGAGCCCAAGGTCCTCTCCAGAACACATTCTGTAACCTGAGATAGAACCATCCAGGGGAAGGCTCCTTGGGGAGGGGGCTCACTCGAGCCTCTCATTGGGGAATCTTTGATAGATCTGCTAATTAGTAACACCTCTAATGACATACCCAATCTTTGGGGTGTGCATTGTGGTGTGCATTGGGGCGCATTCCACCTGGGCGTGTGCACCTGAGGATCCTTAAAATAAATACCAAGGTAAAATCCCTTTTCCCCTTCTAACCGTGTTTGACTCTTGATTTTAAGACCAGGAAAAGGCATCACCTCCGGGATGTTTGACCCGGCTGTTTCCACCTGAATAGGTTGGAATCCAAAACCAGGAGCAGACTGAGGTCCCCAAAGCCTTTTAAGGGGCTCCCCTATCCAAGGAGAGCTTTATTTCCGTTAGGATCGGATTTGGGAATGGGGTACTGCTGTAGCCGCTGAGCCAGCGATTGTGGTGGCTGAGGGGCCAAGGAGCCCCGAAATAGCAGAGGCCTGCTGGGCAAGGAACGAGGGCAGTCCTATGGTGGGACAAGCCCTAGGCTCCTTTCCAGCTTAGGGTGACTGAAAAAGCTTCCCCAGAATGCTCTGTTCTGCTCGGTTACTGTACCCCAGTTCTGCTCCCCTGCTTGGCTCCGTTGGCCTCCCCGCCCCTTGTTACCTGATTCGCCCTCAGAGTTTCCCTACCGGCTCCCTTGCCCTGGCCCTGCCTGTGTACGGCCCCTTGCCCTCAGATCATCGGTCCCTGATGCCCTCTCTGCTGCCCTATATAACCCTGGACCCCTGTTGTTCTCAGCCTGCTTCTCTGGAACCTTGCAGGGTTCCTCTGGAGGGAGCTGAATCCCATCCCCTGCCACTGGGATGTGGAATTTGACAGGCACGAGGGAGATTTTGAGGCTAAAGGAGGAGAATTCTCTTCTCTGTCATAAACTGGGCATTAAAACTTAAGGAATCACCACCGAATCCCAGTAATTTGGGGAAAAACAAGAACATTTCTATTTTAAGCGCCACACCTGAGCACCACGAGGGTGGGAGCTGCAAGAATCCTTAATCCTGGGAGAGAAGAGCTGCTGGATATTGAAGTTTTCCATCAATTTAATATCTCAACCAAGTATTCCATTGAAAATTGCACACTGGGAAAAAGGCAGCACCGCCCCCCAACCATCACTGATCACTCCGTGTTGGCTCAGTAAAACCACACAGAACTGCCCAGCAGGAGCTCAGAAAAATTCAAATTATCGTTGAAAAATGCTGTTTGCTTTGGAATTGAAGTGGAAAACGAGGCTGTGTTGGTTGGAACCCGCTAAGAGGGAATTCTGTGGTTTTCCATCAGCCAGAGCTGCTCCCACCTTGTGTCCCACAGGCTCCTGACAGAATTCCCAGAGAGTTTTTTACATTTTCAGGCTCTCCAGCATTAATTTCTCCCCTTCCACTGAGCTACAACGCAGCCAACCACAATTAAAGTTTGGAATTGAGCTGCAGACACATGAAAATTGTTCTTTGCCATTCCAGGGATAAACTTGGACTCTCCTGTTCCAGAGGCCCTGCCCTGACTCTGCTGGAATTCCTCAGGAAATGAAATGACCTTGAAGATTCCTCCTCTGGACCAGAAATGCCATAAATCTTTTATTATAGTCATAAAAATAGAAGCCAAATATTGTGATTTTATTCATATCCCACACATCACTTGACACGGAGATGGAAAAATTGACTTCTGGCTCCTGGTTATTCCAAGGAAACACCTTGGAGGATATCTAGGGAGGGAGTTTCTAAATCGGGAACTTCTCCTGCTTCTTGCACATCAAGTGGAGCCAAGTCCCCTCTCGAACCCCATCATTTCCCTACTGGGGTTTGCTGTCACTCCTTCATAAAGTTCATTCAAAAACTTCCCAAAAATGGCATGGAAAAGCTCAATTCCATGGAAAATCAGGTGCCATGTAGCAGCCACAGCTCCACGTCCCTGCTGCCTCCATGGATAAAATTCCAGTGGTTTGGGTTGGGAGGGACTTTACATCTCATCCCGTTCCACCCATACCATGGGCAGGGATACCTCCCACCATCCCAGGCCGCTCCAAGCCTGGAAATCCTTGGATCCAGGGCCTGGAGGTTCATGCCCGGCTGAGGGAGAGTTTTGGGGGAAATGTGTGAAGGAATAGAGAGTGGGATTAGAAATCACCAGGAAAACTGCTGGGAATAGCAGGATAGAGGCCATGGATAACAATTAATAAACCAGGGAATCCCAAAAGAAAGGAAAAACCAAGGAATGATCCTGCAAAGTGCAGCAGAGACCTGGGAAGAAGGAACTGGCTGAGGCCGTGAATAAATAAAGGATAAAGAGGGACCATGAGAGGTGGTCTGGGAGTGAGGAGGGCAGGGAAGGGATGGCAGAGGTGGGAAGCAGAGCAATCCTGGGATTCCACGGAGGGGGGATGACAGCCCCCTGGGATTCCAGCAGCTCAGGAGGCAGCAGGAGCCCGAGGAGCACTGCAGGTGTCTTGGGATACCAGAAATGTCCCATTTTGCCATTACCTGGAGAGGCAGCTCCCACACTGTCCAGGTTTGAGCTGCTTCTGTATTGCATCCCAAATTACTGCCCAGAGTGGTTTGGGAATTCTGGGAAGTTGTGGTAGCTGAGCATAAACCACTCTGAGAGGAAAAAACATGGAAGTGACCTAAGGAAAAGCAGTCAGTGCCCACCCGAACAGCTGGGCTGTGGAATTGCCCTGCTACAGCCGCCCCAGGCAGGCTCCAGATCCGGGATGGATCCCACAACACCCAAAATTCCCACTGGGAGTCCCTGCACTCACCACTGGCTTCATCTCATGGCCTGGACATAATTATTCCAGCCCAGGTCAAAGCCAGTAATTAGCTGAGTGTGTAATTATGTCTCGCAGTCCGGCTGAGCTCAGGCTCTGGGAGGGATTGATTTCCTGGAGGTTTTGCAACTCCAGAGTGAAATTTGTTCACTGTTAATAACTCCCAAATTAGCTCATCTAGGAGAGCTGGGAATAACTCAGCCATGTCAGTGCTCATCAACCAATTATCTGGGAATTCAAAAAGGCAAAGGGAAAAAAGGGATCTTGAACCCTTTCTGCAGTCCAGGGCAGGCAGGGGGAGGACGTTTGTCACTGCTGGGGCCAGGGGCATCACAGGACACCAGAGCCTCACTTCCTCCCTGGGAGGGGCTGGGCTGGAATTGCCAGAGCAGCTGGGGCTGCCCCTGGATCCCTGGCAGTGCCCAAGGCCAGGCTGGACATTGGGGCTGGGAGCAGCCTGGGACAGTGGGAGGTGTCTCTGCCATGGCAGGGCTGGGGCTGGGTGGGATTTGAGGTCCCTCCCAACCCAAACCCTTCTGGAATTCTGGGATTGGCACTCCCAGACCTTGCTCCCAGTGAAGTTGGGTTTAGGTTTCTCTTTTTTTGAGGAATTGTTTTAGAGCTCAGCTCCTTTTCCAAGCCAATCCCAGACCGAGGGATGTGAACTCCCTGGGAACAATGACCCCGGGCGAGGTCAGAAGCTGAACAGAAACAAACCCCAACCCCTGCCTGGAGCAGATCATCCCCCTTTTATCAGCGCTCAGAATAAATTTGCAGATCCAGAGGATGCCAGGAAGAAAATCCTCGCTGTGCTCCAGTTCCCTTCCCTCTACAGATTCCTTTCTCCTGCTCTCTGGTGCCCACTGTGTCCTGCCTGTGGAGGAATATTTTACCTTGGGAGTCTTTCCCTTGATCCTGTGTCACACCTGAACAACAGCGGACACAGGGAAGCCTCTCCCTGCGGATTTGAAAGGAAAAAAGGGAATATCACATTCCCTTGGTGAAATGAGGGGAGCAAATGGGCAGCAGGGCTGTGGGGGGGGAGATCTGAGTGCTGGAATTCTGATGGGTTTATCCCCAAATACTTCTGGAGCAGCTCCAAGGGGCTGCAGCAGCCGTGCCTGGAGCCCAGAGCGTTCCCAGTCCCTGTGGGACCCCTCTGCCCTCACTGGGACAGCAACAAAGGCACAGCTCAGACTCCCAGAAAGCTGAAAGCTGGGAAGGGGCTGGAGCCCCAGGAGTGGCTGAGGGAGCTGGGAAAGGGCTGGAGAATTCTTGAGGGAGCTGGGAAGGGGCTGGAGAATTCCTGAGGGAGCTGGGAAAGGGGCTGGAGAGTTCCTGAGGGAGCTGGGAAGGGGCTGGAGAATTCCTGAGGGAGCTGGGAAGGGGCTGGAGAGTTCCTGAGGGAGCTGGGAAGGGGCTCAGGCTGGAGCAAAGGAGGCTCAGGGGGGACCTTGTGGCTCTGCACAAGTCCCTGACAGGAGGGGGCAGCCGGGGGGGTCGGGCTCTGCTGGCAGGGAACAGGGACAGGAGGAGAGGGAACGGCCTCAGGATTCAGATTCACAGAATATTCCCAGTTGGAAGGGACCCACAAGGATTGAGTCCAGCTCTTAAATAAATGGGGATTGAACCCACAACCTTGGTGTTATTGGCACCACGTTGTGCCAGGGGAGGTTCACATTGGAGATTCAGGAAAAAAAACATGGAATGGGTTATAAAGCAACTGCTGAGTGCAATGGTGGGGTCCTCATGCCTGGAAATGTTCCAGAAAGGAGTGGGTGTGGCATTTGAGGCCACGGGTCAGTGGTGAACGAGGTGCTGGGCTGATGGACGCCACGATCCCAAAGGTCTCTCCCAACCTCAATGATTCCACAATCCCACGATTTGATTGTACCGAGCTGAGAAGGAAAAGTACAGAAGAAGCCACAAAGCACTGGTGTTCCAGAAGAATTCCCAGTCCCTGGGGGCACCTGGAGCTCCCTGACGCTGCACCATCACCCTGTGATAAATAAGTGTGGCCTTATCTCCAAGCGCAGCCCACACAGAGCACCCTGATAAGAGCAGGGATTTGTTTACTCCTGATGGATTTCTGCCACTGGGAAGGGAAACAAACGGCCTGCCAGAGTTTAATGTACACAGATCCGCCGGCTTTATCGCCGGGATTCATCCGGGGAAGCCAAAACTGCCTCATAACAAGTGATGGGTTTTATTTTCATCTCCCAACATCCCCAGTGCCAAAGAGGGAGCCAGGTATTCACAGAGCACAGCTCAGCTCCAGTGGGTTTCTGATCCATCCCAGTATTTGGAAATAGGATTTCAGGACAATTGTTATCCCTCTGGATCAAGATGGAAATAGACTAGAGATGCAGTAGTGGTCAAACCCAAAAAGTTCCGGACTTCGTGAGGCTTTACTGTGGGAAAGGAGATGCTGGGAGTCCTCTCCAGGCAGGATCTGGTGGGATGCTCACTGCTTATTCCAGGACTCGACTTAAACCCTTTCAAAGCAATGCAATTGATTTGATAAATTCCATAAATTGAGCTTTAAAGCAAATTTTGCCAGTGATTTGAGATGAGAGTTACCTGCAGGGAGACTCCACAGGGGCAGATCTGCAACCTGGGCACCTGGAGAATAAAGAATGTGGAAATCCATCAGCTCCAAAACCGCCTTGCTAAACTCCAGGAGGAAACAGCTGTGTGGAGAGAGGAGAGGGAATTGCAGCTAAAAGCAGGGAAAGTACAGGAAAATGTTTGGATCAGTGTGGCAGCAGGACCAGGACAGGGACTGTCCCCTGGGCTGGCACTGCTGAGCACCTCGAGGGCTCTGTCCAGTTCTGGCCCCTCAGTTCAGGGAGGACTTTGAGGGGCTGGAGCATGTCCAGGGAAGGGAACGGAGCTGGGAAGGGGCTGGAGAATTCCTGAGGGAGCTGGGAAAGGGGCTGGAGAATTCCTGAGGGAGCTGGGAAGGGGCTGGAGCCCCAGGAGAGGCTGAGGGAGCTGGGAAGGGGCTGGAGAGTTCCTGAGGGAGCTGGGAAGGGGCTGGAGAATTCCTGAGGGAGCTGGGAAGGGGCTCAGGCTGGAGCAAAGGAGGCTCAGGGGGGACCTTGTGGCTCTGCACAAGTCCCTGACAGGAGGGGGCAGCCGGGGGGGTCGGGCTCTGCTGGCAGGGAACAGGGACAGGAGGAGAGGGAACGGCCTCAGGCTGGGCCAGGGCAGGCTCAGGGTGGACAGCAGCAGGAATTTCCCCATGGAAAGGGCGCTCAGGCCTTGGCAGGGGCTGCCCAGGGAGCTTTGGAGTGCCCAGCCCTGGAGGTGTCCGAGGAATTCCTGGAGGTGGCACTCAGAGCTCTGGGCTGGGACAAGGTGGGGTCAGGCACAGAGATTTGGGACAGAAAATTCTCCACATTTGCTCATTTATTTACATACCAAAGCCTGGGGAAGTTCAGGGAAGGATGTTATCCCGTTTTTTCTTGCTGGGCTTTACTCCCTTGGCCCAGGTGAGTCAAAAAGGATCATTTGGGTGAACCTGAAACATTTTCTAAAAGACCAAATGTGGGGAGGAGGAAGAGATGGGTTCCACAGGGGCCAGGGCTTGGGGGGCAGCTCCTGGCTCCAGAGGGTCCCCACCTGTGCTCCCACATTCCGTGTCTTTCCAGCCTTTCCATGGGACAAAGTTGACATTTGGGAGCTTCCAACTGTCCCATAAATGGGCCCTGCTTAAAATTCCAGCTCAGCAGCCGAGTGCTGGTGAGGAAACCTCGGGGCAGCTGTAAGACTGAAATGTGGGATGGAGCCCATCAAAGCGTTTGCAGCAGGAGCACTCGACCTCCAGCGGCAGAGGAATTGTTTTATCTCCTTTGCCGGGGATTTGCTGCCCGTCATTAACCGTGACAGAGCCTGGAATAACAACAGCACATGGAGCACTTGGCACTTCCGTGCCCTTTTTATTCCCTGCCTGGAATGGGGCCATAAATGAGCGGCACTGGCCAATCCCTGGTGCTTCCCAAGCACGGGCAGAGCCTTCCCGGCCAGGCCGTGCTCCCATGGGATCCCCAGGAGCCTTCCCAACCACGCCATGCTCCCATGGGATCCCACGGATGGGACTCAGATGGAAGCTCAGGCAGTCTTGGACAGCAAACAGGGACCTGGAACATGCAGCTGAAAAAGGAAACTCGGCTGTTCTGATGGCAAAGGAATCCCTGGGTTGAGAGCGGGGGATCCAGGCAATCCCTGTGTGGGAAGGGAAGGGAGCAGGCAGAGTTGCTGGGGTGGCTGTGGTTAACAACGAGTGCTTTAAAGGATGAGAATTCTGCATTTGGGGCTGATTTGCCCTTGCAGGGAATCACAGAATCCTCAGGGTTGGGAATGGCCTCCCAGACCAAGGCCAGCATTGTCCCAGCCCAGTGTTCTCCGTGGTCCCCATGCCATATCCCTGCGTTTTCTCAACACTCCCAGGGGTGGAGACTCCACCAACTCCTCTGCTACAACCTCCCAGAAACCCAGGCTGCTCCCAGAGCCCACGGAATTCCCTCACATTTGGGATGGAGGCGAACAGTGATGTCATCCCTCCTGTGCCAGTTCCAAACCCAAACCACTCCAACGCTTTGGGAGGAAAGAGGGATCCTGTGCCAGTCTTGGAGAACTCAGAAGTTTCCATTTCCAGGTAATGCCCTTCCCGACAGGAGACTCTTCCAAACTTTTCCCAAAGACAAACTCTCCGCGTGTCCCCGTGCACCACAAAGGCTCCACAAGGTTGTCGCTCCTCCACCCAACTGTGCCGCTCTCATTTGAATTTTTTTAATGGATGCACGTAGGAAATTCACCCCTTTGTGTCTCCTTCCTCATTACCTGGGCCAGGCTGAGCTTTTGTCTTGGCTCAGTGTGAATTCTACAGCCCCACATTTCCCAATCCAATTATTCCATTGTGTTCCCTTCTCCTCCCCATGGGCCTCTTGTCTTCTTTCTACCAGATTAAAGTCAGCCTTAAAGCCTGGCACAAATGAGTTCATGGATTGATAGCCTAGGTCTGCCTAAATCCTGTGCCTGAGGGGCTGTTCACCTGGAATGTTCACCTGGAGAAGGGAAGGATCCAGGGAGAGCTCCGAGCCCCTTGCAGGGCCTCAAGGGGCTCCAGGAGAGCTGGAGAGGGACTGGGGACAAGGCATGGAGGGACAGGAGCCAGGGAATGGCTTCCCAGTGCCAGAGGGCAGGGCTGGATGGGAGATTGGGAATTGGGAATTGCTGGCTGGGAGGGTGGGGAGGGGCTGGGCTGGAATTGCCAGAGCAGCTGGGGCTGCCCCTGGATCCCTGGCAGTGCCCAAGGCCAGGCTGGACATTGGGGCTTGGAGCAGCCTGGGACAGTGGGAGGTGTCCCTGCCATGGCAGGGGTGGGATGGGCTTTGAGGTCCCTTCTAACACAACCCAAATCTAAATCAATTCAGAGCCCGGTTTATAGGATCTCATTTTATAACTTGTGAGCCCATCCCCCAGAGCTGCTGAGCCTCAGCTGTGGCCATTAATCAAAGGTGTTTCTTTATCTCCCATCTGGGGTGCTGCAGACACTGCCCATCTGTGTGGGAATTACACCAATCCCAGGCCTCCCAGCACAAAACCCCACCAGGAACTTGGGATAAAACAACTCAGGACGTGGATCTCAGCCCTGTGGTTCAGTTCCTTGTCTGCACCTCCCTTTGCCTGTCGGGGCTGCCACTGACAGCAGCACTTCTGGTGTTTGTCAGACTGAACACAAATCTCTTCAAGGAGCCCAACACCCTCTTCTTCCACGGAATCACAGAATCCTGGAATGATTTGTGTGGAAGGGACCTTAAATCCCAACCCTGCCATGGCAGGGACACCTCCCACTGTCCCAGGCTGCTCCAAGCCCCAATGTCCAGCCTGGCCTGGGACACTGCCAGGGATCCTGGGAATTCCATCCCAGCCCCTCGCAGCCAGGAATTCCTAATTCCCAATCTCCCATCCATCCCTGCCCTCCTCCAGTTCCAAGCCCCTGGTGGCTGGCAGCAGACACCACCTTCTGTCTGGCTGGGAGGACAGCTGGGAAACCTCTCCGGAGCTGGGCGAGGTGGCAGAGGAAGGCAGCCCTGCTGTGGCCCCTGCACCCAGAGCAGAGCACACCAACAGCTCTTCCCCCTCTCCTGTGTCTCACACAGATTTATTACTGCAGGCAGCGCTGCCCTGAACCTGCAGCAGCTGCAGTCACCAACTGCATCTTATTGTTTAAAACACCCCTGGGTTCACACGTCTCCCAACTTTGACATAACACCTCACTTACACACTTCTCTTACTCCTACATTCTACCTACTTACACACTTCACTGATACTACTTATACATAAACACATCACTCTACTTTTCTTACATTTTCTTACTACATTTCTTACTACATTCTACATTTCTTGCATTTTCTTACTCTCTTGGGGTGACTTTATGATGTGTATCCCATATCGCTGCCTATGCCCAGAAATTAATTCCTGTGCCTTTCTAAGCCTCTAAACTGAGCCTGAGAGGGGGAAGGAAAAACTGAGCAAAACTGCAGTTTGCAGCTTGTTCAAGGTCACACACAGATAGGGACTTTTTTCCCAGCTGCGGCAGGGAAGAGAGGAAGCACCCGGCTTGCTGCTCCCAGGGCAGTTTCTGGCCAGTTTCAGCTTCCTTTTCTCCGGAGAGAGACTGAGAGTTGAACTTTGCTTTTCCTTCCCTGGAATTTCGGATTGTCTCTCTTTTCCACTGGACTGCTTCAATATCAGAGCACATCGGGAGGACTTTCCACCGAGCATAGAGGGCCTGGCCCTGGGCCAAGCCCCAGCTCCAAGGATACCAAAGGGAAGACTCCAACACTTTCCCAGGTTTTTCCTCCACAGCGAGGGATTTTATTATTTAGCATTATTATCCTTTTCCCGTGTGTTTGGTAAATAAACAGTTTTTATCTCCTTCACTTTCCTTCAAGGAAAATTTATTTTTCCCCAAACCTGGTGGGGGAGGGGTGGTTGTGCCTTCTTTCAGGGGATGTGTTTCTAAATTTGGCCAAACCAGAACACTTACACTTTTTACAGCTTCTACATAACACAGTATTTATGCACTTTACTTACTGATACATTTTACCTGCTCTTACAGACTACTCTACTTATACATTTTACAGCTTTTACATAAGACATTACATATACATTTTCCAACTGCTGTGCATGAGAGCTCACATTGTTGGGTTGGTCTCTCTATTCTGTCCATTAGCTCCGCACACACTTTTCTGTTAATATGATTGGTTTTGACCCAGTGCAGCACAGTCCCTTTTATCTATTCCTTGCTGTCTTGGTATTTAATTTTTCAGCTTCTTCTTTCCCAATTCAGCACAGTTTAATGTTCAGTCCTCGATGAATTCCTGAGGGCTCTAACAGGTGGGGCTCCTGATCCAGGCAAGCAGCATTGAGATGATGACAGCAACAAAAACCATCCAGCGCTCAGTAGCCAAGTTAGTCCAGGAAATCCAAACAACAAACCAGCAAAGGACAGGGAACAATAAACCTGTCCCACCTCTCCCCTCAAATTTTCAGACTGGAGCTTAAAACCCCTCCTGGGGCTGATGTGCTGCAGCTGGAGGTGGAAATGCCAGGTGAAGCTAGTGAGGGTAATCCCAGCCTGGTCCCACTCTGAGGGCTCTGGTAAAAATAACTAGAAATGGTTTGGCTGGGGCACACTATCAAGGTTCAAGTACTGTACAACACACAGCCCAGCACATCTGTTTGCTGCCTGGGTGACAAAAAGTCATGGAAAACCTGGAGACAGCGGTGAGATGATCCATTAAAAGCTGTCTGCAAAGCCAGGGCCTCCACCAGTGCAGAGCATGAGGTGATGAATTGTGAGGCATCTCTGGGCCAGCTCTTTCCAAGTCTTTGAAGCAAAAAAAGCCCACTCCTAAAAACAGAACAGTTTTCCTTCGTGGCTGGGCAGAGGAAGGAGTGGGGCTGGTGGAGAGCAGCATCCAGAGGGGCTCCCCACATGCCTGGGATCAGGAGTGGCACTGGGGCTGAACTGGGAGGGAGGTTTGTCCCCAAAACCTCCCCAGGTGCAGGGCCAAGGACCTTGGCCAGAGCTGGAGCTCAGGTTCCCTCCAGACCAGTGAGAGAGACCTGGGATGGAGCAGCTGCAGCAACCAGAGCTGCACCAGCACTGCTTGGACACAGAATTCCCTCTGGAAGGCAGATGGGCTCCTCAGCACCACAGAAACCTGGATTCAGCTGTTCCAGAGGCACTGAGCTGGAGCCAGAGCAGTCCTTGTCCTTCCCGAAGGAGTGACAGACCCCCAGGCTCAAACCCTCACTGCTGCCCTGAGGCTATGGGACAAACTCCCTGCAGCCACTCAGGGAGCTCTGGAGTCCTGCCCCAGCACCTCACTCATTTATTAAATGAATAGATAAATAAATGAATAAATGAATAAATGCTCGGACATCCTGCAGACAAACCCACAGGCACAGGGGCAATAATCCCCAAACACATGAACCACAATATTTGGCCAGTTCTCCACTTCATTTGCTCCCCTCATCAGCTCAATTGGTGCTTCAAACCCAGCTGGGTGGAAAAATTGGAGCTGCTGGAGCGAGTCCAGAGGAATCCATGGATGCTCCAAGGGCTGGAGCTGCTCTGGAGCCAGGCTGGGAGAGCTGGGAATGTTCACCTGGAGAGAAGGATCCAGGGAGAGCTCCGAGCCCCTTGCAGGGCCTAAAGGGGCTCCAGGAGAGCTGGAGAGGGACTGGGGACAAGGCCTGGAGGGACAGGAGCCAGGGAATGAGCCGTGACACGCTCAGGGCTTCGCAGTCCCTCGGGTCTGTTCAATCACGTCACCTTTCCATCCTTCCTTCTGTGCTCAGGTGGGACAATATCCCTATTTTACCTCTCAAACTTGCCCAGTAATCCCAGGGAGTGGCAGATCCGTGCCACAGCATCACAGGATTCATGTTCTGTTTATCTCCTGCAGGTACCCTGGCATCTCTTCCCCTGACACATCTCAACAAATGACTCTCCCCAGTTATCCACCAATTCTTAATCTTGGAGAACTGAAATTTTCCTTCCTTGTGCTGGAGGTTGCTGTAGCCATGAGTTAACTCCAGCTTGGACACCTCCCTGGCCTCTCCAGCAGCAGGAGGATCGAACATGGAATTGTACTGATGACCTTCAGTGACCAGAAAAATTCCCCCTAATGTGCCCAAAGCAGAACTTAAATGCTCATTTTCCCTTTACCACACCCAGGAGAAAGGATTTCCCTCGAGTCTGGCAATTAAGGAAGCGATTTTTCGGATCTGTTCATGATTTAGTCTCCGCTCATCCACCTCTCCCTCGCCCCGCTGCCCCAGCAGATGAACCTTTCCTGCCTAAATCTTGGCATCAAAGACTTTTCTGGCAGAAAGAGAAAATCCCCCCAGAAGTGTTGTCTGTGGGAGGTTTGTGAGCTCGAGGGACCATTGTGCGCCCCTGTGGCTCTGCAGTTCATGATGGATCTCCCTGCCCCGGGGATGTTGGACTTTGCAGGCCTTAATTCCATTTTAATGCAGGGGGATCTCATCCATGTGGATAAATTCCTGCTGGGAGGGAACGAAGGTGGCAGAGCCAGGCTCCTCTCAGAGCTGCCCAGTGACAGGACAGAGGCACAGATTAAATGGTACAAAATTCAGCGTGAACATGATAAAACACGTTTGTCCTGGCAGGGTGGGCAGGCCCTGGCACAGGGTGCCCAGAGCAGCTGGGGCTGCCCCTGGATCCCTGGCAGTGCCCAAGGCCAGGCTGGACATTGGGGCTGGGAGCAGCCTGGGACAGTGGGAGGTGTCCCTGCCATGGCAGGGCTGGCACTGGGTGGGCTTTGAGGTCCCTTCCCACCCAAACCAGGGTGTCCTGGCCCTGCTGCAGTTTCTGTGCCTTTCCACAGCCAGCTGAGAGGATTCCTGAGGCGTTGTGCCGATGGATTTGGAACCATTAACAGCTCCCTCATCCCTGTGCCACCCCTGAGGAGCTCAGGCAGCTCCTGGCTGGGGGAAAAGCAGGAATGAGGGAGCAGCCCCAGCCCAGGCCCACCCAGGGGTGGCTCAAAGGCAGCACAAGCTCCCAGGGCAGAGCTGAGAGCTCGATTTGGTCTGAGAAGGAGCTGCAGGCACGGGGCAGGCTCAGCTGAGCCATGGAATCACCTCTCCAGGTGCTCCAGGCCACAAGCACTTCCCAAAATTTCCTACTGGGAAACAGCCAAGGCCATGACAACCCCTCCAGGGTCACAGCTGTCCCTGCTGCCCGTGGGTGCCTGTGGGGTTTTAGAGTGGGCATTAAAAACGATGCCAATTAGCTGACTGCTTAATTAACACAATGAAACCTTAGATTTTTATTGTAATGATCTGTTGTTGGAGTGTGAAATCTGCTTTGTGCCCACTCACGGAACCCCGTGGTTTGGGTGGGAATGGACAATGAAGGTCACCTCATCCCAGCCCTGCCATGGCAGGGACACCTCCCACTGTGCCAGGCTGCTCCAAGCCCCAATGTCCAGCCTGGCCTTGGGCACTGCCAGGGATCCAGGGGCAGCCACAGCTGCTCTGGGCACCCTGTGCCAGGGGTTTTTCCATTTACAAGGAAAAGATCGAACAAGACTGGAGGAAAGAGGCACCAGGACCTCACGGAGTGGCCGGGTTGGAACACCCCTGCTCCCCAGGCAGAGCTGCCGGCAGGACTGGGAGCTTTTTGCTTGGAACATTAAACGAACAAACTCCTTTCCCTCTGCCCCTCAGGTCACAGATTCCATCAGAATTCTTCTCCTCCTGAATCCAGAGCAGGGAATAATTGCCTCGGAGGGAGTGGACGGACTGCAGAGCAGGGAGGGTTGGTGATTTGCAGGTCATTATCTTGCTGCTGAACTCAGGAGCCGCCGGAGCTGGCACTTGAGAGCAAATCCGGGGGGCAAACGCTTCTTAAAGTGAGCTCTTCAAAGATGAACTCTCAAGCACGGGTCTGAGGCGCTGATTGCAAGAACGCAGAACTTTGAACTGTTGCACAGAGAGGTCATGGAGGCAAATCGGCTTTCATGGATGGGTTGGGTTAAAAGGACCTTAAATCCCATCCAATCCCACCCCTGCCATGGCAGGGACACCTCCCACTGTCCCAGGCTGCTCCCAGCCCCAATGTCCAGCCTGGCCTTGGGCACTGCCAGGGATCCAGGGGCAGCCACAGCTGCTCTGGCAATTCCAGCCCAGCCCCTCCTCACCCTCCCAGTCAGGAATTCCTTCCCAATTCCCAATCTAACCCTCTGGCAGTGGGAAGCCATTCCCTCATCCGTGGCCTCTCAGAGCCCCCCAAACCCCCTGAATCTCTTCCCAATCCCCTCTCCCTGAGCAGCTCTGCCCGGTGCCACCGGATTCCAAACGCTGGAACACAGCAGAGCTTTTTTAGCCAGACTACACAAAGCAATCCATCCCATTCTTCGATGGAGAAAACAATGATTAATACTTGAAAACAAGCTGTAATCTATTCACTTATAATTTCTAGTTTCGCTGTCAAGGAGCTCATTTGAATTTTAACAAACGTTTGCAGCTCCCTAATTGAATTTGCTCAAAGGATTTCTCTTATCGGAAACACGAGGACCGGTGTAATTCTGGTCTGGCTTTTGCGGGGCTTTAACGACCTCCTGGAAGTGAAACCCAGCGCTGGGAGCTGCACAGCAGCACCCTCAGTGCACCCCTCCGTGCCCAGGTCACAGCCCCTGCCCCAACACCTCCTCACACCACCCCACACCCCATTTCCACAGAGCTTTATGATCTGACAACCATCAAATGTTCACCCCCGGCTGCCCCCTCCTGTCAGGGAGCTGTGCAGAGCCACAAGGTCTCCCCTGTTATCAATGGTATTGTGATGTTGGCTTTTCGCCTGTTCCATAATTGTTATGGATGGATTGTGATGTTGGTTTTTTCACGTTCCTTAATGTGAGAAAAGCTTTGCCTGGGTTCTGTAATGTAATGCTGTAGAATGTCTGTAGTTTGGGTGCTCAGTTTGGAAGGATGGGGAGGGGGTCTTCACATTCCTGGAAAATTTTATCAGAAGAAAAGAACCCGAAACCAGACGGAATGGAGCCAAGGAAAAAGATAAGACTGGTAAGATGATAACTCAGCAACTCCAAAGAATTAATGAATGATGCATGATGGTGATGAATAAAAATAAGCGATGTACTTTTAAAGCCGATCTTTTGGCTGTACAGGTGCGCCTTTGGCTCTCTGCCGAAGCACCCGGCCGTACCGCCCTTTTTGCTGTTGTCTCCTAATTGTCCCTTTTCTTCAACTTTCCTTCAAATTTTACAAAGAGTGAACCTCGTTTTTCACACCCCTGAGCCTCCTTTTCCCCAGGCTGAGTCCCTTTCCCAGCTCCCTGTGTTGGAAAATACACCAAGTTCGAAATGGTTTTTATTTTATTTCTCTAATCAGGCTTGGTTTGCCTTTGCCTCGGGGAAAGGAATTCCAGACGGTTTTTTTAAGGGATGTTACACCACTCAAGGGAGATGAGTTTAACATCTCAACAGCGTGGGAATAACCCAAAAGATCCCCAAAAAGATAACGGCCATCAACAAAACATCCGCGAGCATCTACCCCAGACACTGCCCCTGGCAGGGTTGGAGACACCCGGCCTGGAAAAGGCTGATAAGGAAATCAAGGAGTGAGACCTAATTAACACCGGAGGTGAAGACATCTGTAACCAACAGGAAACCAAATACTGAGAACTGCCCAACCTGGGACCCATGAACGCCGAACCAATGGATTTCTATGGGGTTTGGGCTGTATAAAGTCTGGGAAAAGTCTGGGAAAATCCATGTGCCATGGAATGATTTTCTCTCTGCACAATCTGGGCAATGCGTGGATGAAATTATTTCTGCTGCACGACCTGGCCAGAATAAAGCAATGCCTTGATTCTCCGACCCTAAAATGTCATCAGAGAGTTTTTGCTTTTCCCGCAGTTTCGGTGACTCCTGGGCTGCTCCTCATCCAGACCCTGATCCTCATCCAGGATCCTCGAGGTGAGCCCGAGTTCACTGGGCTTTCAGGATGTGTTTTCCAAAGGAACATCCTCACAGGAATCGTGTGGGGTTTGCTCTGTTCGCACCATGCCTGGAGCTCCTCATTAAAATCAAACGGCAGCCTGGATTCTTTCTCCCAACTTTTTTGTGGATCTCGATCTTCAGACGCTGAAGCAGAGCTCGTCACTAATTATTAATGAGTGAATTCCAGCTCCCTGTGCCCCTTCATTGGGCTGCTCAGCAGAGCCAGAGCTTCAAAGTCCACTCAAGGATGGAGAAGCGCCGGGTTATTGATAGAGCTGTGAAAATCCTGTCACTGATAACGGCTGAAAGGCAGGAATGTACACCTGGAAAATCCCACAGGCACAGCCAGGAGGAGCCCAGAGCATGGAAACAGCGTCTCTCACTACGGGAGGAGATTGATGATCAATTAAGCTTCTTTTATAAAGTCAGAATTCCCACTTTCTGGCGAGCTTGCAGCTCCACCAGTCAGAGGAAGGGTGACATTGCCAGGTTTGGGACGCTCCAGCCCCAAACTCCCTCCAGGAGCAGCTGGAAAGGCAGGGAGTGGTGCCATCAGCCCCCAGGGCCTGTTCCCACCCCAGCAGGGATGGAAAGACTGAGGAGGCAGGAAACCCCTCCCTTGCAATTCCCTTTCAATCCCATCTCACGCAGCTTGGATTCCCGGGAGAACACATTATCACGGAGTCACGGAACCCCAGAGCGAGCTGGGTCGGGAGGAGCTGAGTCTCCTCCTGATGTCCACCATCATCCAGCTCCTAGGTCATTGCAGGGACAGCTCCCGCTGGAGCAGGATGCTCCGAGCCCTGTCCTCTGCTCCGCCTTTCCCGGTATCCAGTGCCACATCCCTTCCCACCTCCGCAGGACTCAGCCTGACCGAGCTCCCCCACTGGAAAGCTCACTCTGCCTTGCCCCAGGCAGAAATCTGGTGATGGCCTCAAACATCCCAAATGCCACGGTTTCCCCCTTTATTTCAGCACAACATTCCTGACATTTCAAATCCCTGTTCTGCCAGGACTCGGTTTAAATGAGAGGTCACTCAGGGCTGGTCCTGAATAACTGCAAACCTCCTGCCCACCATCCCTGCAGACTCCACAAATGCTGCACAACGAAGGAGCTGCACTCCTGAGAAACCTGAGCAGATTCCCCTCTAACCCCACGCCACCAAAACCCTGGGATAGAAACACGGACTGCAGGTTAATTGTGTTTTGGGAGCAGGGCTCTGTGTGCACCGCTCACAAAATGTGTGACTGATGATGATCAAAACCTCGACTTTTGCTGTTTTCCTCTAGTTCAGACTCCAAATACAGCTGGTTTGCTAAATGCTTGTTAAATTCATTCCTGCAGTGAGCACCTGACACCTGTTTAGTGTGCTCCAAACGTTGTGTTTTATAATAAGATTGTGAATTTGATTACGGTTCTGGAGAAGAGTAAAACTGCCAGCAAGAGCAGCAGGTTGGCAGGTACAGAAGGGGGAGAGTTTGTTGTGTGTCACTGAAACAAAGCAGAGCAGCTTCCCCTGGAGTATCCACAGGGATGATTCCGGCTGGGGGCTGTCCAACATTCCACTTTCCAGCTGCTCCATCAGCTCGATGCCACTGGGCCACTGGTCAGCGGCACCTGTTGGGAGCTGGTTCTGAGGAGCTGAAAAAGTCAAAGAGACGCCAATTGATTGAGTCCAAACAAGGTCAAATTTGGGAAATCTCATTTTCCTCTGCATCCTCAGCTTGGCATTTCCCTGATTTGTGTCAGTGACAGGAATCAGACCGAGCAGGCAGGGAAAGAATCACAGAATTCCAGAGTGGTTTGGGTGGGAAGGGACCTCAAAGCCCACCCAGTGCCAGCCCTGCCATGGCAGGGACACCTCCCACTGTCCCAGGCTGCTCCCAGCCCCAATGTCCAGCCTGGCCTTGGGCACTGCCAGGGATCCAGGGGCAGCCACAGCTGCTCTGGGAAACCCAAGGACTGACGAGAGAGAGACAAACCCCTTTGTATCCATGTCCTTCCAGAGATCCACAGGGCTTCTGATTCGTTCCTAGATTAATTCCTTATTCTCTCCAACCCCAATGAATGCAGATTAATTTATTACAGGTTTTGTGTTAATCTTCAAAACCACTGAGGAAGCGAAGACTTTGAGGCCAATCCCTGATGCGTCATCTCCAAACCTCCCATTGAACTTCCAGCTTCCCTTTGAAGGTGCAAAGTATTTTTAAAAGTTTCCTAAGGTGACAGGAAACTTTCAGTTTTAATTTACAACGAACCCTCTTTTTCTGCTGAACCCATGGCGAGATCTGAAACCATCAAGCAACAAGTCCGGCTGTTAAATCCTGGGGCTTTTGTTGGACATTTCACTGGCACAAAGCTGGAAATTTCGGAGCCTCATTGTCCACGAGATCAATGTGTTCTCCCTGGAAAACCTTAGGAGATTTGAATAGCGGATTCCGCCTCGGAGTTTCTTGCTCCTTTCTAGACACCCAGTGATGGCAGCTGCTTTGAGGTTCTTTGCCTCGTTTCATCCTTTCTTCTTTAAGGAGCAAGTTTTTGTTATTCCTTGTGCTGGAATGAGCCTTTCTGTGGAAATCTGCAGGCACAAAGAACCAAAGCGTGCAGAGCTGAGAGCCCCTGGCTGACAGAAATCTCTGGGGGCTTCCAGCAACGCTCAACCCACGGCTCTGCCTTCCAGGTGTCCCTGGATTGTCGGTGCCTTGGGAATGTGGCTTGGAATGACACCCTGGGCTCGCGCTCCGGCTCTCCCAACCCCAGGTAGGGCTAAGGCCTCTGGATGGGAAGTGCCTGGAGCTGCAAATCCCATCCGTGGAGCTGCTGGAGATGCTTCTGAGGGAAGTAAAAACCAACTCTGTCCCAAAGGGAGGTGCAGAAGTCCACGTTTCCACGGAATCCACCGTGCTCCCGTTTTGTGGTGGGAAGATGCCGGTCCTGGTCTGTGCATCCTGCGGGAGCAGCATCCAGAGGACACGGATGGCTCCTTCCCAAGGTGGGTTTTCCCCTGAGAGCAGCCCAGGGACACCATGGATCCGTGAGGAACAGCCGGGCCACCAGGCCAAGCTCCACTGGGAAAAGGATCCAGCCCTTCACGCTTCCCAGATCTTCTCCAGGCACACAAAGCAGGGCACAGCCCCAGTCTGGGTAAGAAAAGATGGGAATTCCCAGGCCTGGAATCTTCTCAGGCAGCTTTGGGAAGCTCTCCAAGGCAGCAGCACGGACCCCAAAGCCACCACACCACCTCCGAGGTGCCCACCCAAATCCAGGATTTCACTTTTTCTTCCCTCAGGGGTAACACAGGGACCTCCCTTGGGACACCTGACCTCGCTGGCTCTGTCCTGGCACCCAGTGCCCGTCACCTGAGGTGATCCAAGGTCCTGCCCAGCGGAACAAACACGGCAAGTGGAGGTTTCGTCCCTGTTTTTCACCAGGAACACTGCAAACCATTCATTGTTTGGGAAAAAGGAGAGACTCTGCTGGGTTATGACAGGAAGGAAGAATCCAGGGACCTACTTGGGTTCTAAAAGATCCATCCTCACAGTCCCTCTCCAGTTGTCCCAGTCCCGCTGTGGAAGCGCCGGTCCCGTGGGAGCAGGGGTTCAGCAAAGCTCCCGGGAATTCCAGGAGTACACATCCCAGCTGGCCAGGGCTGGGAGCTGCTGTGCCACTAATGGGAGCATTAAGGGAACAGAGCTTTTTTTCCCATAAAATATTTAGGCTAGAGCACATCCATATTTATCACTCTAATCAAACAGAATGGGAGAGTTCTTCTTGCTTCGACTTTGGGAAAGCAAAACAAGCCTGGCCTGACAACTGCTGCTTTTTTTTCTCTTTCCAGCAAGAAAATAAAAAGTTTGGGGAAGAAGGAATGTTCAGAGCACAAAGCTTGGGATGGCCAATACTTGGGATGCCAGCAGGAATTACAGGCAGCAACGCCAGGCAAAACCTGGCACGGCCCTGGGCAGCCCCTGCAGCTGAGCCTGCCAGGACGGGGGGACCAGATCATGCCAAGAGCTCCTGACAACCCCCCAGCGTTCTTCCATGAAGGATAATGAGGCTCCCCAGCTCTGGAAGTGTCCATGGCCAGCTGGGAGCAGCCTGGGACAGTGGGAGGTGTCCGTGCCCACAGCAGGGGTGGGATGGATGGGATTTAAGGTCCCTCCAACCCAAACCATTCCATGGTTCTGTGATCCAATGGATGCATTTTACTTGGAATTGTGGCATCAAAGGTAACAGGAAGTGCTGCCCCAGCAGGGCTCTGACATTCCTGAGGGACAAGCAGACCTTATTCCCACCGGGAATAAGATCCTGCAATTTTATTCCCTGTGAGTAAACAAAACCACTGATTTCTAAAAAATCCAAAGATAATCCCAGTCTTTCCAAATGGTGTGGAAGGATGGAGAGTGGATTCCTGCTCCCAGGACATCAATCAAACCCGGGCTCAGCTTAATGATGTTACCACTCATGCTCAGCTTTCCAAATCATTCCAAGAGCTTCTCCTGGAGCTGTTTGATCTCAGGCTTCTTGTTCAACTTCTCAGCGCTGTTTTGGAGAGTCTGGACTGTCTGAGAAGCTTCATGTTCTGAAGAGGGAAGGAACTCCAGCACTAATATTCCTATTTATTACTTTTTTCCCCCCTGCTCAAGCCTAGTGAAATGGCATGCACAGAGATCTGGGCTGAGGAGAGGCACATAAATGCCAGTATTTAGTATCTGGATTAGTCACAGAAGAAAGCAGATCATGAGCTTGTCTCTCGGAGCTGCCGAGCTGCTGACAAAGTCTCTCAGAAATCAGGCTGGGAAATAATGAAGCTGAGTTTATGAATGAAGTTTGTGTCAAGGTAAGCCAAGATTCCCTTCAGCATCGCAAACAGGGCTTTGATGAAACTTTCAGAAACAGTTTAATTTTTCTCTTTTATCTCCTCCTGCGCTCCCCTCTCTGTTCTTCAGAGCAGCATCCACCAGGAACAGCAGCTTCAGGAGATGGGAGACCCTCCTGGAGGTTTCAGCTGAGGTTTCTCAGTGGTTTGGTGGAGGGGAGAGCTCAGCCCCAGGTGTTTGACAGGGGCAGAGAGGTGAGGAGCTTCGGCCTGGCACACGGACAAACAGCACCTTCCTTTGGGATGGAACCAACTTGGCAGCAGCTCTGGGTCTGTGCAAGCTCCTGGCATCCTCCTGTGGGTCCTCTCTGCTCCCTGGGAAGGGCTGAGCATTCACTGAGGTGAAACCTCAAAGGAGGAGGTGCAAACCCACCTCTGAAATGGGAATTACGGCCCTGAGCTTCGGACGGAGGACACTCAGTTCCAGCCCTTCCCCGATAATGTTTGTTCCTCATGGAGCTCTGCTGCCACAGGAGCTCAGGAGCCGCCTGGCTCCAGAAATCCCCAGCTCAGGAGCCACCTGGGAGATCCCAGCTCAGACAGTCGCTGTTGGCACCTCTGGGGACCTCCACAACCCCTTTCCTCCACAGAGCCAACTTGGGATGGATCCTTCTGAGCTGTGCCACCTTCAGCCCCACCCATTTCTGCAGCCACAGCTGCTCTGGCAATTCCAGCCCAGCCAGCAATTCCCAATTCCCAATCTCCCATCCAGCCCTGCCCTCTGGCACTGGGAAGCCATTCCCTGGCTCCTGTCCCTCCAGGCCTTGTCCCCAGTCCCTCTCCAGCTCTCCTGGAGCCCCTTGAGGCCCTGCAAGGAGCTCTGAGCTCTCCCTGCATCCTCCTCCGGGTGAACACTCCCAGCTCTCCCAGCCCGGCTCCAGAGCAGAGACACCTCACCTATAAAAAGTCATCTTTATATTGAGCCTTAAAATTTTCCAACCCCCCCGAGGGCTGTGTCTGATGTTTCCCTCGGGATCCCATCCCCTGAAAATCCAACTTTTATCCTCCATGGCCTGTCACCCCCTGTACCTGCAAACTCATCTGGGTTACGGAATTCCTGTTGGGAGTCAGCTCAGCAGAAGGTTCTGCCTGACTGGGGGAAAACAGGGATGACAGAGTTGTTCTGTACAGCCCTGTTTGACTGGAATATTCTTGGTTATTTCTGCTGGCTCTCATCCTCTCCCCCTTCTCCATAAAACGACAAGAAAGAAACCCAGCAAAGTCTGGCACTTTTCACCCTTCTGCCTGTGCTGAAGTTTCCAGCAGCCTCGCTGGTGCTCTGATCTAACATCTGTGAAATTCCCATTGTTCCCAAAGCTCCTGCTCCTGTCTGGCCGTGCCCTTTTCCGGAGCCGTCGTCTTCATCTCTCTGTGCCCGTGTTCTGCCTCCTTTCAAAGGAATCCTCCTCTTGAAGTGCATGTTCCTTCTCCTCCCCAGCTGGGCAGGGGCCGGGGGACCCAGAGCAGCTGGGACGGTGGGAGGTGTCCCTGCAGGCACAGACCCAGGAGAGCCCCGCACCGGGGCTGCCACCGGCACCCGGCTGCTCCTGCGGGCAGCGGCACAGGGAGGCGCTTTCGGAGGCGTTAATTGCGGCGCTGTAATTAAACTGTTCCAATTGCCCCGGAGCAGCAGCACCCCAGGGAGGGCTCCAGCGCTGGTCTCGGCTCTCCTCTCCAGCAGAGTTCGGAGCTGCTGCAGCCTCTCCCGGCAGCTGCAGCCGAGGCTCCCGCGGGGATCAGGACTGAGAGGTCACGGACACAGCACGCTCCCGTTTCGCTGTTCACATGCTCCAACAAGCTCGCACGGGCACCGCTGGGAAGGGAAAGAGAGGAAAACCTCAGAATAGAAACGGAGTTTCTGCTTGGAATCGCTGCCTTCGTGCTGCAGGGACAGCATCTCTTTTTCTTTCTTTTTCATTGTTCTGCAGACACGTTCTGGTCTTATTTAAAGACTCAGCAGAACAGGGTATCATCCATGGGGAAAGGAGGAGGAAAAGGAGTGAGCACGTTTAGCACTCTGGGAACTCCCGGATGTCTCTCCAACAGCTATTTGGGAAGGATTTGCTGGTGCAGAATCTCCTACCCCACCTTCCAAAGTGCAATTCGAATTGATTTCGGATGGAGTTTCATTAGAATTCATTTCAACTGTTCCCTTTCAAAAGAAAATGGCTGGGAACATTTGGCTGGGCCACCTCTTCCTGCAGGAACTCCACTGGAAGTCCAGGAAATGATGAAGTTGGTTTAATACACCAAAAACTGGAATGAATTCACCTGGACACTCATTTTCCATGATTCTTCCATTCTACCTTTAGTTATTAATGTTGGAGCCAATAGTTCTGTAGGATTCCTGTAGGATTTCTTAACTACGTATCAAAATTCCTGTAGAGCAAATTCCATCTCCACTCTGGATGCTCCAAAGGCAATAATTAAAGCTATTTATTCAAAACTAACACAAACTCATCCCCACACGCACAATTTGTTCTTTGCCCAGAGCAGCTGTGGCTGCCTCTGGATCCCTGGAAGCGTCCAAGGCCAGGCTGGACACTGGGGCTTGGAGCAGCCTGGAACAGTGGGAGGTGTCCCTGCCTGTGGATAATCCCTAAAATTCCTCCCAACCCAAACCATTCTGGGGTTCTGTGAGCACTGGAAGGGAATTGAGGGGGCAAAAAGCAGTATTTTATTGTTTTTTGGGAGTGTGACCATTTCACTGCATGGAAACTGAGCCCTGATGACCGAATTCCAGCCTGGAATCCCCTTCAGTTTGGGGAGGTTCCTCAAAGTCATGGATGGAAGAGGGGTTTCAGTAATAAAATAAGAAAAACGTGTGTTATTATAATACCCAAAAAAGGTGCAATTATGTCTTGATCACAGCTCAGGGATTACATGCTGTTAATGAAGTGAACATTGTCAGTGTGGGAAGCAATAAAAGTTTAAAAAAAGAAAAGTTACAGAACTGCAAATTTAATATATATGATAATACACATAAATCTATTAGAAAAAAAAGCAAAGTGGAATTAATTACGTTCCGGTACCCAGAGGGCGAATGAAAACGGTGAAGAATTGAGAAATAAAAAATTCATGCTGTAATTAGAATTCTGCATCCTGAAATTAGAGAAGGTGTTTTCTGATAACATCCAGAACCTTCTCCAACAAAAGCCCGGGATGGGAGCAGGGCATGGTAATTACGCAGCGGAGCCTTAAGGTAGGAAACCTGCACCCAGGCTTGGAGAGAGGATTAAATATCCAGTGAGGGAGCAAAACTTTTTAATTTTCCAACTTTTCATAGGCAAATTATCAGGAGGAAAAGGCTCTGGAGCAGCACAGCAGTGCATTATTTATTTAGGCCTTCAATGAATAACAAAAGAGGTGCTCAGTGGAAGCTGCAGAGGAGGCAGGGAACACTTTCCCCACAGCCTGAGGTAGCCCAGCTTTGGGCACAAACAGGGATCGGAGCAGGGAATATCTGAGGAGCTCCGAGCAGCCTGGGATAGAGGGAAAGGCTTGGAAATGGATGGGCTTTAAGGCCCCTTCCACCCCAAACCACACTGGGATTCTGTGGTGATTCCATGATCCCCCGAGTCAGCTCTTACGGAATCCTGGAATGATTTGGCTTGGAAAAGACCTTAAAGCCCATCCAGTGCCACCTCTGCCATGGGCAGGGACACCTTCCATAGACCAGGTTTCTCCAAGCTCCATCCACCCTGGCCTTGGACACACCAGTGTTTGATTCTGGGAACAGAGCTCCCATGGATTTGCCCAGCACACCGGGATGATTTTCCCTCACGGAGCCACAGAGCAGCACACGAGGGGAGCCAGGGAGCCACTTCCAGGGAGCCTCGGAAGCAGCACTTTCCTGGCGCTCCAGAGTCAGGCACACACCCTGAAAGGCTTCCAGAAATCCTAAATCTGCAGATGTGGGAAAGAGCAGCCTTTAGCAACCCTTGGGAATCTCAACACCCTCCCAGGAGATCGGGCTGTGCAGTATGCCCAGGAATAACCCCGGCAGCACCAGGATTGGCAGAGCATTTCCACCACCCCAAGATAATGAAGGATTTGTTGGGTGAACAAAACTGGGAGCCTAAAAATCACAGCAGCTGAAGGAATTATTCCCAAATCTGCCTCACTGATTTCGTGGCAGTGGAGATGTGCGGAAAATCAACGCAGGATGCAACCGCAGGAGCTGATGTTAACTGGGAAACAGGAACCAAGGAAGAGCCATCCATGGATCTCATGGAGTCGCTGTGCACAGGAGCCCTCAGCACCTCCCCTCCTCACTCCTGTGCAGCCAGCTCTGGATGATGCTTTTCCCAGGTTTTGGCCCTATTCCTGACAGTCCGGGTCTCTTGGATCCACTGCACAGCTTTGGCAGGGATTGTGCTCAGTGCAGATCCTGTCTGCACATGGGTGCACATGGTGGGTTCATTTCCCACCTCTCCATGACAGACGGCTCCGAATCTCCCCAAAACCCTCCCGGTTAAAGGTTTGGATAACAACTCCCTCCCTGTTAAAGCAGATCCAGCCCGGCCATGCTTTGCCAGAGGGGATTTTATCCTGGTGCCGCATTCCCACGGAGCCAACACCAGACTGCAGAGGAATGCTCTATTCCCAAAAGTTGTTCCGGGAGCTCTGCAGTGCCCTTCACTTAACCATGACAGCAGTGACACCTGGATTTTAACTTCCTAATGATCCCCAAAAGGGCTGTTTCTATGTATTTTCTGACAGAAAGTATTGTAAATATTTATAAACATTCTCGGAGTTTTTCGAGAGGTGGCTGCTCTCTCTGGAAAGGGAACCTGCTGTTTTCAGCCTGCAGATCAAACACAATCCCATGGTGTTCTCAGCCACCTCCGTGGCTGGGAATTGGAAACATGGGAATGAAATTCATAATTAAAATGAAACCAAGCCAAACGTGGGGCATTGCCCCCAGGAAGCCCAGAGAGCAGCGCTGTGTCTGTCCTCGGCGTGCTCCACACTTTGCGCTTGCATTTTTCCAAAACAGCATTTTCCAACACCCTGTAAAGGAGGACACCTCATCAAACTGCTGCTCTGGCATGAAATCACCAAGTCCTGGAATCCCTGAGGCTGGAAAAGCCCTCCAAGATCACAGAGTCCCAGCTGTGCCCGATGCCCACCTTGTCCTCAGCCCAGAGCTCTGAGTGCCACCTCCAGGAATTCCTTGGATACCTCCAGGGATGGGCACTCCAAACCTCCCTGGGCCCCCTCAGCAGCAGGAGAATCCCAGAATCCTGGAATGGTTTGGGTGGGAAGGGACTTCAAAGCCCATCCAGTGCCACCCCTACCATGGCAGGGACACCTCCCACTGTCCCAGGCTGCTCCAGCCCAAACCGTCCTGTGATTCCATGGTTCCACACTGCCATGGTTCCACAATTCCATGATTCCATGACACGTGTACCCTGCACCCTGAAATCCTGGGCACCCCCGGCCCCAGCAGCACGGGGCAACACCAGTTCAAGGCACTGGTGGCACCAGAACCCTCCCTGTGTGAACCTCGAGGCCCCACAGCTCCTTCCGGACACATCCCCAACCATCCCCTGGCTCCGGGGGGTTCAGTGCCGCATTCTGCCGCTGCTGGATTCCCTGTGTGTGCTCCCAGGGCGCGGAGAGTCCATCAAACCCCTCATTAGCGATCCGGGAAGTGCTCGTGGTGTCACCGAGGGGTCGGGCCCTGCCCTCTCCATCCCACAGGGCTCATTTGGGATGCAGCCGCAGAGCTCGTGCTGTGCCCTCAGTGTCCCCCGAGCCGTCCCCACAGCTCCCCTCACCCCTGCCTGCCCTGAGGGGGCTTCCCATGACATCCATGGTCCCTGGGAGGTGCTGAGCACACACAGACACCCCGGGCCTGCGGCTCAGCCAGGAAGGTGCTGCTGCCACCCCAGATGGGTCCCTTCCCGCTCCAAGGACAAGGCATTCCCACAGAACAGGCCGTGGGATGAGGCCGGGCTCCCTCACTGGTGCCATCATCTCACTGATGGAGATCTTGTGGCTCTGCACAAGTCCCTGACAGGAGGGGGCAGCCGGGGGGGTCGGGCTCTGCTGGCAGGGAACAGGGACAGGAGGAGAGGGAACGGCCTCAGGCTGGGCCAGGGGAGGCTCAGGGTGGACAGCAGCAGGAATTTCCCCATGAAATCATGGAATGGTCTGGGTTGGAAGGGATCTTAAAGCCCATCTTGTTCCACTGCAGAAGTGTTCAGGGTGATGCCTTTTCCTGGTCTTAAAATCAAGAGTCAGACACGGTTAGAAGGGAAAAAGGGATTTTACCTTGGTATTTATTTTAAGGATCCTTAGGTGCACACGTCCAGGTCATATGCCTCGAGATGCACCCCGCCCAGTGTCCCCCAAAGATCTGGTATCACATTAGAGGTGTGTCTCGGTTTTGAAAGACAGGTGTCTGCTAAGGAAGGCAGAGGCCCCCCTTGAAGTGGCAGATATAACCCCTTTTCCCTCCAAGTTATTATATTTTGAAATCAAGAGCCTTTAGGCGAAGATGTGGGAAATAGGAATAACAGTTCTTTACTCTATATATATATGTATATAACCAGTCAAACAAAACAACAACAACTCTGGCAGTAACAGCAATCACAAACCCAGTCCCAGCCCTCTCGGCTGTCGGGCCCTTTCCCCTCGGGTGCAGTTCCGCTCGCAGCCGGCAGGGGCGCTGGCGGCTCCCGGTGAGCAGGGCAGGTGCGATGGTTCCCCCGCGGCTGCAGGGGGCGCTCCGGAGCGAGCTCGGGAAACCCGCGGCACCGGTGCCCTGGGATCCCGGGAAGGATGGAACAAAGGCTTCACAAACCGCTGGGCAGCCGATCCCGGACTCTCAGGAACAGCAGGCTGGAATGGCAGGGACGAACGCAAATCCCGGGTGGCAGACGAGATGTATCCAGATGGGAAAAAACCACGGAGGCCCAGGCAGGCAGGGTGAGCAGGGCTACAGCGTAGCAAAAGCTCGAAGCAGCAGCGGGGCAGGGCAGCCACAGCCCGGTCTCCAGCAGGCCAGGGAAAGCGGCTTTTGGGGTACCGGCGTTGCTTCCAGCAGGAAGAAAGAACGGCCAAAAAGAAAGCAGCAGCAGCTCCTTTCTCTGCAGCTTCTCTCTCCCGACGCTCAGAGCGAACTGTCCCCACACCCAGGTGTAGACAAAAGAGTAGCCAGGCCCGCCCCACTCCCCTTTTTGTCTTTCTTAAGTACAGCTATTTGTCCCCTAGCAACATGCATATGGGAGAAAATTCCTTTAACAGGAAAACCTAAGACTAAACTAAAACCCCAACAAGGTGTTACTAATTAGCAGATCTATCAAAGATTCCCCAATGAGAGGCTCAAGTGAGCCCCCTCCCCAAGGAGCCTTCCCCTGGATGGTTCTATCTCAGGTTACAGAATGTGTTCTGGAGAGGACCTTGGGCTCTGGGGCACACTGATCCCCAGCTACGAAGCTTCTGAGATGTTGAGTCTCCTGGCTGAGCAAACAAGTCCAAGAATGGAGGCAAAAAGCACTGAGAATACAGAGGTTGTAAAAGGTATAACAGGGGTATAAAAGAAAAGGCAAAAAATCATTGTGGCATCAAGGGGACACCTGGAGGTGGCACTTGGGGACGTGGCTGAGGGGTGGCTCTGGTGGTGCTGGTGGGACTCTGGGATCTTGATGGTCTCTTCCAAGCTTGATGATTCTGTGGGATGAAGGGCTTCTGGATTCACCCTCTGGAAGAAACGTGGAATGAGCCCCTTGCTGGAGCAGGAAGCATCTGAGGAGAAGCTGCAACGCTGCCCCGAGCTGCTCAAACGCCTTCACCTCCTCAGTGCTGCTGCTGAAGAGCTCAGCACCACTGAAATCCCAGTTCCAGGAGCTTCATCTTGATCCAGATGAATTCAAACTCCCCAAAACAAGGAGTCACCACCCAGACGGGCTGAGGGGCTCCTGGGCAATCCGAGAAGGCTGGAAATTGTACCCCCATCCCAGGGAGGGAATGAACACAAGCTCACATGAGGGGAGACCTCACCCCTGCTCTCCATCCCTCCGAGGTGCAGGATTGATTGCTGGCCTTTTCCCAGGATTTAATCTGTTCCCTCCACTCTCCACGGCAGACCAGAAGCCAATTGATGCTGAACAATGTGGGGAAAGTTCTCTCAGGTTCTGCTTTGATGCCGAGCCACCGAATCCGAGGAGTAAAACAAAGTGGCTCCAGCTCCCTCCCTCCCCTCGGAAGGGCAGGATGGAAGGGAATTATTAATTCCACCTCCTACTGTTCCCAGCACTTCAGGAGGTTATTGCCAGCAAGAGAGCACAAGGGTTTGAATTTGCTTCCAAAACACCTTCAGCTGTCAGATTCCTCAGAACGATGTGTGAAGAAGAGCAGCTTCCCAGGAAAGCGATGGAAACGTTTCGAGTGCACAGACAGAATGTATTTATTTTTCAATTAAAAAGCCCTAAACCAGTGACAAAGCCACAAGGGTCAGAATAAAGTGTTCCTCACTAAAGAGAACAATATTTCCTGTTTGATGTCTCTGAAGTCAGGCCTGCATCTTCCCAGGCAATCCTTTGCAAGGGATTTTTTTAATCAGTCACCAAAATCACAGGCAGAAGCCACAACTCACTGCTTGCATGTGCTGTGACAGGAAAAGCAAAACTCCAAAGCCACGTGTCAGCATTAATTCATGTCACAGATCAAAAAAAAAAAAAGAGTCCTAACTGCAGCAGTGACAATTGCACTGGTTTTGTGGAACTCAAAGGAAAACGAGAGGCATTTTCAGGATGAGAGGACGTTGATTTCCCCCATACAGGTTCTTCCCCTCCCTTTACAGTATTTCCTACCAGCCACACAGAGATTCATGGATTTACTCCTTGGAGCCCAGCTGCTCCTCACCTCATCGGCCAAAGGAACCTGGGGGCCACACATCCCTAAAAACCTGAGAGACCTAAAGCTGCATCCACAAATCCCAGAATGGTTTGGGTTGGAAGGACCTTCAATCCCACCCAATCCCATCCCCTGCCATGGCAGGGACACCTCCCACTGTCCCAGGCTGCTCCCAGCCCCAATGTCCAGCCTGGCCTTGGGCACTGCCAGGGATCCAGGGGCAGCCCCAGCTGCTCTGGCAATTCCAGCCCAGCCCCTCCCAGCCAGGAATTCCTTCCCAGTTATTTGTACCCTGCTGGAGCAGCGGGGCCGTTCTCCACCACGGAGCTTCCAAGCAGGTGAGAGGTTCCCATGCCATGACCCCAGGGGGCAGCAGGAACCCAGCACCACCCACCACAGCAGGGGCAGGGAGCAGGGACCCTTCCCCACTCCCAAAACACAGAGCAAAGATTTATTTATGAGGCTCTTGAAGCCCCATGGAAGGAAGAGAAGCCCAGACCTGGATGCAGCTCTGCCCAGAGAGCCCTCACCCTCAGCACCAGCTCTGGGGGCTGTTCTGGCCTCCAGTGGGATTTCAGGAGCATTCCCAGGGCTCTCAGGAGTGTAAAGCAGCCACTGCTGGTGGAACAAACCACGCTGTGGCAGGGAATTTGCTGCCTGCATGAGGCAAGTGCGGCCAAAAATGCCAGGAGGAACAGAGCAGGGCTGAGGTGCTGCCCCAAGGAGGGATGGCACAGAAATGGGGAACAAACAAGCTTCTCACACAGAAATCCTCTACTAAAATAAACTCCAGGACAAATTGGTGCTGGGCGGAGACATTTCACCGTCATTTGGGTTATGGAAATAAATCTTGTGGCTCTGCTCGTGTTTGGAACCCTGTGAATATCAGGGCCTGCTGCTGTGGTGCTCAAACACTCGAATCACACACTTGAATCCATCAGCACCAAGTCTGGGCGAGCAAATGCTTTAGGGGATTGATTTAAAGGATTTGAAGTTGCTGAAGAGCAGTTGAAAAGTTTCTCAGGGTTTGGAGACATATCTGGACACTGAGACCCAGGTAAAGAGACTGAGCACAGCAGCTGAGCTCCTGTACCCCTCCCAGAAATTCCTGGGCAGAGGAGAAGCCACCAGAGGAAGGAGGGCCTTGGGTGTAGGTTTTAGGATATTCCACAACCCTTTGAGAGCCCTCCACCCCAAACACAGCAGGACAAGGAAGCTGCTGGGTGCCGGGAGGGCCTTGGATGTCATACGAGGTACCTGCAGTCTTTTGAGATTTGAACTGAATTAAAGGATTTGAGTTCTGGTCAGAGAGGAACACCCCCTTACCTGTTTACTGGGAGAAATGAGGAAGCCGAGAGCAGGGCTCTGCAGAGCCAGGGACACAGTGATTCCTGCAGCAGCACCTGGCAGGATGGACACAGCACAGGTCAGCTTGCACTCGGAAACCCAAGAAACCCCACGTTTCACAGGCTGTGCCAGCACATACCGGTTTTATTGCTCGGTGTTAAAACAAATCCAAAAGCCAATCACACAGAGGAAATCTTCCCCAGCCTGCACATCTGCCCTTCCCCAGAACCCAGCTGAGAGCAGGACCCCCTGCTCACCAGCACCAATAAAAGGTAAGGCACGATGCTGCAGATGAGACCAAGAGCAGTGATTAGCAGTGCTGGCTAAATGAGCTTATTCCTGAGGCTGTCGCTGTGTGGGGGCTGACAGAGCTCGGAGCAGGCTCCCACAGAGCCCCTGCAGCTCCTCTGGGCACAGACACAGAGCCTGCCTGGCTCTGAGCCAGGGGACTGCAGGAGCTCCAAGCTCCCTTCCCACCCCAGCTATCCTGTGATCCGGTGAAATTCTGTGAGAGACACATCAAGGGTGCCCAGATCCATGAGCTACCAAAGCCCGTGGTAGCCCATGGGCTCAGGGGGTGAGGGAGCAGCAGGAAGCTCCCCGGATGCCTTAGGGGAGCACCTCCACGGGCCCAGCACAGATGACACCCTGGCTGATGAGGTTGGGGTTTCCCAGTTTTAGCCAGAGAGATCCCAGCTGGAGTCACCTGAGAGACAAATCAGGAGCTGTTAAACACCCAGAAGGGATGAGGGATACCTGGAGTGGTTGTGTGAAGGCACTGACGGAATTCTGCTTCCCAGCAGCCCCTAAAGCCTGGATTAGCTTTTCCCAAACCCAGCCACTGCTCACAGCTGCTCTCTGAGCTCAGACTGGACTGCAAACCCATCTGTTATCCATGTAGGATCACTGCTGGAACGCTCAGCATTCCACTCCAAACCGGGGCTGGCATTGTCTGCACAGTCAGCCCAACTCCAAGGACAGAATTCCCAATCTGCCAGCCGGGAACCTGCATGGCACACAGAGCTCCCTGGTGTCCCTGTGACTGTCCCTGGGATTTGGGTCAGGGGTTTTCCTGGCTTCCTCCCAGTTTCCAGGTGAGGACAGGCTATTCCTGAGTCAGAGGAGCAGCAGGGGCTCGTGCCAGCATTACAGGAATGGCTGGGAATGGATAAATCCCACAGGAAGCCCTCCCAGCTGGCCCTTGCTCCCTTGAGGTGGTGTAGCCAAGGTGTGACACCCCCAGAGCTCACTGCAGGCTCCTCCCTGCTCCTCGGGGGGCTTGGGGCAGCAGCAGCTCCCAGCAATGGCCATGAATTAAAAACAAGTAACAAACCTACCCAATATTGAGTCCAACGAGCTCAACCAGCTTCAGACACAAGACAAGACCTTGTGTTCTTCAAATCCTTTAAGTTAGGAGAGCACTGGGTGGGGACAGGAGGGTCCAGAACCATGGATGTGTCCCAGGCCAGGCTGGATGGGGCTTGGAGCAACCTGGGAGAGGGGAAGGTGTCCCTGATGTTTTTCCTCCCTCTGTTCTGCTCAGAAGCCACAAATAAATGTTTAGTGAGAGTGATCATTTCCCTGTACACTTCTGGCCAGGCAAGAATTTTCTTTGAAACAGAAACTCTTACTTCTAAAGGCAGATATTAGCAAAACAACAATTACCTGCAGCTGCTGCTGCCATCTCCTATAATCTTCTCTGTTCACTTGAGCAGAGCCATTTTCTCTCTCCGGTGAAATTCCCAACATTCCAGGGGCACAGACGCTCCCTCACCAGCCAGCATTAATGTCGCCCTGCAGACACCCCCCACTCAGTCTTTCTCCAGCCAGCCCCACCAAACGTCCCAGAGCTGAGGATCCCACAGGAGAGGCTCTCAGCTGTCCTGAGCACCTGGAACTGGAGCTGGCAAACCCCAGTGCCAGAGCTCAGCCCTGCCGGTACCCAGCCCCTTCCCAAGCCATCCCTGTCACTCCCAGATAAATTAGCAGAGAATAAAAGATGCTCCAGACAAGGCCAGGTGAGGGGGTCACTGCAGCGGTCACGCTTCATTTCACAGCACTCCACCTCCAAATCCCACTGTCCGACCTCCAAATCCTGTATTCCAGACACGGCTGAGCTCCACGGAACTCTGTCTGCTCCTCGGGAAACACGGGATCACTTTACAACCTGCCCTCATTAGCCATGAAGCCCCAGTGCTTAATTAGCCATGAGAGGGGGGACATGGGGCAGGACCCGGCCCGGGCTCTGCCACCAGCCAGGGATGGAAAATGCGGCATTTTGGGGAGACCCCCACGGTTCTGGGAGGGTTTTTTACCTCCTGATCCTTAAAACTGCACAAGCTGGGCTCGTACTTGTACAGCTTTCCCTCGATTTGGGGGAATTATTCAGAAATAAACGGAATTGCCAGAGCAGCTGTGGCTGCCCCTGGATCCCTGGCAGTGCCCAAGGCCAGGCTGGACATTGGGGCTTGGAGCAGCCTGGGACAGTGGGAGGTGTCCCTGCCATGGCAGGGGTGGGGCTGGGTGGGATTTGAGGTCGTTTTGAACCCAAACCAGTCTGGGATTCCATGAAACCACTGGAGCAGGAGGTGTCCAAGCACCCTGGGAGTCATTCCTTGGGATTTGCACCTTCCTGAGAGACCCTGCTTTGCCAAAAGCTTTTGGATGCACTAAATGAGCTGCCAGAACAACTACTGCAAGGAAAAATAAAATAAATTAAAATAAATAAAATAAAATGAAATAAAATAAAATAAAATAAAATAAAATAGCAGCTGCTGAAGCCTGAGCTGTAACTTTATACTCAACAATGAGCTGCGTTTCCTTGGGACCTGATCCAGGACTCTTTTCTTCTTTTTATCCCAACGTATTTGCCTGGCAGAGGAATTCCAAGAGAAGGAAGGCAGAGTTTACCAAGTGTGATCCTCTATTAATAATTTTGGATTTGAGTTCAGTAAAGTCAGCTCAGACAGCACCAGAAAGCATCTCCTCCAGCAGAGCAGGAAAGTTTCTTAAGCAGCTCCTGATATCCAAAAGAAAATATAAATTACACTGTTTTTATGAAGGTAGAGAAGGGTTTGGGGTGAGAAGGATCTTAAAGCCCATCCAGTTCCAACCCCTGCCCTGGGGGTCTGTTTGGGGAAGCTCAAGGAAAGATCTTCAGAGTTTCCTCTCATCCAGCTGTCATCATAATGTGAATTTTACCTCACCCAGTTAAGTGAAAAGACTGAAACGTGCAGAGAGGAGTTGTGAGATGGAAGTTCTCCTGTTCCTCTTCCCAACTCTCATTAATTTATGGATATTCAGAAGTTTCGGATATCACAGGAAGGCTTTCAAGTGTGGGATCAAACCAACCCAACACAGTCCTTAGGATACAAAAGCTGCTGAGGACAGACAGATTCCGTGGAGAGAACGCCCGGAATCTCTTCCCAGCCTAAGGAAGAGCAAGTGATTGACAGCAAACCACAGTCAACAGAGGCAAAAGCCTTCATGCATCACGGTTCTCAGTTCCCTTTGTTGATCCATGTGCTGCCAATCATTCCAGCTCTGGTTAGCAGCAAGAAGCTGCTGCCTCCTCCTTCCCAGCAAGCTCCGGGATCGCTGCCGGGCCCTTCCTCTCAAGGCATTTAAATGTTCTCATCTTGTCCTCAGCAGAAATCCATCATAAACCTCTCCATCGCCTCCCACCCTGGGAAATGTCAGGCCGATCAAAGGGCTGAAAGGGGGGAATTAAAGCCCATTTTCGGCAGAGCTCAGTCGCTGCTCTGTTCCTGACCTTCAGGAGAACAGTCTGTAACGCAGCGGGTTCAGCCTGGATTCCAGCCCTCGGGATGGAGTCAGGAATGTGGGGCCCGTGGCAAAAAGGAATATTCCATCAGATTTAATCAGGATATGTACCTAAAGCTGCCCCATCTGACAGGTCCTGGTTGCAGTGGCCACTCTGTGGCTTTGATGAGCCTCAAGATCATTTTGTGTGGGAGGAGCAAAGGGAGAATTTCCAACACGGTGGCACCGGGAATTCATCTGCTTCCTCCTCTCCTCATCCTCTTCCCCCTCTCAGGGGCCATCTGAGACTGGATCAATTCCCCAGAAAGGAAATTAAATCCCACCCATCCCACCCCTGCCATGGCAGGGACACCTCCCACTGTCCCAGGCTGCTCCCAGCCCCAATGTCCAGCCTGGCCTTGGGCACTGCCAGGGATCCAGGGGCAGCCACAGCTGCTCTGGGCACCCTGTGCCAGGGCCTCCCCACCCTCCCAGGGAAGGATGAACTCCACATGAGCAGAACAAGGACCCATTCAGAGCTCATTGAACCATTTGCACAACCCCAGAAATCAACAGCAATGGATGCTTCGGAAATCCACTCGGATTTCCTCCCCTGGGCGAGATCACAGAGTCATGGAACTGGAAGGAACTCTCAAGGATCATCCCAGTCCCTGGCCCTGCCCAGACCCCCCAACAACCCCACCCTGGGCATCCCTGGCAGCGCTGTCCAAACGCTCCTGGAGCTCTGGCAGCCTCGGGGCCGTGCCCATTCCCTGGGGAGCCTGGGCAGTGCCCAGCACCCTCTGGGGAAGAGCCTTTCCCTGATCTCCCATCTCCTGCTCTCCTGCAGCATCCACATTCATTCCCCAGTGCAGCTGCTCCCTGTGCCAGAACAAACCACTCTGCTCCACTGAGGAACTGGGAACCCCCTGATTCCATCTGCTCCGTGTGCCTGCCTGGGAAGGGCTGGGTGCTTCCAGGGAACATCCCTGCCCAAGGGAGGACACGGAAAGCTCGGCTGTGTGTCCATCAGGCTCATCCCTGTGGCCCAGCTAAGCTGGAGAGGTGAATCCAATCCTGGCAGAAGTTTTACACAAGTGACAGGGTTTTTAATCCCCACTGATTTGTTATGGCACGGGAAGCATCAGAACAGCTTCCGTGGAGAAGGGGATTAATTCCCAAATCTCTCCTGCCCTTCATTCCAATCTTTTCCTGGAGGAAAAAAAAAACCCAGCAAAATCATTCAGGCTTTTTCCTTAAAGAAACCCTTCAGCTGTGGCAGCTCCTCTCCCAGAGGCCTCTCTCGGCTGGCAGGGCTGACTCCCCGTCCCTGCCTGGCGGGGGTGACAGGGATCTGGCAAAGCCAGGGAAGAGCAGCTGGAAAAAGGGAGCAAGCGCTGGATCCCAGCCTTGCCAGAGCTCTGCTGCAAGGCCTTGGCATCCCTCGTTCCTCAGTTTCCCCAGCTGGAAACACATGGATGAGCTCTCAGAGCACCTGGGGCTGATTCCTGACTCCCAGGAAGGAGTTTCCTCCTGTTATCCCAGGCGCATTTTTCCTCATCCATCGCCCAGAGCAGCTGTGGCTGCCCCTGGATCCCTGGAAGTGCCCAAGGCCAGCTTGGAGCAGCCTGGGACAGTGGAAGTGTCCCTGCCCATGGAACACAAGGTTGGTGTTTCCTAAGGAATCACCCTTTGATATTTAAGCTAAGTTTAATTAAATTTATCAATTACCACTTAAAATAATAATCTGAGGAAGCAAAACCTCATTTAATGGCAAATCCAAAAGCCTCCTCAGAGCTCTCCAGCAGTATTTACCTGATTAGAAGGATATTGGGGATGATTACGGTAACAAAATCCATCTGTGATAATTACTTACCTTCCACCGCTCTCGGAATTCAAGTTTTATGTTATATTTTCTTCTAAATCGAGCCATTGATCCTCCCATGAATTAGAATTACACCAGCTCGCAAAACACACAGACTAATTGAATAGTTAACCAAGTGCTCAATAAACTTCACACCTCAGTGTCCCGCCCTTTAAAGTGCTTAATTAGACCTTGCTCCTGCAAACGAGCTGTAAAGGAGGCTGTCTGGTTTCCCTTTTATTTAACTTTTACCTTCCAAGCACTTGACCAAACCAAGGAAGGCTTCGCCAGATTTCTTTTCATCTTTCACACTACGGAGCCGGTGGCAGCAGCTGAAAGATTCTAAAATATTTTTAAGTGTTCATCAATCCGCTTTGCCGCAGTGAAATTCTGGACGAGCCTGGATCTGTGAGACCCAGCTCAGCAAAGCCTAAACTGCTCAGCCCGGCTCAAGCTGCTCCAGGAGCTCTGCTGAATCCCAGCCTTCCACATTTGCACCCTCGGGAACTGCAGTGGGTTTAATTCATGGAACCCCGGGGTGCTTTGGGTGGGAAGGGACCTTAAATCCCATCCAGCCCCACCCCTGCCATGGCAGGGACACCTCCCACTGTCCCAGGCTGCTCCCAGCCCCAATGTCCAGCCTGGCCTTGGGCACTGCCAGGGATCCAGGGGCAGCCCCAGCTGCTCTGGGCAGCCCCAGAAGAGGCCAGAGACACCAACAAGGTGCTTCCCACCCCGGGCTGGTTCCCAGTTTCCTATCCCAGGGCCGGGATCCTTGTCAGGGGCTGCTCCCGGAGCTCTGGAGCCGCGCATGGACTCGGCTCCTGCCCCTCGCACTGCCGGGAGCTGGGACGGCTGCGGGCGCGCTCCGAGGTTGGATGTGCTCCGTGATTTATCGCTGTGGCTCTGAGACCCGCCTGCCCCGGCTCTCTGAAGTGCTGATTAACCCCGACTCCAGCTCTGGAGAAAGTTCCTGGCCTGGAGAACGCCTCTGGGCCGGCGCAGTCCTTGTGGCACTCCCAGCTGGGTCACCTGGGTCAGGGCAGGGCTGGGGGCACAGCCCGGTGGCAGTGGGGGAAGCACGTCCTGCTGCTGGATTCGGACGGTGTGGGCTCCAGGGGTTCGTTTTGATAAGATTAAAAATTGGAGACATCCCTGCCCACGGCAGGGGCTGGAACGAGATGGGATTTAAGGTCCCTGCCAACCCAAACCAGTCTGGGATTCCGTAACGGAGGAGAATAACGCTGGGAATGGGCTGCAGGAGGTCCCCCTGCCCAGCCTCCCCGGGGCAGCTGCGGCCAGATGTGAGTCCCTCCCCAGCCAGGCTGTCCTGGCCCGCTCCAGCAGCCTGGGACATTCCAAGGATCCAGCACTCTCCTCCTTCCCAACGCAGCCCCAATGCCGAGAACAGAGCACCCCGAGAACACACAGGACCCTGTTATAAATGAAGTCTGTAATTCGCGCTGTTATGTATAAAAATGAACTGTAATGAAACTATACAGAGCCAGTGTTTCAAACCCCCCACCAGCCTGGCTGAGAGGAAAATTTTACAACACTGGAGGAGTTGAAAAGGGAAGTTCTTTCAACATAAAAGTAATCAATAGGTGAGGATTCCACCCCAGATGGGGTTGGATCTTATCACCGGGACACTGACACTATGATGGCTTGATCGCTATCTTCTGATAGCTACATCTCAGCTGATAAGGAATTGGACATTCCGGGAACTCCTTTGAGGGTTCCAGGAATGGGAGACAGACAAATCCATCACCAAAGATGGACAATTCATCAGACCCAGGAAAGGCTTTGTGCGGCCCAACTCCGGGACAAGAAAACTTTATGAATATGCTAAATTACGAGAAGAATAGAATTAATTCGGACTCTGCCCAGGAACTGTATAAGAAGGAACCAGCCGAAGCAGCACCTGTGAACTTGGGAGCTCTGGTGCGATAGAGATCAGATCTGTGCGTGTTCACCCAGCTCCGACCCCGGGCTGGGGCTGCTTTTCTCCATCGTGGCTCTCTGTGTGACCGATCTTTCGGCTGCAGAATAAAATCTATTTCTTTAGTAAATTTAATTGGGCTGAATTTCTTTACCTCAACCCTTTAAAACACAAAAAACCAGCCCGAAAGGGGCCCTAAATCCCGATCCCCGCTGTTCCCAGATTTCCACATCAGCACAGCGGTGGGGATGATTTCTGGGAAAAGCTCCCATCAGTCAGGACCTGCAACCACTTAGAACTTTTTCTTGGCGAAAGCTTGGAGCTGCCAGCACTCAGCACAAGGTATTTAACAGCATTAACCACCCATTATCCTCTTCCTCACTGCTCTGCTCACTCCTGTCTCGGATTTTATTGTGCTTTTGCTCCCAGCTCCATTAAATGCCGCAGGAATCACTGTCTTGGAGACGATGGAAAATGCCAGGCTGTTGAGGGCAGAGGCAAAAGGAACCCAGATTATATTTAACTCACTTACAAATGTGTCATTTAAGCTGCTAAGGCTGTTAATTGGGAGCCATGATATGCTCATCATTTTAATTTCGGGCTCACTTAAGCTCCGTGCACATAAAAGCAGCAATTCCCAGCCTTTCTTTCCTGCTCTCACACAAATCCATGGTAGAGCCGGCACTGAAAGGAGATGGGAGCAGGCACCCCTCAACTTTGCTTCAATTTAGCAGGGTGATAATTAAAGTCACTCTCGTGGCATTAAGTGGCTCCCTGTGACACAGGAAAAATCTTGAAAGCGGAATTTCTTTTAAAGAAAATAATTATAAAAGCCTCTGAAATGGGTTTTGTCAGTGCGACGGCCGCTCTGTGCTGACCCCTCAGATGGCATCCACAGAGATCCAGGGGCAGCCCCAGCTGCTCTGGCAATTCCAGCCCAGCCCCTGCCCACCCTCCCAGCCAGCAATTCCCAATTCCCAATCTCCCATCCAGCCCTGCCCTCTGGCACTGGGAAGCCATTCCATGGGTCCTGTCCCTCCAGGCCTTGTCCCCAGTCCCTCTGCAGCTCTCCTGGAGCCCCTTTAGGCCCTGCAAGGGGCTCGGAGCTCTCCCTGGATCCTTCCCTTCTCCAGGTGAACATTCCCAGCTCTCCCAGCCTTTCCTCCTTAATTCCAGGTCATGGAATCACCCCCTGACTCCCCAACAACTTGGCTCTGACTCTCATTGGAGGCATCAATCCCTCCTCAGAGCAAAGTGCCAGGAGCTTTTACTGAAATGAATCCTTTGATCACATTCAAACTTTTCTCCCTGTGTGGATCATTTTCAAATTGAATCTAAAGTAAGGTGATTGCTCCCTTCAGTTGTTGGTGTTCTCCGGGGCTGCTGGCAGTGATAACGGTGATTATCAGCACAGGGACTGCCACAGGCAGCACTCCAGAGTGATCCACAATGGGGCACGTCAAACACCAAAATCCACAGAGACATCAGCGCTCCTTGGCCAACTTCACATCCTGGAATGTCTCTTTGGGAAGTTTGAAAGGTGCAATGAGACACGAGTGTTGGGGCTGGGGAAGTGAAAACTGAGGGAAGTTGTTCAAGGGAAGGAGGAGAGAATCAGGGAAAATCACATGGATCATATTCCTGGCCAAGAGACAGGCCGGGAGTGGGAAAAGCCCTCCCAGCCCATGGAGTCCCAGCTGTGCCCGATGCCCACCTTGTCCCAGCCCAGAGCTCTGAGTGCCACCTCCAGGAATTCCTTGGATACCTCCAGGGATGGGCACTCCAAAGCTCCCTGGGCAGCCCCTGCCAAGGCCTGAGCACCCTTTCCATGGGGAAATTCCTGCTGCTGTCCACCCTGAGCCTGCCCTGGCCCAGCCTGAGGCCGTTCCCTCTCCTCCTGTCCCTGTTCCCTGGGAGCAGAGCCCGACCCCCCCGGCTGCCCCCTCCTGTCAGGGACTTGTGCAGAGCCACAAGGTCCCCCCTGAGCCTCCTTTGCTCCAGGCTGAGCCCCTTTCCAGCTCCCTCAGGAATTCTCCAGCCCCTTCCCAGCTCTGTTCCCTTCCCTGCTCCAGCCCCTCCATGTCCTGGCCCTAAGAAATCCTCATACTGTCACAGAGCCCTCACAGGCAGAAGAGAATCCAAAGGCCCTGTGCTGGGTTCCAAAGTGGGAGAGATTCCCTGGATCACGGACGCCTCCCCAGAGTTCCCAGCTTCATCCAGCCAGCATCGAGCTGTGAGTAAAGAACCTCGCAGATATTCAGGGAAGCAATTCCTCCTGCTCCTAATCCTGCCAACACCAGTTCCAGACTAAAAGCACAACCCCAGCAGTTTCTGTTGGAGTTGATTCAGTGATTGGTAGCACAGAGGGAAAAGGAAAACCCAAAGCCCAGCGCAGTGTGGGAGCAGCGGGATCCGTGCTGTGACCGTGGCTCACGGGGTTTTCAGGGAGTGAAGGGAATTTTCCCCTCCACAGCTCTCCAGCTGGGCTTCAGCATCCAGCACCAGGCTGGAGCTGTGTGCTGGGAGAACAGGGAAAGCTGTGCCTGCTCCAGGGAACGATTAAACTGGGAGCTCACCCTGATTTACAGCAATGCAGCCAACAAAGCTCAGAACAGCGCCGCTGCAGAATTCCCAGTCCCAGGAATGGCTGCGAGGCAGGAGGCTGTGCCCACAGCCCTAAAATCCTGGAGACCAGCAGAGAATGGGATGGAATCAGACCTAAACATGCTCACAGCTGAGAATAAAGAAGCCAAAGGAGTGCAAGGCACTAGAAAGCACCAGAAATAAAGGGATTTTACAGGTATTCTAAAGGAATTTTACTCAGCCTGCTGTGTGGGTTTTGTGTCCAAAATAATTGAACTTTTTTCTTGTGTTTTTTAGATTTTCAGGTTTCTTACGTTTTCCTTTTGTAATTCCTTGTTTGAGACTTAACCCATCTGCAGAGCCCAGAGCCAGGATTTGTCACCTCGCTCCCCAAAGCCTTCCCTGTCCTCCCGCACAACTCCGAAGCTGCTAGAGGATCCCGGAATCCCAGGATGGGTCAGGCTGGCAGGGACCTCAGGGGGTCACTGGTGCCACTCCCTGCTCCAGCAGGGCCATCCCAGAGCCCAGGGCACAGGAGCGTGTCCAGAGGGCTCTGGAATATCCCAGGGAGGAGGCTCCAGCCCCTCTCTGGGCTCTGTTCCAGCCCGGGCCCTGCCCAGGGCAGCAGTTCTGCCTCCTGTGCAGGGCAATTGCCGGGCTCAGGCCCTGCCCGTGGCTCTGGTGCCCCCAGAGCAGAGCCTGCTCCATCCATTCAGATCCTTGGCTTCATCCCATGGAAATCAGAGGCATTTCTAACCATGGATATAAAATTAAAAGCCGGTGTTTGTCCTGTGAAGCCCAACCACACGAACTCCTGCTGGCGCCTGGAAGCTGAGTTCATCCGGAGATCTCCAGGGAAAGCACTTCCACTGTATCCAGCATATGGGAAACATTTCATTACGCCAGACACAACATCATCATTAAAACTGAAACCAACAAATGCAAATTCCCTCGTGTGTCTGGAAGCCGAGCACACTGTAATTAAAATAGAAACGGAGAGCATGAAGGATAAAAAGATGGCACAAAATGTTGTTTTGTTCCAGTTTGTTGGCGCCGCAATTCAGGCAGCACCTCCTCAGCAAGAGAAGTCCGTGCAGTCAGTGGAGTAAAAACACAGCCAAGGGAGCAGCAAATGGTACCTGTGAGGAGGAATTGTATTTTTTCAGCTCCAGATGTGAAAGAGAACAAGTGCCCCATCCAAACTTTAATATAGAAATGAAAGGTTACCCTGGCAAGGCCTTGATTATTTTGGAATTAATTCATGGTCCCGCAGCACAGGAAGGGTTTGGAGCTGCTGGAGGGAGTCCAGAGGAGGCACCAGGATCCGAGGGATGGATCAGGTCTGCTGTGGGAAAGGCTGGGAGAGCTGGGGGGGTGTTCGTCCTGGAGAGGAGAAGCTTTGGGGTGAGCTCACTGTGGCCTGAAGGAGCTGATGGGAAAGATGGAGAGAGGATTTCCAAGGCATGGAAGGACAGGAGCCAGGGAATGGCTTCCCAGTGCCAGAGGGCAGGGCTGGATGGGAGATTGGGAATTGGGAATTGCTGGCTGGGAGGGTGGGCAGGGGCTGGGCTGGAATTGCCAGAGCAGCTGGGGCTGCCCCTGGATCCCTGGCAGTGCCCAAGGCCAGGCTGGACATTGGGGCTGGGAGCAGCCTGGGACAGTGGGAGGTGTCCCTGCCCGTGGCAGGGGTGGGATGAGCTGATCTTTGAAGTCCCTTCCCACCCAAACCAGTCTGGAATTTTATAATTTTTTGCCTTTTGGCCTCTGGGCTCCCCAGTGGCCAGGAAGTAGCAGCTCCCACCTGGCTGCTCTGTGCTGGAGCTCCTGGCCAAGTGTGTCCCTGCTGGACCAGGGGGTTTAAAGCCCAGGGAGACCCAGCTGGGGTTGGCACAGACCCCGCACTCACTGCAGAATTTTCTTTAAAAATCAATTGAGATATAAATTCCATTTCAGTGCTGCTCCTCTTGATTGCTGCTTGCAGAAAACCATAAATAATTAATTACATTAGAGAAATGTCACTCAGCCCCAGTTTTGCTTCACCTGATGTGAAAAATGACCACTTTAAAGACAAAACACTGTCAGGCTCTTCATCTTTATCCTGCCCCGCTGTCTGTTCCCCTGCATTATAAAAACCCAGTGTCTCCATGTAACCAAGTAATTATGTTTGAAGCCATCCTCAGGCACGGTGATTTATCCATGGGAGGAGGGTTTATCCCAGGCTGACCCTGCCAGAGGAGGAGGTCACAAAGTCTCTTAAGAGCGATGTCAGGTCCCTGAAGATCCACAGAACTTTTGCCAAGACTCATCCATTCCCAGAACAACTCCAAGACCATTTTTAAAAGGCACAGGAAAGCTTCAGGCATCAAGAAAGCACCAAGACATGAAGTGATCCCAGGTCTGGGTAAGTTCAGTCCCACCATCCCCCTCTCCCCTGGTTGCTCAGGATCATTCCTCGAGCAGCAGTGCTGGGATCACATGGAGCTCGTTCCAGCCCTTCTCAGCAGGAGGACACAAGGGTGGAGTGTTCCTGATGCCATGAAGGTGTTTTGCCTTTTCTTTTATACTCCTATTTTACCTTTTTTACAACTCCTGTTGTAAAATCCCTTTTCCCCTTCTAACCATGTTTGACTCTTGATTTTAAGACCAGCAAAAGGCATCATTCCCAGACCTTGGCAGGGAATTTGCAGCTTCATATTTTTATGTGCCAACAGCTCTGTTGTGTCAGCCCTGTGGAGGAACACACTGGTGGGGTCTCCTACCCAAGAATATCGAGTTTTACACCCAAAATTTGCAGATTTAAACTCAAAAAAGCCCAGAGCTAAAATGAAAAGCTGGAGATTCCTGTGCTGGGTTCAGCTCTTGTGGCTCTGATGCTCAAAGAGCCTCTTGGAGCAGTAGGAGGAGGTTTCTCACAGGGAAGAGCTTAAGGATGGACTTCCTGCTGTGTTTTGGGGTGGAGGAAGAGCTGGCAGACTGGAAAGAGAATAATTCTGATAAAGATGCGGTGCCAAGAGACCCCAAAGTGGCAGTGATTTGCAGTGTCTGCAAACACAGCGTGGGCTGAGCTGCAGCCTCCGAGTTCATGAATTCCCCTCACCCCTCCATGCGTGTCCTGCAGGGAATTGTTATCGATCATCGAGGATCAAAGCCAGCGTTAAACTGCAGGAGGAGCTTTATCGCCCTCTCAGATGGAAAACCAATACACTGCAGAAAGGCACTTTGAACGGGAGACAGTCTCCAATGAGGATCTTTATTCATCTGTCTGTTTTCAAAGCCAGCTGTAACTTCACTCCATGGAAAAACCATTCCCTTTCAAGTGCCTGAGGACAACGGGAGGCAGCAGCCAGCTCCCTGTGCTGCCCTGGTAACCAAATCGCCTAAACCAGCGTCACCTGAGGATGCTGCAGCACGGATCTTCAGTCCAGCCTGGCATCACTTCTCCTGTCTGACCTGATAAATGGGGCTCCTGGCACCTTTAATCTACACAGAAATTAAACTCTTCAGACTCTCTGTGCTGCCACGAATAAATTACATGTTTGTTTGAACGACTTGGAAATTTCCCTCTGACAAATTCTAGAGGTATAAATAACCCTGAAGCCTTGCAGGAAGATGAACAGCCCCGTTGTATCAATCATAACTCACCGGGCAAACAACGCCCGGGTTTAAATCCACGCCCAAAGGAGTGTGAGAGGCACTGGGTTGATGTTGCCCTAAGCAAGCTGGGCTCAGCTGGGTCCAGCGGGTGCAGCAATACTCCAAGAGGTCTGGATTCCATTAACAATTCCCAAAGGAAGATCCTCAGGCAGTTCCCCTCGTTCCAAAGCCGTTGCATCCCAGCTCAAGGGGCAGAGCCCCACCGGGGATTGCTCAGCCCGGGGTCAGAGCCAGCCTGGCAAAATCCAACTTCCTACCAGGAAGGACCGAGCCATCTTCATGAGTCTGTGATTCTGGGATTGTAGAATTGTCCCTCGCTCTTGGAAACACCCCCAAAACAGAGACCTGCTCTCTCTGTGCCCCTGCTCCCCTACAGACACAAACAGCAACTCCCTCCCAACCTGCAGCCTCCTTTGGGTGTGGAAAAGGACAAATTGCTCTAAAGGATCAGGATTTTCCTGCCTAAGAAGCAAAGCAGGGCACCTACTGCAATAATCCTGGGGTTTATCCTTGTTCTGGACGGGCCAGGAGTGAGGGTTGAGACCAGCAGCTGCAGAACTGAAGCCTCGGTAACGTGCAGGACTCAGTCAGGGGCTGGCGGGGGATCCAAGAATTGTTTCTGGCAAAAACCAGCAATTCCATCATCAGTTTCCTTGTCCTGAGTCTCCCAGCAGTCTTTTCTCTCTCTTCCATCCCTGAACAACTTGTGAGCAGCCAAAATCAACCTTTGGCTTCAGTGAGAATAGGTCAGCCTTGCTAACAAAGCCAGGCTCACATTCCAGAGCAAATAAAAGCATTCATTTTTCAACTGGCAATAAATTCGATTTCCCTGCAGGACTGATTTTCACCAAGTTATGAGATCTGACACTTGTGGTATTAGATAACTCTGTTGCCTTTTATTTCTGGGTTTGAGACATCAAGTGGCAAAAGGGGAAATAAAAATGGCAGGAAAGAAAAGCTGTTCCGAGGACAGAACGGTCCATTAAGCAAAAATTCAAACCAACTCATCTTTGGCTCTCGGTGGCTCAAATTCAATCCTGCTCCTTCCCTCCAGGCTGTTATTAACACTGGTATAATGAGTAACTAAAATCAAACTCCAGTGAATAAATATGTTCAAAGGCATTTTGTTATTTCTGCAATTAGAGACAAACTGCCACGGTAGAGCTAAAAGCTTTGGGGAAATCACATCCAAGGAAACTCTGCCACAACCGCAACCCTTGGGCTGCTCTGAGCACGTGCAGCCAATGCTGGGGAGGAGCTGGAACCCCAAACCCAAACCTATTTATTCCTTGTGTCTGCTCAGGTGGGAAGTGGTTCTGGAATGGGAGAGCCCATGGCCAGGTCATCTGTGTGTCCTGGGGAAATTCCCACTGGATGTGTCCAGGGCAGGGAACGGAGCTGGGAAGGGGCTGGAGCCCCAGGAGAGGCTGAGGGAGCTGGAAAGGGGCTCAGGCTGGAGCAAAGGAGGCTCAGGGGGGACCTTGTGGCTCTGCACAAGTCCCTGACAGGAGGGGGCAGCCGGGGGGGATCAGGGTCTGGGACAGGACAAGGGGAAATGGCCTCAGGCTGGGCCAGGGGAGGCTCAGGGTGGATATTGGGAAGAATTCCTTCCTGGAAAGGGCTGTCCAGCCCTGGCACAGAGTAAAGCCCAGGGCAGTGCTGGAGTGCCCATCCCTGGAGGGATTTCCAAGCCCTGTGGATGTGGCACTTGGGGACATGGGGCAGTGTGGCCCTGGCAGTGCTGGGGGGCAGCTGGACTCGGTCTTGCAGGGCTTTTCCAACCCAAACAATTCCGTGATCCTAAGGAGCCTAAAGCCTTTTGGGCATGGCACTGGTGATGAGGACAAGGCTCTGCCTGGCCCTGGGCTGTGGGAGCTCTCAGGAATCCCCTCCAGGACTTGGGGTGAGGCTCCCAGTCCCCCCTAGGGCTGTCCTGGTGCCCCTGGGTGACAAGGGTTTGTACCAGAGAACAGAACTCACTCTGTGAGTTCAGCACCACAGGGCCCCCGTGCCCAGCACTGCAGACAACAATTACATGAACTTAGCAATTATTTATCCCAGCAAAACTCAAAGGGGATTTATCCTTGGAAGAGACATGGTAATAAAAGGGAAAGGATCAGGCAGCCAGGATTTAAAAACCCCTCATTTCCTCCTGTGACTGGCTAACAGGCTTTTGGAAAGCAGAAGACAGTAAATGTCATTTATTTTGACTTTAATAATGCTTCTGAGGCTCTTTGGCGTGACATTTCCGAGCGAGCCAGGAAAACAGGGATAAAACAAAGCAGAGTTAGGAAGGCAGAACATCCTACCGAGAGAGCAGCTCCCCATGACCAGGGGACAGCCGAGTGTGTCTCTGCATCTCCTTGAGACTGTCCAGCCTTTCCCTGAACAGCCTGGATGAGGAAAAGCACCACAGGCACAGTCAGGGTGGTCTGTGAGCAGCTGGGGTGGCCAGGCTGAGAATTCAAAGGGTTTGTGACAACTGGAAAACAGATTGGGAAAAACTATTTCAGTTTATACTGAAACAACTGAGAAGAGCCAAGTGTTGCACGGAGCAGGAGCTGCTGCAGCAGCACAGGCTGGGGAGACAGGGGAAGGCAAAAAGGGGTTGTGGCTGGGCTGGAATTGCCAGAGCAGCTGGGGCTGCCCCTGGATCCCTGGCAGTGCCCAAGGCCAGGCTGGACATTGGGGCTTGGAGCAGCCTGGGACAGTGGGAGGTGTCCCTGCCATGGCAGGGGGGGCACTGGGTGGGATTTAAGGTCCTTCCAACTCAAACCATTCTGGGATTCTGGGATTAACACTGATGCAAACAGGTCTGAAAGCATCACACCAGACCAGCAGGAAAAGACACCTGGAGAGGAATTGAGTCTCCTCTTCCCACTGAACTTCTGTAAGTGACTGGAGTGATCCACCCCCAGCTGGCAGCAGGGCAGGGTTAGAGCAGCTGGCATAAAATCATGGAATATCCTGAGCTGGGAGGAACCCTCAAGGATCATCCCATCCCCTGTCCCTGCACAGACCCCCCAACAGCCCCACCCTGGGCATCCCTGGCAGCGCTGTCCAAACGCTCCTGGAGCTCTGGCAGCCTCGGGGCCGTGCCCATTCCCTGGGGAGCCTGGGCAGTGCCCAGCACCCTCTGGGGAAGAGCCTTTCCTGATCTCAGCCTGAGCCTGCCTGGCACAGCTCCAGCATTAATTTCACTATGTGCCATTCATTCCATTAATAAATCCAAGCCATTGTCTCTGCATTTAGTGATCCCTCCGGACCGTGGGGAGGGTGTAACTTGGCCCTGCCTTGCAGCCAGGTTTGGTGTGTGGCTCTTTCAGATGGTGAGGCCTGAACAGGCCCTGCTGTGTTCTGTGAGGTGTCAGGGGGGCAGATCCATCCTGCTGCATTCCCAGGACAGAACAGGCTGCTCCAGGCTCCATTTCCAGGGCCCTCCCTCCTCCCAGCTGGGAGTGTGCAGGGAGTCACTGCAAGGTGGCTCTGAGCGCAGCAGAGGCAGCGCTGCTCTGATGTGATGTGACACATCAGCTGACACCTTCTGTTTGGTGTGGCACAGCCTGGCCTGCGGAGCCAACAAATGAAATCCCAGCTGTCAAGCGCCCAAATTAAAAATAAATCACTTGCTGACCCCTGAACCCCAGCTGACAACTCAGCCCCCCCACGGCACCGCGTCCCTCTCCCTTTCCATCCTCTGCCATCGTTCCTGCCTTCACGTGTTCTCCAGGCCTGGCCTGGCAAAGCTCTGCCCACCTTCAGCTGCTGAGTGCAGGCTCTGGGCAGTGACCCATGGCCACAGGGGTGGGCTGCAGGGATGGAGGGATGGAGGGATGGATGGGTGGATGGATGGGTGGATGGATGGGTGGATGGATGGATGGATGGAGGGATGGATGGATGGATGGAGGGAGGGATGGATGGATGGATGGAGGGATGGATGGATGGATGGATGGAGGGATGGATGGATGGGTGGATGGATGGATGGATGGAGGGATGGATGGATGGATGGATGGAGGGATGGATGGATGGGTGGATGGATGGATGGATGGATGGATGGATGGATGGAGGGATGGATGGATGGATGGATGGATGGATGGATGGATGGATGGATGGATGGATGGAGGGATGGATGGATGGATGGGTGGGTGGAGGGATGGATGGATGGATGGGTGGATGGATGGAGGGATGGATGGATGGAGGGATGGATGGATGGAGGGATGGATGGATGGATGGATGGATGGGTGGATGGATGGATGGGTGGAGGGATGGATGGATGGATGGATGGAGGGAGGGATGGAGGGAGGGATGGAGGGATGGATGGATGGGTGGATGGATGGAGGGATGGATGGAGGGATGGATGGATGGAGGGATGGATGGATGGGTGGGTGGGTGGAGGGATGGATGGATGGATGGATGGATGGATGGGTGGATGGAGGGATGGATGGATGGAGGGATGGATGGATGGATGGATGGGTGGATGGATGGGTGGATGGATGGGTGGAGGGATGGATGGATGGGTGGATGGAGGGATGGATGGATGGAGGGATGGATGGAGGGATGGATGGAGGGAGGGATGGATGGATGGAGGGATGGATGGATGGAGGGAGGGATGGATGGATGGGTGGATGGATGGATGGATGGAGGGATGGATGGATGGATGGATGGATGGATGGATGGATGGATGGATGGAGGGATGGATGGATGGAGGGAGGGAGGGATGGATGGGTGGAGGGATGGATGGGTGGAGGGATGGATGGAGGGATGGATGGAGGGATGGAGGGAGGGATGGATGGATGGAGGGATGGAGGGATGGATGGAGGGAGGGATGGAGGGATGGATGGAGGGAGGGATGGAGGGATGGATGGAGGGATGGATGGATGGAGGGGTGGAGGGATGGATGGAGGGAGGGATGGAGGGATGGATGGATGGATGGATGGGTGGAGGGATGGATGGATGGATGGAGGGATGGATGGATGGGTGGATGGATGATGGATGGGTGGATGGATGGATGGATGGATGGCGGGATGGGATCAGTCTGGGGGAGGCCTCCCTGTGTCAGCTGGAACTGGGCCCTGCTCCTGCTCCCTGAGGATGTGCATGTGCTGTTCAGGCAGTGCTCTGGGGAGGGTGAACAAGAGGGTCACCAGTGCCAACCGTGCCAGCCGAGCCTCAGCCAGGGGCCAATGGACCCAGGGATTAATTCCTGCCTGGAATGCCTCCCCACAGACGGGCCCTGGTACCCCTGGGTGGCTTTAACCACCTCAGTGCCAGCCAGGTGGGAACCACCATAGAGCAGAATCCTGGAATGGTTTGGGTTGGAGGGGACCTTGAAGCCCACCCAGTGCCAGCCCTGCCATGGCAGGGACACCTCCCACTGTCCCAGGCTGCTCCCAGCCCCAATGTCCAGCCTGGCCTTGGGCACTGCCAGGGATCCAGGGGCAGCCACAGCTGCTCTGGGCACCCCGTGCCAGGCTGGATGTGAGTGATCCAGGGGGTTTGTAGAGTGTAGAAAAGATCATTTCTTGATGTAGGCGATTGCTGAAATGAGCAGGGGAGATGCTCTGTGGGACCTGAACTCAGAGCAGGAAAGAACTCATGGATAACGCAGCCTTGGATACAGTGACCATGGGAAAACGTGGAGTTCAAGGCACTCGGAGGAGAGAGCAAGATAAGCAGTGGAAATAGAACCATGGGCCCCAGAAGGAAATCATTTCAGCCTCTTTGTGGGCCTAACTGATGAAAATATGTCCCTGGGGGGTGAAGGGGCCCAGGAGAGCTGGGTGACACTAAGGACAGCTCCTGGAGTGCCATGTCCAGCTCTGGCTCCGTGCACATGAGGGATAAGGACGTCCCTGCTGCCTGACAACACCTGCCCAAGTTTATTTTCAGTTATCTCACTGTTTTCTACGCCCTTCTGTCCTGCAGAATGACACTGAACCCAGGCACAGATCTCTCCATAAATCCCATGGTCAGATCCCTTCTAAATCAAGGCAAGAGGAACCGGTGCTGTAACACAACTCTCTGAGCCTGTGTCAGTGGCTGCAGCTGAGAGCTCTGAGCTGTGTTTTCCATTTCAGACACATCCTCTGAGCAAGAAAAGAAACTCCTCTCTAGATATGAATAGTGAAACTCATCAAGAACTCCTGTTTCCAGGTAAATTCTGTCAGGATGTTTGGCAGCATCAAAAAGACCTTCAAATGGACTATTTAGCAAATAGCCTTGTCTGTGAGAGCTGAGAGATTGAGCAACGCTTCATGATTCATGTCCTGCTTTTCTTAGGGGGGGGTAATAAATCACACAGGGTGTTTTACCTGCGGAGAGGCAGAGAGAGGGTGCTCTCTGCTCTGCACCTTCATTATTTGTCTCCAGCTTCAAAGCCCAGAGCTGGCTGAGAGCTCGGAGAGGGACAGATAATGATGCCCCGTAATCAGCAGAGTAATCACGAGATAGCTCTGTTACATTCCTCTCCCCGGAATATTAATGGAGTGAGGACATTGCATACGGATGCGCGACAGGGCTTTCAAATCCTTCCAAATGGCTCCTCAGGCCATTACTGCTGCTGCTGTGCTGCTCTGTTCTCTGGCTGGGGGGGAAAGTGGAACAGTGAGGAGCAGTGCAGCCTTGCCTGCCTTCTCCACCGAGCCACAGCACAGAGAAGAAGCGCCGTGTGCTGAAAACAACGGCGTTTTAACCTCCAGAACCAATCCTGGACTCACCCAGGCTGCCCTGAGAGAGAGCAAGCAGCCAGAAAAATGCATTTCACCCAGGTGGAGCCACAGCACCCGTGCTCTGTGGGCCCCCCTTGCATGAAGCCCCTCAGCACCCCCAGAGTGGTCCCAGAGCAGCAGGGCCCTGCTGTTGTCCCCTGTCCCAGTGCCCTGTGTGCCCCCCAGCAGTGCTGGACATCCCAGCAGGACCGTGCTGTGCCCCAGCACACAGGGACTGCCCGGGCTGTGCCCTGAGGGACGTGGCACGAGGAGCAGAGGGGCTCACACCGCACTGACAGCGCTCGGGGGCACTGCCAGGAAATCAGGGCTCTGCGGGGTGCGCTGCCAATGAGCGATCTTGGGATCACAGAATTCCAAGGAGGTTGGAAAAGCCCTCCAAGATCAAATCCAACCATTCCCCAGCACTGACCCATGTCCCCAAAGTGCCACATCCACAGGGCTCTGAAATCCCTCCAGCGATGGGGACTCCAAACCTCCCTGGGCAGCCCCTGCCAAGGCCTGACCATCCCTTTCAGTGAAGAAATTTTCCCAATATCCAAACTAAACCACCTTGGTCCTGTCCCTGTTCCCTGCCAGCAGAGCCCGACCCCTCCGGCTGCCCCCTCCTGTCAGGGACTTGTGCAGAGCCACAGGGTCCCCCCTGAGCCTCCTTTGCTCCAGCCTGAGCCCCTTTCCCAGCTCCCTCATTGGATTTGTGCTCAGAGCAGGGTGATTCTGTGGACAAATTCCAGGGCACCTCTGTTTCCCTTGGGTGCTCTCCCAGAGGACTTCAGGCATTTGATGCATTGAGCAGGAATCCACAAAGTTCTTCTGGAGCAGGGGAACCATTCCCAGTGCTGGGCTGGGCTGGGACACAGGGTGGGCACACAAGACCTGGGAGAGACAAGCCCTCCTTGGAAAGGGTCTTTCCAGGCCTGGATGCAGCATTCCAGAACACACTCCATCAGGATCTCGCTCTCATCTCTTGGCACAGCCACCCAAACTGCTGCCAGGGTCGCCCCTCCTGTGCTCCAACCCCCAGCTCCACATGGATGCCTCCCACAGGAAGGGAGGGATGCACAGAACATCATGGGAGAGTATTCCAACGCAAATCCTGCTCTTAACCGTGGAATATCCTGGCTGAAAAGGGACACACAGGGATCATGGAGTCCAACTCCAGACCCCACACGGACACCCCAACAATCTCCCCCGTGCATCCCTGGGAGCGTTGTCCAAACGCTCAGCACGGCCCAGTGCCCTGGCAGCACTTCCAGCCTCATCCAAGTGTCTCCATCATTCAGGTTTTCCCAGGAGGTGCTGAAGCCATCTCTTGCCACATCCTGCAAAAAATGTTTTCAATTTCCCCCCTGAAGCAACCCACAGAAAAATATAAGTTATTCCTGTAACTTAATTCAAATTAATTTGTCCCCAAAGGCAGGTTCATTGTGCTGTGTGTGCTTATTTCTCTCAGTTAAACTGAATGACTCCAATTTTTACCAACTTCTTTCTTTCCTGAGGTCAAGGAGGGCTGTGAGCAGGTATCACGGACCTGAAGGGGCAGTCCCTGACCTCTTTATCTTCCTTGTAGCCACATCTCCTCCCTGAGCAAATTTATTCTCCACAGACTGATAAAAAATATGAAAAACAGCAAGTCAGATCACTGGAGAGGCTTAAAATAGCAAAAAATTCCAAGGACTCCCTGGTAATTCATCCTTTCAGTGTCTGAAGGGGCCTGCAAAGAAGCTGGAGAGGGACTTGGGACAAGGGATGGAGGGACAGGACAAGGGGGAATGGGTTCAAACTGACAGAGGGGAATTTTAGGTGAGATATTGGGAAGGAATTGCTGGCTGGGAGGGTGGGCAGGCCCTGGCACAGGGTGCCCAGAGCAGCTGGGGCTGCCCCTGGATCCCTGGCAGTGCCCAAGGCCAGGCTGGACATTGGGGCTGGGAGCAGCCTGGGACAGTGGGAGGTGTCCCTGCCATGGCAGGGGTGGGGCTGGGTGGGATTTAAGGTCGCTTTAACCCAAACCACGGTGGGATTCTGTGAATTCCAAACCCTGCCCCAGGCTTGAAGGCATGAGGTGAAGCAGTTGGAGCAGAGCATCCACGAGAACCTCCCACACCGCGTTCCCCCACTCAGCTGAGGAGAACATTCACGGCCTGTGCTGATTTTAATCCCAGTCCTCGGCAGGACGAGCACTGGAACGTCCCTTGCCAAGCTGGAAAGGGCTGGCAGTCTGTTCAGCAGCACAAGTCCCCGGCAAATCCGAGGAGAGCGTTCGGATCAGGAGCACGGGAGGAGCTGTCCCCTCGTGTCCCCCCGCCCTGCGCGGGGCAGACGCACCCACGGAGCAGCAGCTCCAGGGCGGCCGTGCTGCTGCTCCCGGCAGGAATTCCTGCGGCTGGCGGCAGGAATGACATCCAGGCTGGGCACGCCACCTGCTGCTCCCGGTGGCGATTACAGGGCAGCAGGGATGGGATGTCCCGCTCTGCCTCACAGGGGAAGCTGCGCCTGGGACCGCGCTGCTGTCACTGTCACCAGCAGGACTGGGCGGGGAGAGTGCTCCTGAGCCCTGACCCACACGGGAATGATGAGAGAATAACCCCGCTCCAGTGCAGTCCCGGGAGAGGGCACAAAGCTGCTGCTCTTTGCTCCGTTTGGGAAGGAGGGAATGGCAGGGACACCTCCCACTGTCCCAGGCTGCTCCCAGCCCCAATGTCCAGCCTGGCCTTGGGCACTGCCAGGGATCCAGGGGCAGCCACAGCTGCTCTGGCAATTCCAGCCCAGCCAGGAATTCCTAATTCCCAATATTCCATCCATCCCTGCCCTCTGGCACTGGGAAGCCATTCCTGTGTCCGTGGCCTCTCAGCAAAGTCTCCAGTGCCCAGCTGCATTCCCATGTCCCTTCCCGGGGTCCCTCTTCCCAAGCTGCACAGCCCACACACCCCAGAGATCTGCAGGGGAAGCTTCACACGGGGACCTCTCAACATGAGCCCTGTGGATGTAGGTGACAGTGACATCCCGAGGATTTCCCCAATTCCCCATTTCCAGTGCTTTTAATGTCTTCATTCCAGGGTCCATGAGCTGTGTGCTGTGACTGCACAGCTGGGACTGGCCCCAGGACTCCTGTTGCCCACATTGCAGAGGGCTTCGAGGTGGGAAGGCTGCATCAGATGTGGCCTCAGGCCCCTCTCTGTCCATGTGGGATCTGCCCCTGGAGCATTCACCACCAGAATTCCACGCAGGGAGCAGCCCTGGGCTGGGACATCGGCCCCTGGCCAGGTTTGACTGGAAGAAAGCAGCAGCCAGCCAGGAGGGCAGAATCAGCATCTGGAGCGATTCAATTTGAAATTAATTACATAAATTATGTAATGAGGAAAGATGAGCTGAATTAGTGTTCCAGCACGAGCTCGGAGAGCGTGACCAGGGCCTGAGCCTCGAGCTCAGCACCATCACATCCCTGCCCACAGCTCCTCCGGTGCACCGGCTGGGAAATACTTCAGCTTCCAGACAGGGAATTGCTGTGGGCAGCACCTGCTCCTGCTGGAATCCCTGCTGGCACCTCGGTGACCCCAGGATGGCAGTGCCAGCCCCAGCGGGGCTCCGGGCTCAGCGAGTGCCAGCGCTGGCTCACGGCTGACCTTGGGCTCTGCCGAAGGGACGGCTCCGCCCGCGGGGGCAGCCAAGTGGAAAGCTGAAACCATCATCTTCCAAAGAGACTGGAGGTAAAAAAGCCTCAGGGACAATCTTTTGTCAGTTCCTGAGACTTGATTAACTGCCTTAATTCCACATGATTAATGGCTCTCAGATCTCGGGAGGCCCGAATCTCCGTGCATGTGGTGTGACTGGAGAATCTTCCTTCTCCAAACTCCTGCAAGCTGCTCCAGAGCCACATTCCCAGTGCCCTGACTGCCGTTCCCCCTTCCTTCTGCTCTCCAGTGGGAATGACTGCAGCGTGGGAGCACGGTGCTCAGAGCATGGCTGTATTTCCATGTCCCTGGGTCCTTCAGCAGCGCTGGCAGGGGACTGTCACTGCTGTGCTGCCACCCTGACCCTGCTGATGGCGCTCCCTGAAGCACAGACGATGCCTGGGGTGTCTCCTGAGCTGGCACTGCTGGGGCACCTCGAGTGCCCTGGCAGTTCTGGGCTCCTCACGGCAAGAGAGCCCTAGAGGGGCTGGAGCGTGTCCAGGGAAGGGAATGGAGCTGGGAAGGGGCTGGAGCCCCAGGAGAGGCTGAGGGAGCTGGGAAGGGGCTGGAGAATTCCTGAGGGAGCTGGGAAGGGGCTCAGGCTGGAGCAAAGGAGGCTCAGGGGGGACCTTGTGGCTCTGCACAAGTCCCTGACAGGAGGGGGCAGCCGGGGGGGTCGGGCTCTGCTGGCAGGGAACAGGGACAGGAGGAGAGGGAACGGCCTCAGGCTGGGCCAGGGCAGGCTCAGGGTGGACAGCAGCAGGAATTTCCCCATGGAAAGGGTGCTCAGGCCTTGGCAGGGACTGCCCAGGGAGGTTTGGAGTGCCCATCCCTGGAGGTGCCCAAGGAATTCCTGGAGGTGGCACTCAGAGCTCTGGGCTGGGACAAGGTGGGCATCGGGCACAGCTGGGACTCCATGGGCTGGGAGGGCTTTTCCAACCTCAGTGATCCTGGGACTCTGACATTTAAACAAGAGATCTGTGGAACTGATGCCTGAAGAGGCCTCCTAGGCACAGAGACTGGACAGGAGTAAGGGAATAAGGCAGGGATTTATTTGAAAGGCCTTCAAAGGTACCCCTGGGCAGCCAGAGGCCACTGCCCAGATGGACCCCAAGGTGGACGGCAGGGCACGAGTTCTTCACACTTTTATAGGTTGGATTCATTTGCACAGCAGGGTTCATTCTCCAATTCAAGCTTCAGTTAATGATGTAATTTCCCCAAGCTTGCCCCCCTGTAGAGGCTTTTGGTTTATACTTTTGGGCCTAGGACGGTCTGGGTGTCCTTGGAGAGCAGGCCCGGAGAGGCTTTGTTCTGTGTGCCTGGCACAGAGAGCAGCAGTGAACAGGGTACAAGGAACTGCAGAGTCACACACCAGGCACTGCGGGGTCTGAGAAACAGGAAAGTTAAAACCTAAGGCATCATTTCCTTACATCAACACAGCAGAACAAACTGGGAGTAACCTCCAAAAAAAGTTAACAAATCTCTAGTGAAGAGTCAGCAGAACCCTGCTGCCCAAGGGGGCAGGGAGCAAACCAATCCCACCCTCCCGTGATCATCACTCAGGGATGCTCCTGAGGGCAGCAGTGAGGGAAGCCCGGGCAGATGCTTCCAGCCCTGCAGCCCAAATCTGTGCCCAAAATACAGATGGGAGGAGAACAGGAGAAGGAAGAAGGAAGCATTGGCCTCATCCCCTCGCAGGACCTGCTGCTCCAGACATTCTCTGGATGAACAAGGCTGGTTTCACAGCTCTTGGCAAACATGGGGACGCTGAACATTTGGATTAATTATTATAAACGAGACTAAATTAATGCACTGAAGGAGCAGGAGGTGGTTGAGCACACATGTTCCACACAGGCCCTACACAGCCAGCAGTGAACCTGTGGTGGCTGGATCATTAATCACCTGTCACAGGTTGAACCAGTGGAGACTCCAGCAAAAATCCACAGCATTTTACACAGCACTGCTCCAAGAATTCATCCCATTCCTGCCCTGGTTAATGGAATGCAAGGGCTGTGCATCTCCAGGATCTATAAATAAACTTCCAGGCCTGACTTGCTGCTCCTGTGCTTAATGGTGGGGAATTGCATCCCGGAGTTTCTGGGGCAGGCACACCTGGAGGATGTGGAGGGAACACCCAGGGGTGGTTGTGCTCCCCTGCAGTGGAATAAGAGAGGTCAGGGCAGCAAACCCCAGCCCAACTGGACCCTGAGGTGAGCTGTGGGAAGGCAGAGGGGAGCTCACAGCAGCTGAGTTTCGTGTGGATCAGATTCTTGTTTATGCATACACAAAATAAAAACGCTGCTGGAGCAATGGGGTTTGGATTTTGAGAGCAAAACACAAAACCAGGCTCTGTGCAAGCAACTCTCAAGCTGTTCTGGGCACCCACTCCCACCTTTACTTCCCATTAAATGTCTCCAAGGTTTTCTACAGAATGGATGGATCCCTGCTGACTGAGGCCAGGAGCAGTTAGGTCTGGTTAACACCCAGGCTCATCTCCGGAGTGCTCCAGTGTTCTCCCCCTGCCCCTGGGCTCAGGGCAGGCAGGATCCTGGGAAAGAGAGCTTGAGGTGGAATTTGGGATCCCTGCCTGGGCATTCCCACAGCCCCACAGCGCCTGACCCTGCTCCCTGGAAGGAAGAATGACTGAAAAAAGGAGGACACCATTAGATTTAAGGAAGTTATCTGGTGCTTCTCCCTGTAGGACCTTTTCTTTGCTTATATGGACAAGGTTTACATTTTCTGTGCCAGGTCAGTCCCAAGCCGAACCTTCTGGAACATTTCCACTGCAATAAGCAGGATACTGCAGTGTTCCCATCCCTGGCAGTGCCCAAGGCCAGGCTGGACATTGGGGCTGGGAGCAGCCTGGGACAGTGGGAGGTGTCCCTGCCATGGCAGGGGTGGCACTGGGTGGGATTGAAGGTCCCTTCCAACCCAAACCAGTCTGGGATTCTGGGATTCTATTTCTAAAGACAATTGCAGAGAAAAACATGAGGGAAGGTGAAGGTGCAAGGTCTGGCTGAGGAGCTGGAAAATAGAAATGGGAACTGAGTTCAAAAAACCTGGATGGACCAGGCTGAGTAGCAGAAAATAGCAGGGAATGATAAGGAAGGATGAGGACAAGCAAAGAGAAGCCAGAAGCTCGTGGCTTTGGGGAAGAGGGCAGTGCTGAATGGAGCACAGCATCCAGCATGGAATCAAATCCAAGATCCCCTGTAGGAAGAAATAGTCTGTAATGTCTTTTTGTTCTGTACAAGGCTGAGTCCCTTGTGGTAAAACATCTGTGAATGACACTGTTCTACAACCCAAAAACCCCTGGAACACCAACTGGAGCTGAAGGAATGTGGGCTCTCCAATGCCACTGCCTCGAGGGATCCAGGGACGCAGTCACGAGCACGATTCCTTCTGCAGGCTCCCCAGACCTGGCCTGGGCTGTGCAAGTCCAGCCAGGCTCTTGATGACTCCTGGATCTGCAGGGCAAATCCTGCTCTGCTTCCCAGCAAATTCCCAGTGTCCCAGCAGAAGCTGACACAACACTTGCTCTCCGTTGTTTGTTCCAGAAATGTTATTTCCATCTGCCTTCTGCCCTAGAAAGCTGTACATGGGCTCTTCCCACTGTCCCTGTGATGGGAATGTCACCCATCAGCATGGAAATGGCGCTCTTGGACATCCCAAATTCATGGGATGCTCCAAATACTTTGCCAGAGCCAGGAAAAGCAGCACTGAAATGCTTCTGGAAGTTCCCCAAGCACCAAATGCCAACACGGAGATGGTTGGTGCACGTGGGGGGACAGGACAGGTGCAGCAGATGATTTTGGGATGGTCACTCCTGTATCCCTCACTTCCAAAGGGCACTGGAAAACAGGATTGGTGACCCTGGACTCACCTGTGGCACGGTGGGTGTGGGAGCTGCAGGTGGTGGGTGCTGCACACACTCAGGGTCTGCATTCCAGGGCTCTTCCAACAATAAACTGGGCACTACCTTGTGCCCTTCCCAAAATCACTCCTCTTTTCCAGGCAAGATGGAGCTCATGGAGAGAGAAATGCCTGGGAATGTCCATTCTGAGTTCTCACAGGCTGTTTATGATCCTTGCTCCATCGTGAACTTTAGTGCCAGTCCAAATTAAATTCATTTTACAGTATGAATTTATTTCCCAGCTTCTTAACAGAACAATTTGGAAACGTCCCAGAGCCTTTAAACAACAAAACTGTTTTTCCTTTATGGCAAAAAAATGGATTCTTTGCCTTTCTTTTTCCAGGGAGAGCAGACAGCAAAGGCCCCCTCCAGCTTGCACAAGGATGGATTTTTTTCCACAAAACCTGAGCAGTTTAGCACTTCCAAGCTGTCATTGTCACACCACAGTCAGTTAATTACATTTATAATTCCAGAAACGTGGGTGGTAGAAATTGAATCTCAAGTAAAAGACTTTGTCTCCCAGACAGTGGGCAAATAAAACTTTGCTTATCTCGCTGTAATTTCATGATACACAGCATGAGGTGGTGAAAAATCCCTCAATAATGTAACTTAGCACTACCAGGGAGCGCTGCACTCTTTCTTCCTTTCATTTTTATCGTGGCCAAGGCTGTGAAAGGCTTCAGCTGAGGAAGTCACCTCCTTGCTGCCCATTCCCTCTCCCCATGAGCCCACTTGTGTCTCCTCTTCCCTAAGCACTGTTTTCACAGCTGCTTCCCAGTCCTGAGTGCTAAACTCACTTGTGACACTCCGGGCATGCCCAGTGATTTGGGAAGGGAGAACACCCTGAGATGAGGGGAACACAAGGATGAAACAACCTCCTTGTCCTGCCAGATGTCACCATGAATAAAGACCTGGGAAGTGTCGTTATTGCAGCTCAGGTGCTGTTCCTGCAGGTGTGCCAGGAGTGGGGGATACACCATGGGGAAGGCTGGTTTTCCCTGCTGCTGGAAGCACTGACAGCAGATCCTGTGGAAATCCACATCCTGTTTGGTTTGGAAAAGGCTCTGTTCCTTCAGGAGCGGTGCAGGGCCTGGCATGGTTCAGACAGGACACCGAGGCACGACTCCAGAGCCCAGGGGGAGACACAAAAAGGCAGGGATTTGTCCCAGCATCATTATCCCACTCCACGGCACATTTCCTGTCACACAGCGATGGACACTGGGAACACACGAACAAAGCCAGGCTCCAGGGACAAAAGGAAGGAATGGGATTCTTGGCTTTGTTTTCCAGAGAGAACTAACACAGAAAGGCAGGAATCATCCCAAAGCCACTTGGTTTCATGCATTCGGTTCCTGCCCCTGCCTTACAGGATGCACTGAGCACATCCCGAGCTGCCTGTCCACTCCTGCAGAAAGAGGGAATGGGCTCCAAGATCCCACCCCTGCCCTGGGAGCAGTCACAGAACCACAGGGATGGTTTGGATTGGAAAGGAAGTGTCCAAGGCCAGGCTGGACATTGGGGCTTGGAGCAGCCTGGGACAGTGGGAGGTGTCCCTGCCATGGCAGGGGTGGCACTGGATGGGACTGAAGGTCCTTCCAACCCAAACCACTCCCGGACTGTAAGGAATGGCAGTTATCCTTAGGAGGATCAGCAACATCCACCCAGTGTCAAACGCTGCCAGTGCACTGTGACAGGAGATAAAAATCACCTCCTTGGCAGCAGCCAGCACTGTCCAGCTGAAGCACTGCCTGAATCCTACATTTTGGGGCTGGGAATTGAAAAACGACACATTTCTGCTTCCTCAACCCTGTTCCTGCTGGTCTTTGTGCTCCAAAGGAACACTGCCAGTGAGAGCTGAGGTAAATACATTTCAGGGGGTTACAGAGCAGTAACTCCCGTGAAAAGCACAGACCATGAAGCTGCAATGCTCTGAAATCCCTCACAGCTCCGGAGGAAAGGAGCTGTTTGCCCAATTTAACCCATCAACCCTGAGGAAAGAGACCTTACAAGGGATGCTTTCCCCTCAGCAGGCAAACAGAGATTTGATCTGTCAGCATCTGTATCAATCAGGCGAGAGCTCGTGCCCTGCTGTGGCCAGGAGGGATCACGGCAAGGAACTCCAAGGGCAGCACCAGGCGAGGTGGAAGTGTCTGAGAGAAGGGAGGGCTTGGCTTTATTGCACCAGACACCTTGAGAGAATAAAACCACTTAGCAAGGAGGATCATCCATCACTTCCTAACACAGAAACCTCCCCTTCTGCAGCCTCTGAAAGGCTAAAATGTCAGAGTGTGTTTTTAAACCTGCTGCTAATGCTTCAAAAAGAAGGCAGAATATTCCAGTGATTTTCTATAATTAGTTTAATATCCACATTCTGCTCCTTCCCTTTTCTTGATTATCTGCTCATTGGCAAAGTTGACTTTCATAGAATTCCAGAATGTTTTAGGTTCAAAAGGACCTTAAATCCCAGCCAGTGCCACCCCCTGCCATGGCAGGGACACCTCCCACTGTCCCAGGCTGCTCCAAGCCCCAATGTCCAGCCTGGCCTTGGGCACTGCCAGGGATCCAGGGGCAGCCACAGCTGCTCTGGGCACCCTGTGCCAGCCCCTCCCCACCCTCCCAGCCAGGAATTTCTTCCCAGTATCCCATCTGAACTCCTATTTTGTGTAATCACTCCAGCTCCTGGGAGCATCTTCTCCCGAAATTCTTTAGCAACAACAGAGCCTTCTGGAGGCCTCAGGATTCTGTTCTGGAGCACAGCGATCTCAGCACCGACAGGGAAGGGGGATCAGTAACAGCATCACTGCAGTAACAAACTGAGTCCAAATCCTGCATGAAGAAGGATTAAAGGGAACCTAATTCCCTGAAACTTGAGGGTTCCAGAGACCTGGCCAGTGTCACCCTGCTCCCCTAGGAACTGTGCCAGTGCTGGGCAGCAGCCCCAGCTCAGAGATCCTTCCCCTGTCCCACTGCGCTGCTCCTCACCCTCATGAGCATCTACAAACCCCAACGTGCCCTCCTGGACACCCCCCGTGCCCTTCCTGCTCCTCGCAGCCCCCACTGGTGGCACTGGGCCACCAAGTGTGCCTGGACCTGCCACCAGTGCCCCAGCTCTGGAATGAAGCCATCCAAAGGGACACTGGAGCCACACGGATGGAGTAGCCATGGCAACCCACAGTGGCTCCCTGCTTTCCTTCTCACTGCATCACTGCTTCCCTGTCAGCTGCTGATTTTCCAGCCTCCTGGATAATTTCCAGGCCCAGCTGGGACACCAGTGCTCTTGGAAAATAATTTTATTAACAGGGTTTTTTTCTCATTGTGTTGAAAGTGCTGCAGTAAAATCAGTTTTTATCAAAATAGGAGGGATGGGCAGGAAAAAGATGCCATCAGTGCTGAGTCTCAGTGGATGGAAAGTTGGTAGAGCCATGAAAGTGTGGGGCAAAAACTCCACACCCAACACTAAATTTCACCATAAATGGACTGATGAACTTCAGCCTCACAAGAGAAGAGGCAGAACTGGCTGCATCCTGCAGAGTCTTAATGACTTATTTATTTGTTAATTACTATTTTTGTAGTATGTGAGGAAGAGAAGCAAGAAATGTATTTGAAATTTATAATAACATGTACTCCCTGTCACCCTGCATGGAAGTTCTGCCAGGAGAAAACTGAATTGGGAATGTTGGAATCCCTGAGGCTGGAAAAGCCCTCCAGGATCACAGAGTCCCAGCTGTGCCCGATGCCCACCTTGTCCCAGCCCAAAGCTCTGAGTGCCACCTCCAGGAATTCCTGGGACACCTCCAGGGATGGGCACTCCAAAGCTCCCTGGGCAGCCCCTGCCAAGGCCTGAGCACCCTTTCCATGGGGAAATTCCTGCTGCTGCCCACCCTGAGCCTGCCCTGGCCCAGCCTGAGGCCGTTCCCTCTCTCCTGTCCCTGTTCCCTGCCAGCAGAGCCCGACCCCCCCGGCTGCCCCCTCCTGTCAGGGACTTGTGCAGAGCCACAAGGTCCCCCCTGAGCCTCCTTTGCTCCAGCCTGAGCCCCTTCCCAGCTCCCTCAGGAATTCTCCAGCCCCTTCCCAGCTCCCTCAGCCGCTCCCCCTCATCTCCTGAACAGGGTCATGAATTCCCTTTGGGACCTTGTCAAACCTTCCCACTCTTTGTGACTTCAGGGCAGAAGAAGCCTGGAACTTCCTTAAATTCTAACGAGAGGGGAAAGGCTCAGCTCTGCAGCACAGAATCACCAGGCTGGTGTCGCTGATGGGACGGTGACTGAGACCCACAGAATTTTAATCCCCTGGGACAATCCATTACTGAGCTTTTCCTTGCAGTACCAACAGCAAAGCACCCGTGTGACTCTGGAACCCCACAAATCCCAAATGCAATCATACCCACACGGCCTCCACGTCCCTGCGTCACACACAATAACTTACCCAAGAACCCATTAACGCAGTCAGCTCTAAAAGCCTCGTTTGCAGTGTCTCCTTGCAGGAATCTGAACATGTTCCCTCTCCCTTCCCTTGGAATTAGTATGCCATTGTGAGGATCAAGGCCACTTGCAGGAATATAAAATATTCAATTAATAAGGCTCTGGAATATTTAATCATGACATTGAAATGCTAAAGAGTGCATTAACATTTATTATTCCCTATAAAGGATGGATCTCCAGCACTGTGCCTGCAACTGTTCCAGAACAGCCCCGTGGAGCTCCAGGTGGGGTTTTGGGCTCCTTCCTAAACCGATGCTAAAAGGCGGCATTAATGCAGATTAGGCTAAATCTCATCACCACTGGAGTAACACTCCAGGAGAGAATGAAATTACCAGCTCTTGCTTTAAAGAACTGAGGGGAACATTTTTTTTTGCCATTTCCAATTAGCAGAGCTGAGGTGGCAGGGAATTACACAGGGAGTGTTTCCAGCAGTGGCTGAGGCCTTGGTGAAGAAAAAACAAAATAAACAGGAAAAGCAGAGGGCTCTGCCTCAAGCCCTGTCCTACTTTACACCATTTTAGCTCAGGGCTTGCTCAGATGCACAAGTTTGATGTATTTGTGATTTCTGAGGTGATTTCCCTGAATGGAAACACTGCAATTTCACTGCCAGGAAATGACCACCACAGCAAAATCCTCTTTAAAACAGCCCTAATTATGAGCCACCAGAGTTTTTGGGGCAGGTTATGGCACTGGGAAAACATCTCACCTGGCAGGGAAATAAGGTCAGCCTCTGGTGGTTTAACCCCAGGTCCCCATTATCCTCATCCTGAAGCCAAATCCCTGTCCCAGCTACTGGGAAGGAGTTTAACTCCATCCCAGCCCAAACCAAGACTTTCCATCATCACAATGAGTCATTCATTAATAACAGGCACAATAAATCTGTCTTGAAATAAAAATCAGCCTTGAAATCAATGGAGATCACTCAGAGGGATCACTGAGCAAAAACACTCAAAAGATTAGGGAAGTTACAGAGATGAGTAAAAATAAATCCTTACCAATAAGGGAATGGGCAACAAGGATGTTTTAAAAGAATAACAGAGGAAATTATTGTCATAGCTTGGATCTGTCATTGGGAATCAATACAGTAACTCCTAGAGAATGCATAAAACAAATATTTATCTTTCGTGCTTGTAAAGATGCTGAGGGGAACATTCATTTCTGATGGCAATAACTAAATATTTTCTGTTCAATCACTGTTAAATAAGATTATTAACTGACTATAACCTGAGCTTATCACAGACAATTTTCACAAAACTTCTTGTGAGCAGCCCCCAAAAGCTCCAGAATGTTTAATGGGACAGACCAGCCAGGCAACACGAGGCAGGCTGGCAGTGAAGGAGTTTGGGTGGCAGATTAATTACCAGGATGGTGATTGGATTTTAGAAAAACTAGACCTGCATGCCCCATAGAAACATCTTATAATTAACAACCAAACTGGAAATTCTCATTCTGAGGAGATACAGGGGAAGATGCTCATCAGGAGGACATGGAATTCCCATACACGCAAAGCTCCAAACCCCAAATGCAGGGACAAACTGGTCCAGAAGCAGCAGCAGTGCCAGGCTCAGTGCTTCCAGCTGGGACAGGCTGGGGGCTGGGATTGTTCTCCAGGGACAAGCAGGGAAGGAGTCTCCGGGAAAGGAGAGAATCAGTGGGGTAAAAGGCAGGGCCAGCACGAGAACCAGGGTTAGGAATTAGCCAGGACCACGTGTACACTGAAACAGGAAAGCAGAGGCCAAGCACTAGAGGGAATATCAAGGAATGCACTCCTGCAGCAATGGGAAAACAAGAGGTGAGTTAAAAATGAGCTCAGGTTATGAGAGCTGTGGGAGAGGACTGAAGGTGGCATTCAGGAGCCCTTGGGGGTACAGGATCCTAAGGAAAGCTGATGAGGGGAGCAGCTGGAATCTTGTAAAGCAAAACCATTGCAGGTAGGAGGGAAGGCACAGTTCTCTCACTGAGCTGACAGTCACCAGAACAACTCCCTAAGGGTTGGGGCTGGTTCCTTCTCAAATCAGAAATCATTCACAGAGTCCCAGAGCATCCTGAGCTGGGAGGGACCCACAGGGATCATCCCAGCCCCTGCCCAGACCCCCCAACAACCCCACCCTGGGCATCCCTGGCAGCGCTGCCCGAACGCTCCTGGAGCTCTGGCAGCCTCGGGGCCGTGCCCATTCCCTGGGGAGCCTGGGCAGTGCCCAGCACCCTCTGGGGGAAGAGCCTTTCCCTGAGATCCATCCCAAAAGTTCCCTGACACACCTCCAGCCGCTCCCTGGGAAAGTCATTTCTGCGCCCGACGTGGCAGCAAAATTCAGTCAAAATGCTCCTCAGGCGTGTGGGATCCATGAGCAGGAGAGCAGCAGCAGTGCCCTGTGTGAGCGATGAGCAGGCCCGGCTTTCCCGACCCAGGCTCAGCCGTGCCCCACGCCAGCCGCTGTCCCGCAGCCGAGCATCCCCGCGGGGCACGGGCAGTGCTGGATGCCCAGCGCCCGGGAGAGTGGCGCTGGCAGAGGCAGGGATGCGGGCAGGCAGCTCCTGCCACCTCGTGGGGACAGCGCTGCTCGCACATCGCACCTCGGCGCTTCTCCTTCCCTCTGGAATGCCGGGCAGCCCCGCCTGCCCCCGGGATGCCGAGGGAAGTGTTCCCTCGCAAGGGGAATCCCAGCCCGGGCACAGCTGCTCCTAGAGCGACTTTGTTGATTATTTTTCTGATATCCCCAAACCACAGCTGCCTTTTCCACTCCCTCCTTCCACCCCCCGAGCTGCTGGCTGAGAAATTAAATAAGACTAAACCAGAGTAGGAAATGAAGAAATAAGAACAAAACACCCCAAGCACAGGGTGGGGCGTTCTGTCAGCCCGAGATACGACGAAACCCAGCAGGAATTTGCAGCAGGAAAAGGTTTCCTTAGGTTTAATGAAGATTATTCTTTATTTCTGCCTTTAAAGTCACTAATAAACCATCCTGAACACACCTATATACAGATAAAATATGAAATATGAGTATTTTCTTCCAGATCCCAAAAAGCTGAATGGAGAAACATTTATTCTCATACCTCTATACTTAATAATTTATAGGATTGATTCATTAACAAGACCTGTTAAAGGAACCTCCCAAAAAAAGGGAAAAACCTTAAATATCTCCATGAAAAACCCACGGCAAAGCACCATCCCTCAGCCAAGCAGCAAGCAAGGGGTGTTTTGGGTTTTTTTCCTCAGTCTAACCCCACACCACAGATCTCACCGAGGTGTCTGGGCTGTACAATCTACACCAGACTTTTTGGGTTGCATTTCTGCAGCTGCTGCCAAAATAGCTGATACCACCCAAAGCAGGAAAGTTCAGCTGCAGGGATTGCATCTCCACTGGCAACTAAAGAGGCAGAGATCTGGAAGGGAGGCTTGGAAAACCCTTTACAATGAAATCGTGACCTGTGTCCCATGATTAATTCTTTTTTTTTTTTTTTTTTTCATTTAGATTTTAACTGGCATCAACCATCTTCCCAAAGAGAACCATCAGGACACCCAGTTTCAGGTCCTTTCTGGTAACTGCTGAGATCCACATGGATAAATCCCAGTAAAATCCCCTGGTCTCCTTTTCAGCCCACAGCATAAGCAGCTGATAAGGCTGAGAAGTCACTTGGAGGTGTGGCCCCGAGCTAAATTTGGATTTATTGTCTCCAGGTGCACCTGCTCTGCCCCAGAATCACCCCCAGCTGCTGGGCCAACCACACACTCAACAAAAATCTAATTAACTGCTTTATCCTCACCAGCTTTTCCTACTCAGTCTGGATTAGTCTTTCTTCTCTGAATAATGAAGCTGATCTCTTCCTCTGTGGAACAAAGGGACAGCAAACAAGCTTAAAAATGATTCAAGAAATGCTATTTATGAAAAAAAGAGTATTTCTGCTACAGGGGAAATGTAGATGGGATATTGGGAATTAGGAATTCCTGGCTGGGAGGGTGGGCAGGCCCTGGCACAGGGTGCCCAGAGCAGCTGTGGCTGCCCCTGGATCCCTGGCAGTGCCCAAGGCCAGGCTGGACATTGGGGCTGGGAGCAGCCTGGGACAGTGGGAGGTGTCCCTGCCATGGCAGGGCTGGCACTGGGTGGGATTTAAGGTCCTTTCCAACCCAAACCAGTCTGGGATTCCCTTTGGGAAGCTCCACTGGCATCTGGTAATACAAACAAGAGGGGACCTGCTCTGTCGCAGTAACAAATCTCAGGAACCTTAACAAAACTTGTATGAATTCCACAACTACCCAAATTACACACACAGATCTCACACACATTTATCCTAGAAAGAAGGAATTTTCCCAGTTGACTTTCTGTGTATCCTTTTGTGTTCCTGAAAAAAACCACAACAGTGGTTTCTGTAAGGAACTGGAGCAAAACGAACTTTCTTTGCTTCTGATGACTTAGGGAAAAGTTGAGCTGATAAGGAGTTAAGAAACTATGGGAGCACTAAGATACCACTAATTATAAGGAGTAAATTATGGACTGAACAGGGTTTTTTGTGCTTTTTAAGGACAAGTGAACCAAATGAAGCCATGCCATCTGTATCGAGTCAGTGGATCCGAAACCACAAGTGGACATTTAACTGATGTAACACCTAAACACAGCTGTTCCTTGTTATTCCTGTTTTAACTTTTCTACGTTCTCCTTCCCTCTTCCACCCACAGATCTGCCAGCCCCATTCCTTCCCTGGGACCAGCACAGGAGCCAAGGCCAGTGGCAGATGGCAGGAGAGGCAATCCAGAGATCCCCTCTCTTTTCTGAGCAGCTCCCCTGACACTCACCTGCCTCTGATCCTGACACTGCATCCCTGGGGGCTCCTCCTCCTCAATCCTCTGAAAGTCGGGGGAGCAGCAAGCACAGCTCCCTGTCTGCTCTATTAACTGGGCTGCTAATTACCACTTGCATTTCCAGTAATAAACCCAAAGGCTTTCATTATTTCAACAAGTTGCAAAGTAGCAAATGGGACCCCAAAATAACAACTTGGTTTTTTAACGCAGCTGCTTGTTATTAACAGGCACACGGTGAAGTAATTTCTTACTCAGAGCTGAGTTTCTAACCCTCCTGCTGGGACTAATTTAGGAATCAGACACACCTGATCCCACTGTGGCTGCTTGTTAGCAGGGAGAGCCGTACAGCTGGGTACACCTGTGATTTATCATGTATACTTTAGTTATTATTCAAGTAACTCCCCGTTTCCCACTTGAACGACAAACCCCTACTACAGAATCTTCCAGCCAGAACAGACCAGAGCCTGCCCAGGCCCATAGCCTGCCCAGGCCCATAGCCTGCCCAGGCCCATAGCCCTAATTAAATCCGCTTTTTATCACTTAATAGCGTGGATTAATCGCTGTTTTCACAGCCCTGCACACCCACTCGGGCCAGGACGCTGCTCAGCCGTGCCCGGCCCCTCGCACCTCTCGTTATTCACCTGCGGCGGCCCCTGCCCGTCCGGCCGCGCTCGGGGCTGAGGGCAGCCGGGCTGTGCCACCGCCCGGCCCCGCTCCGTCCCTCCCGCGATCCGACCTCCGCCTCCCATCCGCTTGCAGCTCCGGGAAAGCTCCACGAGGCGCACCGCGGGCTCTTTGTGAATTCCAGACATCCCCGCGAAGCCCCTCCTCGCCTCAGGCCGGCTCCGCGCCGGCCCCGCCCCGCCCCGGCCCCGCCTCAGCGCCAACGGCCGCGGAGCCCGCCCACGGGCGGACCGAACCACCGCGGCGAAGAGACTGGAGGGGAGCTCGGGCGTAGCTGCGGCATGCTGCCGCCTGTCTCAATGCCGTCCCGCCACGGCTTTATTTCCCTACACCCCCCGCACCGTCGAGTGATGGTCGCGGCCTGAAGCTGCGCTCTCTTCCGCCAATCGGCGGGCGCGGCGGCTGCGCTCGAATCTGCGCGCGGAGCGCCGTGAGGGGAGCGGGGCCGGCCCGGGAGCGCCGCCGGAGCAGCGGGACCGATCCGCAGCCATGAGGGGACCGGGACCCACCCAGGACTGTCGCGGGGGAGCCTACGACATCATCACGACCCCCAGCCGCCTCCCCCCCTGGGGAGGGCCGCCGCTCCGCTCGGTGTCCCTCAGCAGCATACCCGCGGGGACTCTCACCCCGCTGAAGCAGCTCCTGTGGGGTCAGGGCAGCGTCGTAGCCGGGGACAGCCACGCGTCGGGCCCGCAGCTCGCGGGGCCGGAGCGCCGGGCTGGCCCCGACGCCCGGCCTGGGCCTGGCCTCGACACCCGGCCCGGCACCGTCGGTGAGCAGTGGCCAAAGCAGCGGGATGGCCCCGGCACCCGGCCCAGCACCGTCGGTAAGCAGTGGCCGAACCAGCGGGATGGCCACGGCACCCGGCCCAGCACCGTCGCTGAGCAGTGGCCGAACCACCAGAATGGCTCCGACCCCCGGCCCGGGCCTGTCCCCGACACTCGGCCCGGAACTGTCGGTGATCAGTGGCCGAACCAGCGGGATGGCCCCGGCACCCGGCCCGGCACCGTCGCTGAGCAGTGGCCAAAGCAGCGGGATGGCCCCGACACCCGGCCCGGAACTGTCGGTGATCAGTGGCCGAACCAGCGGGATGGCCCCGGCACCCGGCCCGGCACCGTCGGTGAGCAGTGGCCAAAGCAGCGGGATGGCCCCGGCACCCGGCCCAGCACCGTCGGTAAGCAGTGGCCGAACCAGCGGGATGGCCACGGCACCCGGCCCAGCACCGTCGCTGAGCAGTGGCCGAACCACCAGAATGGCTCCGACCCCCGGCCCGGGCCTGTCCCCGACACTCGGCCCGGAACTGTCGGTGATCAGTGGCCGAACCAGCGGGATGGCCCCGGCACTCGGCCCGGCACCGTCGCTGAGCAGTGGCCAAAGCAGCGGGATGGCCCCGGCACCCGGCCCGGCCCCGTCGCTGAGCAGTGGCCGAACCAGCGGGATGGCCCCGGCACCCGGCCCGGCCCCGTCGCCGAGCGGCGGCCGAACCACCAGAATGGCTCCGACACCCGGCCCGGGCCTGTCCCCGACACTCGGCCCAGAACCGTCGGTGATCAGTGGCCGAACCAGCGGGATGGCTCCGACACCCGGCCCGGGCCTGTCCCTGATAGCCGGCCCGGTACCGTCGCTGAGCAGTGGCCGAACCACCAGAATGGCTCCGACCCCCGGGCTGGGCCTGTCCCCGACACCCGGCCCGGCCCCGTCGCCGAGCGGCGGCCCAAGCGCCCCGCTCCGGAGCCGCCCGGGCAGGAGTCGCCGGCCAAGATCTTCCAGCGGATGAAGGCGCGGGCGGAGCAGCAGCGCAGGGCCGCCACCGACCTGATCCTGAGCCCCGGGGCCGGGCAGCGCTGGCCCGGCACGGCCCAGGCGGCGGCGGGGAGCAGCGCCCAGCCGGGACGAGGTGAGTTCCACGGGTCCTCAGTGACTCCAAGAGAATGGTTTGTTTGCCTTCAGAATACCTGGAATAAAAAGCACAGAGCTGTAAATCTGAGTTTAGTTCATGGAACTCTCAGGTATCATTTGCTGCAGTAGGTGACATCCCTGATTTTCACATTCCCTTAAACTTTTTAATCCTTTGCTTATACCAGGCTATAATCCCAAATGACAGGAATTATTAACAGTTCCTTTTCCCCAGCTGTTCTGATTATTTGGAACACACTGGAGTCACCTGTTGATAGTAAGGAGCTCTTAATGCTATTGCCAATTGCCCTTAATCCTTCCTCCTTGGAAAGCCCATGGAGAGCACAAAGCTCCCTGACACCAACACCCACCAGTCCAGAGCCTGGTCACCCTTGGGAAGCAATGATTGTTCCACAGCTTCCCTGGGAGAGCCGTCTCAGGTGTGATCATTTTCCCTCTGTGTCCTACTCATGGCTCTTTCAGGATCTGGAAAAGCAGCCAGAGAGAGCACTTTGGTGGGTGTAAAAAGTACTGGCACCAGCACTGGTTGCCTCCAGATGGCTGGGATTAAAAAAAATGTCGGATAGTAAAGTTTTTTAGTGCTGAAATGTCTGTAGCATTGCTGATGTCTCTTCCCTGCTCTATATTGTAGACGATTCCCTCCCTTTGGTTTTTCTCCCTCTCTGCCTCAGTCTGGTTCTAATTGTTCCCTCTGTTGTATTCATGACTGGGCTTGACCCATGCAACATCTTCAAAACCACTTTGTAATTAAAACATCTAAACAAATTACTGTAACTATTCCATACAGCCTGTGCAGAGAAGGTTCATGGAAAACTTGTTTGGGGTTTGAAATCCCACCGGGGCATTTTTCTGAGCACTCCCTGATGGCTTTTCCAGGACACCTTTAATGTTTTTATCTGTGATGTGGTGAGATCCAGCGCACTCTCAGCAGGTTTGCAACTGACACAGAGCTGGACGTGACCCTTTTCTACAGTGAGGGTGGGCAGGCCCTGGCACAGGGTGCCCAGAGCAGCTGGGGCTGCCCCTGGATCCCTGGCAGTGCCCAAGGCCAGGCTGGACAGAGCTTGGAGCAGCCTGGGACAGTGGGAGGTGTCCCTGCCATGGCAGGGCTGGCACTGGGATGGGATTTAAGGTCCCTTCCAACACCCAAACCTTTCTGGGATTCTGTGGGGTTTTTTTAATAAAAAGCATATTAAAAAATCATTTCCCCCCTCCCCCCCCCATGAAAATGTTTTTCTTCCCCAAACTGAAGGAGGGCTTTGGGGGTTTTTGTCTGGTTATTTTCCAGAGTCAGCTTGGCCTCAGGTTCCTGGGATCGAACCCCTGGCAGTGCTCCCTGCAGAGCCTCCCGTGCTGGAAACCCCCCAGAAGTTCTTCCTGCGGGTGAAGTGGCAACTGCAGCAGCAGCACAAAGGTATTGGGGTTGCTCTGGAGAACACAGACTCCCTGCAGTCAGAGAACCATGAATCCCTGAGCTTGGGAAAGCCCTCTGAGACCATCAAGCCCAACTGGTCCCCCAGCATGGCCAAGGCCACCACTGACTCCTGTCCCCAAGTGCCACATCCACATGGCTTTAAATCCCTCTTGGCATGGAACAGGCAGCCTGTTCCTATGCTTAAATATCACTAATTTCTTTGTTATTCCTTTTTCTTTTTCTTTAAATGGGCAGCTACACCACCTTCAACCCCAACCCAGCAGAATATTCTTCCCTCCATAACTACAGAGCAGCCTTTAGTCAAACATGCTGGTGCTGAGCAGCCAGGGAATGAGCCTGCAGAGGATGTGGACTCCGATAAGGATGATGTGGATGTTTTCCTCGTGGAATCTATAGAAGTAGATGCTGATGGAGAAATGTCTCAGAATACAGTGACCAGTCCTGTGCAAGTAAACTCCACCCCGTGGGAAAATGGGGATCAGGTAAAAGGAAGGTGTGGAAATGGAGAAGCAAAATGTACAGAGCTTCATGAAGACAGAAGAGAGTTGCAGCCCAGTAAAAAACCAGCAGCTCCAGCAGTGGAAGAGGCACCAGTGACTAATCCTGAAAAGCCCTCTCAGTACTTCTGTAGCATCATGCTTTCCTCTCCAGTCCACATTCCAAGGAGGCAGAACCTGACAAAAGACCCCAAGGTCCCTTTGGATAAACCTCCTTCTGATCAACCTGCTGGCAAAGCACACAAAGAGGTGGGAGAAATTAATCCTTTAGGGAAAATGATAAATTCCTCTGGGCTGCATGTAGCTCAGAGTTATTCCTGTTCTTGTCAAAAGCAACGAACACTCAGAAGAGAATAAACTGTTACTTCATTAGATTTTACCAGTAAATTCTCCCATCCAAAGGGTTTCTTTTTTTCCATACTCCTAGATGATGACAAATGTTCAGGGTTTGGGCTTTTTTGTGTAAAAGAAGCACTTTTGTTTTAGTGTGCACAAGCCATGGTTGGGCTTCAGGGGTTCCATGTGTTGGTGTGATCATGAGCACTGCCTGCTCAAATCCAGGGAGGAGACACCTTTCCCAGCTGGGCATGAATCCATCCAGGAGTGTGCTCTGCTGATGGGGAAGGGAAAGGCTTGGCTCTCCTATGGAACATCCAGACTCCTGTTCCATTAAACTGGACCAGAATCTCTTCCTGGGAGAGCAGTGTGCAGCTTGCAGTATTCCTCCCTTTCTGAGTGAATCCTGGGAAAGCAGTGCTGCGTCCCTGGGGTTCCCTAGGAACCTGCCCAAGGTTTCCCTTGTTCCCTGGAGAAATCTGGGATTGGAGGTGACTTGTTCTGTTGTCCCTCACTGTGACCAAGAGTGTTTGATGTGTTTCCTTTATTAAAACAAGTTACCTTCAGGACTGAGCCAAGGATCAGATATCCTCTAATATTCCAGATTTGTAGCTCAGAAGATGCTGAGAGAGATGATTTTGTTGTTGGATCTGATCAATGAGGAGGTGCTGGCTAATAAATGCTTCTAAATGATTTCTTTTCTTTTTTTCTTTTCTGGAGCAGAAGAACATCTGCCTGAGCAGCTGGAGGATTAAGGTGCTGACTGGAAACACGGCAATCTGTGTGGAAGGGAAAAGGAAGTAAGAACCAGTTTATTATTTAAATGCAAAGTAACCCATTGACACCAAACACCAGGTGATGGTGCAGAGCTTAAACTGCTTTATCAAGGAAGAGACAATTCCTTTGTGTGGGCAAGAGGGACAGAGCCAGCATCCAGGGAGCTCCTGGTGAAATCATTTCAGAGTCCTGTCCTGAGATAATCAGAAAACTTCAGAGGAATAAATCAAATATCAAATAGCTCTGGACAGTTTGGGTTGGGAGGGACCTTAAATCCCACCCAGTGCCACCCCGGCCGTGGCAGGGACACCTCCCAGTGTCCCAGGCTGCTCCCAGCCCCATCCGAGCTGCACAGCAGGCTGGGCTGCAGTGATGAGCTGGCTTCAGTGCAGCTGATGTCCCATGAGTGACAACTGCAGCAGTGATACGTTCAGTTTGTCCCCTGCCCCAGTGTCAGGTGAGGCAGAGCTGGGTCAGTTCCAGGCTAAGAGAGGAAAACCGAGCACAGAGCACATCCTGCCAGCACCTGTATCCCTCAGAAAACATGGATCACACCACTCCCTCGTGGAGTGTCAGCATTCCAGACTGGAATCCCTTCTGGAAGTGATGTCTGTGGTTGCTGTTGTGTCTTTGCCAGGGACATGAAGCAGCTGCTCTGGCACAGCAGTGCCATCACAGAGCGCGTCACACACAACCAGGTGAAAACCTCCTCGGGCGGTGTCTACCTGCTGCAGGGCAAAATAGACTCAGCTGCCATGAGGAAGGAAGGTGAGCTGCTGCTTCTGAATGCCTGACAAATTACAAACTGCTTCAGCTTGCTTTGGATCATGTGGGATTTGTAAGGAAATGGGGTTTGCATGCAGATGTAAATACAGGCTTTATTCTCCTTGCTCCGTGTGCTCCTCTGGCACGTTCGCTGGGAATGTGCTTGCCAGTGCTCACAGGCAGCTCTGAGGACACAAAGATATTCTGTGGCATAGGTGGAATAAATACTTGGAACCATGGAATATCCTGAGCTGGAAGGGACCCACAGGGATCACCCAGCCCAGCCCCTGGCCCTGCACAGACCCCCCAACAACCCCAGCCTGGGCATCCCTGGCAGCGCTGTCCACCAGCCTGAGCCCCCACCCCCTTCCAGCTCCAGCCATTCCCTCAGCTTTACTTCCCCTGACACAGGTGTGCCCCGGGTGTGTTACAGTTTTTTACCCAACACACCTTCACTGTTGGCTCCTTCAGGCCCAAAGATGTGTCTGTGCCTTCAGTGTTTCCTTCTCACTTGCAGCACTGGGATCCCTGCTGATAAATACCTGATCTGGCTGCTCTCCGACTTGAAGATTTTATTAGTTCTTTTGCTAAGAACTTATGCTTGTTTTTATTTTAATATTCTGAGAAGGAAAAGCGGCAGCATAAGGCTTGTGAGCAGAGTGGCTCAAGTGCTGCAGAGGTTTCCTGAGCCTAAGAGTGACTGGGCTGTGCTGGATGGAATTGCCTGGGTCAGTTCCTCTGATGTTTGGATTTAAGAGGCTCTGGTGGGGTTCTTTTGTCCCCTGAGTGAGTGACAGCCCTGCTGAGCTGCTGTTAATGCCACCTGTGCTCCCCTCAGGGTTCCCCTACCGCTTCATCAAGCAATTCACGTTCGGTTTCTCCAGAAGGTGGAAGGAGTACGTGGAGGAGTTTCTTGAGGAAAGGAGGAGGTAACTTCTTTGGAGATTCTCTTTCATTGCAGTGTTCTAAGTGTTCATTGAGACTTTGCTTTCCAAGGCTGTTACACCAGAGGAGTGTGAAATGTTTTAGATGTGGCCATGAAGCCACCGGGCTCCTGCCCACCAGGGCTTCACATGCACACTGTTTGTTAGCGAACAGCTTCCTCAGATGGTTATTATTTCTTGTCTCAAAACCATCAGGAAGGAACGAAATCAAGGCAGTGGTGTGGAAGAAAATGAAGAGAATGACTCAGTGGGGGGAGCTGATGTGTTGGAAACCACAGAGGGCTCAGTGAACGATGCAAAGAAACCTGCAGTGAGGAACTCCACCTATGAAGTATCGCCAGGGGATCATGAGAACATCTGTGAGTATTTAACAATCCCTTCCTTTGGAAAACACACCTGGGGGTGGCTGGAATGGGTTAGGGAAAGGTTCATGATGTTGGTTGTGTTTCCAGGAAATGGCTGTAAAGCCACAGCCTCTTGAGCCCCTGGTTTGGCTCAGCCTTGGAGCACAGTCCCTGCCTTGCCATGGGCACTGACAGCTTTGGGGTTTAACTCTGCCTTTTTCTGGGATCTTTGTCCAATGGGCCTTTCCCAAACCCCACTGTGCTGTTTGTTACCGTTGTAATCAGATTTCCTTGCTCACACTATAAAAGCTTTTATGTTTTTCTCTCATTAATCCCATTTATTTTTCACTCTCATTTGTCTCAGTGAGCAGCTGGTCCATGTGACAACTTTTCTTTATCATTCTCCCTCCTCAAATGACTTTCACAGTACTTATAACCTTCTGAACAAAGTAAAAGTTCCCCACAGTAAATCTTATAATTTGTGAAGATTCTTGCTTCAGTCCTGTTATTTCTGTCACAATGCTTTGAAAAGAACAACTTTGGGTACATTTTACATTTCCCTTGTAGTCCAGTTTAAACACAACATCGTCCCTCTGCTTGTGAAATCTGCCAAACTGAATTTTCCATGCAACATTTGGGACAAAACTCTTCTTTGTTTGGGTTTTTTCCCCTTGCAGTCATAACACCAAAGCGCAGCTCCAGGAATGACTCGAGCAGGGTCTACACTCGCAGCGGGCGCCTCATCAAACCCCCCCTGAACTTCTGGTGTGGGCAGAGGGAGTTTGTGGATCAGAACCTGAACGTCACCATAGAAAATGGGGGAGTGGATTATCTGAGCCTGGTAAGATCCTCTGCACGGGGGTTCTCGAGTGTGGCTTAAATAGAGTTACTGAGCTCAGCCACGGGGGAACAGAACGGGTGCAGCTCTTAGAGGTACCTGGAGAGGAAGGAAGTCTTGGAAATGTGATCAAAATATTGGAAAAACACACCAAAAAGTAGTCTCATGTCCATGTTGTCATATACTCATGGTTTGTAAATTTGACATAATGGGGAATTGTTTCTGGGGAAAAAAATTTGGGGTTTTTTTGAAAGATGATTGTATCAGACAGGAATTTGGTGAGGTCCCACCTGAAATGCTGGGGTCAGTTCTGGGCCTTTGACTGCAAGAGAGACACTGAGGGGCTGGAGCATGCCCAGGGAAGGGAACAGAGCTGGGGAAGGGGCTGGAGCACCAGGAGCAGCTGGGCGGCCTCAGCCTGGAGAAAAGGAGATTAAATTAGTTTTAGAGTCAATTGTTTTATTTTGAAGATGTTTAGTAGTGAAAAACCCAAAAGAAAGGCCAGTTCCATCTCCAAGGATAAACCAAAGGAAGACATGAAGACAACAGAGGAAATGCCAAAAAGCCAAAGTAAAGGTAAAAACTAATTTGTTTTTTTCTATTTTCAAGTTATTGATGGAACCAGTGGGATTGTGAGCTGGGTGCTGGAACAGTAGGGTGGGGTCTGTTAATGCAAAGAAATTACTGAAATATTTTAATGATCAACTGCTTTTTCTCTGAAGAATCATCAGAGCAGCATTCATGTGGAGTTTCACAGCTCCAAACAAGAACTGTGCTTGTAAATCACTTCGTTAATTACATAATGGGAACGCACAGATCTCATTCTGGAAACTGAAATGAAGGGACTGGGATTTTTTGGAGTTCACCAGTCCAGTGAGCTGGGGCCCTGGCTTTGCTTTTTAACTTGGATGAAAGAAATGAAATGTCAACCCTAAAAAAAAAAAATCTATTAACAGAGTTTTTAATAAAAATTTGGTTTTAGTAGGATTTGAGCAGTGATAGAAGCCTGAAAAGAATGCGCAATATAAAGCAGAAGTTTCTCTCTTAAAGCAGCTGCAATGTTTCCTGCAGAAAAGCTCTCTGGAGCACGAGCAGAGCTTTGGGGATGTGCCTGCTCAGTCAGTAGAGTTACGGAGAGCCCTTGAGAGCAGCTCTGAGTTTGTAGTTGTGGCAGGTAAAGCTCTGGCAGGGGGTTGCAGATCCCTGTGCTGCACACACAGCCAGGACCCACCCTGCACCCCCTGACACCGTCTCTTGCAGGGAAGAGCAGGGAGAGAGGAGCCACTGCCGCACGAGACTCCTCATCTGCCGGCAGCAGGAGGGGCCGGCGCTTCCTTTCGGACGAGGATGAAAGTGATCCTGGAATCAGGGGCGCAAAAACGAGATCCCAGCTCCCTGCCAGGGGGACTTCCTTAAACACCAAAGTGCTGAACAAACACAGCAGCAGAACCCCAGGGACAGCAAAGGAGAGAGCAGCAGGCTCTGGAGGACTGAGCATGTACGAGCAGGGCTACAGGAACTCCCTGAGGTCAGCCAAGCGGCCTCTCCCGGGAAAAGAGAGGGTTCTCCTCACCCAGGAGCCCTCAGACAAGGATGAGGGGGAGCAGTCCAGTGAGGAGACCCCACTGCTGATCAAGAGGAAAAAGAAATCTATATTAAAACCAGAGTCTCAAAACTGGAAGCCTTGCTCTGGCTCTAAAAGTTGCCAGGGTGATGCAAACAAGTCCTGTGGCCAAAGGGCAGGAAAGCCCTCCCGGGATGTGCTGCTGAGGCTGAGCGGGCCCGAGTCCAGTGACGAGTCTGAGCTCCCTCCTGCAGGGAAAACATCTTCTGCTGAGTCCAGTCCCCGTCTGCCTGCTCAGGCCACGAGGGCACACAGCAGAACCAACCCTCGCAGGTGCTGGCTCGATTCCGACACCGAGCCCAAGGCTGGGAAAGAGGAATTTCACAGGAAGGACAGGAATGCCAGAGTATCCCGGATAAAAACAAGCGATGGAGGCTCCAGCGGTGCCAAGGCTTCAGCAGAGAAACTGAGAGAGCGTGAGAGGGCAAAGGGAAAGGAAGCTCTGGAACTTTTTCCAAGGGCAGCTGATGGTTGGTCTGAGAAGGAATTACAGAAGCTTCACAGGTAAGGGCTCCTTCTGTGTTCAGAGGGAAAAGTTTCCCTCAGGCATCGGGAGGGGTTGGATGATCTGGATTGGGGTTTTCAGATTCATGATTTGCCATGTTTCCTTTATGTTTTAATTAGAAATATTCCCTATTTAATTCGCTGGTTTTATTCCCTAATAATAATTAGAATTATTATTCCCTATTAATTTTCTTCACAAATGAAACATCAGCATACCATAGTAAAGGCCACAGCTGAGGGGGGAGCAGGTTCCCTCCTGAGATTGCAATCACTTGTTAAACATGTTGAGTTTCTGTGAGCAGGTTTGGTAAGGGGAGATTAACTGCAAGGATGTTTAATTAATCCATCGTCTAATTACTTAAACCACTGGGCAGTATTTAATAGAGGCTTTGAGTGTAAAATGGCCATGTTTGGGTTTAGCTCTTTTAGACCAGCGGGAGCTCAGGCCTGAGGGGACCTGCTGCAAGTGAGGAGGAGATTTGTCTTGTGACACATCTGTCAGCTTGAGGTGCTTGCATAAATTTGCCTGTTCTGAAGTGTCAGGAGAAGACACCACAGGATCCCAGAATGGTTTGGGTTGGAAGGGACCTTAAATCCCACCCAGTGCCACCCCTGCCCTGGACAGGGACACCTCCCACTGTCCCAGGCTGCTCCCAGCCCCAATGTCCAGCCTGGCCTTGGGCACTGCCAGGGATCCAGGGGCAGCCCCAGCTCTGAGCAACAAGAGGCCAGAGATAACAGAGCCTCACTCCACTGCCCAGAGTCCTTCCCAGGCGGGTTCCGGGGGCTGTGCCCACAGGTGCCCTGCCTGGTGACGCTGTGCCCGTGCTGTCCTGGCAGGGCCATTGTATCGTTCCCGAAGCACAGGAGCGGCTTTTGGCAGGAGGTGGCCATGGCTGTGGGGTCCCGCTCGGCTGAGGAATGCCAGGGGAAGTACCTGGAGGAGCAGCAGGGGAAAGGCTCCAAACAGCAGCCCAGGAAAGCCACATCAGGAAAATCTGAGCAGAAAGGTACCAGCATCCTGGTTCTGGGTGTTTTGTGGTTGGTAAATAATTTGAATTCAGACATGGAGGGGCTGGAGCGTGTCCAGGGCAGGGAACGGAGCTGGGAATGGGCTGGAGAGTTCCTGAGGGAGCTGGGAAGGGGCTCAGGCTGGAGCAAAGGGGGCTCAGGGGGGACCTTGTGGCTCTGCACAAGTCCCTGACAGGAGGGGGCAGCCGGGGGGGTCGGGCTCTGCTGGCAGGGAACAGGGACAGGAGGAGAGGGAACGGCCTCAGGCTGGGCCAGGGCAGGCTCAGGGTGGACAGCAGCAGGAATTTCCCCATGGAAAGGGTGCTCAGGCCTTGGCAGGGGCTGCCCAGGGAGCTTTGGAGTGCCCATCCCCAGAGGGATTTCAGAGCCCTGTGGATGTGGCACTTGGGGACAGGGGTCAGTGGTGTTCTGGGCAGTGCTGGGGAATGGTTGGACTCGATGGTCTGGGAGGGCTTTTCCAACCTCACCAATTCTGGTTCCAGGAGATAAATCCACAAGGGCCCATCAGGGTGTGATAGTGAGCCAGGTCACCTTCTGGTGTGTGGGTTGGAGGGTGCCATCAATGGCTGAGGTGACAAGAAGAGGAAGGTTCTTTGTAGAGTTTTCATGTTGTTGGCATGAGGGGAAGACTTCCACTGGCTTTACCCCCTCAGGGCAAAGAGCTCTTGACATCTCAGAGCCCAGCAGGTCATGAGCTCCTTGCAGAGCTCCTTCCAGATGGGGTTTGGATTCTTGGATGGTCAAGGGCAGCGTGGAGTCAGCACAGCCAGTCCCATTCCCTGGTGTTTGCCATCCCCGCGCTGCAGCTTCGCTGGGGGCTGGATTGGATTGAGGTTTGCCGAGGACACAAGTTGAGCTGGGTTTTCCCTGGCTCTGGGACGGATAAAGTGTTTGAGCAGCAGATTCTTGGAGCCTTGATGCCTCCTGACACAGGGACACACCTTGGGTTTGCTCTCTGCAAGGCAGATGTGAGCACAGTTCTGTCACAGTCACAACGAACCTGAGGTGTGACCCTGCGGGGGCTGTGTGGGGCTCTGCAGTGACCCCCCCCAAAGATGGAGTGGGGAATTCCTTTGGAAAGCAAAAACTGTGAGAACTCAAAAGGATCCTAAAGAAGCTGTAAGAGATTTCCCCGGAGGACTGACTGGGCTTTAGCACTGGCTGCAGGCAGTGAATTTTAACCCCGTAGCTGCTGTCTCAGGCAATTCCTGTTTGGATCCTACAGATAAGAAGGAGGCAGTGATCACTGCCAAGGTGGGCACCCTCAAACGGAAGCAGCAGATGAGGGAGTTCTTGGAGCAGCTGCCCAAGGACAACCACGATGACGTCTTCACCACAACACCCTTCCAGAGCAGGAGGGTCCAGGTAAACCTGGGACAATAAACCTGCGGGAGTGCTCTCCTGCTGGGTGTGCCAGGGCTGCTCCAGTTCCACCAATAAAATTCTGTGGATCTGTGGGAAGAGGCTTCTGTCCTTCATGTGCTGTAGCAGCTCTTGGCTTGTGCCAGTGAAAGGTTGGGCAGGGTGGGAGGAGCCTCTGCCGTGGTGACAGCACTCCCTAAGTAATCATCCTTCTGAGCAGTCCTGGGCAGCCTGGAGCTTGGGATTGTAACCAGAAATGAATTTTTGGGTGTGTGGCAGCACCAAAACCCCTCAGCCAAGTGCTGGGCAGGGTCTGGAGGAGCGCTCAGAGCGAGGTGGAGCCACGTGGGCCTGTCCAGTTCTGGGCACAGGGCTGGCGCTGTGCCTCTGCACGGACAGGGGGAGGCAGATCCAGGGCAGGGAGGAATGGAGGGACTGCTCAGAGAGGGGGAGCAAGAGGCACCCCGGGCTCAGGTGACTGATGGCTCTGAGGTGGCTCTGCAGCTGCCAGCGCTCCAAGGGAGCTGGGATGAGGATGCCGAGGATTTCAGCCTTCCAGAGTTCCCGCTCACCCCCGCCTCAGGCCTCTTTCCCCCCGTGAAAACCCCGCAGTGTGACCACATCAGCCCGGGAATGCTGGTCCCCATCAACAGGTAGGAGTTCCTCCAGCCCTCTGCCAGCCTTGGCATTGCCCCAAGATCCCTTTGTGTCTCTGAGAATGGTGGCTCTGTGGCTCTTGGAGCTGGGACAGCAGCTCGCTTCCAGCCTCTCCTGCAGCCGTGGTTTGGTTGGGGAAAGCTCTTCCCACACCCACCGTGTGCTGCTGGAGCTGCTCAGCTCCGTGTGGGCAGCGCAGCCAACGCCAGCAGCTCCTGCTCCCGGCCCTGGGAACGGCCCTGCCTTGGCCTTCAGCCCCAGCAGAGCCTTCAGTCCTGCCCTGTTCACCCAGGGCTTCAGGCTCTGCTCAGATAACTGGAACCCTCTGGCACCCTGGCGCTGGTGGGGTTGTGCCTGCTGGGCAGGACTGGCCCTGGGCAGGGGCTGAGGCTCTGTGCCATCCCTGCAGTGGCAGCTGGAGCCCATGGCCCAGCCCCGCTCCCCGTGCAGCTGCTGTGTTTAATTGCCCAACACCCCTTCCTCCTGGCCCTGCTCATTCCCTGTGGGAGCTGGAGCTGTGTGGGGTCCGTGGCTGCATCCAGAGGGTCCCATGGCAGCATTCCAGCCCCGCTGACTGGTGCTCCGTTGTATCCCAGGAATGCCTACGACCGGCACGTGTTCCGCATGCAGAAGAACACGCAGGGCAGCAGAGGCACCTGGGACAAGGTCAAGAAGAAGTCGGTAATGCTGCTCTCCTTGGATGCTGCCCACTTGCACCTGAGCCAGGCACAGCTTGGCCAGAGGAGACAGAATCCCGGGATCAGAGCCCCTGTGTGCCTGGGATGGAAAACAGGAACCCTCCCTGGGCTTGGTATCTGCTGCCATGGAGAGAAGTTCCTTCATTGGAAGGGGGAGCTCTTTAATGTCAGGATTTGTAATTCCATGACCTTTAGGTTCCCGTTAAAGTCTTCTGAATGGTGGGAAAAGGAACAGTAATCACAGAGCCATAGAATATCCTGAGGTCCCCATAGGGCCCACAAGGATCATCCAGTCCAACTCCCAATAAGGACCATAACAACGGTGACCTTGTGTCCCAGTCCCTGAAATTAGGTATCCATTCCTCCACGCTCCCAGGCTCTGTGGTTCCTCTGGCTTTGCCATAAAACCCTGTGATCCTGGGAGCAGAAATACAGCTTGTGCCTGTGCTCAGGGAAAGCAGTTGTGGAAATTCTGGGAAATGGGGACCCTGACCCGGTGCTGGCCCTGGCTGAGCCTCTCTCCTCCCTCCCTCAGGCTGGAGCTGCGTTCGGGACGCCGGCTTCCCGCAGAATAAAGAGTGAGTATTCCCAGCTCCTTCCCTTCCCTCACCATCGCCACCAGCTGTGTCCCATCAGCCCTTTGCTCTCTGAACCTTCTCTGCCCCTTTTTCCCACTGGGGCCTCCCTGCTAATCCCTGTTTTTATTGCAGGAGTGATCCCAGCCCCGGTGCTGGGGAAGCTCTTCACAGCTGAGACTCCAGACTCGTCCAACGAGGAGCAGGAGGATTCCTACTTTTCCATGTGATGGACTTTGTGGCTGTGTTGTTCAGCACTTACTTGCCCCTCGGGGAGGGAATGCTGGAATGATGAGCTCAGTTCCGGAAAGCCGCCCCACGCTGGTTTTATGTGTTTTAACCCCGTTCCCCCCTGCCAGCAGTGCTTGGCTGTCCCACGTGTCAGAGTGGCACCTCCTTGTCCAGGCACCTCTCCTCCGTGTCCTGTTCCTCCTGGGAAGGAGAAATGTGCATGGACACCAATCACTGCCAAGTTTTCATTCATTTTAAGCTAAAATCTCTTTTGGGACGTGGCTGTAAAATAAATTCAGGTGCGGTCTGGAAGGAACTGCAACTGCTTTTTAATTTGTTCTAGGGAGAACTTGGATTTTTACATTTCTTTAATGTAATAAACAACGATGAGCTTTTTTTACTCACAGATTACTCAGAGTTGTTGTGGGGCAGCAGAATCCAGGAGCTGTCCAGCTTGGAATGGGGCCTGCAAGGCTTCATCCTCTTGGTTTGGAATCATGGAATGGTTTGGATGGGAAAGGACCTTAAATCCCACCCAGTGCCACCCCTGCCCTGGACAGGGACACCTCCCACTGTCCCAGGCTGCTCCCAGCCCCAATGTCCAGCCTGGCCTTGGGCACTGCCAGGGATCCAGGGGCAGCCCCAGCTGCTCTGGCAATTCCAGCCCAGCCCCTGCCCACCCTCCCAGCCAGCAATTCCCAATTCCCAATCTCCCATCCAGCCCTGCCCTCTGGCACTGGGAAGCCATTCCCTGGCTCCTGTCCCTCCAGGCCTTGTCCCCAGTCCCTCTGCAGCTCTCCTGGAGCCCCTTTAGGCCCTGCAAGGGGCTCGGAGCTCTCCCTGGATCCTTCTCTTCTCCAGGTGAACATTCCCAGCTCTCTCAGCCTGGCTCCAGAGCAGCTCCAGCCCTGGAGCATCTCCATGGATCCCTCTGGCCTCTCTCCAGCAGCTCCAGGTCCTCCTGTGTCCCAGGGCTGGGGCAGCTCTGCAGGTGGGGTCTCACCTGAGCACAGGGGCAGACAGGTGGGAATGCCTGAGCCCGGCTGCCCGGGACAGCTCCTGTTCCAGGGAGTTGATTTCTCCCTGTCCCGCCGCTGTCCGAGGGGCGGGAATACCAATCCCGATCCTTTTCCAGGTGGTGGCAGCAGAGGCTGCAGCGGCGGGGCTGGGGAAGGATCCGGCACCTGAGCCCGGCAGAGGCCCCAAAGCACCGGGAGCGCGCTGCCCCGGCCCACCCAGAGCCCCAGCCGTGTGCCGGGAATACGGAACGCCTGGCAATTCCCTTTTTCACCTGGAAACGGGGCTCAGTGGTGCAGTGATGTTTATTTACATATTTACACCCAATCCCAACGGGGTAAAGTGCAGTGCAGGCCCGGACTGCCGAGCTCAGCTCTTCCCCTGGGCGGGCAGGGGCTGAGGCAGCAGCTGGAGGTCGAAGTCGTGGCGCAGGAACCGATGGAGCTCCTCGGCCTGGGGCCGGCTCAGCCGCGCCCCCGCCGCCAGCGCCGGGACGGAGCTGCAAGAGAGGGAGCGAGAGGGAGCCCTGGAGCTCGGGATGGAACAGCACCGGGAGCCCCTGGACCTGGGATGGGGCAGCACCGGGAGCCCCTGGAGCCCCGGGATGGAACAGCACCGGGAGCCCCTGGAGCCTGGGATGGGCAGCACCGGCATCCCCTGGAGCCTGGGATCCACTGCCCGGGATGGGGCAGCACCGGGAGCTGCTGCAGTCAGCTCTGCACTGGTGTCTGAGGGCTGGCAGCGCGCCTGAGCAATGAAAACAGGGAATGCCAGAGGGAAAGAGAGGGTGGGGCAGCAGGAGGGAGGGTGGAAGCAGAGCCCGTGTCAGTGCCCTGGGCTGCTCAGCCGGGAGAGACTGGAATGTGTGAAGAGCTGAGATGGGACAGGAAAGCTCCTGGGAGACGGTAGGAAAGGCTCACCCTGAGCAGCAACCCTGGCAGGAAAGGGCGGGAAGGGATGCCCTGAGCAGCAATCACAGCAGGAAAGGAGCAGGAAGGGATGTCCTGAGCAGCAATCACAGCAGGAAAGGAGCAGGAAGGGATGTCCTGAGCAGCAATCACAGCAGGAAAGGAGCAGGAAGGGATGTCCTGAGCAGCAATCACAGCAGGAAAGGAGCAGGAAGGGATGCCCTGAGCAGCAATCACAGCAGGAAAGGGCGGGAAGGGATGCCCTGAGCAGCAATCCTGGCAGGAAAGGAGCAGGAAGGGATGTCCTGAGCAGCAATCACAGCAGGAAAGGGGCAGGAAGGGATGTCCTGAGCAGCAATCACAGCAGGAAAGGAGCAGGAAGGGATGTCCTGAGCAGCAATCACAGCAGGAAAGGAGCAGGAAGGGATGTCCTGAGCAGCAATCACAGCAGGAAAGGAGCAGGAAGGGATGTCCTGAGCAGCAATCCTGGCAGGAAAGGAGCAGGAAGGGATGTCCTGAGCAGCAATCACAGCAGGAAAGGAGCAGGAAGGGATGCCCTGAGCAGCAACCACAGCAGGAAAGGGCGGGAAGGGATGCCCTGAGCAGCAATCCTGGCAGGAAAGGAGCAGGAAGGGATGTCCTGAGCAGCAATCCTGGCAGGAAAGGGGCAGGAAGGGATGCCCTGAGCAGCAATCACAGCAGGAAAGGAGCAGGAAGGGATGTCCTGAGCAGCAATCCTGGCAGGAAAGGGGCAGGAAGGGATGCCCTGAGCAGCAATCACAGCAGGAAAGGGGCAGGAAGGGATGTCCTGAGCAGCAATCACAGCAGGAAAGGGGCAGGAAGGCTCTCCCTGGCCACAGGAGAGGTGAAGAAGCAGAAGGCCGGGCCCTGGCACCCCTGGCACCCCCTGTGCTGGCGTTACCTGTTGGCCACGGCTGCCACGGAGTCGAAGGAGTGGCAGAGGTTGAGGGCAGCTCCGTAGCTGAGGTTGGGAATGCTCAGGTAGAAGTTGAGGATGTCCCTCCGGTGCCCCTCCGGCTCCGTTGGCACCTGGATGGCAGCGTCCTTCCTGTGCTCCACCAGAGCCAGGTCCTTGAGCAGAGCTGCAGTTTCCTTCTGGCAGGAGCTGAAGAGGATCCTTATTCCAGCCTGGACCAAGGCTGAGAGCACTCCATCGTAGTACTGAGTCCTCTGGAAAAACCGGGATGTTTCTCCTGAGGAGTGGAAGTACAGGAAAGCAAGAGCCTGTTATTGTCTAGATGGGCCTGGGAATAGACAGAATCATTTCACTGCAGCTTGGATTTTGGGATTAAAACAAATGTCTCTGCATGGAGAAGATTGTGCTTGTTCCTATCACAGAATTCCAGTCTGGACTGGGTTGGAAGGGACCTTAAATCCCATCCCACCCCTGCCCTGGACAGGGACACCTCCCACTGTCCCAGGCTGCTCCCAGCCCCAATGTCCAGCCTGGCCTTGGGCACTGCCAGGGATCCAGGGGCAGCCACAGCTGCTCTGGCAATTCCAGCCCAGCCCCTGCCCACCCTCCCAGCCAGCAATTCCCAATTCCCAGTATCCCATCCATCCCTGCCCTCTGGCAGCGGGAAGCCATTCCCTGCTGCCCAGCTGGGAGCACCCACCTGGCCTGACCCTGTCTGTCTCCACAATCACACAGATCCTCTCGAAGGAGCCCTGCAGGCGCTGCAGCCTCTGGCTGAGTTTATTCCTGTTCCCGGGGCTCTGCAGCTCCGACTGCAGCAGCCTGTCCACGGCCAGGCGGTTGCTGACGATGTAATCACTGGAGCCCAGGGGACAGACCTGCACCCGCAGCCCGTGCTCCGCCCGCAGGCAGGAGATCACCTCCGGCCCCGAGCAGATCTCCCGGCTGTCTGCCAGCACGCACAGGGAAGGGCTCTGCTTCCCGGGGCCACGGGAGATCCCAGCCAGGGAAGGGCTCTGCTCCCCGGGGCCACGGGAGATCCCAGCCAGGGAAGGGCTCTGCTCCCCGGGGCCACGGGAGATCCCAGCCAGGGAAGGGCTCTGCTCCACAGGGCCACGGGAAGTCTGAGCCCAGGCTGAGGAGGTGTTAGGGGCAGCAGGACATGCTGGGCCTGAGCTGCTCCCGTGGGTCTTCTTCAAAGAGCTGTGCACCTGTGAGTGTTGAAAATAACATATCATGAGGGTTCAAATCAAATCAATAAAAGGATGTTTTGCAGTATCAACAGTTTTCAGCTTGACACTTTAATTCCTGTATCAGTCTCCCCACTGAGCTGAGCTGATTATCCCAGAGTTTGAGTGACAAAAGCAGCAGCTTTCACTAAGAAGTTCAACAGAACCTGGATCCTGTAAAGGACAGAGATCAGGCTGGGAAGTGTGAGAGATCAGGAACCCAACCTCAGGGAGGTGCTGAAAGCACTGAATGCAGACAGCAAACCAGGATTTTATAGCTACAAACCCAAAGCTTCAGTGGCTGCTGCTGTTCCACACAGACCCACGACGCCCCGTGACTGTCAGACCCAAGGGAGAGTCTAATCCCCAGTTTTTATTTGTTCACTCCCAAGATAGTCCAGGTTACCCTGGCAGTACAAAAGCTTCTGGCAGCAAAGGAAAGGGAGATGTTTTCCTGTTCTGGAAGTGTCCAAGGCCAGGTTGGAGCAACCTGGGCTATGGAAGGTGTTCCTGCCCATGGCAGGGGGTGGAATGGGACAGGCTTTAAGGTCCCTCCCAACCCAAACCATTCCATGAGTCTCTGATTCCCTGACTGCTGCTGCTGACAGCCCTCAGAACAGCCCTGCCACAGGGATTCTTTCCCACAAGGAAGCTCTCTGCTTTCACGGAGCACTGACCTCACTGGCAGCCTGCAGCTCCGTGCTCCTGCAGCCAGAGCCAGCTGGGGGGATGGATGTGCTCCTGCCTGGCTGCCCTGGGGGGAGATCCAGCACTGCAGAAGCTCCCAAGCCCAGCAGCCTCCCCGTGCCCTCCTGCCCAGCCTGAGGAGCTGTGGCTTGCCCAGCCCTGTTCCTGTGCTCTGCAGAGGGGGCTGAGGGCAGGGCCGTGGGGAGCGGCCCCTTTCCCTGCCCTGCCCTGGAACAGGCTCCTTCCAGGGGCTTCTCCCTGCTGGCTCCCATCTCCTCCTCGCTGGAGTCACTGAGGACAATAATTCGGGATGGTTTCCTGTTCTGCAGCGGGGCAGGAGCGTTCCCTCCCAGTCTGGCCTGGTGCAGCCTCGTCCTGCGGCGAGTCAGGTACCGGTTCCTGCCGGAGCTCTCGGCAGTGAGCAGACCAAAATTCACACACACTTCCTCCTCACTGCAGCCACTCCGAGCTTCCTCCTCCTCCTCCTCCTCATCTCCCACACAGAAGCTGTCCTCAGCGTAAGCCGAGTCTTGCTCGGGAATCTGGGGGGGAAAACAGACCCAGGAAGTTTTGGAAAATTGCAGTGGTTTGGCTGCTCCTCTCCAGGAAGGCCTTGGCTTATCCAGCCCTCCCCACACAAAAACACTGGGGCTGAGGGGCTCAAATCCCATCCCAACCCCTGCCATGGCAGGAACACCTCCCACTGTGCCAGGCTGCTCCCAGCCCCAATGTCCAGCCTGGCCTTGGGCACTGCCAGGGATCCAGGGGCAGCCCCAGCTGCTCTGGCAATTCCAGCCCAGCCCCTGCCCACCCTCCCAGCCAGCAATTCCCAATTCCCAATCTCCCATCCAGCCCTGCCCTCTGGCACTGGGAAGCCATTCCCTGGCTCCTGTCCCTCCAGGCCTTGTCCCCAGTCCCTCTCCAAGCCCCTTTAGGCCCTGCAAGGGGCTCTGAGGTTTCCCCAGACCCTTCTCTTCTCCAGGCTGAAGTTTTGTGTTAGAATTTGTAATTTACCAAAAAAAAAGGCTATAACTGCCCTTCAGAGCAGGCCAGGAAGCTCAGGGCGGTCCCACAAGGGGAACTCCCCAAGGAGAGCAGTCCCTGCCCTTCCCACCTGGGAGAAAATGGCGGAGGCGTTGAATTCCCGACGGACCATTTTGTATCTGCTGCCGAGGGCGGGGCTGCGCAGGGAGCTCAGGTAAACCCCCCTCATCTCAGTGTCTGAAACAGCACAGGAGAAAAAACAATCAAGGATTAGTGCAGACACAATTGCTAACTCCCAGCTGCTACACCGTGTTTCCCATATCCAATCATTCCTTTGTAGCCTCCCCAAAACCTGCATTTCCCGAAGCAAAAACGTGCAGTTCTCCAGCCATCTCTGGAAATCTCAAATCACAGGTCTAAGGCTTTAAGATGAAGGAGCACATGGTTAGGTGGGATATTGGGAATTGGGAATTGCTGGCTGGGAGGGTGGGCAGGGGCTGGGCTGGAATTGCCAGAGCAGCTGTGGCTGCCCCTGGATCCCTGGCAGTGCCCAAGGCCAGGCTGGACATTGGGGCTGGGAGCAGCCTGGGACAGTGGGAGGTGTCCCTGTCCAGGGCAGGGGTGGGCTGGGAGGGGATTTAAGGCCCCTCCAGTCCAAACCATTCTGGGATTCCAAGTGTGCCCAGCTGTGTCATGGAAGCTGCCACAGAATCCCAGAATACCCTGAGCTGGAAGAACCCACAGGGATTATCCCAACCCCTGGCCCTGCCCAGACCCCCCAACAGCCCCACCCTGGGCATCCCTGGCAGCGCTGTCCAAGCGCTCCTGGAGCTCTGGCAGCCTCGGGGCCGTGCCCATTCCCTGGGGAGCCTGGGCAGTGCCCAGCACCCTCTGGGGAAGAGCCTTTCCTGATCTCAGCCTGAGCCTGCCCTGGCCCAGCTCCAGCTGCTCCCTCTGGATACAGGAGGTTTTCCAGGCAGGCAGAGCCCCGGATGCCCAGGTGAGGCAGTCAGTGCTCCCAGCTGCCCCTGGCCATGCCCATCCCACCCCAGGGATCCCCTGGATCTGGGATGCACACGGAATTCCCCACTGACCGTTCAGGGCCTGTGTGGCCTCCCCGTCATCGTTCAGGAACTGGGCCAGGGACGGGCTCAGCTCATCCCTGGCGCCGTCGCTCTCGTCCGACGAGACCCCCTCAGCATCCAGCTGGGACAGCTCAGCCTCCTCCTCCAGGAACTGCCTGGCTGCAGCCTGCACACAGCACACACACACAATTAACCCTGGCCTCTAATTAAACCCTGCTGCACCGAGAGCTCCACCTGAGCCGCTCCATGGCTCCAGCAGCGCTTGGATCAGCGCAGGGATCCAGCTTGGGAAGAGAATCCATCTGCTGGGCCAGGGAATGGCACGGGCAGAGTGCCCACACAAAGGTGCCCAGACACAACAGGTCACTTTGTAACTCCTAAGTCCAGTTTTACTCATTTCATTTACTTTAAAAAACTTGGTTTGATTTCGGAGTGCTGGATTCCTCCAAACCCAAGTCCAGCAGGAATTTCAGACACAGACCCCACCCTGGTTTGCCCCTTTCTGCCCAGGATTTAGGATTCATCAAAGCATGAATCCCTCAGGTGGTGCAGCTCAGTCCAGGGAAGGCGAGGCACTTCCCAGGTGACTGCAGTGCAGGAGACACGATCCTAAATTCCACCAAAACCAGACAACACCACCTTCCCAAGGTCATACATGGAAACAAAACAACCCAGGAAGATGTTTTGTCCAAAATACTTTATATTAAGCTGATTTTTCTCCTGTAATTTCAGCTATGAAGTACTAAAGACAGACATAAAATTAGCCCCAAAATAATTATGTATCTCCACGACTCCAAGAGAATGGTTTGTTTGCCTTCAGAATACCTGGAATAAAAAGCACAGAGCTGTAAATCTGAGTTTAGTTCATGGAACTCTCAGGTATCATGTGCTGCAGTAGGTGGCATCCCTGATTTTCACATTCCCTTAAACTTTTTAATCCTTTGCTTACACCAGGCCATAATCCCAAATGACAGGAATTATTAACAGTTCCTTTTCCCCAGCTGTTCTGATTATTTGGAACACACTGGAGTCACCTGTTGATAGTAAGGAGCTCTTAATGCTATTGCCAATTGCCCTTAATCCTTCCTCCTTGGAAAGCCCATGGAGAGCACAAAGCTCCCTGACACCAACACCCACCAGTCCAGAGCCTGGTCACCCTTGGGAACAGCCAGGTCCCAGCTCCTGGAATGGTTTCCTGGATTCAGTGCCAGGGGCTGCTCTGGGCCCTTGGATTTGTCCCCCTCTGTTCTCAAACTGCAGCTCTGGGCCCTGAGAGCTGCTCCCAGTCCAGGCACAGCTCCCTGGCTGGGGCTGGGCTGGCCAGGGTGGTTTCCATGTCTGGGATCTCCTGAGGGTCTGGAATTCTGCCTTGTCCCTCCCTGGGGCCGTTCAGGGAAGGTGCTGTGTGAAGGCACACCACAATTTCCCAAGCAGACACACTTTTCTTCCTTTTTGTCTCACATTAAGGAAAAAAAAAAAAGTTTAAATCCAACCGTAAAATGGCTTTTACTCCACCTCATTCTTTGTACTCCAGAACATAAACCACTGATACCACTGGGGAATCTTAGTAAGGAAGATTATTGTTAAAAAATCTTATAATGTCCCACATACTGTGCCCTGGAGCCCTGATTAGGACAATTTCTGCCCAGAGCCACCACAGCCATGAAGATTTAAGAGCTTTTTAGCTACAATAACTCTGGTGCTGCCTCCTCTCCTGCCTCCAACCCTGCTGAAGTGTTAAATGCTGAGCTAAGATTTAAGATGTGGGGTTGAGGGACCATTGCTGCCTTAAACGTGCAGAGGTGAGGCCATTGGTAGGGATCATTCACATGAGCAAGCAGCTCAATACTGATAAGATAATAATAAAAATAATGATTTATAATCAATATATATGATATATAATAATAATATATATAGTTATATATATTGTAATATACATTATATAGTATATTGTATATAATATAGAAATAGAATGTACTAAATAAAATAATATAATAACAGATAGGAAAAATATAATAATAATAATAATAACAACAACAACAATAATATAATAATAATAATAATAATAATAATAGTTGTTATTATTATTATTTCTTCTCCTGGACAGGACCCTGAGCTCCCAGGCTGAATCCTCTCTGGGCATCTCTGGAGTTGCCCTCTGAGTTGCTCTTTGTCCTCACAGCTGTCACCAGGCCTTGCAGACCCCTCTGCCACCCAGAGGGTGCAGATCTTTCTCCAGCATTCCAAGCTTCCAGCTCCAATGTTTGCCATGAGCTGGTGTGGGAGAGCTGAGCCTCTGGAAGCCTCCCCAGCACAGAGCTGGGTGTCCACCTTCCAGCTGCATCCCAGCTGCTCCCAGCCTGAACTGCTGTCCCAGGATGTCACACACCTTGGCTGTCACGCAGCTCCTGCCCCGCTGCCGCTTGGCTCCTCCCTGCTGGGGCCTGGCCCAGGCTCTGGAGCGGCTCCTGCCCCGCTGGAAATCCCCACTGTCCTCACTGGACGTGTCCGACTGGAACAGGGAACACACAGAGTGAGCAAGGGCACAGCGAGGAATAATTCCATTAAAGGCTCTGAATCCCAGACTGCTGTGGGTGGCAAGGGACCTCAAAGCTCCTCCAGTGCCACCCCTGCCATGGGCAGGGACACCTCCCACTAACAGCACAGAAAAATGGGGTTTGGAAGGAAAATCAGGCAAAACGGGACATGAATTTGCTTCTTTTGGTTCAAAGCTTTGTGCAGGAAGGTTATTTTACTCTTCCTGGCTGGTACAATATTTCACTGCCAAACAACAACTCCAAAGTCATCAAAGCCCCAGGATCCCTGGCAGTGCCCAAGGCCAGGCTGGACACTGGGGCTGGGAGCAGCCTGGCACAGTGGGAGGTGTCCCTGCCATGGCAGGGGTGGGGCTGGGTGGGATTTAAGGTCCCTCCAGCCCAAACCATTCTGGGATTGTGGGATCTCTGGAGAGCCTGGGGAGGGACTGAAGGGGAGCAGGAATGGGTTCCCATTATTTTTCCCCCCTTTCATTGCTGACCACGCTCGGGGGGCGCCGGCGTTTCCTGGTGAGCCGAGCTGGACACTCCGAGTCACTCTGATCCATCTCCTGTGGGAACAGAACGGACGTCAGTGCACACAGCGTTTGTGTTTCGCTGGTTTAAGTGTCATTCTGCTCTCTTGTCTATTTTCTTTCCCTTCAGACTCACATCAGGAGACTTCAAAACATTCTTTTTTATCCTGTTTTTCCTCTGGAAAACGATCTCTTCCTCACTGTCACTGCTGGCTCCTGCAGAAAGCAGAGTAAACAACATTCACCAGAATTGCACAGTTCCCAACACAATTTTGTTCTAAGTGAGCAATCAAAGCGTGCCTCTCTCAGAAAAGCACCTCCAAAGGAGATTATTTATTGATCTACAGGGTGAATATTGTTCTCTGCAGCCTTGGTAATGGAAAGAGATAATCTCCCGCTGGGATGGACAATAAATCCTGCTTCCCTGGAGAGTCCCGGGGGGGAAGTGATTACCCCAGGCAGCACAAAGGCAGAAAAAGGCAAGGGAAGCAGGAAACCAAGAGAAGAAGCCGTTAAAAGTTGATTGAGCAAGAGTCAGAGTTGTGGCAGCACTTTGTGACACAAATCCCTGTGACAGCACCGAGTGGGGCCTGCAAATGGTCACTGCCTGAGAGGCCACGGGGCTGCTCCAGGGCTGGAGCCCCTCTGGAGCCAGGCTGGGAGAGCTGGGAGGGCTCACCAGGAGAGGAGAAGCTCCAGGGAGAGCTCCGAGCCCCTTGCAGGGCCTAAAGGGGCTCCAGGAGAGCTGGAGAGGGACTGGGGACAAGGCATGGAGGGACAGGACTCAGGGAACGTCCCCTCATGGACCCAGCTTCCAGCACACAGCCACTATTCCTCTTCCTTCCAATCTTCCCACCCCAGTCATAAAACCCAGGTGAGGATCCAAAAGATACTGGATCCTGTTCCCTAACTGTGAAGGTCCAACACCCGTCCCACCAAAATCCCTACCTGCAGCAGGAGCCACACGGGATCCACGGAGCTTGGTGTTTTCCAGGCCTTCTGTCCTTCCTGAAGGGGAATCCATGGCTGAGCTCCCAAAGTTCTGCCTCCCTGGGCTTTTTTGGACTTGATCTACAGGAGGAACCTCTGGAATTTGCTCCCTGGCATTCGAGAAGACTTTCATAGGAATTCTTTTGACAGCTTTGATATCCATACCCTTCCTACTTGTTGGGGTCAGAAGTGCTGAAGGCAAAGGTCCAGGGGGTTCCCTTCCCATTCTGCTGCCCCCTGACTTCAGGAGAGGCCCTGCAGCAGGAGCCTCTGTCCCTTCCCTGCCACTCCTGCCCCTGCTCTGGAATGACATCGGTGTGGACACGTCCCTTCTCCGGAGCCTCCTGCAGTCCCATCCAGGCGAGGTTTCCAGCCTGGAGCCATCACTCAGGGACATGTTTGCATCCTCAGTGGATTCAGCCCCTGGGGCACCGTTCAGTTTGGGGTTATCAGCATTCCTGGTCTCCTCAGAGGTTTCATCCCCGCTCTCCTCGATGGAGAAGCCCAGGTCGAAGGTCACGGAGAACAGTTCCTGGGAGCAGTCGTAGGGATCCTCCTTCTCCAGGCACTGCTGGGCCACTCCTGATGTTCCCATGGATTCCCTGCTGCCGGGCTGCTCCCTGCAGGGCTGGGCGGGGGTCACACTCGGGAACTCCCTGCCGGGCTCTCCATCCATCCCAGCGATGCTCCCAGCTGGACCTGCCCTGGCTGCAGGCTCAGAGCTCAGGGAGCTGCCCTCGCCCGTGTCCTCGCCAGCCTCATCCTCAAACAGATGGAGACTCTGCTCCTCGCCAGGAACCACAGCCTCGTGCTCAAGGGCAGCCTCTCCCGTGTCCTTGGGAACAAAGGGCTCCTTTGCAGGGCCGTTTGTCAGGAGCTGGTTCATGCTGGGAATGTTGTTTGGGATTTCAGGGAATTCCTCAGTGTCAAACAGGCCATCGAAGCTGTCGTCCCAGAGCTGCTCCCCCTCATCCACAGCAGCCTTGGGAGGTGGCACAGTTTTGGACCAACGGGGACTTTCTGAGGCACAGAATTCCCTGGGGACTGTCACTTTGGGATTCTCCAGGAGCAGCAGTGCAGGATCAGTTTTTGGGGATGCGAGGGAGATGCTGCCCTGCAGTGCCTCTGAGTGACCATCGGGGAGAACTTTTGGGGAAGGAGATGTTGTTCCTTCACTTCTCATCGCGCTCTCCAAGCCCTCCAGTTTATCCCCAGAGGGAGGGGACTGGGATAAAAGCCTTTGCACCTGGGAGAATGCTTGTTCCAGCCCCGGGGGCTCCTGGGGCCGTCCCACGAGAGGGAATGAATCCCTGCAGGATTCGGGGAGGTAGAACAGGTCCGAGGCCACGGGAGAGGTCTCGTACCCCGAATCCGTGTGGATCCACCCCAGGGATCCGCAGGCTTTACCTGCAGGGCTGTTTCCCTGGGCTGCTGGACTCGCAGGGGTTTCAGTGCCTTCGCCGTGGTCACACAGGTCAATAAATGCATTTAAATCAAATGTTACCTCCAGCCCCTCATCCCTGTCACTGCCCGGGTCAGAGTGCCCAGCCAGAGCAAGCCTTGCTCCTGAGGGAGAAGCCGAAGGATCCCGAGGTAACACAGGCACATCCTCACTGAGTCCAGCAGCTCTTCTGGGAGCCTTGGGTTTGGTTATTTTAAAGGTGGCAAAGAACTCGCTCCCATTATCACCTCTATCAGGTGAGAGTGGTTTTGGTTTCGATTTTGCCAGGTCTTTCCTGGAGCTGCGACCTCTCTGCTCGCAGGGGGGGTTGGCCGTGGAGAGATGCCTTTGATTCCCGGGAATATGCACATCTTCCATCCGTAAGTGGGGCCGGAGCTCCCGCTCATAGCTGCAGTCTCCCTGGGGACACAGGGCAGTGGTTACCAGAGACGCACCCAGGCGCCCCGGGGCTGCTCACAGCCAGGTTCACAGCAAGGGACAAAGGTTTTGTTCTCCTAAAGAACTTCCCACGGACTCTGAATTAACTTTTCGTGGGTGTCTATAAAGCCCTGTTAGAAAGGCAAGCAGAAGCACAGTGCACCTGGACACGTGGGATCTGAGCAGAAGGAACAATCATTTTTTGGCAGTTCAGGCAGATGGATCCCTGAACTCCTTCACCCCTGAAATTACACGAGGTACCTTTATGGAATAGAAGGTGAGAAAAATGACTGTGACAATCAGAGATGGGCTTGTCTGGAGGTATTTCTGGAAGCAGGATCCAAAGCCACCTTCCAGGAATTTGAAGACTGATCCCTAACAGGGTTGGGGATCCTCTCTGGTTGCAGCAGGCAAAGCAAACTGTGCAGTGATAACAGATTTTGTCATGAATCATCAGCATCGTTTCAACACCGATTTCACACACACACTGATGCTTAGACCATCCATTTGTAATGGCATCCAAAGAAACTCCAAGTCTGGATTTTTAGTTAAAGGTCACCCAGACTACACCAGCTGCCTTAGGAGAAGGATTAATAAAAACAGTGAGGAAAGGAATTATCATGAGAGGGTTAAAGGATGATTTTGATCTGGCAGGTTCCAAATTACTCCTTTCCCTCAAGCCTGGTCAAAACACAGACTCAAGACATGGGATTCTTTGTCTGAAATCCAAGAGGAACGACAAACCTGGGTCCAGCTCCCTCCCCAGGTGTCAGCTGAGGAGGGGAACACTGGGCTGATGGTAACAGGGCTGATAAGGGTCTGTTTGGGTTTATCTAAGGAACAACTGCCCTTCCACAAGGACTCAATTCAAGCATTTCAGCTTTACACAAACGAGACAGAAATTAAATGGATTAAGGATTAGTTAATGAGCTGCCAAACCACTGAACACTGGTGAAACAGGAGGAGGTGCTGCCCCTGCCCACCCCACACAGTTCTGAGAGCGCAGTGCTGATCAGGCTCGGCCTAATATTGTCCTGTGACCCAAAATTAACCAAAGTACAACCCCCAAACCTCCAAACCCCATCAAAGTACAACCCCCCAAAACCTCCAAACCCCATCAAAGTACAACCCCAAAACCTCCAAACCCCAAAGTACAACCCCCCAAAACCTCCAGACCCAAATCCCATCAAAGTACAACCCCCAAACCTAAAACTAACCAAACAACAAACCCCCAAAACTCAAAACCAATCAAACTACAATCCCTAAAGCCCACAAACCCCAAACTCATCAAACTACAAACCTCAAACCTACAAATCTCAAACTCCTCAAACTACAACCCCAAAACCTACAAACTCAAAACCAAACTACAACCCCTAAACCCTACCAATCCAAACCCAATCAAACCACAACCCTCAAAACCTCCAAACCCCAAACTCAAACTACAACCCTCAAATCCAATCAAAATACAACTCCCAAAAGCTACAATCCCAAAACTCAAACTACAACCCTCAAAACCTCCAAAACCCAAACTCAAGCTACAACCCCCAAAACCAAACTACAACCCTCCCAAGCCTCCAAATACAAAACCACTCAAGCTAAAACCCCCAAAACCTACAACCCCCAAACGAATCAAGTTTCCCAGAGCAGCTGTGGCTGCCCCAGGATCCCTGGCAGTGCCCAAGGCCAGGCTGGACATTGGGGCTGGGAGCAGCCTGGGACAGTGGGAGGTGTCCCTGCCATGGCAGGGGTGGGATTGGGATGGGATTTAAGGTCCTTCCCACCCAAACCATTCCGGGATTGTGGGATTCTCCCACAGCCAACAGGATCAGGGAGGAGTTTTCCCAGGAATGTCCCCAGGCCCCTCCACATTCCCTCTGACTGTGCTCTGATGGAGAACAGCCCCACTGCAGCCTGGCAGCGCTGCTGGGGCCAAATTTAGCATCTAGGCCAAAGCTCAGTAACCTCATTTGGGGCTCCCAGGGTTATGTAACTGCTCCACTTCCCGGGGCCACTCCAAACACTTTCTCCAGAACAAAACGCCGTGTCCCAGCCAGGGCAGCTAATGCTGAGCCAGTGAAAGGGCAGATTTGGAATTATCACATTTTGGCCTGGACGTACCCAACTTGTGGAACCTTAAATTACCTGCTCAGCTCCCCTCTAACCCAGAGGGTTCCAGGGTGTACCAGCTCCTCGGAAAATAGGTCAGGAGCAGGAAAACAGCATCCCTCTGAGATTATTGCATTCAATCAATGACCCTGCCTGGAACCACTGATTCACTTTATAAAACAAAATATGTTTTAATATAGAAAATAGAAGCAGAAAAGTAAACTTAGGATATTAAACTTTTCACTTTTAGTATATAAATATATGTGTATTTATATAAAATATACTCCCATTCTGTTTCCCAGTACTTCAATTTAAGGCATCAAGTACCAAAATTGAAATTACCCCCTCTCTCCTCATAAGCTGCTTTGGGTGCACATTTTCTAACAAGATTCATCTGCCTGATGAAACCGCAGTGATGTTGCTATTTGGAAATTAAAGATAAATCTGTAGACAGCTACAGTGTGGATTTTTAACAATTAAAACTCCTTTAATTGAAAGCCTGAGTGAAACCACACAGAATTCCCCCTTTGGGGTGGGCTGGCCAAGCCAATGCTGCTCCTCAGACCCTCCCAGCCACCCCATTCCCCCTCTCCTCTCCAGGGGCTTGGAACAGCTTTAAGCTCCTTCCCAACCCAAGCCATTCTGTGATTCCAGGAATTTTTTCTGATCATCTTTTACATCTTTTACCAAAACTCCTGTTTTGCTGTGGCACAAATGGTCACTTCCCAAAGCACTCCCAAACCTGGTGCCCTGTGACTGCCCTGCTCCTCACCCTCAGCTCAGAACAGCCCTGTACTCATTATCCCTTCCAGGAACTGGTTAATGAGCAGAGTAATCAATCCCTGTTCCATGATTGCTCCATTTCCAGAACGCACTTCAGGGGAAGAACAACTTTTTTCTGGAGGTTTAAGTGTATTCCATGAGATCTTTAAAAATGTATTTAGTTGAGTCATGGAAGAAGCCTGAGGGACACAGAAACCCCCATTTCCTTCTCCCAAACTGTGATCATTCTCTCCCTAATGGCATCACATTATTGATGCACCTGCTCATTCTGTTGGGTTTTGCTGTCTGCTACCCAATAAAACCAGAAAGTTTGATTGAAAAGAAAGATTGTTACAAACACAGGGTGTCTGCCCTGGCAAACACGGGAACTGGCATCATTAAAGAGGCTGAAGAGGTGAATGTTCAACAGCATCAGGAGATAAATCTGGGTGCCCAGAGCAGCTGGGGCTGCCCCTGGATCCCTGGCAGTGCCCAAGGCCAGGCTGGACATTGGGGCTGGGAGCAGCCTGGGACAGTGGGAGGTGTCCCTGCCCTGGCAGGGGTGGAGTGGGTGGGATTTAGGGTCTATTGGTGCCTATCCTCAGCGCTTTCACCCCATCTGAGCTCTTGTTAAAGAGAGATGGGACTATGCAATTACACAGGATTTATTGCTTAAAATAACACATAAGGCAGCAGTCTCGAGGCGTGAGGTTTGCACTACATCAGAGTAATGGCCAATAGTCACAAGGCAAAGGGCTACACTGCAATTTATAACTTTCTAATCCAATAGACACTTAAAAGGAAACTTTGTTTTGACTTTGTGACCCATCACCTGTGGAACTTCTCACCGCAGTGCGGTTGTGTCTTACCCAATAGCCTGTCATGTCACATCCACACGGAGACCACCTCTACAACATCTGAATTCTTAACCTATAAAATCACATTATTATACTCAAAACCCTTCACCATAGCACCCAGTGCATATTTTTACTTTTAACTATAAAAAACACAGGTTTGTAGTTCTCTTGCTTAAGGTCTGTAAATCTCTGTCAATTATGCCTGACCTGATCCCTTCCAGGGCTGTAAATCAAACCCACCCCTAACTGCAGGAGTCTTTACTCCTGTGTTTCCCACAAAGGTCCCTCCAACCCAAACCATTCCAGGATTCCATGATAACAATCCCATTTACAGAGAACATGCCCTGCCCCTGCTTGGGTACCCCTGTTCTCTCCGTGTTTAGCGTTGGGAAGGCAGAGCTGGAAGCTGAGGGTGTGGATTCATGGAATGGCTGGGCTTGGAAGGACCTGCAGGACCATCCAGTCCCGCTCCCAAATCACTGGGACTTCTCTGTTCTCACTGGGAGCACAAACCCAGCGCCAGGAAAAGCACAAAGCACCTGCAGTTCCAGCTCTGAACAACCCAGCCCTGCTCTCAGTTAATGCTTGGTCCCAAATCGTTTGGCAACAAGACCAGAACAATCAGTATAAAGGAACTGAGATTTTGGGGCTCCCTGGCACGTCACCCTCCAAAACCAACCCCAAACTCCTTCCACCTTCTCTGAAATCAGAGGTTTTGACACATCTCAGAAGAGGATTTTAATCAGAGAGAAGTTACTGGCAATGAGGGTCTAAAAAACCCAGATAAAACCATTTCATTGTCCTTACTTGAACCATTTTTCACTTTGCATTCAGGGTCTCCTGAGAAAAAAGGTCCAGCTGGCTGAAAACACCGAATTTCTCTCCAAAACACGTCTGATTTAAGGCTCCAAAAGCATGGGAAGGCTTTTCAGGTTCACTGGGATTCTGGGGTGTCCTGGGAATGGCTTCCCTGCTGTCAGGGAGTTCATCTGGAGCATCCCCTGGGGCACCCAGACAGATGATAAATGACAGCTGATTTCAGGGCCACTGGTTCCAGAGTCATCCCAGGGTTAGGAGATGCTTCCCTCCCAAGGTGTTTGGAGTCAGAGGGTGAAAAACGGAGACAATCCCAAAGATTTGGGGATTTATTTTGTTTTTTGTGTGAAAAGCTGCGAGTTCACACTGCCAGCTTGGAAGTGGGAAAGGTGCAGAGTTCCCCTCCCACTCTGGACACGGAAATGAAGCATTCCTCATCTCCTAAGGAACAACAAAGCACCAGCACTGCCCTGCTCCCCCCAGAAACCCACACAAACATCATCCCCACAAAAAGGATTACTCTGCCTGACCTTATTTCCAAACAGCACAGTTTAATTTGCAAAAAAATGCTTAAAAGAGATTGAATTATTTTGCAGAAGGACAACTCGATTTGTTCCCATGTTGCACCCAAAATCCCCTGGGGAGTAAATCCCCCCATGTGCCCATAGGCATTGCTGCAGCAATAAAGCCCCCGGGGCATTAAAGACTTTGCTGGATGTGCCTTTTGAGGGGTCATATTTAGGGCTTCTTTGACTTTTTGATTTCCTTTTGACTGGGCCAACTTCTTCTCTAAGATTTTAAGAGCATGTAAATATAATATGATTTTTTGCCAACCATTTTCACTTCATCTAGTTAAAAAAAAAGCCTTTAAATTGACTTTTTTTAAGCTATTGTACAAAATACAAATTTCTTGAATCACTGAGTGAGTACAAGGAAAGGAAAGCCACACATCAATGAATTTCTTCTCTAACAGGAAAGAAAACACCCAAAAACCCCCCACAAATACCTCTTGTGCAGGCTTGTAGTAAGTCATGACAAATCTCTGAATGAAATTGATAATTGATCAGAAATTTCCAGATCATTTGGCTATTCACAGTAAAACAATGATTTGCTTGATTTTATATTTTACCCCCCAGCAAGAAACTAATCAATTAAACCATGGTTTGAGGTTCCCTCTCTCGGGTATTTAAGGAAAGAGCTTTGACCTGTATTGGTCTTAAACCCCTCTGTTAATTAAGCACCGTAAACGAACGTCAGCCAGATCAGCTGGGTGTATTTAGCCATGGAATATTTATAGCAGGAGCCTGGATGCACAGCACATCCACGGAAACCATTCCATCAGAGGATCATGGAATGGTTGGAAAGGACCTTAAATCCCATCCCATCCCATTCCCACTCCCTGCCATGGCAGGGACACCTCCCACTGTCCCAGGCTGCTCCCAGCCCCAATGTCCAGCCTGGCCTTGGGCACTGCCAGGGATCCAGGGGCAGCCCCAGCTGCTCTGGCAGTTCCAGCCCAGCCCCTGCCCACCCTCCCAGCCAGCAATTCCCAATTCCCAATCTCCCATCCAGCCCTGCCCTCTGGCACTGGGAAGCCATTCCCTGGCTCCTGTCCCTCCATCCCTTGTCCCCAGTCCCTCTCCAGCTCTCCTGGAGCCCCTTTAGGCCCCAGAAGGGCCTCGGAGCTCTCCCAGGTCCCTTCTCTTCTCCAGGTGAAGATTTTGGTGCATTCCAGTGGGAACATACCCTGCCTTGGGAACACTGCCAGCGCCTTTCAGGGAAGGCAAGGAGGACTTCAGGGAATGTTAATGAAACTCTCACACAAGAGCTCAGTGTCAGAGCTGACAGATCAGATGAGATCAGGACAAAGTTGCATCTTCCCTTTCTGTGGAACAGTCTCGGTGCAGTTTTGGTGTCCTTGGCCTGGCACCAACTGGTTCAGTATGAAAAGGAGCCCAAGAACCTCTGAAGTTTGAAACCCTGGAGTCGGTGCCAGTGCTTTGTCGCTCCCCAGGAGGCTCCAGAGGGTGAGTGCTGGGCCTTGTGTCAGCTCTGGTGCTGCTGGAGGCGCTTTGGGCGCAGCAGGGACAGCCAGGGAGGATCCCTCCTCCCAACGAGGGAGCTCCGCAGCCCCACCTCGGCCTGGCTAACACACTCTGGAGAGGCTGGAAGCCAACCCACCTGCAACTCCCACAGAGGAGCACAAAGGGAGCTGAGGGGGCTCAGCCTGGAGAAAGGGAGGCTCAGGGGGCACCTTCTGATTCTTGAACCATTTCTCTCCTCCTGACGACCTTGCCCTGCCCATCCCTGCCCTCTCCCCGACCCCTCTCTCCCCCTGCAGTGTGTCCTTGACCCCAGCTGGGGACAGGGACAGTCAGAGAAGTCAGGAATGTCTCTGGTGTGATGGAGAAGCTGATCTGAGCTGGGCAGGGCTGTTCACAGCCTCCCTTCCACCCTCTCCGAGCAAGGAGCACAACTACAATGTCTCCATTCTCCTCCTCGATTAGTTCTGGTATTATTCAGGAAACTCTGGCAGCTTAGCAACAGATTCTGATGACCTAAAAAACTTCCACGTGCTGAAAGGGACGTGGGGAGCTCAGCTGGAGGGGAAAAATCATGTGGTGAACCACTGAAGCCGCCATCCACCTCTACACCCACTTCCTTGTGCCTTCCATACGGATCTCTCTATCCATCCCTGCCAGAAAACAGAATTCCCATCTCCCAAGCCATTTCCATCCGTGTTTGTTTGGCTCAGCTCCTCTTATCCCTTAACCCTTAGGAACAATTCTCTTTTCAGTTCAAAAAAACAAACCCAAAAAGCTTTAAACAAAAAACGAATGCCCTAAAACACGCAATGTGCTCCTGCATGACTTTTCTGGGATGATTTTGATGTGCACATGATACCAAACTCTTCCCTACTCCTGGAACAACTCTGATCTCCCTGCTGGTGGCTTTGCTCTTTGACACTTGTAGCTCTTGTATTTAATGTCATTCTGTCACAAACTGATACTGGAATCCATAAAAAAAAGGCTGATTTAAGGGTGGGGCTTTTTCCTGCGTAAGGAAACACGAAATATTTTTGAACAGTTTCTGTGGGAAGGATTAGGAATCACAGAATAGCAGAGAGAGACATTTTGAAACAAGGTTAAACACACACGATTCATTTCACAATTCTTTTCTTTTTTAATTTAATTGTTTTTAAACTATTCTAACTGTACATTCAGTTTAGAGCCAGCCAGAGGCAGCCCCTTACCTGCTGATGCCTCATCAGCTCCATCATTTCCATGGCAGCGATGAAGAGGTGACAACGATCCGAGTGATCCACCTGGGACGTGGGAAGGGGCTGGTTCTGCCAAAGGCTCCACTCAGACAAGGAGAGCTCCCGAGCTGCCCCCTCCTCGGGCTTCTGCAGTGGAAACAGGGAGGGGAAAGGAGATTTTCAGCAAGGAATTGTTTAGCAAAACTTCTCTGTCAGGGACAATGAATACTGACATGCAGAGAAGGATTTAAACTTCATCACACAGGTTTAAGTCTGGTCTAAAATAAAAACATCAGGAGCAAGCTGGGCTAGGGGAAGGTGCCTAGGTGTCCCTGCCCAGGGCAGGGGTGGAATGAGATGGGTTGAAGATCCCTTTAAACCCAAACCACCCTCTGTGGGACTCTGTGAATACAGCATCCTGCATGGAGCTCTTAAAAACAGGAGCAGAACTTAATGGATGCTGAGACTTCTTAATGTATTTTTAACTTGGGGTACGAACTTTTAACGTACAGACCGAACCTCAAAGACCCATTTCAAACATCTAGTTGCTAAATTCCTAACCTCAAAAACCCACATTTAAATCTCAAAAAGGCATTTTTATCACAAACTTCCTCCAAATCCAGAGTTAACTCTGTCGTTTCCAGCATCCTTCAGGCCCCGTGTCTCAGGAAACATTCCATGGAACTCACTGGTGTTTCTTCCAGGTTTTCTATGGTTTCAAACTGAACTTGAGGCAATACTGGTTCCTTTATTCCATCACTTTCCTTAATCCTGTAGAGTCTGTCCCATATTTCCAACTCCTCAGGTGACAAGGACCAGCTCTCATGGGAGTGCATTTGCTTTTGGCCTATGGGGGCAAGAACAAGGACAGGGAAACGTTACCTGCTTTGGGAAAAGGGATGCACAGAATAAATCCACCTGGTGTGGTGCCAGGCACAAGGAAAAATCATCTCTGTGCCACAGCCAAAACTGCAGAGAATCTGAAGCCAGGGACAAGAATCCCAAGAGTGTTAATGATTCATATGGATAAATACCTGTTAAACAGCTGCTTTGGGAAAGGGCATCATATGAGAACAGAGAGAGACAGATACAAATCATCACTGTCCCAAATAATGGCAAATCCCCTAAAGAGCCATGGGTGAGCAGTGATTCCAAAGAACCAGAGCTGAGGCTGTGAGTGCTTTCAGGCCAGCTGTGTGAAGCTTGGCGAAGAACACTGAAGGGAATTTGCCAGTGTCTGTGCAGACAGGATTTGGGGTGAGTCTGCAGCCCAGGCTCTTTTGGGAATTAATGCCACACAAGAGGAACCAGCCTGGGTCTCTCAATGCTCTCAAGCTCCAGCTGCCAGGGGCTGGGTCTGCACAGATCAAACCCTGAGAGTCCTGCTCATGCTCAGGAAAACCTGGAAAAATGAACCAACACTGATGCTTTTAAGGCCATCGTGAAATGATCCCAGAAGATCAACACCACTGTGAAGTATTTCTGACTCAAGTGTAGGAGATGTCACATCCCTGAAGAGAGAACTCCCAGTCCAAGGACCTGGCAGAGAGGACAAAAGAGAGACCTGAAGGAAAAGGAAACTAACAATTCTCAGAGAAGCATCTGGAATCAGGGAATATCCTGAGTGGGAAGGGACCCACAGGGAATATCCTGAGTGGGAAAGGACCCACAGGGATCACAGAATCAGGAGATAGGATGAGTGGGAAAGGACTCACAAGGATCACAGAGTCAGGAAATATCCTGAGTGGGAAGGGACCCACAAGGACCATCCAGTCCCAGTCCTGTCCCTGCACAGACACCCCAACAATCCCCCCCTGTGCATGTTGCCCAAAGGCTCCTGGAGCTCTGGCAGCCTCGGGGCTGTGCCCATTCCCAGTTCCTGAGGAACTGTTGCCATCCAGACCCATCAGGGAGTGCTGAGAACAACAGATGACTTCAGCCCCATGTTCCAGCCCCGCTCTGTGGGACAGAGACAAGATGATCCCATGAGATCAGCCCCAGTGATCCATGGTGCAACCCTGCCAGGCAAGGAGCCCTGGAGCAGCTGGCAGAACTCGGGAACAGACGCTTCCCAGAGCTCTGGGTGTCCTGCTGGGGAGCACAGGGAGGATTGTGGCTGTCCAGAACATTTCCCCAACGTAAGGAAAGAGAGACATGACAAACATGACTGCTGCCTCCAGAGTGAGAGTACAGGGAGAACATTCCCATCCTCAGTGAGGCTGATAAGGATCCAGGGCTGGGAATCACCACGTCCTGTAGTCACTGGCACAGCCTCTCCCCTCCATGGGAAGCAGCTCGTGCTGTCTCATGAGGAATTATCCTCCAGAACACTCTGAGTTAGGGATGCCGTGTCCTACCAGGCACAAACACATCATACACGTTATTTTCCCTGTTTTTCTCCAGAACCAAGGTATTTTCATTGTTCTTGAAGGGGGAAGAGAGCAAGAATTAGCCACTGGAAAGGCATGAAAACCCCACAGAGGATTAAACATAAAGCAGGTGTTGGTAGATTTTTAAAAAGTGAGTCCAAACCAATTATCATTGGGATAAAACCAGCAATTACAGAAATAACATGAAATTGTAAAATCAAACAAAGCCCACAGTTATTGACAACTCAAAATTGATCTATCTGGAAAGGAGAGAGTAGAGGAATTGTGGAGAACCAGCAGAAGAATTAAGAAAATGGGATTTCATCTGGACAAAAGCAAAAGGAATTACTGGGAGCTTGAAATGAGATTCAGCTCCCAGGAGCAACAATACCAACATGCTCCTCACTTTAGCGAACTCTTAAAAAAACCCCAAACAAACAAAACCCAAAAATCAGAGAGAAAAAAGAAACTTAAAATACAAGAAATGATATAAGAGGCTGATGGAGGAAAGGGATTTTTTGCTGCACTTTTTGAAGGAGAGCTCTGAAAATGGAAGGATGCGCTTGGTTTATGATGGGGCAGCACAAGATATTGGATCCTTCTGGGACTGACAGACAAAATTTATGGAAGAGGTTTTGAAGTGAAAGCGGGGTGTAATATTAATAGAAATTGGATCAAATGAAGAAGAACAGGAAATGTGTATTTTTTCAGGTAATGAGTGGCAGGACCAGAGGAAACAGCCTCAAGTTGTGCCAGGGAATGTTCAGGTTGGACATTGGGAGGAATTTCTTCATGGAAAGGGTGGTCAGGCCTTGGAACTGCCCAGGGCAGAGGTGGAATCCCCATCCCTGGGGGGATTTCCATCCATCTGTGGATGTGGCACTTGGGGACATGAGGCAGTGTGGCCCTGGCAGTGCTGGGCAGTGGTTGGACTCGATGGGCTCAGAGGGGTCTTCCAACCTGAATGATTCCATGATTGTACTGATTTTACCTAGAAAACAAGGAGAATGCTTGAAATTCCTGTGATAATTCAGCCCATGATAGCTCAGTTCCTGCCGTGGAGAAACCTGAGGATGAACTGGAGCTCAACAACAAAGTGAGAGCAGAGGTAAGAACACACCCGGCCCACTCACTGCTGCCAGCTTTGCCCATTTCTTACCATGGGAACGGGCACTAAAATGGAGAGAAAATGCAAAGAAGTCAACTCCTTTCTTTGTCTTCTTTTGGAGCTTTATCCTGAGTGTCACTAAAATCAGGAGCAGCCCCTGGCTCACCCAGCAACGAAGGGGATTCAACACAGGGCTGGTGCTCAGTGACCTGCACAGGGCAGCCCTGGCTGCCAGGAGGGGCACTCGGCCCTGGCCACCTCTGGGGACTCAGCCATGGCCACCTTGGGGACTCAAGCCTGGCATCTTTGGCAGATCAATCCCAGCCTCCTTTGTCTACTCAACTCTGGTCACCCTCTGGGGACTCACCCCTGGCCACCTCCAGCAAATCAACCCTGGCCAGCCTGGGGACTCACCCCTGGCCACCTCCAGCAAATCAACCCTGGCCAGCTTGGGGACTCACCCCTGGCCAGCTTAGAGACTCACCCCTGGCCACCTCCAGCAAATCAACCCTGGCCACCTTGGGGACTCACCCCTGGCCAGCTCCAGCAAATCAACCCTGGCCAGCTTGGGGACTCACCCCTGGCCACCTTGGGGACCCATTGCAGGCCCCTGTGGTGATGCAGAGCCCGCCCAGCCCTGGGGAGCTGCACCCGTGGCTCACACAAAAGGCACCCAGTAACTCCAGCCCTGCAGTGCTGCTCCCTCAGCAGGAATGTTCCCAGCATTATCGTTTTCTTTATGCCCTCCCTGCTCGTTTCTCTGCTCTAGGACAGACCAACAAAGGCTCCCAAAATGGTTATTTGCACTCCATGGTGTGCTCTGGTTGTTTTCCAGCAGCTGTGTCTGTTTAATCAGGTACTGAAACAGGAAGTTTCTCAAGGCTTCGAGTTTCTTCTTTCAAGAAGCTGCTGTTGGTCTTTACAGAAAGCACTAGCAAGGACATAGAGCATGAAAATTCCCAAGTATTTATAAAAAGTAGCTCTTTTTTCCTGACTTAGGATTGTGTTCAGCTTCCTGAGCATTCCAGCACCACTGAACTGCATCAGCTAAAAAGCCTCCAAGAGAATTCTCCAATTTTCCTCCAAGAGAGTCTGAACAATTCATAAATACCCTGCCCTCGCTTTCTCCTTTGGCTCCCATCAAAATCCTTCTGTTTTCAAGCATTTCTGGTTTATTGTCATTTAGGAAGCCACAATGCCCAGAGCAGCTGTGGCTGCCCCATCCCTGGCAGTGCCCAAGGCCAGGTTGGACAGGCCTTGGAGCAAGCTGGGATAGGGGAAGGTGTCCCTGCCCATGGGAACTCTAAGGAGCCTTTCTACCCAATCCAGTCCTGGATTCTGGGATTCTGGGATGAACATCTGCCTCCTCTGTCCGTAGCTGGAGCTCCTGACCTTCAGTGAGAGACTCCGTGGGGAAAGATGAGCAAAGGCCTGCCTGAGGATCTGGATAGGCAAGGACAGAGCTGTGAGGATGCCCAGGAAAGGCTGAGGGCTGAAGCAGCCCTGAGCAGTGTCTGAGCTGACAGAGTGACCCTGCAGAGCCCCAGGCCCCCGTCAGAGGGGTTGGATGTGCTGGAAACATCATAATCCTCTTACCAGTGACACAGGAAAAGGGAGCAGATTTGTGCTGCAGGGAACTGGATCTCCTCTCTTTGGAAAGCATCCTTGAGGTGCTTGGCTCGTGTTTTTCAGCAGTGATAAACATTTTATGCACTTTGGGATTGATGCCTTCTGGAACCATCCGTGGGCTGTGCTGGTAGAAACGAAGGGTTTTGTTCCCTGAAATGGCTTTGTGGATGCTCCTTTTGTTACACTGGCTTTGGTTGTAAGTCTGAAAGAGAGGATAAATAGATAAATCACCTGGTGATTGATTGGTTCTTCACAGCATTTGATCAAAACTAAAAGAACACCTCAGTGCCTGTGGGGTTTCTCATTATTTTCTGTTCCCTCAGCAAGGCGTTGTTTGGTTTGGGGTTTTTTAATGGTCCAGAAGCAGGCACAGCACAGGAGAGAGAGAAAGGGGCACAGCCCGTGCCTGGGGGAAGTTACAATCTGCCACTGATACAGCGATGATGTAAATTAGATTACTCGGAAACAGGGAAAGGAGGTCAAGCAAAAAAAAAGGCCTAAGATGATTTGTTGATGTCATGAGTGCTCCGAGTCCTTTTAATTACACCCTGGTTTATTGTGCAACAGAGAAACCAAAGCTGGGCAGAGTGAGGAGGGAAGCTGGGGCTCAGTGTGGAACTGGTTTTGTGCTGTGCTCCTCTCCAAGGCCCTGAGTGGGACAGGGGCAGCTGCCACCTGACAGAGAGGATTTCAGGGACCATAAAAGATGCTCCTCGAATAAAGCTGGAAGAAGCCCACAGCTCTGATAAACCCCTCGGGCACTCCAAGAAACAACTTTTTAATCCTAGAACAGTCAAGCCCAGTGTTTTTATGGCAAAAAACTGTGGTATTACCAAATTAACAGCATCAGGGAGTTGTGGCTTTGCTGGCTTTTCCCTCCCCTGTGTTTCTCTGGGCTGAGCAGCTCCCCAGGACATGCCGAGCCCAATCCCAGCAGCTCCAGGGGTCTGGGACATGCGGGAGCTGCCACGTGGAACAGCTGACCCAGGAACACTGAGGCCATGGAAATTCCTGCCAGCATCACACTTCCACACCTGCACTGACCCCTTTCTCCCAATAAAACACCTTCAAAAGCTTTGTGGTTGACTTGAAGTGGTTTGATTGAAAACAACCTCTAAACTAAACCAAGGAAAATAAAAAAAAAAAAACAAGCACAAAACCAAAACAAAAAGCCACACAAAGCCCAAACAAATTCCCATAAATTAATACGTGGACATGAATTATTTAGGTGCCAATGAAGTGATGGGGAAGAATCTCCACACTGAGTCTCTTTCCAGTTCTGTTAAACTTAAAAAACCCAACAACGACCCCAAGAAACACCCTCGAGAAAAACCAAACAAACTGACCAAGGCAATATTGGTTTGCAATTAAACTTATTTCCTGATCTCAACATAACAAAATTATATACAATGACTGTTCTACCTGGGGGGAGGTTCTGCTTCAAAGATATCTGAGAAAATCTGGACCACAGAGTAATCCAACTACTTAAGTGAAGCTCCAAGGAATTTAAGGGACTATTTTATATCCCATTACAGAGCAGAGCTTTCAATAGTAACCAGCCTCTGTAAGCAGCATGAGAAAATATTTACAAGCTCTACTCAGGTTTATCATTTTTAACTCTCATCCCTTCAAAGCAACTTTTTTCCCGTCAGGGAGGATTCTTTGCAGCATCATTCAGAATTAAATCCCTGCCACCCACAAATGCAAACCAGAGCTACAGCATTGGCTGGAATAAATGAAATAATACCAAGAGTCTGAAATTTTGGGTTTACAATTGGTTTGCACAGGTCTTGGATTTATTGGTTTGCACCTCCTTTCACCAGTGATAGCAGCAGGGACTGCCCAGCCTGTGCTGCCCAAATCCTGCCCAGTCCCATTCCATGGATGAGCCCGGGCCCTGCAGGGCTGTGGGATGGAGCTGGCACAGCTGTGGTGGGACCCCCCAGCTCCCAGCACACATTTCCAGCGGGACATGGATGTCCCAAGGGACAGGCTGTACTCAGGGATGATTAATTATGCTCTGCCTGAGTGCTGGGCTCCAGGAACTCAGCCAAAGTGGATTTGCACCTAAGCCGATCTCTTCAGCGTCACACGCAAGAGCACAGCCACTAAAGCCAGCTCTGAGCGCCGGTGTCGTCACCAGCCCAGTAAGTACCAGTCTGAACACCCAGCGTCACCAGCAGCACCACCAGTGTCCCCTCCCAGCTCCAGCCCCCACCCCACACCTTCCTCTGCACCCTTGGAAAACCCCTGGATGCTCCGAGTTTCATTTGGTGACACGGCAGGCTGGGAGAGCCGGGAATGCTCACCCGGAGAGGAGAAGGTGAACTCTCTCCAGGGAGAGCTCCGAGCCCCTTGCAGGGCCTAAAGGGGCTCCAGGAGAGCTGCAGAGGGACTGGGGACAAGGCCTGGAGGGCCAGGAGGCAGGGAATGGCTTCCCAGTGCCAGAGGGCAGGGCTGGATGGGAGATTGGGAATTGGGAATTGCTGGCTGGGAGGGTGGGCAGGGGCTGGGCTGGAATTGCCAGAGCAGCTGGGGCTGCCCCTGGATCCCTGGCAGTGCCCAAGGCCAGGCTGGACATTGGGGCTGGGAGCAGCCTGGGACAGTGGGAGGTGTCCCTGCCATGGCAGGGGATGGGATGGGATTTAAGGTCCCTCCAACCCCAGTCATTCCAGGATTCTGTGCTGGAGTTTCCTGTGACAGAGTGAAGGAGGAGGCTGAGCGGAGACTCACTGGGGGCTGCAGCTTTGTCCCAAGGGACAGCTCTGATCTCTGCTCCTGGGACAGGGACAGCACCCAGGGAGCGCCTGGAGCTGGGCCAGGCAGGCTCAGGCTGGAGATCAGGGAAAGGCTCTTCCCCAGAGGGTGCTGGGCACTGCCCAGGCTCCCCAGGGAATGGGCACGGCCCCGAGGCTGCCAGAGCTCCAGGAGCGTTTGGACAGCGCTGCCAGGGATGCCCAGGGTGGGGTTGTTGGGGGGTCTGGGCAGGGCCAGGAGCTGGGATGACCCCTGTGGGCCAGGCTATCCCTGACCCGCTGCCCATGCCCCCACTCACCCTCTCCTCGCGGCCCTGGGCCAGGATGACCACGATGCGGCCGTGGCGCCGGCGGCCGGTGCGGCCCATGCGCTGCACCAGGCGCACGGGGCTGCGCTGGGCGTCGAAGCACACGATGAGATCGACCTCGCCGATGTCCAGCCCCTCCTCGCCCACGCAGGTGGACACCAGGGTGTTGTAGCCTCCCTCCCGGAAACGCCTCACCACCTGCGGGGACGATGGAAATGGGATTTCCCAGCTCCGCCAGGAAAACTGAGTCTACAACAACAACTACAACAACAACTACAACAACAACTACAACAACAACTACAACAACAACTATTCTAAAATATACTCTCTATATATTATATTAACATATTAATTAATATATGTTATATTAATATTCTAAATAGATTCTAATTATATTTTAGAATAATTGTATTCGAAAATAACTCTTTTTGAATTTCCCAGCTGCTGCCCCTGTGATCAAACACCAGTGTGGCCAACACCAGCATTTCAACTCTTGGATTCTAAAATAAAGGGAAAAAAGCACACCTTATTCTGACTCCAACCATGGCATTCTTCTAAAACTCATTTCCCAACTTTGCATTTGGGTTATCTTTTTTTTTTTTTAACTTCTCTAGATCAAAATTTAAAAGATCTTATCTTTCCGACCTACAAGAAAAATAAAATTTCCCTAGCATGTATTTGCATATTTCCCCAGATTTTTGCCATCTAAATGTAGCAGCTGTTAATATAATATGAATCTATAAATTATTTCTATATTTTGTTCAGTGGGTACAATTTTGGATACTCTGGAAGCCTCTGCACTCCACAGGGATTTCCTAACGACACTTGAAGTTCAGCCACTGCCACACAGGCAACGCTCCTGGAGTTCTTTACACAACATTGATGCTCTTCATCACTAATTCCTGCTCCAAGTGCCCTCTTTCCTCACCTCCAGCTGCTCCTTCTGGGTGAAGCCTTTGGTGCTCTTCCCCGAGGAGTGTCCCACGAAGGTCATGGCCCGCACAGCCGGGCTGAGCCGGGCCAGCATCTCGGCGATTTCCTGCACGCTGTCCCGGAACGAGGAGAAGATCATCACCCTCGTGTCCCCACTTTCACTCTTGCCTTCATCTGCTGGATTTGAAAATGTCAGGTTTTAATAGAATTACCAATAAAAAAGGATGGGGCACCCCACAAGTTACACGTTCACAGCTCTTGTCTCATTAACGGGAAGAGAACACGGGCAGAAAATGCTCCAAGATCCATCTCCTTGCAAAATTCCTCTTTGGAATCAAAGCAGTTTTGGAGGATTTACACCAATCATGGTGAGAATGTCTTGTATCTCAGGTGCCCTTACTAAAGTCACTTTGAAAAGCTGGGGTTGGATGGGAACTGTTTTGGAATGAAGTTCAAGACACCGTTGTCTCCATTTCTCCAGTTTAGGACCCTCAGGACAGCAGAACCACAATCACACAATCCAGAATGGTTTGGGTTGGGCTAAAGGGACCTTAAATCCCATCCAGCCCCACCCCTGCCATGACAGGGACACCTCCCACTGTCCCAGGCTGCTCCCAGCCCCAATGCCCAGCCTGGCCTTGGGCACTGCCAGGGATCCAGGGGCAGCCACAGCTGCTCTGGGCAATAAATGGAGGAGAAAGGGCTGGTGGTACTTCTGATATGGCTGAGGACTTCGGGCATGAATTCCCTCCTTCTCCATCTCCAATGTAGGGTTTTTCAAGTGGAGGCAAAAGGAGGGAGGGAGGGAGGCTGGGAGGCAGAGAGAACTGAATGGGAAGGGGGGAAAAAGGAGTTAATTGCATTAAATGCATTGGGACATATCCTGTAGCTGCAAACACAGAACTGGGAAACCTTAAAGTTGCCTACTAGAAAGCATCAGTCTTTTCAAGGGTTTGCTGAGAACAGTGCATTCAAGAGAGAAAAGAAAATACAAAAAGAAGAGGGAAGGGCAGGTCAGAAATTATCAGAATGTCACAGAGCACAAAGATCCAAACAGGCAAGAAAAAAAGTGAACAAGCTGCAAAACAAATGTTATTATTACTCATGTAATCATTCCCAAAGCTGGAATCAAGAAGCTGAAACATCCCAAACCCAAAGAGATCTGAATGACATCTCTCCATAAAGATGAAAACCAATGAGAGACAGGTGAATGTAACCAGAGGGTTTGAACTTCAAATTGATGCCTCAGAGTTTTTAATTCTTATCCTCAGGCCAGATATCAGAACTTTTATCCTTAAGGAACTTAAATGTGCTCATGTAACTGCAGAAGGGACTGGCAGCAGGGCCCTGAGGGGAGGCTGCCAGGACAAACTGGGACAGGACCAGCAGGAAACGTGGTAGCCCCAGGAATGAGCTGCCTATCCCTGTTTTACTCAGCTGTTAGAGCAGTTTATATCAAATGAATAATGAGAATTTACAGCAAGTTTTATTTTATAGAAATCTTAAGTTCTTCTAGAGGGGAAGATACACAAACAATCAAAGCAATAAAGCAGCACAAGACTGGAAATCAGTCAGGAGGATATTCCTTGTTTCCATCCCCAGGTTTTCTCTTGACTTGTTGGTACTCACCAGAACATCCCTTTTTCCAGGATTTGAAGTGTTCTATCACGATTTCCTCCAATTTCTTTAGTTTTGGATGACTGTAGACAAATTCCTTTTTCTTTTCCAACACTGGAAAGGAAATAAAGCAACAAAGGATGTAAATAAACCTGCAATGAGCAGGAAGGTTTAGTGAACTTCGTTCCCTCCCACTGCAATTATCCGAGTCAGACCCAATTCCTGATATTAGTTCTAAACAGAACAATAAACTGCTGACAGAAGCTCATTTGTTAAACCCAGTTCTTGAGAAAGTGCTACTTTTGTTAGAGTCACACTGGAAAAGACTTACAGTGACACAGTCGTATTTTAACCTTCACTTGAAAGCAAATAAAAAACTTCAAACATAGAAAACTTGATTGAAAGCAGCTAAAACCACCGAGGGAAGAGAGAGAGGGAGGGGAGAGAGAGTATTGGGAAGCCAGTCTGGAATAAAGAGCAGCAGCCAGTGCAGCAGGACTTCAACCAGGAACATTCTGTCCCTGAGAGGGGAATCCTGACCTGCTGTGCTCTTGCACACACTTCCATTCTCAGGAGCCACAGCAGTGGCTGAGAACACGTCCCGAAGCTGCTGGTAGAGCTCCATGAAGTCCTCGTTGCGCCCCAGCTCGGTCTTGGTGCGGGATAACCCTTTGGAGAGAGTTGGAACGCCTCAGGATTTCATTTGCTTTCCCAAACAGACTCTGTCTTTAACAGAAGGGGAACAAAACACCAATTCCATCTGTATCCCCTCTTTCCCTAAGCTGTTTTGTGCCAAACCACCCACACAGTGAGGGAACTGAGAAGAGTGGAGCTGAAAGGAGGGATGTTCCCGAGGACATTTCACCTTTGGATCCATCCATGATTCCCCACAGGTAGATGAATAAGGAGCGGATTCCCATCTGCAGCAGCAGCTCGTACCCGTGGTACAGACTGATACAGAGGGCAAAGTCTCCTTCAATGATGCCTTGATGGATTCCCTGTGGGAGAAAAGCAGACTCAGACTGAGTTAGGAAGTGGCTGAGGAGCAGGAATGCCACTGCAATTCCTGACCAGAACCAGAGTGACACCTGAGGAGCAGAGCAAAGCCCAGAGTGATGCCCAGGGAGCAGTTTGTCCATGAGAGCCCTCAGGGGACAGACTCCACAATGCTCAGCGAAGGTGATCCTCTTCCACCTCCAAAAATACTCTCCAAAATACCTGTACTGCCTCCCAAAATGAGCTCATCAACCCTCCAACTCAGACAGCTGAACCATCAGCATTTGGGAAAACAAGGGATTCCCAGCACATCCACCCAGGCTATGAAATTAAGTCAGGAAAGTTGCCTTGCTTACAGTGAAGGAGATTTCCCACTGCTCTTTTTGAGGCACACAGTCTTTTTTAAGGCAATTTTCTTTAAGTTTACAAAATCTGACCATTCCATGAGGATTTACCAAAATATAGGAGCAGGAATACAGCTTTGAGGGGAAAATGAAAACTTGGCTGTCAGTAATTACAATGTACATTCTCACAACAACTTCACTTTGGAAATGGAGCTCCTGATCTTTTCCTTGACCTTCCTATACTGGCATCCAGAAACATGGAACAATTAGGAATATTTTAGAGGTTCCATAGATGATCTTTAAGATCCCTTCCTTCCCAAACCGTGCCGTGATTCTATGATATTTTATTCCACGGCTAGGAACAGAAATCTGCTTAAAATGTCTCAGGAAATGTTGTAACGATGGATTATTTCTATTTATTCCCTACTTTAATAGCATGAAATAAATAAAGAACTTACTGCATGTTGTGCAGAGGGATTCTTCCTGTACTGATCCCTTGCCAGGATGATCTGGTACTTGGTCAGGCTGGGAATATCCCTCCTGGATAACACTCCCACCTTAATCAGGCGCCCAGCAAACGCTTCCAGCACCTGCAACCAAAACCCAGCACAGGTTGGGGTGGGGGGGGGTTGAGCCCCTTGAAATCATTTTATTTTTACAGATCCTACACAAGAGAACATGAGCAGCTCATTGACTTTATTTGAAACACAGAATTTTTCCGAGTGAGCTGTGCTGAATTCTGAGTGCTTTGTTACCGTACCTGGGGCTCTGCCTCAGTGGAAGGTTCGCCATAGTCAGGATGTTTTTAGGTTAACTCTCAAAATTCCTGCCAGAGCACTTGGACAAGGCTCTCGGGAACAGGGTGGGATTGTTGGGGTGTCCTGTGCAAGGTCAGGAATTGGACTCTGATCTCCCACTCAGGAGATTCCATGAACATGGTTCCCTAAGGATTTGTGTCCCCCCTTTCTACAGACCAACAGCCTCCTGCCCCCAGGATAGCCCTGTATCCATCCAGGAACCGAGAAGGGGAAACAGCCCTGGGGTGTGGACTGGAACAGGGGCTGACTGAGCAGAGAGGGAGCGGAACGGGATGGACACCCAGGCACGGAACTGGGGCTGCAGCTCTGCTCTCACTGCTCGCACTCCAACGGCATTTTGATCCCAGAACACCTGGATTCACCTCTGAGAAGACTGAATTGGGTGAAAGACTGGCCAGAATGTCCAAAATCTGTGTGTGGAAGGCATGGGAGCTGGGACACATGAGCAGAGAGGAACGGGCACAGGCACAGCAGCGTGTCCCATTTCCTTCAGAATCCACCCCAAAACACAGCCTGTTTTCAAACATCACATGTACCTGCTTTCCACCTCGGTGCAGCAAGGACAATAACCTGCACTAATGCATCTTAATCCTGTTTTTCCTCTTTGTTTCCCAGCCTTAGGTGGTCAGGATTTTTCCACAGACTTAGTTTGGCCTGAGCGCTAACTCTGCCATAATTGCAGTAATCAGATTTGTCCTACAAACACTGTTTACAACCTGTTGGCCCCCTTGGCCAAGGGCCCCAAAATCATCCCAGTGCACAAGAACAGGCTGCTCCAAAGGCTGAGGCAATTCCCCATTGCTGCTTCCATGCACACCACGTTTCCCAAGTTTTCCAGGCGCTCCAGCAGCAGCACAGCTGCCCTGCCCTGAGAGGGCTGGAGTGTAACAAATGCTTAATGCCTTTAGTGTCTCTTCAGCCCCCTAAAAAGCATCCAACTAAACCAATAAAGCCAGGCCTAAGTCAGGCTTCAAACACTGATCCCAGTGGAACTGGAGGGGAGAAAATGTCCTGGCAAGTAAAGAAAGCCACGTGTAAAATGCAACCTGAGTTTATCCCTGAGTAACAGCATTCCACTTGTGCTCTCCAGGCACTGCTCCTGTGCTGGGTTCCCAGATCCCGTGAGGATGCACAAATATCCTTAACAAGCATGTGCTGCTCGTGCTCAGGCACTGCAGGGGCAGCTTAGTTGAACTTCTGTCTGCTTGCTTTGATTGTTGCTATAGATTACTTTATGATTTAATTCCTAATATAATTTATTTATAGGTCTTCTTTTACCTTCTTAGTCTGTGTGCAGAACCTGTGTGGCATTAAAATGAAAACAGAATCACAGAATGGAATGGTTTGAGTTGGAAGTGACCTCAAATCCCATCCCATCCCAGCCCTGCCATGGCAGGGACACAGCTGCTCTGGGCACCCTGTGCCAGCCCCTCCCCACTTTCCCGGGGAGGAATTCCTTCCCAATATCTAATCTAAATCTAATCCAAAATCCTAAGGAATGGAGTGGGAATAATTGCCATTATCAATGACAGCAGCATTAATCCCCCAAAGAATCAAAAAAAAAAAAAAAAAAAAAAAGCCAGGAGAAATTTGGAAGGGTGAAGGAAAATTTGTGACAGCCCCAGCTGAACTGGGGGAGATGTGCTGGGGAATTTCCACCCTGCCCATCCATGCCCACGGGTCACTCCAAACCAGCAGACCGGAGCCAGCGGGATAAGCAGCTTACAGCAGATAAAGGGAAAGCACAGAAATGGAGCCAGGATTCTGAGGGCTTTGGTGCATTTTGGGTTCCTCCTCTTCCTTGGGAGGGTGGGCAGGCCCTGGCACAGGGTGCCCAGAGCAGCTGGGGCTGCCCCTGGATCCCTGGCAGTGCCCAAGGCCAGGCTGGACATTGGGGCTGGAGCAGCCTGGGACAGTGGGAGGTGTCCCTGCCATGGCAGGGCTGGCACTGGGTGGGATTTAGGGTCTCTTCCAACCCAAACCATTCCATGACTTTGCTCTGGGCCGTGGGGTGGGCCCAGGCCTGGGGCAGCCCCTGCCTGCCCGCTCCGTGTCCCCTGGGGCACCTGGAGTCAGCCCAGCTGTGGGCACTGAACATCCAAAGGGCTCCAAGGCCTTTCCCAGCCCTGCCCAGGTCTCCTTTATCCCCCGGGAAGCTGGGTCACGGCGTCCCACAGCTCCCAGGAAAAGCAAGGCAGGACACTCCAGCCCCAGGCATTCCTTCTAATTAAGGCTCATGGATTAATTAAGCGAAATAAACCACTAACACCTCTAACATCACCAACAAGCAAACACCAACTGGAGGCTACAACAGTGCCAGGAATTTCTGGAGGAAAGGGGGGGAGAAAATGAAGATATCAAATGTTGTTTTCTCAAAATACAGTCAAAACCATTCACCAAGCCACTGGGAAGGCTGAATGCACAAGGAATTAATTTCTCATATTAGTGAGAACAAAATCCAAGATGTAGTTTTGTTTTAAGGGTTTAAAATTCAGAACTTTGTGTTCTATCACAGAGTTTGTTACTGTTCTTTAGTCTTCAATCCGGGCTGTACCTGACAAGTCCCCTTAAAAGGACAGAGATGTCGGTGCCAGCTACAGGAAAAGGGATTTACAAAATACATCAAAATGCTGACCATGGAGGAAGAACTCAGTGCTTTTTATTTGTATGGATACCACTGGAATAGCTCATTACCCTCCCATCAAACCCCAAACAGTTGGACATGAGGACACCTGAAGTGCTGAAGATGAAGCTTAAACTATGTCTCAAGTAGTGGAAATGGAGTCAGTATTTCCATAAATGTTCCTCTAGAAAAGAAATTAATGTTTTCATTAAAAAGTACTGGCCACAAAATCTAATATTTCAGCACTGGTTTATTATTTCCTATACTTGCAGAGCTTTTTTTTAAGAAATCTCCATTACATGTGCTTTTCTGTTTCATCCCTTGACCCAGTTTCTAACATACAAGAAAATGATATTGTCCCTGTTTGCTCAATGTACACCCCTGTCTGATTTAATCACCTTCTGCCAAACAAACCCAGCACTGTTATGAAAGACAGCAGGATCCAGTCACCTGGAGCTTCAGAACTAACAGGGAACAGTAAACACAACCTACTTAGGAGAGAATCAGACCCCCCACTGCTCACTGATTGCATTTATCTTGCCTCCATAGCTTCATTTTTAATTAAAAAGATAATACTTCTGGAAAAGTCCCCTCAGCCTTTCCAAAACATCGCAGTGTCACGTTACCCAAACACAGCTATAGAATTAATTCCAATTAATTGCTTAGGAGTGCTCGTGGCTTTCTCCAGCTCACTAGCTGGAGTTCAGGGCTGACAGATTTACAGGAGCAGACAAAAGAGGACTGGCAGAGTTATCCCATCCTGCACTGAACTTGCTGAGAACACAAAGACTTTCTCTGTTCTGAGGTATCTCCCGCAGCAAAGCACAATGAGTTCTTGGAGCCTGTACCCACGATGAGCTTAGAACCGGTTTTTGGAGTTCTGACAGGAGCTGAGGACTTGTGTATGGGGCAAAAAGCTGGTCCTGTGCCAGCTACACCTCACTAAAAACTGCTCCTAATCTGTTTTCTGTCGGCACAACAAAAAACAGGGCTCTACAGGCTCTAAACTAACGCCCTGACCTAATTATTTTAGTGCAGATTTGCAGGGGGTCTTCGGCAAAGAAAAACACCCATAAATAACTGTTAGTGAGGCTTTTCTTTCGCAGTGGAGAAGGAGGGGTGGCAGAAACCAGCTGCCAAGCAGACAGGACCTCCACAAACAAGGACTCCAAAGGTGCATCCCCTCCACAGGAGCCCCACAGTGCTCCCAGCCTCCCCTGACAGTCCTGACTGGCTTTTACGGAGTCACACCGAGCTGAAAGAGCTGCACCTTCCTCTACTCTTCCCCTGCTCTCCTCAGCCCCCTGGCTCCGTATTTTCAGTGCCCAATATGGAATCCCAGACTGGTTTGGGTTGAAAAGGGACCTTAAATCCCACCCAGCCCCACCCCTGCCATGGCAGGGACACCTCCCACTGTCCCAGGCTGCTCCAAGCCCCAATGTCCAGCCTGGCCTTGGACACTGCCAGGGATCCCTTCCCAACGTGCTGGGGCTGAGCTGGTGAGAAGGAAATGAGCCCAGGTAGTGCCAGTGAGGTCCCACCACAGCCCAACACACTGGTCTGTCCTAAGGGGATCCCCCAAAGCAGGAGCAGGGAATAACCAACAGCTGCAGGCCAAACCCAGATCTGTGCTGTGGCCATGCACCTCATGCTCCCACCCTCTGCTCCACATCCTCAAATTTTCAAGGAAGAGAGCAAAGAAAGGCAGTGCAGGGCAAAAGGAGACTCTGCCCATGGGGGCTCTGCTGGAGATCGGGCTCAGGAGGGGTTTCCGTCCCAAGGATCCACAGCAGGGATGTGACCAGGCTGTCCTAGGGCAGAGATCCTGCAGGGAGGCGTGAACGCAGCCGGAGCCTTCACTGCTCCAAGGAAGGTCAGGGGATGATCCAGAGCATTCCCTGCTTTGTTCCAGAACTTGATTAGGTTTTAACTTTCCCGTTTCTCAGACCCCGCAGTGCCTGGTGTGTGACTCTGCAGTTCCTTGTACCCTGTTCACTGCTGCTCTCTGTGCCAGGCACACAGAACAAAGCCTCTCCGGGCCTGCTCTCCAAGGACACCCAGACCGTCCTAGGCCCAAAAGTATAAACCAAAAGCCTCTACAGGGGGGCAAGCTTGGGGAAATTACATCATTAACTGAAGCTTGAATTGGAGAATGAACCCTGCTGTGCAAATGAACCCAACCTATAAAAGTGTGAAGAACTCGTGCCCTGCCGTCCACCTTGGGGTCCATCTGGGCAGTGGCCTCTGGCTGCCCAGGGGTACCTTTGAAGGCCTTTCAAATAAATCCCTGCCTTATTCCCTTACTCCTGTCCAGTCTCTGTTTTTAGGTGGCCACTTCAGGCATCACACTGAATCCAGGAAGGTTTGGGCTCCCCAAGTGTTTGGGTTCCCCAAGTGTGGTACCTTGAGGAGTGTCCATGCAGTAACCAATATTCCCAAAAGTAACTTCCAGAAGCAAGTCTCGGGAACAAACCATGTTTAGTGTCTGCCAGCTGGGGAGGCTTTGGAGCTCTGACTGGCACTGAGTTTTAGTTTTTCTCTTGCAAAACTTCAGAGTCCTGACAAACAAACTCTAAACAAGGGAGAAAAGTGCATTTTGTGTAAGTTTCCTCCTGACATTTTCTCACCTGGCCAGTAAAGAGAGGAAAGCAGCAGGGACCCAGCAGGGTAGGGTGGATTTTAGCTGATATTGTCGCTCTCCAAACCCAAAACTGATCAGCACAGTAATGATCTTGGCACCAAAAGTTTTGGTTTAAGTTTCTATTAACTCATTCTGACTCTTCCCAGTCTTCCAGGGACATGAGACACACTGAAAATCCACTGTTCTTCCCTGGAAGCTGGGATCCATCCAAAAAATCCAACACTTTGTCCTTTTCTAACAGCTGAGTTTTCTCCTGCTACAGCATTTTTCATTTCCTAAAGCTTATAAAACAAGACCTACAGATTTTACTTTTCAACTAATTTCACCAAGAACAATTTTACTTTTTACTTGAGAAAGAAGTGGCTTTGCCACATCAACCTGCCACTCAGTACGTGACTGTCAGACAGAAAGGAGCATCACACTGAGGATGGGTTGAATCTGAATTTTTTAAGGCTGAACATTAGTTTTTGTGTTATATTGAGAAATAGAACCTGCCAGGAGAGCACCAAGAGCACAGCCCTACCAAAACTGTGTTATCTCAAGAGTGGCTGTTTATCAGCCAGCAGTCATACACAAAAAAAGCACGTTTGAGGGAAAAAAAAACAACACATAAAACAAAAATCAGCTTTTTCCACCTGCAGTAACAACGAGTTCCTCTTATCTATCCAGACACAGACCATCACATCTTCAGCACTCTATCAAATGCATTAATTACTAAACTCGTCAGAAATCAAAGACAAATTAAATACACACAGAGTAATTTGTACAGACGGAATTTTAAAACAGGATTTTAAACTCCTCCCAGATTCTTTCTCATAGTTAGTATTCTGTGGCATTTCTCACAAATAGAGAAATTTAGCTGTGATTTTAAACTATTTTTCTGCTGGTTGGTTTTTCTTTTTCTTCTCTCTCATCTCCAACAAAGATGCTTAATACTTAAAACAGAAATAATTTCATTTAAGCAACCATTAATTCACATAATCAATGCTTGAACAAAAGAGTCAGGACTGTTTTCCATGAACTATTTATGCAGGATGGGCAGAAAAAGAACCTCTACACCTTGACTCAAACAGGAATGCCAGTTCCTGGAAGAAATCTCCAAGAGCCAAGATGCCCTCCCTCGGTACTGATAACCCAGCTGCCAAAATTCAGTGGAAATTTCCTTCCCCCCAGCACTGGAGTGTGTGATGTGGGATTTACCTGGGGCAGGGATGGGTTCCCACTGTGCCTCCCCTCAGGTGCTGAGGGTTCAGCCGGGTCTGAGAGGGAAATGTGGTCACTGCCAGAAATTCCCTGCTGTGAGAGAGCCCTTGGTGCTGCTCTGCGGGCAGCTGCCCGTGAAATCAGATCAGCACGCACCCAGACACTTAAACAAGCATGGGATCCAGCCTTGCTCCAGGATTTGCCTTCCCAGTGAATTCCAGAGCCGCCCGAAACCCAGAGGCCAAACCCCCTCGGTGGCCGGTGCTTCCCTCCCTGCAGCCGCTGCATCCCAAAAACCCTCTCAGGACATTCCCACCGGCAGCTGTGCCTCCGTTTGCACATTCCCCAAGGAGTGCTGCCCGGGCACAGCAGGATTTCGGTCTGCCCTGTCAGCAGCACAGTCAGGACCGGCACATCCAGGCTGCTAAGGCAGTTCAGGGGTCATTTCCACAGCAAGCTCAGCCCCTGGGGCTGGGGAGCCAAAGCTGAGCCTGGAGAAACGGACTGACCAGAAAAAGGGAGAAAGGAGGGGGCAGATTAAGCATCACAACAGTCACATCCTCAACCTCCAGCCTTCCCTGTGAGCATCAACAGGGCACAGGAAAGGACTGTTTTCCTATTATTCCAAACCCTAAATGCCATGAGATTCCCCATTCCTGCATGCACAAAAAGGGCCACAACAGTCATTTCATGTTAAATTTGGAATGAAAGACAGCTACACAGAGTCCACACAGACTCCTGATTGAAATCCAGATCCTGCTTTAATTGCCATATCTACCCCATAACGGGGCTGCTCATCCCCCTCGCTCACACAAAGCCTTGTCTCAACTGCAAGATTACGCAGCTGAAAACTTCCAAAGCTGGACTTCAGTAACAAAATATCCCAGAGGTTTTGCACTCGTAATATTTTGGAAAGACCTCAGAGACTAACTGAATAAAATGAAAGAAGTGTCTTCAAGGTGTGGTTCGAAAGCAGTGAAATAAAATCACAATAAAGAACAACTAACGGGACATGAAGAGCAGTGGGGAAAACACGATGAAGAGAACAGCTGGGAAGGAGGGAATGAATGGGAAAACAGACAGAACACCAACTTGTGTAAGTTCTGCACTGCTCGGTCCCTGCAGCACGGGGTGAAGGCACGGAGCTCCGGGACCGGGCATCCATCCCTGGATCCGTCCATCCCCGGATCCATCCATCCCTGCCCGGCATTGCCCTTCACCGGGCATCCATCGCTCCATGCCCGGCTCCGTCCATCCCTGCCCGGCGCTGGGCAGGCAGAGGCGGCTCCCCCCCAGTCCCCGGTGCCATGACCGGGCATCCATCGCTCCATGCCCGGCTCCGTCCATCCCTGCCCGGCGCTGGGCGGGCCGAGGCGGGTCCCGCCCGTGCCCCCGCCCCCGGTGCCGCTATAAAGGCCCGCGGCGGCGGCGCGGAGCGGGGATGGAGACGGGCGGGTGCCGCATGGGCGGCGCGGGGCCCGGCGGCCCGGCCGCGATCACGCTGGAGGAGCTGGACGGGCTGGCCGAGGAGAGCGCCGACTCCGCGTACCACAGCCACGGCAGCAGCCTGGAGGAGGAGGCGGCCGAACGCGTGGACGACGAGGAGCAGGAGCGGCTGCTGAGCTACTGGCAGAGCGTGGGCCGGGGGCACCAGGTGGACGTGCCCCGCGGTAAGGCGCAAGCCGGGATGCGGGATTAGGGACAGGCGCGCGGGATGGCCCCGGGATAGGGCTGGGGATGCGGGACACGGCGATGAACACCCAGCAATAAACACCCAGCGAAGTCCGCTGGGAGTCTGAGACACCGAAGTGTGGCTCTGAAGCGGCTAAAGCTTCACCCAGGGCGATGCAAAGCTTTCCGTAATGGAGAGGAGCGGCTGCAGCAGCACTGGGGGGACCTATTCATACTAAAAACAACCAGTGCGAGTTTTCAGACTTAATTAACTGACTACCTGCAAAGGCATTCTTCCTAAGAATATCCCCTACACCCATCCAAAAAGTCAGTTCTTTGAGGAAAGAGGGCTGTATTTAAAAAGGGCACAGAGTAAACAAGGACTGATTTGCTTTTGACAGCGAGGCTCCCAGGCTCATTCTAGTCAGAAATTAGTTGTTTTCAATTTTAAGAAAGACTGGAGACTCTGAAAGGCTGATGAGCCAGAGAACTCCTAACTAGCAGCCGAGAGTCACTACAAGCTCAGCTCAGTCACAGACTTTAACTCTGCCCTGTCCTGCCCAGAGGAGCAGAGATCTGCAGCATCTCTGCCGTGCAGGGAACTCACCTTCCCGAGCTGGGGAGAGCCACACCTCGCCCAGACTGCCCTGGACATGACCAGTATTAAATCACTGTTCTTAGAAACCTTTCTATACTCCAACACAGCAAATTGTATCCATCCTCCTTTTCCAGCCACACCTTGAAGTCCATCTGAACTCTGTAATGCTTTAACAATGACAATTAACGTGCTAAAAGAAGGGTAAGATCGCTCTGCACAGAACTCCCTGCCTTGCCTTGCTCTCGCTGCCCCTGGAGGGGTCTCTGGGTGCAGTGCCATCCCAGAGTTTCAGCACTCACTCCAGCAGCCACGGGGTTGTGGCTGGAATGCTGGAACCTGACAGCTCCGGGATGCCCAAGGCACGGAGGGAGGGAAGAGCAGGGGGTCCCTGTTTAACACTCCCGAGTGCAGTGTGAATGCCTGGATGCAGAGCGGTCCTTAAGAGAGCTCTGGGCAGCAGAAAACCAGAGCCCTTCCCACAGAATTATCTAGTGCCTGGCATTGGAATTCCTGAGAGCCATTAGGAGGGATACAAAGTCTAAGGAATATGTCAAAAGCAGCGTTTGACCACACTTTAGCTATACAGTGTTACAGGTTTGCTCCGTGGCACTCAGCACACTTTTCAAAAACCAAGACAGAATAATACAAGATTTTTCTTCAGGTCCTGTCCAGGGCTGAAGGAGGAGGGAGGCAATGGAGGGCATTTTCCAGAAGGAGGAATCCCCCCGTGCCAAGGAGCAGACCGTGCCCCATGCCTCTGCTCCCTGGGAGCAGGCACAGGACCCGAGGGAGCAGCTGGAGCTGTGTCAGGGGGATTGGGATGGATTTTAGGGACAGGTGCTTCCCCCAGAGGGTGCTGGGCACTGCCCAGGCTCCCCAGGGAATGGGCACGGCCCCGAGGCTGCCAGAGCTCCAGGAGCGTTTGGGCAGCGCTGCCAGGGATGCCCAGGCTGGGGTTGTTGGGGGTCTGTGCAGGGCCAGGAGCTGGGCTGGGATGATCCCTGTGGATCACTGAAACCATGACTTAAGAAAACACAACCGTCCTTGTCCCTCTGCTGCCTGCCAGCCTGGCCCTGTGCAGGTGGAGCTCTCCAGACTGGGACAACACAAAGCACAGAATCACAAACTGGAGGATAAAACTCCCCAAAGGACTTTAATCAGTTGTAATCCCCATCCTCTGCCTTAACATGGAATGAAAAAAACCATACCCCCACCCCCCCCACACTTATTGATAAAGTAATCTAAAAATAGAGTTAACTTTTCTAGAGTCCTGAAAGCTTTCCTAATTGTTGGAAAATTCAGTGCTGAACTCCAATCTACTTTTATTTTTCCCTCAGCCTCCAAAGAGATCAATTTTACCTGTCAGTTATTAGTCACATTTTAAACGTTTCCCAGCAATATATTTCAAAGAAAAAGAAATGTTTACACTTAACTACAGTGTAGCTTTCTCCCTTTTATTTTTTTTCCTCCCCTTTGTTTAAGGACCTTTACTATTCCAAATAGTCTTAAGGCTAAAGCCCTGGACTGGATGCCAGGAGATGGAGGTTTGATTCCCAGCTCAGCTACAGATTTACTAAGTGACCTCGGCCAAGTTAATTCTACTGCATCTTAATTCTCCTCTTCTCTCAAACATGGATAATACTCTCTTCTCCCATCTTCCTGCCTCGTCCACTGAGACCCTGAGGCACTTCAAACTCCCAGAAAAAGGGCCCTGGGAGCTGAAACTCATCCTTTTCCTGCATGTCCAGTACATACCATGAGGCAGCAGGGCAGGAGTTCACATCCAGACTGTCAAACACTGCACGTAAAATTGAGTCTGTAATCCTCTAAGCACACAAATACCTTATCACTTCAGCTTCAGAAGGCAAGGGAGCAACTCTTGTGGAGGAAAGACTTTCCATTCCTAAGACTGACCTTCTATCCAGTTTCCAAGCCTGTCTGTCAGGGATCAACTCCTAAGCAGAATTTATTTATGACCTTCAGCGCGAATTGATGTCAGGGCAACCACAGTTACAAACACACCTTTAGACATTAAACATCCTTTGGAAATCGATTCCCACTGCAGTATTTCCTTGAGCCTGTGAACAAGAGCAGCCAACCCAAACTTATTTCACGTGGATACACACCTGAATCCAGCAGCAAAAGAGTTGCTGGAACTGGGAATGTCCCCTGCACAGAGGCAGGAAATGGGGCACAGCCAAAGCTTTCCATGGACGCTTGGGAAGCTGCAAGCACAGGGAATGGGAGAGGAAAACCTGCTCCTAACAGCACCGGGGCAGAACCCAGGTAAGCTCTCCTAGGAAAAGCTTTGTCCTCCCCCAGCAGAGAGCAAACAAAACCAGCCACAAAGAGCCCAGAGGAATGAAGCACATTTCAGTGTTGTTTCTGCAGCCTCAAGCCTCAGGTGGCAATGTGTGGTTCTGTTGCAGACATGGCAGAGCCCATCCAGCAGCTGACCAGGAATAACAACCCTCAGGAGAGACAGAGCATCCCCTTCACCCTGATCCAGCGCAAGGAGAAGGTACTGCTGCCCTTCCCAGCCTGGCTGCACACAGGGTGGCTTTCCTGGCTCCCAGGCACGGGGCTCCTCTGAAAGTTCTTTTAACTGCTTAGGATTGTGACCATCAAGTGCAAAGCACTGTAACTGTGCCACTCCCTCTCCTCTGAAACACCTCATCCCTTGAACATGTGTCATTTTCTTTTTTGCAAGGTAGAAACTGTCAGGAAAGCCAGAAGATGGCCAGGAATCACAGCCTTTGTGACATAATTAAAGAAAATCCCCTCTTACTTTGCCATTTGAAATAAAATGCCCATTTCCTTCAATTAAATCGGTGCATTTGCCCCTTTACACAGTCAATTTAATAAAACCTTAGCAAAGAGTACTTGAAAGAGATGAATATCTGAATTTAAAACCAAAAATGTACTTCTGTATCAGGGATCATTATCAAACAAAACAGCAATGTGCAAATCCATCTTATTCTCTAATAAAAAAACCAAAATTAAGGTACAGCAAATTCCTTCCAGCTCAGGAAATGTGCAAACAAATGTCTAACCTTACGCCAACAAACCATGAAAACCTTTACTGGCCATCTATGAGGACTTCTTGGCCACATTTCTTTTAAATAGATCTAGATAATTCACATTTATAAATACCATCATTTGAGTGTGTTTAATCTAAACAGTTTGGGACTCCTGACTGTTTGTGTTGTAATGAAAAGCTTGAAAGCAATTTCTCAGTATTACTGTAGCTAAAAAATAAGGTTATTCAGTGTTAATTGCAACTAAATGTTTAATAGTGCCAGCCCAAAAGATGGCAGATCTTTATTTTAAAGGAGAACTACCTAGAAATTGGCTGAAGTCAGTTTTGATCCAAAATTAGCAGTGTATTCCTTGGTTTATAGGAGGAAGGATTAAAATTCATGTTTCTTTCAAGATCATGTCACTGAGAGCTGAAAAAAAGATGCAGTTCTTGTGCTCAACTTGTATTTGTTTGCTTGATGGTTTCAGACAATTGAATTAACCCCCCAAATTGTCCTCTCTGTGTTTGCAGCTGGGAGATCTGCTCTATGAGAAAAGGCAGTATGGGAAAGCCAAGTGGGCTTGTATAAAGATGAAAGAGAAGCAGTACGAACAGAGCATCTGCCTGGGGTTCATGAAGCTCATGAGGTACATCTGTGAGCAGAACTCCTCAGGTAATGGGCACCTCAGTCCTACAGCAGAGTTAGAAAATTGTATTTCTGAACTAGCTCTTCCTAATTAGGGAGGTGCTGTGATTAGCTTTTCCCAAATACGCCACCCTATAGGGGTATCTTTCCACGACACAGCCTTTCCAGAAAAATCATAGAAATCATGGAATGGTTGGGGTTGGAAGGATGTTAAATCCCACCCAGTGCCACCCTTGGGACACCTCCCACTGTCCCAGGCTGCTCCAAGCTCTCTGCTGTAAATCTGGCATTTGCTACAGGATTTTAGGGGTTTAATGTTCACAGCAGCACTGCAATCATCTGTCAGAGTGTGATACCAAAAGGGACCAGAGTTTTCTGCCTCTTTCCCTTTCATTCAAGATATTACATTGTCCCTGTCCCAATGGACACAGACAATTTGTGGTCAAAGCATGTTTTCCACAAAGATACTCCAGTTTTAACTCAAAATAATGGCAAATCCACCATGTCCTTGAGAGCTTGTGGCTGCCTGTAAAATGTGCACCTGGTGTCCAATCCAATTTAAACTGGTTTTCACTTCCAGACATCAGTTCTCATATTTTTCATCCTCCAGTTATTACAAAGTTTTGCCATGCCCAGTGCTCTGTGCTGTAATTGAGTCAGCCCTTAAGTGTCTTTCCAAGAAAATACAAACATTGATCACAAAAGCTTTTCTTTCCTCAGGTACCTTCCCCACTCTCCCCAATCTTTTAACACTTTAACATGGTTTAAAGGTAATATTAGCTCCAGGACTGAAGGGAGTTTTTCAATCTGTACAGAAGCGAAGTTCCCCCGTCAGCCATCTCTGCTTCCCCTCCTGCAGTCCAAACACACAACAGTGCAAAAAAATACTGCAGCATTTTTAACAACAGCAAATCCTCCATGAATTCACAAAGCAGCCCCTTCTCTTGCCTACAGTTCTGTTCCCAAATATTTATATACTCTGTCTCGCACACACATGCACAAACATTTGCACACACACGCCAACTGCAAAGCACACTGAAATCATGGAACCACAGATGGTGTGGAAGGGACCTTAAAGCTCCTCCTGTTCCACCCCCTGCCATGGCAGGGACACCTCCCACTATCCCCAGGCTTCTCCAAGCCCCGTCCAGCCTGGCCTTGGACACTTCCAGGGATCCAGGGGCAGCCCCAGCTGCTCTGGGCACCCTGTGCCAGTGCTGGACTGGTACTTCCAACTTGGAGCACACCCCCCACTGCCTAAACCCTCCCAACGAAATCCTTTCACGAACCCCGTGCACTCATTTAAACAATTCAGTACGAGTTCAGCAGGCCAGCACAGCGTGCAAACCTTCTCTTGGTGTCTCCTAAATCCTCTCAAACCCCACTGTGTGTGCCCAGGGCTGTACCTGGGGATCACGGTCCCCATCGTGACCATCGTGCACACCAACGAGGCGCTGTCGGCGATGACACAGGCGGTGACAGTGGCCTATTACCTGCCCGAGGTGCTGCAGGACGAGCCCCCACACCCCTTCGACTCCGACATCATCATCGAGGAGTGGCCTGCCACCATTGTCTACAGCAGGTGAGAAATGCTTTAACTCTGCTCAACACAGGAAGAGCATGCAGTTCTCAATCTGGGCACGTTACGTTTTTTAAACCTTGTAAAAGGTAACAAACGGTAAAACTTAAATTTTCAGGAGTTGTAAAAGCTGCCTGTTGTATGAATGGGATGGTCAGGAAATAATGGTTAATTATTTATACCAGGAAAGGCTCTTCCCCCAGAGGGTGCTGGGCACTGCCCAGGCTCCCCAGGGAATGGGCACGGCCCCGAGGCTGCCAGAGCTCCAGGAGCGTTTGGGCAGCGCTGCCAGGGATGCCCAGGGTGGGGTTGTTGGGGGGTCTGGGCAGGGACAGGAGCTGGACTCCACAATCCTTGTGGGTCCCTCCCAGCTCAGGATATTCTACATTTATATCAATTACTTGGTAAAATGATGCATCTGTAAATGTGTGATAAAACACACATTTTTATGGTTATGCTCAGTAGTCAGGAACAAAGCTTCCAACACGGCACAAAAAATATTATGAAAAAGTTGTTTGGGATCAGTCATGGTCAGTACCACTGGTGAAACACAACCAAGTAATTCAGAGGGCATTTCTAGTCTCTGGAAAAATAGTGGGTTTAAAAAGAACCACGGTCTTTTTTAAAGAAAAGACCTTTGAGATCATCAAATTCAATCTATGACCTAACACCACCTTGCCAACTAAACCACGGCACTGAGCGCCACATCCAGGCTTTCCTCAAACATCTCCAGGGATGGCGATTCCACCACCTCCCTGGGCAGCCCTTTCCAACGCCCAATCACTCTTTCTGTGAGGTGCTTTTTCCTGATGTCCAGCCTAAACCTCCCCTGGTGCAGCTGAGGGCTGTCGTCCCCTTTTGTCCCGTGGCGGTTCCCTGGGAGCAGAGCCACCCCCTCCAGGCTGCACCCTCCTGTCAGGGAGCTGCGGGCTGCAGCCGCAGTGGATCTGAACTCGCTATCGAGGTGACCATTGCAGGAGCTTCCGAGGGATCACCAACGAAGACTCGATCATGAGAGAGATCAACCTGCTGGCAGCCATCCTGGAGAGCCCCGAGCTGTGCCTGCGGGACACGTTCATCATCGCCGGCTACACCAACCCGGCCGCCGCCAACCGCCACAACGAGATCTGGTTCCTGCAGCGGCCCTGAGCTCCTGCAGCGGCCCTGAGCTCCTGCAGCGGCCCTGAGCTCCTGCTGCTGCCCCGCCGAGCTCCTGCTGCTGCCCCGCCGAGCTCCTGCTGCTGCCCCGCCGAGCTCCTGCTGCGGCCCTGAGCTCCTGCAGCGGCCCTGAGCTCCTGCTGCCGCCCCGCCGAGCTCCTGCTGCCGCCCCGCCGAGCTCCTGCTGCCGCCCCGCCGAGCTCCTGCCGCGGCCCCGAGCTCCTGCTGCCGCCCCGCCGAGCTCCTGCTGCGGCCCCGCCGAGCTCCTGCTGCCGCCCCGCCGAGCCCCTGCTGCCGCCCCGCCGAGCCTCCTCCCCGCCGCCTCCCCGGGGAGCCGGCGCAGCCCTGTCCCCCCTCCCAGCTCAGCAAAGGGGCTCTCAGCTGGCTGAGGGAGAACCGGCCCAGCCCAGCCCCAGCCCGAGGTCACGCCCCACACACAGATCCCTACGGCAACTCTGACAGCTTTTACACAAATTTAATGGAGGGTTTGAGCACTTTAAAAGTTAGTTCATCTTATCCTTTTATTTTTTTTACAAGGTAAGGGAGGCAGAGACCTCTCCCTTCATCCATTTTTTGGCATCCCTAGCCTGCTTGTGGCTCAGGATGGTCCCTGGGGACATCCTGGAGCGCTAGCCTGCTCTGGTGCTGCACAAAGACCCCGCTGGGGCTTTTAGTGGGACATACCAAACCCACCCCACACAGGCAGAGAAAGAATGTCCAGGTCTTAGTTCCTGAAGAGAACTACCAGATCTATCCCATTGGGATTAAAGCACGGAGCAAGAACAGGCCAGTGCTGACAGCTGTGGCACAGAGAGCCCCAGTGCTTACCTCAGAAAGCTCCCAACCAAAGCACCCCGAGTCTGGAGAAGAGACCAAAAAGGCACCACAGCCCCACTGCTCGTTCAAGTGTTGACAGCAAAATTACGGGTTACCTTCACCACACCCCCCAGGAACCCCATGACTGCCTCTGGCTTTCCTAAGGACACACTGGTTACTTTTAACTCCAGCTTTCTGAACAGTTTATCCTCACAGCTCTGCTGGATGTTGAAACACTGCAGCTGGAGTAAACTGTTCAGAACTTCTGACGCTGCTCTGGCAGCCCCACGCTATTAATGGGATAAACGACACAAATACAGAGAAAATCCCAGCCAGGAGTGACCTCGGGCAGCCACCTCTGCTGAGGGCAGGGCCAGGCAGAGCTGGCTGCTCCAGGCACCACAGCCAGGCTGGAGCATCCCCAGGGATGGGAGCCCACAGCCCCTCTGGGCCCTGTCCCAGTGTCTGACCACCCTCACTGTGAGAGTTTCTTCTTCTTCTATCAATCTGTTGTTTGTTTTGCCCCTCACCCCTATGATAACCCTTCAGCTGCCAGCCTGGCTCGCTGCAGAGGCTGAGCTCCCACATTGCAGAGCCCCCAGAAGGTCTGGGAGCAGCATTCCCGCTGCTCCACAGAGCCCAAAAGCACCTACTGCACTTTAGAATCAGGGTAGCAAACAATTCTGCTCTCCAAAATCCCTCCCTAATGTCTCCCCTTACTGATAAGAGGGTAGAGCTTATTCTTGATAGAAGTGAATGTCTTTTTATATAAAATTCACTGAGTACATCACCAGCATTATTTATTGATTACAGGATTTAGGGTTTCAACAGAGCTTCTGTGCTCTTTAATTACAACACAGACCAGCAAGCAGAGCCAGTGGCTGCTAACTCACAGCAGGGTGAAAAAATAACTCCAGAAATGGATTTGTGGAGGGCTTCTGAAAGAACCTGAAGCCTCCTGGTCCCACAGGGCTCTGTGCTCAATCCAAAACCTCTCCCTGAGCAGCAGGATCACAGTGGTCCTGGTTTAAGTGGGACCAAGGTGCCCTCTGGTGCCTGCTGGGCATGGAGATTCCTTGGGAAGCAGCAAGGAGAGGGGAAAAAGGAAATAGAAAATAAGAGAGAGACACAAAAACCTTCGTTTTAACACAAACCACGAATCTTTATGGGCAGGGAAAAAAACCCACCCAAATCAACTAAAATGCAATACAGTGTCACCGCCTGGGAAAAGGAAAATTAAAAATGCCAGCCAGCATTAAACTAAAAGCTCTTAAATAGAGAAAAACAGTAAAAATATTCTAAAACCTGAGGTGAATAGAGGGCCCAAGGAGGCATTAAATAAAAGGTTTTGTTCTCATATCCTCCCCCAGATTTTTATAAGAGCAAACAAAAGTAATTTTCACCTTTGACAAGATTTTATGGCAAATTAAAGACGTTTCTGCCATCTGATTGCTTTTGCCAGTTAGAGAAATTCTCGTAATGCTTTGGCACAACAGACGTTGGATAGCTCCTGCAAGCAGTGAAATCCTCACCACAGAGCACCAGCTTGTCCATCACTTCCATTTTGGCCCTCTCCTGCAAAAGCATTGCTGTGTCTCACGTCCCTGTCCATAGGCAGCCCGACCCTCCTGAGACTCAGCTCGCCGTGGGGGACGTTCCAGAGACGTCCCTGAAGCACGAGCAGAGCTCTCTGAGTGTGCTGATAGCCACCCACAGCCCGCTGCTCCCTGCTGTTCATGGCAAACTGTGAATTCCAACATAGCTTTTGTTTCTTTTGACTCCTGTTAGATGGCTTCTGCTGCTGAGACAAAAACTACTTCAGCTCCAGTTTGGAGATACACTTCATGGCTTGGTACCAACAGCTGTCACTGGCCCTCACCAGCACAGGGACCACCAGCTCCAGTGTTTAGCTGACACTCAATACAGTTTATTTGGTTGTAACACCAGTGAATGCCAAGCAAACACCACTCTTACTCAGATCTGAGAACATCATGTCAAGCAGGATGACCTAGAACAGGTATTTTGTTATCCATCCGTAGCTCTGCTTTGGGAGCCACTCATGGATTTTCAGTTTTGATGGGAAGTTATTAGGCTTCCACTCATGAAAGGAGGTAATAAAACAGCATTCACCCCTGTTTTTGGAAGATTAAATGATGTAGCCTTAACAGGTAAGTGTTATCCTGCATACTGTGTATTTTCCAAACAAGAGTTAGTGCCTAAAAAGTTTATTCCAGCTATTGTGATACTCAGGGCCTTGCTTATTGTATGTAAAGACATCTCAACAGAGCTCCTCTGGCATTGTTGCGCTGTGCTGTTTGATGCTGTCCTTCGTTCTCACTGAAACGTTGTCTTGTTTACTGGTACTGTTTGTCACAATTAAAGAGAATGATTCTACTGTGCACAGGACACCTGGCTCTCGTTCTTGGAGCAGACACAGGTGCTTTTGCTCTCCTGCCTTTGGATGCTGCTCTGACTTTACAAAAGCCATTTAAGCCCTAAATTTGCAATGGTCACCTCAAGAGCAGAACCTGAGGTCCAGGAGCCACTTCCCCACGTGCTGAGGCCTCCAGAACTGAGGCTTGGCCTTGGCACACACTGCAAACCATCCCTTCACCCCCTGTGTTACTAGAAGTCGAGTTCTCCAGTAAAGCAGCAGCAATTCAAATGCAAATAGCAGACCAGAGAAAGGAAACAGAAACACTGCAGGCAAAGCTCATGTAGCCAAACCAACATGCTTATTGCAGGTTAAATCCCAAGTGAAACCCCCCAAAATAAACCCCTGCACTCAACAGAGCATTCGGAAGCACCTGCAGTGATGCAAAACTACTTCAAAGTTTCTCTTTATCAGAGGAAGTTCCTCATTTAAACACTCTCAGGTCACTGGGTTGAAAACAGCTGATGCACTCACAAGTTTTTGCCTTCCAGTGCTCCTCACAAAACTACACCAAAATCAATCAGCTTTAACCAAAACCATGCTCTGAGGCCAACAGCCTGATACATAACTTACTCCTAATTTTTTATGCCTCTCACTGAACAAAGAGCAGATATTCTGAACTTTTTAAAGTGGTATCTTATATAACATCATTTGCCTACCAGTACCTCAGTAGGAAGGCACAGATCACCGAGTTACAATTGACTGACAAACAGCTCTGGCCCCCAAAAATTTCTCCTATATTTGGGCATTACAGATTGGTAAAAAGAAAAAGATATCATCATCATCGAAATAGGCTCAAAATAAACCAATTAAAAAAACCTCCAGGAGAACTAATTACACTCACAGATGACTTAAAGCTCTAAAGAATATTCTTAATCAGAGAAAATGTTCCAGTGCACACACACAGATTCCTTAAGGCATTCTCAACATCTTAATACTCCTGAATTCAGCCAAATGCAGAAACCTCAGTTTAGGTCTGGGGTCAATTTTGCAAAGACTCCTGAAAGAGGGTGAGGAAACAAATTGGATTGCAAGTTTTCCACCTGAGCTTTTCAAGTTACTGCAAGGTAAAAGGTGTCCTTGGTGCAAAGTGAAACTGCAGCTGCTGCAACTGAAACCGTGTTGCTTAATTTACCTTCTAATCAATGTTAATTACATAGGAAAGTGTTGCCTTTATAAACCTCTGCAAGTCTAGATGGAGATGATAAAACACTTACTGTCACTGGCCACTGACCAAAAAGGAAATGCAGCGCTCACCTTGATGTAAGTGTTCTGAATTTCTACCAGTTCTTCCCCAAGTGGAACTACAATTTTTTCCACTTGTCTCTCGTGAGAATAAGGCTGAATTTCTGGAGAATCTTCAGCACACACCTCTATCTGAGCAATCAGCAAGTTGGAGATAACTTGTTGCACAGCCTGGCAAAGAAGCCACAAAAACAAAGTAACTATTTCCATGTTTTAGCAGGTCTTAAACAGAATTGTAAGGAAAAGGCACCCATTACCTGTGACGAAAAAGGAAAGGAAGGTCAGGAAATAGAATCCCAGACTGGCTGGGGTTGGAAAGGAGCCTTAAATCCCAGCCCTGCCATGGCAGGGACACCTCCCACTGTCCCAGGCTGCTCCAAACCCCAGTGTCCAACCTGGCCTGGGACACTGCCAGGGATCCAGGGGCAGCCCCAGCTGCTCTGGGCACTCCTCACAAATAAATAATATATGGTTTATAGCATGAAAAGCACCAAGCCTCAACAAGTAATGGACTGCAGAGAGATTCAGTCTTGATGTGGAATTCTAATGGACTTCAGGACCCTGCAGAGGCTTCAGGCAAAAGAACAGAGCTTCCACTCAACCTTGATTATTTAAGTCTTGCAAGAAGCTTGGGCTCACCTTGGTGTCACTGCCAGGGGTGGCACTCAGGGCCAGGACCCGGAACTGATTTGTGTATTTGCTCAGCTCCCTCACCACCTAAGAACAGGAAAGTTTCATTAATGCCCTTAAAGGAGATTATTTGCTTGTACAAACTACATCAATGAAAATACCCACTAAGGAGGAAAGGCTTAACAAAACACACTAAAAATATTGAATCCCAGAATGGGATTGGGTTGGAAGGGACCTTAAATCCCACCCAGTTCCACTCCTGCCATGGCAGGGATACCTCCCACTGTCCCAGGCTGCTCCCAGCCCCAATGTCCAGCCTGGCCTTGGGCACTGCCAGGGATCCAGGGGCAGCCTGGAAATGTACCAAGAACAACCTTGGCAAATTATGAAATATTTTCTCCCTTGATTTAACAAAAGTATTGACAGCCCACTAACTCAGGAGAGCTGCCAAAATGTGAGTCGGAAGAAAAACTCTAAAACAAGTAAATCATGGATGATTAATTCCATGAAATCTGAACTCCACAAAATATCCAGTAAATTCCTCCAGTGGATCAAAGCAACTTCTTACATCACCTATTGCTCTGAGGAAATTAACCCATGATACTACAACAAACTCTTGGCTAATGAACACTAACCCCAAATATAAAAAGAAATCTTAAACTGATATTACTCTGTTAAAGAACCTTACAAAAAAAACCTTACAGTTTTTTTTAAACTGCCCAGCCAAAAGTATTTTTAAACCAAAATTACAATCTAATGTAGGCATTCAAAAAATACCTTATAGGTATTATTAATAAACAAGGCAATGACAACACACAGGAGTGTTGAATCTCTTTCAAACAAAGTTAAGGACCTCAAGGACAATCTCCCACAGCTGTGACAGGGGCACTTTATGGAGATCCTGTAAATAATTTTGGGGAAGGTTTTTGTAACTGGGAGAGAAGAGTGGGGGTGGCTCCAGCCCTACCTGGCAGTAGGCATGATTGCCAAGGGCTTTGTGGGCTTCATCAATAACCAGACATTTGATCTCCACAGCAGGACAGGTCCCACGGGAAAGGTCATTGACCATTATCTGAGGTGTGAGGAAAAAGACTCTCTTGGTATTCCACAGCTCCCGCCGGCCCAGAGCCTGGGTTCCTCCTAGAAATAAAACAAATAACATCAGGGAACTGGTTTACTGGGAATAAAGTATGGCCTGTGACCTGAGAGCGATAGGGCTGGCAGACACATAAAATTATGGAATGGTTTGGGTTGAAAAGGGACCTTAAATCCCACCCAGTGCCAGCCCTGCCATGGCAGGGACACCTCCCACTGTCCCAGGCTGCTCCCAGCCCCAATGTCCAGCCTGGCCTTGGGCACTGCCAGGGATCCAGGGGCAGCCACCCTCACTGAATACAATGACTGGGAAAAGGTTTTTTCCATTAAAAAGTTAAATCCAGAAGCATGGTAAGACTGGGAAGCTCAAGATGTCTCATAGCTGCCCACTGCCCTACACATCATTTAAAGCACCTCTGGGAAAGGTCTGGGCCAAAAGAGAGCTCATGGGTTCAGTCATTAAGGCTATTGCTCCAGTGAGTAACAAACTGCAGCTCAGGGGGTCCGAAAAAACTTTATAAAAAGCGGCAAGGAAAGCAACAAGTGGAGGGAAGGAGCGGGGGGAAAGCTAGAAAAAGGATAAAAAGCGTCATTATTCTTTGGCTTAACCATCACACAGAGCCCTCTGCGTGTGCAGCCACCCGCAGGCTGCGACCCACGGAGCTGCGCCCCAGCGCTTCACCCTTTACACGGATGACCTGGGGTTTTACCTACTGCGAAACCAGCAGTTAACCCTCCAAACACCCCTCACGTTGTATTTTTTCCCCCTGCGCTGTGGCTTTTCACCCCTCGGGCAGCAGCCCGTACCTGTCATCTCCGCCATGTCCCGGGCCGGGATGCCCATGACGCGGCCGCACGCCTCCATCTGCTGGGCCACCAGCGGCTTGGTGGGGGCGAGGAACAGCACCTTCCCCGAGGGGAACCAGCGGTAGAAGTTGTACATGACCACGGCGGCCACGAAGGTCTTGCCCAGCCCCGTGGGCAGGCACACGAGGGTGTTGGCCAGCAGCGCGGCGCCGGCCATGCGCTCCTGGTACGGGCGCACCGGCAGGTTGGTGGGGTAGATCCAGATGGACCCCGCCGCCTCGCTGAACCCCTCCACCGGGCCGGGGTCGGCCGCGGCCGCGGCTGCCAGCAGCAGGTCGTCATCGCTGTCGCCGCCCGCGTCCCTCGGCTCGGTTTTGCTCTGGGGCGCCCGCCAGACCTGCGGCAGAGTGCGCTGCCGGCCGCCGCTCATCCTGCCCCGCGCCGCTTCCCGCACGCCGCCATTTTAGCCCTGCCCGAAGCTTGAAATCGCCGCCGAGAGGCACGGGGAGCCGCCTCCCGGCCCTCCCCTTCTCCCCCGGGCCGCGTCCCGGCCCTCCCCTTCTCCCCCGGGCCGCGTCCCGGCCCTCCCCTTCTCCCCGGGCCGTGTCCCGGCCCTCCCCTTGCCCTGCGGCTCCCGCTAGCCCGAGGCAATCCCGCTGCCGCTGCTCTCGCTCACGGCGCTCCCCGGCCGCCACGAGGCGGCGCCATTTTGCCCCTCCCTCGGCGCCGCCACCGCCCTGAAACCTCCCCGGAGGCTCGGCCGGGGGTGAAGGGGAGGGCCCGAAGGCGGCTTCCCGACCCTCCCCTTCTGCCCCGGCCCTCCCCTTCTGCCCCGGCCCTCTCCCGGCCCGCCCCTTCTCCCTCCCGGGCGGCTGCCAGCCCTCCTCTCCGGAGGAGGAGCAGGAGGCGGGTGGGAAAATGGCGGCGGCCGCGGGCCCGGCGCAGCCCTGGAGCGCCGAGGAGCTGCGGAGCGAGGCGCTGGCCAAGAAGGAGATCATCAAATTCCTGCAGGAGCACGCGGCGCAGGCGGTAATTGCGGGGGATAATAAATAATTTGGAGTTGCGTATGGGAGGTTTGGGGTTTTTTTCCCCCCCACCATCTCACGCGCGTGTCCCGCAGTTCCTGGCGGAGCACAAGCTGCTGGGGCAGGTGAAGAACGTGGCGAAGACGGCGAATAAGGAGCAGCTGATCGCGGCTTACACGCAGCTCTTCCACACGCAGGTGAGGGCAGGGGGCGGCGGGGATGGAGCCGGGGCTCGGGCAGGGCTGGGGCGGTGGATGCGGCTCCTCATCCTTCCCCTCGCAGCGCTTCAAGGGCACGGACGGCGCCGAGAAGGCGGCGGAGAAGGCGAAGCCCGCCAAGGCGGAGGAGGCCAAGGGGAAGGCGGTGAAGGCTGAGGAGGCTGTGGAGGAGGTGGGTGTGATGCCCTCACCTCGCGTTTTTCGCGTGGAAAGCCAGATTAGCCCGGCCACTTGTCCCGGGGTGAGGGTTAGGGGGATCTCAGAGAAAGGCTCTTCCCCCAGAGGCTGCTGGGCACTGCCCAGGCTCCCCAGGGAATGGGCACGGCCCCGAGGCTGCCAGAGCTCCAGGAGCGTTTGGACAGCGCTGCCAGGGATGCCCAGGCTGGGGTTGTTGGGGGGTCTGTGCAGGGCCAGGGGTTGGGCTGGGTGGTCTTTGGGAATCTTTTCCCGTTCAAGAGATTGTGTGATCCTAAGTCTTCAAAACCCTGGTTACACCAAAGTCCAGTGTTTGTACCCACCTTAACCTGAACCTGCTGCAAATGTTGCAGCCCTGCAGTAACATGAATACATCATTCACTAACAGTGTCTTCTTTTATGCCTTCAACTCAGTGGTTGTTCAATCTTGAGTGTATCTGAGACTAGCCTGCCAGTCCTAACTCTCTTTTTATAACCTTAGGGGCCACCAAAGTACACAAAATCCATTTTAAAGAAGGGCGATAAAACCAACTTCCCGAAGAAAGGAGACACTGTCCATTGCTGGTACACGGGAAAGCTGCAGGATGGGACAGTCTTCGATACCAATATTCAATCAAGTAAGGTTATGGATATATAGATGTGCAGATAAACTGTTTGGGTTGGTTGCAAATGCTTCCGGAGGGAATTACCTGGGCTCCTCCAGCAGATTCGGGCAGGGGTTTGCCTCTGGAAGGTGTCTGGGGGCATTCCTGACAAACAGCTTCATCATGGTGGTGTGGAGCTGCCGGGTGTCCTGCAGCTCCCGGATCCATGAGGCAGCGCAGGGCAGTATTTTAGGACTGGCTGGTGTCAAGTGACACAGCTGCATCCTGCCAGCCCTGGCTTCTGGCATTCCAGGCCTGGGGAATGTGGAATGCAGGGAGTCAATCCGGGCTAGAGCTGCTTCGGGGGCGGGGGCAGTGAGATGGTTCCTACAGAACTCTGGCACCAGCAGTGTCCTTAATTTCTCTAAACAAACACACCCTGGGGCCCTTCTGTGGTAAATCTTTAAATTTGGAGGCACTGGACTGAGAGGGATTTGAGTACTCCAGTGTGCAATATTCCCTGCTGGTGTTTTTGTGACAGATCAGAGGATTTGGGGGTATGAAATTGTGCAATACTGGAAAGGCTTTCCCAGCAGTGATGTGCCACACTCAGGAGCAGCATTCCAGAGTCACTGGAATACTCTCTGTAATTCCTTGTATCTGTACATTCCCTGTTGGATTTCTTCAGTTCCTTAATATGTCCATGCCTTGTACAGTCAACCTGAGTAATTCAGGAATGAGTCTGTGGGGTTTGAAAGATGCTTTGGTGCAGCTTGAACATTTAATGAAGTTTTTAGTGCACAGCACTAATATTTCCCCTGAAAATCTGATACTGGGCTAAAAATAATATTATACAGACAGATATTTGTATAAAGCACGATTGTAATGGCAGTTTTACCCAAAGTGTGGAGTGTGCTGGTGTGATGTTGAAGCAAATGAACATAAACCTCTTTTCCAGGTTCAAAGAAGAAAAAAGCAGCCAAGCCCTTGAGTTTCAAAGTTGGCATAGGAAAAGTGATCCGAGGTGTAAGTAGAGCATTAAGGGCTCCCTCAGAGTCCCCGGGGAGCTTCATTCTGTGATTTATGACTGGGCTGCAGTTTTTGGGCTGTTCTGTCTCTGGTGGAGGCAAATTGCAAGGGATTACCCTGGGAGGGTGGAACATTCGTCCTCAGAGTGATTCCCTCCTTAGGCAGTGCATGGAGAACAGGCTCTGTTCCCTGGGATCAGCCCAGCCTCGGGCTCCTGTCAGTCTCTCACAGCAGCCAAGGCTCTTGGGATCCTGGGGCTCCATCCATCCCTGTGTGCATTCCCTGGGCTTTACTCTGTGCTAGGGCTGGACAGCCCTTTCCATGGGGAAATTCCTGCTGCTGTCCACCCTGAGCCTGCCCTGGCCCAGCCTGAGGCCGTTCCCTCTCCTCCTGTCCCTGTTCCCTGCCAGCAGAGCCCGACCCCCCCGGCTGCCCCCTCCTGTCAGGGACTTGTGCAGAGCCACAAGGTCCCCCCTGAGCTCCTTTGCTCCAGGCTGAGCAGGAGAAAGTCGTGCTGTGGGATGGGGTTGGAGCTGGGAAGGGGACAGTGCCCATGGGCAGTGGGCAGCGCTGCAGGAGCAGCAGTGGCCCGGGTTTATCCCTGTGTTTATCCCGTGTTTGTGGGTGCCAGAGCCTTCCCTCCATGGGGACACAGCACCAACCCCTGGGCACTCCTGGTGGGCTGCTGGGAAGGGAATACTGAACCGGGGAATGGTGATGGAAACAGGCGTGTTCCCATCGCTCCCTGTGTCATCCCAGCAGGGAGCACGGCTCTGCTCTGTGGGAGCTGTGGGAGCTGTGGGAGCAGGGCACGCCCACCCCCCAGGGTGTTCCACAGAGCTGGGGAGGATGCCCGGGGCTGTGAGGGGATTCCCGGAGCCGCAGGAAGAGCTGGGCAGTGCAGTGGCTGTTGTCCCCGCGGGGCCCTGCCCCGGCACCGGCTGGAGCTGCTCTCTGTCCTTGCAGTGGGATGAGGCCCTGCTGACCATGAGCAAAGGAGAGAAGGCCCAGCTGGAGATCGAGCCCGAGTGGGCCTATGGCAAGAAGGGGCAGCCTGATGCCAAGTATCCTTCCGTGACCTCTGACTCCTTAGGGAACCTGGGAATGCTGGGGGCACTGAGGCGCTTTATGGACAGGAATATTACAGCGGGGTTCACCTGTTAGAGCAGGCTCAGGATATTCCCACTCAGGGCATCCAGGGCACTTCCTGGGGGGTGCAATTGCCCTTCTAGTTTGGAGAAAAACTCGTGCAGGGGGAACTTGCTGCTTTTTTCCACCTGCATTTTTATTCCAGCTGCTTCCAAGTGCTTATGCCTGATGGGGATCCTAACGAGTGTAGGGAGACAGGAGGGGAGTTACCTGCTGCAGCTGTAGGGACAGAGTTACAGTTGGTTCTGGGATACAGCTGAAGTAGGGGGTAGAGGAGTGTTCCTGCAGCGTTTGCTGCAGCCCTGTTTCTTGTTTCCAACACTTCTGGAGGAGGGGAAGGGATTGTTCTGTGCTGGAATCCTGTAATCTGAGGAGCTGCCTGGACGCTTCTCCCCTGTTGACAGTGGAACAGCGTAACCTCCCCTGCCCCAAAGCTGCAGACAAGGCTGGGGCAGCTCAGGGGAATGAGGAGCAGGGAGTGCTGCTGAAGGTATCCATGGAGCTGGCCCTGTCCCCTGACAGCTCCTGCTGGATCCAGGGTGTCCAGCCGGATCAGGGACATCCCAGGGACACGGGAGAGGCCGGGGAGCAGCTGGGGACTCCCTGCCCCGGGAGGGGTCACTGCAGGGGCTGTTTCAGCTTCCTTAACACTTGCCAACAGGATCCCACCGAATGCAAAACTGTTCTTTGAAGTGGAGCTGGTGGATATTGAATGAAGAATTCCCCCTGCTGCTGGGAATCTGTTTCTGCCACAGAGAGCTTCCTGCCGGTGGTGTTGTAACTCCTGGCTCCGGTCACAGCGGTGCCTTTCTGGAGCTGAGTGCTGAGTGTTGTCCCCGCCCCGCTGCTGCACAGCGGCAGCCCCCCACTAAACCGCGTTTGTACCTGCCAGTGCCTCCCTTCTTTGTGTCTGTGCTCGCCCCGCCCCTCTGCCGGGGCACTGCAGAGCCCCGGAGCAGCAGGGCCCCACACCAGCCCCGGCCCCTTCCCTCCTGTGCAGCCCAATCCCACAGCATTCCCACTCCATGGCTTATTTGACAGGAGTCTGCTCGCAGAGATCCGGGTGTTCCACAGGTGCTCCCGAGGTGTCCCCGCGCCACAGCCCCTCCTGTGAGCACCACCAGGGCTGAACTCAGGCATTCTGTTCTCCCTCCTGGCTCGAATGAGGCAGTCCAAGAAAGCTCAGAGCGCTACTGAATTCCTCGCTTTTATTACAAAAATGGGAATGATCACTTTGATCAAAATGAAAAAAGTTTTGCTCACACCGTGTACATGAAAAACTCTAAATACAAAACTCATCCCAAACACAGTTTGTGCTTTTAAAAAAGAACAAAGGTGGTTTTAATCCCTGCCCCTCCCACACTACAGAACCCGTATGGCAGCTCTGCCAAGGCCCCCAATCCCAACACAGCCCCCTCCAGTCGGGCTGGGAGCAGGACAAGCCTTGGCTTCAGCCCCGGGGCCAGGGCCGGGCAGCAGAGCAGCTCTGGGGCAAAACCAACCCAAAGCCCCACAGCTTCACCCACTCAATTATGGAATCATGAGACCGATGAGAATTCTTCTGATACTCCATAAATTAGTGCAGGGAATTAAAAAAAATCATTTATGGTAAATGAGAATTGTACAGAGACCATTTATCAGTTACCAGCACACAAATCTTGCTTCACACATACCCTGTGAGCAGCAGCTCGGTTCACATGCAGAGGACCAAAAGCAGGTGGCACAACAGTTCTTTCACAGCCCAAAATTAGAAAAATATATTTTTTTATTCCATCTTTGTTGAAACTGCAGCACAGTGAACTCCACTCCCTCCGGGGATCAAGTTGTGTGGTAATACTGTCCGTAATTCCAGGCGTTCTGGTAGTTGTACTGGAACCAAACACAGCAGCAGCATCAGCCACCGTGTCCCAGCTCCACAGGGAGCCCCTGGTCCTGAGGCAGCACAGCCCACCCCACACAGCTCCCCCAGCCCCACTGTGCCCAGCACAGCACCCCTGGGAATGCAGGACAACGGTGCCACTCCCTCTGGAAAACCCTGGGGAAGGCAGGCAGGGATGGAGGTACCATGCAGCCACAGGACAGATCCTCATCACAGAGTCACAGAATCAAAACACCCTGAGCATGGAGGGTCATCCCAGGGATGACCTGGGTCATCCCACAGGGATCATCCCAGCCCCTGCCCAGACCCCCCAACAACCTCAGCCTGGGCATCCCCGGCAACGCTGCCCAAATGCTCCTGGAGCTCTGGCAGCCTCGGGGCCGTGCCCATTCCCTGGGGAGCCTGGGCAGTGCCAGCACCCTCTGGGGGAAGAGCCTTTCCCTGAGATCCAGCCTGAGCCTGCCCTGGCACAGCTCCAAGGCTGCCATTCCTGCAGTGCTGTGTGCGAAACTCGGGGCGTCTTTCCTGGCCGAGCACTGGACAGTCTCTGTGCTGGATGAGACTCCTCCCACTGCCTGACTTTGGAAAGAATTCCTGACCCGGATGCAGGCAATCCCAAACCAGGGCTACCCAGGGGTTGTGCCCCAGCTGTAGCACTGCTCTCCCAGCTCTGGGGGCTCTGCACAGTCTAAACAACATTCTCCATTAAACCACTTCAAAAACTTCCATGGATTTCAAAAACACGTGGATGTGGCAGCAGGGACATGGGTCAGTGGTGGCCTTGGCAGCGCTGGGGGAACAGCTGGACTGGATGGTGTTAGGGGGCTTTTCCAACCTCCACAGTTCCATTCCAAACTAAAATGCCTGGAGGAAGAGCCCCAGAGGACAAGCTGATTTTGCTGATTGTGCTGTGTACCAGCAGAACCCATTCCAAGCCATTACAGAATTACTGCCTGGAGACAGTCATTGTCCAGGCACACAGGAAAGGGGCACCCCAAGGCCAGTCTGGCCAAAACATTACCAAACACAGCAGCCCTGCTGCCCTGCCCTGTCCCCTCCCTGTGTGACGGGACAGCCACCAAACCGCTCCTCGCTCCACACAGGAGCACCAAACACTTGTGGAGCAGGCCCAGAAGGGATCAACAACCCACAGGAGCCGAGTTTTCCGTTCCAGGAGCTGGATGCTCCCAGGCTGCCCCTGCCCAGCCCTGTACCTGGTACCAGGCGTTGTAGTTGTAGGCGGCCTGGTTGACCTGCATGTCCCCGTCCATGAGCTGCGCCGACGCCAGGCTCGGGTCCTCCGTCAGCAGCTTCTTCTCGTCCGGCTCCTCCGAGCTGCAAGGGAACACAGCCTTGTACTGGCACCCTGGAGAAACGCTGGGCCTGTCCTCGTGTGGGGAGTAACAGCGCTCAGCTGGGGGCCCTGGCCCAGCGGCGTGAGGGAATTGGGCTTAGGGAAGGACAGCTGCTGCTGTGCTTCAGAACTGGCTGGGTTTAAAGCTGCTGCCCAAACTGACACAGCAAAGGCACGTTCCTGCTTAGAGACTGAGGTATTTTACCAGAACTGTTTGGCTCAATTCAACAACTCAACAACTAATTTTCCAAAAATGTTTCCATCCCTGGAAGCGTCCAAGGCCAGGTGGGATGGAGCTCTGAGCAGCCTGGTCTATGGAAGGTGTCCCTGCCCATGGCAGGGGGTGGCACTGCATGGGCTTTAAGGTCCCTCCCCATGAGAACCATTCTATGGCTACAGCTCTATTTAGTACACACTTTAAGAACTAAAATAAAGTGATTCTATCCTCACATCAGTAGGTTCAAAGCTGACAAACACCTGTATACACACTCACAGGCTAAAGAACCCCCCCAGGGCGAGGCTGCTCCCTGCACTGCCCCAGAGCAGTCCCAGATGGCTCTCCCAGGCCTGCCCAGGCAGCTGTGCCCAGTCCGTACCCGTTCTCCGCCCGCCGCTTCAGCGTCTCCTGCTCCTTCAGCAGTGCCTGGTGCTCGTCGTAGGCATCCAGGAGCCTGGGGAGAGCACAGCCAGTCAGGCCTTGCAAACATCTGTAACACCTGAGCAATGCCTACTCGAAACTGTAACCACACAGCAAACTGCAGTGGAATAAATTCTAACCGGTGACCACCACCAACAGGGGAAAGCCAGCCCAGCTCTATTCACAACAGCCCCAGTTCCCAACCTGCTGAACTCCCCTCACACTTGAGGCACTTTTTATCAAGTTCCTTTGTAAAGAAGTTTTCTCAAGTGCTTTGTGATTCAGCAGCTCCTTCAGTGCCTGCTGGTGATGCCACCCACAGCAGCACTGAGATGTGGCAGTCAGTATTTAAACACTGGAAATTATTCCAATCCCAAAGCAGCACCTGCAGCCTTTCCCCATCCAGCAGGGAAGAACAAGTACGGTTAATGCAGCACAGGCATCCCGGCTAAAATTCCCACAGGTACTGGAATACCCCTTCATCTGCAGCATCTCACAAAGCCTGCAGCTTCTGTCAGTGTGCTCTGGGTGAAAAGAGTTCCTTGTACTCATTCTGTGCTCTGGGATCATTTGGGAACTGCAAAATTCCTTGTGCTTGATCTGTCTCAGATCCCAAACTTGTACTGACTGGCTGCCATGCAGAGGCAGCAGAATTTAAGGACAGCTATTGTTAAAAACATACAAAGCAGAAAAACTGACTTGTCATTAATCCTTCCAGGTTATTTAGCTGCAAAATGTAAATAAAAACAATAGGCGATTAAGAGGCAAAAAGTATTGTAGTATTGAATTAAAAACTTGCATTTCTGGTGTATTCTCCCACAAAGGTGCACAGTTGTTACTAGTGCTGAACATAGAAAAACCCAGCCAGGGCAGTTTTGGAAACACACAGCAGCTCCAGGGAACAGAGCCTCAAAGGACACCTGTGTCACAGACCTGTCCCACTCCCCTGGGGAGCACCTGCCTTCACAGGGCTTAGCAAGGGGAAGCCACAGGAAAACCTGGCAGGCAGCAAAGCTCTGCTCAGCGAGGTGTTGGGCACTTCGGATAAAAAGGGGTAATTATCTGAAAAGAGATTCCAATTTAAAATCTTTTCCTGTTTAAAAATCTATTCCTGTTTTAACACCAGGAGGCTGGTTTAGAAAAGCAGCTCTTCCTTACAGAGAGCTGATGGCACAAAGGAAACAATTTTAGAGATGCCACTGACCCCACCCCTTCCCAAGTGCTGCCAGCACTCTCCCCGTGAGCCCAGTTTGGCCACTGCCCACAGGACATCTTACTTGTTCACATCAGACCCAAAATCTTCCAGGAATTCCACTTTTCTCTGGGAGAATGTGATCCTCATTTTGATGGACAAGGCCCCATGGACAGCCTTGTCAAAGCAGCTCAGGATGTTCTCCTCGTTCTGCTTGAGGTCACCACTGTACTCCATCTCCAGCAGGTTCAGGTACAGTTTGGTGTTTTCCTGTGCAAAAGAGGCATTAGGAGGTGCACACCTGACCCTCACAGCAGGTATTTAACTCTGTTACACACCACAATTCACCCCATCAATACACACAACCACACACAACGAAGGGATTTTCCTTTCTCCCTGGGCTGGTTTGTTGCACAAACAGACCAGAAGCGACCAACACCACAAACCCAGGTGCTGCACTTTGCTGGTAGCATCTGAGTGCCAGGTATTTCTGTGCTGACACCAAACCACCAAGTACTGCCCACACCAATAACACCAAACACACCAAGAACATTTAAGATTCTAAGAATTAAAACAAAGGTGCAAAGCACATTGTGCTTCTGATGGGAAAAGAGTGCAAACTTCCAGATTTCCAAGCTGGGACCCTGGCAACGTCAGGTTAGAGGGACTGTTGTCTTCATGCAGTAATGGGACATTACATCCAGTTACAACTCCTGTCATCACTGTTGCCATGTTTTACAAAACGCTTCAGAAAGAGAGAAAGACACCAGGGCGGTTTGAGTTTTGGGTAAGACAGCCAAGAGGGAACACATACTTTGTCCAGTTCTATGGCTTCTGACAGCACTTTTCTTGCCTTTGGCAGGTTTTTCTGCACTTTGAAGAGGTGCCGGGCGAGTTTGATGGCATAGAAGGAGGCTTCACTGATGGACTTGGCATTCCTGACAGCATCTTCCAGCAGCTGCTCCGCCTCCTCCATGTTGCCGTGCCGGCGCTCCAGGCTCACCCTGCGCAGGCGGATCATGGCCAGCCCCAGGATGCACTCCTCAAACGTCTTCAGGATCCTTCTGGCTTCATCAATGTTGCCTGGAACAGCAGGGAGACGCTTTAGGACAGGGCAGATCCCAGAACTCCCCCAGCAGAGCCCCCCCCCAGGCAGGGCTGCCCTTACCCTGCTGCTCCTCGAAGGCTGCCCACAGCATGTGCACCATGGGCTTCTTGGGCAGGTGGATGGTGCAGGCCCTGCTGTACACGTGCCTCACGCCCTCGATGCTGTGGTTCTCCATGTATTTGGCATACTAGGGTTGGAAACAGAGCAGAGACCAGCCAGGTTAAAGCTTGTATTTGTCTCTAAGAACATGCCAGAACGATAAAATTCTTTTGTTTAAACCCATTCAGCACCTTTATGGAACCACTAGACTAGTTTCTGTAAGGAAGGACGTAGAGAGGCAACGCAGTTGGCAAATGCAGCAGTCAAATCTGGTTGCAAGCAGACCATCTCCTAATGCAACAGATATAGTTATAGATGAACAACGTTCCACAGGGTACAAGGGTTAGTCACCAGGTCAAGGTGTGCACCAGCAGAGCCGTGAGCTGCCTCCCTTACCTTGATCCAGAAGTCCTCATAGAGGGCACATGAAATGACACATCTCTCAAAGAGGACCACGACTCGCTCGTGAGTGCCATTCTCTATCTCAAACTCTAAGTACTCTTTCCAGTTTTTCAGCTGAATTTTCTCCAGAGGTTTTACATGAAAGTAAGGCCTCTTGATCTGCAAGAGTCACAGGATGCAACTGGTGATTACAAACACACCACCAAGGGGGTCCAAACAATCAACAGCCACACAACCAACATTCAGTTACTGCCATTTCAGTGATCAGGGCTCCAGTGACACCTCCTCATCTCCTCAAACCAGGGTTACCCAGGTGTGTGGATCAAGGGATTTACTGCAGTGACATTCTAGGCTACAAACTTCCTTTCCTAGAAAGCTTTTGGAGTGCAGAGATGCTGGGGAAGGACGCAAGGCAGCCCCGTGTCAGTGACATTATGGACACACTGGACACTGCCCACATCCATCAACACAGGTGAAGTGCTCACTGTGGTACACTCAGCCCACAAATTAAACTCAGAATTTGGTTGAGAATCATGACAAGGAAAGACAGCACTGAGCTGGACTTCCTATTAAGTATTTACATCAAGCTGGTTATAGCAAGACCATGAATTAGCTCCATCATGTTATTGTTGATGGCTGCAAGAGGGGCTGGGTGGGACAGAGCTCAGCACAGAAAATTAAACATTGCTCTGTTTACATTTAAATTGCTTTGTCTGGCATCCTGCCAGAGATCCTTTGCTTTTCCTCACCATCTTTAATTGCATTTGATTATGTCTCTCCTGTGCTGCAATTCCCTCTCAGATCCAAACCCACACAAATGGATGAAGAACTTACAGTAATTAAGGAGAATCCAACTCTTCAAGGCCACCTGAAATTTAAAGCCAAACCCCCCCTTCATGCTCCTCACTGACCTCTGGTGTGGAACCCAACACTCTGTGGCCATTTTGACCAGCTCACAGTCCCATTCCTGCTAAAAACAGCTCTAAGCAACCCCCAAAGCCTGGGTGGGATCTGTGCCCACCCACCTCTCTGCTGTCCTTTACAGACACGCTGAACTCTGCATTTGCAGCTCCCCCCAGCCCCTTGGTGCTCCAGGGCAGACACTCTCTCGTGGTAACAAGAGCACATTGTGGCCAGGAGCAAGGGGACACTCAGCTTCCCACACCTTTCCTGCCCAATGCCCGCAGTTCCAGTGCTCTCCCAAGTCCCACAGGTCTGCAGCTTAAGGCTTCCCAGGGCAGGAACCTGGGACACTCTGACTGCTCTGCTCCCTCCTGCCACGGGTCACTGGCACAGAGCCCCCTGACAATGGCTCCCCACTCCGTCTGTGAGCTCCTGGGCCATCGAGGCACCTGGCCCAGACCAACCCAGTGCAATAAATCACCCACCAGTTCTGACATCACCCAGCCCAATAGAGAGTCTCTGAAACTCTGTCCCAGCTGGGTAACACAAAGGATTCTTTAGAACAAGAAGTAAATTTAAAACAAGGACCATGTTTGCCAGGAAGAAAATTATGAAGTTGTTTTTCTCAAATGTAATCCAACTTAATTCTACAGCAAAAGCTGTATATTTGCAGTGATCAAATTATTAGTTCAATTAATTACTTTTAATACATTATATACAGGAGGTCCACAACAAAAGTTACCTGATTAAGTGTGTAATGTTAAAATACAAAACCACAGGAATTTCATTCTCCTTTGAGCACAGGCTTACCTTTCAAAGGGAATCCCCTCCATCCCCTCATGCCTTTGCACCACCCCAGATGCACGAGGCAGCACTAACTCTCAGGACTCACTGGCTTAGCAAACATTACAGCACCTTGCCTCTCTCCAAACACTGCTCAGAGATCTTTACATCATCAGGTGCCAGGTGCCTCTTCACAAGAAAAATGGCAGAGAAGTCAAACTGCTCCAACTTTGAGTCTCTGTTCAAATCCCACCCCCCCCCCCCAACAGCTTAAGGCTGTTTCACAGAATTCCCAGCTCCCAGTCCTGTTTCCAAACCACTTGCTTGTGCTGCCTCACACAAACCCCACTTACCGCTTCCTCAAACGTCCACCTCTTACTGACTTCATGCTCGTTGTGGTTAAATATCTCCTGATGGATCTCAATGATTCTGTGCCTCATGTTCTCTATCTCAGTGATTAGCTAGAACAGAATTTTAACAAATGTAACACAGGCAGACATGGTATCACCTCTGTAACTGCTTCCTGTGCCAGTGAAGTGCATGGATTCTCCCTGAGCAGCCAGGGAAGGGCTGGGACACTGCCTGATGGAGCCTTGGCACACACAGCTGAACTGGCTTTTATCTTATGCTAAAGCTCATTTGAGATTAAGGCTGGATTTGGATCCAAGTCAGCCCCAGTTTCAGTGTCTGTGTTTTCACCATCAGCAATTCCTTTGGACAGCTCTGCACTTTCCTGCGCCTGTAAGAGTCTGAACCTGCCCAGGCCACTGCTGATGAGGAGTTTTCTTAGACCACAGATCCCAATCTGCTGATCTGGAATAATTACTGTTTGTTCCTAAGGTTTTGTACAGCGCTTCTTTCATTTTCTCACTCATTTCTTTAACACCTCTGCCAGCACTGGAAGGGGCTGTCCTGTTACCACACGAGCCACAGGGCAGCGATGTGCTCTGGGCACAGCTCCAATGGCTGCAGGGGAACCCTTGCCCCAGCCCCAGGGAAGGAGAGGGGTGGCCACTGGTGGGCTCAGTGATGTGCTGGGCTGCAGGACATTGATATGTACGAGCTCTCTGGGCACAGCCCAGCTACAGCAGACTCAGCTGGCTGCAGTGCAATCCCTGCCCCTGCCCCAGGGAAGGCCAGGGCGGCCGTGCCCACCCCGTGCAGGTGCCCACCCCGTGCAGGTACCTTGGCGGGGTCGGTGATGTCCTCGGTGCCGCAGGGCAGCTCGTCCCCGTCCTCGCCGCTGTGGCCGCTGGCGGCCGCCAGCTCCCGGCGCAGCTGCACAAACTGCTCAGTGGTCAGGAAGTCTCGGGGCAGGTTGTTCTGGATGTGCTCTTTAAACCTAACAACAGCCACAAAGCAGGCATGCAAAGGGGTTGTTTCATGCTGCACTGCTGCCCAACAGGGCACAGCTGTAAATCCCAGGGGGTTCTGCTTCCCTTCACGGCTCCTGAGTGACACCGAGAGTGCTGCCAGCACCCACCACCCTCACCAGTGCCGTGTGTCAAAGGGAAAGGGCAGCACGGCAGGCTGACAGAACCCTCGCCATGGAAAAGAGATGGCAAAGGACAAAACCAGTTATAAAGGAAATACTTTATTTCCCACACCAGGAGATCTGTAGAAGTTACAGGAAAGACTGTGTGCAATTTAACTGAGGTTGCTGCTCACCTCTCCCTACAAATGCAGAATTCCACTGCCTAGAACTTAATCAGGATTCCTCTTTATTCAGTTAAATCGGTGCTTCACCACACGTGGGCATTGCACCAGAATTAATATTCAAAACCGCTCATTCTGATTTCTCAAAAACATCCTCTCTTCTTCCCCACACTTCCAATGCCTGTCCTTATTCCACAACAAAACATCTGAATTTAGCTAAAGCCAAATTCCTCAAATGTGCATCAGTACTTTAAAACAACCAGTCCAACTGCCTGAGTATGTCAGTAAATAACTACATAAAACTGTTTCAAGTTCTTGCGCTATTTCCACCTTTCACGTGGCATTAACTCCCTTTACCTCTGGAAATGATGGCTGTAGAGCTGCGTTGGGATTCCCAGGATGCGGTCATAGATGGATGTAACTTCCCTTAGGTTTCCCTGGTCATTTTCCCAGTTTATATACATTTCCCAGAGTCTGTCAGAACGGAAATCTGTCCCAGCAGCCAGCACTGCGTGTTCATAGGCTCTGGAAAAGGAAATTGTTTTACAGCGGTTTCCAGATGCCGGGACAGAACAAGGAAGGAAAGTCCTGGCTCTTATTAAAGGTTATGAGCACCCTCATTTATTTGAAACTAGACTTATACTAATTATTTACATTCTTCAAGGTGTTCTCTAGATATCTGCAGCAAGGTGTCTAGAGATTCAGAAAGCTCACACTCATTTTCTTCTTGCACTACCACAACAGAATAAGTAAAGGCAACAGCAAAAGCCACTTGCAGAACACAAGATATTAGGAAAACACACAACCTTTATCACTTTTGTCTTGTACAGACTACTCCAAACCCACCAGTGCAGCAGTGTAACACCCAGAAGCTGTGCAGCAATTCTGCAGCCTGATTCAGATTCAGTTCCAGTTCAATTAAGCTTTCTGATCAAACTCTAGTCCAACCCTTTAACCAGGCCCACTGCCAGCCACAGCAAGCAGACACATCCTAGCCATACCCTGGAAACCCCAAGGAATTAAATTCCAAGATTCCCAATGCTGCACTAAGTATTTCTTAACATCCAGTCTGAAGCTCTCAAGCCACAGCTTTTGCCCCTAGTACCACACTGTATTGTGTCCCCTTTCTTCTGGAATTTGGCTCCATCATCTCTTAAAAGCCCTTAAAGCGACACCAGGCTACTATTAATTTGTCCTTTATCTTCACAACACAGTAACCTGACCCCACTGGTGTGCATGGCTATCAGGCTGCTCCCAACTCACCCCCGGATGGTACTGTTAGTTTCAGGATCAGCAGGGTCCAAGGTCTCCTTTAGGAAGTTTATATAATGTATCCAAAGATCAACACTAAGAGGAATTGCCTGAAGCCCTCGGCGATAGACCTATGAAGAGAACATGAACTGTACTTCAAATCCTTAATGGGGTCCTAAGAGAGAGGCAACACTGTGTTATCCGGTGAACCTTAGAAATACTAATTACTGGAATTTTGTTTAAATAATCTACCATTACCATTCGGGTGGAGGTTGGATAGAACATGGCAATGTTCTGATCTCCACGTGCAGAGTCTTGATCTTCAAAGCGCAGCGGTCCCTGCATTCTGACCAGGTTGTGTGGGCAGGCTTTGGGGTACAGACCATAGGGCACAGACCCATTAGAGCATCATTGACAGCGTCTGACCAAAAATGCAATAAGATGGAGCAATTGTGACCAGCAAACCAACTATATTGTTTTGAAAATGAGTAATAAATGGAAGTGACAGAAAAGCCCTGCCCTACTTGTTAAGCTGCAGTGTAATACAGAGGCTTGCACTGCAAAGCTTGACAAACTGTAGAGGTTTAACGCACCTGCCAACAAAGAGAGAGAACATTAGCTCCAAATGCCACAGCTGGGACACGTGCAAACACGTCCCTCGAGCCCTGGCCGTGCAGGGCAGGCACTGGCAGCCCAATGACTCGCAGTGGGACAGTCATTGTTGGCTTTGGGACTGGTGGCAGCGCTGGCCCTGGGCCCTACGTACCTCGTCTGACTGCTTGACGTTGTCGTGGCGCTTCTCCAGGTCCGCGTACTTCTTCCAGTACCCATAGCAGTAGGGGTAGTGTGTGAAAAACCTGTCAAAGGCTTTCCTGGCTGCTGGCAAGTGGTTCTGTGGGAAACACAGAGTGAGCACAATCAATTCTTTCCTTAGGAACAACTTCAGTTTATTTTACAGACAATTATTAACAGAGTGTTAGAAATGCTTGGTGTTATTTTGACATTCAGCAACCTGGGCTCACGGAAGGTGTCTCTGCACATGGCAGGGGGGTGGAATTGGATGAGCTTTACGGTCACTTCCAGCCCAAACCATCCTGGCATTTTATGATTAAATGACAACAGTGGCAAGGACAACTGCCTTAAATCAGCATCTGTGACAGCCTGATGTCCATTCTGCATTTGCCACTGGAATCCCATGTCTTGTTTCAGTTCTTTATTTATTTCCAGGAGACTGAGGAGAAAGGGGCAGGCACTAACCTCCTGCTCTACATACTGCAGTAGATAAACCCATCCTGTGAAATCCTGCGGATTGTCCTCTACTACTTTCCAAAACTTGTCAAAATCCGGAGGGAAGCCAGCCTCGATATCTGTGGTCTGTAAACTCTCAATGTTTGGAATTTCGCTCTCCTGCGTGTTATCCTCATTGAGGTCGGGGGAGCTGTCCGGGGACTGCTCCATCTCAGTGACACTCATGATCTCGGTGCTGAAGTCCATGTGCTGCTCCTCGGCCGCGCTCTCGGCGCTGGGCTCCGCACTCTCATTGCCCACAGTTGGCTGCTCCTCCTCCGTGCTCTCCGAGTTCTCCATGGCACCGCTGTGGGACTGGATCCTGTGGGAACAGAAGGATTCAGTGCTCCTGTAGTGAGATTCAAGCAGAGCTTGGGTGTGAATCGGCAGCTCAGAGTGTCCCAGGTGCTCCAGGCATCCCTGTATTTCACCACAACCCTGATTACATCTGTCTCACACATCAGCCTTGTTCAGCAATAAAAAATATTAACAGCAGTCATAGATTTTCACATCTGCACATAGAAATCGTTGTGGGTTGCTAAAAAACTGTCACAGGGAGCTATCGAGGTACAAAAGCGAATCATCACAGCTTTCCTGTAGGAGTCCAGTGGAAGTTTATTTTAAATAAAGAATTATGCTCAAATTCCATAGAAACATTCAGGCTGGAAAAGCTGTCTGAGACCATCAGGTCCAAGTTACTCCAGCAGTGCCAGGGCCACCACTAACCCATGTCCCTAAATTCATTCAATTCTCCTACTTAGTACGAGCCAGTAACTTCTTTATGAAATAATAGCTGTTAAAAGCTGCCCTCAATGCCAGGCTAAATCAAAGACAAGAATTACTGTCAGCACCAACTCAGTCCCCACTAGTGATGTCCAAATAAACCAAGCAGCACCAGAGGGCCACAGAAATGCTCTGGCTGCCCCTAACCCACAGCCCCTCACTCCCCCCCACACCCAGTGCCAGGCGCTTCCTCCTGCCCCTTGGGACAGACTCCTGCTTCCTCCCACTGTTCCTTTGATGTCCCTGCCAGGAGCCACTGCCTGGCCCTGCCCTGCTGTGCCAGCGCCTGGCCAGCCTGACCTGGCTGCATGCCACCCTGCCTCGGCCTTCCCTGCTGGAGCCGGAGCAGGGGCACTGAGCCGAGCCTTCTCCCTGCCCCTCACAGCTCAGGGATCCTAGGGAACACCACCCTGCAGGATACAGCAGCTCCCAGCTGTGAGTCCAGCTGGGATGAAGGGCAGTGTTGGACTGTCATCCTCACACACTGCACTGCCACTCCTTTTTAAATGTATTTCTGTTCTCCATCATCTGGCAGCCATGGGCTCAGAGCAGCCTGGGATAGTGGAAGGGTGGGACTGGATGGGCTTTAAAATCTCTTCCAACCTAAAGTATTCTATGATTCTATGATTTTGAGAAGAAAAACATCATTTGTAACATTGCATTATACATTAAGTATCAAAGAGTATTGCTGTGCCTTTACCAGTGCAACAGACAGAGATCTGGATAATTCAAAGGCTGCTGCACTTCAGAGGGTACCTTGTGCAGGTTCTAAAGGCGAGGGGTAGGAGGAGGCAGTGACACAAACAGCAGCCCCAGCACCATTTACAGCTCTAAAATTTGAGGTAACCAGTGACAGAGGTAACTAGTGATGGGACGAGAGGAGATGGCCTCAAGTTGCACCAGGGAAGGTTCACGTTGGATATTGGGGAAATTTCTCTTCCAAGACGGTTTCCCACCCTTGGCACCCAGGGCAGTGCTGGAGTCCCCATCCTTGGAGGGATTTAAAAGCTCTGTGGATGTGGCACTTGGGGACAGGCATCAGTGGTGGCCTTGGCTGTGCAGGAGAATGGTTGGACTTAATGATCAGCCTTAATAATTCCATGATTCCATGGATTCTACCATTTTTAGAAATGCAGTAATTTACGACCTAAACTTATTCTGATGTCTAACAGATGTTTTCTCCCTCGACCTGATTCAGAAGACATTTTCCACCTTAAAAAAACTGCCCTCCAAATCCAGCTGTCTTCAGATTAGGAGGGGAAAAAAGAATGAGGGAGAAGCAGTACGGATCAGCACACAAGGTCTGACCTGCACACGAGGCTTCAAACTGAAACCAAGTCTGACAGCTGTTCCAGCAAAAGGCCTTCCAATCTTGTCGCTGGCATATCCCAAAATCTGACAGCAATCCATGGTTTAAACCAGCCAATGCAATAGGCCATGCCTAGGCCACCAAACTCCACGGGTGGGCATGAGGCTGGAGCACACCAGGGAAACTTAATTCCGGGGTTTTCACCTTAATTCCGGGGGTTTTTATATCACACAGGCTAAATAACTGAATCCGAGTATCAGACAGCTACACACACTGGTATTAAATAATTGATGCCAACATGTATTATTCACCCTGTTACCAGCAAAAGACTGCTGTACACAAAACTGCCGGTCACAAACGTGAATGAACGAATGGAACACAAACAGCGAAGAGGGGCAGGGGCAGGAATGTGGAGCCTTATCTGAGCTCTGCCCAGAGCGCTCCATTCACATCCCTGATAAGGCGCTGCTGGAACCACCCGGGGCAGGGCCGGCGCTGCCGGGCCCAGCACGGCTGTGCCGGGATTAGGTTTGAATCACGGAATCGTTTACTTCGGAAAAGCCTTTTAAGGCCATCGAGTGCAACAGGTGCCCGATGCCCACCTTGTCCCCAGCCCAGAGCTCTGAGTGCCACCTCCAGGAATTCCTTGGACACCTCCAGGGACGGGCACTCCAAAGCTCCCTGGGCAGCCCCTGCCAAGGCCTGAGCACCCTTTCCATGGGGAAATTGCTCCCGATGTCCCACCTGAGCCTGCCCCGGCCCAGCCTGAGGCCGTTCCCTCTCGCTCGGGGCCTCTCTGGGCCCGGTCAGAGCAATCACGTCACCGGCCGCGAGGCGCGGAGCAGCTCCGCGCGGGCCCGTTACTCGCTCAGCGGCCGTCCAACGCACAGAACGGGGATACAAGGGCACAACAGGGACACCGGGATACGCCCCCACGGCACAGTTCACCCCTCGGGCACACCCAAGGCCCGGGAGCGGCCGCGGGAGGCGGCGGGGCCGACACGGCGCTCGGAGCGCCCCGCGCACGGCCCAGCCCAGCGCCCGCTCGCCTCTGCCTCCCGCCCCGCCTGTCCCACGGCCCGGCCGCTCCCGGCCGCTGTCGGAGCGCCCCGCTCTCCTCCCCACGGCCCCGCGCCCCCCGCAGCCCCCTCGCCGGTACCTGCCGGGGCCGCCACAGCCGCCGCCGCCGCCGCCTCGCCCGGGCCTCACGCACCGCGCACGCGCACAGCGCCCCGCGCGCGCGCACCGCCCGCGCGCCCGCCACCCCCTGCGCGTGCGCACCGGGCGCCCCCCCGCGCCCCGCCCCTTCCCGCCAAATGGCGCCGGTCCCTCAGGGGCCGGGCCGGGCGGTACGGCCCGGAACGGGAATACAATACATACAGCCCCGTATGGAAACACATCCTAGAGTCATTTGGTTTGGAACACACCTCCAGGATCACCCAGTCCCACTGTCCACCCAGCACTGCCGCTGTAGCCCTTAAACCACTCAACCAAGTCACCACCTCCAGGAATTCCTTGGGCACCTCCAGGGATGGGCACTCCCAACCTCCCTGGGCAGCCCCTGCCAAGGCCTGAGCGCCCTTTCCATGGGGAAATTCCTGCTGCTGTCCACCCTGAGCCTGCCCTGGCCCAGCCTGAGGCCGTTCCCTCTCCTCCTGTCCCTGTTCCCTGCCAGCAGAGCCCGACCCCCCGGCTGCCCCCTCCTGTCAGGGACTTGTGCAGAGCCACAAGGTCCCCCCTGAGCCTCCTTTGCTCCAGCCTGAGCCCCTTCCCAGCTCCCTCAGGAATTCTCCAGCCCCTTCCCAGCTCCCTCAGGAACTCTCCAGCCCCTTTCCCAGCTCCCTCAGGAACTCTCCAGCCCCTTCCCAGCTCCCTCAGGAACTCTCCAGCCCCTTCCCAGCTCTGTTCCCTGCCCTGGACACACTCCAGCCCCTCCATGTCCCTCTTAAAGTGAGGGGCCCAGAGCTGATGCCAAGATTGGAGGTCCCTCAGCAGTGCCAGCACAGGGGGATGGTCTGGATGCCCAGGTCCTGCTGCCACACTATTCCTGGTCCAGGCCAGGTGCCTTTGGCCTCTTGTCCACCTTGGCACACCTGGGCTCACATTCAGCCGCTGTCACCGGGTTCCTTTGAGCAGAGCAGTTCTTGAGCCACTCCTTCCCATCCCATTGCAGAAATACATCCCTGTACAGAAATAAATCCCTTTATTTATATATCCCATTGTGTCCCGTGTCCAATCTGTCCAGAGCCTGCAGCTGGGGAAGGAGAAGGGTTGGAGTTTGTTCTCCCCCCCGCCCAGCCCTGAGACAACAAATACTGCACCACTGCCTGTGGGGGTACAAAAATACATGTTTTTCACAAATAGCGCTGCGTCACTGCGTCCAGGATTCTCTTCCATTTTCCTTGTAAAGTGCAGTGCTGATGTGACCATGTGGTTCTTCATGAGCAATCCAGGGTCAGGTCCTGGGCTGGAGCCTCTGAAGGGAAGCACAGATGGGCTGGAGCGGCTCCTCCATGGCCATGCTGGTGACAGTGAGGGGAGCCAGCCCCGCACTGCCCAGCACAGCTCCGTAGGCTCTCCCAGCATGGCCCAGTTCAGCCCCACAGACTGTCCCAGTTCGGTCTGGCAGGCTGTCCCAGCACAGCCCAGTTCAGGCCCTCAGGCTGTCCCAGCACAGCCAAGTTCAGCTCCCCAGGCTCTCTCAGCCCAGCCCAGCCTGGTTCCAGGGCCTCTCCCAGCCCAGCCCAGCTCTGCAGTCTCTCCCAGTCCAGTCCAGCCCAGCCCAGCTCCAGGGGCTCTCCCACAGCTCCCCCAGGCCCCGTGGGCCAGCACAGGGGCCATTCCCGCCCGCCCGTGTCCCGGCAGCACCGTCCGTGTGTCCGGCTGAGGCAGCGCTGCAGCTTCACCTGCGGGGATGGTGATTTCATGTTCCCGTCTCCAAAAGCTCCTCCAAGCTCTTCCTGATGTGCGGGGGCTGGGCTGCAGCGTGGGCGAGCAGGCCGGGGCCCATCTGTGCGGACAGGGCCTGGGCCAAGCTGGCCGTGGCCGCGCGGCCGCCGCCGGGGCCGGGCACGGAGCCGCCGCCGGCCGTGCTGCCCAGCAGGTGCCACAGCACAGGCAGCACCTTCTGCTCCACCGCACTCGGCTTCCGCGGGTACAGCTCCGGCACCAGCTCTGCAGGGCAGCAAGCAGCGGCTCAGCATAAAATACTCACTTAAATTACAGTTTAGATGTGATGCCCGGCTTTGAGAGGGGTTTAAATCGTCTCCTCAAACTGCTGCTGTACACGAGAGTTTGCTGCTGCAATGCCGGCAGCTCCCACAAAAAATATGTGATTTCCCCACAATCACTCCTGTTATCCTCTCCCAGCAGTTTACACAGTAGCACCAGTGCTGCTGATAATTACACTTTTCCATTAAACTGAAAAACTGAAACAAATAAAGGGGATTTTTGGTTGGTCTTTTTTTCAGTTAGGATTCTCATAAGGACCTTTATTTCTCACAGTGTAAGGTCTGGTACTTCCAATTTCCCCTCTATCTCACAAATAAGCAATAGGTATTTAAGAAAAAAAGCAGCCTTATGCTGTAAATATAGAATCATAGAATGATGGAATATCCTGAGCTAGAAGGGACCCACAAGGATCACGAGCCCAACTCCTGGCCCTGCACATATATACATAAAATATATGTAAAAAATAAATATATATGTTTAAAGATGAAATATTTTCCCTACTTGGACAATTAAACCACTGAATCATTCTGGTTGGAATAGATCCTCAAACATTAATTCAGTGTTTCATCAGCAAATGCCAGAACAGCCTCTTCTGCTGTATAATATAAACCCCTCCAAAAATCCCAGCAAGAGAGGGACTGTTTAAAGGCTGATTAACACCCTCAGAAAGCATAAATTTAGGGATATTTCAAGAACAGCCTGTCCATTGTGTTACTGAGTTCCATTTCACACAGAACTGCTCTGAAAGTGAGCCAAGGAACACGTTTGGTTCAAGCATATTTCCCATAAAGACACTCCTTGTTCACTTAAAACATGGAAACTCAGCCTTTCTCAAGGAATTCCTGGCTGGGAGGGTGGGCAGGCCCTGGCACAGGGTGCCCAGAGCAGCTGGGGCTGCCCCTGGATCCCTGGCAGTGCCCAAGGCCAGGCTGGACATTGGGGCTGGGAGCAGCCTGGGACAGTGGGAGGTGTCCCTGCCATGGCAGGGGTGGCACTGGGTGGGATTTAAGCTCCCCCTAACCCAAACCAGTCTGGATTCCTGGCAAGAGTATGAGGGAATGAGCACTGGGAGAGGGAATACAGTGCCATGCTAAAATTATTATCTGCCTAAGGTATTTATAAATGTTAATCCTTAAGGTATTTAAATATATAAGGTCTTTAAATTTAAATTAAATCCTTAATATATTTATAAATATTTATAAATTCCAGGTATTTCTAGATCTTCCAGCTGACTATATAATACTAATAACAATCCTTTGTTTTGTCAGCAACAGCTCCAATTTCCATTAAAGAGCTGAAATGTGACAACTGTTGCACAACCTCCTGAGACAGAAGGGAAGGTACAGAGCCATCTCCACTTGGCAATTAATTTCCCTAATTAAGGTGGTACCCAAGCAACCAACCAAGCAAAGGAAAACATCACTTTACCAGCCAGCTTTTCTGTCAGGTCCTGCTTTGCTTTTCCACTCAGGAACTGGGCTTTGGTGCAGAGCGGCTGCAGGAGCAGGGAGTTGTCTACAGGCAAAGAGCAGAACACGTTAAATTCTTAAATTCTCTGGAAATAAACACAATGTGGGAAAAGGTAAATAAGAAAATGCTGTGGAAAAATGACCAAGCACTACTGAGCCGTATCAGGATGATTTGTGTGGTTTAAAAAGGGTGAGAATAAACCCAATGGTTTTTACACAGTGTAACAACTCTGTGAAACTCTTGGAAAGAGTAACACTTTCAATTTACAACTTAATCACCACAACGGAAACTGTTCCAAATTAAGAGAGAATAAATTGCTTACCCAAGTGTTGACATAGAGCCTGGATAACATTTGTGGCAGCTGCATAAATCCCTGGATTTTTGGAGTTGAGGTTGTTGTCCACTATGGCAGGAATTAACATGTTGATCACAGGTGATAAATTGTCTTTGAGCAGTGGAATCATCCTGTGCATGGCCTCCAAAGCCACCTGGTTCACTTTGCTGTTGGAGTCGTGTAAGCGAGGCTTGAAAGCATCAAAGATCTGGAAAAGCATCCAAACAGCACTCGTGGAATTGGGAATCAGTGCTTGAGGTGCAAAGCTCGTTACCTGCTTTATTGTTACACTCTAATTGTCCATCTCTGCAATGATGGCTCTGGTATCTCCAGGGGTTGGAAACAGATGGTCTGTAAGGTCCCTTCCAACCCGAACCACTCTGGGATTCTGGGATATGCAAATACCTGGGATCATTTTCGGGGCAAGTCAAGCAACATTTGGTATTTTAACTCCGTGCATTATTCAACCACATCTCACCTCATCTGCCCTGAGTCCCTGCAGTGCAACGGACTCCAGGCACAGTAACTCTCACTGTGACTCATACTTCCTGCAAGCCAGTATTTTTATGGCTCTGTTCAGCACAGGGAACGTTTGAAAGGTTTCAAACCCGTTCAGTTCGGATAGCAGGAAGTTCCAGAGCAGAACTCCATCATTCCACACACAGACACGGCACTGCTGGAGGACAAGCTTGGGTTTCCTTTCATTGTATCCATCTTTAATTCACACCTGCTGGACCTCTTCTTTCTCCTACAGAACTCCCTTTCCTACTGGACAGGATCCTCATCCTGAGCATTAGCACAATACTTTCCTCACCTTCTCCCACACACAAACTTCTAACTCTACTTCAGACAGTTTTTCAGTTCCTGATTTAAACCTTTCTGCTTTTTTTACAACTATTCCACTATTTGGATATTTACCCAAGAGTGGCATGAAAAACAGCACACAGGATTCCAGAAATCATGGAATCACAGACTGGTTTGGATGGGAAGGGATGTTAAATCCCATCCCATTCCACTCCCTGCCATCATCAGGGACACCTTCCTCTATCCCAGGTGGCTCCAAGCCCTGTCCAAGCTGGCCTTGGACACTTCCAGCAACCCAGGGGCAGCCGCAGCTTCTCTGGGCAGTAGTTCAAAAGTGCTGAGTGAAAACTTCCATGTTTCCCTCCTCTTCCCTTCCATGTTTCCCTCCTCTTCCCTTCCATGTTTCCTTCCTCTTCCCTTCCATGTTTCCTTCCTCTTCCAAGTTTCCCTCCTCTTCCCTTCCAAGTTTCTCTCCTCTTCCCTTCCATGTTTCCCTCCTCTTCCCTTCCATGTTTCCCTCCTCTTCCCTTCCAAGTTTCCCTCCTCTTCCCTTCCATGTTTCCCTCCTCTTCCCTTCCAAGTTTCCCTCCTCTTCCCTTCCATGTTTCCCTCCTCTTCCCTTCCAAGTTTCCCTCCTCTTCCCTTCCATGTTTCCTTCCTCTTCCAAGTTTCCCTCCTCTTCCCTTCCAAGTTTCCCTCCTCTTCCCTTCCATGTTTCCCTCCTCTTCCCTTCCAAGTTTCCCTCCTCTTCCCTTCCATGTTTCCCTCCTCTTCCCTTCCTTTCGTCCCTTAGTGCCCCACACAGATGCACCCCCTGCTCCTCAACGCTCTCTGTTAATCACCCTTATACCAAGAAGGACCAAGACTTTTATGGAAAACTTTGTGACCCGGCTCTAAATCCCTTTGAATTCCGGCCTTTCCCTGGAGTGACGATAAATAAATCGTCATTTACCTTGACGATGTTGGCAAGCACCAGGGCCGGGTTGCTCTCCGTGTCCGCCAGCAGCTGCCGGACGCCGCTGATGCGCTCCCGGAAGTCTTTGGCATTCAGTGACCCGATAATGTCCCTGACATATTCCTCACCTTCCAGGGCACTGCGAGGAGCTGCTCTCCTTGGGGCTTCGTGGGCCTCTGTGCTGTCCCTGTGGGAAAGGGGAACGTTATTCCATGTATTACCGCAGGCCCTGGCCCTAGGGTATATCACTGTGTCCCACAGCCACAGTGAGGAGGAGGAGAGAAGCTCCAGCAGGCAGGAATTGTGCAGCAGGATTGATTTATTTAATTATTTTACAAACTCTTTTATAGACTTTTTTCTTCACAGTCTATTTGGACAAAGGATCAGCCACCCCTTGGGGTGATTGGCTAAAATCCTAAAAGATCCATTATCAAAATATTTTCTACTATACCATAAACAAGACTTTCCAAGGTTGCAGGTGGCTTGGTTGTTTACATTCCCTGCTACCTCTTCTGTGAGAGAGAAAAGTCTCTCACGGACTTAGAAAAATAACAAGAAAACCCTCGCTAGCAGCATTTTTGTATCTACATTCCATGAGCCACGTTGGAACAGGAGGCTCATCCCAGACATTCTCTTCCCATCTAACTGCAAGTATCAGGAGTAAACAGAAACTTTCACCTTAAACACAGTGAATTAAAAATAAATCACCGAACAGCAATCGTTGTTCCCAAAGTCTTATATCCATTCTGCTCCAAATGCAGCTGGTCTTGTGACCAGTAACAACTGGGAACTTCCCTCACATCAATGGGTCACAACCCTCCCAAAAAACTTACTGCAGTTTAATTCTTTTTTCTCAAAGCACTTTAAAGTCTGACCCCAGACCAGGTGTTACCTGAGCAACGTGCCATGCTGAGGTGGAAACAGCTCTTTCTAGAACATTTATAAACATATTTCCTGTGGGACCTGATCTCATTAGAGAGTCATGGAAAGAATTCTAAAACCTGTGGAATCACCTCTCTGTCCAGGTAAGTATTTACAGACCATCCAGGCAGAGTCATTGCCTCACTCCTAATTCCTGAACACAAGGCTTGGGTGGGGAAGGGAATAAGCAATCAAAATTTATCAGTACATGTAGAATCAGTTATTATTTTGAATTGTGGAGGGTGTGTTAAAGAAATGTGGTTCTGAACAGTCACACTGCAGTCACAGCCCTCTGAATTCTGTTCTTGGATGCAGTTTTTGGCTTGCTTTAAATCTGAGAGTGTTTCTTTTTCAGTTCATTGAATCACAGAACCATGGAATGGTTTGGGTTGGAAGGACCTCAAAGCCCACCCAGTGCCACCCCTGCCATGGCAGGGACACCTCCCACTGCTCCCAGCCCCAGTGTCCAGCCTGGCCTTGGGCACTGCCAGGGATCCAGGGGCAGCCCCAGCTGCTCTGGGCACCCTGTGCCAGGGCCTGCCCACCCTCACAGAAAGGACATAGTGGAGTGTCCTGGGATGATCCATAACGTTCTTGTATTCCAGATCTCTCCCAGCCAGGGAGCCTGTGTGTGTGTGTGTGTGTGTGTGTGTGTGTGTGTGTGTGTGTGTGTGGTGCTATCCTGAGTGTTTTTGAAATCCCCCCACCCCGGCACTTTGCGGGATTTCCCCGTGTGGTGTTGGCTTCGTGGGCTGCTTGCTCTTTGTCCAGGCAGAGGTCCTTTTTTTCGTCCCTTTTTGGGTTCTCTTTTCATTTTTGGTTTTTCCCTCAGCTCGGAGGGACTGCACTGAGCGGGTCTGAGCTGCCTTAAGGATGAATTCTGCGGGTGCCCGTCCATAGCTGAGGAATCCCAGCAGGAGAAGAGCAGCCCCACTCTGGATCACCGTGGGCAGAACCAGCCAGGCAGAGTGGTGGCAGCCCTGGTGCTTGGCCTGGCCCTGCCTGTCCCCTGATGTGGGGAGGAGGCTGACCCTGGATGAGCTGTCGGGCCTTTGTCTGCTGCTGGAACTGCTCCAGGAGGCTCCTGCCTTCCAAACACGGATCTGACACCAGCTTGTCCCTTTGTCCTAAATCCTGAGACCATCCCTGAGAGCAGTGGGTGTTTCCAGGTCTCTCCTTGCTCCTGTGGAGTCCATGAGATGTAGCACTTTGCTATGCAGCAGTTATTTACATTTCCCCCTGCTGCCTGTTGGCATTCTGTTTGTTAATAAACTGTTATTTTCTCACCTGTATCTACTCATATCTCATTCCTTATTGGCAGAGAGGGATTGATTGGAATCAAGGGGAGGCTCCTCATTTCAGAGTGCCCCCCTCTTTAAACTGTCTCAAAGCAAGACAAGGTGACAGTGCTGAGGTGGCCCCACCAGAACCAGCTGGCAGAGGGTGGGAGGTGACACTCTCTCCTCACTGATGGATCCCACGGCACCAGTAGGAAATGGGAAGTAGCTGTATGGAGCCCTACATGGGGAGTCAGGGAAGCTGCTGAAGGACAAAGTGGATCCAGTCACACTGCAGAGGTGAGAGCCTCCAGCTGGCTCTGGACATGCTGAGCAGAGAAGTGGCCAACTGAGCAGAGAAGTGGCCAACACTCTCCCTCTGCACTGGCTGGTGGATGGTGGCAAACGCTCTGTGAGAGTGGCAGGGAGGGTGGAAAAAGGGCAATTGGCAGAGGAAAACTGATTCTGGCTGCTGGAGAATGGCAGGACATCAGTGCCTGGGTAGAGAGGCTGACAGTGAAAGGCCATCCTGTGCCTGAGAGTTGGGATAATGAGGAGCATCACAACAACAAACAGCGGGATCAGGCTGCAAGAGTACGGCGTCATGGGCAGATCTGGACTGGCAACACAAGGAGAGTGATTTCCAGCTTGGTGGGCCCGTGCTGCCTCAGCTCAGCGGGGAAGAGGGGCCACCTCTAAGTGGGCTCAAGACCGAGGGGTGGCTTTAACCACAGACACTGTATCCCGGGTAATCCATGACTGGATCCATGAAACGTGAGCTGAGATCAAGCAGGACCAAGCGGGTGAAGCCCCTGTGGTCTGGGGTCTAAGTATCAGAATGGGGAGGCCCTGTGTTAGGAAAGACTGACTGGGTTAATCCGGCCTCGAGCAAACACAAACCCATCCATGGTTTGTCTCAGAGACGTGGCTGCACTTGGTGGGTGACACAGAAACGTGTTGTGTACCTCAGGGGGAGTTGATTTGGGCTGAGATTGGCCTGTAATGTTGGTTGTAAAAATGCCTGCTGAATGTCACTGCCACTGCACAATTTAACTCCCATGGACTGCTCCAGTCCTAGCAGTGATGGACCCCATGAACTCTGCCCATACCCTGGGGATGGGCAGTGACCACTGCAATAACTGTATTTGTACACAGCTATATGTATAATGTATAGATATCTGTGTTTACAGTCCAAATGTACTCATTTGTGCACCAATCAGATGATATGGAATAAGGGGTGGGATGTCCTGGGGTAATCCATAAAGTCATTGTAATTAACATCTATCTGAGCCCAGAAATTGTTACTGTACCTCCAAGACCTAAAAAAAGTCAATATAAAACCTGTAAGAAGATAAAACAAAACTTAAAATGGCCAGAATATGATCTAAACCCTTCAGCATCCCAGTCAGGGTCTAAGTCCTTGGTGACCACAGTTGTGCATAAATGACTGATTCATGCTGCGGCTCCAACCAGGACTGGTTTTTCCGTGAGTCTGAACAGCAACATCTTGGATGATGCTGCCATGGATCCATTGGATCCATATTGCCCAGAGCAGCTGTGGCTGCCCCTGGATCCCTGGCAGTGGTCCAGGCCAGACTGGATGGGGCTGGGAGCAGCCTGGGACAGTGGAAGGTGTCCCTGCCCACGGCAGGGGTGGCACTGGATGGGCTTTGAGGCCCCTTCCAACCCAAACCATTCCATGATTCTGCAATTCCATACTGGGAATTCCAGGTCGTTTGTGTCCTGTGTGTATTCATAGATGGTCAATAGACAAATTAACTTCAAAATGCACAAAGCCATTTTAATATAACCGGTCACTCCGTTGAAGAGTTTCCCTGGAACAGGTCACGACCTTCCTTTTCCTTCAGGGATGTTGAACTTTCACAGCCCTGTGTGGCTGTTTCTGTGCTCCCTCCTTGGCCAGGTTCCTCCCAGGATAAGCACTGGAGCTCATTACCTGTCCGGGATGTTGGGAGCATCTCTGCAAGTAGAGGACAACCTCAAATGTCCAACACTTCCAGTCTGGGAACGCCTTCCTTTGGCTGAGGGTGTATCCAAGGGCATCTCCCCCAGGCCCTGCACAAAGGTACAGCAGGAATTCATGGAACAAGAGAATCACAGGGAATTCATGTGGCTGCAGTGCTGGAATTGTCTACACCCAACAGCCCCTGGGACACGTCCACCTGCCCCAGGTGTTCCACAAGAGCTTTCCCACACACCTTCTCTCGAAGGCTGCCAACAGCTTCCTTAATGTAAGGCAAATCCTTGGCTGGCACGAACTTCTCCAGGGTTTTATCCAAGTCAGGATGGGCCATCATGCTGAAGAGCATCTTCCGCCCGTAGAACCTGCAGGGAGAGCACCGGGACATCCAGGAACAGGGACTGGCTTTGTCACTGGGTCACTACAGGTGCGTCATTCCAAAGTGGAAGGGTGCAGGGAGATTGTGTCCAGGGCAGGGAACGGAGCTGGGAAGGGGCTGGAGCCCTAGGAATGGCTGAGGGAGCTGGAAAGGGGCTCAGGCTGGAGCAAAGGAGGCTCAGGGGGGACCTTGTGGCTCTGCACAAGTCCCTGACAGGAGGGGGCAGCCGGGGGGGTCGGGCTCTGCTGGCAGGGAACAGGGACAGGAGGAGAGGGAACGGCCTCAGGCTGGGCCAGGGCAGGCTCAGGGTGGACAGCAGCAGGAATTTCCCCATGGAAAGGGAGCTCAGGCCTTGGCAGGGGCTGCCCAGGGAGGTTGGGAGTCCGCAGTCACTGTTACTGGAGGTCTTTTCCAACCTCAGTGATTCCATGACTCTAAGATTGCTGCTGACATGAGTAACCAGACCCCCTTCCATCCTCCCCCAGAGGATGTGCTCAAGGACCACTATTTAATTAACTGACCAAATTAATGAGAACAGCCTTCCACTTCTGCTGGCTTTAACCAGGACGCTCCAGCCTTGTCAGCCAGATACGGATTGGATCCAAGTGTGGATCCCAGAGCCAGCATTCCCTCTGTGGCTGCATCTCCTCCATGCCCAGCAGGCACATCCTGTGAGCCCCTCTCCTCCCTGCAGCCAGAGTGTGTGGGAGGTATCCAGGTAATTCCTGCCACATGCACTATCCCGACAGTGCTGCCAGTGCTGGGATAGACTCAAAGCTTTGTTTGGAAGGAACCTTAAAGCTCATTCCATTCCAGCTCTGCCACTATCCCAGGGTGCTCCAGGCCCCATCCAACCCTTAATGATCCCCAAGGTATTTTCCATCCTAAGTGATGCTGTCGTGCAGGGCACACCCACAGAGCCAGGCAGAGCGTGCTCCCCGAGGGAGGGAACACTCACCGGGTTTGCTGGGAGCTGTCCTGGGCAAACCTGGCTATGGCAGGGAGCAGCCGGTCAGCCACGGGCTTGGCTCCGGCCAGGATGCGCTCCGGGCCCATGCGCTCCACGATGTCCCCGAGGTGCTGGGCTGTGCATCTCCTCACGGCTGAGTGCAGGTGGCTGGGGAGGGAAACAGGCCTGAGGGCCAGCCCTGGAGGGGCTGCTCACAGCATTCACCTGCCCTACCAAACAAAACCTTGGAATCACGGAATCCTGAATGGTTGGGCTGGAAGGGACCTCCAAGCCCATCCTGTCCCACCCTGTGACACCTTCCACTACAATTATTCTTGCTGGACACAGGCAGGGAGGTTTTAGAATTTCAGTTCTAGTTTTCCTTCCGATAATTTTATTTTACAAAGCACACGACTGTTCTTTCAATGAGCTCTAAGAAAAACCAGGCCCTGTGCTCAGAGACACATCCTGGGGACTTGGCATCACTGTAAAATTGACCAAAGCAGTGTTCAATCAACTTCTAAAGACCCTGCAGGAGTCTCATGATCCCTGTTTTGTACAAAATAAACACCTGCGCTGATGCAAAGGAGAGAACAGCCAGAATCAGCTTTCAAACTTGTGCAGCAAACGACCCTTTTATCTAAATCCTGCCTCCCCTGCTGATCCCACCTGTGTTCAAGAACACAATCCTGCAAGCTCTAACGTCTCCAATTTTATACTTGGATTAAAAATCCTACTTTGAGGACAGTTTGTAACTCCTGCTGCACTTTCAAAGGGAAAACAATAACTGTGAGGCTGAAAGACCTCACGCCATGAAGCAAACAAACCCCTTCTTCCCAGGAAAGCCCCTGCTCATGGAAACAGCTGGAAAACATTTGTGTGCACGTAACACCTTAAACACAGCTCCTACAGACAAGAAACAGGATTTTTAAATTCCTGAAGTAAAGCCACTCTCAGCTCTGTCCCTGGAATCATGCTCTTGGATCATATATCTAATCACAGAACGGTTTGGGTGGGGAAGGGACCTCAAAGCTCATCTTATTCCAACCCCTGCCATGGGCAGTGACACCTCCCACTGGAATTATTCTTGTTGGTAAAGTCAAACCCAGTTTTGGAGCTGATGAAGAATCAGTATTTCTGTCTAGTCAGAATTAACAGTCATGATCACAGCAGGCTTGAAAGGAGCTGAGCAGAAACCAGGTGCATCTTAAGAGGTCTCATGAATTATAAGTGCCACCATAATTGAAGGTTTCTGTTGTGGTGAATTGAAGCAACTCAGCCCAATTTAGAGAGAACATCCCCTGGGGAATTGCAGTTGTGTCAAACAACCCTTTTCACTTCCTACGGAGACACAAATTCCTCCTTTGAAGGGTCATTCCCATATTCCTGGTCACAGCCTCTGGAGCTGGAGCTGCCCTGTGCTCCAGGGCCTTCCCTGCTGACAGGGCCAGAGTTTCCTGAAGCCAGGCCTGGAAAAGCTGCACCTTTAGGCCGTGCCTGATGTGTTATCCATTAAAAACATACTGTACTCCATGAGTTAGGAAAGTCTGAGCTGTGAACAGATTCATTTGTGCCCAAATGCTGTATTCAGCCTCACAGCTCAATTCTGATGCCTTGAGAGAGCAGAAAACCTATACAAATTCACAAACTGGAGGGGGAAAGTCCTTACAGCAAACCCCTCAGCAGGTGAGTTTGAATCTGCCAGCGAAGGTGGGGAGGTCTGACACAGACAACTCTGACCAGGAGGGCCAAGGCTCTCTGAAGCCAAGAAGGGAGAACCCAAAAAGGGCACTTCCCTTGGATGCTGAATGAAAGCCAGGGGTAGCTGCTCCCTGCTGCTCCTAAATTCGCCAAATCATGGGATCGGCCTGGTTTGGGCTGGGAGGGACCATAAATCCATGGGCAGGGACACCTTCCACTGTCCCAGGCTGTTCCAAGCCTCTTGTCCAGCCTGGTCTGGGACACTTCCAGGGATGGGGCATCCATCCCAAGTCAGTTTGAATCCCAGGAATTCATAAAGAACAGAAATCCCAAGGCTGATTTTTGCCTTTCAGTTTAAAGAGCAGGAAACTGCAGTACAGCTGTCAGGAGACAGAACCCATGTATCCCACACCAACCAGCTTCCAGGGAAACAGGAGAGAGAACGTTTTGAATCAAGACTAACTCTGAGGATTGGAGCTGTGCAGGAAATCTGTGGAGGGATTTCCAATGGAGCACCTGAAATGTGCCATGAAGGGAAATGTACCTGGGAAATGTCACCAAGGGTGGCAGAGAAGAGAGGAAGCACCAGGGGGTGCACCCAGCTCAGATGTGGTGAGCAGTGAATGAGGATGGAAAAGGAAAACAGACTGAACAGCCAGGGAAAGACGGGAATTAACTCCAGAAAAAAATGGCCAGCAGCACTGAGAAGGAAATTAAAATGCAGACACAGAGGCTCAGCCTAGAGAGGAACAGGACATCCAGCAAGATAGATGCAGCTAGAGAATTTTAAGTTATAAATCAGTTTTCCAAATAAAGAGGGGTGCTGAGAACTGGATAAGACAGGACCTGATTGCAGAGCAAAGGAGGAAAAGAACATTATGTCAGCTTTACCAGGCAAAGCAAAACAGCAGCTCCCCAAGCATATACAATGACAGCAAATAAAATTACTGAAGTGGTGCAAGCCGCCAGAAAATACACCAAGCTCCAAAATCAACAGCCAGCCTCTCACACAGTGCACAGAAGGGAACAGAGGGGCTTTAATTTAATTTATGCCAACAAACATCGCCCTGGCTTTAGCAGAGGTTTAGCAGAGCCGATTTACTGGATTTTCAAATTTCTGTTTACTGTACTCAGATTTGATGTTAAAAAGCCTACATTTGATAAATGTACTCTATTCACAAAATTCTTTATAAAGTCTTTATAGGAATTACCTTTGCCCTCCATTTATAAGAGAACAAAGTGCACGTGCTGGAGTCACATTATTAACCATGGCCTTCAGTGCCTTGTCTACCTCTTCCCTTATAAAAGTGTTGGATTCCCCAGCTTTGTGCAAAAGGACTTTTACTGCATTATCTAGTTCTTGATCCATGCTCTTTTTCAGGTGGGTGAACAAATCCCCTAAACAGACCACAGCAGCTCGAGAAACACCTGAGCGTAAATTCTTGACCTGCACACAGGAAAAACCCAAAAAACAATGAATAATGTTTATCAAATAGACTTTAAAATAAATATTCATGTTTCCCCTTTGTCATTTTTAAGTAACATTACAAGCAACTGAGAAACACATTTCTAATTTGATTCACAATGGGTGAGAATTAAAATACACACTCATAAAAATGTTATTAACTTACAATCTACATTTTCTCAGTCTCTGAGTCTCAAATCATCCTTGAGACCACCCAGTTGAGGAAAACTCACCACAGGTGAGCGGCATAAATCACTTCAGAGAGCTATAAAATACATATATACACACAGAGAGCCAGTGGAATATTCTAATAGGAAAATTCAACCTCTTGAGCCACAGCCAAAGTTGTTTCGTGGAGCTTTGCAGTCAGAATAGGGGCATGGTAGGCAGACAAGCACCTGACAAAGTTCAGACCCTCAATTTTCTTCTCCCTGTGTGAAAAAAAAAAAAAAAATTAAATTCCATCCATTTGAAAATTTTCATTAAAATATTAAAGTGTGGAATTCTAAGGAATCAAATAGCAAACAAATTAGATAGTAAAATAAAGCAATGAGAAATCATGGAGTGGTTTGGGTTGGAAGGGACCTCAAAGCCCACCCATCCCACCCCTGCCATGGCAGGGACACCTCCCACTGTCCCAGGCTGCTCCAAGCCCCAATGTCCAGCCTGGCCCTGGGCACTGCCAGGGATCCAGGGGCAGCCCCAGCTGCTCTGGGCACCCTGTGCCAGGGCCTGCCCACCCTCCCAGCCAGGAAATAATGCAGGAAACTCTTTCCTGTGGGATGTTTTAGCACAGCAGCCTCTCAGCTGTGCCCCACAGTTCTGTTCCCAGCTGGCACCAGTGGAGATTAAAGGATCTGTTTCCTTCCCCAAACTGAAGGCAGCAGCTCTGTAACCACATTCCAAAGTCAGGAGACACTTTTATTCCACACAAAACACTAAGGAAGAGCTTCTACTCCACACTAAGCACCAAGGAAGGAGCTTCTATTCCACACAAAGCACTGGAAAGGAGCTTCTATTCCACACAAAGCACCAAGGAAGGAGCTTCTGTTCCACACAAAGCACCAAGGAAGGAGCTTCTGTTCCACACAAAACACCAAGGAAGAGCTTCTATTCCACACAAAGCACTGGAAAGGAGCTTCTATTCCACACAAAGCACCAAGGACATGCTGCTAATTCCACACAAAGCACCAGGAAGGAGCTTCTGTTCCACACAAAGCACCAAGGAAGGAGCTTCTGTTCCACACAAAGCACCAAGGACATGCTGCTAACTCCACACAAAACACCAGGAAGGTGTCTGTGGGGCCTCTCCAGTCCTTAAACTCACACCCTCCAAGTCTCTGTAAATGAGGGCTGAGAACTGGCCCTTCAAAGTTCCTTTAATCTCAAATCTGACCGAACTCCCCCATTCCTCTCCTCTCTCACCCACAGCCCCCCCTCACTGTTTTTTAACATTGCACCCACTTCTCTGCATTTTACAGAGATTTCCCCCGCTGCCCACCGTGCCCAGGCCCCCTGTGCACGCACCAGTCCTGGTCATTCAGCAGTGCCAGCGCCTCTGCCAGCGCCGTGTCGGGCCTGGGGAAGGGCTGCAGCTCGGCGGGGTCCAGCACCTCGGGGCTCGGCGGCAGCGGCGGCTCCCGGCAGCGGCCCCGCGGCGCCGGGCACGGCTCCTCTGCGGGAAGGGAGGGGAAGGGAGGGAGCATCAGCAGCGCTGCACGCTGTGTCAGCCAGAGCAGGGCACAGCGCAGAGCCAGCTGCAAAATGCTGCTGCTGCTGCGGAAAACGAGCTGCACTCTCCTGTGAGAATTTAAAGGGTTTAATAGAGAGACAATAAAAGACACATAAAATAAAGCAAAGGGATAACGGCCGGGTGCCTTGGCGCTCCGCCAAGAGCATGCCTGATGCCCGAGGTGAGTCCTTTTTATACCATTTTTACTGTCTGTTCTCTATTCATATTCAAACTTTTCAGGAGCTGTTCTGCATGGCCACTCCTTGGTTCCGCCTTTATAGAGCATGCGTGGTCTTCTGCCTCGCGGTTTTATTTATTTTGATTCTTGGGGTTGGGCCCGCTGGGTAAGAGTCGATGGTGGGATGGATCTCTTAATTCCTCAGACAGTCAGGGCTGATTGCAGCTTTGGGCCTCTTTGCCCCCCGGGCAGAGCAGTGATAGCGGCTCCGGACCCTCCTGGCCGCCCGTTCTCCGGGCAGAGCAGCCTTTGGGCCCTTTTGTTCCTTGGACAAAGCGTTGGTCAGCAGCTTCTCGGGCCTCATCCTCTGCTCACTGGGAGGTTCTCTTACCTGCTCACACTTGCTAACATTCTTGCTAAAAAGAGAGAAAACTACATCCACACAGCAAAAAGCACTTCTAACATTATATAATATCTACCTTTATACTTGCAAGAAGCCAATATAATCTATGTTCATAACACTACGGTGCAGGAACCCAGAGTGCCGAGAGGATTCCTCTGCCTGTTTTTAAGGGTTCTTGCCTCCCTGAACAACACTGGTTTAGCTTCAAACCTTGGAAAAAATTACCAACAGTCAGACAAGAACTAGAAAATGCAGTGGTGTGAATTAGGTGATAGACTAATTAGGTGATAGACTACTATGTGAGATTGTCACAGGGTGAAAAATTTAGAGGTTTTGGGCTTCTCTTTGTAGTAAATAGGTAAGAGTAAAAAGTACCAAAATGGAGGATTGTTGTTGTTCTCTAAACCTTCTTCTCCTTCTTCTACTACTCCATGTTCTGCAGTAAAAGTGGTTTGGAATGACTGGATAGAGAATTCTGCAGTTCCTGCCCGTGTTACTGAATAATTGGTAGGAAAGTGAAAATAATGGACGTTTTTAGTAACTATTGGTTAAAATATCTTTAAAAGCTGTGTAAATCTGGATGACTCGAGCTCACTCCTGCTTTTCTGTCTTCTGTGCTGTACCTGGGTCACGCTAGTAGCTCTGTTCCTCTGATAAGACTTAATACACAACTATCTGGAAGCATTGAAACTCCAGGAAAAGTCTCTGTTTATCTTTGAAACTCCTTGCAAGGACTTTCAGCAAATTCTCTCCCATCAGGAGGGACTTGATTTAAGGCACGGTTCAGTGTCAATACGGGAAGCAGGTTTTCCAAAGGACACAGAATCCCACAATGGGTTGGGTTGGAAGGATCCTAAATCCCACCCAGTGCCCCAGCCCTGCCATGGCAGGGACACCTCCCACTGTCCCAGGCTGCTCCCAGCCCCAATGTCCAGCCTGGCCTTGGGCACTGCCAGGGATGGGGAAGCCTCAATCACTCAGAGTTTCATTCATGTAAATTCGATTTTGCACACAACCTTCACTTCTGAGAGTCACAAACACAAAGGTAGTGGTTGTTTCATGCAAAAACAGATGCACAGTGTGCTAAAACAACGTCATAAACCTTGAAGAGACACTTGAGAAATCCTGGCCACCTTTAAGCACCATCAGTAGGAGCTTTTAACATTTTTCTACTGCTTATTTTAAAGACAACTCAGTGCCAAAATGTACCCAGAAAAGGGTTTTGGGGGACAGGAGGGATTCAGTTTGCTGTTAATGCATTGTGTCATTTCAGATCCCGATCAAACAAAAACCCTCTGATGGTTCATGAATCTCCCTAACAGATTCTAGATGAAAAATGATCAACTGAATCCCCAATGAGGAATTAAATCCCCTCCAGCCCCAACCCCACAGTGCTGATCTTCCAGAGCATCTCAGGACTGTCCACTGCACAAATAAATTGTAATTTGGGACTGTCCCACTCCACCTACCCAAATATTTTAAGAGTTTACTGTCCCAGCTTACCAGAATCTAGCAAGGATGAACACTTTGACCTCTTCAAACTGGATGTTCTTTTCAGGGAAGGGTTCAAGGCCACATTGTCTAAGGACAAAGATCCATTTCTTGGTGATGTCAATAAATCCCCACAGAAATTAAATCCTAGGAAAGAAAGAAATGTCCAGACTACCATAAAACCCATTAGAACCAAGTTAAAAACCAGTACTTCCAGCCCATTTCAGCAGCATTGAACAGGGAATATTCATTTAAGGCAAACCCTCATCCTCACTTTCTGCTGTGAGTTTCTCTGGTTCACTCATACTCAGTCTAATCCTTTCCCAAGGGTTTTCTTCCTTCCCTTCCAAGTCTTTGACTTCCTGCTGCTCTTTATGGTTGTCCTCTTTGTCTTCTTTCCTTTTCTTCCTCAGCTTCTCCTGAGCAGATTTGGACAAGGTCACTTTTATCTGCAACAAAATTCATGCACAAGTTAGCCCAGAACTGATGCCCCAGTTCTTGATGCTGGCCAAGGTCAGCATGGAAAATTAGGATTTCCTCTGATCTGACCCTTCTCTCTCATGTGTTTATGACACTTTTTGTGCCTCAGGAAAGCTCAGCCACATTTAATACATTCCCCCATTTCCTCCTTTGATCCCTCTAAGGGTTCACATCTTCAGTGGAAATCAGAAAATTAAGACATTGTTAATCATTAACTTCAAGTTTTAGTATTCCTCAAATGTTATTTTAAAGGCTTGTAGAAAGAGTTTCATTTCAATTTTTTTTGACTTTGTGTCACACTTCACTCAGATAAATCTTGCTCCATTTCCACTTGTAAAGAGTATTGAACAAACAGCACCACTCCTCAGGAAACCAGGTTATGGGCAGATATTCAGGGAGGCTTTTAACAAAAATTTAGGAATGGAGCTGGATTAATTCATCCCTGGGGAAAATAGGACCTGATCCAACCCAGCCAATCCCTCCTTCCACATCTGCACGTGCTGTGGGAGTCAGGGAGGGCATTTTCCAGCTCCACTCCCTCCTGCAGCCCTTCTCCAGGGATTTCTGAGCATGGTGGGAAGCTCCTGGCACATCCATTTGCCATCCAGGTGGCACCAAGAGGAAAAGCCAGGAGCAGCAGCTCGATGGCTTTGGCTGTTCCCATCAATCTCATGCTGCCCCAGCACAGAGACTGCGGCTGTGCTGGGCTGGGTTCACCCCCACAAGCCCAGGATGAGATGGCACCAAGCTGGGCAGTTCTTACCTCTCCTTCATTCTCTGCATGGCAATGGGAGTGGGAAGCGCTGGTCTGCTGGAAGCTTCTCCCTGGGGCTGCCTCAGCTCCCTCCCTGGCAGCCTGGTCATCCCCATTGGTCATGTGAGCTCGGGCAGGAGGGCTCCCAAAAACACCTGGGGGGCAGAACACGGGGTCACAGACTGGTTTGGGATGGAAGGGACATTAAACCTTCTCATTCCAGAGATGCTGTGACTGGAATTGTCTATCCAGGAACTGCAGCACTTCCATGCATAACTCTTTGTATTCCCATTAAACTGGGGATTGTCAACAATCTACATACAACATTGTATGGATCTATTTGTTCGTTTCCCATTTTAAAAAGGCACATTTCCCCTCATTTCATAACTCAAAGAGCTACAGGAGATGATTTGGGTCTGTGGTACCTTTACCAACAACAACAACATCTTCAGATGTGAAGCCCAGGTCATTCTTCGGTGCAAAAGCAGACACTGACTCTGCAGGGCCTGAAAGCACAAAAAGCACTCACTGTAGAACAAATCATGTTGGTTATGCTTTGGGGCACGTTTTATCCTCCCAAAACATCAGCCCTCATCTGAACTGATCCCTTCCTGAACTGGGGTATGGTCAGGTTACTGAAGTCAACAGGATTTACTGAATACTCATATGAAGGATGCTCATACCCCACTGAGCCTGGAGCCAGGCTGGGAATGTTCACCTGGAGAGGAGAAAGCTCCAGGGAGAGCTCAGAGCCCCTTGCAGGGCCTAAAGGGGCTCCAGGAGAGCTGCAGAGGGACTGGGGACAAGGCCTGGAGGGACAGCCTGTGGACACAGCTCCCTCAGCTCCTTTCCTCCATCCAGCAGCACCAAAACTGATGAAACACAAATAATCACAAGCAGTTGGTCCCTGCCCATTTCAGGGATCTGTACTGCACTGGGAGGGTAAAACACCAGCACCGCTTAACCTCAGTTCCCACAGGAAATGAGCAGCTTGCAAGCCTGGAACTCCTCACCTGAGGACCCTGAAACCCCAGTTTGGCCCCAGAGCAGCCAGAAATTCCCTTTGGTGAGCGCTGAGGGGATGTAACTCACCAGCCAAGGGAGAACAGCCACATCAAGGGGCCACTGCGGTCCCTCAGGGGAGTGCTGACAGGAACATACCTGTGCCAGGGTGATGCTCTGCCACCTCTGCGTCCCTGGGCCTTGCTGGAGATAATTTTGCAGGGTGGGATTTGCTGCCAAGTGCTGGAAAAGTGTCTGACCTGTTCAGATAAACACATTTCATACGTACAGTCCTGCACACTCGTCAAAGTCCAGCCAAAAACACTTTGTAGCAAAGACAAAAACAGATTTCAGTTTCTCCATGGAAAAACTATTTCCAGTATTTCCAGGAATGTTCACACTGAGCAGAGAAGGAATTCAGTGGGAATTATTTGATGAGCAGGTCCATTATGAAGAATAACATAAAGAAAGCCCTTATGAGGAAACCTTACACTAGGAGTAAATCTAGGCTACATCCATAAAGTGAGGAATTGTTTGGCCTGGGGACTGATGATGCTGGTTCCAACCTGGCCAAGGACAGTGACCAAATCCTCCTGCCACTTCCAGGGATGAGCTGGAAGTGAAGAATGTCCAGCAGAGACATTCAGGAAAGTGCTCCAATCTACAAGAACAATTTCTAAATGGTTTTAAATTTCAAATGATTCTCTGGATAGGAACGATGATGGAACCCAGAGCCAGTGCAATCCCCACAACCAAAGTCTCTTTTAAGCTCCAAGGGAAGGCCCCTGCTCCAGGAATGTCCCTAATTCCTGTATCCAGCTCCCACCACTCACGGCAGTTTATCAGCAGATAACCAAACCCTTCCAAAAGCAAACACACCAAAAGCCCCACTCTTGGTGCCCAGGCACAGATTTTGTGAACAGACAATGCCCGTTTGTGCCGGTGCTCACAAACCCCCGGAGCTAAATTCTCGGGCATTTTTCTGAGCATTCCAAGACTTTCAGTGTCATTTGCGATGGACTCTGTCACTTCTCCCAGCTCAGTGTGACTGCCACATGTCCCCTCTCTTCCTGGCTAGTTCAGAACTCCTCGGGCTGAGGATCCAGTAAAATACTGAGCACTGGATAATGGATATGGCAATGTTGTACAGAGCATGGCTTAGCCCAAACCAGCACACCCAGGACTCTGCAGCCCTGACTTCTGAAGGATTCCAGCACTTGAATGTGGTATTTTAAAGATTATTTTAAAAATGTGACTCAGCAATAATGCACACAGGGAAGGGATGTGAATATAAATTAGTTCTGGGCTGCACAACTGAACACCTTCTGTTTGTGAATCATTCCAGGCTCCTTCTGCCTCAAAACCCTTTCCTTTTTACGTTCCCCATTTTGCTTTCTGTTCTGTTCACGCAGTCATACATCAGTTACATGGAAGGTTCCCTGCTCATGGCAGGGCTTGGAATTGGGTGATTCTTCAGGTCCCTTCCAACCCAAATTGCTCTGGGATTCTGGGAGTCTAGAAAAGATTCTTTTAGGACACACAAAAATACCTTCAGAGCAGAGCTACAAAGAGCTTCATCATGGGCTCTGGGAGCAGAAAAAGAAATTTTTTGGACTGGGAAATTTGCAAAATTCCTCAACCTCCTTTTTATTTCATTGAACAATAGTTTATACTTCTCATAGCCAGCTGGGTTGTTGCCCTTTACAACCAGAGCAGCAGTTGTTACCACACAATTTCTATTTAGAAGAGCTCTGGAAAGGCATTTTAAATTCACAATTACCTCTCAGGAATAAATAGAACCAGATCTCGATCCACAATAAGAAACACACGCATTGTTTTCCTCTTCTCAACAAACCCAAGCCATTCCTCCTTCAATTTCCAGGCTGTAATAACCCAAACTTATCCTTCCTCTTCACTCTTGTCCTTCTCACTCCCCTGTTCAGCTCTGGGTCATGTTCTTGGTGTGCCAGGGAAAGTCTTTATCAAATATTTATTGCCCCTGGCACTGCCTCCCTGCCCTGGGCACTGCAAATTCATGTTAAAAGCCATTAAAAAATAGAATAATGTCATTAAGCAGCTCTTGTATTTTCAGAGAGGAACATAATTCACATAGAAAAATCAGGCTATTAAGCAAGGCAACCCTATATAAAATATGTGCCAGTTGAGATCATGATTTAACTAAGGCTGTGTGGGGATTTCCAGGCTGAGGGGACACCAAGTGACACTCACATCACTCTCCTCCTGGGGGGCAGGGCGGCCACGGGGGAGCTCAGGGATTCCTGGCTATAAATCCCACTCTCGCCGGTGGAGGCGGCGCTGGGGGAGGAGCCCTGGGAGGGGCAGTCCCCGGAAAATTCGAGTTTCACAGCGGAGTCGGGGCTCTCCAGGTCTGCGATGCTGCTGCTCAGCTTTGCCCTCTTCTTGGCTGCGCTGTTCCGCAGGGATCTCAGGGAATTCTGCATCTGGACAGCGGGGAAAAAAATGACAGGGGGGAGTCACTGCAGAGGGAAAAAGCTTTTTTCAGCTAAATAATGTCTATTCCTGAGTGTTCCGCTCAGTCCATGGGGTGCACAAGGCACTGCTGGGCAGTGTGATCAGCACTCACACGGTTTTTGTGGGATTACAATGATTCCTTGTTTTATTTCACAAGAATAATTATCCCGCAAGCAAATACAACTTCACAGCACTGCTGTAGCCCAGCTGCCCTTCCCACAGCACAGGGACAGATTCCTGCTAAAATGCATCAACTGCTCCGTGGTTTTCAGTAGATTAAAGGAGGGGTTTGACGGCTGCCAGCACACACAGTGGCACCTCAGGCTTTTCCCAGCAAATCTGCTCATCACAGAAACAGAACCATGGAATGGCTTGGAAAGGACCTTAAGGATCATCCCATCCCAGCCCTGCCATGGCAGGGACACCTCCCACTGTCCCAGGCTGCTCCAGCCCCAATGTCCAGCCTGGCCTTGGGCACTGCCAGGGATCCAGGGGCAGCCACAGCTGCTCTGGGCACCCTGTGCCAGGGCCTGCCCACCCTCCCAGCAAGGAATTCCCTCCCAATATCCCATCTAACCACCTCTAAATCATGCAATCATGGAAGCAGAGATCCTACACAAATAAGCAGGGAAATCTATAAATATTAAGAGTTTCAAGCTGCAGCATTCTTCCCTCTTTTTGCTGAATATTTTTTGCTGAATATTTTTCATGTCAGAAATTCCTCCTCTGTTTAACACCTCAAGTTCCTTACAGTGGTGTTGGAACCCAAAGTGCAGGGAGTGTTTCTCTGCCTGTCCTGAAGGACCCATCTCCCCTGGAAAACACTGTTTTTAACCTTCGTCCATGGAGAGGGCTGCCAAGGCTCTGGGATTAATTAGAATCTACAAGGGTGGGAGTTAGCTGGTAGTATAATACATAGTTTAGAGATTTTAGGTTTATTAGTACAGTAAGTAGATGAAGGCAAGATGGAGGATCCCTGGGGTTTGTCAGGTCTCTTCCTTCTTCTTCACCTACTCCATTTTCTGCAGTGTTGGTAGCACAGAGTGATTGGTGAGGAAATGCTGCAGCACAGGCTGTGTGACAGGACAGTTCATTAGGCATTGGTGGAAGAGTCAAAACAATGCACACTTTTAGTGACCATTGCTCAGTTTACCTTTAAAAGGCCTTGAGTTTTCCTGCATTTGCCTTTTGGTATCTGCTCTGCTTCACGCTGTGCTGTTGGCATTTAAGTCACTGATAAGATACAATAAACAGCCTGAAGACTGAGAAGATGCAAAAGTCCCGTTCATCTCTTATTCCTGGCAAGGACTTTCTCCCCCATTTGGGGAGGACATTTGGGGTCAAGACCCTTCACATCTGGTGCCCTCACTGGGGCAGACCCTGCCAGGAGCTCACTGGACAGCAGCCAACAGCCAAAACCAAAATACCTCCGGAGGCGGAATTGGAAGCCCAGGACCTCGTGAACTGGTGCACAGGGACCAGAACGCCGTGACCTGCTGGCCACAGCCCGGACTGGGACTCCAAGGAGCGAAAGAAACAACTGAGAGCTGGTAAGCTGTCCAAAACTAGAAATGGGAGGGGGTCTCTCGAAAACAGAGACCGATGTTCCCAATAACTTAGAATCGATGATTAAGAAACACCCAGCAACTATAACCAGAAAGCAATTAGAAACCTTGGTATCCTGGATAAAAAAGAAATACCCAAATGCTACAGTAAAGGATCTTTTCGATCCAGGTTTTTTGGAAAATGTAAATATGCTATTATATCATTTAGCAACCTTAAATGACAAACGTGCCGCGAGCTTATTATCACCTGGGAGAGTACTTTATGAAGTGATACAGGAGGCAAAAACATCCACTTCTCCTAAAAAAGAGGCTTTGCAAACTCCCCAGGACCTCCAAACCGTTCCACTAAAATCTGGAACCTCTAAACTTGCTGCAGAAGCTGCCCAAAAGCCTCTGCTAGCGGCAGGGGCTCCTCAGACCCCCCTCCCAGCTCCGGGGGAAGACACCCGGCCCAAAATAGGGGACAAAATCTCCGCCCTTCTAAGCGCGGACGATGATGACCCGTGCCTGCAGGCGGGAGGATCGGTACAAGGCGGGGGGACAGCCGCAGTAAAACCAAAAAAGCGTCTCGTCTCAGACCCGCAGTTAAAACTTTTAATCGCTCCCACAGAGGAACATAATACCATTTTTTTCGAACTCTCTCCGACCACGCGTGCTCAGAGGGAAAGGGAGGGGGCTGATTCTTCCCTTTCCGTGGCTCCTGCTGCCTCCAGAACAGCGGAGCTCGTCTCCGAGAGCGTGGTCTCACAGCCCTCGCCGTCCCTGCTCCCCCTCCCAAGGCACAGGGGCACATCCAGCGGCGTCTGCCGGCCTCCTTCCCCGAGCGGCTCGGTAGCCGTCAGCCCGCAGCTGTCAGCCCGCTCCTCCGACACCGCAGGCGGCTTCGGGGCAGCGCTGACCGCTCCTGCCGCCCCCCCGCAACCGAGGACGGCCCCGGAGCGCTGCCCCTTCCCATTCTCCAGCCCACTTCCGAATTCGGCTCCTACAGCGCGCCACGGGCTGCGAGGTTCCCGTCTCTACCGATTACCCCGCCGCTGCCATTCCTCCGTCTCACGCTGCATCTCTTCCCCGTTTGGGCCACCCCGCCCCGCCGCGCTTGGGTCCCATGCCCGGCACAGCCTCGGGCTCGGGCCGGTCCCGGTCCCAGCCCCAGCCCCAGCCCTGGCACAGCCTCAGCTCTGGCCGGTCCCGGTCCCGGTCCCGGTCCCGGTCCCAGCCCCGGCACAGCCCCGGCACAGCCGCGGCTCCGGCCCCAGCCCCGGCACAGCCCCGGCACAGCTCCGGCACAGCCCCAGCCCCAGCCCCGGCCCCAGCCCCATCCCCGGCACAGCCCCGGTCCCGGTTCCAGCCCCAGCCCCGGTCCCAGCCCCGGCACAGCCCCGGTCCCGGTTCCAGCCCCAGCCCCGGTCCCGGTTCCAGCCCCGGTCCCGGTCCCAGCCCCGGTCCCGGTTCCAGCCCCAGCCCCGGCACAGCCCCAGCCCCGGTCCCGGTTCCAGCCCCAGCCCCGGCACAGCCCCGGTCCCGGTCCCGGTCCCGGTCCCGGTCCCGGTTCCAGCCCCAGCCCCGGCACAGCCCCGGTCCCGGCCCCGGTTCCAGCCCCAGCCCCGGCACAGCCCCGGTCCCGGCCCCGGTCCCGGTCCCAGCCCCGTCCCGCCTCTGCCCGCGCCCCGGGCCGTCCATGGCAAACCCGCACCGGACCCGCGGCAGGCAGGGCGTGGGGCGGCAGCGCCTCCCGGTGGAACAGCGCGAGAACTGCAGCAAACTCAATCGTATTTCAGATTCGACACCACGCAATCGAAGCCGACGCCGCCAACGCAGCCAAGTCCAAATTTTACCACGTTTCCTTCTGTTCGTTCACCAGGAGAACAAGATAAAATAAATATTGTCCCGGTTAAACGGGAATTCTCGGAGGGAGACCTATCATTTACAGCACATCCTCTGCAAACTACTGAAGATCGTTCAGCTGACGTTATAGGACTTTTACAACCACAAGTACCTGCTCAACACCTCGGTGATGAAAATATTATAACCATCACAGCCTCACAAGGCATTCCTATATCATCGCAAGGTTCACCTTATTTTTATACTGTAACAAGTACCACTCCAGTTTCTTCAATGCCCATTCCTGGAGTTCACTTCCAACAACAACATTCCACCTCCTCGACACATCAACATCAATTTCAATTTTCAAAAGACTTTGTACGTCAGCTTTTTCTCCAACCCATAGAATGTGCTAGAGAATTTTTACCTCAACATTGTGCACTGGGTCCCCAACCCTCATCCTTGGAAGACGATGGCAGGCCCCTACCTGCATCCACTGTAAATATCCCTTCTATGTCTACATCAATGCCATCTACTGTTCCGGCAATGGTGGCTTCAGCCATCCCACCCCTACTTCCTCACGGTGCACCACTACAGATACCCCTCCCCATTCCTCAGCCAGGAGAGGGAAGAGGAGATGGAATGCATGGATTCTTCAGTCAAGAAGAAACTGCATCTTGGCAAGTTCCAGATCCACAGAATGCTGGTATGAATTCGGTGCCATTTAACAAGTATGTTTCAAGACATACGTCCGGTTTAACAGACTGGGCAAGCATCAGGAAAAAAGGAGTCAAAGAGAGAGACTTTGCTATGGCAGGAACAGATAATATCGTACTGCCAGTGACATATGGGAGACACAATCAAAATCCTGCATGGCAACCTCTGGATTATCATGTCATCAAAGATTTAACGGACGCACTGAGAAACGATGGATTGGGAAGTCCATACTTTAAACAGCTTTTAAGAGGCACATTTAACAATTACGATTTGGTACCTTTTGACTGTAGGAATATTGCCTCAATAATTTTTATGGACACACAACTCCTGCTGTGGGAGGCAGGATGGAGGAGAGCGCTTCACGAGCTGAGAGGAAGATACGCGGGAGGACCGCACGCAGCTCTCACACTGGAGCAATTGGCTGGGGATGAACCTCACGAAAGACCAGAAGATCAGGCAGTGCTCTTGCCTCGAAATGTGCTTGTGGACATCAAAGAAGCAGCGCAAAACGCAATCTTAGAAATTCCACCAGACAGAACCCCAGAAGGCGCCTACACAAAAGTAAAACGAGGTCCTCCTGAGTCCTTCACCTCATTTGTCGATTGTCTCAAGCAACCCTTGGACAGACAAGCCAGTGATGAAGCAGCAAAACCACATCTGCTACAAGGTCTTGCATTTGAAAACGCTAATGCAGAGTGCAAGTGTATAATCAGTGCCATGCCTGGTCTACCAAGCGTGACTGAAATGATAGAGGCATGCAGCGAGGTGGGCACACCTGAGCATATTGCAACAATCCAAGCAAGCATTTTGGGACAAGAAATCAGAAAACTCCTTTCAAAAACTCTCACAGAGCTTCGTCCAGATTTACAACAAAGTAACTCCACAGAAGTGGTGGCCACAAAATTCTCAAGAAGGCCATGCTTCAGGTGTGAAAAATTTGGAGACATCACAAGGTTTTGCCCAGTCTGCAGAGAATGCAGGAGCACCGAATCACAGCGCAAGATGCAGCGATTAGAACCTGCGTCAATAACCTGCAAAATCTACAGCAGCTCTTAGGGAAAATGAACTGAATCAGGCTGATTTTGCAGACCACCAATGATGAATTTGCTCCAGTTTCTGACTTGCTAAGAGGAGACTGTGACATCATGTCTCCCAGGACTCTTACTCCTGAGGCTCAAAAGGCCCTTGACAGAGTGGCAAATGCCAAATACTCATTTTTTGGAAAATACAAAAATATCCATCTGCCAGTGGATACATTTTCCAATGCAGTCTTTGCTTCCTTGCACACAGGAGAAACAGTGAAACATGCATGTCAGCATTTTCTGCAAGCATTTGCATCATTAGGTGTTCCTCAAGAAATAAAACCAGACAATGATCCAGCTTACATAGCAAAAGAGCTACATAAATTCTTAATGAGTTGGGGTGCACGTCACTTCTTCAGTATTCCTCATTCTCCTACAGGGTAAGCAATCATAAGCAATCACTTTAAAATCCCTTTTGGATAAACAAAAAAAGGGGGAGGCAGAAGCTACGCCTTAAATGCGCTTGAATAAAGCACTGTACGTCAAATTTTTTAAACAGCTCTTTTGCAGAATCAAATTCACCAATAATTAGACATTTTTCCAACATCTTATAAGCAAAGTTAAAGGCAAACCCTTTGGTTTAGATCAGAAATCCAGAGACAGGGAAAATTGAAAGTGCATTTCAACTAATAACCTGGGGCAAAGGGTACACTTGTGTCTCTAGAGGTGCTGGTCCAAAGGGGATTCCTTCAGAGAACGGGAAGCCCTACAAGCCACAGGAATACCCGGATGCCCCTGGAGCAGAGAAGCAAGCACACAGACGTGAACTGCCGAAAGACTGCAGCTGATGATTAACATCTTTCATCCCACATGCAGAAGCTGTGAACTTTGGGTTTTGTGCCAGTTAATTAGTGTGGGAATGGTTGGTATTGTAAAACCTTGTTGACAAGTGTGTGGTGAGATCGTGTTATGATCCAGAATTACATACAAAGTGTAAGGCCACTGAAATTTTAATTGGGTTACGAGAGGGGACATAGTCCTCGTCTCCATGGTAATTGGAGAGAACTTTAGAGTGAATCCAAAAAAGTCCAAATTTTCAAAATTGATTGCAAAAGAAATAACTTTTGTGCCTTACTCCCTATGATTGGTGTGTCTCAAAACAAGACTGAGAAAAGAAACCAAAGAAAACCATGGAACTAAGTCAGGTACCATACTTGTGCCTCATTATTTCATTATTTGCCTTGAGTAACGTGACTCTGCCCGTGAGTCAACCAAAAACCAATGTTTGGGTAGCCTTAGCCAATGCCTCAGGTTTGGATACCATTTGTTTGACTTAGTCAAGTCCAGAAAAGCCATTTTGTTTGGTTGGATTACCGGTAGACAATTGGCCAATACAAAAAATGTTTCTTCAGATCTTTCACGATTCCTCTCGAATCCCACAGAGGAATGGGGTGTGTGGACTAAATTTCTCCCTGAGACACCCTATGAACCTCAGGAATTGGAAATCCTTGGCTCAGTAAGAATGGATTCTTGCATAATATTTGATTCTCCTGAGTCAGAATAAAAACACAACCACAGATGTCACTCCAAATCATGCATTGTACGAAAATGTGACATCTTGGTGCAGTTTCACCTCAATCTTGCACACAGCACCCAACCATGTTCCCTTACAGTTACCACAAGAAGATTTTTTTATTTGTGGAGATAGAGTTTGGCCTGCCATTCCATCAAACCCTGAAGGTGGTCCATGTAGCATTGGGAATCTTACTTTACTACCACCTAACATAGAAATGATAGAAGAACACAAGCATAGAGAAAAAAGATTTGTCGAGTAATACACACCTGATTGTGATGATAAATTCAAAGCTTGGAATTTTGAAAGAAGGTTTGCTGCAGCTCTCTTTGTACCTCAAGCTGCTGCAGGAGCAGCCTTGAAACAATTGGATCAATTAGGCTGTTGGCTAAGTAAGAACTCTCATGCCATTTCTCTTGCATTGAGCAATCTGTTAACAGATGTTCAAAGTGTAAGACATGCAACCTTGCCAAACAGAGCAGTGATAGATCATCTTTTGTTAGTGCACGGACATGGATGCAAAGACTTTGATGGAATGTGTTGCATGAACCTTTCTGACCATTCGGTATCAATACACAAGAGCATTTGACAATTAGAAGAAGGCATCACCAAACTCAGAGCTGAAAGGGGATCATGGTTGGATGATCTGTCTGATTGGTTAAGCCTCACTCCAGTATGGAGGGAATTTTTGAAATGGGGTGTGTACGTTTTGATTGTCATTTTAGTTATCACAGTATTTGTGCATTGTCTGCTTCAGTGTATCCAAAAATGTTCTAACAGAGCAGTTAAAGCAGTGTTCATGGTTCAAACAGGAGGGGGAGATGTTGGAACCCAAAGTGCAGGGAGTGTTTCTCTGCCTGTCCTGAGGGGCCCATCCCCCCTGGAAAACACTGTTTTTAACCTTCGTCCATGGAGAGGGCTGCCAAGGCTCTGGGATGAATTAGAATCTACAAGGGTGGGAGTTAGCTGGTAGTATAATACATAGTTTAGAGATTTTAGGTTTATTAGTACATGTGTTGGGTTGACCCTGAGTTGATGGACAGTCTTTAAGACCAATTACGCTTCTCACAATTTACATATTTAAACCGCACCGAAAGGCGGGACTTCCCCTTTTTGGTCGGAGCTCGCCTGCTGGAAGGTGGGGGGGCTCCGAGCCTCCCGGCCCCGCTGGGCCGGGCCGGGGCCACTGCCCCTTTCCCCCTTTCCCATCGCTGCGGCACGGACCCTGGGTCACTGAGGGGGACTGTCCCAGAGCCGCAGGCAGCTAAAACCAGCCATGGACTGCTCACAGCTAAACCCATCCAGCGCGGCTTCTGGGGACAGGCGGGTCCCTCTCCTCTCCATGCGGAGCCGGCGGAGCCAGCGGGAGCCGGCAGAGCCTCCTGTCTGCAGCCAGCACACTCCGTGCTGAACTGAAGAGGACACCACGCAGCCAGCAGCACAGAGGGAGCGAGGCTTTCCCCACCGTAAAGCCCGAACAAGAACACTCTTCAACATGGCGGCTTCAGAGTCAGAGAGAAAGAGAAGTGAGTCCCGTGGGACGGAGCTGGAAATGGCGACAGGAGAAAAGAGGGCGGTGCCGCGATTCTGGCGCGCAGCTTAAAAGAAACCTTCTTGCATGCCGTGGTAAGAAACTGTAATACCACAAACTGTTTGTCTCTTTAATCCATTTGAAGAACATGGGGGGGGGGGGTGGAGAATCAACGTGTGCCTATGAAGTTTGTGAAGAGTGCCTATGCCAGGCTATATAGAAGTAGTGAGAGGCTGTTAGAGACTTGTGGCGAAGAAAAGCCTCTGTGTGCAGGCCAAAATAACTTATCCTTAAAAAGATGAACAACCCCATGTGATGGCCCATGTTCTGTAGTGTGAAAGAACTGTGAAATTCTTCATGGGAGAGATGTTCTACACACAGCAGACTGTTTGTTTCCGGGCGGGTCTGCTATTGGTGGCAGTTTGGGAACCACGTGCAACTGAAGGAAAACCCTTTTTTCCTTAAGCATAAGAGAGAGACTTTTCAAGAACTGCAACACTGACTAACATCCCATGTTCTGTTATCCCTTGTGTGAGCTGGATAAAAGGAGAGAAGTGCTGGAAAGAGGGGGGGGGGGGGGAATTTACTTTAATTTTGTTTTGTTGTTTTCTCTTTACTTTTAATTCTGTTAGTAATAAAGCTCTTTCATTGTACTGCAACTGTTTAAGGTTTGTGCCTGCTTTGCTTTTCTCCTAATTCTTATCTCACAGAAGGAAAATAAGTAAATAATGAATATTTTGAATCAAAACCACTACATTTAATTAGTGTTTCCGCCCGGTTTCAAACTCAACCCGCTACAGTACAGTAAGTAGATGAAGGCAAGATGGAGGATCCCTGGGGTTTGTCAGGTCTCTTCCTTCTTCTTCACCTACTCCATTTTCTGCAGTGTTGGTAGCACAGAGTGATTGGTGAGGAAATGCTGCAGCACAGGCTGTGTGACAGGACAGTTCATTAGGCATTGGTGGAAGAGTCAAAACAATGCACACTTTTAGTGACCATTGCTCAGTTTACCTTTAAAAGGCCTTGAGTTTTCCTGCATTTGCCTTTTGGTATCTGCTCTGCTTCACGCTGTGCTGTTGGCATTTAAGTCACTGATAAGATACAATAAACAGCCAGAAGACTGAGAAGATGCAAAAGTCCCGTTCATCTCTTATTCCTGGCAAGGACTTTCTCCCCCATTTGGGGAGGACATTTGGGGGTTGGGACCCTTCACAAGCGGGAACCAGAGGATGGAAGGTACAGACAAAAAGGCAAAGCCAGGAAGTCACAGAATCCCAGACCGGTTTGGGATGGAAAGGACCTTCAAGTTCACCTTGTTCCATGGGCAGGGACACCTTCCACTGTCCCAGGCTGCTCCAAGCCCCATCCACCCTTCAACACCTCCAGGGATGGGACAACACTGTGAAAGTGCATTTTTCACATTTCACCCACCTCTTCTTGGTCCACGTCCTCAGGCTCCACGTGCAGCTCTGCCAGCCCCGCTGCCAGCTCCGTGCCCTCGCTGCCATCCCTGGCCCCGGGGGGCTCCCTGGGGCTGGGCAGGCGCGGGATGGGGGGCACGGGCCGGGCCCCTCGCAGCCTCCCCTGGGGCACCGGGGGTCTCCCCAGGGGGGCCCTCAGCTGCAGGGATTGCTTCTCCAGAGGCAGGGAGGGCTTCTCCAGCGCCAGGGAGGGCTTCTCCAGTGGGCTATCCCCTGAAACACACAGGGACTGTCAGGGCTGGGCAGGGACAGCACCAGGACAAACTTTACATCTCACTTCTGTGTCCACAAAACCCCTTGTGCCACGGAATGAGTGTTAAAAACACACTTGTGCAGGCTCAGGTACCAATTTATTCCACTTTTAGTGTCTCCTTCCTTTAGGAAAATATAAATCAGTGTTTCATGCATGTGCATCCCAACATAGAATCAAAATAGCCTCAGCTGGAGGAGGCCCACAAGGATCATCAAAGTCCATGCACATGTCCTTAGTCCCTTTAAAAAGTAATTAACTTTCTTCATTAAGAGAAAAACACTCATCTCCACACTCCCCTGGAAACTGCTGTAACAACAAAGGTACTCCAAAGAACCAGAAAAAAATCAAAATGTGTATGCAAAACCTGATAAGTGATAAATACAATAATAAATAATAAATACAATAATAAAGCAAGTGATAAATACATCTACAAGGCAGAGTCACATTGCAGGACAGGCAATTCGCAAAGCATTCAGCTGGAAATTTTCCACACATGCACAAAAATATGGGTCTCAGTGAAGATAAAGTTTCCAACAGGCCTCTTTAATCAGTGCAAAATTTGGTGTGGAAACTGTTACTTTGTTTCAGAAGCCTCCTGAGTGATTAGGAATCAACCAAAACAGAGAGCAAAGCTGTTTTTACCCAGGGGGTTGGAACTGGATGAGTTTTAAGGTCTCTTCCAACCCAAACCATTCTGGGATTCCATGATTCAAATAAAGAAGCAAAAAGACAAAATGCACTGAGTAACCCTGTTCTTGCATGTGTATGAACCAGGGTATGAACACTAACAGGTGTTTCTGTACTGACTTTCCCTAAAAGTGCTCCTCTGGGGGTTTTAGTTCAGTTTGAAGCCCCTGAGATGTTGCTGAGAAGAAAAGCAGAGCTGTAGCATATTTTGCTTTATGACAAATCCAAAGGCTCCACTTTTGAGGAGAAGCCTGCAGGGATGTGACCAGTGAAGCCATCAATCAATCAATCAATCAATCAATCAATCCACCCCTCCCATTCCTAACTGCACCTGGGGCACTGCCCAATTCCCTCCCACCTGCCTCTGTGGATTTTCTGACCACTGAAAAATCACTCAGAAGACAACCCCCAAATCCCTTTTTATCACACTGAGAACGTTCCCACCTGTGTTTTCTCCTGGCTTTTGGCTGAGCAGCTGCTTCTGGGACCCAGGCTTAGGCAGCCCTTCGAAGCTTCTGAGAGGCCAGGAGCTGGAGAGGCTCATGGGATCCTCCTGGGACTTCCTCGGGGAGGCAGCTGGGGAGGAGAGGTGCTTGGGGCTGTTCCTGGGGGATGACAGGGGGAAGGAGGGCAGGATGAAGGTGCCCTGGCTGGCACTGGGACCTTGGAAGGACACGGTGGGCTCTGCCTGAGTGCAAAAACTTCTCTGGGTCTTGCTGGAAAAACTGAGGCTGGAACAAACTGAACAAAGGAAAAGAGAACAGTACTTGTGGTAACTGGCTCTTGTAATAATAATTTATAATGAAATAATGCACCACAAGAATGATTTCCAGTGAAATAATGCACCATAAAAATAATTTCCAGTGAAATGATACATCATTAGGATAATGTCCCATGAAATAAAGCACCATTAGGCAGCCAAAGCCTGAAGGCTTTGCCCAAGCAAGCAGACAAACCAAACAACTTCATTCTGCAAATTGCACTCCCCCTCCAAATGTGAGTTTAAGCCTTAAAACTATTTCTCTGGCATGTTTTGGAGAACTCTAGTTCAAACAAAAGAGTGATGCAAGTAGACCAAACACTGCTCTGATTCTCCCACAGCAGCACCTTTGCTCTAACACCCCGACACAGGCAGAGATCAAAGGTGGGGCTGGAAATTAACAACCACAAATTAAATTACACAGGAGGAGCCATCTGGAGAGGGACTGAACAACCTTTCAGTAACAGTTTTCATTTCTTAGGGAAGCAAAGGAACAAAGAGACAACTCCAAAGTGACATGCCCTGCCTTAGGCCACTGGCAGAAGCCACATACCTTTGTCCTGCTGACAGTCATTTAATCCCAAAAGCTGTAAATCAGAGTCCACACTGCCACTCTTCCCACGTGCCTGTGGGTATCCAAGTGTCCCACATTTCCCTGAAATCTGGGGCTGATGAGAGCCCACAGCACCTTCCAAAAGGGAACACAAAGAACTAAATCAATACTTCACACGTGGTGTCCACCAGAGAATATCCACTGATAATTCATCGGGAATAGAGACTCTGTGTGGCTCTGAGTGTGAAACCCAAACTCACTCCAAGTACTTAATTCCAGAGTCTCTAAGCAACCTCACAGAGCAGCTCCGAGGGAAAAAGGGAAAAGGACTGGCCGCTCTTCCAGGGCACTGCTCCAGCTGGGAACTGCAGGGAGGCGAAAGAACCCCCTGGAACAATCCCCTCTTTGAGTTTGTGACAGTGAAGGGGAGCAAACACCTTAAAACCCAAACCACGGCGAGCGAGCAAACTTGGCAAGGCCAGGATTCCTCAAAGGGGACAAGGGCAGAACCCAGGGCCATGGGGACACAATCACTCAGGTCTGGTCTTGCCCAGGCTTTTCAGACCCTTGTGGCTACTAAAGCACTAAAATCTGTTTTGCCTGGGCAGCTCCAGCACGTCCCTGTGCCCCCACTCACCAGCACCACGGGCAGAAGGCTCCGAGCTCAGCTCCACACTGGGCTGCAATAAAGTCCTGGAAGCTCTTTTCCTGCTGAAAAATAATTCTTCACTGGCTGGGATTCCTTGGGAGGGCCGGAGCTTCGGGGAGTGAAGGAAATCATTGGATGCAGAGAATTGTAGGGAAAAGCAAAATAAACGGTGTGTGAAACGAAAGCACAGTCCTGCTCCGGGCAAACAGCACAATGACAAACATTTTGATACAAATTTTACTTTCTCAGCTACCCAATTTTCAAATACTTCAAGCATTTTAGCTGTTTCCCAGATCTTACTAAAATACAGGTTAAAACTACTCACACTGAAAGGGGAAAAAAAAGCCCAAGAAAATTACCTGGTAGAGAATTGCACTATTTTAAAAATTAAATTTTAGAAATTAAACACTGACCTTTTGAATTATGTGCTTTAGATGGGGAAGGGTTTAAACAGACAACAGAACCCCAAAATCCCAGAATGGAACAGTTTCTTGCAAACCACACACGCCAGAGTCAGTCTCAAAGCTGTACCTGGCAACACCAGCAGCTTTTACTGAGAACTGGCCACAGGTAGGGAGAAAATATCAATAATACCAGTATTTACCAAAGAAAAGGTCATGCTTTAAATAAATTTCTGATTTAATTAGTAAAATCAGTGGTTTAAGTCATTCCCAGGCTGTATTTACTCTGCTCTCCTCTTTCACAGAGCAGGCGGCACACAGAAGAGTCTGAGCAGAAATGGAAATATTTATTTATTCAGTAGTGGGAGGAGCAGCACCAGGTTCAGCCTCAAAACTCCTTTATCCAACATTCTGGTGTTCCAAATTCGGTGTTTATCCCAATTCCCCTGGTGAATGGGGGAATCTGTAGTCTAACATATCCACAACATGTTTATAAGTATATTTTATTTTTTTATTTCACTGAATTTCTCACCCACAAAGGTGGGTTCTCAGACTGAGAAAACTCCTGGAATACGGAACTGCAGCTTTCCATGAGCCTATAATTCCATTATCTCCTAAAGCCAGCCTGGTCCACACAGCCCAGGTTGTGCTGGACAGGGAGAGACCCCTGGGATAGCTCCCAGATGTCCCAAACCTTCTCTGCTCCAGGAGAAACCTCAGGGTGACTGAACAGATTGTCTGCCAAGTTCAGTGCCTGGGACACACAAACAGCAGCCAAAGGCTCTGGTTGAACATCTTTGAGGGGTTAATTAATATTGCAATAGGGTTTCACAAAGGCATCACAAAATGAAGCAAAGGAATGGATGGGATTCTCATTGGGATGAGAATCATGACAATGAGCACAAACTAATTGTTCTTAATTCCTTATAACATTTACTGTGTCACAGAGGAGCTGAAAAATAGAACTGGTTGTGGAATATAGAGAAAAACCTCAGAGTTCCAACAAAACCTCCAGGTCCTTTCCAAGCAAAGAGGAGACACCACATACACATCCACGCCAAGAGAAATTCCATCTCCATATCCTACCAACAAGACTCCTCTTGGAATAATAAACTTTCCAATTCAAACTTTTTAATTACATATTCCCAATTCTTTTTTGACTGTTCCTCTTAAAAATGGAAACTTTCACTCACACATGGGTACCTGTGACAGGAAGTAAATAAGGGAAGCAGCAACTTCCCTGTTTTTCCATCCAGTGCTTTAAAAAGCAATTCCCAGAGGGAGCTGAGCTCCAAGGCCCACAGCTACGTGGACATCAGCTCCTGGAGGAAACACTTCCCTGGGCCTGGGAGGGGTTTTGTGCTTAACAAATTGGCCAAAATGTTGGTTTTGCTTACAAAACCATGCTCGGATTTACTGTCAGCATTTCCCAGGCTCCAGTGGGATTGATGTCCCAGCCTCCAGCCTGAAGCAGCCTAAGCAAAGCCACCAAAATGCCCAAAAGCTGAAAACTTGACATCAAAATTCCCTGGCAGCCAGAGCTAAAGGTTTTCAATCACCCTGCAGGGATTAGGCTCTCCCTGGAAGGATTTTGGGACAAGTGCTTAAAGCACACAAGGGAAAACTTCGGGAGCCTCCATCCAAACCAGGCTCTGAGGGACACAGGAGGAAAAGAACAGCAGGAAAATGAAGTGGATTATTCCAGGTAATGACAAGCTGGGATAAAAGAGGTGAGACCTTGGCATTCCTGCCCCTGTGATCAGCAAACATTTTCCATCCACGTATCCTCCAGTCCATAATGAAATATTCCTTGTACAAATCACCACAGCCTGGTTTCGGCTGGGGTTGTGGGAATTTTCTGCTTAGGAGCTGGTACAGGATAAACTTTCATCCCGTTTTTCCCTACAGATAAAGCAGTATGTGCAGAAGGAGCAAATTCCAACACTGCCATGACTGTGCAGCTTCACTCAGCTGTTCCCATCGCAGCTCCAGGAGTGAAAACTCTGCTTCCTTGTACACAAATTATAATTACAGCATTGCAAATTCACTAAACACAGGCTTGAGGGTGGTGGGAAATAAAGCAAACCCAAGGCTGCCAGATGCTTCCCTGGAGCAGATGACAGATCCCAGCAAAGGGATTTCTCAAAAGAAAGGGATTTCCTTTAAATTCCACGAATGCTGGAAAATACCTGAATCCATCCACCACAGGAATTGTTAACTTGGTTATCAAAGCACAGCCTGTGAGAGTGGCCCATCAGGGAATGGTTTGGGTGGGAAGGGACCTCAAAGCCCACCCAGTGCCAGCCCTGCCCTGGCAGGGACACCTCCCACTGTGCCAGGCTGCTCCAGCCCCAGTGTCCAGCCTGGCCTGGAATCACATGCAAACATTCCCTCCTGCATCCCTTCCCTGTGGAGCTGTGCCACTGGATGACACTAAAGGTGCTCCTAATCCAACACCAGCAGCATCAACAACCTGCTCCCAGGGAAGAGACCAGCACCACGCAAAGACAACAATATCCCCCTAAAATCCTCTCCCAGCTCCAGAAAAACCAGGGCTCAGGTCCCAGAGGGACACTCCAGCTCCCAAGGAAGGGACACCTTTATCTCCCACAGACTGGGCACCCTCTGTGTCCCTCTGATCCTTGGAAAACAAAGAGGTCTTGTTCCATAAATCTGATTTCCCAGGGCATTTGAACCCTTGGAGGCCTCCACAAAGCCCAGCTATCAAGCTCTCCAGCTATCAGATCAATATGGAAACGAGGAGAGTTCCACACCGTGTAGCCAACACCGCAGTTAGGGGAGATCCCAGAGTTCACATGAACTTTGTGACAAGGCTTAAATGTCCAGTGAAATGTTCAAATGCTCTTGTTCCCCCCAAAAGGAACCTTTGGGTACCAAAAGGTATCTCCAGCAGCAGGGCCAGGGCCTGCAGGGTCTGTGTGTCCCAGGGTAACTCTTACCCAGCAACACCCAACATTCAAACCTGCCCTTGGACACCTGAACACCTCCAGGGATGGAGAATCCACAGCTCTCCAGAGAAGCCAGACAAACCCCTGAAGTCGATGTGCCTTATCTACCTTTTATTTTTAGTACACATTAACTTACACATGTTTTACTCACATCTTATCTGATCAGGAAAGTCTAGACACAGCCTTGGACAATCACTGTGTAACATGACCCTAAAAATATTGGCAGGGAAACAGCTTTAAACATTAAGCTACTTTCATGCATCCTTTCAGTCACTGAATGACTCCAAAAGTTAATTTTTAAGCAAAATCATTTCAAAGGAATGTCTGAATTAATAATTAATATCTGACACGTACAGAAACAAGTGGACTGCCTGAGATTCACACATGATAAATGCATTTTCCTGACTGAAGGAGTTAAGGGCAGATCCAGGGCTAACTCCCCACACACCCTGACTGCTGAATGCCCCAGGGACAAGAGCCTGACTTACACAGCTCCTGGAATGTCTTCATCCCACCCCTGGCCCTGCCCAGACCCCCCAACAACCCCAGCCTGGGCATCCCTGGCAGCGCTGTCCAAACGCTCCTGGAGCTCTGGCAGCCTCGGGGCCGTGCCCATTCCCTGGGGAGCCTGGGCAGTGCCCAGCACCCTCTGGGAAAGAGCCTTTCCCTGATCTCCAGCCTGAGACTGGCACAGCTGCAGCTGCTCCCTCAGGTCCCTCTGGTCACCAGCATCACTGGACAAACTGTCCCCTGCCCCAGAGAGCTTCAGTCAGATGTGATGAGACAAAGGACAGGATGTGAAGAAGGAGCAGCAAAGGTGTCAGCTACAGCAATCAGGTAAATATTCCACTATTAAACCACCCCGATGTTTTAAGTTTCCTTTGCAGTAACTGGGGTCTGGCCAACAGGACTCCAGTTCATCCTGTGCCAAATCAGGTTGCCATGGCTGGAGGGCAGGGATGGATGGGAGATTGGGAATTGGGAATTCCTGGCTGGGAAGGTGGGGAGGGGCTGGCACAGGGTGCCCAGAGCAGCTGGGGCTGCCCCTGGATCCCTGGCAGTGCCCAAGGCCAGGCTGGACATTGGGGCTGGGAGCAGCCTGGCACAGTGGGAAGTGTCCCTGCCATGGCAGGGCTGGCACTGGGTGGGATTTAAGGTCCCCTTCCAACCCAAACCATTCTGGGAATTGATGATTTCCCCACCTCTAAATGCACTTTACACACCAACCAAACAGAACCCATAAGCTAATTGCTTTCTCTCCCTCCCTGCAGGGGAGGAAGAAAACTCCTCCCACTGTACAGGGATAAACACAACCACATGTACAAAAGGTTCATTCCTTTCCAGAGCCCCTCCCTGACTTCCTTGGAGAGGGGCTGTTCCAGGCAGGGAATGCTCCCCCTTCCCAAGCCCCAACCAGGTGTTGGTGCCTGTACTAACTTGCTTTTTATTCACAGCTGCAGAAAAACACCACCACCAGCAGCAGCAGCACAGGGCTCGGCCCAGCCTCCCAGGAGAACACTGGCAAATAACTGGGTTTTTTACAGGCTGTATTAGTTAATACCAAAAAACTGTCCCAAAAAGGAAACCCTCCTTGCTCCAGAGGTGTTTCCTACACATCTTCTTGTCCAGACCCTGTCTGTAGATATTCCAAGGGAACTTACTGCCTGATTCATCAGCTCGGGAAGACACAGATGTCTTTAGGAGCCTCAGGAAAGGTAACACAGGCACCAAGGAAAGGGATGAGCACGTCGGCATTCCAAGTCTGGGCATGAATGTCAAGGTTTGACAGTACAGAGACATTCACTGAGTTTATTTTGTTAAGAGCCTGCCCCACAGCCAGGCTGCAGAGGAGCACTCGCTGTCCATGACCTCATCCAGCACAGCAACAAGTTACCAAGCAACTGAGAATTAAAATCTGAGTGCGTAAATGTGGCACTAAGGAATCTCCTCTGCACAGCCTCTGATTTCCTGAGGATTTCTGTTTGCTTCAGCTCCCACACAGGAGATCAAGTTACGATAAATCAAACGTGTCCACTTTAAAAAAACCCCCCAAAACACAACAGAAAAACCACCACACAAAGATACACCTCCACGTGTGGTATCCAAAACACGTCACAGAACCATTGGCAAAGGAAAAACGACCTGGACAATTTTCCAGAGGTTCCTCCCCTTTCCAGCTGCCGACGTGGTCAGTAGGTGATTACACCCAAACTCAACCAAAATCGTTATTCCAGCCTGACCTGGAATTTTTCCTGCTCGGATCAGCCCAAGGAGCAAGAGCCACCCAGGCATTTGGCAGTGCCCAGGTTTATCCCAGAGCGCCCTGGCTCACCCCACCCCAGAGCTCTGCCTTCAGAGCCTGAGCTGAAGGAATTGCTCAGTTTTCCTCCAAACAGTAAAGTGTCTGCAGTCAGTCCCAGGCTCTCCAACGCAAACATACAAATAAAGGATGCCTTCCCCACTTCTGTGCTCATTCCCAGAGGTTCACCTGTCATCGCTGACATGGCAGAGTCATGACACTACTGTAGGACCTGAGAAGTGTCTCAGGGAGTCCAACAAACCTCAAAAAAAGATTCATATATTTTTTTGTAAGTGATAGGTAGTCTGGTAAGTTACTTGGTTGAATCTGACATAAGGAATTCCCAAATTTACCCTCCCAGAGCGATTTGACTGTACAGATCCATGGAACAGCAGCCATACCTCCAAATATCTCTCACTTAACAAGCCTCTGACAACTTTCCCTCCTCCCTTTAGAAATACCTTAAGGATAAAGGCACCCAGGGAGTTACATACCTGCTCCACACCCTTCGTGACAGGCATCCTGACCGCCGAGCCACCTTCCCTGTCCGCAGCCAGCTCGTTCTCCCAGGGCAGCTTGTTTTTGCCTCTGCCGGCACTCAGGACTCTCCTGGGGCTCAGTCCCCGCTCGGCACACGCGGGGCCGTGCAGCGCAGCCTGGCCGGCGGGGTGGCCGCAGTGGCTGTGCGCGCTCCGGCTCCTGCTGCCCATCAGCAGCCACTCGGTGTCGGCTCCGGGCGGGTGGCAGGGCCCGCGGCAGTGGCCGGAGGAGGACAAGGGCACGCCGTACTCCACGAGTCCCTGCTCGCCCAGCCTGGGCAGCACCTTCCTGGCCAGCCGGGCTTGCACGGCGTGCACGACCCCCGCGCCGCCGGGCCGCAGCTCCACGGCATCCAGGGCGCGGAGCAGCGCGCCGGAGTTGCCGGGGCCCAGCGCCGAGGTCAGCGCGGCGAACGCCTCCATGGCAGCGTGCCGGACCCGGCGCTTCGCGTCCAGCAGCGCCGGCGCCAGCGCGGCCGCCAGCCGGGGCAGGTCCAGCTCGGCGGCGGGGTAGGCGAGCAGCGCGGCGATGCACGTGTTGAGCAGCTCCTCGCGGAGCCGGGCGCTGCGGTGCCGCAGCAGCCGCTCCTGCAGCAGCAGGCGCAGCACGGGCCGCGGGCCGGCCGCCGCCATCAGCCGCAGCAGCAGCCGGGAGCCGTCCCGCCGCATGGCCGGCTGCGCGTCCCCGAGCGCCCGGGCGGCCGCCAACACCAGCGGGGCCAGCACGGCGGGGACGCGGCGGCCGAGGCGCAGCGCCAGCAGCCGGGTCACCTCCAGCGCCCCCCGCGCCACCGCGAAGTTGGGGTCGTGCAGCAGCGTGTCCAGCAGCGCGATCAGCCCCACCACGGCGGCGGCGGGCGCGGCGCTCAGCGCGGCCGGGCTGGAGCCCTCCACCGCCCGCCGCAGCTGCTCCACGGCCTGGGCACGGCTCCGGTAGTCCTGCCGGTCCAGCAGCCGCGCGCGGAGCTCCGGCGGCACCAGCGACAGCTCCGGCCCCTCTGGGGGAGCCGCGTCCTCCTGCGGGTCGGGGGGCTCCGTGTCTTCTTGCGGGCCGGGGGGCTCCGTGCCGGGACCGTTGTGAATGGGGCCGGGGGCATCCGTGCCCGGACCGTTCAAAGCGGGGCTGGGGGGCTCCGTGTCTTCTTGCGGGCCGGGGGCATCCGTGCCCGGACCGTTCAAAGCGGGGCCGGGGGGCTCCGTGCCCGGACCGTTCAAAGCGGGGCCGGGGGGCTCCGTGCCCGGACCCTTCTGCGGGGCGCTGGGGCCGGAGGGCTCCGTGCCGTCCTCAGCCTCCTGCGCGGAGCCGCCGCGCTCCCAGGCGCGGCCGCAGCCCGGCGGTGCGGCGGGTCCCGGCGGCGGCTCCGCCATGGCCCGAGGCCGCGGCCATGGGCCGCCCACAGGCCCCGCCCAGCAACGCCGCCGTCGCCAGGGGGCGCCGCGTGCCGCGCCGGCGCGGCGCCGACCACGCCGCGGCAAGGAGGGGGGACACGGTGCCCTCCCCCCCCGCCGCCTTCTCCAGCGGCGAGCGGGCGGAACGGGGCGCGGATGAGGTGGCGGAGAAGCGGAGAGCGGCGGCGCGCGAGCCGCGGGGACGAAGCTGAAGCGAAACCGCCGGGGAAGCGAAAACCGAGGCGTCCCTCCCGCGCGGTGCGCGGTGTGGTACCGCCCGGGCAGCGGCGGGTGTGGGTGTGCGCGGCCGCACGGCCGTTGATTGGCGGGGCGCGCGGGGCGGGGCGGCCGGAAGTGACGTCGCGGGCGGTGGCGGAGCGGCGGAACGAGGCGGCGGCGCGGCCGGGCCGGGCCCGGGGCACCCCGGCACAGGTGGGAGCGGGGACGCCGGGACCGCCGGGACACAGCGGCAGCGCCGCGTCCCCGGGAGGGGTGTGGATGCAGCCGGAGCGGCTGCCGGTACGCGGGGGGCCAGCCAGACACGGGGAGACCCCCGTGTGAGCGGAGAGTGGCGGAGCCGCAGAGACCCGGAGTGGTTTGGGCTGGAAGGGAGCTCGGGCAGGGACAGCGTTCACAGAGCAGGGTGCTCCGAGCCCCGTCCCCCGCCGGGACCGGCCGTGCCCCCGGCGGAGCTCGGGCAGCGGCGTTGGGCACGGCCGCCGGGGCAGCAGGAATCCCGTACGCGGGCCGGTCCTGCTGGCGATTTTCCTTCTCGCCCGGGCCGGGTGCTCGGGGCTGGCGCTGTGTGGGCATTCCCAGAGCCAGCCCAGCGGCTGCTCTGCCCCGAGCCTTGCGCGTCCCAGCTCCGGTTCGCGCTCGGGGCCGGGGAGCGCCCGCAGCCCTTCCCGCTGCTGCTGCCCCGCGCCGGAGCCGCTGCGCTCCCGGCTCACGCTGCTGCTCTGCGCGCCCAAATGCCTCCGCTCAGGTGCTTCCTCTGCTGCTTAACCTCTTAACTTACAGTACCTGCTGCTGCTCGAGGTAAGGTTGAAAGGCTGAAAGGATCTGATCCCCCGGAGGTGTCCGTTTGATGTGTGCCGTGAGCACAGACCGCTGGGCTGGGATGCAGTTGCAGGGCTGCTTCACGTTCCAGCTGCTGATCGCTTGCTGGACATTCAAATAAATAACAGCGAATCCATGGTATGGGCGAGCCTGGCTGTGCAGGGAGTGTGAGAGGTTCTACCAGGGTGGTGCATCAAGCTTTACTGCTGCCAAATAACTTAAATATAGTTATTTTTAGGTGTTTGGGCAGGTTTTGCAGCTGAGCTGTGACCATTCCTTTTTTCATGTGGTGCTTTCCTTCCTGTGTTTCCTAATTTCTGTGTGTTTGTTGTGTTTCTGAACACAAACACAAAAGGGGAATAAAGGGGTTTTGTTACTGGACAGCTTTTTTATCATTTTAAATTTTTAATTTTTCCGTGTATAATTTGTGCTGCACATTTGTGACAGGGAGAATAATGTTGTCTATGATCTTGCCTTTTGCAGATGTGCTTAAATTAGCTTCCTTCAGTTATTTTTTCCAGTACAGAGTGATAATAGGAGAACTTATTTATCTCTTCATGGGTAAGAGGTTTTCCAGCCCCAGCTGGGAGCCTTCCCTTCCCTGTCACTGCTATTGTGTTCTGTATTTAAACGTCGGCAACCCGTTTGATTATTTCAAATTAAGCACTTTTAAGTGGGCTCCCCTGCAAGCGAGGTGTCAGTTAGGGAGCTGTACAAATGATGAACTTATTATTAAGATAAAAGAAGCGAGATCCTGAAGATCATTCAGCGAATCAAAAGCAGCTCAGCTCAGGAGTGGGGTGGTTGCGTTGTTCCCTGCAGAACAATGGGATTCTTTCCTCGTGGCCCTGGATCCTGACACGTTCCTACCCTCCACCTCTCACCAGTGCAGTGCTGGGGGCTGAATAAAGAGCTGCTGCACCCTGGGAACGTTCATGGAGCTGAAATTAGAGCAGGTATCCAAGTGCTCCAGTGTCACGATGCACGCGGGAACTTTGGGGAAGAGGAGTTTTGTGGAGCTGTGGAGGAGTGAGGATCCTCCCCTCTGCACTCCAGGGGAGCGTGGGCAGCTGGCAGCGCTGGGGAGGTGCTGAGAATTCCGGGGTGCTCAGCCTGTCCTCCTGGGCCCTGCTCAGCTGGGCAGCCCTGAGCTCTCCAGAGGCTGAGACCGTCCCAGCAGGGATTTCCTGTCATGGTGGCAGCCCCAGGGTGAGGGGAGGTGAGGATCAGATCTCCCCCTTCTCCCGTGCTCCTCTGTGCATTCACAGCACGGGAATCTGCTCCAGCCCTGCTGGCTCTGCGGGGGTGGTTTGCAGAGGGAAGGCAGGGAATTGGAATGGGAAGCTGCTCCCTGCCAGAGCCTGGCCAGAGAAAGGCACAGCAGGACTGGGCTGCTCCCCAGGAGCGCTAAGTAGGCAGGAATTGAACTGAACAAAAGGAGTTTGAGAGCTTTTAAAACTTTGTCTCAAACCAGTGGTATTCTTTAGTTATTTCTGTTTATTTTTATTTCAGTCACTGCTCAGTTCTAGTGAATCCCTGATGTAGAATCACAGAATATCCTGAATGGGAAGGGATCCACAGGAATCATCGATCCAGCTCCTGTATCTGCACAAACAGCCCAACAACCAGATCAGAGATACTTTACTCCAGAGCAAAAAAGAAAAGATGATTGTGTGTTTTTTTTAATTCAGAGTCGAATCTAGCATAGACTGTTAATGAACACTTGAAGTCCTGGGTTTAAGTTGCATGAAAAAGTGCAGCCTGTGAGGGTTGAAAGGGGAGCTGGGAAGTAACAAACCTTAATAAGATAAAAGCCAAAATGGAAAAATACCTTTTAACTGTTACGTGTGGCATGTCTCAGTAACATAAATGTGAAGTGACACATCCCAAACTGTGTTTCTCAGATGGACCCGTCGTCCCCGCCCTTCCTGCTGGCCAAGCTGACCCCGCTGCACTCGGAGCAGCTCCTGCAGGGCCTCAACCTCCTGCGGCAGCACCAGGAGCTCTGCGACATCGTGCTGCGCGTGGGCGAGGCCAAGATCCACGCGCACAAGGTGGTGCTGGCCAGCATCAGCCCCTACTTCAAGGCCATGTTCACCGGGAACCTGTCAGAGAAGGAGAACGCCGAGGTGGAGTTCCAGTGCGTGGACGAGGCGGCGCTGCAGGCCATCGTGGAGTACGCCTACACCGGCACCGTCTTCATCTCGCAGGACACCGTGGAGTCGCTGCTGCCCGCCGCCAACCTGCTGCAGGTCAAGCTGGTGGTGAAGGAGTGCTGCGCCTTCCTGGAGAGCCAGCTGGACCCCGGCAACTGCATCGGCATCTCGCGCTTCGCCGAGACCTACGGCTGCCACGAGCTGTACCTGGCGGCCAACAAGTTCATCTGCCAGAACTTCGAGGACGTGTGCCAGACCGAGGAGTTCTTCGAGCTGACGCACTCGGAGCTGGACGAGATCGTGTCCAACGACTGCCTGAACGTGGTGACGGAGGAGACGGTGTTCTACGCGCTGGAGTCCTGGATCAAGTACGACGTGCAGGAGCGGCAGAAGTACCTGGCGCAGCTGCTGCACTGCGTGCGCCTGCCCCTGCTCAGCGTCAAGTTCCTCACGCGGCTCTACGAGGCCAACCACCTGATCCGGGACGACCACACCTGCAAGCACCTGCTCAACGAGGCCCTCAAGTACCACTTCATGCCCGAGCACAGACTGTCCCACCAGACCATGCTGCTGACGCGGCCCCGCTGCGCGCCCAAGGTGCTCTGCGCCGTGGGGGGCAAGGCCGGGCTCTTCGCCTGCCTGGAGAGGTGAGGAATGGCCCAGGGGGCAGTGGGACGCAGGCACTGGGGGCTTGGATCCCCCCAGTCACTGAGCTTGGAAGAGACCTGTGAGTCCCACCAGAGTCTGCGAGGTGTAGGTGCTGCTGTCCCTCATAAAACCTCTTCAGTAGGTTTTTATTGGCAAGGACGAGCCCCAAATTCAAAATGCTTAAATGCTTTTTTGTTTCATGAGTAATTTGCAATGTGAGGGGGTTTTGTTTGTGCCAGACGTTTGTTTGTGCAAACAAAAAGCTCTGAAATAATTTTCGTTCTGCTGATTGAGTTAATAACGTGGCTAATTAAAGTTTGTGCAGTTCTTAGTCTTCCCTCCAGGTATTTTTGTTTTAATTAATTTTCCCCCGAATTATTACTATTTCAAACAAGTCATAAAGATTAACTCAATATATGACAAATATGCTTCCTGATAAGTCAAAAGTCCTTGGAATTAAAACAGACTTAATCACAGTAGAGTGAAGAAGAAAGGAGGCTCAAGGGGGACTGTTCCCTCCAACTCCCTGACAGGAGGGGGCAGCCGGGCGGGTCGGGCTCTGCTGCCAGGGAACAGGGACAGGAGGAGAGGGAACGGCCTCAGGCTGGGCCAGGGCAGGCTCAGGGTGGACAGCAGCAGGAATTTCCCCATGGAAAGGGTGCTCAGGCCTTGGCAGGGGCTGCCCAGGGAGCTTTGGAGTGCCCATCCCTGGAGGTGTCCAAGGAATTCCTGGAGGTGGCACTCAGAGCTCTGGGCTGGGGACAAGGTGGGCATCGGGCACAGCTGGGACTGGATGGGCTGGGAGGGCTTTTCCAACCTCAATGATCCTGGGATTCCATGAAGGAGTTCTGGATCATGATGTGACCGTGGCTTTAAGCCCAGCTGCCGAGCAGGTGTCTGTGCTGGCAGGAGCGGGTGAGTTCTGACCCCTCCTCCTTCACCTGCATTCCAGAATGAACCTCCTCAGTTCCTGGAGAGCATCCCTGAGGCTCATCCTGGGAGCAGAAGGAACCGAAGAGAGAGACAAACAACTTTGTGCCCCAAGATGGTGTGGCTGGGTTTGCTTAGAACGTGGGATTAACATTCCCAGAGCTGGTGGTTAAGCTGTGGGGAGGCTGTTTATATACATGTGTACATGTATAGACATACATACATACAGACATTTATACATACACAGAAAGAGCTTTGATGTTGTGTGCCCTTATCAGCCCCAGGAATGTTCCCTGTGCCCAGCCAGACTGCCTGAACTGGTTCCACAGCTGGGTTCTGGATAATATTCTGGGATGTTCTTTTCTGGGACAGTTCTGTGCTTGCAGAGAGAAACACATTTAAAAAGCTGGGAAGAGCTGCTTGTTCTTTTCCTTGTGTTCAGAGATGTCAAAATCTTTTAAAGTTTATTTTCCCAATGATAGTCACTGATATTAAACCAGGTGTTGGGGCTGGGAATTGTTTGGTTTATAGCCTTAAAAAATGAAGGGGGTTTGTGCCTCATAAGAAGTGTTTGAATGAAGTCATTCTCTGATATTCTTCAGCTCTGCTTCTTTCCCACCTTCTTCAATGATTATAAAAATGTAGTCTACCAATATAATTTGGATTATTTTAAATTTTTTGGTGCTTCATAATAACAAAATTACATAGAATATATTTAATCTCTATTCTCTGGTGTTTCAGCAGCTCCTGGTTCTGGGCTCTTAGTGCCTGTCAGCTCTCCAGGGGCCTCATGCTCCTGTATGGTTTTTGAACAGATCATGTTTCCTCTGTACCAGATAGCCTCTTAATTATTTAGGTAATTTATTAATTAAACTATTCAGGTGGATTGGTTAGACTTTATATGGGGCAAGCTAGGCCAACCGTGTTCTCACACGGAGTGTAATTAAAAGAAAATGCTATTTTAAGATTTAAATGTAAGATTTAAATGTAAGATTGCAAGTGCTGTTTAAAAGAAATAAGCCGTTTTAAGGACAGATTTTTCAGGTTAGTTTGTGCTACGCTGACATTCTGTTTAATTATAAAAAACTATAAATTATAGAGTGCATGTAAAACACGTATTTATACACTGCAAGTTGTAGTTTCTAAATGTATATTTTTAAGTATAGGTATCTTGTGCTTCCCTCTCTCTAATTTGCTTTTCTCTCTCCCATTTCTGTGGCTGGTTTTTTTTTTTTGTGTTTACTCTTCTCCTCCCTTTGGGTCATATTTGCAGCTGGTTCCTATTTTGGTTCCTGTTTTGGTTCCTGTTTTGGTTCACGTTTTGCTCAGCTGCTCCTTGCTCTTCCCTTCCAGCATGGAGATGTATTTCCCCCAGAACGACTCGTGGATCGGCCTGGCCCCTCTCAGCATCCCCCGCTACGAGTTCGGGATCTGCGTGCTGGAGCAGAAGATCTACGTGGTGGGCGGCATCGCCACGCACGTGTGCCAGGGCATCAGCTACAGGAAGCACGAGAGCTCCGTGGAGTGCTGGGACCCCGACACCAACACGTGGAGCTCCCTGGAGAGGATGTTCGAGAGCCGCAGCACGCTGGGCGTGGCCGTGCTGGCCGGGGAGCTGTACGCCCTGGGCGGCTACGACGGCCAGTCCTACCTGAGGAGCGTGGAGAAGTACATCCCCAAGGTCAAGGAGTGGCAGCTGGTGGCCCCCATGAGCAGGACACGGAGCTGCTTCGCTGCTGCCGTGCTGGACGGGATGATTTATGCCATCGGGGGGTATGGACCTGCCCACATGAACAGGTACGTGCTGGGGGGGTCCCTGTGCCCACCTGGGCACCAGCAAACCCCCCTGGGCAGCCTCATTAATCCCTGTGCCCATCAGCCCTTTCCCTCTGTATTCCTCTGTGGTAATTCTGCCTGGCAGCACCAGCTGTGCCTGTGACACCCCTGCAGTGAATCCCCATCCCTGAGATCCCGGGATCACCCCTGCAGTGGATCCCCATCCGTGAGATCCCAGGATCCTGGCTGTGCCTGTGACACCCCTGCAGTGAATCCCCATCCCTGAGATCCCGGAATCCTGGCTGTGCCTGTGACACCCCTGCAGTGAATCCCCTGCAGTGAATCCCCTGCAGTGAATCCCCATCCCTGAGATTCCGGGATCACCCCTGCAGTGAATCCCCATCCCTGAGATCCCGGAATCCTGGCTGTGCCTGTGACACCCCTGCAGTGGATCCCCATCCCTGAGATCCCGGGATCACCCCTGCAGTGAATCCCCATCCCTGAGATCCCGGAATCCTGGCTGTGCCTGTGACACCCCTGCAGCGAATCCCCTGCAGTGAATCCCCTGCAGTGAATCCCCATCCCTGAGATCCCAGGATCACAGCTGTGCCTGTGACACCCCTGCAGTGAATCTCCATCCCTGAGATCCCAGGATCACCCCTGCAGTGAATCCCCATCCCTGAGATCCCGGAATCCTGGCTGTGCCTGTGACACCCCTGCAGCGAATCCCCATCCCTGAGATCCCGGAATCCTGGCTGTGCCTGTGACACCCCTGCAGCGAATCCCCATCCCTGAGATCCCGGAATCCTGGCTGTGCCTGTGACACCCCTGCAGCGAATCCCCATCCCTGAGATCCCAGGATCACAGCTGTGCCTGTGACACCCCTGCAGTGAATCTCCATCCCTGAGATCCCAGGATCACCCCTGCAGTGAATCCCCATCCCTGAGATCCCGGGATCACAGCTGTGTTTTCCTTGCAGCATGGAGCGCTACGATCCGAGCAAGAACTCCTGGGAAACCGTGGCCTCCATGGCTGACAAACGGATAAACTTTGGGGTGGGGGTCATGCTGGGCTTCATCTTCGTGGTGGGGGGACACAATGGGGTGTCCCACCTGTCCAGCATCGAGAGATACGACCCCCACCAGAACCAGTGGACGGTGTGCCGGCCCATGAAGGAGCCCAGGACAGGTGGGACATGGCAGAAATGAACCCTTTGAGCTGGTAGAAGCTGCAGGGAGAGTGGCAGGGACTCCATCTGTGGGTGAAGGTCACTTCACCAGCCCTGTGAGAGGATCTTGATTTCTCCAAGTTCAGTTTATTAATGCTGAGCTGTAACAAAAATAATAGGAAGTAGTAATTCTGCTCTACCCGCTGTTTTATCAGTGATTTCAGCAGTGATGAGTTTCTGCAGTTCTTGGTCACTGTTCTGTTGTATTTTGTTGAGTGTGGAGGCTCAGGGGCACAGGGTTGTGCTGCAGCTCCAATCTCTGCTGCCTGGGACAGGGACAGCAGCCAGGGAGCGCCTGGAGCTGGGCCAGGCAGGCTCAGGCTGGATCTCAGGGAAAGGCTCTTCCCCAGAGGGTGCTGGGCACTGCCCAGGCTCCCCAGGGAATGGGCACGGCCCCGAGGCTGCCAGAGCTCCAGGAGCGTTTGGACAGCGCTGCCAGGGATGCCCAGGGTGGGGTTGTTGGGGGGTCTGGGCAGGGACAGGAGCTGGGCTGGGTGATCCCTGTGGGTCCCTCCAGCTCAGGATATTCCCTGATCCTATCCCATAGTGTCCCTGACAAGGGGCACTGGGACAGAGGGATGTTGTTTTATCCTAGGAAAGGGGATGAGAAGAGCACAAAAGGAGTGCCAGACCTTTTTATTCAGACAGTGAGGACTCTGGGGTCAGCCCCTGGGTGGAGGGGGGCGATTCCAGCTGGGGACAGAAGTGCCAGTGGTTCCCAGAGGTGCTGATGCCGTGCTCTCGTCCGCAGGCGTGGGGGCGGCGGTGATCGATAACCACCTGTACGTGGTGGGGGGGCACTCGGGCTCGTCCTACCTGAACACGGTGCAGAGGTACGAGCCCATCTCGGACTCGTGGCTGGACTCGGCGGGGATGATGTACTGCCGCTGCAACTTCGGCCTCACCGCCCTCTGAGGCCCTGCCCGCTCGCCGCTGGCCTCGGCCGGAGCTGATCCTGCTGCACGGCGATCCCGCGGAGCGGCGGCCCCGGCGCTGCAGCTCGCCTTGCCATGGAAACGAGGAGGGATTCGGTCCTTGCCGTAGTTCTCCTTTGTTACTGCAGTAGCAGAGGGTGGGAAGCGGAGTGTCCAGCTGGGTTTGGCTGGCACCCTGCTCGTGGCAGTGGATTTGGGAGAGAACTGAGATCCAGTTGGGAATTTGTCCATCCAACCCTTCCTAGAGCTTTTGTCTCTTCCTCTTCTGGAATGTGGAGTTCCCTGTGCTGGGGTGAAGTGGGGTGAGAGCGTGGGGCGAGTGCAGGGGTGCTGACCCCTGGCTGTGTGTGCACGTGGGGAAAGCGCCAGTGCTTCACGGGGTTTTTTATGACCAGTAACTCAAGGGCTGCCTTGTTTCTGTATCTCAAGGTTTGTAAATAATAAATGCCATAGGATGTTGCCTGTACTCCTTTGTCACCTGCTTCCTGCTAGGAGGGCTGGGATGATCCTTGGAGACATTTACAAGGCAAATTTGTTGCCTCCTTGTGACGTTTTTGGATCTGATGAAGAGAATTTGCATTTTTAACTTTTCCCTTCTGTTTCCTTGTGGAGAAACGAGTGCTAGATGAACTGACTCCATCCTGCTGTGTGCTTGCAGTTGGAATGTGAGCAGAGCTCACAGCAGCAGCATTCCTAGCATGATATCCAATAAAACCTCCGAGCCAGCCCATCCCGTCCTCGTCCCCAGCGCGCTCGTGTCCGTGTTCCCCCTTTTCTCAAGGGCTGTATGATTGCTTCCTCTGAGTGTTCCCATCTCACAATGGTGCTAAATGTAGGGGTACCCACGAGGCTGTTCCTGATTTCAGTGCATAAAGCATGTTTGGATTGTTCCACTGGTTTGGTTTCTTCTTTGCTCCACCCCCCCCCCCCCCCCGTGCCTCTGCAGTCTCAGCCCCTATGGAACGAGCTCCCTCTCTTGGGTATTTCAGTGGGGTTTTTTATCGGATTTAGGGTCGCTGTCGCCATTCTCACAAACAGGGGGAGCCCAGCTCGGGTTCCTCAGACTCCAGTGCAGGAAGTGAAGGCAGGGCTCATCCCAAATGTGTGTCCTGCTGAGGGGCAGATCGTGGGATTAACCCAAATCCCACTGGGTGACAGCCCTGAACTCGCTGAAAACTGGGGCAGAGAGAGAGAAAGTGATGCTGTGGGTTATAACCATCATGTAAAATGGAATTTAACTAATTTAGCACCTTTTTGGGTTGTCTTCTGCTCTCAGTCACCTTGAATTTGTGTGGTGTCTGTCTGCCCATTGTGGTACTGAGGATTTTTTTTTGCCTCCCGAGTTTCCTTTCCCGTTATTTTGACATATTTAGGATTTGTTTTCCAAGCCCACACAGTGTTATTTTGAAAGGTGCAATAATATTTGAAGTAGTTGCTCTAAAAGCCGTTTCTTTATGATTTTGCTGAATGGGGAGGGTTGAGTGCTCTGGATTTAGCCTGAATTCTGCAGAGCTGCTTGCAGCCAGGGCTGCTCCTGCTGTTCCATCCCAAACACTGGGATTTCACCAGTCCAGCCGGGTGCTGGCACCATAAAGCATCATTCAGAGATCCTGGGTGTTGGCACAGACCATAAAATCCGGGAGGCCTCCTTCAGATTTGGTGGAACTGAGCAGGACTTTGAATGTAAATGAGAGAAACTGCATTGAAAATGCTGGAGTTGTTCATTTGACCCCCAGGAATTCCAGTGACAGCCATAAAAGCCTGGTTTAATTATTCCAGGGCATCTGGGGGCAGGACAGGAGGGGCTCCATGGCTGTGTTTGCAGGTTTGTGTGTGGGGAGGAGGAGGAATCCTGGAATCCCAGGATGGTTTGGCTGGGAAGGGGCCTCAAAGCCCATCCAGTGCCAGCCCTGCCATGGCAGGGACACCTCCCACTGTCCCAGGCTGCTCCCAGCCCCAATGTCCAGCCTGGCCTTGGGCACTGCCAGGGATGGATCACAACAGAAAATCCATAAACAACAAAATCATCATTAAAAAAAACTCCATCAATCAGAAGGAAAAATCCATATTATGGTGATTATTTATATCAACATCTCTCATTTATGGAAGTCAAAGCACTGGAAATTGCAAAATGTTTTATTCCCTTTCCCCAGGCAGTGGGAATGATAAACCCCAGAATGGTTTGGGGTGAAAGGGGCTTCAAAGACCACCTTGTTCCACCCCTTTCCATGGGGCATTCCTCCCTTGGAATGAGGTCAGAGGAGGTGCTGAGGTGAATGACTGACCCTGTGCCGTGGGATGTGACACTGCTACGCTGCAGAGAGCAGCAGGAACTGCTTTTCACTCCTCAGGAGCAATGCCTGATGAATTTCCCTGCTGTTATTGGGGAACTCCTTACCTAAAGATGGATCAGCTCAGGGATCACGTCCCTGAAACTCCCTCCACCCCTATTTCTGTCCGGGTGCCCCTGTCCCGTCCCTTCAGCGCTTGGGCAGAGGGAGATCAGGCACAGCAATGAGGGTGAAGCTGGGTTAAAACTCAGGAATGCCCTGGGAATGTCTGGCTGGGAGCTGGAAAAGCGAGGACCTGCAGCTGAGCTGTCACAACTCCCAGTTACCTCCCAGTTATCTCCCAGTTCCGGTTCCTTATCTCTGAGATTGTCTGCTAAGCCCTTCACAGCGGGCTTTCAATGGGTTTCTTTGTGTCCATACAGCTCGGAATTTCTGCTTTTTAAAGATATCCACGTGCGGGCTGCTTGCCAGCCTCTCCCCCTGGGAATGCTTTCCTTCCAGGAACGGGTTGGAGTTTTTGTCCGTGTTACAAACGTTTTTTCTGGGAGATAACATTACCTCAGTGAACTTCACTGTAAGTCCCCATTCGCTGTGTGAAGCTGCAAAACATCCAGAATTGCCTGAAATTCTTTCCACTGATCCGAAACACAAAGAACTGGATGGTAACTCCTATTTTTTTATTTGTATTTTTGCCTTATGCGGTGTGCTGTGTTTTAAACCCAAGGAAAACTCGGATTTTTAGCAGGGTTTAGTAACTGTACAGGGAATTTTGTATTTAGGCTTGGCTGGAGTGCTTTGGTTGGGGTAAAAATTTCCCTGATTTTTGATCCCTGGAGTTTTGTGGTTTTACCTGTACATCTTTATGTTATTTCTGTTTTAGCAGCCACATCCTGGTTCGGTTTTGTTTCCAAAAGCAGCTTTTGAGTTCCACGGGACAAGAGCTGAGCTGTGCTGGGATTCTCTGGCAGTTCCCAAGGTGTTGTCCTTGTGCTCTCGGAGCGTTGTTGTGATGATTTCATTGGAGGTGAAGCCCTTTAGGAAAATAAACCCGGGAAATCCTGGTTTGTCTGGTGCTCACTGCTGGAGCCGCTGGAGCTGCTCCCACCTCTGCCCTCATTCCATGGCTGCTGCCCCTTCTGCCCCACTTTTCCAGGTTGTTTACGATCAAATCCTGGTTTTTACCCCCATGCTGCTTTAATTTATTATTAACGCACTTGGACAAGCTCCAGCACACACAGGATCAGAGCATGGGGATTTTAACTCCGGTTATTGCTCTGGGAAGTGGGGCATATCCATGGAAAGCCTGGGAGAACTGGGATTGTTCAGCCTGGAGAAGAGAAGCTTTGGGGTGACCTCAGTGTGGCCTTGCAGGGCCTGAAGGGGCTCCAGGAGGGACAGGAGCCAGGGAATGGCTTCCCAGTGCCAGAGGGCAGGGCTGGATGGGAGATTGGGAATTGGGAATTGCTGGCTGGGAGGGTGGGCAGGGGCTGGGCTGGAATTGCCAGAGCAGCTGGGGCTGCCCCTGGATCCCTGGCAGTGCCCAAGGCCAGGCTGGACACTGGGGCTGGGAGCAGCCTGGGACAGTGGGAGGTGTCCCTGCCCATGGAAAAGGGGTGGGATTGGGGTTGGAACTCAGGCTGTGCCGTTGTCACACGGGGTTAAATGGGGAGAGGCTGAGAGGTGCTGAGCCCAGCTCTGGGGTTAAAAATGCACCTGAAGCTTCAGCTGCCCCTCCCTGTGTGTCTCAGGGATGAACAGATGGACATATTCCCCTAAATTCTCTAAATTAAAAGGTAATGTCTTCAAATTACCGATATGTGTCCTGCCAGGAAATCACAGCGAGAGGAAGGGTTTGCTTTCCTTGCTCCCAGTGCAGAGAAATGTTTGAGTCACCAGGGGATGCTGGAAATCCGGATCCAGCAGCTTCAAAGTGCCCAGGGTGTGGATGTGGGTACAGGGGGCTCACAGACACCCGCCTTTGAGCAGGGAGGGTCAGCACAGTGAGAGATGGAGGCAGAATATGAAAATACTCTACAAATGCTCCGGTTTATGCTTTTTACAATCAAAGTCTCAGCCCAAACCATCCCTGAGCTCTGCTGCGCCTGCTGAGAGAAGCACAGAATTCCAGACTGGTTTGGGTTGGAAGGGACCTCAAAGCCCACCCGGTGCTACCCCCTTTCCATGGGCAGGGACACCTCCCACCATCCCAGGCTGCTCCAAACCCCAATGTCCAGCCTGGCCTTGGGCACTGCCAGGGATCCAGGGGCAGCCCCAGCTGCTCTGGCAATTCCAGCCCAGCCCCTCCCCACCCTCCCAGCCAGCAATTCCCAATTCCCAATCTCCCATCCAGCCCTGCCCTCTGGCACTGGGAAGCCATTCCCTGGCTCCTGTCCCTCCATCCTTGTCCCCAGTCCCTCTCCAGCTCTCCTGGAGCCCCTTTAGGTCCTGCAAGGGGCTCTGAGGGGTCCCTTCCCTTCTCCAGGTGAACATTCCCAGCTCTCCCAGCCTTTCCGGACAGGAGAAGGGATTTCAGCTCCTCCATCCCCCGGCGAAGGAAACCGGGCAGAGCCTGGAGCTGCCCCCGTGTCCCATCCCGCCTGCGCTGCTCGGCGGGGACGGGGCTGGAGCCTGCCCCGGGCGGGACGGGAGGGGGTGCGGGCGGTGCCGGTGCCGGTGCGATGATTTGGGTGGTGCCGGTGCCGAGGGGAAGATGCGATGGTGTCGGTACCGACGATGATTCGGGCGGTGCCGGTACCGGGGACGATTCGGGCGGTACCGGGGATGATGCAGCCGGTGCCGGTACCGGGGATGATCCGGGCCGTGCTGGTGCTGGTGCTGGTGCTGGTGCCGGTTCCGGGGATGATCCGGACGGTGCCGGTGCCGGTACCGGGGATGATCCGGGCCGTGTCAGTGCCGGTTCCGGGGATGATCCGGACGGTGCCGGTGCCGGTACCGGGGATGATCCGGACGGTGCCCGTGCCGGTACCGGGGATGATCCGGGCCGTGCCGGTGCCCGTGCCGCGGTCCCGCAGCGCCGGGCTGGGCTGAGGCTCCTCCGAGCCGCCCGTCTGTGCCTTGTCCGCGTTAATCCCGGGAATTCGGGAAGAGCGGGGCCGGCGCGAGCATTCCCGGCTGTCACAGGCTGCTCTCGGGAAAAGGAAAAGCCGCTTTTCCTTTGGAATTGCCGGCTGGGGGCGGAGCGGCGGCGGCGGGGCTGCAGCGGGGCCGGGCGGGCGCTGGATGTCACTGCAGGATCGCCCTGGATGTCCCCGCAGGCTGGCACGGGGACACGGGCTCTGGATGTCCCCGCAGGATCGCCCTGGATGTCCCCGCAGGCTGGCACGGGGACACGGGCTCTGGATGTCCCCGCAGTCTGGCACAGGGACACGGGCTCTGGATGTCACTGCAGGATCGCCCTGGATGTCCCCGCAGGCTGGCACAGGGACACGGGCGCTGGATGTCACTGCAGGATCGCCCTGGATGTCCCCGCAGGCTGGCACAGGGACACGGGCTCTGGATGTCACTGTCGGCCCGCACAGGGACGGGCACGGGCAGTTCCAGCCCCCCCGGCTGCGCTGACCCCCCGAGCCCCTGGAACCCCTGCCCGAGGCTCAGTCACGGAATTCCAGAGTCACTGAGGCTGGAAAAGCCCTCCCAGCCCATCCAGTCCCAGCTGTGCCCGCTGCCCACCTCGTCCCCAGCCCAGAGCTCTGAGTGCCACCTCCAGGAATTCCTGGGACACCTCCAGGGATGGGCACTCCAAAGCTCCCTGGGCAGCCCCTGCCAAGGCCTGAGCACCCTTTCCATGGGGAAATTCCTGCTGATGTGGGTTCAATTAATCCAAACCACACTGCACTTCCCCCTTGGGCCCATGGGCACGGATGGCAGGTACCCCATCATGGAATCATGGAATCGTTGAGGTTGGAAAAGCCCTCTGAGATGGAGTCCAGCCCCTCCCCCAGCACTGCCAGGGCCACACTGCCCCATGTCCCCAGGTGCCACATCCACAGCGCTTCGAAATCCCTGCAGGGATGGGGACTCCACCCCTGCCCTGGGCAGCTGTGCCAGGCTGGACAGCCCTTTCCAGGAAAGAATTTTCCCTGATATCCAATCTAAACTTCCCCTGGTGCAACCTGAGGCTGTTTCCTCCTGTCCTGTCCCATCCCTCAATTCCCTGCAGGTCACACTTCAGGAACTGGGGCTCTCCCAGGTGGAACTGGGGCTCTCCCTGCCCTCGGCACAGCTCCAGGGAGCCCCTGAGAGCCCCGGGAACTCCTTCCTCAGATCCCTGTTTCCATAAGGAGCTCCACTGGTTCTTCCAGCCCTCAGCTGGGTTTCTGGCTCATCTCCTCCTCCTCCTCCCTGACAGGTTATGGATGAATGAGGGAGTGTTATCAGTGAAGGGGTTCTGGTGTCCAAGAGCCTTTCCCTGGGCAGGCAGAGGTTGGGAATAGGTTGGGATCTGCTTCTGCTGGTTGCACAGAGAAAGGGGAAGTGAATCTCAAAAGAATCCCAGAATCCTGGGATGGTTTGGGTGTGAAGGGACCATAAATCCCAACTCATTCCAGGGACACCTCCCACTATCCCAGGGTGCTCCAAGCCCCAGTGTCCAGCCTGGCCTTGGACACTGCCAGAGATGCAGGGGCAGCCACAGCTGCTCTGGGCACCCTGTGCCAGTTGTTTCTACTTCCATTGGAGCTCCATCCCCACACGGCCCTGGAATTCCAAGGGAATGTTTGGAGCTGTGCCGGTGCAGGCACGAGGTGCGTGCTGAGTTTTCTCTGCCTTCCTGCTCACTTGAAATCCTAAATGAAAAAGTGCTTTACTCATTTGTGCAGATTAATTCAGAGAGCTGGAGATAATAATTTATACATTTCCCCTGGATTTCCCCAGGGGTTTGTGGTGATTCAGATTAAACTAATTCAGCTCAGGCTGGTGCCCAGCTAGGAGCAAACACAGGCCGACTTTTCCTCCCAAGTCCTCACCCAGCACAGGGAGAAAGCAGAGAAAATAATGGATGGAGTGAAGGGTGGTGAAATCCTGGGAGAGGGAGGCTGGATGTGGCCAGACCCAGGGGGCTGGATTTGGGTCCTGCTCACTGGCAGGGTGGGAACGGGAATGGGAACAGGATATGGAATGGGAATGGGAGTGGGAATGGGAATGGGAGTGGGAAAGGGAATGGGAACAGGAAGGAGAGGAGGGGTGGCAGGGGAGCAGGATGGTCCCTGCAGAGCCTCCCCTTGGCTCCTGGGAGAGGGCACCTCTCCCATCCTTCCTCCCCAAAATCCCTCCCATGGGCCTGCCGTGCCCGAGGGTGCAGGACAGCGCCGGGGGCAGGAGGGGCACTGGGAGGACACTGGTTTGCTGTGCCAGGCCAGAGGTGACCCTGCACATGCCAGGAGGGCTGGGATGGCCCCACGGGATGCTCCTGCTGGAGACCTTGGAGCCTCAGCGGGACCCCCAGCCCCGTGCCCACCTCGGCCGTGGCACGTGAGGGGATTCCCATCATCCTGAGCAGGGAATGCTTCGTGTTCCTGCGTCAGCACAGGGAGGATGGAGACGCTGGGGAAGGGAAGGAACGTTTGCCAGAGTTTCTCCAGTCACCAGGAATCACTGCAGCGTTTGAAACACTCATCCTTTGACAGGATGAATCCATCCTGGAAGTGCCCATCCCTGGAAGTGTTCCAGGCCAGGCTGGACAGATCTTGGAGCAGCCCAGGATAGTGGAAGATTTCATTTATGGCTTTAAGATGAGTTTTCCAAATCCATCCAAAATTTTGGATTAGCAGCTCCCTAGGTGCGTGGGAAAGGTTTGGATGCCCCATTCCCATTCCCATGACCATCCCAAATCCAGCAAGGCTGGCAGTGACTCCCTAATGATCCAAACATGGTGCCCACCCTGGCTCTGGCAGGTGGAATTGGGGCTGGCAGGACCCCACAGCCCCCCGACCCCAACACTCCTGCCCAGGGACCCCAAACCCTGACCCCACAGGGCTCTGGGAGTATTTGAAGCCAACAAAACCTGATTTTTGTTGTTCCCAAGAAGCTGTTGGGAGGCTGTAGGTGGAGAGTCCACAGCTAATCCCGGGAAGTGTCTGGTTCTCCGGCTGTGTCCCTCTCTGCTTCCCGATGGCCCCTACCTTCCCAGGGATATCATATTTTATCAGCTCCCACGTGATTGCAGATAACCGCAGCTCGGCTGCTTTAATTCGAAGTGACAGAGCTTGTCGCACGGTGCCATCCTGAATTTCCTGCAGGAGGAAGAGAAGGAGAGGGAGAAAATAGGGGGGGAAAAAGCATTTTAATATGGCCTGGAGGTGCTGGAGATGACACAGGGGTAATCTGGGACACGTGGAGCCAGCTCTGGGCCCTGCTCTGTGTCAGCATCACTGTGACAGCAGCTCTGGGGGAGCTCAGCCTGGGAAAGCCCTGGTGGGACTGTGGAGGGTGGGGGGGAGAGTTCCAGGGGCTGTGGTGGGGATGCCTTTTCCTGGTCTTAAAATCAAGAGTCAGACACGGTTAGAAAGGAAAAAGGGATTTTACCTTGGTATTTATTTTAAGGATCCTCAGGTGCACACGTCCAGGTCATATGCACCGAGATGCACCCCACCCAGTGTCCCCCAAAGATCTGGTATCACATTAGAGGTGTTACTAATTAGCAGATCTATCAAAGATTCCCCAATGAGAGGCTCGAGTGAGCCCCCTCCCCAAGGAGCCTTCCCCTGGATGGTTCTATCTCAGGTTACAGAATGTGTTCTGGAGAGGACCTTGGGCTCTGGGGCACACTGATCCCCAGCTACGAAGCTTCTGAGATGTTGAATCTCCTGGCTGAGCAAACAAGTCCAAGAGTGGAGGCAAAAAGCACTGAGAATACAGAGGTTGTAAAAGGTATAACAGGGGTATAAAAGAAAAGGCAAAAAAGTCTTCACGGCATCAGAGGTGCCAGGGCAGGGCCGGGAGCTGCGGCGTCCCTGGGGAATGATGGGCGAGGGGAGCGGGTGGGGCTGAGCTCGGTGTCCCCTGCACCTTGGGGACACCCTGGGAGGGAGCTGGGCGGGCCTGCAGGACCCCAGAGGTGCTCTGGGACAGCCCTGGGGCATGGACACGCTGCGGGATGTGAGGGGAATACCGTGGGATTGCACGGGATTTACTCTGGGATGTTCCAGGAGTACCCAAGGGATGGAAAGGGGCGATTTGGGATGGGGACATGGCAGGGCAGGGGGACAGAAGGGGTGCAGAGGTGGCACGTGGGTGACCGGGCCTGGCCATGCCTGTCCTGGCTGCCCATGGCACGGCCTGGGGCCGGGGAGGTGACAGAAACCAGGATTAGGGATAATCCCCCTCTTGGAATGAGAGGGGAGCATTCCCCCCCCATAATCACCTTCAGTGAGGATCTGATGATAGAAAACTTCTTTTATTCTGCAGAAAGAAAAGAAATAAATAACCTTATTTGAGGAATCTGCTTTCAGAATTACTTTTTAATTATTAAATTTAATTAGCAAAGGTCATATCTTTTAATTACTCAGAAGGAAAGAGCCACACTCAACAGAGAACCTGATCAAAGGGGGAAGTTTTTGAGAGGAAGATTGTGCTTAGAGAATAGGAGATTTTTCCTCTTGCCACAAAAGTATAAAAGTCCAAATGAAAAGTTCCATCTCCTCCTTCAGAGGAATCCATGGAGCTGCTCCCAGGGCTGGAGCTGCTCTGGAGCCAGGCTGGGAGAGCTGGGAATATTCACCTGGAGAAGAGAAGGACACAGGGAGAGCTCCGAGCCCCTTGCAGGGCCTAAAGGGGCTCCAGGAGAGCTGCAGAGGGACTGGGGACAAGGCCTGGAGGGACAGGAGCCAGGGAATGGCTTCCCAGTGCCAGAGGGCAGGGCTGGATGGGAGATTGGGAATTGGGAATTGCTGGCTGGGAGGGTGGGCAGGCCCCAGCACAGGGTGCCCAGAGCAGCTGTGGCGGAGCTGAAATGTAAATGTTGGGATGAGCAGAGAATTCCTGGGAGCGACAGCAGAGCCCTGGTGGGACCTGGGGTGTTCCCTGCCAACCCCCGGGAGAATACACAGAATTAAACTTAAAAATGCCTTGTGCTGGAACGGAACAGGGATTTTCCTCACAGGTGAGAAGGACTCAGTGCAAGATGTCTGCATGTGAGAGGAAGAGAAAATAAATCCCTCTGGAGCTCCTGGAATTATTTTGCTGCTGGTTTGTAAACGATGCAGCCGTGGTGGAGCGGGAGAGGTCGGAGATGGCATCGACTCATCCCAAAGCAGCGGTGCTGGAACTGGGATGGGGGAAATGGGATGGGATGGGAGAGCAGGGATGGGGGAAATGGGATAGGGGAGATGGGGTGGGACGGGGGGAGCTGGGATGTGGGAGATGGGATGGGATGGGATGGGATGGGATGGGGTGGGGTGGGATGGGATGGGGTGGGGTGGGATGGGGTGGGGTGGGATGGGATGGGACGGGGGAGCTGGGAGCAGAGCAGGGGTGAGGGTGCCAAGCCCCGCCTCGGCCCTGCCTGTCCCCTCTCCGGGGCGATCTCCGCAGCGCTTCGGCCTCGCCCGCGCCGGGGGATGGAGCAGGGCCGGGATTTGGGCAGCCCGAGCCGAGGCCGGGATTTCCGTGGCAGGGGAGGGTCCGTGGGGAGCCCCCGCCCCCGCCGGGCTGTTTGCTCGCTGCTGACACCGGCACGGGTTCAAAGCCTTTGGGACAAAAGGATTTGAGCTCCGAAAGGATCTTACACGGATCCCTGTGACATTTGACATGCTAATCTTATGGAAATAGATTAATTACAAGTGCTCTTTCTGTAGGCTTAACGCGCTCTCGGAAGGTCACTGCTGAGGGATAAAATGATGAGATTGTGCTGAATAATAATAATAACCGAGCCCGGCGTTCCTGCGGCGATTGCCCGGCTCGGGGCGGGCGGGGGGGCAGGACGGGACCGTGCCGCCGGCGCTGCAGAGCTGCGGAGCAGCGCCGGGACCCCGCGCCCCGCGATGCTGGAACACCCGGGCAGGGGCTGGGGGCTCCGAGGGCACCGAACGCACCCCGGGGCCCAGAGGGGTCGGGGCTCGCCCTGAGGAGCAGCACGGGCTGGGTCCTGCTTCCCGGCACAATCCCCGCCCTCGGCAGCGACACGGGGCGGGGTGCGGGATGGGTGCTGGGTGCGGGATGGGTGCGGGATGGATGCGGGGTGCGGGATGCATGCAGGATATCTGCGGGATGGGTGCAGGATGGGTGCGGGATGGGTGCTGGGTGCGGGATGGGTGCGGGATGGATGCGGGGTGCGGGATGCATGCAGGATATCTGCGGGATGGGTGCAGGATGGGTGCGGGATGGGTGCTGGGTGCGGGATGGGTGCTGGGTGCGAGATGGGTGCGGGATGGATGCGGGGTGCGGGATGCATGCAGGATAGGCGCGGGATGGGTGCAGGATGTGGGATGGATGCTGGGTGCGGATGGGTGCGGGATGGATGTGGGAAGCGGGATGTGGGATGGATGCAGGATGTAGGATGGGTGCGGGATGGATGCAGGATGGGTGCGGGGTGCAGGATGGGTGCAGGATGGGTGCGGGATGGATTCGGGTTGTGGGATGGATGTGGGATGGGTGCGGGATGGGTGCGGGGTGCGGGATGTGGGATGGATGCGGGATGAATGCAGGATGTAGAATGGATGCAGGATGGGTGCGGGGTGCGGCTGGGGCCAGAAGCAGGGCACAGAGAGCGGTGATTCCCAGTCCAGTCCCAGGGCAATGACGTTCAGGAGCTGCTTCCCCCCTCCCTCTCCGATTCCCTCTCCAGCTCCCGGGGGATAACGCCGGCAGACGGGCGCCGGTGTCGGCTCAGCCGCCGGAATTCGCTTGTAGCCATTCCCATTCCAGTTGATCCGGGTTTGTGCCACGGGAATTGCCTCGTGCGGGCAGGGTGGGCACGGGGCGAGGGGCACGGGGGACCCGAGCACAGCCGGGGACACTCCAGCGGCACTCCCTCCTGCACCAGGAAACTTCCTCGCGGGAGGTGTTTGCCATCCTCGGACAGGAGCCGCAGTGGGCAGCAAGGGGCTGACTTCCAGCAGGGAATTGGAAAGGCTCCCAGAGCCCCGGCCGGGGCAGGGCTGCTCCTCGGTGCTGCCGGGTGTCGGTCACTCGGAGACGGGAAGGGAAACGCCTGCGGCTGGGAGGTGCTGCTGCCTCAGGAAATCAGGGAACACCGTCGGCTCTCAGGGCATGGAAAGGTGCGCGGGTGAGCTCACCTGGGCATCCCCTGCCGCGCCAGCCCCGCGGCACCGCCGCCCCCCGCCCTGCCCCGTTTTTCCCGAGGGAAATGTGGAATCGCAGCCGTGGCGTGCTCCATCTCCTTGGAGATGGTCCCTCGCCCTGTGCCGGGGCTGGGAGCCAGCTCTGGGGCTGCGGAATGCAGCGGGGCTGGAGCTGGGGGGCCTGCGGGCCTGGAGCGGGCAGGTGGCCCCTGCCAGGGGCAGGGCCAGGGAAGGGGTGTTTCCATGCCAGGGAAGGGGTTATTCCATGCCAGGGAAGCGTTTATTCCATGCCATTCCGTGTTGGCATCGGTGTTTGCTTTGCTGGGCACCAACAAAGCATTTCCTGGGATTCCTGGTGCCGGCGTCTTGTTCGAACCAGGTCAGCGGGATGTGGGAGCTGCCCGGGATGCGTGTGAGCCTCTGCTGGGAGGGCGACTGGATTTGCCTTCGGGAATGAAACCGAGGGAGAACCAAAGCCGCCCTGCCTGCCCTTCCAGCGCTTCCAGGCGCTGCGATGCGGAGCAGCCCGGCAGGAGCCCTGCAGGTGGTAGCAGAGCTCCACCGCAGCCACCGCTGCCAGGGCCCGCAATTCCACTGCTCCCAAAAGCGCTTCCCGCACTTCTTTCCAGAAGAGAAAAGGGGCCTCTGCTCGCTCTGGCCACGGAGCGTGAGCTCGGCCACGCTGCACGGCCGGGAATGAGATCCATGGGCTGGACCTGGGGCTGATGGAGGGGGAGTGAGGAAGGAGATCCATGATGTGGACCCTGGATTGATGGAGTGGGACCAGAGAAGGAGTTCCGTGACTGTGGGTCCTGGATTGATGGAGCAGGACTGAGAAAAAGGTCCATGGTATGGAACCCAGGTGGATGGAGCAGGACCAGGGAAGGAGATGCATGGCCTGTACCATGGATTGATGGAGCAGGTCCACGGCATGGATCCTGGGCTGATGGAGCAGATCCACAGCATGGATCCTGGATTGATGGAGCAGATCCATGGCATGGATCCCAGACTGATGGAGCAGATCCATGGCATGGATCCTGGATTGATGGAGCAGATCCATGGCATGGATCCCAGACTGATGGAGCAGATCCACAGCATGGATCCTGGATTGATGGAGCAGATCCACGGCATGGATCCCAGACTGATGGAGCAGATCCACGGCATGGATCCCGGGCTGATGGAGCAGATCCACGGCATGGATCCCAGACTGATGGAGCAGATCCACGGCATGGATCCTGGATTGATGGAGCAGATCCATGGCATGGATCCTGGATTGATGGAGCAGATCCATGGCATGGATCCCAGACTGATGGAGCAGATCCACGGCATGGATCCTGGATTGATGGAGCAGATCCACGGCATGGATCCCAGACTGATGGAGCAGATCCACGGCATGGATCCTGGATTGATGGAGCAGATCCATGGCATGGATCCTGGATTGATGGAGCAGATCCATGGCATGGATCCCAGACTGATGGAGCAGATCCACGGCATGGATCCTGGATTGATGGAGCAGATCCACGGCATGGATCCTGGGCTGATGGAGCAGATCCATGGCATGGATCCCAGGCTGATGGAGCAGATCCACGGCATGGATCCTGGGCTGATGGAGCAGATCCACGGCATGGATCCCAGACTGATGACACTGGCTGCTCAGGAGGAGCCAGGATTTACCTGGAGGGGTCGCTCAGGGGGTTTCAGTACAATCCTGATCCCCTTAAACCCAGCCCAGGCAGATTTACAACATAACACCGAGCACTGGGAAGAGATTTCCACAGCCAGCAGCGCTGGGAGATGAAAAGGCATTTCCAGCAGCACCTGACTGTCCCTGGCTGTTTTAAACAGCTTTAGGGAAGAGGTTATTTGGGATTTGCCATCCCAGTGCTGGCAGGGAGCTGCACGGGGCTGGCTGCAGCAGGGATTAGGATTTACAGTGGTCACCAGCAGGCTCAGCCAGGCTGGGCTTTCCTGGCAGTGCTCCCAGTGGAGCTGCTGGCTCAGGGTCGAGTGAGTATTCCTGCTATCCTGGAGGAAAACTATGGAAAAAACCCTGAAATCCCACCCTGGGATGGTGTTGGGTGATTGGGGTCCCACCAGCTGGGCCCTCCACCCTCCTCACTGGGGCACCCAGCCTGCACCCGGAGCTGGAGCGGCGCCCGTGTCCCTCAGGATTTTGGGGTTTGGCTCCCATTTCAGTTGCAAGGATTTGATTCTCCTCACAGAAAGCCCTGACGGTAATGGCCGAGGATCTCATCTGGCTGGGGGGAGGCTGTTAGTTGTGGAGAAGGTTCTGACAAGAGCAGGACAAATAACCCCTGCCACGGCAGTAACCACAGCTCCCCGAGCCTCCTCCATCGGAGGCTTTTGAAGCACAATCACTTGGTTGGGTTTTTTCCCCTTTCCAGAACATCTAAAACCTGAAAAGGTCATTTCCCCCCCACTGTTCTGTTTTATTAGGAAAAAAAAAAAACCACCCCGGAAAACACAAACTGAAATGCAGAAATAATATTTCTGGAACAGTGCTGGGGAGAGGTGAGGCAGGAATTCAGGGATTTGAGGGTGGTATTCACCCCACCCACACCATGGGCTGGACAACGTCTCCATGGAGAGAACTTCCCCATATCCCAGCTAAACATCCCCTGGGGCAACCTGAGGCTGCTCCCCCTTGGCCTGTCCCTTGTTCCCCGGGAGCAGAGCCCGACCCCCACCTGGATCCCCCCCTTTGTGAGAAGTTGTGGCAGTGCTCAGGATGGACTTTCTAAAACCAGGGATAACAATGCCCGGTGGGAAGCGCTCCAAGGGGCCGGCTGGGCTGCTCCTTCTCCCAGAACTCTGGGAACATCAGCACCCACCCCTGCTCCGGGCAGGAATCCCCTCTCCGGGTGCTGCCTGCGAGGGGCAGGGCAGGGCAGGAGGCTGGCTGCCTCTGGAATCAGGGCTCCATGGCAAACAAAGGGGCTCCTTCCCGGCTGTTCCAGGGTTCTGGGATGATGTTTGCTGATAACCTCGGCTCTCTCACACTGTGATCACAGCCCCGTGGTCGGGATTCAGCTCGTGCAGGATAATTTGGCATTCTCCCAGCACCAGCACTGCTAAGAGCCAAGGATTTTAGGAAAACTTCTTGGAGAAGTCCGTTGGCAGCTTGGATTGATGGAACAGGACTGAGGGGAAAGGTTCTGACCTTTTCCTGTGACCTCCAGGTGTCCATCAGGCCTCAGCTGCTGCCACAGGGAAATGCAAGGTGCTAAAAATGGCCTTTTTTGCCCCCAAAAGCTTCATGATTGAATTTGAGTGTGGCTGCAGCCACCACCTGCCTGCTGCCTTTATATTTGAGCATCCACTGGTGGGAGCAGCACAGGAAAATCTTCCAAGAAAGGTAGAAAATGGATATTTTCACTGCCAGGGCAATTGGTGGGATGGGAGCTGGGGTGTCCCTGGAGAAGGGGGAGGATGGATCACCCAGAGGTCCTGGCAGCTGACCCCGTGCAAGGTCCTGGTTGGCCTGGGCCATGGAAGGTGATCCCTGAGTGTGTTCCCAGCTCTCCAGTCCCGTTCCTTGTGCTGGAGAACCATAAAATCCCAGACTGGGTTGGGCTGGAAGGACCTTAAAGCTCATCTCCTTGCCAAAGTGTTATTATTTCTTGACAAAACTCTTATTTCTCTCTCGAAGACAACATTTAGGTTGCTTGGAGCAGGTTCAAATGTCAGCTGAGGTTCCCAGGAGGGCAGGAATTCCCATCAGGAAGCGTGGGACATGCTCAGGTCCATAAAACCTCTCCAGGTCCTGCAGAGCCTCCCTGCCTATTATAAAGCATTTATTGAAAGTTAAGTTTTGTGTGAGAGCTTATTAAAAAAGTGTGCTTTATGGATTTAATTAAAGTTCTGCATATGAGACCTTGCTAATCCTGTTTGTGCTGCAACTGTATTAACGTGCTAAAAATCAATATATTTGAGTTTAAATATTTTATTATGGCAAGCCATTAAATATTAATGATGTAACAAGTAATCAGTGTCACTGCTTCTGTCTGTTCCGGGGGAAATCTGCAGGAAAGGAGAACAAAAGCAATCTGCCGGCTCGGTTTGGTGATTCTTTGTGGCTCAGCTCAGGAATCAAAGGTTCTCAGTGGGTTTGGAAGTCATAAAAGCATCTTGCCATGGCTGGAGAGTGGATTTCTGTGAGGGCCAGCAGTGACAGGACAGGGGGAAGGGTTTTAAGTTGAAAGAGGGGAGATTCGGTGGGAGATTGGGAATTGGGAATTGCTGGCTGGGAGGGTGGGCAGGGGCTGGGCTGGAATTGCCAGAGCAGCTGGGGCTGCCCCTGGATCCCTGGCAGTGCCCAAGGCCAGGCTGGACATTGGGGCTGGGAGCAGCCTGGCACAGTGGGAGGTGTCCCTGTCCAGGGCAGGGCTGGGATGGGACTTAAGGTCCCTCCAACCCAAAGCAGTCTGGGATTCTGGGATTCTGGGATTCTCTCTGCCTGCAGGGGAAAGCAGCCATGGGAATAATTAAACTGTGCTGCTGCAAGAGCCTGATTAAGAGGGAGAAACCTTTGTGATCTCTGACAAATGGACTCAACCCGGACTCTTTTAGTTCAGCCTCACTGAAAGCACAATTGAACGGTTCAGGTGGAACCCAGCAGCCCCTCCGTGCCCAGCCCGTGCCCCCGACAGACCCACAGGGGCTGGGGCTGTCCCTGTGTGCCAGGGAGGGGACTCTGCCCCCTGAGCCCCACCCTGGCCAGGCCCTGAGGGGACGCTCTGCCCCGGGGGCTCTCAGCCCTCCAGGACTGAGATTTAATAACCAGAGACCGTGTCCGGTGTTTTTCCCCCAAAATACAAATAAGAGAAAGTAAAAACATGCTTTGTGTGTGGTTATAGTGTTACATAACCCATCCATGCGTATTTACCCAGCTCTGGCTGCACAGCTCCTCTGCAGAACATTCCAGCTGCTCCCTGTTTCCCAGCGCACTGTTCCTCCTGCCTGGAGCTGCCCTGGGAAGGGCAGCGCTGCTGGAATCTCACCCCTGCTCCCACTGCTGCTTCAGGGCACGGGGTGGGCTTTGCCAGGGGCTGAGCAGAGGCTGGCACAGCCCTGCCTCCCCCAGGGATGGATCGGTGTCCCCAGAGCTGTCCCAGGGGAGATGCTCCAATACCCCCCTGGAAGCCCCACTTTTCCATGGCAAACCCACAGGAGCTTGGAATCCTCCCCAGCAGCTGCTGGAGAGGAGGCACCAAGGCAGAATCCCAGAATCCCTGGAAAAGCCCTCCCAGAACCCTCTGGCTGCCCCAGGGTCAGTCACGGAATCCCAGGATCCCTGAGGCTGGAAAAGCTCTCCAGGGTCACCGAGTCCAGGCTGTGCCCGATGCCCACCGTGTCCCCAGCCCGGAGCCCCCAGTGCCACGTCCAGGAATTCCCTGGGCTCCAACCCATGCGCACGATTGCCATCGTGGCTCAGGCCATCCGTGGATGTGCCCGAGGGCAGGTGAGCCCGGAGCCCTGGCTCTGGCATTCCACAGGCCCAGGAGATCTTGGATTTCAGGATCTGGCTCTGTGCTGACCTGGCTGGAAGCTGCGGATCCAGAATTCCCTGATCCTCCTCCAGCTTCCCTCCTCCCTCCTGTGCCTCCAGCAAACACGGCTCTCTGGGAATATTTGTTGCTGCTGCTGCTGGGTTTGGTTGTTTTTTTTTTATTTTGCCTTTGCACTTCTGCAACTTAAAAATGCTGGAACTAATTTCGCCTCCTGCATTTATTTTCCCCAAGTTCCCGAGTGCCCGAGCTGCTCCTCCAATTACCTGCAGCCCAGGGAGATGCTTTCCTGCCTAATTAAAGGAAACAACAGCAACAAGGCAGCCTCAGGCAGCCTGGGCTGGAGCAGCGTGAGGGGAACTGGGGCATCCAGAGGCTGGACTGGTGCCACTGGGCCTGGGGACCCTCTCCAGGGGCAGGCACTGGGTGATCCCACCTGGATCATGGGAAAGGATCCAGGTGTTCCTGTGCCTGAGCACAGGAGTTTCCCACCCCAGGTGTGACCTCAGGACTGACTTGTCCCCAAAGTTGGAGCTCCCAAAACCGTTCCCAGGCACTGGGAACATCCTGGGGGTGCAGCCTCAGCACTGACCAGGGCAGGGGGGGCAGCTCCGTGCCAAACGCCAGGAGAGATTCATGGAATGCTTTGGGTGGGAAGGGACCTTAAATCCCACTCAGTGCCACCCCTGCCATGGCAGGGACACCTCCCACTGTCCCAGGCTGCTCCCAGCCCCAATGTCCAGCCTGGCCTTGGGCACTGCCAGGGATCCAGGGGCAGCCCCAGCTGCTCTGGCAATTCCAGCCCAGCCCCTCCCCACCCTCCCAGCCAGCAATTCCCAGTTCCCAATCTCCCATCCAGCCCTGCCCTCTGGCACTGGGAAGCCATTCCCTGGCTCCTGTCCCTCCAGGCCTTGTCCCCAGTCCCTCTCCAGCTCTCCTGGAGCCCCTTCAGGCCCTGCAAGGGGCTCTGAGCTCTCCCTGGATCCTCCCCTTCTCCAGGTGAACATTCCCAGCTCTCCCAGCCTGGCTCCAGAGGGGCTCCAGCCCTGGAGCAGCTCCGTGGATTCCTCTGGACTCTCTCCAGCAGTTCCATGTCTTTTTGATGTTGGTTTCTCCAGAGCTGGATGCCATATTCCAAGCTGGATCTCACCAGAACACTGTGCGGGCAAATGATTTGGGAATGACAAAGTTGTCTGTTCCCACAAAAGAAAAAAAAAAAAAGAATTTAACGAGACAGAACAACTGTACAAAATCTCATTTTTAGTCTCCCTGTGGCCAAGAGCATCTTGTGGTTTAATGTGATCACTTATAATCTGAAGGCAGAAGTCTCAAGCAATTTGATTTACATGAAACCAGTCAGAAATAAATTTTATGGAGCTGGAGAACTCAGAAATGTCAAAATGCAGATGAATTGCCTCGAAGGAAAAGTGGCCTGGGAGTTGGGACTGGTACCCACACGTCCTCGTGGCTGGTCCAGAAGGCTCTTCAAGATGGAATTAATGAGTGGTACTGAGCAGGGAATGTGCCCAGATGGTGCTGCAGGCACAGGCTATTTCCTTTATCATTGTCTGCCAACTCCAGGTAAGTGAAGCTGATTGTGAACCCCAGGCACTTCCACATCTGATACCAGAGCCAGCAGCTCCAAGAGGAGTTTTATCTCATGGAGAGCAGGCAGAGACTGCTCACAAGGGCCTGGGGAGACACGACCCAGAGGGCAGGGCTGGATGGGAGATTGGGAATTGGGAATTGCTGGCTGGGAGGGTGGGCAGGGGCTGGGCTGGAATTGCCAGAGCAGCTGGGGCTGCCCCTGGATCCCTGGCAGTGCCCAAGGCCAGGCTGGACATTGGGGCTGGGAGCAGCCTGGGACAGTGGGAGGTGTCCCTGCCATGGCAGGGGTGGGGCTGGATGGGATTTTAGGTCCCTTCCACCCAAAGCATTCCAGGATTCCATGATACTGTTGAGATTCGCTCCCCTTTTCCCCGCAGCAGCAGGAAAAGCGGATTCCGACTGATTTCCCAGCAGGAAGCTTTGAGTGCAGTGCAGGGCGGAGCCCGAGGAGGGTGCAAGGAGTGTTTGGAGTGTTTCCTTCTCACATCCTGAGTTTTCAGTCCTGCAGGAGCTGCCAGCCCTGTGCTGTGCTGACGGGCTGGGCCCTCTCTCGCCTGTGACCTTAGGCAAGTCGTGTTTGCCACGGCCACGCTCCACGGAGCGACGGCAGAAATATGCAAAATAAATGTTATGAAAGCAACATGATTAAATTTTCTGACAGTGGTTGCCACGACGTTCAGAAATGCGTGAAATGAATGAGGCTTGTTCATGGCTTTGTTATCTCTGCCAGGTTGCCAGGGAGGGAGGGAGGGAGGGGAAAAGAAAAAATCCTGAAAATTAAAATAATTTTTCAATATGTTAGATAAATATCAGGGCTCTGGAAGAGGTGTGTGAGCAGGCATGAGAAACACTTCAATGAAAAAAGATGGAAAGCTTCATGGAAGGGCTGGCACGAGGCTGGCTGTGTGCAGGGAAGGGAGGCCGCTCGGATCCTGGCTCGGAGCTGCTGGGGACAGGCTGGGAGATCTTCCCAGCTGTGGTGATGCCGTGGATGTTCCATCATTCTGGCATTATCCCAGCCCTGGCAGTGCCCAAGGCCAGGCTGGACACTGGGGCTGGGAGCAGCCTGGGACAGTGGGAGGTGTCCCTGCCATGGCAGGGGTGGGATGGGTGGGATTGAAGGTCCCTTCCAGTCCAAATCATTCTGGGAGAAACCAGTCCATCTTCTCCATGAAGAAATATCCCAAAGTGGCCTGGGCTCCAATAACCTGAACATTTCAAGCCAAAAATTCTACTTCTTACTGCATCTCCATCGGGGTGGGGTTCTTGTACCCCCCTGTCCACACAGGGTCACAGAATCATCATACCAGGATGGTTTGGGTTAAAGGAACCTTAAATCCCATCCATCCCAGCCCTGCCATGGCAGGGACGCCTCCCACTGTGCCAGGCTGCTCCCAGCCCCAATGTCCAGCCTGGTCTTGGGCACTGCCAGGGATCCAGGGGCAGCCCCAGCTGCTCTGGCAATTCCAGCCCAGCCCCTGCCCACCCTCCCAGCCAGCAATTCCCAATTCCCAATCTCCCATCCAGCCCTGCCCTCTGGCACTGGGAAGCCGTTCCCTGGGTCCTGTCCCTCCAGGCCTTGTCCCCAGTCCCTCTCCAGCTCTCCTGGAGCCCCTTTAGGCCCTGCAAGGGGCTCTGAGCTCTCCCTGGATCCTTCTCCTCTCCAGGTGAACATTCCCAGCTCTCCCAGCCTGGCTCTGGAGCAGAGGGGCTCCAGCCCTGGAGCTCTCCTGTGCTCTGTGGGAAACAGAGGGAGCAGGAGCAGCTCCAAGCGGAGCCATTTCCCCTTCAGGCTCTGCACTGAGCACATCCAACCATGGTGCTCGGCTCTATTATTTCTTTCCCCATGAATTGCCTGCTCAAGCTCAAATGCATTAAAATTGAAAGTGAATTTTGAATGCAGCCCAATATTTTATCTGCAATCCTGTATCGTGTGTAATTTGCTTGGCCTGGAGCAGAGAAATTGCTCTTGTCGACTGCATTGAAAATGAGGCAAAGATAATGCCATGATTTTTTCTTTATTCTGGATGATGGATGCTAAGCTGGCTACAAACTTGTGGTTTTCATGTCCTCAGGAGCTGAGCCAGGGGTCTAAACTGCTCCGAGCACTGTCTGGGCACAGCCCAGGCACAGGGAGGATTTATGGGAACAGCACAAAGCCGCTGGGGCTGGTGGGCACCACCTGGACCAGCTTTGGACAGAGTTCTGGGAAGATCTTTTACTGGGAGAAGGCTCTTCCCCAGAGGGTGCTGGGCACTGCCCAGGCTCCCCAGGGAATGGGCACGGCCCCGAGGCTGCCAGAGCTCCAGGAGCGTTTGGACAGCGCTGCCAGGGATGCCCAGGGTGGGATTTGAGGTGTCTGGGCAGGGCCAGGGGCTGGGCTGGGTGATCCCTGTGGGTTCCTTTCCCACGCAGGATATTCCAGGATTCCGTGACACTGGCCATGATTGCAGGAGTCTGAAGACGCTGATCAGTGAGGTGGGAGGAGGGAAGGCAGTCACAGCCCAGCTCGGGGTGCCCTGTCTGTGCTGGCTGCCTCATTAGAATCGTTCAACAGCCCCAGCACTGACAGGGCGGGACTTCCCACGGGCAGGTTTTTGGAGTTTATGAAGATTTGTTTGCAAGGATCCGAATAAATCCTGAGGTGCTTCCCCCACTGGGCTCGGGCACAGCTCTTCAAACTCAGCACAAAGCCCCTGCTTGGTTTTGGGAGGATCCAACAGCGCAAACTGGGGTTACAGCAGCCTGTGCTGGTGCTAAGCTCCTCTTGGAAGGATCCCAGGCTCCAAGTGCAGCCCACGATCTGGAGAGCCAGGCTGGAATGGGCTTGGAGCAGCCTGGGACAGTGGGAGGTGTCCCTGCCATGGCAGGGGTGGCACTGGGTGGTCCCTCCCATCCCAAACCATCGCAGGACTCTGCGTTTCCTCCCAGCTGCACTGAGCTCTAAGGAGTTCTTTGTGCAGCGATTGAGAGGAGCTGATGGGGCCGAGCCCTGGGTCCAGGGGCAGCAGGGAGCTCAGCAGGGAGCAGGCTGGGTTTTGGGAGGGCAAGGCTGAATTCCTTCCCCACTCACAGCCCTGCTCTCCCCGGGGCACGTTTGCTGTGCACAGGGCTCTGATGGATCTCTCCGAGCCCCCGCGGTGCCCCAGGCGCTGGGAAATGGGCAGAAGTGTATTTGTGATGACGCTGGTAGCACACAACGCCTTTTAATGATCCCATAAAAGATTTAGGGGGAATGGAGATGAGGATGGGAAAGATGCAAATCTCAGGCCCTGCAGATCTCTAATATTGCTTTCCCTTTGGAAGGGAAATCACCACTAAATGTCCTCCACAGCTCACTGTGCTTTGCCAGGAGCTGGGTTCTGCTCCTTTTGCCGCTTCCTCGTGCACAGTTTCACTCCAAAAACGCAGGAAAATATCATTTACCCTTTCCTTCCTTGCCTCTTGCTCTGAGGTGGGAGGGACTGGGGCTGGACAGGGCTGGACTGGGCTGGACTCACACCGAGCCCTGTGGGATTCACCCCAAATAACTGCATTTAATCCCTGCTTCCCCTGGCCTGGGATCTGTTTTCCTCTGCCCTCCCTTGGATACTCATTGGGTGGTGCCCATTGGTTCGTTTGCAACTCGCCAGTGGCAGGGAATTCATGGAAATAGGTCGGATATCACAGGCGGAGCTGCAAGATCCTTTATGCTGTGCTGGAAGCAAAAGCTCTGGGGGTGATGGCAATTTTTGTTGATGCCTCATCGTGTAATGTTTGGGTTAATCCTGGAGTGTCTTTGGGGTTGCTGCTGTTGGGATCCCACCCTGCTCCGTCCCCTCCCTTGGGAGATGCTTCCTGCCCCTTTCAAGAGTAATTATTAATTCTGTTAGAGGAATTTTTAATTGGAATGCAAATCTCGAGCCAGTGCCTTCCCTCCAGTGAGACACTTCAGCATCTGGGGAGAAAAGCTCAGTTACCCTGACACTGCTGGTTTTGCACAGCTGATTAACCCTGGTCCCTTTCGCTCCAGAGGGAGCATTTCCATGGAATTCCATTGCTGCACACATCTCCCATTTAATCTGGCGTGGGACACATCAGCCTTGGCTTTTGGAGATGAGGGTAGAGCCTGCAGGGCATGGGAATGAGTTCTGAACACTTTTTTTTGGTCATTTGCTGCTCTAGGAGGGACAGGGTTGGAAGGAACACGGGAAGAGGAGCTGCATTTTCCATGGTTTGGCATGGAATTCTTGCAGGAGATGGAGCCCCTGCCTGGGACACTCTGCTCCTCCCAAACTGGCCTTTATTCCCCACATCCACCAGGGGATTTGATGGATGTGTCTGGTGGTGAGGGCTGAACCCAGCTCAGAGTGGATCTGGGGGAAGAGGTAACAACCAAATAGCCAAGGGCTGATCTGAGCAACCCAATCTGGGCTCCCACCTAAACCCCAGTGCTGGGGAAGGTCCGACTCCCGCCAGGTCTGGAAGAAAATCCCATCTTTATGGAATCGCAGAATCATGGAATTGTTTAGGCTGGAAAATCCCTGTAAGACCACGGAGTCCAACCATGCCCAGCACTGCCAGGGCCACACTGCCCCGTGTCCCCAAGTGCCACGTCCACTGGGCTCTGAAATCCCCCCAGGGATGGGGACTCCACCCCTAGCCCGGGCAGCTGTGCCAGGGCTGGACAGCCCCTTTTGGGAAGAAATTTTCCCAATATCCAACCTAAACCTCCCCTGGTGCAGCCTGATGCTGTTCCCTCTTGTCCTGTCCCTGCTCCCTGGGAGAAGGATCCTCCCTCCTGTTGGGGAGTCGAGCAGAGCCACAGGGTGCCCCTGAGCCCCCTTTTCTCCAGGCTGACCGAGCTGCCCATGAGCAGATCCCGACTTCCCTCTCCCAAGTGCATCCCTGCCCTCCTCCAATGGGAACTGTCACATTTTCCACCCAACAAGGCAGAGCACTTTGAGTTTTACCTGCAGCTAATTTGCATCTGTTTCACTGAACACATTTTGAAAGATTCTCTCATCCTGGAATGCCTCCAACAGCCTCTGTGGCAAACGTGATTTTCTCATTATTGCCAGGTTTTTGTTAAGAAGTGATGACAAAAAAGGAAGACAAAGCTTTCAGGTTGGATTGGCCCCTGCTCCAGGCTGTTCTGGGTGTTTTGTCACCTCGTCTCCCATGGGGGACGTGGGGAGTGGGGGTCCTCTGACAGCCACCATGGACACGCAGTGGTGTGGACAGGGATGGGAAAAAAGGAGAAAAAGGAGAAGTAAAGATGGGTGTGAACAAACAGGGCACGGTTCTGTGCCGGGGACGCCAACCACAGCCCGGGGAGCCACGGGGGCTGGGCACGGCCACGGCCCGGAGCCACCTCCCGACATTTAAAGCCACCAGAATGAGGGGGAAGAGGGAGCCAGGGAGGAACAGCTCCTGCAGGGCACCGGGTGCTCTGCCCCGTGTTGATCTTCCTCCATTTGCTTTCATGAGCTGAGGCTGTTCCGTGCCCGTTCCATCCATAAATTTGACTTTCCCCGACAGTGCTGGCATCACCTTCTCCCAGGGAAGGACCACGCGGCGAGCTGGGGGAATATGCCAGAAAAAACAGGGAAAAGAATCCCAGCTGAGGTTGGAAAAACCCTCCCAGCCCATGGAGTCCCAGCTGTGCCCGATGCCCACCTTATCCCCAGCCCAGAGCTCTGAGTGCCACCTCCAGGAATTCCTTGGACACCTCCAGGGATGGGCACTCCAAAGCTCCCTGGGCAGCCCCTGCCAAGGCCTGAGCACCCTTTCCATGGGGAAATTCCTGCTGCTGTCCACCCTGAGCCTCCCCTGGCCCAGCCTGAGGCTGTTCCCTCTCCTCCTGTCCCTGTTCCCTGGAGAAGGGCAGCACAGGGGAAACACGGCAGTGCACACCGAGTAAAATTCAGCCTCTTTGCTCCCAAAGCCTTTTCCAGGGGCACCTGCTGCATTCCCAGGATGAATCCCAGCTGCCCCAGGGTCTGTAATGAGGTGTGTCCCAGGCTAAGGCGGGTTAGGGGCGATTACAGCTCCCACTGTGCTGCTGTAGCAGGGCTAATGATCTAAAGTGTTTATTTCATGCTCCATTTCTGCAACTAAATGGCTGCAATAGATAATGGGATTATCCCAGCCTTTTTGGGCTGCAGGCTGGCGGCCATAAGGAACACAGGACGTGTCATTATTAGGGGAGAAGTGCTGCTCAGGTATTTCGTGGTCATTAGGTGTTCAATCAGAACATTTATGTGTGGAGGAAACAAATAAACCGAGGAAAATGATTACTAAGGAGCTACTAGCACTTTACACAGTCATGTCAGCAACTCGCAGGAGTCGTCTCAGTAACTCCCGGGAATCTTTTGGGACTACAGTGAATGGATGCTCTGCCCACTCTCAAATACCTAAAGCCTTGGTACACTTCTCTCCTGATTCTGCCAGGACACACTCCTCAAGTTCTGTTCTTCTCCTGGGTGATTTATGGCCCATTCCAATGGAAATGATTCCATGAATCTCCTGGCTCCCTGCAGACTCCCAGGACTGACTCAGGGTTTGGGTACCTCTGAGTCACTGCTGATGTCCTTGGCACATTTATGGTGAAGAGGCCCAGGAATTGCAGCTGCCACACTCTGCTAAGTGGGGATTTTCTCCCTCCAGCTCAGATTTCAGGCTGGGAGAGGGTGGAACAGCCCCTGGAGAGGGGGGTGGTGTCCCAAGCCTGGCACTGTTGAAGGGACATTGGGATAATCACAGAATCCTGGAATATCCCGAGCTGGAAGGGACCCACAAGGATTGTCCAGTCCAACTCCTGCCCTGCACAGGACATCCAAAAAATCCCCTGTGAGACCTTAAGAACTTCGGGCAGCCCTGAGGGGCTCAGAGAGTTTGGAGCAGGAGATCAATGTAGAATCCCAGAATCCTGGAATGGTTTGGGATGGGAAGGGACCTTAAATCCCACCCAGTGCCACCCCTGCCATGGGCAGGGACACCTCCCACTGTCCCAGGCTGCTCCAAGCTCTGTCCAACCTGGCCAGGGACCTGTAGGTCCCTTCCAACTGAAATATTCTATTAAATATTAAATATAAAATGCACATATAAAATAAATTAAAGACACTAATATATATATATATATATAAAATATGTACATTTGGGGTAGCTTTCCATTTTTCCATCCCAGTCTATGTAAAATGTGCATCCAGCACATCCTGATTTTACCTGCACAAACTGGGGCCTACGTGCACCTTATCCTCTGGGAATCCATATCCAGTATTTCCCATTTCAGTGTAGAGGGCAGCTGTGGGACTGAGGAGAGCCCTCAGCACTGAGTGAACACAGGAAACTCTCCCAGCCATCCAAGAGGGAAAGGGCCCTTATTCCCTTATTCTGACTTGTGGAAGTGCTCCTTTGACCTTCAGCCTCTTGGCTGAACCCTCCTGGATCAGCTCTCCATGGGTCTGTGTGTAACCAGCTGGGAAAACAATACCAGAAAATACCTTTTCTTCTGCTTTGCTGGTTTTCCCAATCCCTGCACGCTCTGCTTTCATTCACAGGAAAACTCCCAGCGAGTTCCTTGGGAGTGGGGAGGCAAATCCCACCTGGGAGGGTGGTAAATCCCAGCTAGAAAGGGTGGTAAATCCCTGTTGGAAGGGTGGTAAATCCCTGCTGGAAGTGGGGTAAATCCCAGCTGTGAGGGTGGCAAATCCCTGCTGTGAGGGTGGCAAATCCCTGTTAGAAAGGGTGGTAAATCCCTGTTGGGAGGGTGGTAAATCCCTGTTGGAAAGGGTGGCAAATCCCAGCTGGAAAAGGTGGTAAATCCCTGTTGGAAGGGTGGTAAATCCCTGCTGGAAGTGGGGTAAATCCCAGCTGTGAGGGTGGCAAATCCCTGCTGTGAGGGTGGTAAATCCCTGTTGGAAAGGGTGGTAAATCCCAGCTGGAAAGGGTGGTAAATCCCTGTTGGGAGGGTGGTAAAACCAGCCCCAAACCAGCCCCCAAACCAGCCCCTAAACCCTCTGCCCCGCTGGCACTGGGAGCAGTCCCAATCTCCTGATGGGAGCACGGGCTGGGGCTCAGCACCCACTCCTGGTCTGTCCCTGTGCTGCCCTTTCCAGCTCCCCCAGCTCTACCCCAGCCCCTGCGTGGCACAAAGAGCTTCTGCGGCTCCTTGGGGATTTGCAGTCTTGGAGCCAGCCCCACTTCCACGGAGAGCGTGCCAGAAAGATTGGATCTGTCCTGGGTTCCCACAGCTCTGGCCGGGAATGGGCACACTCCATCCTCGGGAGACCAGCAGGGCTGGTGTCCAGGGTTGCAGTGTGTTCTATTACCATCCCCATGAGCTGTTGGAACCAGGTGGGGCAGGGTTTCCTTGCCCCCTCCCACCGGACCATCTTCTGTTAATGGCCCATCCATGCCCTGCCTATGACTCCCAGATAACTCCCTCCGGACCATCTTCTCTTAATGAGCCCATCAACACTCGGCCTCATGACTCATTACCCCATTGCTCATTACCCCATTGTGAGATGCTCCACCCAGAGGGAGGAACCAAGCATCCCATCGTGGATATAATCTGGGACTCTGAACACCACAGAGAACCCTTCCCACTGGATTTCCAGAGGACAGGAGCTACACAGCCACCACTGGACCTTCTGAGGAAGAGCAGACCCTTTTTCTACAGGATCACCGCTTCAGAGGACTGCAGCCACCATTCTACCAGACTGCTACCACCCCCCTGCCTAACAGGGACTCAGGTTGTACCTTGGCTCTGTCAGTTTGAACCAGTGTTTTCTTTTAGTTTTTTCCTTTTCTTTAATTTCCCCATTAAATTGTTATTCTGACTTGGTGCCTCCCACTGGTTTGTTTTCAAACTAGTACAGCTGGGACATACTCCTGGCACTTTTAATTCATCTTCCCTGTGCTGCAAGCCCCGAGCTGGACACACAGAAGCACTTTTACCCCAGGTTCTCTGTGCTGTGCTCAGGGTTCATGGCCCTTCCTGCTTTGTTGCTGATCCGCCCGAGGATGATGGGAGGAAAGGGGGTTTGAGGTGCTGCTCAGGCTGGTTTGTAGCTGAAAAATGAGGAGAGTGTTCCCCAGCACGTCTGGTGGAAGTTTTCACCCCGCTTTTCATGATCTTCCAACATGCTGGGCTGTGTCTTTGAGATTTAGGGTGTTTTATTGCCATTTTTCTCGCTCTGCTCTGAAAGCTCAGGCATTTCTTGCTGGGGAAGAGTTGTCTGTGACTTATTCCAGTGAAAACTGAAGTGATTATTTACCTAACGCTTTCAAAACCACCCTTTGCTTTTCAGACAGGTGCTGGTGATCCCAGGCTCCTGTGCTTGTGAAATTAAATCACTGATTCTTTCCAGTTTGAATGGAATTTTGTTGGAACATTTCTTGCAGTTATAATTTAATCTTTCTTTCCTTTCACAGAATGATTTGATTTTGCCCAAATCAGGCATCAGATTAATCTGAAATAATGTTCCAACAGCTTGACTTGTACAGAAAAAAGCCGTGACAGATCTTGTGCTCCTCCTGGAGCAGCCTTTTCCATCACACAACCGCCAGAGAGTTGGAGAGGTGGTCTGGGGAGCTCCCTGAGTTCTCAGCAGGGAGAGTTTTTCCAGTCACTGTGGGCTTTGCACAAAATCGTGGAATCATGGAATGGGACTAAAATCCCAGTCAGCCCCACCCCTGCCATGGCAGGGACACCTCCCACTGTCCCAGGCTGCTCCAAGCCCCAATGTCCAGCCTGGCCTTGGGCACTGCCAGGGATCCACAGCTGCTCTGGGTAACACTGATGGATGAAATCATGTCAGGCTAAAACCCCCTCCAGAAGGATTTTGTTTTAGGAACACGTCCCATACACCTGGAGGGTGAAGAGGACTTTCCTTGTGGTGTGTCCAAGCCCAGGTGGGGTCTCAGGGCAGGGCTTGAGGAGGTGCAAGAAAATGAATTTTCATCTCCCAGCTGATGTTCACTGCAGTGATATTTTAATACAATTATCTGGAAAAAAATGCAAACTGAATTTTCCAACATGAATTGTCCGGAACAGATAAAGCTGCTCAGATTTTGGGGCAGGAGGGTGCTGGGGGGGCTCTGCTGTGTCCTCCTGGCTGTGTCTGCAAGAGAAGGTTAAAATCACTGTCAGGGCGTTCTTTCCTCAGTGCCATGGGTAAACAACCCCTTGATCCTTTTGGAAGATTTGTATTTCCAGATCTCAACTTTCCCGAGATGTCTGCGAGTGAGGAAAATGTCACAGAAAGTGTTTCTTCCCTTTCACCCCTCACTAATCACCACACTCAGAAGAACATGTTGTCAAATAGCAGATGGTGCATTATTCTAGAAATAACTGATCAACATATGTTTACTTTAGACATGAAGGCTGTGCTTGAAACAGCCAGGAATGATTTCATGTATGGATGAAGAAATGCTGCTTTCAAAGGGCTCAGCTCCCAGAGGGCACAATTAGCACATTCTAACATGGAGTTGGAAATCAAAGTTCTGCGTCTCCACCTGATTTCCACTTGTTTGAGCCGGGGCCTGGCTTGTCAAAGGATTTCCTTTTGTACTGAACAATCATTTTGGGTTAGGAAAATTCCCTGTTCTTAATGTTATTTGGGCTCCATCTGCTCCTAAAAATCCAGGCACTGCATTCCTTCAGGGGGAGGAAGTGAATTGTCCATCACCAGCTGATGTGGATCCCTAAGAACTCATTGCAACTTGCCTTTGGTCCCACATAATTCCATTTATTAATTGAAAATATCAGCATGCCTGAAAAAAAAAGAAGCTTCCCTAATTTCGGGAGACTCATCAGCCTTGGCAGGGGCTGCCCAGGGAGGTTTGGAGTGCCCATCCCTGGAGGTGCCCAAGGAATTCCTGGAGGTGACACTCAGAGCTCTGGGCTGGGGACAAGGTGGGGCCGGGCATGGCTGGGACTCTGTGGCCTTGGGAACCTTTTCCAACCTCAGTGATCCTGTGTTTACGTGCTGGAATAATTAATTGAACCTGACTTTTCTTTTGCACTTGGAATTTTCCCCTCAAAAATCTGCCAAGCCTAATGTTGGAAAGAATAAAATTCACTCTGTACTGGAAAGCAAAGGTGCAGGACCAAGTCATCAATTAAAGAAAATAATTCATTTTCATTTTATAAATGGACAAGCTTCGTTTACAGGGGAGACAGAGGGATGAGTCTGTGTGAGCAACACCAGCGTTTTCCACAGGAACACCAAGCCATGGCTCTGATTTTTGTGGGATCCTGCAGCTCCTGTGCTGCTCAAAGCCTGATCCCACCCCTGTGTTCCTGGCTGGAATGATCCACCCTGGGATAGTGGAGAGTTATCACAGCAACAGCTCCCTGGGAGAACACAACCTTTGAGGGATATTTCCAGCAGGGATCCTGCAAAAGCCGTGTTCTCACACAGAGAGCAGGAAAAAAATGCAGGAAAACTTGAAGAAGACAAAAAAATCTGGAGGTTTTTCCTCCAGCATTTCATCCCAGCTGCTCAGAATCCAAAGGCAATGGCATCATCTAATATCCACCAACAGATCTGTTTTCCCTGCATTTGTCCACACCTTTGGAAACTCCTCATGATTTGGTTTCTCCAATACTCTGTGGAGGAGTGAATTCCACAGCCTAATTATGTACCTTAATTAACTCCCCCCTAAGCTTTATTTTCAGCTCAGTGCCTGATAATTCCACAGGATCACCTCTAACCTGGGGAAGGAGGAGTTGTTCTCCCTCTGCCCTGTCCCATCCCATTCCCAGAGGGTTTCTTTTCCGGGCTGGCCTTTCCAGGCCACTTCCAGGCCTTTGCTCCATTTTCCTCCTTTCTGGAGCTCCAGACCAACTCAGCACTGCCCAGGCCATCACTAAAACGTCTCTGGGATGCCAAACTGGGATTTCCCAGTAAAAATGCAGCGGGATTTTGTCTTTGAGCAGTGGTTGGGTTGGAACAGATCAAGCCTGGGAGCCCAAATCCCTGGGGAAAGGGCCTAGAGAGGCAAACAGATGCTGGGCTGTTCTGCTCGATCAGTACCAATATCGGGATCCTCTTCTGCTCCACAGAACAGAGCGGGGGCTGATCTTTATTAATCATCCCGAAGATGCTCCGTGTGCAAACCTGACAGCCTTTCCAGATGATTTTACAAAATATGTTCAGCAAAAATCCCAAACCCAACCATCCAAACAGCCTCAACCATCCCTGTCCAATCCAGGCAGGTGGGGATTTCTCCTGGGTGAGAGCCCAAGGGGCTGCCTCCAACGTTCAATTTCACTTTCTTGGCAGGGAATTATTGCAATTTAGAGAACTTTTACCTTGGAGTTTTTTCATGAGGAGACGAGAAAAATTGATACTATTGTTGTCTTGAACAACATTTCAGAGTGATTGGTGGATATTTTTATGTATTTATATATTTTTTTATTATTATTTATATATTTATTTTTTTTAAATTATATTTATATATTAAAATACTTTTATATTTGTTAGATATTTATATATATATAATATATATATAATTTTTATCTATATTATACACGTATCTGTATATACAGAGAAATCTAACTCTAACCTGATGCTGCTGGGGGTTAGAGAATCGTGGAATTGTTTAGGCTGGAAAAGCTCTCTGAGATCAAATCCAACCATTCCCCAGCACTGCCAAGGCCAGCACTCACCCACGTCCCCAGGCGCCACATCTGAGCAATGGCTGGGTGTTTCTCCACCGACCTCCTGCACAACCAAACTGCATCTGGAATCCAAAAGCTTGGGAAAAATGTACTTTGTTACAAGGAAATTCAAATCCAAAGATTCTTCTGAGGTTTGGAAGAAAATGCTGACGGCAAGCCCCACTTTTGCACGGACATGGATTTGTTCCTGTGTCAGGTGCTCAGCAGCCTTGGTGGCATCTGGTAAAGTGCCACTGGGGAAATAAATGTAGGAAAAGGGGCTGTGGTGTGGAAGGATTCTGAGAAGAGAGAATTTGGTTGCTCTCAGTCTGAATTTCAGTGACATTTGATGATTGTGAAGTTACATGGTCACAGCTGGATGGAAATAGGGACAGAGAAAGAACCAGAGAATCCTGGAATGGTTTGGGTGGAAGGGACCCTAAATCCCATCCCACCCCTGCCATGGCAGGGACACCTCCCACTGTGCCAGGCTGCTCCCAGCCCCAATGTCCAGCCTGGCCTTGGGCACTGCCAGGGATCCAGGGGCAGCCACAGCTGCCCTGGCAATTCCAGCCCAGCCAGGAATTCCCAATTCCCAATCTCCCATCCATCCCTGCCCTCTTGTGCTTTAAAACCCTCCCCTGTTTTTGCAGCTCCCTGGAAGGGTGAGGGTGGAGCATCCCCTCCTGTGCATGATCCTGCCATGGCTGCTGTGAGTTCCCAGGTGTTTTGTCCCAGCTGTGCCTTTGGCTCCAGGCAGGGCTCCTGGAGAGCTCCAGTTTCTGTCGGTACAGACCACAGCAGCCACAGCCCGCAGCTTTTACCTCCATAAGATTTCATTTCCTTCCTTGGGCACTTTTCCTTTCAGCAGCCCGTGTTCTTGTGCTGTTAATTCCCTAAAAATCTATTTTTACCCAGTGGTTGCATTATCCCTCTATTCATACGAGCTGATTTAGAACTAATAAAACCTTGATTATGTACCATGAACCAGGAGCGGGATTTCGTTTGTGCTGAGATCTGCCTGGAAATTTGTTTCCCCACTTCTTTCATCCAAATGATTTCTTTGTATCACCGCCGCAAAGGATGCTCTCTGCTGTCTGAGCAATCATATTTAACTGTGACAGAGCAAATTAAAAAGGGATTTTCGGGCATCCACACAGCACAAATGAGGCTCACAGTTCATCTATGTCTTTGTAGGCAGCCACGGGGTGCTCAATATTTTTATTTGAAATTATGCACGTACGAGTGTGAGATGGTTATTGGCTCAGGAATTACAGTTCCCCCTCAGCTGCAGGCTGGGAGAAGCCAACCCTGCTGGAATCCTGGAGCGGAGGTTTTGCTGGAACGAGCTGAGCAAAACAAAGCCGGGCGAAGAGTGAGGTTTTTAAGAGCTGAATTAATTTTGTAATTAGGAAATTATGAGAAAAAGACAATGGTTTATTAATGGGGGATCTGGGAATGCTGGGAGCTGGGAACAGGGAGGGGCGGGGTGGGGCAATGGGGGCGGTGAGAAGGGAATGTGGAGGGCATGGAGGGCACTGGGGCTATCCAGAAAAACAATGTGGAGTGAGACTTGCACTGGGCATGAAGAAATATATTCCATCCCATCCCATTCCATCCCATTCCCTTTCACTCCATCCCATCCCATTCCATCCCATATAGAATTCCAGACTGGTTTGGGTTGGAAGGGACCTTCAATCCCATCCCATTCCCACCCCCTGCCATGGCAGGGACACCTCCCACTGTCCCAGGCTGCTCCCAGCCCCAATGTCCAGCCTGGCCTTGGGCACTGCCAGGGATCCAGGGGCAGCCCCAGCTGCTCTGGGCACCCTGTGCCAGGGCCTGCCCCCCTCATAGCAAAAACCTCCTCCCTGTATCTGAAATAAATCAACCCTTCTTCTAGAAATTGTCCTTTCCCTTGCTCTGGTTTCCCTCCACCTCTCTCCGTGATCCTGCAGGATTTTGTCCTTTCCTGAGGCCCCACTTCCCAACCCCTGAGGTGCTGGGAGCTCCCTCTGCTTGCACCACCGCCTTTCACGGGCGGCTCTGGATCCAAAGCAAACCCATCACACTTGAAAACACAAACCCTAAAGATTTACACTCCGGAAAGAAAACAGGACATCCCAGGAGCTCCAGCAGGGTTTTTAGATCCCACCACTTCAAGCCAATTTCAGGAACACTGGCAGCCTTTGGACTCCATTTCAGACACTTAGTTGTGGTTTTATGTCTGATTTATTTCTGAAGGGCTACACAGCGCTTTTGGTTTCTTCCCTTGAACCTGGAGTTTTATGTTTTTATGGATTTTAAAGGAAATTTACAGCAGCACTAAGGCACTGCTTTTTGAAGCAGGGGATTCAGGGAGAAGTGAGCATAAAGTGGAGTTTGTGCTGGAAATCTGCATCTTCCTCTCCAGTGCGAGTCCATTTGATGTTCTGAAGTGCTACAAAAGACAAAATGCTCAAAACCTGCAGCAGGAGATGAAAGCAGCTGGGAAGATTTACAAATCTGAAATAGAAATTGCACGACAAAAGACAAAAGGATTCCTTAGTGAGGGTTCCCAGCTCCCTGGGTCACTGCCAACCTCCCAGCCCCACCAAGAGCTCCCCTGATCCCACAGCTTCCAGCTGAGTTCTCCCTGTCCAAGGCACGTTGCTCCAGTTACTGAGCGATTATTGGGGCTTTGAGGGTCCCAGGTGTGTTTGGGAGCCAGTGCTTCCATCCTTCTCCCTGGAAATCATCACCTTTTCAAACAATGGCAGTGCCTCAGCAGCCTCCTGGGCATTCCTTCCCCAAATGCTGGTGGAAAGAAGAGCCTTGAGGGGTTTCAGACGGAGAGCACAGAGGGTTGGTGTTTATCCGAGCAGTTTGCTGCCGGAACTGTTGCCATTTTCCAGCCCCTCCTGTGCTCCTGGCCCTTCATCCGGGGTGGGAAGCACCAACCCACCTGCACAGACACCACAGGGCCTTAAAGAAATCAGCAGCTCCTGGGCCAAGGCTCTTCCAGCTGCAAAGGTGGAAAAGGGTGAAGGCCCCAGATTCCAGAGGTTCAAGTTGGATGGGGTTTGGAGCAACCTCATCCATGGAAGGGGGCCCTGCCCATGGCAGGGGTGGCACTGGGTGGGCCCTAAGGCCCCTTCCCACCATTCCATTCTGGGATTCTGTGATAGGCCCGGCTCTGTATCCACTGGCATTCATCCCTTGATTCTGCATTCCCATTTTAATTTTCCTGGGTGGCTCAAAAACTGTGGAGGGATTTCAGAGGGATGGGGCTGCACCTACTCAGCTCTTCCCCAGGGCAGCATTATCCCAGAGTTCCCATCTTCCCTTTGCTCCTTCCTCCATCTGAATGTCCCCTTTGGATGGGGATGTGTCCCTGGGACAGCACATCAGCACAGCAGATGCAGCTGTGCCCAGGGATGGGATGGCATGGGATGGGATGGGATGGGATGGGATGGACCCAGCCCACACAGCAGAGGGTGCAGGTGTGGATAAATCCAGCACTGACTGCATTTCCTGCTTGACAAAGAACAGGAAGACTTGTTTTGGAAACAACTGGAAAAGTTTAAAGCCGAAGTTCCTCTTTGAGAACAATGTTCTCACTTATCTCCTGGAGCCTCGCAGGTATCAGCACTCTGCTGAGAGATAAGGACACTGGATGCCTCCACCTGGCACTGGGAGGTGACAGACGAGGTGACACAACCTGCTCACCACTTCCCTGATGCTTTTCCTTCTCTTTTTCCCTCCCCAAGCCACCTCTGGAGCAGAGAAACATCAAGGAAAATCTGTGTCCAGTGGCCACACACTCAAAATACACAAAGCAGCTCCGAACCAGCAAAGGGAGCTGGGCACTTTGGGAAAATCCCCTGTGTTTTCTGTGGGATGATGTGTGCTGGGGTATCTCCTGGTGATTTGCTTTCAAAGCGAGGAACTCGGGCTCAGCCAAATCAGGAGGGATGGATGCAAGTCCCCGTGGGCTTTTCCTTGGCAGCTGGCACCCGGAGCATGTTCCCTGTGATCTGAGGCTCTCCAGCTGCAGTGGAAATGGGACTGGAAAGGGAGATGTTTGCAGGAGAGGGGAGGGTGAGTTGTGTCAGGGTAAAACACCCAGGATGGTGAATCCCTGCTGGTCCTACAAAAGCTCTCTGGAAATACCTTGGCTTCTCCGAGCACCCCAATCCCTCTGAGCTGATGGAGCAGGTGCAGCACATTCCAAATTCCTGACCCTCAGGAGCTCTGTGCAGGAGGAATTGCTCATCCTGGTGAGTCTGAGCTGTTGGTTTGATGCTGGCCAGGAGCTGAGTGTTCATGTTGATGGGGATGAACAGAAATACCTGTTCAGGCTTCAGAGCTGTGCCTCAGCAACCTCTCAGCTGTGGGACAAGGGTGAAATTAATGTAATTTTAAATGCTTGGAATGATTTTATATTTTTCCTCTGAAACAGCTTTTAAAAAACTGTGTTTTTCTAAAAATGCCCTGAATCTGGAGGGTCACTCCTTTTATTAAATCCGTCTGCCACGAGGGCCAAAAATTTGTACTAAACTAGCCAAATAAAAAGCCAATCACTCATTAACAGCTAGAGTAGGAATTTTCTGTTCCTTCTTCTGCTCAGGCGAGCTCAGGGAGACAGTTCTGGAAGGGCCTTGATGAACCCAGAGTGACAAGGGGCAGGATGAGGAGAATGTGTTTACCTGGACACATCTGGGAGCACAGAGCCAGGGAAAGGGACCTCAGCTATGGCCTGGGGGTGGGCTGAGAGTAAATCCATGTGCAGGACAGCTCTGTGCTAGGAGAGGAGTTTAACCTGCAGGTGATGGAGATGGAGAGGAAGCATCCAGAGAAATGGGTGAGCAATTTTGGAGGAGTGAAATCCCCTCAGGACTCCAGCTGTGGAGCTGCCCTGTGTTTTGGAGTGGGAATAGGGCAGGACTGTGGTGTGGGAGAGTGTGGGAATGCCCTGTGGATCAGGGATGAGGAGAAATTGAGGTGCCTGTGGAAGGGGACAGCCAAGGAAGGGTTGTTTCAGTCTGTGGGTCTGGTGTTTGCTTGTGGAAATCATTTTCTGCCCTTAATTCCTGAGGTGCCACCAAGTTAAAGCTGGTAACTTACTGGCCTGCTGCATTTATTTCAATTAAAACCAGGAACTCAGCTCTGTTTTAGTGAGGCTTAAAGGGATGGGAATGATCTGTCCCCGTTTCCTTGGAAAACAGCACTCATCCAACGGCACATCAAACCTCCCCAGATCCGTAGCAGAATAACAAACAATTTGTTTGCAGAGCAGGCTTTGGAGCTGATTGTTGTAATTGAGGATGCAGCGGAGCTTTTGCCAATTTCTCGGGCTCCTGCAATTTCCTCCCAGGAGCTGATTGCCAGCGAGAGCCGTGGCACCTTCATTAGCGCCTCCTGAACTTTCCAGGGAGCTGGGAAAGCAATTGCTGCGTGTTGGAGCAGGGAGGGAGGAGCTTTGTTTGCTGTCAGAATTCCAGACACTGGCCCAGCACTGAGGATGGGAATTGGGTTTTTTTTTCAGCTCCTGTTCCTGAACTCGGCCCGAGTGCAAAATCCCAAATGCACCTGCACACTCTAAATCAGCACTGCCCCTGGAACAGCACACAGGGAATGGGCTCAGCTCCCCTGCCAGGCTGGGCAGGGCCTGGCAGCAGGAGGGACAGGGAAATGTGCCTCTGGGAAGGGCTTTGGGGGGGCCTGGAGGTGGCACTCAGAGCTCTGGGCTGGGGACAAGGAGGGCATCGGGCACAGCTTGGGCTCCATGGGCTGGGAGGGCTTTTCCAGCCTCAGGGATCCTGGGATTCTTAGAGGATGGGATGAGAATGCACTGCAGTTCACCACAAACATCAAACAAGGCTCTGTTTTTCCATCAGAGCCAGGTTTTCCAAGGCTGGATTCCTTGTCCTGACCATCTCCTTTAATCTGCTTGGCTTTCCCATCCTGGGTCAGGGATTTCATTCCTTGCCAACCTAAAGGATCCCGTGATTCCTCACTGGGCACTGAGGGAAGGTGGCTCAGCCTCTCTGCAGTGCTCCGAAGTGTTGCACTCATCAAGGCTGCTGAATAATTTAGGCAGATTTATTTCACTTTCGTGGTTCATTATCATTCCTTGGTTTCTCATCTCTCTGCCTCGCATTCTGGCCATGCACCAGACGATTATTCCTGGAGCCCGGGAGGTTCAGAGAGAGCCCCAGGCTGCTCCAAGGCCAGGGCTCTCCCCAGCTCTGCTGTTGATCCCTGCCCGTGGAAGGTGTCAGGATTAAGGAGAAGCACGGGGTGGGTGCCCAGCCCTCGCTGGCCCTTCCAAATTGTGTTTTGAACACAGGAATTTTCTGTGGTGCCAAAGAAACCGTTCCTGCCTCACTCAGGGGTGCCCTCGGTGCTCACCCACCCCATTTCTCCCCATCCTTGTGTTCCCCCTGGCTGCTGGATCCCTGTGGATGGAGGATCCGAGTGGAGGCAGGATCCCTGTGGATGCTGGAAGTGTTCACAGAGCGAGTGCTGCTTTTGGGGGACCCTGACCCCGCTGCCAGGGTGAGGAGCAGGGGCAGAGGCTCCTTTTCCCGGTCTGGAGCCCCAGCACCGCCGCTCCTGGAGCAGCACCAAGCCCTGCGTTCCCTCCTGCTCCTGCCTGGTGATGCCATGAAGATTTTTTGCCTTTTCTTTTATACCCCTGTTATACCTTTTACAACCTCTGTATTCTCAGTGCTTTTTGCCTCCACTCTTGGACTTGTTTGCTCAGCCAGGAGACTCAACATCTCAGAAGCTTCGTAGCTGGGGATCAGTGTGCCCCAGAGCCCAAGGTCCTCTCCAGAACACATTCTGTAACCTGAGATAGAACCATCCAGGGGAAGGCTCCTTGGAGAGGGGGCTCACTTGAGCCTCTCATTGGGGAATCTTTGATAGATCTGCTAATTAGTAACACCTCTAATGTGATACCAGATCTTTGGGGGACACTGGGCGGGGTGCATCTCGATGCATATGACCTGGACGTGTGCACCTAAGGATCCTTAAAATAAATACCAAGGTAAAATCCCTTTTCCCCTTCTAACCGTGTCTGACTCTTGATTTTAAGACCAGGAAAAGGCATCACTGGAGCCACGAGTCCCGTGCTGCTGTGCAGGGAGCAGCATTCCCTGCTCCAGAACTGTGGGAGAGCTGCTGGAGCACGGCACAGGGCTCCGCTGCGGCCACGGAGGGCTCTGCTGCTGCCCAAGGCACTGCTGGTGTGCCTTGGGGGCTGGGGATGCTCAGCTGGGTCAGTGTGGCCCTGGCAGTGCTGGGTGATGGTTGGACTCAATGGCCTGGGAGGGCTTTTCCAGCCTAAATGGTTCTCAGATTCCTGTGGTGGAGCAGGGGCTTTGTCCCAGTGGGACCCTGGAGCCCCAGAGCAGAGGGGGGTGAAGGATCCACCCCACAAACACGGTCCCGGTGTGCCCCACTCCTGCCCAGCCACCTCTGCCTTCTCCGGGGTGCACAGCTCCATGGGGCTGCTCCCCCTGCTTCCCTTGGGAATGGCTGGGCTCCGGGGATGAGCCATCGGTGAGTACAGGGAGGGCATTGGTGTGAGGAAAGAGCAGGGCCAGGGCACAGGGACCGGCTGCAGAGCCCGGGAAAAGAGATGCTCCTGCACCCTGGGACTGCAAACCCAGCAAGCTGTGCTGCTTCAGCACAGCCTCTCACAGAGATGTGAAACTACCGAGGTGTCAGGAAAACCTTCATTTAAAATCATAAACTCATGGAACGGTTTGGGTTGGGAAGGACCTTAAATCCCATCCCATCCCACCCCTGCCATAGCAGGGACACCTCCCACTGTCCCAGGCTGCTCCCAGCCCCAATGTCCAGCCTGGCCTTGGGCACTGCCAGGGATCCAGGGGCAGCCCCAGCTGCTCTGGGCACCCTGTGCCAGGGCCTGCCCACCCTGCCAGGGAAGAGCTTCTCTGTTGCTGCCTGTTCCGAGCTTCCCCTCCCCCCTCCCAAAGACATGTGCTCCGAGTTCCTTTGTTCCAAGCGCGGGCAAAGCCAAATGTAACTCAGACTCTTCAGCAGTGTCTGATTGGCCGCTCACCCCGGGTCCGCCCCCAGTCCTCCCCTTTCCCCTTCTCCTGATAAAGATGGTCGAGGGGAGGCGAACTCTCACTCAGCTCAGCGACTTTCCTGTGAACATCTCTGGTTGTCTGTCTCATTTGAAAGCTTCTAACTGCAGGGAATTGAGCGAGCAGGGAGCTCTATTTCTCCCTCTTTGCTTCTGCTGATGGTATTTGCTCTGCAGCTGATTCAGGTACCGATTTTAGAGCTACTAAAGTGCTAGATCGCCCTTGCTACCTCTCAAGGCTGCTCGAGGCTTTCTAAGGCATTGAAATACAAGCGCTAGCCGGTATAAAGCTGAAAAGATACCTTCCACATTCCTCCATTGCTAGTACACTTCTCCCTAATTTCTAATCTAAATCTGCCCTCCTTTGCTGTGTTTTTAGGGCAAGTCTCGGAGCTGTCCCTGGCACGCTGCCCCTTTCCCTCTGCAGACAGAAATCCCTCTCTTTCTGCCGCTCCTGAACCCACCCAAGTGTCATTTGGAAAGCTTCTCTCTCTCTTCTCTCTTATTTGTTAAATACTTTTCCAGGGTATTTATCTGCAGCATTAGAATGAGGAATTAATCCATGGAGGATCCTCCCTGCTGCGCCCTGGGGGGAAGTGTCTCTTGTAGGATTCAACCCTTGCCAGCACAGTCTGCATCTGCTGGGCTTGCTGAGGCTGTGGGATGAGCCCAGAGCCCCTGGAAGCACAGGGAGGTGTCCCAAACCACCTGGCAGCAGGAGCTCTGTGTGCACCCACTGCTGGTGATGTGCCAGGAACAGTGTCCTGCCCCAGGGAGGGGATCCCCAGCTCCGTGGGGTGAGCTGGCACCAAAGGGATCCCACAGGGGAGGAATTCTGGTGACTTTGATGGAGTCAGGGAGGGCTGGAGTGCTCTGGCTGCTTTGCTCAGGCACCTCGAGGTCACTGCTGAGCAGATCAGGGCAAACTCAGCTCCCAGCTCCAAGGAACAAACCGCTCCAGGGATCTCGGCCCGGGCACGAGCAGGGAGCAGGGCTGCAAGGCTGGGGAAGGCTTCCCAAAGGGAAAAAGCTCCTCACTGAGCATTCACATTGAACTTCCCAGCTTTCTGAATCCTCCATCTGCTGCTCCCAACTCCTCTGTGCTGCCTGTGGAGCAACAGAGAGAACCCTGCCCTGGCTGCCACCTCAGCACTCGCAGGGACACCTTTCCATGGGGATAAAGTGTCCTCAGCAGCTCTGCAGGAGTGCCAGGCACAATGAGCCCGTTCTATACAGTCTGAACACCTCAGAATCCATTCTGGGCTTGAATAAACGGTTCTGGTTGCTGCTGCAAGAGGCTTGAGCTCCTTAAAAATAAACCTCTGTTGTGTAATGGATTTCATTAACAGCACATCCAAGGGCTTGGCGAGTAATAAACTGTGTGACAGTGTTCTCACGAGGGAGTGAATGTGCTGAGGGCTCCTGCGTGCCTTTCTTTGTGTCCAGAGCTGGATTTGTTGTTAGCTGGGCCCTCCATGTCGGGGTGTATTGGATGTTCCTCCTCTGCTTCCGCTGGGAGTAGCTGGGCCAGAAGGCTGGGGCTGCTCCTGTAGCATCTGGGTCACTGGAGGGGACACAGCTCCTGAGAGACTCAAGAAAGTCTTATTTCCAAGTTTATTCATCTTAGATTGTAGAGAAACACACAAAATCCTGGAATGGTTTGGGTTGGAGGGACCTTAAATCCCACCCAGTGCCAGCCCTGCCATGGCAGGGACACCTCCCACTGTCCCAGGCTGCTCCCAGCCCCAGTGTCCAGCCTGGCCTTGGGCACTGCCAGGGATCCAGGGGCAGCCCCAGCTGCTCTGGGCACCCTGTGCCAGGGCCTTCCCACCCTCCCAGCCAGGAATTCCTTCCCAGTATCTTACAAGTCTTAATGATCTTATGAAAGACTTACAGCTGTAGTAAAGCCTTTGCAGACAAGTGATGGCTTCAGGAGGTGCCTTGTTGGCTGCTGGAAGGGGATGAGGTGGTGGCTCAGTCACGGGGCCAGTGGTGGTTTTTAATAAAATTTGTTATTGACACACCTGGGGACCAGACTCAGCCCCAAAACGTGGGGCTTGTGCAGGTGGTGGGAATTGGAGACTTCTCAGTCTCCCTCCTCCATGGTTCTTTGACGTTGAAAAGGGAGATTTTTGCATTCTGTTTGCTTGCCTGGGCTGTATCTCCCTGTCGTTGTGATACGCTCAGTTATCAGATAATAAATACCCATTGACCTCCTTGGGAGGCAGATGCAGCCCTGGCAGAGCAGCGATTCCCCCGAAGTTTCCTGGTGGAGCTGCTGGAGCCAGACCCTGCCCTGCTCCCCAGCCCATCCGGAGCCTCTGTGAGCAGCCACCCTGGAGCCCCAGAGCAGAGGGGGGTGAAGGATCCACCCCACAAACACGGTCCTGCTGTGCCCCACTCCTGCCCAGCCACCTCTGCCTTCTCCGGGGTCCCCCAAGCTTTATTTTCCAACAGCAAAACCAACAGAAATGCTGAAAGGTGACTCGAGAAAGCTATTTTTAGACATCCCTCTAACATTCCTGACCCCAAATTCCCGGGGCCTCGGGCATGTGGAGGTGTCCCTGCCTGCTTCCAGCTGGGAATGCCCCTTTATCTCATCCCACTGCAGCCTGGGGTCCGTAACTGCGGGAATGCTGGAGGGAGAAGGAAGCGGAGTGTGGAATAACGAGCCTTTCCTTGATGCCATGAAGATTTTTGCCTTTTCTTTTATACCCCTGTTATACCTTTTACAACCTCTGTATTCTCAGTGCTCTTTGCCTCCACTCTTGGACTTGTTTGTTCAGCCAGGAGACTCAACATCCCAGAAGCTTCGTAGCTGGGGATCAGTGTGCCCCAGAGCCCAAGGTCCTCTCCAGAACACATTCTGTAACCTGAGATAGAACCATCCAGGGGAAGGCTCCTTGGGGAGGGGGCTCACTTGAGCCTCTCATTGGGGAATCTTTGATAGATCTGCTAATTAGTAACACCTAGAATGCTATACCCAATGCTGGGGGGGACACTGACACACACTCTCGGTGGGGTGCATCTCGATGCATATGACCTGGGCGTGTGCACCTAAGGATCCTTAAAATAAATACCAAGGTAAAATCCCTTTTCCCCTTCTAACCGTGTCTGACTCTTGATTTTAAGACCAGGAAAAGGCATCACCTCAGCTTGCCTCCTTCCCTGTGGGGTCCAGATGCTCCTGTCCGAGCTGGGATGGATCCTGTCCGTGCCCTGCCGGTGCTGGCTGCTCGGTGCTGCTCTGGCAGGAGCCGGGAGCTTTTCCTGCTCCGAGTGAAACAGGAGCACATTTAACCCCCGCTTCGTGCTCCGGGCAGCGGTTATTAGTGAAACCCAGGCAGGTTTTGGCAGCATCCACTGGTACTTTGTGACTCTTTGTGTTTAACTAATGGCTTTTCTTTTCCCCCCCAAATTCCTGTGATTTTTGGAGGCTTCCACAAAGCCCAGGGCAGCAGTTTCTGGAACGGCCCGGCCTCATTAGGGTGATGCATGGGAACGTCCACACTAATGAGGAGTCCCGGGGAGAGGGAGACTTGGGGTTGTTCTTTCCCGGGGTTGCCACTTGAAACGAGAGCGGTTGCCAAGAGCAGGTGGTGCTTTTCGGGAGGGAGAGCAGGGAAGGGGCCAGGGGCTGTGGGGCTCCAGGGAAGCTGATTTGTGCAGGAGCAGAGCTTTTCCCTTGGCTTTTCCCGGGGTTTAACCTCAGCTGCCAAACAATCCCCCCCAAGCCTCTCACTCGCTCTCCCAGCAGGACGGGGAGAGATGTGGGAGGGTGGAAGTGAGAAAATCCGTGGGTTGAGATAGACAGCTCGGTAGGAAAAGCAAATCAAGGCATTAATTCCCTGCTTCCTGTGGTGCTCAGCCATCCCCTGGACAGCAGGGCTCCAGCACACGGCTTGGGAATGCAAACCCCAAATGTGCCCCGTCCCTGTCCCCCAGCTCCACGTGCTGGGCACAGTGTCCTGGGGGCTGGGACATCCCTTGGGAAAGTCGGGATCAGCTGTCCCAGCTGTGTCCCCCCAGCCCCTCGCTGTGGGGTGGGTGAGGAGCAGAGCAGGGCCTGACACATCCCTGGGGGTGCAGATCCCAAACACAGCCCCAGCTATTGGGAAGGAACAACCCCACAGCCCCAGCCCAGCCCCCCCATGGACCCCTTTGCTCTGCATCCAACCCCATTCCCCAGGTAGCGCTTCCCAACCCGTAATTAACTCCGGGCCCGTAATTTCTCCGTGTGGGTAGAGGAGCTGCTCAGCTCAGTGAGCACCAAAAATAGAGCTCAGTTCAACCCCCAGCCAGCTCACGAGCTCGGTTACATTAAATGTTTAATTAACAAATTTTCCCCGCGTTACTTATGGCTGTTTATTCATCTATTGCTGTGTTTCGTGAATGATCCCGAGCAGTCTGTGCTTGTTTTGGCATGTTTGTCATAAACCTTAAATTAGATTTTTTTTGTTGAGCGGGTGACATCAATGACTTTTTTTTTTTATTATTATTTATTTTGAAATGGGCTCTGGGAAAGGTTTTTCTTTCTTTCTCATTATAATGGAGCCATCCATTTCTTTTGAGGCATTGGCTGCATAAATCTAAAAGCTCTCAAAATGCCTCATTTCAGCTTTAATAGGCAGCTGGATTTTTTTGTGTGTGGGAAATACGAGAGATGTGGGATTGTGATTGCAGTGAGTGAGGGTGAGCAGAGCCACAGGTCCCCTGCAGGGATCTGCCACCAGCTGGGCTGGGGACATCCCTTCCCTCCCTCCCCATCCTCTGCTTGTCCCCAGGGCAGGACAGGGCCAGCCTTGGCCTCATACCAGGCAATTCCTTTGCTGTTTTGGAGGGCAGGGCTTGGGTTGTGGGTTTGGGTGTCAGCAGAGAAGATGAGGAGAGAGGGAGCTGCAGCTTGGTCCTTTTGGGGTGAAATTGGTGTCTTTATCTGCACCTGAGCCAAGGCCAGGCTGGATGGGCTTGGAGCACCCTGGGATGGTGGCAGGTGGCTCTGCCCATGGCAGGGCTGGAATGGGCGGGCTTGGACCCCCCTTGCAGCCCCCAGAATTATGATTATGGGGGAGTGCCCATCCCTGGAGGTGCCCAAGGAATTCCTGGAGGTGGCACTCAGAGCTCTGGGCTGGGGACAAGGTGGGCATCGGGCACAGCTTGGACTCCATGGGCTGGGAGGGCTTTTCCAGCCTCAGGGATTCTGTTATTCCATGGAATTTTTTGTTCCCCTTTCCTGCTGCTGTTGGTCTCTCCTGGAGCAGGTTTCCACCTGCAGGGAGAGGCCCTTGGATCTCTCTGGGTGCCAGGCGCAGAGCTGGGTGTCACTGCTGACCTGGAGGAGCTGCTCCTGTTCCGCCTCTCAAGGGCGCTTCCCACATCCCTGAGGTTTGCTCCCTGTTCCAGGGACTTCAGCTTGAACCTCTCCTCATGTGGATTTGGGACTACTGAAGCACCAGAATTTGGAGCTGCTGCCCATTCTTCATTTGGCAGGTTCAGCTTAGCACATTTATTTTTAATTGAATCTTTTTATTTTGTTTTATTTTATTTTAATTTTTATTTTATTTCAGTTTTGTATTTTCTTTTTAATTTCTTTTAAGTTTTTTTTAATTTATTGTTTTCATTTTATTTTTATTTTATTGTTTTTATTTTATTGTGTTCTTATTTTTATTTTATTGGGGGTTTTATTGTTTATTTTATTGTTAGTTTTTATATTTATTGTTTAAAATTTATTTTATTTTTTATTTCATTGGGGTTTTTTATTTTATATCTTCTTTTTTATTGTATTTTTAATTTCATTTTACATTTTTTACCTTATTTCATTTTATTTTCTTATTTAATTTAGTTTTATATTATATCTTTTATTTTATTATACCTTACCTAATTTTACTTTACCTTATTCGATACTATATTATTTTATTTGATATTATTTTAATTGAATGACATTATTTCATGTTACCTTATCTCATTTATTTTATCCGATTTTACCTCGGCAGATCACTAGCTGGCAGAACAACGAGATGGCTCCGATGAGAGATGATTTCCTTTTGCAGCTGCCCCTCTTGTGCCTCAGGAATGCTGCTGGAACTCTGCTTTCCATGGGAATGGGAGCGGGGGCTCCCCCCAGGGCACAGCAATCAGTGATTCCTCCTTCTTTTCCCAGTTCTGCCACTCCTGGCTCCCCTCTGGCAGTGGTGGGAGCTCAGGAGGGAGCGCCCCGAGCTCATCAAACCCTGCACTGATGGATAAACCTGGCTCTAATTTACATGGCTGGGCTAATTAAGTGGTACAAATTACCAGCCTTGGAAATTTCCACTGGCAGACAAAGCCATTTTTTCCTCTTGGCATCCTCTCGAGGGAAGAGGTTTTTGTGGGGAAGTGCAGAAGGAAGGGGCTGGATCTGGGGTCTCCCTGCCCAGGGAATGATGGAATTGGGAGCTGCAGGCCCCGGGGATGGGGCAGAGACCTGGCACAAATTAAATTGGCTGGGCAAGAAATCAGCTGAGGGCTGGGCAGAGCTGTGTCCCAAAGGAGTGTGACCAGTGCAGGGCTGCCGTGTTTGGTGGCTCTCGGGCCAGGCATCGGCCTGGAAAAGATTTTTATTATTATTATTATTATTATTATTATTATTATTATTATTATTATTATTTCACATTCCAAACCCACGCCGTGTTAAACTCACCCACTGTTCCAGGGTGTGCCAGGCACTGGAGTTGTCCCAGATGATTCTTGGGATGGGGTTGATTCCTACAAACTGAGAAACCCTTAATCCACCGTGGCACAAGGGGTGAGCTCTGCCCCCCTTCTGTGTCCAGAGGATACGGATTCATTTTCCTCTGGACTGGTTCCATCTGCTCGGAATCCCTGGGGTGGAAAACGAAAATCTCCTTCATCGCCTGGCTCCTTGCGCAGCATTCCCTGAGGGAACGGGTGCACCCGGCTCTGTGAGACCGGCTCTGTGCACCGGCTGTACCTCGGTGCTGGGATTTGGGATCCTTTCTGCTGCTCCAAGGGCCAGCAAACCCTGGGATCAGGATCCCAGGACACAGGGCGGTGACAGGACAGGTTCTCCAGCCCAGCCGCCCTGGGCGCTCCCCACACAAGCCGCGAGCTGCTGCCCGGTCGAGGCTGTACTTTCACTCACTTCGGAGCAGTAATTGCTCGTGTTAATGAGCTGTCTGATGATTAAAGGATCATCCCTGGCTCTGGGGCTGCTGCTGTGACTCGGGGCTGTCCCTGAGCTGCAGCCACGGACGGGGCGTGTGAGCTGATCCCGATCAGCCTCCCGGGGCTGGCCAGGATAATTAACAACCCCAAGCTTTTGGGTTCTGGAGCTCTTCAGATGAAAGCCAGCAGGAGAGAGGGATCAGCTCCTGATCCCAGCACTGTTCCCTGAGCACCCCGGAGGTTCTTGCCATGACACTGAACAGAGGGGTTCTGTCCTTAGGAGAGGCCACCTTGTCCCTGCTCTGCTCCAGAGCCACGGCCAGCTGGCAGGGCAGGGATGCCCCATCCCGTATTTTTGTATCCATCAGCAGGACTTTTCATATTATAGATGACCAGAGCAAACCACTCCTGGCTCTTCCTGAAATCTGGATATTTAACAGATCTGGAGGCAGATATTTAATGCAGGAAATTGAGTGGTGGTGATGTTCTCTTCCTCTTTATCCCATTACCTCTTTTCCTTTTATTTTCACCTGTTGTTTCCTGGCATTATGTGCAATGTTCTGTTCCAGAGCATTCCAATGGGATAAATGCAGATTATTTCTATTTGTAAAGTGGTTTTCCTTGTGTCCAGGAGGAATTGCATCTCCTCTGAGGTGCCCAGGGCCCAGCAGCGTCCCTCTGGCTGTGGCACAGCACAGGTGACACAATGTGACAACGCCTGTGACAAATAAACTGCTCCAAGCCTTTCTCAACAGCCCAGAGAATCAAAACCAACTTGAAATTCAAGCCTGGATGACTCTGCAGTGCCTCGTGAGGGCTGACAGGCAACACAGATCCTGTAATTCCAAGTACATCCTTTCCCGGGGTTCTGTGGATGCCGAGGGCCCCTCGGAGCTTGTCAGCCAGGGCAGTTCATTTCAAGGGATAACACTTCCTTCCTGGGACTGCAGTGCGTTTTATTCATGGGCTTGCTTCAGCAGATTTCTATTTTCAATGCTGCCAGCCTGGCTCCTGGTGCTTATTTGGGTTTTTATCCATGTGTACTGCACAGATAACACCGGAGTTCAGCTGCTTTCATTAGCAGGGCGAGGAGAGAGCCTGGGAGAGGCACAGCCTGAGCTCAGAAATGCTGAACTGGGGGTGGCCACAGACAGCTGGGGCCCTCCATGGTCATTTATTGATTTATTCCCTGCTCTCAGGATGGCAGGTGGATGTGGAATGTGCAGAACACATCAAACACGGCTAAGAGGGGGTGGGAAGAGGGGCTGCCCCTGGATCCCTGGCAGTGCCCAAGGCCAGGCTGGACATTGGGGCTGGGAGCAGCCTGGGACAGTGGGAGGTGTCCCTGCCATGGCAGGGCTGGGGCTGGGTGGGATTTAAGGTCCCTTCCATCCCAAACCATTCCAGAATTCCATGAAAACGCCGTCCCAAGCCCTGAGGTGGGAGGAGCTCAGGTGCTGAGCTGGCCCAGCAGCTTTGGTGTCCTCCTCATGTCCAGTTCAAGTTAATTCTGCCTAAACCAGACCCAAACTGAGCTTCTCCCGTGAGGAAAGGCTGAAAGTGGGGATTAACAGTTGGAGCCAAGCTGGAACTGGGAGGGGTGGGATTGCCTTGCAGAAATCCAGGGCTGGACACCAGGGAAGGATTTATCCTGAAGGATTTAAAGTGTCCCTGGATAAGTTCAGGCTGAGAAGCAGAAGAAAGTTTCTGACCTCCACTAAAATAAAGAACAGCTCCCGACAGGACAAGAAGGGGAAAATGATGGGTTTGTTTGAAGTTCAGCAGTTTATGGAAACAATCCCAGGATGTGGTCCCGTGGGAATACATGAAATGTTCTGGATGGATCCTTCTCCTTCTCACCGGGGATTGACAGGGCAGGAACAGCCACAGGGGCCTGGGGACATTCCAACCCCTCTTAATGACCCTCCATGCCCCAATTTAGCAAAATTTCCCAAAACTCCATATTTTAGTGAGTAATTGTTCTTAAAAGTAGCTGGCAGAGCAGTTAAAATAAACTCATCACTCCTCAATATTCCACTCCTTCTTCCTGGGCTTGTTTCCCCAGATTTGAACTTTATTCTGGGAATAATAAATAGACTTTGCTGCACATGAGCAGCGAAAATGTCGTATTAAAAGCAGCCTGAATATTTAACTGAAGTTTAAACTTGTCATTCAATGAGCTGATAATAAATGCCATAAGCTATTCAGCTTTCAAATTAAATCCCTGAGCAAATGTTTTGAGAGAAGGGGCTGATTTATCCCTGTGTACGACTTTATTTGCTGAGAAATTTCAATATTGAAGTCACAGCACTTCTGAAAAAAAGCCTTAAATCAAGATTTTCCATTGACAACTTAATCTGGTAGCAGAGGCTGATGAAGATAGGCTGGTATCTTGAATATTGAGTTATTTCCCAGGCTTCTATTTTTCTCCCTTGGAAATTTGCTTTGCCAACTGCCTAAAAAGTAATTTTTATTATGATGGGGTTTTATTTTCACATAATTTTGCAGATTATTTACTGGGAATGAGAGGAGAATGGGGTTTAAAGAGATGTGATGGACACATGATGGATACCTCTCCTGTTTGCTGGTTCTTCTGTTAGTTGTAGGTAATAAATTCCAACTTCCAAGGCAAAGGGAATTATCCAGGGAGGAGCAAACCCCAAGAACCCTCCCTGAGAGTCCCTCAGTGCCGCAGCTCCCAGCGGGGAGAGGAACATCTGGAGAAATCAGGCCAGTTCTGGATTCACATCTGCACTAAAAATATCTAAATCTGGTCCGATATTGGTGATTCTTCTCAAACTTCAGCTCCAGCTGGGCCAGGGCAGGCTCAGGGTGGACAGCAGCAGGAATTTCCCCATGGAAAGGGTGCTCAGGCCTTGGCAGGGGCTGCCCAGGGAGCTTTGGAGTGCCCATCCCTGGAGGTGTCCAAGGAGGGACTGGACGTTGGGCTGGGACAAGGTGGGCATCGGGCACAGCTGGGACTCGATGGTCCTGGAGGGGTTTCCAACCTCAAGGATTCCAGGATTCTGAGAGGATGGGACCGGAATCCACCGCAGTTCACTGCACACATCAGCCAAGGCTCTGGTTTTCCATCAGAGCCAGGATTTTCAAGGCTGGGTTCCCTGTCCTGACCCTCCTCTGTCCTGCCCAGCTCTCCCATCCCGGATCAGGAGCCGATGCCCTTCCCGCAGCCCGGGAGGCACAGGCTGCACGAATCCACCAGCAGCTGCGTTTCCAGGATCAGCAAACGACTGAGGGAGAGGAGAGGGAACAATTTATTAGCATTTCTTTTCCACAGGCAGCTGAGCCTGGGCACGCTCCTGCTCTGGGCTTATCCCATCAGATATGGGGACGCTCCTGAGCCGAAAGGTGAGTCCATGTCTGAAAGCACTGAAAGGAAGCTTAAAAACAGAGAAGTTCTGCCTCTCACCCCTCTAAAATTCCCAAGAAACGTGCTCAGAGCAGCTCATTGTGGAGCAGGCTGTGCAACACCCCGAGGTCCCTCCTGTTCCCAGTCTGTGTGCCACAGGATTAGAAAGAGACTCCATGTATAAATAGAGTGTAGAAAAGAGCACAGCAGGCTTAGAGCCTTGTTTTCAGTTCAGCAGGCTACAGCGATGAACAGCGCTGGTTCCTTTCTGCTCTGACAGCAGAAAAACACCTCAGCAGTGCTTTTCCCCTCCTGGAGTTGCTATTCCAGCTCCGGAGCCGCTGTGCAGCAGCAGGGAAGCTGCCCTGTGCTTCCCACTGCCCGTGGATCACCGTTCCCACCTGCAGAAGCCTCCCAGCAGCTGGCAGCTTTCCCTCGTGGCCCAGGACTATTCCAGTCTGTTCCCCACCCTGCATTTTGGTGGGACAGGGTCTGGATGCTGCAGCCAGACCCTGGGGAATGTCTGGGCTCAGGTGTCACCGTCAGCAAAGCTCCAGGGACGTCCCACGGCCGTTATTCTGATGGGGCTTGGGATTTATGGAATCACAGAATCGTTGAGGTTGGACAGTCCCTTTAAGATCACAGAGTCCAGCCCCTCCCCAGCACTGCCAGGGCCACACTGCCCCATGTCCCCAGATGCCACATCCACAGGGCTTCGAAATCCCTGCAGGGATGGGGACTCCACCCCTGCCCTGGGCAGCTGTGCCAGGCTGGACAGCCCTTTCCAGGAGGGAATTTTCCCTGATATCCAACCTGAGCCTCCCCCGGCTTTTATTTATTTTATCTCTTTTGATGTTGTTTCCATGTCTGAAGCACGGTGGCCTTTGGGAGAGCCTGAGATGGGCCTCGTTGTCCATCCCCACGGCAATTCAGAGCCATCAGTTCATCACCCTTCCCAAAATTCAGACTTTTAACAGGCATTGAATTCCTTCAGGAGCCTTGTGGGTCTCTGGAGTTTGCAGATCTGGAAGCTGGACCTGCGGCCACCTCGCTGGCTGAAGGCTCTGTGTCCAGAGCTGGGGCACTGCCATGTGCTGCCCACTCCTGTCCTGCTCCACACTTCCCACGAATTTATCTAAACGTGGAGAAAACCCTGATTCCTGATTGCCTCAGCGAGGCACAAATCAAACCCAGCCATGCACCAGTAAATAGGAAATTGATTTCAGATTTCCCTCACACAGATTTGCCTCAGTTTCACCTCACGCAGGGGAGACGGAGCCTCGGATGGATTGGTGCCTACCAAGCAGCAAAGCGGGACCTCCTGTGCTTCCAGGAGAGGTGCCCAGCCTTGGGGAGCCTGAATTATCCAGGAGGCAAAGCAGAGGTGGAGGGAAATTCTGGGGTTTGGTGCTTCAAGCAGGAATGTTTGGAAGATGGAAACCAGGACTGTTCCAACAGCTTGGAACTCGCGACAGGAGCTGCGATGCCAGGAAGGGTGTGCCCAGCCAGGAGGGGGCTGCAGGGCCACCTCAGCTTGTTGTGGCACTCGGGGACACGGCAGTGCTGGGGAACAGCTGGGCCTGGTGCTCTCAGAGAGCTTTTCCAGCCCCAAAGATTCCAGGATCCAGGATCTGTCACCGAGCACCAGCCTCCGTGTCCGTGTTGGACACTCCGAGAGTCCCAGGGCACGTTCAGTGTGCGCTGGAGTGCTGGGAGCAGCCAAGAGACAATTAGAAACATTTTAAACAACTGATTTTCCTTCTAATAACTTCTGGCATGAGCAGTAACCTGCTCCGTGAGCAGACCCAGGCAGCTCAGAGCTGTATTTCCATTTTAACGTGCGCTGCTCTCCAGGTGAGTTAATAGAGGCTTTCTGGAATGACCTAAATAAAACCTCCATCCCTCATGCCTGTGAGCACTCGGGGTTTCAGATTTCACCCAGGTTAGGTACAGGGAAATCAGCCAAGCCACAGCCCCCACACTCCCCACGTGCCCGTGTCACCGCTGCACGAGCAGGAGATGTTTTTACACAGCGGAACGGAGCAAACTGGAGGAGCAGGAACGATTCTATGAGAATTTCCTAAGTATTCTCCAGGTTCTCGCTGCCATTAGCTAATTTGAGCGGGATGGTTGCCATGGAGATGTGGAAGCAGCACGGATGGAGCCTCACGGATGGAGGGAGGAGAGAGCAGGGTGGGATTTATCCCAGTCCTGCTGCCAGTCCGTGTGTCACACACCCTGTGGGTGCACAGGGACCCCATGGACAGGGGCTGGGCCATCCTGACCCCCTGGTGTCCCACTGGGCACATCTCCAGTGTCCAACTGGGAATTGGGGCATCCTCAGCGCTGGGCTCCTCCGTGCTGCCTGCTGGAGGCAAAGGATCCATGGCAGGAGTGTGACTCCAGCAGGTCTGTCCTGCCTGGCCCTGGCAGTCCTGCAGGGAATCCCATCCCTGGGCTGCATGCTCCTGAGCAGCCCAAATTTCCTCCTTGTAGTGACCTCATCCCACTCTCCATCCCCGGAGGCACAGGGGGATGTGGATTTTGGCTTTAAGGAGTTGAGGTCGCAGCAGAGAAATGAGAACCTTCGGAGGCTGTGTGACCTCGAGCTCAGCTGGGCTGGTTTTGGTGTGTGAGGCCCAGCCTGGGTATCAGGAAAGGCCCTGGCTCCCAGCAGAGCCAGCAGAGGGAACTGGGGTGGGAATGTGTCCCTTAGGAACGGAAGGAGGATAAATATAGATGGGATATTGGGGAGAAATCCTTCCCTGGGAGGCTTGGAGGCCCTGGCACAGGGTGCCCAGAGCAGCTGGGGCTGCCCCTGGATCCCTGGCAGTGCCCAAGGCCAGGCTGGACATTGGGGCTGGGAGCAGCCTGGGACAGTGGGAGGTGTCCCTGCCATGGCAGGGGTGGGATGGGATGGGATTTAATATCCATTCCCATCCAAACCATTCTGGGATTCCATGGTTCTTTACCTGGCATTCAGACCCCCCTTTCCTGGGGATTCCCTGGAATTGTCATCAGGGGTGGCTGTGGAGGGACAGGGACTGTGGCAGAACCAGGCTGGGAGCTGTGGGTGAGGGCTCTGTGGGCAGAGGGAGCGATGTCCTGGGGCATCCATGGAATTCCAGGGCTGACGGGAGGTGAAGGGAGCCGGCACCTGCGGTCACCTGTCAGAAGCTGCTCCGCTCAAAGGAGCCAAGCTGGCGCTTCCATCTCTGCCGGGAGAGTGAAAAGGTCGCTGCACACGAGCTGCTCTGTCCTGGCCCGTCCCTGCGCGGGGCCAGCGCCACACTTGGTGACGTGGCTGCCACCCAGGGCCTGGCTGACAGCGCTGCTGGGATCATGCTCATCCCGGGTGGAAGGGATCCACACGGGCTCTGAGAGACAGCTCAGCCAGGCCAGTGCTCCCAGCACGTGCAGCTCCTGTGGCCACAGTGTCACAAACACCCCCAGGTGACACCAGGAATCAACCAGCAGCTCCGAGGAGTGGCTGTCCCTTGTCCCCACGGTCCTGTGGCTCCAGCTGTGCCGTGTGAGCGCGGCACCGCTCATTTGTTATTCCCCGCGATGGGCTGCAGGATGTCACAGCAAAGTGTCTGCAGCAGGCTGCAACAGGGAAAAGCAGATGGAAGCCAGAGCTGTGCTAATTAAGCTTGATAATAGAAATGTTAATTAAAAACCCCGAAGAGGAAAGGACATTCTGTAGTCTCCTGGTGCTCTCGAGTCACGCAGAAATGGCCAGCTGGAAGGAGCAGTTGGGCTCTGCTCTGAGCTCGGACCCCAAAGCCTCCCCGGGGATGGAGCAGGGTGGGAGCAGGAGCCACCCCAGGAGCTGAAGGAATTCTGCATTAGGGACACTGTGGGAAGGAAAGCCAGGCTGTCCTGAGAGGAATGCTCCATGCTCCAGGGAAATCTGTGAGCAAAGTGCTCCGCAGGCAAAGGGAACCTGGAAGGAGCAGCACCTCCATCCCAGCAGCTGCTGCTGCCCAGCCTCCTCCCGGCTCCTCCTGCTCCACTCCAGGCAGGATGTCCCCAGGCTGGAGGGGACAGCACCGTCCCCTTCTCACAGTGCACAGGGCTCGTGAGTCATCATCACAGCACACACCGAATTTTGTGCCAGATCGGCTGCTTAATTCCCTGTTTTCCATTCCCATTCCCTCTTTTTTTTCTGTCAGGAAAAGGTGGCACAAAGAGTTCTCGTTCTTCCCATCCCCTTTCCTGGGGACAGTCCTGCACGTCCCTCAGAGCCACTGGCGGTGTTGCAGTGGGTGTCACTGTGGGGGTTTCAGCGTGAGGGTCACAGAATCCCAGAGGGTTTGGGTTGGGAGGGACCTTAAATCCCATCCCATTCCAGCCCTCCCACTGTCCCAGGCTGCTCCCATCCCCAATGTCCAGCCTGGCCTTGGGCACTGCCAGGGATCCAGGGGCAGCCCCAGCTGCTCTGGCAATTCCAGCCCAGCCCCTCCCCACCCTCCCAGCCAGCAATTCCCAATTCCCAATCTCCCATCCAGCCCTGCCCTCTGGCACTGGGAAGCCATTCCCTGGCTCCTGTCCCTCCATGCCTTGTCCCCAGTCCCTCTCCAGGTCTCTTAAAATGTCCCAGGCCAGGTGGACATTGGGGCTGGGAGCAGCCTGGCACAGTGGGAGGTGTCCCTGCCATGGCAGGGGTGGGGCTGGGTAGGCTTTAATGTCCCTTCCAACTTAACATTCTGGGATTCCATGATTTTTTCCCAGCAGAAAATAGTCACTGTATTTAGCAGTGAATCAAATATTCAGCACGAGCAGAGCATGGGGAGAACCCGTCCCCCAGATGAAGCTGTTGGGTGGAATGGCAAACCCAGCTCCCAAGAGACTCCTTGTGAAGCAGCCGGCCCACAGGATTTGTTCCCTGTGTTAGGGATGATCCATGGCTCCCATTCCCATGAATAGGTATCCATAAAATATCTTTGTCAGCTGGGTTTTACTCGGAGTTAAATAAAATATTATAATTTATGATAGGCATCAACTTTACAGCATCCTGGGCTCCTCCAGAGCTGCCTGAACATCTGGGTTGCATAAACAACCCCATGGTTGGGATGAGGTGGCTTTTCAGCTTGGTTACAGCACACAGTGAGCTCTTCAGCTTTATGGGAACGCCATAAAAGCAGTGAGAGGAAACACCCAGACACAGCAAACGCCAGTTGTGGCTGAACTTTGTGAGAGAATGAATGTGTGTGGTTGGGCAGGTCAGGGGATGGATCCGGAGCTGGTCCAGCGAGGATGGAGGGCGGGTGAGCTCCTGTTGGGGTCGGGGGTTGTCTGGTGGGGGCTGGACCTACTGGAGAAGATTCCAGCATGGAGAGGGGATGGGTGGAGGCTGAGGGAGTGCAAGGATGAGGGGCAGGAACAACAGGTTCTGCTTCACCTCAGATCCTGTGTCCAGCTCTGGGCTCCTCGTGCTGAGAGAGACATGGAGGGGCTGGGGCAGGGCAGGGAACGGAGCTGGGAAGGGTCTGGAGCCCCAGGAGAGGCTGAGGGAGCTGGGAAAGGGGCTCAGGCTGGAGCAAAGGAGGCTCAGGGGGGACCTTGTGGCTCTGCACAAGTCCCTGACAGGAGGGGGCAGCCGGGGGGGTCGGGCTCTGCTGCCAGGGAACAGGGACAGGAGGAGAGGGAACGGCCTCAGGCTGGGCCAGGGCAGGCTCAGGGTGGACAGCAGCAGGAATTTCCCCATGGAAAGGGTGCTCAGGCCTTGGCAGGGGCTGCCCAGGGAGCTTTGGAGTGCCCATCCCTGGAGGTGTCCAGACAAAGAGTGGATGTGGCACTTTGGGATACAGTTTAGTGGGCAAATGGTGATCATAGGTTGGATTTGATCATCCTGGAGGTCTTTTCCAGCCTTAATGATTCTGTAATTCTTTGGTTCCAGGTCTCTATCCCAGGGGAATTCTCCTGCCTGGCATACAAGGAGAACAGCAGGAGATGTTCCCAGTTGGTTTTTCTGCACAACAAACTCCTCTAGAAAAGCGCCTCAGCTGCTCCCAGGTGCTGCTGCTGTGCCACGGAAAAGCTGCTTTGAGGAGGAGCCAAGCTCCTTCCCCATCCCGGGAGCAATGCCAGGGATGAGGAATGCCCAGGGGAGTACGGGGATGGGAATGCCCAGGGGAGCACAGGGATGGGAATGCCCAGGGGAGCGATAGGGAATGCCCAGGGGAGTACGGGGATGGGAATGCCCAGGGGAGCACAGGGATGGGAATGCCCAGGGGAGCGATAGGGAATGCCCAGGGGAGTACGGGGATGAGGAATGCCCAGGGGAGCACAGGGATAGGGAATGCCCAGGGGAGCGATAGGGAATGCCCAGGGGAGTACGGGGATGAGGAATGCCCAGGGGAGCACAGGGATGGGGAATGCCCAGGGGAGCACGGGGATGGGGAACTCCCAGGGGAGACAGGGATGGGGAATGCCCAGGGGAGCACAGGGATGGGGAATGCCCAGGGGAGCGATAGGGAATGCCCAGGGGAGCGATAGGGAATGCCCAGGGGAGCACAGGGATGGGAATGCCCAGGGGAGCGATAGGGAATGCCCAGGGGAGCACAGGGATGGGAATGCCCAGGGGAGCGATAGGGAATGCCCAGGGGAGCGATAGGGAATGCCCAGGGGAGCACAGGGATGGGAATGCCCAGGGGAGTGATAGGGAATGCCCAGGGGAGCACAGGGATGGGGAATGCCCAGGGGAGCACAGGGATGGGAATGCCCAGGGGAGCACAGGGATAGGGAATGCCCAGGGGAGCACAGGGATGGGAATGCCCAGGGGAGCACAGGGATGGGAATGCCCAGGGGAGTGATAGGGAATGCCCAGGGGAGCACAGGGATGGGGAATGCCCAGGGGAGCACAGGGATAGGGAATGCCCAGGGGAGCGATAGGGAATGCCCAGGGGAGCACAGGGATGGGAATGCCCAGGGGAGCACAGGGATGGGGAATGCCCAGGGGAGCACAGGGATGGGAATGCCCAGGGGAGCGATAGGGAATGCCCAGGGGAGCACAGGGATGGGGAATGCCCAGGGGAGCACAGGGATAGGGAATGCCCAGGGGAGCGATAGGGAATGCCCAGGGGAGCACAGGGATAGGGAATGCCCAGGGGAGCACAGGGATGGGAATGCCCAGGGGAGTGATAGGGAATGCCCAGGGGAGCACAGGGATGGGAATGCCCAGGGGAGCACAGGGATAGGGAATGCCCAGGGGAGCACAGGGATGGGGAATGCCCAGGGGAGCGATAGGGAATGCCCAGGGGAGCGATAGGGAATGCCCAGGGGAGCACAGGGATGGGGAATGCCCAGGGGAGCACAGGGATAGGGAATGCCCAGGGGAGCACAGGGATGGGAATGCCCAGGGGAGCACAGGGATGGGAATGCCCAGGGGAGCACAGGGATGGGGAATGCCCAGGGGAGCACAGGGATGGGGAATGCCCAGGGGAGCACAGGGATAGGGAATGCCCAGGGGAGCGATAGGGAATGCCCAGGGGAGCACAGGGATGGGGAATGCCCAGGGGAGCACAGGGATGGGGAATGCCCAGGGGAGCGATAGGGAATGCCCAGGGGAGCGATAGGGAATGCCCAGGGGAGCACAGGGATGGGGAATGCCCAGGGGAGCACAGGGATGGGGAATGCCCAGGGGAGCACAGCGATAGGGAATGCCCAGGGGAGCACAGGGATGGGAATGCCCAGGGGAGCACAGGGATGGGAATGCCCAGGGGAGCACAGGGATGGGGAATGCCCAGGGGAGCACAGGGATGGGGAATGCCCAGGGGAGCACAGGGATAGGGAATGCCCAGGGGAGCAGGGTGTTCCTTGCTGAGCCCTGGAGGGGCTGTGGGGACAAAGCCCCATGAGGTGGGAATGTGATCCCTCTCCTGCCCTGCTCACAGCAGGTGTGGGAGCACTTCCAGCCCTTCCTGCTGGAGCTCAGCTTATCCAAGGGCTCCAGGGAAAAGCCAAATTACAGCCCTGGAATCGTGCAGGGAAGGGAGTGGGAATGAATTCCGCAATGTTCCCTCCTGGCTTGGGGGCTGCCAGGTACAAGAGTGTTCTTGGAGTTTGTGTTCCCACTTCCTCCAAAGGGCTCCACTTGTTCTTTCCTAAGGAGAAAGTCCAAGGAAAGCGACGGCTCTGAGGGCAGAGGCTGAGCTGGGCCAGAGCTTCCACCTGGGAAAACCTGGGCAGGGAAAGGCCTTTTCCATCCGGGATTCTCAATGGGAGCATTTCCATAATGCACAAAGCATGAAAGGTCCAGGATTAAAGCACACAGGAATACCGCACCAGGAGAGCTGCTCTGCACGGCTCTGGTTTCATGTTTTACATTTTGGAAGCAAGTCCCACAGACTGGAGGGAGCTCCAGACCCCAAGCACCTCCTCCCTGCCCTCCCACTTCTCCCAACCCATTAAATAAGTCAAAATCCCATTAAAGCCTCACTGCCAAGTGTTTAAGCTCAGCATAAATCACGGTTAATATACTTCTTATTAATTGGCTTCCTACCCTTGCGTTTCAAGTGGAATATTAAACTTGGTGGAGTTCAGAAACAAACTGTTTAATTGCTGGACACAAGATATATTTTGATCTTTTCCAGGGTAAAAAACCCCACTCAGATTGAAAGCCATGCTTGGTTTGTGATTGGAATTAATAAGATCAAAGGAGAATGTGGCATATTTAAGCAGCAGTAATTCAAAGGAGTGTTGCCAGCAGCCTCTGCTCCCTCCAGTCAGAATATTCTTTTTCAAACTTTGAGGGAGCATTAAGTGTTTGATACTTTAACATTCCCTCTTGTGATATCTCTCATTGTATTACCCCGATTTCATGGTCCAGGGACGGGATAATCAAACCCTCATAGCAAACAGCACGGATGGAGGAAAAGGGGCTGGGGGGTGGAAGGACAAGGTTACAGAAAAGCAGGAAAGCAGATAAACCAGTGAAATATCAGAGGAAGCTGCTCCTGGCCCTCAGGGAGGGAATGGAGGGTGGAAATATGTCCATTTACCCCCCTCACGGGGATAAAGGAGAATGAAATCAGCAGCAGAGACTTGATCTTCCCATGGATAAACAAAGCCCAGAAGCTGCAGCAGCAGTGGTGGCTCCGTAACGCCTCAGAGCAGAGCAGCTGAACCATTCCTTCACCTGGTCAACAGCAGGTGATGGCATTTGCGGTGTTTGGGTTAGCAGGGAGGGGAGGATTGTGAAGAATTCTCCCTTTTTGTGAGTGAAAGCCCTGAACTGAACACTTACAGGTCAGATCAGGTTAAATCACTGAGTCTGAAGGGATTAAAAAGGCAGGGGAGAGGGAGATGCTGCCAAAGAGCCCAAACCCTCAACCAAGCTTGGAATTCCAAAGGGCCAGACTGAGGAATTCCGAGGGTTTGTTGGGAAATTTGGCAGAACTCAGGTAGCTGGATATGGATAAATCCCCGATTTGTTTGATTCCACAGTGCCAAAACCTTCTAGGACTGGGTGTTGGGGTAACAAATCCATCCCAGAAGGGAATTAGGAACAAATCTGCGGAAATAACTGACCCTCAGATCCAGGAAAAGTAGAGGGAAAGGCTGGGAGCCCCAGGACAGGCTCAGCTGTGCTCCTTAAGGGCAATTAAACACTGAATCCCAAAGTTCATGAGGGCAAAAGGGGACAGAGGGAGAAGAGGAGGGGCTGGGCAGGATTTAAGCGTCGTTTAAATGGCCAGCCCAAGCACACAGAGCACGGATACAGCGCAGCCATTACCGGATTTCCAGCAGGGATGGTTTGTGCTAAATGCAGGGAACAAGGGAATGAAGCAGTTGCCTCTGCACAGATGGGATATTACTGCTCAAATAGGAGAGGATGGATAATAATGAGAGCCATAATCGGGCCAAGGAGATGAATAATTGCCTGCAGGAGAGGTGAAAAACGCTGCCAGTGGAAGCCACAGGCCGTGGGGAGTTACCTGTGGAGCTTCTCCGAGACTGGAGAGGGGACCAGTTTTAGTTAATTTTATTAAATATTCTCATTAGCAATGCTGGGACAACAGCCAGAAACACACCCAGGGAACGTGCTGGGAACGAGGAGCTGGGAAACCTCCTCCTCATGGAGGAGAAGCTGGCTGCTCTTCAGGACTGGAGTAAAATATGAGTATTTAAGGAGTGATAATGAGAGGCACTAAGAAACATGACTTTAAGCTGGAGACACTTTTTAGCAGTTTCTTTTGCCTTTCCTTGAGCTTTTCCTCCTGCTTTGTCCTGGGAAAATGCCAGCTCTGCTCCAGGCCTGAAGTTTTCCTTATGCAGCATATTTATCTTTATTCTCTTTATTTCCTCGGGTAGTGACGAGCAGCTTTCCAGGGCAGGTAATATTTAATTCTTCTCATTTCTTTATTTAATTATTCTAATTTCTTTATTCAGTTCTTCTCACTTCTTTATTTAACTCTTATTTCTTTAGGCCTCTGTGTGTCTCACTCTCCCTGGGAATCAGGAGCTTCTCTCTCACCCTCCCGGGGCCATTAGTCAGTCCTGGCAAAGTCCTGTGTCCAGCAGGGGCCTGGGAGCACTCAGAAGGTCCCAGCAAGGGGAGGGGGTGTCGGAGACCACAGGAGCCTTGACTGGCTCAAAACAACCAGCTGGGAATGGTGCAAAGTGTGGGATACGTAAGATTTTCTAAAGGAGGGTGTTTAATGTTTGATCTTTGTGTATTTTCCAGCCTAATCAGCAAGGAGGGAGATTGACTCCACGGAACAGAGCAGCCCACAAGCTCTAAGTGATGTCCAGGCACTGGAAAAGCAGCGAGACTCGGTGGAATTGCCTTGTTAAGGTTCAGGCTGGCTGTGTTTCCATGATCCGGGCTCAGGGGGAGGTGAACAAGGCTTGGGAAGGAGGATGAACCTCGGGGAGTGGGCGGGCACAGGGAATGCAGCATTTAAGGGCCATGAGGACAGCTGGCAGAACTCCCAGGATGAGAATGAAACTGATAACTCAGGCACTGAAATCAGCTCTGACTGGGGAATGCGAACTCCAGCAGGGGGTCTGTGACCCTGACCCAGGACACCACAACCCAAACCCAGAGGAACGCTGAGCATGGCACTGATCAGCCTGAGAAGGGGCAGGAGCATTAACCAATGCAGCTAGAACGCTAATTAATGACAGAATTGTGTCACTTGCAGCCAGTGAACAGCAATTCCTCTGTGTGCTAAAAGGTACAAATAGTAAAAAAGCCGTGCTTGGTTTGTGGGGCACCACTGAGCACCCAGCTCTGAAACAACCAGTCAAGGTCTCTCTCCAGCGTGGAATTATTGCCTTGTTTCACAAGGGGTGGTGGATCTGATTTTTGTGGACAACAAGGCCACACTGGAATCAGGGGGGAGATTCTCCACCTTGTCTTTCTCTTTTTCTCTCCCCTTCTCGTCCCGACTTCTTCTCAAAACATATCATAAAATATCCCAGTTGTGTCTGGATAAATTAAAGTTTGCAGAGCGCCTTCCTTTGGATGGTTTAAAATTCACCAAGGACCTTGTTCAACGCGAATGTTCTGCACTTTGCGAGTCCGAGTTGTTACTGAACGCTCAGAGAATTTGGGTGTTTCCCCCTCTCACTGCCCAGGGTGAATCCAGCTGCCCTCCCCTAAAGCCCTGGAATGGGCTGGGGCATTTTATTCCAGGGGTGACTGCAGGGGGATGGGGTGAGGCTTTTCATCATCCTGTGCTGTGCTTGGCCCCCAGGTGATGCCAGGGAAGGGCTTTATCCCTCAGAGTTCCTCCCTGGATTGTCCCAGGCCAGGCTGGACAGGGCTTGGAGTGTAGTGGAAGCTGTCCCACGGCAGGGGAATGGAGCAAGATGGGATTTAAGGTCCTTCCAACCCAAAGCAGTCTGGGATCCTACGATAAAGAAATTGCCCTTTGGCCTCGATGCCTCCTCCTGTGTGGGACCTGCACAGGTGTTTGGAGGCTTCCAGCTCCTCCCAGCCAGGAGAGCAGCATTTCCAAGGAAAAATGGATGTGACCTGGGCACAGCCAGCTCCTCCTTTCCTGGGAGCCACGAGTGTCTTCAGCGTGTAACCCCCACAATTCCCATTTCCCAGGAAACGTGGCTCTGTGGCAGCGCAGTTCCTGCTCCCTGGGCAGGCACAGCAGCCCACACCCCCTCTCACCTTGGCAGCATCAAAGGCGGCTGCAAAAGGTGGCGATTATCAGCACCGCCAGGGAAAGCTGTGATTAAAGAAATCTGATCCAGGGGAGGAGCTGCGAGGAGCCAGCCCCGCTCGGGAAACAGCAGCACAGGCGAGGCACATCCCCGGGGAGAGCCCGGGACTCTGCCTGGCACACGGATGTCCTGGCGACCGCGGAGCAGGGTTGCGGTTCGTTGATATGACAGTATCAATCAATCTAATTAGATCTTTTTGCATAATCACAGGAAATTTGCATAAAGAGTAGAGCCAGCCCAGGAGACAGCGGAGAAAAACAAGGGTTGAGTGGAAACCAGAAACTTTGGATTTTTTTTTTTTTTAAGATTGCAGCAATGAGGGGGGGGGAGTTGGGAAACCTTGTAGGAGTGCCTGGAGCCTAAATCTGGAAGAATAAAGGATGTAAAGTACCTTTTAAGAATGGAAATGGAAGACAAATCCTAAACACTTAAAAGGCTTCCCAGGGCTCCTGTGGAAGGACACAGCTGAAAATGTTCTGGCAACATACTTGAATATTGAAAAATGTGGGTTTAATTAAGATTCGCAGCACAAGGTTTCAAATCCATGAAAGGAAATCAGGGAGAAGGATTCCTGGATGGTAGCAGGGAGCCTGAGCTGGCCTTTCCTTCGCTTTTTGTGTTTTGAGGGTGTGGAAGTGAGCAGGGAGCTGCCTGGTGCCGGCAGGGCATGGAGTGCTGGGGTTGGGTTCTGAGAGCTCGAGAGGCACCTCAGGAGTGAATTCCCTGGAAAACAACCCCATCCTCAGCTCTGATCCATGGCTCTGCACCCCGCAGGTGTCCCCAGCCCTGAGGGACGATTCGCTCCTGGCTGTCACCTCTGCCCCAGCCCTTGGGTCCCCAGGGTGAGGATGACAGGCTGGGAGAGCTGGGGGTGTTCACCTGGAGAGGAGAAGCTCCAGGGAGAGCTCCGAGCCCCTTGCAGGGCCTAAAGGGGCTCCAGGAGAGCTGCAGAGGGACTGGGGACAAGGCATGGAGGGACAGGAGCCAGGGAATGGCTTCCCAGTGCCAGAGGGCAGGGCTGGATGGGAGATTGGGAAGGAAGTTTGGATAAGTGGGATGTATTTTGGAGCACACACAGCCTGGCCACTCTCTCTGATCCTTCTGTCAGGAATTCTCTGCCTCGTACAGACAAGAAGTGTGTGAATGCAAGTGCTGGAATTCCCAGAGCTGTGACCCTGCTGCATCAGGAGCTCGGTAGGTTTGAGTCTCTGCATCCAGCTACAGCCTAACCCATCTCCAGGATTAAAGAGGAAAATAAAAATAACTTGGTACCTTCCAGTTAGGAGAAAAATATATTATTCCCTTCAGTAATCAAAAAGTAGGTCATTCACACACATCATTAATGAAGACAAATTAAAATTTTCTCTTAATGAAAGCCACTATTTCAAAGACTTGGGTTTATTCTAGAAAGCTCAGCTGCAAAAATTCCAGTGCCACCATTCAGCTGTGACACATTGCTGGGAATCCAGGCTCTTGCTGTGCTTTAGACATGGATGAAATGACAGGAAAAGCCTTTTCCATGGAGATGCCCAGGATGGTGATGTCCTCCCAGAGATGGACCACAGGAAAGCTCCACGGACTCATCAGGAATGGAATGGGGCTGTGGGGAGGAGCTGGGGAGAAGGCAGTGAGCCCTCCCTTCAGAGAATCATGGAATCCTGGAATGGTTTGGGTGGGAAGGACCTTAAATCCCACCCATCCCACCCCTGCCATGGCAGGGACACCTCCCACTGTCCCAGGCTACTCCCAGCCCCAATGTCCAGCCTGGCCTTGGGCACTGCCAGGGATTCCCTCCCAGCCAGGAATTATCGGTGGGAGCACTGGGACAGCTGCCACACACACCTGACCCCACACAACCCACGGGGATGTGGGATGAGGGAAGGTTTGGGATGGGGCACGCCCACAAGAATCTCCCTGTCCTCCACTGCCACCGCCTTCAGTGGCTGTCACACCCTTGCAGGTGCCGTTGGCATTGCCCAGCCCCACCTGGGCCCACCGCCCTCAATCCCAGGGCCCTGCCCATCAGCTGAGCTCTATTTGAGCTCCATCCTAAATCCCAGCTTGGCGCTGTCTCTAGGCTGAGCCTAAGCTTGGTTTTATCCTGCCTTGTCTTCTGCTGCCCCGGGTTCTGGAGCTGGCTGTTGTCCCACCTTGAGAGGATGTCCAGGCTCTCAGGAATGTCCCCTGCTGTCCCCAGCCTGTCCAGGCTCTCAGGAATGTCCCGTGCTGTCCCTGGTGTGCCCAGGCTCTCAGGAATGTCCCGTGCTGTCCCCATCCTGTCCAGGCTCTCAGGAATGTCCCCTGCTGTCCCCAGCCTGCCCAGGCTCTCGGGAATGTCCCCTGCTGTCCCCATCCTGTCCAGGCTCTCAGGAATGTCCCCTGCTGTCCCCAGCCTGCCCAGGCTCACCCAGGCTGGGATGCTCTGGATGTCCCAAGCTGGGAGCTGCACATGAGAGCTGCTGGCCCAGGGGGTGGGGGATCCCCTGGGAGGAGCAGCATTGGAAGGAGATTTTAATTCCATCAGGAGCAGGGTTGGGAACTGGTTCATCCAAGCTTTCCCTTGTCTCTGGGCCCTGGGTGGAAAAAACACTGGAAGAACAGGAAAAAGATAGGAACACAAAGAGCAAAGAACCCTGGGAGCCACAGGGCGGCTCCTGTAAACTTCAGTATTTAGGAAATTCCTGAAAAGTAAGAAATCCTGAGTGCATGGGGTGAAGAGTCCCTCTCTCCTGAGCACGTGGCATTGCTGGAGTTTTAATGGGAATTTCTCCACACAGTTCCCTTGGCACAGTGCTCATGGCCTCTCCTCAGAGCTGGTGCTTGAGGTGAGTGACCAAGGGTGGCCAGGGTGGTTTTTCCAAGGAAAAATCAGAATGTGACCCTGTGTTAAAAACCTCCCTCACATGTCAGGGATCCTGAGGGGATAAACGCCTCTTCCCAGATCTGGGGATGAGCCAACAGGCCTTGGAGAGCACTGCAGTCCCAGAGGGTGAAACTGGCAGGACATCACCGGGTGCTCCGGGAAATGGGCTCACTTTTGGGACGACAGGGAGAGCTCATGCAGAACTCCTAGCAATTAATTACACTATATTGAATTTTTTTTTCAGTTTCAGCATTTCTCTACCCCTCACAATTTGCAATACCTGGCTGGAAGACAAGGTACTTTCAGTACTGGAAGCAGCACAGGCCTGTTCACCTCACCCAGCATTTCGCTCGGACTTTGAGGCTTTTTGGCCCTGTGCATCCGGGGTAGGGACAAAACCAGGTGGTCCTGATCCAGGATATTTTACCTGGGACTTGTTTGGAGTTCCAAAGGTGGTCAGGCAAAGCAGAGACACACTTTAGAAGCTGGTTTTTCAAGTTTTATTTTCAGCATAAGCAGGGTTGGCAGGCAGCGAGGACCCCCCATGCCTGAGGAGCCACAGTCCCCAGCGGCAGCTTCCACCCTGAGCAATGGCACATCCCTTTCCCTCCTATTCCCGTGTCCTTGACATATTCCTGAGGAAAATGCTCTGGGTTTGTAGCGAAAAACAGGGTGAGGGGATGTGCAGTTTAGAGGGGCAGTGGCACCTCATGAATTGTACCTGAGCAACTTCGAGCTGGCCCCAGGGAGCATGGCTGGGGTGCGAGAGGCCATAAATCTGTGGCTTTTCCCATAAATCTGTCTGGTTTTCCCCACTCCCAGACCCCCAAGCTCCCAGCTGCTGTTTGGATGTTTCAGGCACATTAATTTTTCAGCTGCTCTGAGTTTTACCTCAAGTTCTTGTCCCTCAGAGGAAGGGGGAGCAGGCCCGGCAGGAGGGGAAACGTTTCCAGCCAGTGGCACAGAGAATTCCCTGCTCCTTCCCAGGTAACACCATCTCCACACAAAGTCACTGCAGGCTGTAACCTACTGGAGCTCGGATATTTGCTTTCTTCTCTTTTTTTAATTAAACAGCTAAGCTGAGGGGATTACACGATTTGGAAAAAAACCCTGAACCATTGAGCTCGAGTATTAAGTCGTATTATTGAAAAAATCAAACACCACTTGGAGCTGTGGAGTGTGGAAGGGGAAAGGGCAATGGTGTGTGTAAAATATTTGCATATCTTTGAAAAGAGGGAATTCTTTCTATGGAAGAAATTCTTGGCTCTGAGGGCGGGGAGGCCCTGGCAGAGCTTTGCCCAGAGAAGCTGTGGCTGCCCCATCCCTGGAAATAAATAAAACTTGCAGTCTGAAGTCCTGTATTCTCTTTCTTTGTAGAGTTTCAGGAAGGAACTTTTCTGCCTTTTGAAGATGGGAGCAGCTTCCCTGAGGAAGGCTGGCAGCCTGAGCCCTGTGCTGGGGCTGAATTCCGCTCCTCCTTCCCAAAGCTGAACCAAAGAGCCACTGCCAAAGCCAGAGGCTGCACTGCCCCTAAACCAGCTGTGTCTGTATTCTCAAATGCCACCCAGCTCTCTTTGGCTTCCTCCTGGAGCTGGGCTCCATGGGGTGACCGTAAGTGACCACTCTGACCATTCCAAATTAAAGCCACATTCCAGGTGAGCTGCGCAAGGAGCGAGACACCCGAGTGCTGTTGGTGCCACAGGTCTGGGGGATGAGTTTGAGTTGAAAATGTTCGACGACTTTGGTGGGGGAAGACATTTCAGAACAACCAATATGATTGATAAAGCAAGCTCCGTTTATTAGCAATCCAGAGGCACTTATGTAGTATACCAGCTTGTTAACTCTTAATTGGCTTAAACCTATCAAAGCACATTTCTGCTTCTACGTAATTAGACTACATTGGCAAGCTTCTACTAGTTATGCTATGATTAAAGAATTCAGAGTTCACCCTCCCTTCTCCTGGCCAGTACATCTTATCTGCACAGCTGCACATCCTCAAAACTCCCTTTTTGTTCTCAGGCTTGTTTCTCACACAGGTGCTTTCTCATGCAGGCAGTTCCTCACACAAACCTTTCCTTGCAGGCCTTTTGCTTGTACAGTTCTTTTATTGGTCCCATAATTCTATCAATGACCCATGCCCCTGATCCTCTAACCATTCTTCAACAGGTTTGTGTCTCATGGCCCATTTACCTACAAAGGTTGGTAAATAGGGGAAAAAAATGGGGTGGGGAGAATAAACCTCCAGGGGATTGTGAGACAGCAAGGCAGAACTTGCCTGGGGCAGCGGCACCTCGGGTGGGGCATTTCTGGAGCATCTCCCCTCAGTTTGATCAATACCCAGCCGATGTCGTGTCAGGGTTGGGGATTTCCAGCTGGAGCAGGAAAACAACCCCAGTGCTGGAACAAATCCTCGCCAGCCACCTTCGTGCTGGTGTTTCTCCCAGTTTTATTTCTACCAACCATGAGAGCTGTGACAGCGCACTGCAGCCTTGGCTTTCTCCCTCTCCCAATTAAATTAAGGGGTTTGACATCTCGTCTCTCTGCAGAGGTTTCTGGCCCCACAATCTCTTTGCTCCCCACGTGTCACTGCAGCACAGCTCAGGCACTGCTTTTCATTGATCACATTTTCCATTTGCCATTAACTTTAACTTATTTTTACGAGTAGAGGTGATGCCTGAGGGTGACACCTCAGCTCCTGATTCCTCACTGAGAGGAGAAAGCACCCAATGTTTTCTTTCATTGGGTTGGGATGATGGATTATCTGATTTATCCCAATTTGTCCTCATTGAGCCACCCCTCCTGCTCTTGCAAACACCTCCTGGCTCCTGTTTGATCTTGGTTGGAGGCTGGGGAGCTGCCCCAGCTGCTGGGATGAGAGATTTGGCACAAGCAACAGAAACCTTGGGTTTAAATGTTTGAGAAGGATCAGATGCACCTCCTGATTCATCAGGGAAGATGTCACAAAGGTGGGTAACTTAACTAAGAACTGAGAGGAAGGAACTGCTACCCCACCAGGAAAGCTTTGGGTAAAAGTATTCACAGAAAAGTGTTATTTCCTGCCTGGAAGTGGAAATCTGGGTAGAGTGGTCAGGGCTGGCTGCTGCAGGGAGATTTGGGGCACCAGGCTGCTTAATTAACCCTGTTCTATAATTACCGAACATGGATTTTTTAGTTCTGTAATGGTCCCTTGAAGACAGCAATAATTTAGAACTTTTGCCTGCATTATGTATGTTGGCCTCGCCACTCATTAAGCCGGAGATCACAGAACATGATTTACATCTTAATCCAGAGATGATCCCCTCTCCCTGCTCAAGCCTGTGCTCATGTCCACTCCGTGGGTGCGAGATTCAATTCCCTCTCCCTGGCAGCTGGGAAATGACGGCTGAACAGAGCCAGAGGAAGCATTTTCCTTAAATTTATTGTGCCACTAAGTCAATCTCCATCTGAAAGGACTCTGATCAGAGGTGGTGTGGGCTGCCTCCAGCTGAGGTATCAATAAATCCCAGGTCAGTGACTGCGGTGGTTTTGGGGAAGCCTGACTTTCCCAGAGCTTTCCCTTCCTGATTTTCAGCTCTGTCCTGGTGTAGGATCAGATTTTCCTTCTTGGCCTGAATGAATCTCGAGAGTTCAGTGGAGCCTGCTCAGTTCTGCTGCTCCTGCTCTGGTTTGCACTGGGAGCTTGGACTGGGAGAGGAGGTGCAGGTGTGAGAGCTGGAAAGAATCCCAGCCAGTCTGGAATTTCTAGGAATGCTGGCTGCTCTTTGGATAGGACATTGGGAAGGAATTGCTGGCTGGGAGGGTGGGCAGGCCCTGGCACAGGGTGCCCAGAGCAGCTGGGGCTGCCCCTGGATCCCTGGCAGTGCCCAAGGCCAGGCTGGACATTGGGGCTGGGAGCAGCCTGGGACAGTGGGAGGTGTCCCTGCCATGGCAAGGTGGGATTTAGGGTCCTTCCCACCCAAACCATCCCATGATTCTGATTCCCAGTGTGGAATTAACCACATCACTTCCACACGGTCTCACAAAGGGCTGTGCTGCAGGTGCTGAACTCTCAAGTCCTTAATTTCGGGCTAAGTGCTGAGGCCAAGGGAAAGGCAGGGAGGGCAGAGGGTCAGGATTTGAAGCAGGATCACTTCTGTTCCAATATTCAGGTTTTAATGGAACCTCAGGGCAGCCACGGGATGTGCATGCAGGGAATGGGATAACCACCTTCAATTCCTGACAGCACTGGGTGATTAAACAGCTTGGAGAAGGATGTAAATTACAGAGAATAAACAGCCCTGCGTGCACACTCAGCCTGCGCTACAGAGCTGCAGCACTAAGTGGGTTCTTCAGGAGTTTATTCTAACTCAAGGGCTTTATTCTAACAATGCGAGTGAGAGAAAAGCTGCTGAAGTCATTCCTGTTATTCTGATGGATCTGGAGAGCGATCCCACCAGGGCTCCAGGCTGGGGGATGTGTTGTGTATCCATAACCACCCACTGCCCTGCAGGGCTCCCCTTGTGCTTTGGGGATACATTTTTATAGATTTTTTTACTAAAGATTATTCCTTTGCCCTCAGGAATCAAGAAAATGCTTAAAAATTGTGCCTGAAGGAAGAGCTGAAGGAAGTAGTGGCACAGGGCAGTGGGATTTGTTATTCCAGGTGGGCCTGGATAAACCTGGTCCATCAGGTGCTCGGTCTCTGATTGAATCACCACACCCTGATGAGGGGGAGCAAATCCAGGGTTTGGACTGGGGTGCTGGCTCCACGTGGGCACTTAGAGGATCAAGGGATAATTTGGGCTGGAAGGGACCTTCAATATCCTCTTATCCCACCCCTGCCATGGCAGGGACACCTCCCACTGTCCCAGGCTGCTCCCAGCCCCAATGTCCAGCCTGGCCTTGGGCACTGCCAGGGATCCAGGGGCAGCCCCAGCTGCTCTGGGCACCCTGTGCCAGGGCCTGCCCACCCTCACAGCCAGGAACTCCCAATTCCCAATATCCCATCCATCCCTGCCCTCCTTCAGCTTTAGGCACTCCCCCCTGTCCTGCCATTCCCTGCCTACCTGGGACTAGCTTGGAGGGGGAATTTCTCAAGTCTTGCTCATGAATCCACATAACTTTTTCTTAATTTTCACTTGGACTTCTTCCATTTTGTTTGCAAATTGTAAGTTATGGACACTCCTGTCTCATCATGGCAGGCAGAGATCAGAGAATCATGGAATACCCTGAGCTGGAAGGGATCCCCAGGATCATCCTGGCCCTGCACAGACACCCCAACAGTCCCACCCTGGGAGCGGTGTCCAAATGCTCCCAGAGTTCTGGGTGTGGTTCCTTCCCTCATCTCCCCTTCCTGGGCGCTCTCCAGCACTTCCCTGCCTGTTCCATCCAGGAAAAGCCTCTTGTAGTGCTCTGCAGGTTTCCATGTGCTCTGGGAGACACCAGCTGCTGTCTGCTGTGGGAACTGCTCCTGGAATTCAGGAGGCCGTGCTGGGTGCCCAGGACATCCAACGTTGTGCCCTGATCACCCTCACAGGGCAGGCAAATTAAAAATATAGAAGTGACCTGCACATGTGCCTGGGACAAAAAGCCGAGCAGGAATGGATGAAATGGGCGTTATTTGATTTTAATTCAGGGCTCTGGGACTCTGTTCTAAATAGCAAAGGGAATGAATCATTGCTGATGGATTCATCACAGCCATTTCTGTTCTAAATACTCGCTTTTGCCACACAACTGCCTCAGGTCGTGTGAGGAATGTAAAGGTTTTAAATACCAAGGTTTTTAAAAAGCAATTGGTTTTGTTATTTCAAATAGAGCCTTAACTGTACTTAATATTTTTGTGCAGCTACCTGGGAAATTGTAAATTCAGTGACTGATTACAGAGGCGGCTGGGAGTTGATAATAAAGGCTGATTATGTGTTGGTGCAGCAGCAGGGAGTGCTGCTGGAATGGGGGTTCTGGAGCGTTGCGGAGCGGGAGGCAGGGCTGGGGCTGTGTTACTGAACAAACACGACAAGAGCAGCTCTGGCAGCTGCATCCCTGATTTCTGCCTGTCCTCGGCAATCAATAATTTTATTGACTGAGCTGGGCAAATTTCTGTCCCTTGCTTTGCCTGTTTGCAGAGTAACAGAGCTCCAGACAATGATTTATGTGCACAGCTCCAAGGTGTCCCAGGCGCCCACCTCCCGCTGCCTCCTCCCTGGGATGTGGGTGCCTGGAGTCAAACAGCTCCTGGAAAAGTGCTGCTTAAATCAGGGAATCCGGGAATGGGCTGGGTTAAAGGGACCTTAAATCCCACCCATCCCACCCCTGCCATGGCAGGGACACCTCCCACTGTCCCAGGCTGCTCCCAGCCCCAATGTCCAGCCTGGCCTTGGGCACTGCCAGGGATCCAGGGGCAGCCACAGCTGCTCTGGCAATTCCAGCCCAGCCCCTCCCCACCCTCCCAGCCAGCAATTCCCAATTCCCAATCTCCATCTAAAGAGCAGGAAACACATCACCTGCAGGAACTGGGAGGAGAGACTCAGGCAGATGTTGAGCTGAACATCTGGACTTTGGAGTGGGTGCTGTAAAAGGGAACAGAAACCGAAGGGGCAGGTGAGTTAATGGGATGGAAAATCCAATTAACAGGTAGTCCTTAATGAAATAACTTCTTTCTGGTTTTGAAAACGCAATAGGTTAAATAGGTCTGTGAGAAAACTCTTTCAAGCTCATTTAAGGTAAAATTACGGGGAGGGTTGGGAGCAGTGAGGCAGCTGGGGCTCCCAGGTTTCGATCAGTTATTTGGAAAACTTCAGTAAAACTGACAAAACTTGAAGGAAACCTCTGATCATTGAAATTTGTGTGGTTTCCTCCCACCCAGCCCCTGCAACCCGGCCTTAAATAACATTTCTGTTCATTTTGGTTGTGCTGCATGGGGCAGCAGCTGGATGTTGTAATGTGAACACAAACCACGGCGAGAGGCTTGGGGCTGACAAACCTCTTCACTTTTAAATCCACAGTCAAGTGGGCTCTCCGTGACTGCCCTCGCTTTGCCAGGTGCTGTTTTGCCATTTTTTGCTGCCTTTTTAAAAGATATGTTCTGCAATTCAGATGTGTCCGTACTGGGGATGATGCACAGTTGTACTCTGGACTGAGTGCGAGCCGTCTGTCAAAAACAAAAGCTAAATTCTCTGTAATAAAAGCCACCAAAAGATTGATATTTCACATTAAAGGCAGGGCTGAAAAAAAAGCAATTTTGTTTATGGGCAAACCTGTGTCTGGCACATTTTTCATGTCATATAAAGATGGAAATCTCACCTTATGGCTGTAGATTGCCGCTATATTTCAGCCTTTACAATTGGGGACAGCTCTGCATGTGCTGCTCCGTTAAGAGAGATAATTCCCCACGTGTTGTTGGTAGCAGTGAGTCCATCTGAACACATTCCTGCTGCTTCCCAAAGGTGCAGCATTTCCCATTGGCTGCCCATGGCTGAGCTGGTGAAGCACATTCTTCAGGAAATTTGATTTGTATGTGAAACTTGTTTGTTCCTTTCAGCTCCTTTCAAAGCTATTCTGACTCTCTCAGAGCAGCTGTGGCTGCCCCTGGATCCCTGGAATGTTCCAGGCCAGGTTGGATGGGGCTTGGATCATCCTGGGATAGTGGGAGGTGTCCCTGCCATGGCAGGGGGTGGAATGGGATGGGATTTAATTCCTTCCAACCCAAACCATTCCAGCATCCTGTGATCTGTTGTGTCTGTCCCCCAGCACTGGTTTTGTGCCTTGGACTCTGGGGCTTCCTCTAAGGCTTAGGGCTGAGGATGGCAGTGAAAAGGACAGGGGAGGCTCAGGGTGGACAGCAGCAGGAATTTCCCCATGGAAAGGGTGCTCAGGCCTTGGCAGGGGCTGCCCAGGGAGCTTTGGAGTGCCCATCCCTGGAGATGCCCAAGGAATTCCTGGAGGTGGCGCTCAGAGCTCTGGGCTGGGACAAGGTGGGCATCAGGCACAGCTGGGACTCCATGGGCTGGGAGGGCTTTTCCAGCCTCAGGGATCCTGGGATTCTGTGAACACCTCAGCTGAGCTGCTCTCTCTCCATTCCCAGAGCATTTCCTCCCCTGCACTGGGTGCCTCTGACAGTGCCATGATTCCAAGGACTGCCGGGAAGCTGCTGCTGCACAGCTGGCTGCAGCTGGCAGGGACACGGCTGTGCCCAGCCCCATCTCCAGTCCCTGCTGGGCACGGCTGAGCAGGAGGAGCTGCACACCAAGCAGCCACTCAACCCCGCCGTGCCGCAGAGCTTGGATCTCACAAAGCCCTTTGGCCCCAGGGTCAGTATTTGTGCCTGCAGCACCCTCTGCCTGCTCTGGGGCTGCCCATCCCTCTGGCAGTGCTGTGGAAATGTGGGGCAGCACCAGCTGAGGCCTCCAGCAGCATCGCCAGGTGGATCCCGCTGCTCCTGCGGGACCCTTCCCCCGGGAGCCCCCCGGGCTCGTGGAAGCATCCCTGGCCTAGTTCGGGCTGTCAGTCTCCTAGAGAAGCAAAAGGAAATGCAAATGGCTCGGCTGTGCCTCTCCAGGCTTTTGCTCCCTGTGCAATACACACGGATTTGATTTGGCTGCCTTGATCACACACGGAATTCCCACGGGACACTCCAACCTGCCAGAGCAGTCCGGGGACTGGGATGTGCAAAGTAAATATTCACAGTGTTAAATTGGAAAGAAAAAGGCTGGCTTTGCAAGGAGGGTGTTGGCAAATACTGATTTGGGGATCTCTCTGGGCGTGGGAGGCTGCAGGCTGGTCCTGTGCTTCCCATTTCAATCCCTGTTCTCCCCGGCTGCAGCTGCGTGTCCCGAGCGTCCTGCGCTGCCCAGCTGCTGCTGGACCCGGGCACAGCGTCTGCTGTGGGCACACCGAGCCCCCTCCGCCAGAACAGCCAGGGTTTCTGCTCCCTGGAGGGGTAAAACATCCCCAGGTGAAGCAGAGCCTGCCCGTGGGCGGTCAGCTTTTCTGCCTTGCCTGTTTCTGTCTCTCAGCCCAGGGAAATCGGAGCTCCCAGGGAGCCAGGGGTGCTCGCAGGGCACTTTCTGCTGCAGGAGAGTCCCCCCAGCTGCTGCTGTCCCCCAGCTCCAGTGCTGGCACTTACCTGCACCTAAAGCTGGGCCTCCTTCCCCTCCAGGTGCCTCCCCCTCACTCGAGTGACCAGCCCGAGGTCACGGAATCCCAGAATGGGTTGGGGTGAAGGGATCTCAAATCCCACCCAGTGCCACCCCTGCCATGGCAGGGACACCTCCCACTGTCCCAGGCTGCTCCCAGCCCCAGTGTCCAGCCTGGCCTTGGGCACTGCCAGGGATCCAGGGGCACCCTGTTAAATTAATCCTGGTTTGGGTTTTTTTTTTGGTGGGGTTTGTTTGTTTGGTTTGGGGTTTTTTGTTCTGTTTTTTTTGTCGTTGTTGTTGTTGTTTGGTACAGGAGGGAAATGTTGAATTAAAGCTTCTACTCAAGACATTTCCCAGCTACATTTCCTCAGCTGATTCCAAATGTTGGGTCATTGTGCTCCTGGCTTATTGTTGTTATTTACAGGAGAAAATAAAAGAGGGGTGATACAACCTGGAGGAGTTTTTTAAATGAAATGAATGTCTGACAAATTCCTGGAGCTCCCAGGAAGGCTGGAGGAGGCAGTGCTGTGAGAATTGGAGCTTCCTGAGTAACTGCAGGTTTTTTAGAAGTGTTTTTATCACTGATGTGAGGAGGAGAGGTTGGGGCTGGGGTTTCTGTGCAGCTGAACTGAGCACAACAGGACCCCTCCCAGGGGAAGGAGAGGTTCTTTTGTTAATTTTGCAGGGGCAGGCAAAAGATGGGATGTGAACCTGAGCCAGGTGTGTCCAGAAGGCCAAAGGCACCTGGGCTGGGTCGGGAATAGGTGGCAGCAGGACCAGGGCAGGGATTGTTCCCCTGTGCTGGGAATGGGTGAGGCCACACCTCAGATCCTGTGTCCAGTTCTGGGACATGGAGGGGCTGGAGCGTGTCCAGGGCAGGGAACGGAGCTGGGAAGGGGCTGGAGAATTCCTGAGGGAGCTGGAAAGGGGCTCAGGCTGGAGCAAAGGAGGCTCAGGGGGGACCTTGTGGCTCTGCACAAGTCCCTGACAGGAGGGGGCAGCCGGGGGGGTCGGGCTCTGCTCGCAGGGAACAGGGACAGGAGGAGAGGGAACGGCCTCAGGCTGGGCCAGGGCAGGCTCAGGGTGGACAGCAGCAGGAATTTCCCCATGGAAAGGGTGCTCAGGCCTTGGCAGGGGCTGCCCAGGGAGCTTTGGAGTGCCCATCCCTGGAGGTGTCCAAGGAATTCCTGGAGGTGGCACTCAGAGCTCTGGGCTGGGGACAAGGGGGGGATTGGGCACAGCTGGGACTCCATGGGCTGGGAGGGCTTTTCCAGCCTCAGTAATTCCAGGATTCTGTGGGACAAAGTGAGGCAGTGACAGGGGATTTATTTTCCTGCTGGCCTTGGACACCTCAGGATCAAACATTGCACATTTGTGTCCATGGGTCAGGGCAGGGACAGCTGGAATAACACCCAGCATTTCCCTGTGATCCCTGAGAATTCCCTGCCAGCCGTGGATAAGGATTTCTGCTTGACAGGGGGAGTGAAAAGTGGATGAATGGAATTAAGGATCCCACATGGATATGTGACCACAGGGTTTGAAATGGATACAGAAAGGAAGTTATTTGAGAGAGAAAAGCAATTCAGAGCTTCCTGCCAGGCAACACTTGTTCCCAGGGCTCTTCCCACTGTTTCCCAAGATCAAAGGATCATCAGTGCAACAAACTGACGAGAGGCTTTTAAACTTAAAAGAAAAACCTTCCTTGATCCCAAGAACAGCAAAAGTCCACTTTGCTCCTCGGGTTTGGCCACAACAACCTTGGGACTTTTGGGAAAGAATTTCATCCTGAGCAGGGTGAGCCAAAAAATAAAAGGAATTATTTGGTTTCCAGCTGATTGTGGGATAATCTGGCGGTCAACAATTCTTCTGGGAGAAACAGCAGAATGATACTAAATTTGAGTATCCATTTCTTTAAAAAAAGCCTAGAATCCCTCCAGGGACAGCAGAACCAAGAATATTTCATTTTGAAAGAAAATTACTAGAAAAACTGAGTCAGGAGCAGTTTTCTGTTTTGACATCTTTGGAATAAGTTTTTTATAACAAAATTTTGTGGGGGTTTGTGGGGGTTTTTTATAATACACACATTTTACTGATACAGCAAGTTCCAATTTGTCTCTTCCTGGCCCCAATTTGACGTTTTTTCTGAATATTCCTCTTTGAGGAATTTGCATTTTTCAGATGTCGTTCTAATTAAGGATGAAAATGAACCTCAAGGTCTTGACAAAACGGAGCCTCCTCCCTCTGTGTCTGATCTCTGCTGGGTGCCAGCGCAGCACCTGGAATGAGCCCTGGTCAGCAGGGTCCTTCCTGGGGAATTTTATCATGGGATTCACAGGACCTGACAGAAAAGTTCAGCATTTCAGCCACCAGGCTGGGAAGGGAATTCTGGGTATGACCAGGAAATACAAAGGAAAACTTTAGACTGGGACTGGAACTTGTGCCAGCAGAATCAGCTTTTGTGGCTCACCAGGAATTCAGAGGAACACCAGGAAATTCAGGGAAATTCACCCACAGGGTCTGTGAGCTCTGCAGGGTCATGGATTCATGTGGGAAGTTCTGTGGTTTGGATCTCATGGGATAAACTGGGCATCCCTCGGGGCCTCTGGATGTTCCCAGCACAGAGAGTTGTGGATGCAGCACCTTCCCGCCCAGCCTGTCCCTGAATCCCTGTTTTAGGGTGTCCAAAGCACAGTGACCCCACAAAAGCTCATCCATGAGGATGAGACCCCTTTAGCCCCACTCCCATCCTTAGGGAGCACCTTTTCTCCCCCAGATCCCCTTTTCCCAGTTCCCTGCATCCAGCTGGATGTGACCCTGCAGCCTGGATCCCTTCTTCAGCCCCGAGCTGCTTTGAAACCCCATCAGATGCTTCCGCTCCTCTCTCTGTGTTTGGTTTTCCTGCTCCTCTCCTCCTTTAATGAATCCCTCAAAGCAGAAGGTTTCCAAGCCCTGTCTCCCTTTCAAGAGCCTCTCTCTGATCTACCAGAGACTTTTCTCTCATCTGAGGAGTGCACAAGGAGACTTCACTGCTTGCAGAGGAACAGAGGTGCCCAGGAAATTCTCTCCCTGCAGGGCTTTAATCCGTGCCCACAGCAGGGAGGAGAGGTTGTGTTTACTGTTGTTTGGGGCTGTCCTGTTTCTCTGCCTTAGATCTGGGAAATCTGGAATTCTGGGCGTCCATCTCTTTCTGGAAGAAGGGAAGAATCTGTCAGTCGTGGCTGCAATCCCAGAGGAGCCCTTAACTCCAGGGCAGCAGAGGAAAGTGGCTCCTGCATTGCCATTTCCTCCTCTGCATCATTCCCCAGCCTGAAATAATCAGGAGCATCCTGGGATGAGAGGATCCAGCCAGGAAAGCAAAATCCCTGTGCCTCCTTCCTCCGTGTCCCGCTGACTGCAGGGACCTGGATTTCCTCCTGGGCTTGGGGTCGGCCTTCTCCCACCTCTCAGCACCTGCCCCATGAGGTGGAACTTGGGACAAGTCCCAGCTGCTCTCTGGTGCTGGCATGGCCAAAGGATGTTCCCTTTCTTCCCACTCTGGTCTGTCCTTGCGGCCACAGGATCAGTGCATGGATGTGCCTTCCCTCCGTGTCCTCAGGTGAGCCCAGGCAGGGATCCAAGCCCTACAGGTGCTCCTGGAACCTGACTCAAATCCTTTTTTCACCTTCACAACTTCTTACCTCCAGGAGCTGCCAGAGGCTCTTTCCTTCTTTGTCCAAGGGTGCAGATCTGCAGGAATTCCCCGTGGCGGCCAAGTGGCTTCCACCAGCCACTGCAAGGAAGTGGGAAGTAAATTCCAAGTGCCACTGCAGCCTATCCCAAGCTGTCCCCTCGGTGAGAGACTCTCAGCCTGTCCCCTCAGTGACAGACTCTCATCCTGTCCCTGGCTGTCCCCTTGGTGACAGACTCTCATCCTGTCCCCTCGGTGACACTCTCAGCCTGTCCCAGGCTGTCCCCTTGGTGACTCTCCCTGGACTCAGCTCTCCCCAACCCCGGTAACCACCCGGGTGGGCGTCCCTGGCACATCCCTGCAATGACTCTGCCAGATCCTGGTGGCAGGGAGAGTTTTCCTCCTCTCACCCAGGGATAAATTAATCCTTAAAGCGTCTGCAGATGCTTTATTTGTGCAGTAATAGGATTAGCAGGGAATACCCGAGGGAGGATGCTCCGGGAAGGGAACAATTGTGTTCTTTCAGAGAATATTTACATCTCCTTGCTTTGGTGTGTGCATCTCCAGCCGGAGCAGGGAAGGATCCGAAGCACCCTGAGATAATCTGGCTGGAGGAAGCCCTGCTGACGTGGCTTATCAAAGCCAGTGTGTGGCTTGTGGCCTGCAGTGATGTCACTGCTCCTTTCGACCCCCTGTCCCTCTGATGAGCTCCAGACAGCGCTGGCAGGGGCTGGGCGCTCTGCTGTACTTCGATTCCTCCCTCAGGACCCATTTTGGCAGGATTTTTGTGGCGTGGGCATTCCAAGCTCTGCCAAGGGCCTCAGGATCCCACACTGCAGCTGCCCCAGTGTCCCCACTGCCTTTCCTAGAAATCATCCGGTGTGTCTGTGATGGCACACAGGGAATTTGTCTTTTAGTGAGAGAAAACTCTCAATATTTCGTTGTGGATGGGGCAGCAACTGCTTCACCCGAAGCCCTCACTGCTTTCTGAGCAATGCAGGCAGCTTCTGCTGGCTTTGGGACAGACCATGAGCTGATTTTCCCCCAGTGGAGTTTCAGCTCCAGTAAAAATCTGCAGCACAATTCCCATCCAGGTCGTGGCTCCTCTCCGGACAGCCATGGCAGGAGCTGGGCACAGGCTGAGACCTCGGGTGCCTCCAGGCCTTTCTCTGCTCAGAAAGCTCCTTAACACACCAAAATCCTGGGAATGAGAGGGTTGGGAAGTGAGCTTTGGATCAGTGACCTCATATTCAGGTGCAGACTGACACTGCTGGCATGGTCTTGTACAAAAACAAACAAACCCCACAGCAGTGGAAGCTACAGATTCATTTGTGACTTTTTTTTTTGCACTTCAAAAGCATGAATTGAACTATTTTGGGTGCATAAATTGGGAGGGCGAGGATGAGGATGACTCCTGCAATTTGTGTTAATTTAATATTGGTTCTTTCAGCCCAGAGGAGCGAGGAGGTCACACTGCAGGATGTTACCAGGAGGAGCTGGTAACACATTCCAGCGTGTCTGGGAAGATTTTGCCTCACCCCTTTCCCTGCAGGAGCTGCAGGAGGTAGGTCAGGAGGCTGAATTCCTGCAAGGATCAAGGGCAGGGTGGATTCAGCTCCTTGTCCCAGACCTGACATCTGCAAGGCCTGGAGGGACAGGAGCCAGGGAATGGCTTCCCAGTGCCAGAGGGCAGGGCTGGATGGGAGATTGGGAATTGGGAATTGCTGGCTGGGAGGGTGGGGAGGGGCTGGGCTGGAATTGCCAGAGCAGCTGGGGCTGCCCCTGGATCCCTGGCAGTGCCCAAGGCCAGGCTGGACATTGGGGCTGGGAGCAGCCTGGGACAGTGGGAGGTGTCCCTGCCATGGCAGGGGTGGCACTGGGTGGGCTTTGAGGTCCCTTCCACCCCAAACCATTCCATGATTTTACAGCCTCGTGCTTTGGTTTTAGTACCAGATTTTTGCTCAGCATTCCCCACGTGTTGGCTGTGTTGCTGTCGGGGCTGCTCCTCCCCACCAACAGATTTCCATTTGTTGATCTCCTACTCCTCTGCACCATTTTTCTGTGGAGGGGATCCCAGCATGCCGAGGGTGGATGTTTGGCACAGGAATGCCATCCTGCTGCAGTGTCCAAGACAGAGGAAACCTCAGTACTTCATTTTCTAGCCTGGAGCTCAGAGATTCCCACTGAACTGGGGATTCTCTTCCTGCCTCCTGGTTGTTTATGGCTGGGGCTTGAACAGAGCCTTCCAGCTGGGATCAGGTACCCAGAGACAGCTCAGGCAGAATTCCGGGCTGTGGAATTCTCTGAATTCCTCTCATTTCTTTTCCACAGACACACACTGGTCTCTGACACAGCAGCTCTGGAAGTTCCTGGATCCAGGTCACTTTGGGTGAACCTCATAGTGCAGGAAGTCAGTCTGGTGGAGGAGCCCTGTCCCCACATCTGTCCCTGAGCAGAACCTGTTATTCATTTCTTCTAAATAAATACCTGTAACTGCGTTGGAATATTCGACTCCATCCTCCTGGATAAATAATCCATGATCTCTCTGGCTTTGCCAACTTTTGTGAATGCCAAAGTTTCTTATCCACCCCCTGCCTCAGTGTGATATCGAAATTCACACCGAGCCATCTCAGCAAAAGGCTTTGCATGCAACAGCAAATCCCACTCAGAAAACAAATGATCCAACTCGGGAAAAAACTCCGGGAATGGGTTTGTAAATGCGTGGGCACAACTGCCTCTGCCAGAAGAGTTTATCAGGTTGTCCAATCGCTGCAGCGAGCACCACGTAACTTATCACTTATCGGGAGACAGCAGAGCACACTTTTCAAATGCTTATCTGCTTATCTGCAGCATAACAATGGGAAAACTCCTGCAAAAAACCCCTTTTCCCATGGTCATGGATATTCAGCGAGAGGCAGATCAGAGCCAGGGGTTGCTGGATGTCAGCTGGTTGCTGTGATGGGTGTGATTATGGATTTATACATCCCCACGCTGATGGTGGGGCTGAAACGTTCGTGCCAGGGCTCTTTTCCATTCCAGTGTTCCCAGAGGGTTTCCTGGGGTCAGTAGTAGCTGTAACCTTGAACGTTGAAATGTTTTATTATTCCTGAAGAGGGGGAAGTACAACTTCCAAATGGAAAATCGTGTGTGGTGGTGGAAGGTCTGCCCAAGGAAGAGGAGCTGAACTCGGAGTTTTTAGGGATATTAAAGGAAAATTAAAGGGGGATTATCAGCTTCTCTGCTTTTTCTCTGAATAAAAATCGGGATGTTTTCTGGGCTTCCACAGCCTGAAGCTCTCTGCTAAATTTCTTACAGTTAAGCAGATGATAACACAGGAGATTATAAATGCAGAAATCTTGGAAATGTGGAGGAGAGCCCTGTTTGCTTACTAAGGCATAAAAACTTCTTATTGGGGACTTAGATCTCAGTCATGTACTTTTAATTTGATTTTTTTGTCGTGTTCTCTGACCACATTTCTTCCAGTTTTTCTGTGACATCGGGTGTGTGCAGAGAGCAAGACGGAGCCAAACATCTGAGAAAGGATTTTATTTGCAAATTAACCTGCTGTGAGGGCGTAAGGCTGAGCTGTGCATCCATGGGATCCTCTGGGGGTCAGGTCTTCCCAGAGCAGTCCCACAAACTAGGAGGGATGGGGATCTCTGGGTTTTACCATGGAACCATTTAGGCTGGAAAAGACTCCAACATCATCGAGTCCAGCTGATGCTCCATGTCCCTCTTGAAAGTTTAGGTGACAGTTCTGCTTTTTCCAATTTGTTTTAGTCTCAAGCTGAAGAGTTGTGGTTAATTCCTGTTTCCAACAGGAATCTCTTGCTGAAGCAGAGCGTTCCAAGGTGTCCTGGCGTGTTCCCTGCTCTGGGCAGGACCTCCAGGCCTGCTCTGCTCCTGATTATCACACCTCTGGAATATTGAGTAACCTGGGGGGAGTGAAGACCTGGAGGGTTGGAAAATGGAATAATTTTACAAAATCAGTCCCTGTGCCTGGGCGGGGATGATGTCCCGTCAGCGCCAGCAGCACTGACTCACCACTGTGTGAATTCCCTCCAGTTCTGACTCCTCAATCCCGAAGTGCTTCGCAGGCAGTTTTAGGGAAGCACTGAAATGCATTTGCTGTGGATGCTGCGAGTGCTCTTCTGGCTGAAAGCAACACCAACACGGGGAGGTTGCTGTGCTGGCTGCTGGGAAAGGCCCTGCCCTGAGCAGGTGAGGTTTTCCTCAGGCTGTGCAGGAATGCTGTGGAAAAGGGGTGATTTGGCTGCCCCGCCTTGCTGGGAGGAGATAAAGGTGGGATGGAAGGAAAACTGCCCTGCAAATCCCTGTGGCTGTGTTTCCCCCACAGGCACTGCGGGATGAGAGATCCTGGGAAGGGATTTGGTTCCGTGGGTGGATTTGTGATTCAGAGCCAGGGGACTTTGCTGGGGGTGTCCCTCAGGATCAGGAGGGACACAGAGCCCCACGTCCAGCAGATGTGGTGTCCAGCACAGGGAGCTGGGTGGAAATTCCACATCAGTCCAGGCCTCAGAAGAGTTTGGGGTGGATCTCTCATGATTGATGTCCAAGTGTGTGCAGATAAAAGGGGAATGGAAAACTCTGAAGGAAGCTCCACATCCCCAGAGTCTTCAGTTCTCACCCTAGCTCCAGAATCCTCTGGCACACCAGGAAATGATCCACAGGGATTTCTACTCTGAGACCTCTTGCAACAGCCCATAAAGTTTCTGTTGGTGTGACAGGAGGTGCCTGACAGCCAAACTCCTGGGAAAGATGGAAGTGTTGGGTCTGGAGAAATGGAATTGGTGTTTGGCTGGTACCTGGTGCTGCTGGTGCTGTGCTCCCTCTCTGGAAGGTTCCAGACAGGAGCCGAGGTTATCCAGAGCAGCTGTGGTTGCCCCTGGATCCCTGGCAGTGCCCAAGGCCAGGCTGGACATTGGGGCTGGGAGCAGCCTGGGACAGTGGGAGGTGTCCCTGCCATGGCAGGGCTGGCACTGGGTGGGATTTAAGGTCCCACTCAACCCAAACCATTCCATGATTCTGTGAATCCAACCGCTCTCTCAAGGGCTGGAGGTGCTGCACCATGGCCCTGGCTCTTCTGCACCACTGTCCCCTGTCCCCAGGGGCTGGGACACAACTTTTACATCATTCCCGTGGCCCCTCCAGATGAGGTGTTTTGCTGCTCAATCTGAAGAGCAAAGCAGGGTTTGCTCCAGCCCCAAACTGGGAGAGCTGGAATGTCCCTGTGGGTGTCACCAGAGGGGCAGCTGCCACCAGAGCTCCTGGCACTTCAGCCTGGCCATCCTGTCACTCTGATCTGCCTTGCGTGGTGCTTTCCTCCGAAGTCCATGACAAATTCCTGAGCCACCCATTCTGGGAAGGCCCCTGAGCTCAGTGCCCGAGCACCCTGAGGCTGGGCAGGTGAGGAGCCTCAGCTGTGGCTCTGGAGCCATCTGAGACTCACCTGAGGCCGAGGAGTCTCCATTGCTAATTGTTCCCTAAATATTCCCATTCGTTTGTAAATCGCGTTGCCATGGCAACAATAATTTCTATGCATTACGAATATCAGACACCTCTCTAATCAATTTGTTTTCCCTGGTTGCCATAGTGACAGACATTTTGTCAGAATTATTTAGGGAGAGAGAAATCCGGAGCCTTTTGCAGAGAAGGAGCAGCAGAAGGAGCCCTGTGGGGAGCTCCCAACCTCCCAAATTCCTCCTGCCCAGCTCTGAATGAGCATTTTTGGGTTTGGGCACAAACAACCCCTCATCACTGCCCCATCTCTACCCCTGTGACCTCCAAACTGCAGCACGTTGCTCATGACTGTCATTGCCTTGGCTTGGAGGTTTCCCAGCCTGGCCACCATCAGATCATTCCTCTCTGCAGCCTCTGATGGCTTCTCCTCTTAGATCTGGGCTTTAAAAGGCTGCACCTCGGCTTCCCAACCTCTGCTTTCCAGAGTAACCGCTGCTGGAGCACCTTGGAAAAGTGCCCCGAAGTGCTTCTCTGTATAATTATCAACGATGCAGAACAGGAGCGTTCTGGAACATCTCAGCAGGGATTTCATTGCCTGAGTGGGAGCTGAGGCCTTGGAAAGCTCTGCTTTGCAATACCTGCCCTGCAGCCCGCGTTTAGTTTGAGTTGCTGCCATTTCACAGAGGCAGCTCAGTTCTGACACTTCATTGAACCATTTTGGGGCTCTCTGCCTTCTCCACTCCTCCTGCTCAGCTCTTAGGCTGCCAGGACCTTACACCCAGGGTGGGGTGGGCTCTCCAACACTGCAGCCAGTAGAACTCCTGGTTTCTGCCATTCCAGGAGATGGCTGGGATGAAAGAAAGGTCACAAGTTCAAAACAATAATCTGAGCTCGGTGGCTTTGATGGCCACACAGCTCTTACTTGCAGTCTCTCACTTGAGGAATAACAAAGCCATTTTCACATTCCACCCTACTGACTCCGTATTTTAATCTGAGGGAGCCGGGGCTGCTCAGCCTCGAGAGGAGCCCCAGCTGAGAGGGGCCCTCAGCCCTGGGTGTCCCTGGCTGCAGGGAGGGCTCAGGGCAGGGCCCGGGCTCTGCTCCGGGGCCCGGCAGCGGCACCAGAGCCACGGGCAGGGCCTGAGCCCGGCAATTGCCCCGCACAGGAGGCAGAACTGCTGCCCTGGGCAGGGCCCGGGCTGGAACAGAGCCCAGAGAGGGGCTGGAGCCTCCTCCCTGGGATATTCCAGAGCCCTCTGGACACGCTCCTGTGCCCTGGGCTCTGGGATGGCCCTGCTGGAGCAGGGAGTGGCACCAGTGACCCCCTGAGGTCCCTGCCAGCCTGATCCATCTGGGGCTCTGTGACTCCATCTGTGTTTGACAGGCTAGGAAATAAAAAATCTTTGGAAGAATCTGTTGTTAAGCACCCAAGTGCTCAAATTTTAGGTGAGCTGTGGAAAACAGATCAATCTTCTGAGCATGAGTTGGGAATCTCCACCATGGGCTTGGAGGCTCCAGCAGGAGCCAGGGCTGTGCTGCATTCCTGCTGCCACAGGCTGCTCCTGCAGTGGGAAAGCCTCTTCCCTCCCTGCCAAACAATACGGAATGCTCCTTGCCTTGGGAACGTCCAGGCACGGGAGCCAGAACACTGAAGCAGAGAGTTGACATCTGGCAAAGTGACTGAGGGAAATCCCTCGGGGCTGACAAATGTTCCTGCACCGACTGTTCCCTAAATCCATCCATCCATCCTCTGTGCACATACGGAGCCTCCGTGTGCAGTGCTGGGGCTCAGCACGGAGCTCTGGATGTGGGAATATCTGCAAGGCAGAGGGAAGAAAACCCATTTCCTCCCTATTGAAGACAGAACCAGAAAATACAACGGTGCCCTCCTTCCCAGATAAATCACTGGGAGCACTGGTGGGGATTTACAGACGCTGGTGTTGTTCCACCTTTCCCTGCTGTTACCTGCACGTTTACCTCCACTTGGTGGTAGCATTTTCTCTGTGTTCCCTCTTCTTTCCCAGCTTTTGGAGCAGCTGTGGTGCGAGCAAGGAGCTCCTTCCCCGTGGAATGTGTGAATGAAGGAGACTGGAGTCCGCATTTTCCTCTGTGGCACGGTGAAGTTCGAGCCTCTGATCCTGCCCAGGCTGGGCTTCTGTACCCAAACCATTTCCTTCTACTGGAAAAAGGAGCAGGAAAATACCCCAACGCTTGGGAATGCTGCCCATGAGCAGCTCTGCTTGTCCTCGGGTGGGCTTGGTGCCCTGCATGGACCTGACTCTGGAGCTGGTGACAGCGAAGGATCAGAACTGTGGCTGTTCCCAAACCAGTCCAAAATCTGCTCCGGGTTAGGAGGAGCCTGACCCAGGGCAGGGACAGGTGGAGCCTAAACCAGGGCAGGGATGTGAAGAACCTAAAGCAGAGCAGGGACAGGAGGAGCCTGAGCCGGGCAGGGACAGGAGGAGCCTGAGCCAGGCAGGGACAGGAGGATCCTAAATCAGAGCAGGGACAGGAGGAACCTGAGCCAGAGCAGGGACAGGAGGAGCCTGAGCCGGGCAGGGACAGGAGGATCCTAAATCAGAGCAGGGACAGGAGGAACCTGAGCCAGAGCAGGGACAGGAGGAGCCTGAGCCGGGCAGGGACAGGAGGAGCCTGAGCCGGGCAGGGGAGCCTGAATCAGAGCAGGGACAGGAGGAGCCTGAGCTGGGCAGGGACAGGAGGAGCCTGAGCCGGGCAGGGGAGCCTGAATCAGAGCAGGGACAGGAGGAGCCTGAGCTGGGCAGGGACAGGAGGAGCCTGAGCCGGGCAGGGGAGCCTGAATCAGAGCAGGGACAGGAGGAGCCTGAGCCGGGCAGGGACAGGGGGAGCCTGAACCAGGACAGGGACAGGGGAGCCTGAATCAGAGGAGGGACAGGAGGAACCTGAGCCAGGACAGGGACAGGAGGAACCTGAGCCGGGCAGGGACAGGAGGTGCTGGTGGCTCTCCCCAGGCAGGTGAGGTCTCAGCTGCTGAGATCACCCCATGTCTGCCTCGGAGGGGTCTTCAGCTGCTGCTGAGGGGTTGATTCCCACCCAGCTGAGCAGGATGGGAGAGGACTTTTCCCATGGAGATGCTTTAGAAGAGCTGGGAACAGGCTCTGCTCAGGGTGGCAGCAAGAGATGATGTCACTGCTGCTTTATTTTTGACTCTGCCTGTTAAAAACTTCCATAAATGCTCCACCTTGATGCTCATTCTCCTCTCACTGCTTTTGGCTGTCATTAACCCTTGGAGGTCTGAGCAAAACTGGGATTAAAGGCTGTGGATGAGCTGTGCCAAGGCCTGTGCTGCTCTCTCTGTGCTGCACAGGTGCATCCCATTTCCCAGGGAGAAAAATTGCAGCACCACCTGCTGCAAACGAAATTATTGTCATATTGATTTGATTTCTTTTAATTGAAGTGTGCCATTTATAAAGGGCTCGTCTGAGGGCTGTGACTGCTGTTCCCTTTCCTGGCAGCAGCAGGTTTCCAATCACTGGCAACTCATGGATATTAAAACACAGTAAATTGGTTTGCAAGTTAAAAACTCTTATTCGTTTCTGAAGCATCGATTGCCACAGGGGCTGGTGGGATTGGGAAGGGAAGCTTTTTCATCTCCTGGTGCCTCAGGGACAGTGGCAACCTGGGCTGTGGTGACAGTGTGTGTCATGGCTTGTGCCAGCCTTTGAAATCCCCTTCTGTGGCTGCTACACCTGGGGTTTATCCAGAGATGTGGAAAGGAAAAGGGGAAAACTCAGCCCTGCTGCCTTTGTGCAGAGCCCCAGGGCTGCTGGGCACTGCAGCTTCTGTGCTCAGCACCGGCTTTGCTCTGAAACATTCAGGCAAATGTGGCACTGCCTTGTCACTGCCCCTAACCCTGTCCTGGGCTAGGAACTGTGGGGTGGGCACTGGTGTCCTGCTTTTCCCCTCCTGGGAAGGGCTAGCTGGCTTAAAAATATTATTGTTGTGCTTTAAGATGAGCGGGGAAGGTGAGGATCCTTGTGGTGCTAAAAGCTCTGCCCTGCCTGGAGGGCCGGGCTGCTCTCAGCATTTTGGGGACCGGAGGGGACGCAGTTGGGGTGTGGGGCTGAAATTGTCCCCGTCTGTCCCCACAGCTTGAAGGGCTGCCCCCCTGCCTGGCTGGACGTCACCCTGGGGTCACAGTGATGGGGCCAGTCCCAGGGGTGTTCTCCATCACAGAATCCTGGGATGCTTTGGGTGGAAAGGACCTTAAATCCCATCCCAATCCCAGCCCTGCCATGGCAGGGACACCTCCCACTGTCCCAGGCTGCTCCAGCCCCAATGTCCAGCCTGGCCTTGGGCACTGCCAGGGATCCAGGGGCAGCCACAGCTGCTCTGGCAATTCCAGCCCAGCCCCTGCCCACCCTCCCAGCCAGCAATTCCCAATTCCCAATCTCCCATCCAGCCCTGCCCTCTGGCACTGGGAAGCCATTCCCTGGGTCCTGTCCCTCCAGGCCTTGTCCCCAGTCCCTCTGCAGCTCTCCTGGAGCCCCTTCAGGCCCTGCAAAGGGCTCGGAGCTCTCCCTGGATCCTTCCCTTCTCCAGGTGAATATTCCCAGCTCTCCCAGCCTGGCTCCAGCCTTTGGTGCATCTCCATGGCCTCCTCTGGACTTGATCCAACACATTCCCACCCTTCCTGTGCTGGTGGCCCCGGAGCTGACCCAGCTCTGCAGGTCGGGTCTCACCTCAGCTGCAGCAAATTTTCCGATTTCCTTCCAAACGTGGCTGTTCCCCTCTCAGGTGCCCTGGGGGGCTCAGGAGGTGCCTCCCACCCTCCCAAAGGCTGTGGCAGGGGAAGGAAGGGCTGTGTCTCCTCCTGCTGTGAGGAAAGGGGGACATTTAAAGCAGGGAAAATGCAGATTCCTTGTGCTCAGCTCACCGGGGAGATGCCGAGCCTGGAGCCGGGACAGGCCGGGTGCGGGGCTTCGGGAGGGCTCTGGAATTACCGCGGCTACCCCAGCTCATGCTCAGCCCTAGGAATCGTTATCTGGGATGAGGAATAAACCTCTTAAGAGATTACTGCTGCAAACTGTGCGGAGCTCGGCTTCCTTGGGAGCAGCCGCTCCCGGCTGTGTCAGGAGCGGTGCAATTACTGTAACGAGCCCTTGGCAGCCTTGTTTGGGAGCACAGACCTCGTTCCTCCCTGCAGAGAGCAAAACAAGGATGGGAAAGGAAGGATCCCTCCAAATCCCGTGCCTCCTGCCCTCCTCCGTGCCCAAGAACAGGAGAGGCCTTTGAGTGTGTCTTGCTAAAGACAGATTTTCCCCCAGAGATGTCTCGGAGTGTGGCAGCTGCTGGTGGAGGATCCTTGAGGAGGCACCTGCTCCAGCTCCTCTGGATGTGGGAGAGCGGGGAGGGGGTTTTTCCCAGAGATCACCTAAACTCCCTGAATTTCACAGTGGGAGTAAAGCAAGAGGCAGGGGGCTCGTGTCTTCTGAAGAGGCAGGGCCGGAGTGGGGGCATGGAAAAGAAGCACAGGGAATTCTAGGATCACCCAGGGAATTGTAGGATCACAGAAATGCAGCTCTGAGCAACCTGCTCCAGGGAAAGGTGTTCCTGCCCTTGGAATGGCGGTTGGAACTGGAGGATTTTTAGAGTCTTTTGGGTTCTAACCCAAACCATTCTGTGATAAACAGGGACTGAGAGATGGAAATAGCTGCAGACACATATAAATGTTGTTCCTGTCTTCCCCTCTGAGCCTGCAGCACTGATGGAAATGCAATCCCATGGTTATTATTCATTTACAATCCCATCCAAACCTGAGATTTCCCCTTTTCACACCCTGGGTCTGCGTCTCTGTGATTTTGGCCTTTTTTGACAGCTGAACCAGGGAATGTCCTAGAGCTGGGCTGGAGCCCTGAGGTGCTGCTGGTCCCCAGCCTCCTCCTGATCCCCATTCCCACAGCAGCAGCAGCAGAGGAAGGCAAGGGGAAAACTGGGAATTAATAAAATCCTGGAATCCCAGAATGGTTTGGGTTGGGAGGGACCTTAAATCCCATCCCAATCCCACCCCCGCCATGGCAGGGACACCTCCCACTATGCCAGGCTGCTCCCAGCCCCAATGTCCAGCCTGGCCTTGGGCACTGCCAGGGATCCAGGGGCAGCCCCAGCTGCTCTGGCAATTCCAGCCCAGCCCCTCCCCGCCCTCCCAGCCAGCAATTCCCAATTCCCAATCTCCCATCCAGCCCTGCCCTCTGGCACTGGGAAGCCATTCCCTGGCTCCTGTCCCTCCATGCCTTGTCCCCAGTCCCTCTGCAGCTCTCCTGGAGCCCCTTTAGGCCCTGCAAGGGGCTCGGAGCTCTCCCTGGAGCCTTCCCTTCTCCAGCTGAACATTCCCAGCTCTCCCAGTCCTTCCTTACTTCTCCCACCCTTTAATCAGGAACAGGATAATCGGGATAGGCTGGCTCTGTCCAGCTGAGCCTCAGCCAGCCCAGGCAGTGTCTGTGGCTCGGTGTCCCAGCAGGGAGGTGACAGCCAGGCTGGCAGTGGTGACATCCCCAGCCCCTGCTCAGCCTGACCTAAAGAACAGTCACAAACAGATGGATTTATTCCTTTCCTCCCCTCTCAGCTGATGAATTCATGATTTATGAATATATTTCTGATCTGTGGCTAGCTCTGGAGCCCTCTAAGGATTATTGAGGATAAAGGAGATTGACAGAGAATAAGGAATGCCAAAGCTTTTCCAGCAGCTGATGTGGTTGGGTGTTTTCTCATTTTTTTCCTCAGTTTTCATGGCAGTGAAATCCAAAGGTTCTGCCGCACAAAACCGGGGCTGAGGCAAATTCAGCACAGCTTTTCCTGCTGGAGGAGAGCACGGCCTCAGGCCAGCTTGGGAAGGTCCCACGGCCTCCTCTCCTGGAGCAGCTCACTCCCGGGGGGGTCTGGCAGGGCACTGTGCACTGTGAATTAACCAGCATTAATTAGGGCTGGGTGTTCACACATTAAAATTGCAGCTCCTGGAACTCTGGGAATGGGCTTGGGAACCAGAGAGGGACTGGGGACAAGGATGGAGGGACAGGAGCCAGGGAATGGCTTCCCAGTGCCAGAGGGCAGGGCTGGATGGGAGATTGGGAATTGGGAATTGCTGGCTGGGAGGGTGGGGAGGGGCTGGGCCGGAATTGCCAGAGCAGCTGGGGCTGCCCCTGGATCCCTGGCAGTGCCCAAGGCCAGGCTGGACATTGGGGCTGGGAGCAGCCTGGCACAGTGGGAGGTGTCCCTGCCATGGCAAGGCTGGCACTGGGTGGGCTCTGAGGTCCCTCCCAACCCAAACCATTCCAGGATTCCATGAAAATGGACCCAGTTCCACGTTCTGGGAGCTGCCTGTGCCCACCCCACGCAGCCTCACCGGGGCTTTGCTGCCTCTTCCTGCTAGGAAGCTGTTCTAGAAAATCATTCCTTTAGCAATTAAATCCCCTATTCTGAATTTCCTGGCTTGAGGACTCAAAGCTGGAATTTTTGGAGGATCCATGACTTGTCTGTGGGTTCCTCCTGCCCCTGTGGAAGCCCTGTGGGGAGCCCAGGAGTGTCCCCTGCCCTCTCATGGGACAGGGGTCCCTCAGCCCTCAGGGACCCTGCAGCTCTGCCCTGCCCTAAACAAGGAACTCGCTGCAGCTCCTTCAGCCCGGGGCTGGCAGTGCCTCCTGTTCAGAACTGCTGCCTGAAACCTGGGAAGGAGCTCTTTGTGCTCAGACCTCAAGAGGAGACTGATTTTATGGGAAAGCTGCAGATTGACGTGGCTGGAGAACCCTTGAGCACAAAAACTTTGGAGCAGGAACAAGCAGTGCAGAGAGAATGGCTCTGTTCACACATTGGCCTGTTTATGACACTCTGGGAACTTGAATTTCTGTATTTGCTGCTTTAGTCTGGTGCTTTGATTCGGCTGGGCAAGGGCAGCTCCAGAAATTACACCTCAGGAACATTTTCCAAGGGAAAAAGCTCCACCGGTTGTTTGTATAACAGGCTGGGAAACAAAGCAGTTGCAGGCTACTCAGAGTGTAATAAAGGCCTGTGTAAAATGTATTTTGCTCAGCAATGCCAGCTTTATTTAAATCTTCAGAGTGATTGTTCTGCATTTAAGCATATTCTAATGGCTGTCTGCAATGCTGCATCGCAAAATCGAATTTCTCTGACAAATTATTCCCCTGTTCAGGGGCGTCAGGTGAGAGCACTGCACGTCTGTGAGGCTGAGCTGTCTCTGTGTTAACAGAGCTGCTTCACAAAGGTGCTGCAATTGCTCCTGGCACCGACTCGTGCACAGACAGAGCTCTCCTGACTTGCCTTGGAATGATTTCACTTCGTAGCTCATGGCTCATCCTGCTCAGCTCCGGGCAGTTTGCAGCTCTATTTTGCCAGTACCTGCTCTGAAGAAGCCCCTTGCAGGGCCTAAAGGGGCTCCAGGAGAGCTGGAGAGGGACTGGGGACAAGGATGGAGGGACAGGAGCCAGGGAATGGCTTCCCACTGCCAGAGGGCAGGGCTGGATGGGAGATTGGGAATTGGGAATTGCTGGCTGGGAGGGTGGGCAGGGGCTGGGCTGGAATTGCCAGAGCAGCTGGGGCTGCCCCTGGATCCCTGGCAGTGCCCAAGGCCAGGCTGGACATTGGGGCTGGGAGCAGCCTGGGACAGTGGGAGGTGTCCCTGCCATGGGCAGCAGCCCCAGCAGAGCCCTGGCAGCTCCGTGTGCTGCTGGCAGAGGCAGCCGTGCCCCGGGGCCGTGCCAGCGGCACTGCTGATGGTTTGAGGGGCATCACGCACTCGGTGCCATCGCTCTGCGTGCTGCTGATGTGATTTATCAGGTGTGAAGGGCCAGGGGACTGTGACAGGTGAGGCTGTGATGCCACCCCAGCCCCTGGCAGGAGCTGAGGGCGAGGGCAGCTGTGGCTGCCCTGAGTGAAGGGTGTGATGGGCAGAGGTGACAGAAGGACAGCTCCGTGCCTGCCCGGCTCCAGGGGCTGGAATGCATATGGATGTGGCTCGCTGCAGGGATGGATGTGGAAACTTAAGCCACGATTGAGGCTTTCGGTGACCTCTGTTCTCCTTCCTTCTGTGCCCTTGGGAGCTCGAGGTGCATCTTGTGCAGCCCTGAACTCCTCTCCCTGCTCCTCGCTGTCATGCCCTGCCCCAGCAGACGGACACCGTGAACATTTCTGTGTGCTCCCCTCCTCCTGCTGCCAGCTGAGCTCATCTCCTCCATGTCAGGAACAATCCAGGGGCAGAGGCCCTGGCTCGCAGCTGGTGCCACCCTGCTGGGGCCTGGGTTGTGGCAGAGGCCTGAGCAAGAACTTTCTGATGGTGAGGGATGATCAGAGCAAGTTACTGACACCCATCTGTCCAAAAATCTGCTGCATTTGTGTCCTTGCCCATGCAAAAGCCCAGAACAGCCACTTTGGCCCCATTTTCCTGGCTTTTCTTCCGGCAGTGCCTGCCTTTGGTGTTCCCAGCGGGACCTGGTGCAGCAGGGTCACACCCTGAGCTCTTCCCTCCTGCACCAGGCCTGGCTTTGGATCTGCAGGAGTGTCCAAAGCTCTGCTTTCTGCCGTCCCTAATGGAACAATGCTGATTTGCATTGCTTTGCCTCCTCCAGAACTCGTGTCTGCTTCCCCAGGCCTCAGCGATGCTGAAATGCTCTCTTCATGACACAGCCCCCTTAATCACCGGGCTCAAACCATCTCCAGGAACTTACAGGAGGAAAGTGGGCTCTCTATCACACGGAGAGGTTAAGAAATAATGCTTGGTCAACTTTGCAAAGCAATTTGAGCTCTCTCAGTGAAATAATAAGTAGCAGACGAGAGCTGTGCATTATTGGCCACCTCTTATCTCCAACTGACCTTTCCTGGTCAGCTGAGCACCCAGCCAGAGAAACGAGGGCTCTCATTTCCTGCTGCCACAGCATCCATTAGGGCGTCCCAGCAGGGCCTGTGGCCTCAGCACACAGAACGCTGTGGGATGCTGCGGAGAGCAGGGATGAGAGCAGGATAAAACCCCAGTGGGTGGGCTGAGAGTCTGCTGGAGTCACAGCAGAGACACCACAGGAGCCAAAGACCCAACGGATGGCAATGGACCTTGGCAGAGTGCTGGGAAGCTCAGAAGGAGGGGTTTGATTCCCTGGCTGCATTGGAGGGAGGGGGTTTGATTCCCTGGCTGTTTTGGAGGAGGGGGTTTGATTCCCTGGCTGTTTTGGAGGGAGGTGGTTTGATTCCCTGGCTGCATTGGAGGGAGGGGTTTGAATCCCTGGCTGTTTTGGAGGGAGGGGTTTGATTCCCTGGCTGCACTGGAGGGAGGGGGTTTGATTCCCTGGCTGCACTGGAGGGAGGGGGTTTGATTCCCTGGCTGCATTGGAGGGAGGGGGTTTGATTCCCTGGCTGTTTTGGAGGGAGGTGGTTTGATTCCCTGGCTGCACTGGAGGGAGGGGTTTGAATCCCTGGCTGTTTTGGAGGGAGGGAGTTTGAATCCCTGGCTGCACTGGAGGGAGGGGGTTTGATTCCCTGGCTGTTTTGGAGGGAGGTGGTTTGATTCCCTGGCTGTTTTGGAGGAGGGGGTTTGAATCCCTGGCTGCACTGGAGGGAGGGGGTTTGATTCCCTGGCTGCACTGGAGGGAGGGGTTTGATTCCCTGGCTGCACTGGAGGGAGGGGTTTGATTCCCTGGCTGTTTTGGAGGGAGGGGTTTGATTCCCTGGCTGTTTTGGAGGGAGGGGTTTGAATCCCTGGCTGTTTTGGAGGGAGGGGTTTGATTCCCTGGCTGTTTTGGAGGGAGGGGGTTTGAATCCCTGGCTGTACGGACAGAGTGGCCCCTGTCCTGTCAGCCCTGGCCCATGGTGAGGTGGATCTGTGGTGCCAGCCCCTGCAGGGCCTGGCTGCCTGCCCCTGGGCACCACTCCTGGGATGCTGAGCTTTGTGCCCTCCTGGCACTGCAGCACCAGCCCAGCTCCTCCTTGTGCTGAGCCAGGCAGTGCAGCAGTGGGATGAGGCTGTGGGGGGGTCTGGGACAGGGAATGTTCTCCTGCAGGGTCTGACCCATCTCCCTGAGCAGCATTTCCCTCCTCTTGGCCCAGCCTGCTGTGCCCCCACAGCTCTGGGGATGGACCCTGCTGAGGGGAAAAGTTCTTATTTCGGCAGGCTCGTGGAATCCTGGAATGATTTGGGTCCAAGGGACCTCAAAGCCCACCCAGTGCCACCCCTGCCATGGCAGGGACACCTCCCACTGCCCCAGGCTGCTCCCAGCCCCAATGTCCAGCCTGGCCTTGGGCACTGCCAGGGATCCAGGGGCAGCCCCAGCTGCTCTGGGCACCCTGTGCCAGGGCCTGCCCACCCTCCCAGCCAGCAATTCCTTCCCAATCTCCCATCTCGCCCTAACTTCCTTCAGTTTAAAGCCGTTATTATTTTCCATCAGGGCCAATTCTCTGATGGGTGGTGCTGGGGGAATCAAGGGATCACAAATCCCTCTGGTCCCAGCCTTCCAGAGCTGCCTGGCTGCTGGCACCGAGTCCTTGGGCAGCTCCTGGGCCTGCACTGACCTTTTCCAAAGGGCAGCTCACTCTGACCTTTCCAGATGGAACCAAAGTCACTGAAACTCCCTTTTGCCCCCGCCTTCTCATCTCTCCAAACTTTAAGCGTGGAGTTAAGCACTGGCAGGGAGGTTTGGAGTGCCCATCCCTGGAGGTGTCCAAGGAATTCCTGGAGGTGGCACTCAGAGCTCTGGGCTGGGGACAAGGTGGGCATCGGGCACAGCTGGGACTCCATGGGCTGGGAGGGCTTTTCCAGCCTCAGGGATCCCAGGATTCTGTGTGATGCTGAGAATTGTTATTGAACAATGAACAATTCAGCTTTAAATCAATTTATACATTTTATGTTCGTGTCGGTTCCCCTTTTGATTAACATTCAATGCACACTGGGAACAAGGAATCTGCAACAGGCTTAATTCCAATAAACTCTGTGCTGGGAAAAAAATGTACCCAGATTATTGCTGCAAGTAAAAATGGGGAGATTGGTGGTGTGGGGGCCACAGCAGCAGTTTGCCACATTTTACACTTCCTTAATCCTTCCAAAATCCAGTGTGGGAGCTCTGCCTCTTGCCCAGCTTCTCTGCTTTGCCTTTCCCTCAGTATCCTCCCAGGATTTAAGGACTCCAGAGCTCTGCCCCCAAATTCCATGTTTTCCTTCCATTTATGATTTTTTGGTGACATAAATGGTATTTATTCAGAAAAGGAATGAATCAGAAAATAATTACTTGTTCTCCAATTGCTTCCATTTATTCCAGCTCTCCTGGTCGGCATCCGAGCCAGTATCCCATAAATAAATGGGATAAGTCTCCTCCCAGCCTGGCTCTGTGGGGAGCTGCCCTTTCGGCCGTGTTCTGCTGAAGGCAGAATGGCTGTAAGAACCTGCTAATTTCCCATTACTGCCCTAATGAAATATTTAATGAGATTAATCAATGGGACCTCATTAGCCAGGGAGCTTCCTGGGCTCAGCTCTGGTGGCTTCCTGGTGCTTCTGTGCTGTGCTTTGGAGAGCTGGATTTGTTCATGTCCAACATCTCCTCCCTCATCCCGGAGCTGCTGCAGCTGGACCCAAAGCTGGTGCTCACTGTCAGCCCCAGGCCGTGTTTGCAGGAGAGGAGCTGGGGTCTGGCTCTGCTCAAAGGGGCTTCACTTCTCCTCTGCACAGCCCTGGATTGGTTCCTCTGGCCAGGAGAGCTCCACATGTCCCATCAGCACCTCCTGTGGCAGAGGGTTCCTTCCCAATCTCCCATCTCGCCCTAACTTCCTTCAGTTTAAAGCCGTTATTATTTTCCATCAGGGCCAATTCTCTGATGGGTGGTGCTGGGGGAATCAAGGGATCACAAATCCCTCTGGTCCCAGCCTTCCAGAGCTGCCTGGCTGCTGGCACTGAGTCCTTGGGCAGCTCCTGGGCAAGGCTGGGAATGCTGAGGACAGGGAGAGCTGCAGGAGGACATGTCATTTGTGTGGGATTTTTGTCTGGTTTCAGACCTTTCTTGCAGCAAAATGGGTCTGTGAGAGCCACCGGGGGACCTGAGACAGCCTCCCTGCTCCTGGTGTAGGGCTTATCTGCTGATACCTGGGGCTCTGTACGAGGTTCGGCAGGAATAAACCAGAGAGAGAAGCAGTTTTATCTGATTTCTATTTAAAAGCAATTCACAAATCCACAGAAAAGGATTTTTGTCGTTTTTTCCCCACATTCCATATTTAGCTGGTATATTGGGAAGGAATTGCTGGCTGGGAGGGTGGGCAGGCCCTGGCACAGGGTGCCCAGAGCAGCTGGGGCTGCCCCTGGATCCCTGGCAGTGCCCAAGGCCAGGCTGGACATTGGGGCTGGGAGCAGCCTGGGACAGTGGGAGGTGTCCCTGCCATGGCAGGGGTGGGGCTGGGTGGGCTTTGAGGTCCCTTCCATCCCAAACCACTCCATGACTCTGTGATTCCAGGATTTTTTGGTCAGTTTGTTTTCCATCCCTCAGAGCAGTGGCCCAGGGTTGTGGTGCCCTGTGGAGGGGTGGGATCCCTGCTCAGCTCCCTGTGCCACAGCCCGTCCCTCTGCCTGTGCCCAGGTGCCCTGGGGGTGGCAGCTGTTGGCAATGTCTGTCCCTGATGTGCAGAACTGATTTCCCTGGATAATTTTCCTGCTGTGTGTCAGGATAAGCACGTGGAATGTCCAGCTCCAGCCCCTGCTTTGTTGGCAGCTGGTAATTTGAAGTTTTACTCCCCATTATATTACGGGCTCCAGCCTCGCTGGGTTCCTCTGGCTGATCTCAAACACTCAAATCACGGCTCAGTGAACATATTTTTCAAAGATAAGCCCAGAGCAAATGAATTGGATTTATTTTTAATGCTGCCTTGTTTCTAATGCCCAGTGACACATGAACAAACGATTGCCATCACTTGTCCTCTTTCTCCGTAGGATATTGCTTTGGGCAGGATAATATCAGTGTATTTAGGATTATAAATCATCCCTCGGGGTTGATATTTCTGTAGGGAAAAGGCTCCGGTTCAGCCTCCAGGAGACAAATCCAACCTTCCTTTTGTCATGCTGAAGTCAGGATCGGAGCTCATGTGACGTGACTGAGCCAGGGGCATCCAGGCACGGCTGGAGCTCTGTGAGTGCCCTTGCTGATGGGCGCTGGGGACAGGGCGGGGACACTGACGGTCTGAGCGGTGCCCAGAGCCCCCCTGCTCTGCTGGGGTGGGCACAGGGCACTCAGTCTGGGACCAGAGCTCAGGTTTGCTGTTTAATCCCAGGTGGAAAAGCTGCCCTGGGCATCCTGGGGCTTTCAGCTCTGCTGTGCACGGGGCAGTGCCCCCTCAGTCTCCAGGGGTACCAGCTTTGTGCAGTGACCTGAAGTTCTCTGCCTTTGTCTGCCACTCCTTTCCTGCTTCTTAAGCACTGCTCTGGCTTCTGTGCTTGCTGCTAAGCCCAGGGCTGGTGCTTCCACAGAGCCCTCTCACACACGGAATGTCTGCCAGGGAAGCTGGCAGCTCCTTGGCCAGGGAAGCATTTTCCACACTCTCCTGCCTAAGCCGGGAAAAGGCCGTTCCCTGGTGCCTCTGCGAGCGCGGAGCAAACCGGAATAAAATATTCCAGCAGCACAAAAAGATGCTCGAGTGCATCCCCAGGTGCAGCTAAAACTCCATGTGCTTAAGGACTGTGATCTATGGCTCATCTGGCCACGTTTTCCAAGGAAAGTGAGAAGCCCTCCCTGGAGGGAGGCGGAGGCAGCTTTCGTGCCACGCAGGCTGTGCCTCCGCCGTAGCTTGCTGCAATTCCAGGTAAAGCTGCCTCTGGAAAGAGCTAAAAGGACACCAGGGTGATCCCGGAATACGGATGGGGAGGGGTATAAAAGCGTCAAAGTGCATTTGCAGCTGCAGGGTTCTGGCGTGGGAAAGGAGGGATGTGCTTCCCTGTGCCGTGGTGGAAGGAGAAGAGCTCGGTGCTTTCTGCCAAGGCATGGCAGGGGAGATTCGGGCTGGATTTTGGGAATGATTTCTTCCCCAAAATAGCCCTGGCACAGCTGCCCAGGGCGGTGCTGGAGTGCCCATCCCTGGGGGGATTTAAAGCCCTGTGGATGTGGCACTTGGGGACAGGGGCAGTGGTGGCCTGGGCAGTGCTGGAGGAAGGGTTGGACTCAGTGATCTTAAGGGTCATTTCCAAGTTAAATGATTCCGTGTTTCTATGGCCAGATCCTGCCCTGCTCCCTGGGAAACCCTTGGTGGCATCCGGGTGCTCCATGTCCTCAGCCTGCGCTTTTTGGCCCCGAAATGAGACAGCTCAGCAGAGGCAGCAGCTCCTGGAGGCTCCTGCAGCCCCTGCCGAGGTGTTTGGGGGAGCTGTGTTCCCTTTGTTTGCTCTCTCCATGGATCATCTGGCTGCTGACATCTAGCACCCGGTGCCATATGTTGTTTTTCCCGGCGCAGGGATGTGCGGCACCGCGAGGAGGGAGCGCTGGCGTCCTGCCCGAAGGTGCAGCAGCAGGGACCCTCCTTCTCTTGGCTCCTGCCAGACCGAGATCCTGGGATGGGCTGGCACGGAGCGGGGCTGCCAGGAACGGGATGTGCTGCTCGGGTGGGGCATCTCCTGGAGCCCCGCCAGGGAATTCTGTCCTGGAAATGCAGAAGGGCAGGAGGGGCAGGAGATTCCCCGTGGAGTGAGCACATCCCGCTGGGATGCTGCCCCGTGCTTCCCTCCCTGCCCTGAATCACAGAATCGAGGTTGGAAAAGACCTCCAAGGTCATCAAGCCCAGAAAAGCACATCCCCAAGTGCCACCTCCACTTATTTTGTGGACACTTCCAGGATGGTGACCCCACCACTGCCCTGTGCCAGGGCTGGACAACCTTAACGGTACAAAGCTGTGCCAGGCAGGCTCAGGCTGGAGAGCAGGGAAAGGCTCTTCCCCAGAGGGTGCTGGGCACTGCCCAGGCTCCCCAGGGAATGGGCACGGCCCCGAGGCTGCCAGAGCTCCAGGAGCGTTTGGACAGCGCTGCCAGGGATGCCCAGGGTGGGGTTGTTGGGGGGTCTGTGCAGGGCCAGGGGATGGACTGGGTGATCCCTGTGGGTCCCCCCCAGCTCAGGATATTCCATGAAACTTTCAGTGAAGAAATTGTCCCTGATCCCCAGCCTGAGGGGCGGGACGGTGTCACCCATGCCAGTGACCCCCCACTCCTCCCCACACTGCTCTTTGCTCTTTGTATTTCATGCCAACCCTGCTGAGATGACAGAACGTGCGGGAGATCTGAGGAGCCGCTGACGGTGTGAAAGCAAAGCTCTCCAGGGCTGCTTGTGGCGGCCTCCTGTGAATTTGCACTGCAGTGAGGACTCTGCTGGGGGAAGCGATTCCGCCGAGCACTTTGTTACATCGTTGTTCAGTGTGTTCATTTGCGTTCCAACAGAGGAAAGACGCGGTGCAGGCATCCATCGCTTCTGAGTGAGGGGCTGTGCCAGGGCCCCTTGGGCCTGCAGCCACTGCCATCCATAAAGGGAAGGAGAAATCCTGGGGAACCTCCAAAAATGGGAAGTGTTATAAATAAAGTCTGTAATTCGTGCTATTATGTATAAAACTGAAATGTAATAAAACCATGCAGAGACAGAGTTTCAAACCCCCCCACCAACCTGGCTGAGAGGAAAATTTCACAACACTGGAGCAGTTGAATAAGAAGTTTTTTCAGCACAGATGTAATCAATAGGTGAGGATTCCACCCCAGATGGGGTTGGATCTTATCACCGGGACACTGACACTATGATGGCTTGATCGCTATCTTCTGATAGCTACATCTCAGCTGATAAGGAATTGGACATTCCGGGAACTCCTTTGAGGGTTCCAGGAATGGGAGACAGACAAATCCATCACCAAAGATGGACAATTCATCAGACCCAGGAAAGGCTTTGTGCGGCCCAACTCCGGGACAAGAAAACTTTATGAATATGCTAAAATTATGAGAAGAATAGAATTAATTCGGACTCTGCCCAAAAACTGCATAAGAAGGGACCAGCCAAAGCAGCACCTGTGAACCTGGGAGCTCTGGTGCGATAGAGATCAGATCTGTGCGTGTTCACCCAGCTCCGACCCCGGGCTGGGGCTGCTTTTCTCCATCGTGGCTCTCTGTGTGACCGATCTTTTGGCTGCAGAATAAAATCTATTTCTTCATTAAATTTAATTTGGCTGAATTTCTTTACCTCAGAAGTGATTATAAGTGGGAGCCCAGCTTTATTCTCCGTGCTGGGATTGCAGCTTCCATTTGGCTTCGGCTGCACAAATGACTGCAGGGAAGGATTCGGGTGGGCACGGAAATATTTCAGTCCCTGCCCTGGGGCTGCCTCATTGCTTGGGGCCAGCTTTGGAAACCCTGCCCTGGTTTAGCTCTGATTTATCATTTAAACCTGGGCTTAAGGGCAGACTGTCAGAACTTCTTAAAGTCACTTAAAAGGTGGAGTTGGCTTCTTAAGCAGGGCTTGTGTCTGCACTTAGCACATTTTAAAAATTACTAAAATGAACTAATAGGTATTGTTTATATGATAATAATTACGTTATGTGTTGTAATTTTGTGTTATATCAATATATTAGTTTAATTTATTATAATTTATATCTTAGATTAATATATTGCTTTGGAACATTATAATTTATATATTATATTAATCGATATTACTTTGAAATATTATCATTTATATATTATATAACTATATATTACTTTGAGACTCTCTGTACCTCCCCTCCAGGCACCCAGGATCCATGTCCAGGACAAGTAGGATAAAAGCTTTTTATTGGGCAAATTTAAAGACTGGGATAAACCTTAAACTAATCCCATGGCACTCTCAGGCTCTTCCTCACCCAGAGAAAGATACTTTCCTTCTATTGGAATTCTGAATATGAAAACAGGGATTTTTTGTGCTCCTTTTTTTATCACTGTGACCATCACTTCCCTGCCTTTTGTTCCCCTTCTTTGTCCCACACATCTCTGATAGGGCTAAAGTGGAAAGGTGGGAAATGGAAGTTGAAATTTTATCTTGTTGTTCGAGTCTCCTGTGTTATTGTGTGGGAAAGGAGGAATAAAGGGCTACGTGAGCCTGGAAGCCAAGAAAATGAAAGCTAATTTGGAATATATTTATTAACCTGTTCTGTCTCTTCCTAGCTCTGCTGCTGGGTTTTTATTTGTGTAATTCCCCCATCCTGTGTCCGTGCTTGGAATCCCCGTGGGGAGGAGCTGCTGCAGGGCTGGGAGTGGCTGAAATGGGAATTCCTTGGATGGCTGGGAAGGCTGAGGTCAGGGGTATCCCACACTGCCCCCTGAGCACGAGCCATAATGAGCATAAGAAATATCAGGGGAGTGTCCAGAGCATCTGAAATCCTGGGAATGCTGTGTCCTGGGAAGCTGCAACACCCTCTGCATCCTCTGCTCAGTTCCCAGGATCCCTGACGTTGGAAAAGCCCTCCCAGCCCATCCAGTCCCAGCTGTGCCCGATGCCCACCTTGTCCCCAGCCCAGAGCTCTGAGTGCCACCTCCAGGAATTCCTTGGACACCTCCAGGGATGGGCACTCCAAAGCTCCCTGGGCAGCCCCTGCCAAGGCCTGAGCACCCTTTCCATGGGGAAATTCCTGCTGCTGTCCACCCTGAGCCTGCCCTGGCCCAGCCTGAGGCCGTTCCCTCTCCTCCTGTCCCTGTTCCCTGCCAGCAGAGCCCGACCCCCCCGGCTGCCCCCTCCTGTCAGGGACTTGTGCAGAGCCACAAGGTCCCCCCTGAGCCTCCTTTGCTCCAGGCTCAGCCCCTTTCCCAGCTCCCTCAGCTTCTCCTGGGACTCCAGACCCTTCCCAGCTCTGTTCCCTGCCCTGGACACGCTCCAGCCCCTCAAATTCCTCAGCAAAAGTCCCGGTAAGGGGTCAGTGCTCGCTAATAGGAAGGAAACCCAAGATTTTCCTGGGATGTTCTGTGTGCAGGGCATCCTTTATTCCAGGTTTCTCTGCTTCCCTGGGCTGGGCAGAGGCTGAGGGGAGTCACTCTGCCCTGCTTTGGGTCCCGGGGAGCATCAGGAATGGGGACAGGAGGGCAGGGGGAGGATGCTCCTGGCTGGAGCAATCCTGGACCTCTGGCTCCCAGCCACTCCTTGCTGAGGATCCCTCTGCTCCCCCAATCCGTTCACTTCCCCAAAGAGCTTTCCTGGCACCACTGGATGGTTTGGGAGTGAGGACAGGCACATTCCTCACCCACGCCCGGCCTTGCTGCTCACATCTGCCACCAGAGGTTTTACAGTGGCATAAAAAGCCTGAATTCCCACCTGGAGCGTTTCCCCCGGGATTAAACTCTCAGGTGATAAAAACCTGCTGCGAGTTTTCCACAGTTAAGGAATAAATGGCCATAAAAGCCCATTATGTGTGAGTAAATGGATGGGTGAAACACCTCCCTGTGGGAAGAGGAGTCCCGAATCCAGGGAGAGGCTGTGCTGTGCCGAGCAGAGGAGCAGGGACACCTCCGGGTGAGCTGAGGTGGCTTTGCCACCTTGCCGTGCCCACGGCAGTGACAGTGACCGTGCTCCTGGCCCTCCAGGTGATGGCTGGATTTCAAACCTCGTGAGGACTGAGCACCCTGGAAGTTCCTGAAGGGATTGGTGTTTGTGGCCGGCTGGGCTCCATCAGCTCCATCAGCTCCCAGTGTGGCACAGCAGGAGCGCTGGCTGGGGAAGGCACAGTCCCGTGGCTGTGACGAGGCTCTTTGTCCCTGTCCCTCGTGCTGGGGCTGCTTCTGGCCCTGCTCAGTGGCCAGGGCTCTCTCAGAGGCACAAAGCTCTAAACGTTGTCCTGATAACAAACTCTGCATGAGCAGCTCAGAGCTGCTGTTTCCTCTGCGAGGCCGCAGGGACAGAGGAGCCGGGCTCAGGTCCCCGTGGGAGCAGAGCGTGGAGCTGAGGGCCCCCCATGGCTCAGCTCAGCTCAGCTCAGCTCAGCTCAGCTCAGCCAGCCCTTGTCAGGCTTCTCCCCCGCTTTGGGACTGAGGAATGTCCTGATCTGCCTCTTTAGCACTCAGGCACCATCCTGAGTCCGAGCAGGATCAGCTCATGAGCCACCTGTGGCTGTCCCCTCCTGCTGGGGGCTCTCCAAGCATCCCCAAGAGCATTTGTGGGATCATCCCTCCATCCAGGGCAGAGCAGCACTGGGAGGATGGTGCACAGCAGCCTCCTGGCTCCTCCTCAATCCTCCCTCCCACCTCTGCTGGCAGATTCCCGTGGGACAAACAACTCAAATCCAGGTTTTCATGTGTCCATGCAATGGGGCTTGGAGCAGCCTGGTCTATGGAAGGTGTCCTGCCCATGGCAGGGGTGGCACTGGATGGGCTTTAGGGTCCCTTCCAACCCAAACCATTCTGGGATTCAATGAAACTGCTCCAGAACATCCCCACAAGCCCAAACCTTTCACGAAACAGCAGGACAGGGATCAGTAGCAGACGATCAATGAGCAGGGTAAGCAGGGAGGTTTGCAGGGGGCTGGAAAGTGGGATGAGCCCCAGCAGATGCAGGAGCCAGGGGCTGTGCCTGGTTTCCAGGTGCAATGGGCACCAGTGTACCCAAGCACTGTGATTCCCAGTATCCCATGGAGCCGAGGTTCCACCACAGCCCAGCCCTGCCTGAGGAATTCCCCACAGGGCAACAACTGTTCCCTGCTGTTCCCTTCCCGTGGGCACTGGGCACTGCCCTGGCGCTGCCTCCGGACCCTCCCCATGGAGCTGCTCCGCAGGGATTTTGGACCAGCACCGTCTTCCCTCTCCCTCCTCTCCACCAGGAGCAGCTCTGCATCCTCTGCCCTGCCCCCCAGCCAGGGTGGGCTCTGCTGTCCCCCACTGCCTGGCTTTGGTCTCTCCTGGAGCTGTGGGATCGTTCCTGGAGCTGTGGGATCACTCCTGGTGCCACAGATGTGCCAGCACCGCTGGCTCCCAGGGAAAGGCTTTGTTTGTGATGCAGGGAAGATCCTGTTCTGTGTAACATCCTCTGGAGCCCATCATTGCTGCTGTACAATGAGGGGGATTTTTCCTCTCCTGGGCACCAGTGTTTATTGTTAAATGAAATTTCATCAGCCATTTCATTTCATGGAGGTTCGGTGTCAGGAGAGCCTCCTGCAGCACTTAACATTCAGCTGTAATTTTGATTAATCTGAATAACTTTGCATCTGATCTGTGCAAGCACCACAAAAGGCAGTTAGTTTTCCTTGGCAGTAAAAAAATAATCAGTAAATTAGTGACCATCAGGCTGGAGATTTTATAAATATTCATGGCCGGGAGGTGTACGTGGGCACAGGAATGTGGACGGAACATTAATAAACCTGCAGGGTTTCTGTAGAGCACAGAGGCAGGGTTTGTCTGTGGATCACACACTTACCTTGCAGAGCTGCCAGCACTTGGGGGCACAGACTGTGGCACCCTCTGTGCGTGCGCCCCACAGCCCCCAAGCACAGCCCCGGATTCTGGGGGGTGCAGCTGCTCCTTGCTCCCCTCGCAGCGATGCTGCCGTGCCCTGCTGAGCCAGGCTCTCCTTTCCTTCCTTTCTAGGAGATATTTTTGGCAGGAGGAGCAGGGAAAAGAGGCCCTACACCCTCTCAGGGTGCTCCACAGCAATGTCCCGCTCCCCCAGGGATGCTCTGGTTTCCTGTGGGTACGGAGGGACAGGAGGCAGCACAAAGGATGAGGGATGCTCCTGTTCTCCAGCCATCCCGAATAATTCATCATGGAAACGGCCGATCCCAGCTGCCTGGAGCTGCTGCTTGTCAGGGGCAGCTGGACCTGGACCTGCAGGATCCCGCTCTGGCTGGCAGTGGGAATTGGTGCCTGGAGTGGGGATTGGTGCTCAGTGTGAGGATCAGTGCCAGGCGTGGGAACTGGTGCCTGATCTGGGAACCAGTGCCCAGTGTGGGATCCAGTGCCCAGTGTAGGGCTCAGACCGAGCTGCTCCCCCTGCACAAACCCCACAGCCCCAGGCACGTTCTGGATGCTGAACACCCCAATGTGAGCTGGACACCCCAGTGTGGGCTGGACATCCCAATGTGAGCTGGACACCCCAGTGTGGGCTGGACACCCCAGTGTGGGCTGGACACCCCAATGTGAGCTGGACACCCCAGTGTGAGCTGGACACCCCAGTGTGAGCTGGATATCCCAGTATGGGCTGCACACCCCAGTGTGGGCTGAACATCCCAGTGTGGGCTGGACATCCCAGTGTGAGCTGCACACCCCAATGTGAGCTGGACACCCCAATGTGAGCTGGACACCCCAGTGTGGGCTGGACACCCCAGTGTGAGCTGCACACCCCAGTGTGAGCTGCACACCCCAATGTGAGCTGGACACCCCAGTGTGGGCTGGACACCCCAGTGTGGGCTGGACACCCCAGTGTGAGCTGCACACCCCAGTGTGAGCTGCACACCCCAATGTGAGCTGGACACCCCAGTGTGGGCTGGACACCCCAGTGTGAGCTGCACACCCCAATGTGAGCTAGACACCCCAGTGTGGGCTGGACACCCCAATGTGAGCTGGACACCCCAATGTGAGCTGGACACCCCAGTGTGGGCTGGACACCCCAATGTGAGCTGGACACCCAATGTGGGCTGGACATCCCAGTATGGACTGGACATCCCAGTGTAAGCTGGACATCCCAATGTCAGCTGGACACCCCAGTGTGAGCTGGACACCCCAGTATGGGCTGGACATCCCAGTGTGACCTGGACATCCCGGTGCCCTCAGCTCCCGGCACAGCCACTGGGCTCCTGGCCGTGCCAGCAAGGCTGAGGAAGAGGAGGGAAGAAGAAGAAGAAGAAGAAGAAGAAGAAGAAGAAGAAGAGGAGGAGAAGCTTCCCCAGCTGCAGAGAGGAGAGGTGAGGAACTCCTGTGCAGCAGGAAAAGACGGAAGAGAAGCCACTGCCAGTCTTGTGAATGAGGTGGTCCCAAGCATGGGGGGACTGGAGAGAAACGTGCAGGAGAAACCTCTGGCAGGAGAGGTCAAAAAACGGGAACGTTTCTGATCAGCCCAAGTCTGGGAGAAGGAATGAGAAGGTTCAGACTTGGTGGCCACAATGGACAGGTTGGATCTGGATGATCTTTAAAGTCCCTTCCAACCCAAACCTATCCTGTCCAATCCCATCCTAAAACAGGAGCTTTATCAACAGGAGACTGCAGAAATCCGAGCTAATTACCAGGAGCTTTTATAAGATGTTGCTTTAATCTGACTTTTTGGGGGTTGGTGGATATTTTCATCCTCCCCAGAAACACCTTCTTTGAACTCCCCCAGAAATTATTTTCCTGGGAAGGCGTTATCCTGTTTTCTGATCGTGCCTCTGTGCTGGGGAAGGAGTTGCCAAAGGAACAGTAATTATGCTGGGAAAGCTGTTAGATAATGGCAGCTGCTCCAGTGATAGCTCGAGATGCAGCTCTGGGAGTTCTTCGGTGGTGGGTGAAAGGGGACGGAGATTCCGCTCCCTGTCACGTTTAAAATGAAAACTGCAGCAAGAGCCCCCCTAAAGAAGCCCCGAGGGACCAGGGCTGGGCTGGGTGACACCAAAGTGGCTTTGGCACATCTGTGACACTGCAATCCCTGAGCATGCCCTGGGCAGCTGGGGGAGAAATGGCTCTAAAAACATCCCAAACCACCCCAAACCACCCCAAAAGTGAGGGGAGATCAGAGAGGCACAGAATGGTTTGGGTGGGAAGGACCTTAAATCCCACCCATCCCGCCCCTGCCATGGCAGGGACACCTCCCACTGTCCCAGGCTGCTCCCAGCCCCAATGTCCAGCCTGGCCTTGGGCACTGCCAGGGATCCAGGGGCAGCCACAGCTGCTCTGGGCAGTGGCATTGCTGAGTCAAACCAGAGCATCTCCCCAGCCTGGGGGCTCCCCTGGGGGCTGCACAGCCACGGATGGGGCAGCACCCCGAGGTGGCACCTTGGGCACATCCTTACCCAGGCTGGACAGGGCTTGGAGCAGCCTGGCACAGTGGGAGGTGTCCCTGCCATGGCAGGGGTGGCACTGGGTGGGATTTAAGGTCCTTCCAACCCAACCCATGCCAGGATTCTGTGATTTTCCCATCCAGACCCACCCCTGACTGCCTGCAGGAACAAGTTGCCCCCTCAGGATTCCTCCTGCTCATTCCTGTCGTTATTGGTTATCCTCGCCTGCTCTGGGGTTTGGGTGCTCATTTTCCAGTCTCTGCCCTTTCAGAAGGCCCAGGAGCTGCCCGGGAGCTTCGAGTCTCCCTGCAAAATCCATGACTAGCGGAGTGAGGGTGCCTGGGTTTCCCTCTGGAAAAGGAAGGGAGGGGAAAATAAGCAAAGCAGAACTCTGCTTATTTGGAGAAAGCAGGGAAGGAGCACAGGGGCAGGAGGAGTGTTTGCCAGGCTTAAAGGCTTGGGAAGGCTTGTACCTGCACCGTTGTTCCACTGCAGGCCTTAAAATAGGATTTCCTTTATCCCACTTTTTTGTTTCTCACCATGTTCCTTCATGTGTTATTAATCCTGGTCGTGTCCAAAAAGATCCCTGGGTTTTCCTGGCTCGGGAAGCAGGGATGGAGGCAGTGTCTGCAGTGAAACCAGACACAGGGGCACAATGGAGTGTGGAGAAGAGATGAAAGGAAGGATGGGTTGCACCTTTGTCACCTGGGGTTTATTGCAATGAGGCACAGCCAAATCCAAGAGTTTTCCGGGATTTAGGATGCTCTGAAGTCCCTCTGGGTGAGGAGGCCACTCCCAGTAAAACAGGAAGAATTAAAAATTATTTTGTAGCTCTAGGGTAGATATGACCCCTGTCTAAATAATCTTATCCAGGTCTGATTGATCTGCAGGTGAAAGAAGGAAATTGATCTGGGCACGGACAGATCAGCCATAAATGAGACTCTAACTCTAGATTAAGAATAGATAAAATCGATTTCCCCCTCCTGTTGCACTGACAGTAAAGTTGCCATTTCTAAAATTCCCATGGAAAGCCAAAATTGTAAACAAAGAAAATTAAAAAATTGGCAATCTCAGCTTGTTTCCCTTTGCCCACAATTTTTTATTATTAATTTTTTTTTACCAGTGAAGTTATCCAAGTGTTCTGAGCCCAAACCGATCCCATAAAATGCCAGTCCCGTGTTCATCCCCGTGCCCCAGGAATGGGGCATCGGACGCCTGGGAGAGAAATCCTGTTCGAGGTTTCAAAGGGAGGACATTTTATGTACCTCCATTTTTTAAATGGACTTTTCTGAGTGGAATGAATACGAGAAATTTATTTTTAGGAGAACAGAAATGTGTGTATTTAATACAGATAACCCCAAACCGAGTCTGCATTAATCTTTATATAAATATAATGATATATATTGTGTCTATCAGTTTTATATCACATATGAACCACACGTTGTACATAAATATAGAGCAATATGTGAATAATGGCTTTGCATTATTGTCTGGATTATGCATCACATGTTTTTATATTTATGTGTAATGTGGATTTATATACACATATGAGGCAATAAAAATATATTTCTATGAGAAATAACAGAAATAGGTTTCTACTTCTTGGTAAAAAGAAATATGTGTGTGTATAAAAGAGCCGTGTTAGAATATGCATTGCAAAGAAAAAGAAATGTATAGATCTTTATTATAGATGTAATATTAATGTAATAAACGCGATAGAAAGTATGGAATAGATCATTTATAGACACCGTTTGTGTTTATTTTTGTACACGGAGTATTCTGCACATTTTCTATGCACTCACACGCTATCTTTGTCTCCGATATGCGTTATTTTATTGCCATTTCTGTGTCTTATTTTTGTGGACAGATTTTTGTCGTCATTTGGAATCAGGCGGTGCCAGGGGCTGCTTTCCCTGGGGAATGCTCGGATCCCGCTGGCTTTGGGAATTCCCCACTTCTCCCACCCGGACAGCTCCACTGAACCTTCCCAATCCCTCCCCATCCTGAGACATTCCCGAAGTTCCTCCTTCCCTTGCCCCATCCACAACGGGAGCAGACCTGGGAGCTGTAGCGGTGGGTAAGGGTTAATTCCTGCAGGAAGTCTGAGCGGAATTTAGAAGTGCCAGGCGCTCTGCAAATGGGAATGGAACTGCTAAAAAACCCCTTTTAGATTCCTTTTTATCCTCTCCCGGAACCCGCTGCGCACTTCTTTGGGATGGGGTTAAATTCTGTGGGGAAAACGGCCCGCACAAAACGAGGGGCGGCAAAAGGAAAGAGCCGAGAGAGGAAACAAAAGGGGTTTGGATCCCCTGCACACCCCGGCTCCCCAGAACATCACGCCCAGCATCGCAAAGCAGCAACTTTCTAATGTGAAAGCTGCAGACTGTTGGAAAACCATGGAAACGGCTCCGGAGAGGAGCAGCAGCTCCAGACACTCGCAGGGAAGAGAAGGGGAGGGCAGCGAAGGGCGGCTGCTGAGAGCTCAAACCCGGCCAATTTTGGTAAACGCAGAATCCCGGAATGGTTTGGGTGGGAGGGACCCTAAATCCCATCCCAGCCCTGCCATGGCAGGGACACCTCCCACTGCCCCAATGTCCAGCCTGGCCTTGGGCACTGCCAGGGATCCAGGGGCAGCCCCAGCTGCTCTGGGCACCCTGTGCCAGGGCCTGCCCACCCTCCCAGCCAGCAATTCCCAATTCCCAATCTCCCATCCAGCCCTGCCCTCTGGCACTTTCCCGGGTCACTCCTCTCTCTTTCCTAATCCCTGTTATGCTTTTGGTAAATGATGTTGGTGCCTTTTGTCCCTTCCTCCCTCCTCCACATTCGGGTAGGAATCCTCAAATACCAAATTTAAAAGTGCGTTTCGTAGGGAATGTGAAATTTCCTCCCCAGCAGAACGAGCCCCCTGTTCCAAAGGATGTGTGTGCTGCAAGAGGGACGGGATGTGATCCCAGTCCAGCTGTCTAATTCCGGAGGAGAGATCCCAGCTTAGCTCAGAGGACGAGCAGAGCGAACGGAGTGAAACACGAGAGTCACGGCGGAGCTCAGCCTGCGCTCCAGACGATGTTTGCTGGGATGCCAGGAGTGTGTCTGTGAAAACAGCAGCTGCATCCAGGGAATCCAGATCCCAGGAGCTGGCAGAGCTCGGGGCTGCGGGGAGGAGCCGGGCACAAACTGCTGCTCCTGCTCGGGGCTGCCAGCGGGAAAGTGCAGAACTCTGGGATTCGGCAGGAAGGATTTTCCCGGTTGCTGTGTTTAACTCCCCTTCACAGGCGGGTTTTCAGCTGCTGCCACAGGTGTGAGCGTGGAAACATGGAGCAGCAGCTTTGGGAAGGGCCAGAGCTTGGGAAAGGTGTTTGGGGCAGGGGGAGGAGAGGAGGGGGCCCCCAGAGATCCCCGTGCAGCCCCAAAGGTCCCTGTGCAGCCCCAAAGGTCCCTGTGCAGCCCCAGGGTCCCTGTGCAGCCCCAGTCCCTGTCACTGGTGGATGCTCACGAGCTCTGCTCCATCACTGGGATGTTCCTTCATGCACTGGGATGAGCAGAACCATCACGGGAGATTTCAATAAAGTGCCAGCCCTGCGGCCAGAAAAAAATCACCCTCAACCTTGAGGGAACTTCGTTCTTGTTTCCTGGTGTTTGAGCACCTCCCAGAGAGAGTCACTTCAAACCCCAGGGGTGTCAGGGGCTCTGTCTGCCCCTCACTGAGGTTCCCTTGGGGTCACCACCAGCGGTCTGGGGGTTTGTAAACATTGTCCCCTCCACACACAGCTATTGCCCTACATTTTTGGGGAGTTCATTGGAAGCTGTTCTTGACCAAACCTGCCTTGAAGATCTCCCCTGCCCTCTGCCACACCTGGGTCCCTCCGTGCCACCATCATCTGTGACACCTTCACTTCACCTTGGCTGCCCCCTCTCTGTGCCCTTTTCCAGCTGAGCAAGGTAAACTTTGATTTTAAACTATTCAAACGGTGCCTTGATGAATTTTTATTTTCTGATGTTGAGCATCTCCTACACCTGTGGTGTTTCTGCAATAATTACACTGCTGCTACTTTAACAAATGGGTGCAAATGAAAGGAGCGCGAGCTGAAGTCAGAGCAGATGGGCTGAATAAAATTATTGATTCGGGAAGAATACCAAGAGAAATAACCTCCGGTGTCGGGGCAGGGAGGAAGAGAAAAGACAAGGGAAATGAACAGTTCAGTTACCCGCAGGAAAAATTCCATGAACTCTGGAGTAGCTGATGGGCTGGAGACTGGGAGAGGAGAGAAAGGCAGAGAGGGAGAGGTGGAAATATTGCAGAGGGAAAAAAGGGGAGGGATGGAGGGATGGATGGAGGGATGGAGGGATGGATGGAGGGATGGATGGAGGGATGGATGGACGGATGGATGGAGGGATGGATGGATGGATGGATGGAGGGATGGATGGAGGGATGGATGGATGGATGGATGGAGGGATGGAGGGATGGATGGAGGGATGGATGGACGGATGGATGGAGGGATGGATGGATGGATGGATGGAGGGATGGAGGGATGGATGGATGGATAGATGGAGGGATGGATGGATGGATGGATGGATGGATGGGTGGATGGATGGAGGGATGGATGGATGGATGGATGGATGGATGGATGGATGAGGGATGGATGGATGGATGGATGGATGGATGGATGGATGGAGGGATGGATGGATGGATGGACGGATGGATGGAGGGATGGATGGATGGATGGATGGATGAGGGATGGATGGAGGGATGGATGGATGGATGGGTGGATGGATGGAGGGATGGATGGATGGATGGAGGGATGGATGGATGGATGGAGGGATGGAGGGATGGATGGATGGATGGAGGGATGGATGGAGGGATGGAGGGATGGAGGGATGGATGGAGGGATGGAGGGATGGATGGATGGATGGATGGATGGATGGATGGATGGATGGATGGAGGGATGGAGGGATGGATGGAGGGATGGAGGGATGGATGGATGGATGGATGGATGGGTGGAGGGATGGAGGGATGGAGGGATGGATGGATGGATGGATGGATGGATGGGTGGAGGGATGGACGCTCACTGACCCCTACATCTGTGGTTTAACACACCATAAATCCTCCTGCTTTGACCCAGATCTGAGCTGCAAGAGCTGCTGGCCCCAGGCAGCCCAGGGCTGGGGTGGGAGCAGCTCTCCATGCACTGACCCAGCTGTGGCCAATCTCTGGGAATATCTATTATATATTTATATATAATATATTATATATATATAATATATATATAATATATATATTTTATATATTATATATATTCTATATACACACATATATATAATATATTTTTATTATCTGAGGGCTCTGGGTTTCCCTGCTGGTGCCCCAGTCAGGGAGGGGCAGCCCTGGGTGTGTTGAGACCCTTTCCCTGCAGCTTTCTCCCTTTCCCTGTTCCCCAAGGACAGTTGTGGCTGTGCTGAGGGGATCCCGTTCCTGGGCACCAGCCCTGGCTCTCTCCCACCTGGAAGGTCGTGGCTGAAGCAGGTGAGCTCAACTTGTGCTCTGGGGGGTTCTCCAGGTGCTTCTGAAAGCTGGGGCTTCGTATTCGGAAACATCCTAAGGGGAGTGGTTTAAAACTAAAAGAGAGTCAATTTAGATGGGATCTTGGGAATTAGGAATTGCTGGCTGGGAGGGTGGGCAGGCCCTGGCACAGGGTGCCCAGAGCAGCTGTGGCTGCCCCTGGATCCCTGGCAGTGCCCAAGGCCAGGCTGGACACTGGGGCTGGGAGCAGCCTGGGACAGTGGGAGGTGTCCCTGCCATGGCACGGGTGGGATGAGATGGGATTTAGGGTCCTTTCCAAAACAAACCATTCTGGGATCTCTAACTTGCCCTGGGGGGTCTGGAACCAGCCCAGCTGGGAGGAAAATGGCAAATATCCGTGCTTTTCCTGGGCTGCACATCTGCCACTGGAGGTGTTTTCCACCAGCAAAGCCCCGGAGCATCTGTTGGGTGCAGTTCCTTTGAGGGAAGTGGAACCTCCCCATTCCAGGCTTTAACTCAGCGATGCCCAGGAGGTTTGGGGTGGGAGTGTTACCCCGGTGACTGCAGAACATCTCACTGGGGTCCCTCAGAGCTCGGAGGATCTCTGGGGCCATTTCCTCATCTCACGGGTCAAAGGCTTCTTGTGTTCCTCCACACCAGGAACTCAGAGAGGAAATGCTGGGCTTGGCTCCTCTTCCCTCCATCCCTCTGGCCTCGTGCTGCCAGTTGGAAACTCTGCCTGGACAGAGGGAGCCATTCCTGCACCTCAGAGGCTGCAGGAGCTGCCTGAAAATCGTTGCCCTTTGCAGCTTTCCCTGGCATTTATCGCATGGAATTGTGGCTGTTAAATGAGGGGAATTGCTGCAATGCTCCAGCCAGGGCAGGGACTGCATTAATTCTCAGGTTCATTAGGGAACTGCTTAAATCTGGAGCAGAGGAGGTTGGGAAAGGAATGGAAACCTGGAATATGCCGAGGAGGATCTTTGTTAAACGCTGTTATTGAAGCATTATTGCCAGGGTTTGTTAGCACGCTGCCAAGGGAGAGATGGATTTCATTTTCAAAGGAAGCTCCAGAACGGGTTCAGACCTGGGCCGAAGGGTGCTCAGTCTTTCCTTTGTGCATGCAGAGAGCAGAATGGCTCCTGGTGCTGGCTGTGAGTGAGCGCAGTGTGCAGGCTGCCTATGGCTCTGGCCGACGTGTCCAGCTCCAGTTTAACCCTTCCTGCAGTCTGGGTGCAGAATATTTCAGCTGTTTGTTGTGGAGATGCAGCAGGAGGAGGACCTGGGGGTGTCTGGTCACAGGCTGGACTCGGTGATCTCGGAGGTCTTTTCCAGCCCCAATTTACATGGACAATGTCCAGAGAAACTTCTGGAAGATGAAATCTGTTTTTTGTACAGGTTCTGCAACCGAATCCCCACAGCCACGTACCTCTGAAGAGGATCAAATGTCTTCTGTGTATTTAACATTTAAGATTTTGGGTGAATCAGCGGTTCAGATGGCTGCCCTGCTCTGAGGACAGGTCAGCTGTTTGCCAAGGGTGCCGTCAGCCAGGATTATCCCGCTCTGAGATTTCCCAGAGCCTTTTTTTAGCAGCTGACACTGGAGAGATTCCAGTCCCCATTTGCTTTGCAGATGAGCAGCACGGAGAGCTCCTGAGCCGCGGAGCTGCACCTCCTGGCAGCCCTCAGCCCACGCTGTTCCTGGGCTCAGGTGTGCCCTGGGTGGCCCTGGGGAGCAGAGCTGGCATTGGGGCAGGCACTGGGGGGGCAGAGCTGGGCCCTGGCCAGGTGTGGCTGCTCCTGTCCCCCTGCAGAACATCAGGATCCGTGCTGGGATCCCCCTGGGGGTGCAGAACATCAGGATCAGTGCTGGGATCCCCCTGGGGTGCAGAACATCAGGATCCGTGCTGGGATCCCCCTGGGGTGCAGAACATCAGGATCTGTGCTGGGATCCTCCTGGGGGTGCAGAACATCAGGATCAGTGCTGGGATCCCCCTGGGGTGCAGAACATCAGGATCTGTGCTGGGGTCCCCCTGGGGGTGCAGAACATCAGGATCCGTGCTGGGATCTCCCTGGGGTGCAGAACATCAGGATCCGTGCTGGGATCCCCCTGGGGGTGCAGAACATCAGGATCCGTGCTGGGATCCCCCTGGGGTGCAGAACATCAGGATCTGTGCTGGGATCCCCCTGGGGTGCAGAACATCAGGATCTGTGCTGGGATCCCCCTGGGGTGCAGAACATCAGGATCAGTGCTGGGATCCCCCTGGGGTGCAGAACATCAGGATCCGTGCTGGGATCCCCCTGGGGTGCAGAACATCAGGATCTGTGCTGGGATCCTCCTGGGGGTGCAGAACATCAGGATCAGTGCTGGGATCCCCCTGGGGTGCAGAACATCAGGATCTGTGCTGGGGTCCCCCTGGGGGTGCAGAACATCAGGATCCGTGCTGGGATCTCCCTGGGGTGCAGAACATCAGGATCCGTGCTGGGATCCCCCTGGGGGTGCAGAACATCAGGATCCGTGCTGGGATCCCCCTGGGGTGCAGAACATCAGGATCTGTGCTGGGGTCCCCCTGGGGGTGCAGAACATCAGGATCTGTGCTGGGATCCCCCTGGGGTGCAGAACATCAGGATCTGTGCTGGGATCCCCCTGGGGTGCAGAACATCAGGATCTGTGCTGGGATCCTCCTGGGGGTGCAGAACATCAGGATCAGTGCTGGGATCCCTCTGGGGTGCAGAACATCAGGATCTGTGCTGGGATCCCCCTGGGGTGCAGAACATCAGGATCTGTGCTGGGATCCCCCTGGGGGTGCAGAACATCAGGATCAGTGCTGGGATCCCCCTGGGGTGCAGAACATCAGGATCCGTGCTGGGATCCCCCTGGGGGTGCAGAACATCAGGATCTGTGCTGGGATCCCCCTGGGATGCAGAACATCAGGATCTGTGCTGGGATCCCCCTGGGGCAGAACATCAGGATCTGTGCTGGGATCCCCCTGGGGTGCAGAACATCAGGATCTGTGCTGGGATCCCCCTGGGATGCAGAACATCAGGATCTGTGCTGGGATCCCCCTGGGGCAGAACATCAGGATCAGTGCTGGGATCCCCCTGGGGGTGCAGAACATCAGGATCTGTGCTGGGGTCCCCCTGGGGATGGAGAACATCAGGATCTGTGCTGGGGTCCCCCTGGGGATGGAGAACTGGGCCCCAGCCCGTGGATGTCCATCTCAGGGTGTCCCTCACGCTGTCCCTGCCAGCTCTGATTTATCTGCTCAGCAATGTCCACCCTGCCCTGCTCCTGCCCGCGGTGAGGAGTGGGAAAGGCTGGGGGAGAGCAGGACAGCTCCAGGCTGGGTCTGGGCGGGTGGGACAGGGCTGTGGGACCGCTGGAGGCAGCACAAGGCACCTCGCTGTCCCTCCCTGCTGGAGGCAGATCCGCTCGTTCCACACTGCAAAGCCCAGGAATCAGCCAGAACTGCCAGAGGGCAGGGCTGGATGGGATACTGGGAATTGGGAATTGCTGGCTGGGAGGGTGGGCAGGGGCTGGGCTGGAATTGCCAGAGCAGCTGGGGCTGCCCCTGGATCCCTGGCAGTGCCCAAGGCCAGGCTGGACATTGGGGCTGGGAGCAGCCTGGCACAGTGGGAGGTGTCCCTGCCCATGGCAGGGGAGGCACTGGGTGGGATTTTAGGTCCCTCCCAACCCAAACCAGTCTATAAAGAAGCACTGAGCGCAGCACTGGTGCTTCCTTGGATAGAAGCTTTCCAAGTTCCCACAAATCTCTGTCACATACTGAATATTCACAGTGACTTTCTGATGTAGCTGTGATCGATCTGTTCTGGGTAGAAAACCACCTGGTTCTGACAGCCACTGCACTATTGCAGCAGTGGGGATAAAAATGATGAGACTGAGGCTGCACAAATTTCAGAGAAACCTCAACCTTTTGAGTTGCTCTAATACATTTTTATCTGTTCAAATCTGTTCTGTTTATCTTGCCAAGTTCAGAAGACGTTTATGGACAGTTACTCGATGGTCTAAATTAAGTTCTGTTTTCTTAAACCACTCTTTAGGGGTGAAAACAGAAATCGTGGGGATGAAGAAGAGCCTTCAGTAAAGAAAGCGGCGGTAGTGGGTAATGCTGGAGCTCCGGTGGGAAGGAGCTCTGTGTGGTAGCTCTTACACTTGGATGATGTTCAGGATTTGTTTCGCTCTTCTCAAATGTCAGGAGTGCCAAGGACCTTCCCACAGCTTCAAACACTTGGGTTTCCCTCGTCGGGGGTGGCTGGGTCATGTCTGACCTGAGCTGATGCTGCCCAGCCAAAGGACGATTCAGCAGCCTCTCCTCCCCTTTGCATCCCAGGACAAAACAGGGCTGAGTCAGAGGGACAAAGCTGTGCAGTGCCACCCATGCCGCTGCAGATCCCCTGGGCAGAGCAGCTGACAGCGCAGCTGAGTAAGAGAGGAGGCAGGGCAGGAACCCCTCGCCGCCCCACCGCGGAGCAGAGCGTGGTGGTGAGCTCCTTTCTGCAACAAAACCACCGAGGACCTGTTTGCAGCGAGACTTCTTCCAGGAATAGGGCACGCTTTGTGCAGCCCTGCGCTGTCCCAGCGCTCCCCCGTGGGTTTGATTCCACCTGGGACAGGGCTCCCTCCTGGCCCCAGGCGCGAGATCAACCCTCTGAGATGGGCAGGTCCTAGAGGGGAAAAAACCCAACAAACCCCAACCTGCTCCTGAGTTAGGGAGAGGTGTGTGGGGCTTTGTGCTGACCTGCACACCAAGGGGTGCCTTTAATGCTGAGGGCGAGGGAACACTTCCATGTTCCCAGGTCCCATCCCACACAGGAAGGCATTTTTGGAAATAGGTTTCATTTCAGAAAGTATTTTCCCCCTCCTTTTTCCTCATGGAGTTGTTGATGGAAACTGGAAAGGGAGAGCAGAGGAACTGTCCATCCCCAGCTGGAATTGTTGGCTCTGTGCTGCTGAGGGTGCCTTGAGCTCTGCTGGGGCTCCTGCCCAGCTCCCAGCACTGCCCTGGCTCTCGGATGCTCTTTCCCTGGTTTTGATCCCTTCCCGATGAGTTCCTCTGGATGCTTCCCTGCATCCCAGAGGAGCAGATGGCTCAGCATTCCCGGGGGCAGGGAACACCTGGCAGCTCCTGGGGCTGCCATCAGCCCTGCAGGGGAGGCACTGCCGGGGTCGTGTCCCAAAAAGTGGCAGATTTACACCGTGGGGAGGGGGCTCTGCTTGGGGTGGGTTCTTCACTCCATGGGGGAAATGTGGGATTTCATTTCCCTTCTTGTACCCAGCTCTGGCCATGAACTCGGGTTTTGAAGGAGGATGGAGCCCATGGACAGGGAAAGGTATCCCCAAGGGCTGGTTTGTCCCTCCCTGGATGTTCCTCGGGAACAGTTCATGGGCAGCTACAGACATTCCATGCAGTTTTATGAGGCAAAAATAGAGATATTTTCCCAATTTTTCTGGGAGGAGTCACACAAAAATATTTGCTCCAACACATTTTCATGTTTTAACAAATTCTTATAACAAGTTTATCCTAAAAATACCAGAAATACAGGATATAGATACATGAGTGGATTATGTAAGTGAGTCGGTAGAATCATTTCGGAATTAATCAGGCTTTTTTTTATTGAGTACAAATTCAGAAGATTTGAGTGGAGAAAAAGCAACTTTTTTCCTGAAAATAAGGAAAAATCCAGAGGTTGGGAGTTCCTTGCAGACTTTGTGCAGTCGGGCACTGGAAGGGTGGGTCCCCATCCCTGGAGGTGCCCAAGGAATTCCTGGACGTGGCACTCGGGGCTCTGGGCTGGGGACAAGGTGGGGATTGGGCACAGCTTGGAATCAGTCTGGGAGGGCTTTTCCAGCTTCAGGGATTCCAGCTGGATTAAATTACTCCGGAGAACATTTCCCACCCTAATTTCATACCTCATGCAGGAGCAGAAGTTTCCCACCTTGCTCCAGGTGTTCCAGTCTGGCTCGAACTCATCCCAGCAGGGGGATGGGAATGACTGGGAATTCCAGATCCCAGCAAAGCCCAGCCCCCACAGGAAATACTCTGGGAGATATTGATAGAAGAGCGCTGGCAGGGTTTGCATCTCATTAGGTGGCTCTGGTGCAGTTCCTCTTAGCATGCTGCAGCTAATTTGGGCAACCAGACTGTAAAAAAAGAATAAAAAATACAAGGTTGGAGCTGAATTAAGAACCCAGCAGGAAGAAGGGGAGGCTGAGGGGGTAATGCAGGCCGGGAAAGGTTGAGATCATTTTTCCTGGTGAGTTCCTGGAGTGGTGGCACTCATGGCACAGCCCTGAGGAGTTTCCTGCAGAGGTTTTTGGAGCGTGGGATTGTTCGCAGAAGGTGCAGCTGGCAGGGTGATGTCCTGAGCTGTTCCTGACCTCTGGCCAGGGGTGGCTGCTGAATTTTGGGAATGGGGTTTGCACCAGGCAGCAGCTGAACAAAACACAGAATTTTGCTTGATGGAAAGGTGGGGCTCAGTAACAGGAGTGGAAAGAGGAGGAAAGGGTGAAATCTTCAAATTTCACTGAGGTTTCACCTCTCCAAAACCAAAGTGAAAGCTGAAAAGTAACTCAGGAATAAATATTTCCTTCCTGGATATCTGGAAAGCTTTTTTATCACCTCAGGTCTTTCTGGGACTCCATCTTTAAGCCAGAACTCTTCAGAGATAGATTTGGTAAAAGGGTTGGCCAATGAAAGAAGAAATACTCAGAACTGACCTCAAATGGCCTCAAGTTGCACCAGGGGAGAAATTCCTCCTTGGGAGGGTGGGCAGGCCCTGGATCCCTGGCAGTGCCCAAGGCCAGGCTGGACATTGGGGCTGGGAGCAGCCTGGGACAGTGGGAGGTGTCCCTGCCATGGCAGGGGTGGGGCTGGGTGGGCTTTGAGGACCCTTCTGACCCAAACCATTCCCTGGTTCAATGCTATTGGAGATCAGGAAAAGTTTCATCATGGAAGGGTTTTCCAGGCCTGGCACAGGGAGCCCCAATCCCTGGAAATGTTCAGAACACGGTGGATGTGGCACCTGAGGACACGGGGCAGTGCTGACCGTGGTGGGGGTGGGTTGGCAGGTGGACTTGGTGATCCTGGAGGTCTTTTCCAACCTTAAAAATTCTAGGAATCACCGATTAGGGAAACATCCATTTTCCAGGCCCAGATTTCTGTGGAATTCACCTTAAACCCCGACAGCAGTTTGTAGCTCAGCAGCTACGTGAACACTGATTTGCATTTTAGGCTGCATCAGCTTTCCTGTTCTCCCTGGAAGCTGATTTCCCCTTTGATAGTGGCACTCTGATACCTACGAGGTTCCTCCTTTATCACTTCCAAGGAGCTCTCCCCACCATGAGTATTTCAACGCAGCCGAGTGATCCCACAGTCAGATCCTGGAGTTCATTAACGTTATCGGAGATCTGTGGGGGGATGGCAGAAATAATTCCAAGTGTGGGCAGGAAAATCTGCCTTTAACAGAATAATTAACTCCACTTCTTGCTTGGTTCACAGTTTATCAGCGAGGTGAGCCTCAATTGGTTTAATTTTTATTTTTAAAGGGATTTGTAGCTTCATTCTCAAAGCCCTGATGACCTCTACCAAATTAACCCTGGCTCTGGTCCTCCCAGGAGCTCTGCTGGAGGTGCAGTGGGATGAGCTGCCCAAATTGCCCAAAGCTGAGCTTTAGGAAGTGGTTTGAGCACTGAGGGTCCCACTGTGCCCTGGATGGCACCTGGGGACATTTCCAGGGGTGTGGTTTGAGGTTCCCCTCAGACTCAAAGCCCTGGGGATGGTGCTGGGGCAGATCAGGGTGTGTGTGTGGCTCTGGGGGACTCGTTCAGGTGAGGCTCAAGTCTTCTGAGATCAGTGAGTCCAGCCTTGGGTCAAATATGTTCAAATCTGCTTTTGAGAACATTCTGAGGCTCCAGGAGCTGGAGTGGGTAGGCAGGCAGGGAGATCTGCAGGGAAGGAGAGGGAGCTGGGGTGGGAGAGGGGGTTTGGGGCTCTGCGTGAAGGGAACAGATGCTGGAGGGTGGCACTGGGGGCCAAGTGTCACCTGGGCAGTGCCATCCTGCTGGTCACATGGAGAGGGTCCCCTGTGGGGCTTGGCAGCCCCAGGGGCTCTGCGTCCTGTGGGAGAGGGGCCCCGACCCCACCGTGCTGGGTACGGGATGGAACTGGAGCAGGTGGGAGGTGTGGTGGCACAGGAAGGCTGGTGGCAGTGGGGACACTGGCTCTGGAGTCCTCAACAGAGCACAGAATATCAGCAAGGTGTCAGAAAATACCAGAATCATGGAATCCTTTAGGCTGGAAAAGCCCTGCGAGACCGAGTGCAACCATCCCCCAGCAGCGCCCCATGTCCCCTGGTGCCACATCCACACATCACTGTGGCAAACCAGTAAATGCACTGGGGTTTGTCTGGCCGAGACTGCAGCTGGTTTTCCATTTAGTTTGTGCTTTGCAGCTGCTGGGTGAGTGCTGGGGGATGATTGTTAAATTCAGGGTTTCACTGGGAAGTGTTGCAGACCTTCAGCATCTTCATGGGCTCCCATATTTGGGGATTTTCTAGAACTGAGCCCTTAGTAACAAATTAAGCATTGTAAGCAGCAGTCAGCTCCTAAATGAGGAGTTCAGGTCGCAGAGAATTCAAATCCTCTCGCCAGCCCTGCTGCAAACTCCTGCAGATGTTGTGAGAGTTTAACTGGGCTGGCGCTCGTTCCTTGAGGCACAGCCCCGATGGGGAGAGGGGCAGCACCGCCGGGCTGGCTCCTCCCAGAGCAGGGATGTGCGTGGAATCCCAAGGCTGTTGCCAGGGGAAGGCAGATCTCTGTCCCTGGAACACGAGCCAGCAGGGACTGGGGCTGCCTGTCCTTGCGACGAGCAGAAGGCACAAGCTTCCAGGGCACTCGGAATGTTGGCTGTGGCAGATGCAGGGAGAAGCTCCTCACTCCTCTTTGCCGTCCTCATCTGTCACACGAGTCCCTGGGGCGAGGCAGAACCAGATGTGGGAACATTTTCCTTCCGATTTATTTCGGCTGCACTGGCAGGAAAGCTTTAATTTATTTAATTTATTCCCTTCTGCTTTGCTGCTGACCCTGGTGCAGTGCTGGAGCCGCTCCAGCTGTGACACTCCCCGCCCTTTCCCACCTCCCAGTTCCAGTGCAGGGAGACCTGGAGCCTTCTCAGAGCCTCCGGGACTCCGGCTTTTTGGGGATCGTTGCTCCCAGTGACCAAGGATGCTCAAGATGCTGCGCAAGTCATGGGAGCTGTTTCCATTTGGAATTTCAAGGGCCTTCAGTGAAGTCCCCACCCCTTCAGGTGTCCAAGGAAGGACTGGGGGTGGCACTCAGTGCTCTGGGCTGGTGTCAAGGTGGGGATCAGTCACAGGCTGGGCTTGCTGACCTTGGACTTCTTTTCCACCCTCAGTGATTCTGCGCAATTCCATTTAAAATTTAACCCTCTATCAGCAAGTTCGTGTTTTTCAAGGGGCTTCATTAAAAACTTACAAATGTGTGGGTAGGAAAACCCAACTTTCCCTAAAAACCCTCACACGGGGCAGTGCAAGATGGAAAACTTCAAGCCAGGCCGAGGCTTTAGTGGGGAATGTGGTAGAGCAGATTATCGCTCTGTTAAAAGCAAGCACAAGTTGCAAAAGCCTCATCTCTAAATCCCCGTTTCCCAGCCTGGTTCCAGCATCACTCACCTGCATCAGGAGCAGCCAGGATCGGGGAGAAGGTGTCAATTATTTCTGGAATGGCCAGCGACGAGGGAGGGTTCTTTTTGTCTCCTCGGGAGCTTTGGGTGTGTCTCTGCTGCCTGGCACACAGCAGGGCATTGAACAACGCAGGGATCACACCCCCTCAGCCTCAACTCCTGGAATGTGTCCCGAATTTCCTTCCTTCCTGCCACCAGAGCTTAAATAGGTGTGACTATCCATTAACCCTTGGCTTGCATGGGAGTCTCCAGGAGAAAATGCAGAGCCAGTGGTCAGGGAGCACCGGATGGGGAAGGGCTCCAGCAGCCGGAGGTTCTTCCAGGACTTGCACATCCTGATTTTCAGGAAAGATGGATTGACTCTGACGCTGTTCCTTGAGCCCTTTCATGACAGAGAAGAGATGCCCAGGTCTTCAGCGCCCTGGAGGAAAAAGAAAAGCTCTCTTAGGACTTAAACCTGACTTTTGTTCAAAGGTTTTAGGGGTTTTTAGGGATCAGTGAGTCAGCTGGGCCGCCTGGTAAATGGCACTGCTGTTAATTAGCTCGGTAATTAGGGGAGGAATGTTCTAAACAGCTCCTTTTCTTTCGGCTGAGATGATTCCCACAGTAAAGCTTCCCTGCTGGAAACTACATGAGGGAGCAGATAAAATGTTTTATTGGCACTGGGTACCACAGGGAGAAGGAAAAGCATGACAAGGGTCCTGCCCGGCCGAGCTGTCCAGGCTTTCCTCGTGAGGAAACAGGGATGGATCGGGGATGTTGGGCCTGGAGCTGTTCCCTTCCAGCTCTGGCTGCTCTGTGCTCACAGCTGGGAAATCGGTGGAGGTTTTTACCTTTGCCTTCTTTTGCACTTGTCTGGTGAAGGAGGGCGGCACCGTTCCAGAGAAATGCCCGGCAGGAGGGCTGGGCACAGCCTGGCTCTGCAGTGAGATCTGTCACAGAATCCTGGAATGGTTTGGGTTGGGAGGGACCTTAAATCCCACCCATTCCACCCCTGCCATGGCAGGGACACCTCCCACTGTGCCAGGCTGCTCCCAGCCCCAATGTCCAGCCTGGCCTTGGGCACTGCCAGGGATCCAGGGGCAGCCCCAGCTGCTCTGGCAATTCCAGCCCAGCCCCTGCCCACCCTCCCAGCCAGCAATTCCCAATTCCCAGTATCCCATCCAGCCCTGCCCTCTGGCACTGGGAAGCCATTCCCTGTGTCCTGTCCCTCCATGCCTTGTCCCCAGTCCCTCTCCAGCTTTCCTGGAGTCCCTTTAGGCCCTGCAAGGGGCTCTTGTCTCCTTTTGCATGGAAAGTTTCGTCCTAGTAAAGCTTGGGATGCAGGACACGGGGCTCAGAGGAAACTGCCCCTGTGGTATCCCGCAGCTCAAAGCTGCACATTTCTCTATGGGAGCTGGGGGATAAAAGAGAAGAGATTTGGTTGCTTGTATCCCTTTGTGGGTGGTTGGTGCTTGGAGTTGCCTCGTGGTGCAGTTACTGTTTCCTGCACTCCCAGCAATTAAATCCAAGTGATTTTGCAGATCCTTGAATTGCTGTGCCCGTGTCAGCCCGGGGAGGCTGCCCCTGTCAGGAGCCCATGCAGACCCCGGCCGGGGTGGCTGTGGAAGGAGCTGATGTGTCCGTAATGAATTCAATTAATTCCACAAAGGCGCTGATGGCAGAGATTGCAGGAATCAGCCCCGCTCAGCCGGTGGGAGTCGGAGCTCATCCCGTCAGCTGCGCCCCTGGAGCTGCCACAGCCGCAGCCTTGATTGTCCCTGACTCCCTTTCCTTCCAAGAAAAGAGATGGATCCGGGCTCCATTTGGGTCCAAGAGTGGTCCCAGTGCCGCTCCTGGGGACAGGGCAGGGCAGAGTGAGCAATGCTGCGGGACTGGGGCTGCCCCTTCCCACAGGGTCTGGCATAGCAGCAGGAAAAGGCCCCTCAGCACTCCCAAAATACTTTTCAGACGTGCTGGCTAATGGAAGAGCAGTAATGAATCTTTTAAAGACTCCTAGAAGATATTTTTGTCTCTGTGCATCACTTCAGCCCCCGCTTTTGAGCTCGCAGCCAGAGGTTCCTCCTGTTATCCCAAGGACAGCAGGACGGAGTCTCTGTGCTCACATCTCCTGGGAGCAGCAGCATCGGGATAAATCCAGGAAATTCAGCTCTATTTAGGTCACTGGCTCTTGAAGAAGGCTTTCAAATGAGTATTACCAGCCTGAAGGGTTTTCTGTCCCCTCCTGAAGGAGTGGGAGGCTCTGAACAGACTCCTTGGTGCTCTGGGGGATGCGAACAGGAACAGAAAAGGCCCCTGGGAGCTCCTCTCCTGGCAGAGCCTACCTGCCTTTACAGCAGGAGTTTGGACACCTTGGAAATAATTCTCTTCTAAAGAGAGGAAAATTAAGCCCAGGAAACAAAGGAGAAGCGGTAATGATCAAAGCTGCTTGGATTTGATAGCTCAAGAATAAAATAAAAATCATCTCCTTGGCTGAGAGAGCCTTCAGTTGCAAACACATTTAATGTCTCCTGGTTTGTGCTGGGCTTTCCCCTTGCCAGGGTAGGAATGCACAAACCCTGGAAATCTCTGGGCAATTCTATAGATCAGAAGGTTCTGGAAAGAAAATATTTCTTTCTGTGCTTTGCTTTTGTTCAGGGAATGCTTTGAGCTCGCTGCTGTTGCAGCTCTGCAGCCTCAGGAGCTGACAGCAGGAGCGGGGGGGTATCCATGAAAAACAGCACCTGAACTCCTGGGGAGGTGCACGGGGAATTTCTAACATTATCTTTTAAAAACTTTTCCATGTTGTGCTTCCATTCCGATGTTTATTCTGTTCCAAATGGGCTGCTTGATTTCATTACACTGTAACATTTTATTATTAAATATACATTGGGTGTGTGAGTGGAAACAACATGGAAACTGGAACCGTTCCTGGTGTTTTGATATCCTCCAGTTTTTCCCCCCAAGTTATTTGTCTTGCAGGAATATTCTAAAGTAAAACTTTCCTTTCTGATTTCTCCGCCTCTGTTCGTGCCTTGCTTTTTGCAGGATTTCCCTTGGAAGCAAAATTTCGAACCCCAGCTGGCTTTGCTAAAAATAAACTTGTCCAAACCTTTGGATTTCATTTAAATATATTTTATCCTCACTTGTCTCTGGGCACAGGGATTTTCCCTAAACCAGCAAATATTTGGGGGAAGTGGAAACTCTGTAGGGGCTGCTCCTGCACTTCCCATCTTTCCCATGGACTAGGAGCGAGCAGTGGTGTCGTGGTTTGACGCAGCTGAGCATCAAGCACACAAAATCTGTTATTTTCATAGGGGGAAAATAAGAAAATATTGAGGAAAACTAGAGAGCTGTGAGGCAAAACAGGTTCAAACTTAAAAGCTGTGGTACAAAGAAAGAATTTTATTACTAACAGAATTAAAAGTAAAAAGAAATAACAAGAAATTAAAGCAAACCTCCCCTCTCTGCCAGCACTTCCCTTCTTTTACCCAACTCGCACAAAGGATAACAGAGCATGGGATGTTAGTCAGTGTTGCAGTTCTTGAAAAGTCTCTTTCTCATGCTTAAGGAAAAAAGGGTTTTCTTCAGCTGCACGTGGTTCCCAAACTGCCACCAACAGCAGACCCACCCGGAAAGAAACAATCTGCTGTGATGTAAAACATCTCTGCCCTGAAAAATCTCACAGTTCCTTCACACTGCCAAAGATGGGCCATCACATGGGGTTATTAATCTTTTTTAAGGATGAGTTATTTTGGCCTGCACACAAAGGCTTTTCTTTGCCACAAGTCTCTAAAAGCCTCTCACTGCTTCTATATAGCCTGGCATAGGCACTCTTCACAATCTTCATGGGCCACACGTGAATTCTCCATCCCGCCATGTACTTCAAATGGATTAAAGAGACAAACAGTTTGTGGTATTACAGTTTCTTACCACGGCAGGCAAGAAGGTTTTTAAGCTACGCACGAGAATCGCGGCACCGCCCTCTTTTCTCCCGTCGCCATTTCCAGCTCCGTCCCACAGGACTCGCTTTCTCTTTCTCTCTGACTCTGAAGCCGCTGTGTTGAAGAGTGTTCTTGTTCAGGCTTTGCAGTGGAGAAAGCCTCGCTCCCTTTGTGCTGCTGGCTGCGTGGTGTCTTCTTCATAAGATAAACCGAATTGCCCAATCAAAATTTATAAAGAAATAACATTTATTATGTGACCGAAATATCGGTCTCAAAAGCCACGATGGAGAAAAGCAGCCCCAGCCCGGGGTCGGAGCTGGGTGAACACGCACAGATCTGATCTCTATCGCACCAGAGCTCCCAAGTTCATGGGTGCTGCTTCGGCTGGTCCCTTCTTATACAGTTTTTGGGCAGAGTCCGAATTAATTCTATTCTTCTTGTAATTTTAGCATATTCATGAAGTTTTCTTGTCCCGAAGTTGGGCTGCAGAAAGCCTTTCCTGGGTCTGATGAATTGTCCATCCTGGGTGATGAATGGGCCATCCTGGATGATGGATGGGCCATCTCTGGTTTCTGGAACAGTTATTTTTAGTTCCTGGAATCAGATGAGATGTAGATATCAGAAGGTGGTGATCAAGTAGTCATGGTGTCAATGTCCCAGTGATAAGATCCAACCCCACCTGAGTGGAATCCTCACTTGTTGATTACATCTGTGAGAGAACTTCTTTTAGCGTTGTGAAATTTTCCTCTCAGCCAGGCTGGTGGGGGTGGGGGGGGTTGAAACTCTGTCTCTGCATGGTCTGATTACATTCCAGTTTTATACATAATTGCATGAATTACAGACTTTATTTATAACATTCAGTTCAGCGCGAAGTACGAAGGGTGCTGGCTGCAGAAAGGAGGCTCCGTGTGGAGAGGAGAGGGACTCGCCGGTCCCAAGAAGCCGCGCCGGATGGGTTTAGCTGTGTGACAGTCCATGGCTGGGTTTAGCTGTGAGCAGTCCATGGCTGGGTTTAGCCGTGTGACAGTCCATGGCTGTGTTTAGCTGTGACAGTCCATGGCTGGGTTTAGCTGTGAGCAGTCCGTGGCTGGGTTTAGCTGTGTGGCAGTCCATGGATGGGTTTAGCTGTGAGCAGTCCATGGCTGGGTTTAGCTGTGACAGTCCATGGCTGGGTTTAGCTGTGAGCAGTCCATGGATGGGTTTAGCCGTGTGACAGTCCATGGCTGTGTTTAGCTGTGACAGTCCATGGATGGGTTTAGCTGTGAGCAGTCCGTGGCTGGGTTTAGCTGTGAGCAGTCCATGGATGGGTTTAGCTGTGTGACAGTCCATGGCTGGGTTTAGCTGTGAGCAGTCCATGGCTGGGTTTAGCTGTGAGCAGTCCATGGCTGGGTTTAGCTGTGTGACAGTCCATGGATGGGTTTAGCTGTGTGACAGTCCATGGCTGGGTTTAGCTGTGTGACAGTCCATGGCTGGGTTTAGCTCTGTGAGCAGTCCATGGCTGGGTTTAGCTGTGTGACAGTCCATGGCTGGGTTTAGCTGTGAGCAGTCCATGGCTGGGTTTAGCCGTGTGACAGTCCATGGCTGGGTTTAGCTGTGAGCAGTCCATGGCTGGGTTTAGCCGTGTGACAGTCCATGGCTGGGTTTAGCCGTGTGACAGTCCATGGCTGGGTTTAGCTGTGAGCAGTCCATGGCTGGGTTTAGCTGTGAGCAGTCCATGGCTGGGTTTAGCTGTGTGACAGTCCATGGCTGGGTTTAGCTGTGTGACAGTCCATGGCTGGGTTTAGCTGTGAGCAGTCCATGGCTGGGTTTAGCCATGTGACAGTCCATGGCTGGGTTTAGCTGTGAGCAGTCCATGGCTGGGTTTAGCTGTGAGCAGTCCATGGATGGGTTTAGCTGTGAGCAGTCCATGGCTGGGTTTAGCTGTGTGACAGTCCATGGCTGGGTTTAGCCGTGAGCAGTCCATGGCTGGGTTTAGCTGTGTGACAGTCCATGGCTGGGTTTAGCTGTGAGCAGTCCATGGCTGGGTTTAGCTGTGAGCAGTCCATGGATGGGTTTAGCTGTGAGCAGTCCATGGCTGGGTTTAGCTGTGTGACAGTCCATGGATGGGTTTAGCTGTGAGCAGTCCATGGCTGGGTTTAGCTGTGAGCAGTCCATGGATGGGTTTAGCTGTGAGCAGTCCATGGCTGGGTTTAGCTGTGAGCAGTCCGTGGCTGGGTTTAGCTGTGAGCAGTCCATGGCTGGGTTTAGCTGTGTGACAGTCCATGGCTGGGTTTAGCCGTGTGACAGTCCATGGCTGGGTTTAGCTGTGAGCAGTCCATGGCTGGGTTTAGCTGTGTGACAGTCCATGGCTGGGTTTAGCTGTGTGACAGTCCATGGCTGGGTTTAGCTGTGAGCAGTCCATGGCTGGGTTTAGCTGTGTGGCAGTCCATGGCTGGGTTTAGCTGTGTGACAGTCCATGGCTGGGTTTAGCTGTGTGGCAGTCCATGGCTGGGTTTAGCTGTGAGCAGTCCATGGATGGGTTTAGCTGTGAGCAGTCCATGGCTGGGTTTAGCTGTGTGGCAGTCCATGGCTGGGTTTAGCTGTGAGCAGTCCATGGCTGGGTTTAGCTGTGTGACAGTCCATGGCTGGGTTTAGCTCTGTGACAGTCCATGGCTGGGTTTAGCTGTGAGCAGTCCATGGCTGGGTTTAGCCGTGTGACAGTCCATGGCTGGGTTTAGCTGTGTGACAGTCCATGGCTGGGTTTAGCTGTGAGCAGTCCATGGCTGGGTTTAGCCGTGTGACAGTCCATGGCTGGGTTTAGCTGTGAGCAGTCCATGGGTGGGTTTAGCTGTGAGCAGTCCATGGATGGGTTTAGCTGTGAGCAGTCCATGGCTGGGTTTAGCTGTGTGACAGTCCATGGCTGGGTTTAGCCGTGAGCAGTCCATGGCTGGGTTTAGCTGTGTGACAGTCCATGGCTGGGTTTAGCTGTGAGCAGTCCATGGCTGGGTTTAGCTGTGAGCAGTCCATGGCTGGGTTTAGCTGTGAGCAGTCCATGGATGGGTTTAGCTGTGAGCAGTCCGTGGCTGGGTTTAGCTGTGTGACAGTCCATGGCTGGGTTTAGCTGTGAGCAGTCCATGGCTGGGTTTAGCTGTGAGCAGTCCATGGCTGGGTTTAGCTGTGAGCAGTCCATGGCTGGGTTTAGCTGTGTGACAGTCCATGGCTGGGTTTAGCTGTGAGCAGTCCATGGCTGGGTTTAGCTGTGTGGCAGTCCATGGATGGGTTTAGCTGTGAGCAGTCCATGGATGGGTTTAGCTGTGAGCAGTCCATGGCTGGGTTTAGCTGTGTGACAGTCCATGGATGGGTTTAGCTGTGTGACAGTCCATGGCTGGGTTTAGCTGTGTGACAGTCCATGGCTGGGTTTAGCCGTGAGCAGTCCATGGCTGGGTTTAGCTGTGACAGTCCATGGCTGGGTTTAGCTGTGTGGCAGTCCATGGCTGGGTTTAGCTGTGAGCAGTCCATGGCTGGGTTTAGCCGTGTGACAGTCCATGGCTGGGTTTAGCTGTGAGCAGTCCATGGCTGGGTTTAGCTGTGTGACAGTCCATGGCTGGGTTTAGCTGTGTGACAGTCCATGGCTGGGTTTAGCTGTGTGGCAGTCCATGGCTGGGTTTAGCTGTGAGCAGTCCATGGATGGGTTTAGCTGTGAGCAGTCCATGGCTGGGTTTAGCTGTGTGACAGTCCATGGCTGGGTTTAGCTGTGTGACAGTCCATGGCTGGGTTTAGCTGTGTGGCAGTCCATGGATGGGTTTAGCTGTGAGCAGTCCATGGCTGGGTTTAGCTGTGTGGCAGTCCATGGCTGGGTTTAGCTGTGAGCAGTCCATGGCTGGGTTTAGCTGTGAGCAGTCCATGGCTGGGTTTAGCTGTGTGACAGTCCATGGCTGGGTTTAGCTGTGTGACAGTCCATGGATGGGTTTAGCTGTGAGCAGTCCATGGCTGGGTTTAGCCGTGTGACAGTCCATGGCTGGGTTTAGCCGTGTGACAGTCCATGGATGGGTTTAGCTGTGACAGTCCATGGCTGGGTTTAGCTGTGTGGCAGTCCATGGATGGGTTTAGCTGTGAGCAGTCCGTGGCTGGGTTTAGCTGTGTGACAGTCCATGGCTGGTTTAGCTGTGTGACAGTCCATGGCTGGGTTTAGCTGTGACAGTCCATGGCTGGGTTTAGCTGTGAGCAGTCCATGGCTGGGTTTAGCTGTGTGACAGTCCATGGCTGGGTTTAGCTCTGTGACAGTCCATGGCTGGGTTTAGCTGTGTGACAGTCCATGGCTGGGTTTAGCCGTGTGACAGTCCATGGATGGGTTTAGCTGTGAGCAGTCCATGGCTGGGTTTAGCTGTGAGCAGTCCATGGCTGGGTTTAGCCGTGTGACAGTCCATGGCTGGGTTTAGCTGTGTGACAGTCCATGGCTGGGTTTAGCTCTGTGACAGTCCATGTCTGGGTTTAGCTGTGAGCAGTCCATGGCTGGGTTTAGCTGTGACAGTCCATGGCTGGGTTTAGCTGTGTGACAGTCCATGTCTGGGTTTAGCTGTGTGACAGTCCATGGCTGGGTTTAGCTGTGTGACAGTCCATGGATGGGTTTAGCTGTGTGACAGTCCATGGCTGGGTTTAGCCGTGTGACAGTCCATGGATGGGTTTAGCTGTGAGCAGTCCATGGCTGGGTTTAGCTGTGTGACAGTCCATGGCTGGGTTTAGCTGTGAGCAGTCCATGGATGGGTTTAGCCGTGTGACAGTCCATGGATGGGTTTAGCCGTGTGACAGTCCATGGATGGGTTTAGCTGTGAGCAGTCCATGGCTGGGTTTAGCTGTGTGACAGTCCATGTCTGGGTTTAGCTGTGAGCAGTCCATGTCTGGGTTTAGCTGTGTGACAGTCCATGGCTGGTTTAGCTGTGTGACAGTCCATGGCTGGGTTTAGCTCTGTGACAGTCCATGGCTGGGTTTAGCTGTGACAGTCCATGGATGGGTTTAGCTGTGAGCAGTCCATGGCTGGGTTTAGCTGTGTGACAGTCCATGGATGGGTTTAGCTGTGTGACAGTCCATGGCTGGGTTTAGCTGTGAGCAGTCCATGGCTGGGTTTAGCTGTGTGACAGTCCATGGCTGGGTTTAGCCGTGAGCAGTCCATGGCTGGGTTTAGCTGTGAGCAGTCCATGGCTGGGTTTAGCTGTGTGACAGTCCATGGCTGGGTTTAGCTGTGTGACAGTCCATGGCTGGGTTTAGCCGTGTGACAGTCCATGGATGGGTTTAGCTGTGAGCAGTCCATGGCTGGGTTTAGCTGTGTGACAGTCCATGGCTGGGTTTAGCTGTGAGCAGTCCATGGATGGGTTTAGCCGTGTGACAGTCCATGGATGGGTTTAGCCGTGTGACAGTCCATGGCTGGGTTTAGCCGTGTGACAGTCCATGTCTGGGTTTAGCTGTGAGCAGTCCATGTCTGGGTTTAGCTGTGTGACAGTCCATGGCTGGTTTAGCTGTGTGACAGTCCATGGATGGGTTTAGCTGTGACAGTCCATGGCTGGGTTTAGCTGTGTGACAGTCCATGGCTGGGTTTAGCTGTGTGACAGTCCATGGCTGGGTTTAGCTCTGTGAGCAGTCCATGGCTGGTTTAGCTGTGAGCAGTCCATGGCTGGGTTTAGCTGTGTGACAGTCCATGGCTGGGTTTAGCTGTGTGACAGTCCATGGATGGGTTTAGCTGTGTGACAGTCCATGGCTGGGTTTAGCTGTGAGCAGTCCATGGCTGGGTTTAGCTGTGTGACAGTCCATGGCTGGGTTTATCTGTGTGACAGTCCATGGCTGGGTTTAGCTGTGTGACAGTCCATGGCTGGGTTTAGCTGTGAGCAGTCCATGGCTGGGTTTAGCTGTGTGACAGTCCATGGCTGGGTTTAGCTGTGAGAGTCCATGGCTGGGTTTAGCTGTGAGCAGTCCGTGGCTGGGTTTAGCTCTGTGACAGTCCATGGATGGGTTTAGCCGTGTGACAGTCCATGGCTGGGTTTAGCTGTGAGCAGTCCGTGGCTGGGTTTAGCTGTGTGACAGTCCATGGCTGGGTTTAGCTGTGAGCAGTCCATGGCTGGGTTTAGCTGTGTGGCAGTCCATGGCTGGGTTTAGCTGTGAGCAGTCCATGGCTGGGTTTAGCTGTGTGACAGTCCATGGCTGGGTTTAGCTCTGTGACAGTCCATGGCTGGGTTTAGCTCTGTGACAGTCCATGGCTGGGTTTAGCCGTGTGGCAGTCCATGGCTGGGTTTAGCTGTGAGCAGTCCATGGCTGGGTTTAGCCGTGTGACAGTCCATGGCTGGGTTTAGCTGTGTGACAGTCCATGGCTGGGTTTAGCTCTGTGACAGTCCATGTCTGGGTTTAGCTGTGAGCAGTCCATGGCTGGGTTTAGCTGTGAGCAGTCCATGGCTGGGTTTAGCCGTGTGACAGTCCATGTCTGGGTTTAGCTGTGTGACAGTCCATGGCTGGGTTTAGCTGTGTGACAGTCCATGGATGGGTTTAGCTGTGTGACAGTCCATGGCTGGGTTTAGCCGTGTGACAGTCCATGGATGGGTTTAGCTGTGAGCAGTCCATGGCTGGGTTTAGCTGTGTGACAGTCCATGGCTGGGTTTAGCTGTGAGCAGTCCATGGATGGGTTTAGCCGTGTGACAGTCCATGGATGGGTTTAGCCGTGTGACAGTCCATGGATGGGTTTAGCCGTGTGACAGTCCATGTCTGGGTTTAGCTGTGAGCAGTCCATGGCTGGGTTTAGCTGTGTGACAGTCCATGGATGGGTTTAGCTGTGACAGTCCATGGATGGGTTTAGCTGTGAGCAGTCCATGGCTGGGTTTAGCTGTGTGACAGTCCATGGCTGGGTTTAGCTGTGAGCAGTCCATGGCTGGGTTTAGCTGTGTGACAGTCCATGGCTGGGTTTAGCCGTGAGCAGTCCATGGCTGGGTTTAGCTGTGAGCAGTCCATGGCTGGGTTTAGCTGTGAGCAGTCCATGGCTGGGTTTAGCTGTGAGCAGTCCATGGATGGGTTTAGCTGTGAGCAGTCCATGGCTGGGTTTAGCTGTGTGACAGTCCATGGCTGGGTTTAGCCGTGTGACAGTCCATGGCTGGGTTTAGCTGTGAGCAGTCCATGGCTGGGTTTAGCTGTGAGCAGTCCATGGATGGGTTTAGCTGTGAGCAGTCCGTGGCTGGGTTTAGCTGTGTGACAGTCCATGGCTGGGTTTAGCTGTGTGACAGTCCATGGCTGGGTTTAGCTGTGAGCAGTCCATGGCTGGGTTTAGCTGTGAGCAGTCCATGGCTGGGTTTAGCTGTGTGACAGTCCATGGCTGGGTTTAGCTGTGAGCAGTCCATGGCTGGGTTTAGCTGTGTGGCAGTCCATGGATGGGTTTAGCTGTGAGCAGTCCATGGCTGGGTTTAGCTGTGAGCAGTCCATGGCTGGGTTTAGCTGTGTGACAGTCCATGGATGGGTTTAGCTGTGTGACAGTCCATGGCTGGGTTTAGCTGTGTGACAGTCCATGGCTGGGTTTAGCCGTGAGCAGTCCATGGCTGGGTTTAGCTGTGACAGTCCATGGCTGGGTTTAGCTGTGTGGCAGTCCATGGCTGGGTTTAGCTGTGAGCAGTCCATGGCTGGGTTTAGCCGTGTGACAGTCCATGGCTGGGTTTAGCTGTGAGCAGTCCATGGCTGGGTTTAGCTGTGTGACAGTCCATGGCTGGGTTTAGCTGTGTGACAGTCCATGGCTGGGTTTAGCTGTGTGGCAGTCCATGGCTGGGTTTAGCTGTGAGCAGTCCATGGATGGGTTTAGCTGTGTGACAGTCCATGGCTGGGTTTAGCTGTGTGACAGTCCATGGCTGGGTTTAGCTGTGTGGCAGTCCATGGCTGGGTTTAGCTGTGAGCAGTCCATGGCTGGGTTTAGCTGTGAGCAGTCCATGGCTGGGTTTAGCTGTGAGCAGTCCATGGCTGGGTTTAGCTGTGTGACAGTCCATGGCTGGGTTTAGCTCTGTGACAGTCCATGGATGGGTTTAGCTGTGAGCAGTCCATGGCTGGGTTTAGCCGTGTGACAGTCCATGGCTGGGTTTAGCCGTGTGACAGTCCATGGATGGGTTTAGCTGTGACAGTCCATGGCTGGGTTTAGCTGTGTGGCAGTCCATGGATGGGTTTAGCTGTGAGCAGTCCGTGGCTGGGTTTAGCTGTGTGACAGTCCATGGCTGGTTTAGCTGTGTGACAGTCCATGGCTGGGTTTAGCTGTGACAGTCCATGGCTGGGTTTAGCTGTGAGCAGTCCATGGCTGGGTTTAGCTGTGTGACAGTCCATGGCTGGGTTTAGCTCTGTGACAGTCCATGGCTGGGTTTAGCTGTGTGACAGTCCATGGATGGGTTTAGCTGTGAGCAGTCCATGGCTGGGTTTAGCTGTGAGCAGTCCATGGCTGGGTTTAGCCGTGTGACAGTCCATGGCTGGGTTTAGCTGTGTGACAGTCCATGGCTGGGTTTAGCTCTGTGACAGTCCATGTCTGGGTTTAGCTGTGAGCAGTCCATGGCTGGGTTTAGCTGTGAGCAGTCCATGGCTGGGTTTAGCCGTGTGACAGTCCATGTCTGGGTTTAGCTGTGAGCAGTCCATGGCTGGGTTTAGCTGTGAGCAGTCCATGGCTGGGTTTAGCCGTGTGACAGTCCATGGCTGGGTTTAGCTGTGTGACAGTCCATGGCTGGGTTTAGCTCTGTGACAGTCCATGTCTGGGTTTAGCTGTGAGCAGTCCATGGCTGGGTTTAGCTGTGAGCAGTCCATGGCTGGGTTTAGCCGTGTGACAGTCCATGTCTGGGTTTAGCTGTGTGACAGTCCATGGCTGGGTTTAGCTGTGTGACAGTCCATGGATGGGTTTAGCTGTGTGACAGTCCATGGCTGGGTTTAGCCGTGTGACAGTCCATGGATGGGTTTAGCTGTGAGCAGTCCATGGCTGGGTTTAGCTGTGTGACAGTCCATGGCTGGGTTTAGCTGTGAGCAGTCCATGGATGGGTTTAGCCGTGTGACAGTCCATGGATGGGTTTAGCCGTGTGACAGTCCATGGATGGGTTTAGCTGTGAGCAGTCCATGGCTGGGTTTAGCTGTGTGACAGTCCATGTCTGGGTTTAGCTGTGAGCAGTCCATGTCTGGGTTTAGCTGTGTGACAGTCCATGGCTGGTTTAGCTGTGTGACAGTCCATGGCTGGGTTTAGCTCTGTGACAGTCCATGGCTGGGTTTAGCTGTGACAGTCCATGGATGGGTTTAGCTGTGAGCAGTCCATGGCTGGGTTTAGCTGTGTGACAGTCCATGGATGGGTTTAGCTGTGTGACAGTCCATGGCTGGGTTTAGCTGTGAGCAGTCCATGGCTGGGTTTAGCTGTGTGACAGTCCATGGCTGGGTTTAGCCGTGAGCAGTCCATGGCTGGGTTTAGCTGTGAGCAGTCCATGGCTGGGTTTAGCTGTGTGACAGTCCATGGCTGGGTTTAGCTGTGTGACAGTCCATGGCTGGGTTTAGCCGTGTGACAGTCCATGGCTGGGTTTAGCTGTGAGCAGTCCATGGCTGGGTTTAGCTGTGTGACAGTCCATGGATGGGTTTAGCCGTGAGCAGTCCATGGCTGGGTTTAGCTGTGAGCAGTCCATGGATGGGTTTAGCCGTGTGACAGTCCATGGATGGGTTTAGCCGTGTGACAGTCCATGTCTGGGTTTAGCTGTGAGCAGTCCATGTCTGGGTTTAGCTGTGTGACAGTCCATGGCTGGTTTAGCTGTGTGACAGTCCATGGATGGGTTTAGCTGTGACAGTCCATGGCTGGGTTTAGCTGTGTGACAGTCCATGGCTGGGTTTAGCTGTGTGACAGTCCATGGCTGGGTTTAGCTCTGTGAGCAGTCCATGGCTGGTTTAGCTGTGAGCAGTCCATGGCTGGGTTTAGCTGTGTGACAGTCCATGGCTGGGTTTAGCTGTGTGACAGTCCATGGATGGGTTTAGCTGTGTGACAGTCCATGGCTGGGTTTAGCTGTGAGCAGTCCATGGCTGGGTTTAGCTGTGTGACAGTCCATGGCTGGGTTTATCTGTGTGACAGTCCATGGCTGGGTTTAGCTGTGTGACAGTCCATGGCTGGGTTTAGCTGTGAGCAGTCCATGGCTGGGTTTAGCCGTGTGACAGTCCATGGCTGGGTTTAGCTGTGTGACAGTCCATGGCTGGGTTTAGCTCTGTGACAGTCCATGTCTGGGTTTAGCTGTGAGCAGTCCATGGCTGGGTTTAGCTGTGAGCAGTCCATGGCTGGGTTTAGCCGTGTGACAGTCCATGTCTGGGTTTAGCTGTGTGACAGTCCATGGCTGGGTTTAGCTGTGTGACAGTCCATGGATGGGTTTAGCTGTGTGACAGTCCATGGCTGGGTTTAGCCGTGTGACAGTCCATGGATGGGTTTAGCTGTGAGCAGTCCATGGCTGGGTTTAGCTGTGTGACAGTCCATGGCTGGGTTTAGCTGTGAGCAGTCCATGGATGGGTTTAGCCGTGTGACAGTCCATGGATGGGTTTAGCCGTGTGACAGTCCATGTCTGGGTTTAGCTGTGAGCAGTCCATGTCTGGGTTTAGCTGTGTGACAGTCCATGGCTGGTTTAGCTGTGTGACAGTCCATGGATGGGTTTAGCTGTGACAGTCCATGGATGGGTTTAGCTGTGAGCAGTCCATGGCTGGGTTTAGCTGTGTGACAGTCCATGGCTGGGTTTAGCTGTGAGCAGTCCATGGCTGGGTTTAGCTGTGTGACAGTCCATGGCTGGGTTTAGCCGTGAGCAGTCCATGGCTGGGTTTAGCTGTGAGCAGTCCATGGCTGGGTTTAGCTGTGAGCAGTCCATGGATGGGTTTAGCCGTGTGACAGTCCATGGCTGTGTTTAGCTGTGACAGTCCATGGATGGGTTTAGCTGTGAGCAGTCCGTGGCTGGGTTTAGCTGTGAGCAGTCCATGGATGGGTTTAGCTGTGTGACAGTCCATGGCTGGGTTTAGCTGTGAGCAGTCCATGGCTGGGTTTAGCTGTGAGCAGTCCATGGCTGGGTTTAGCTGTGTGACAGTCCATGGATGGGTTTAGCTGTGTGACAGTCCATGGCTGGGTTTAGCTGTGTGACAGTCCATGGCTGGGTTTAGCTCTGTGAGCAGTCCATGGCTGGGTTTAGCTGTGAGCAGTCCATGGCTGGGTTTAGCCGTGTGACAGTCCATGGCTGGGTTTAGCTGTGAGCAGTCCATGGCTGGGTTTAGCCGTGTGACAGTCCATGGCTGGGTTTAGCCGTGTGACAGTCCATGGCTGGGTTTAGCTGTGAGCAGTCCATGGCTGGGTTTAGCTGTGACAGTCCATGGCTGGGTTTAGCTGTGTGACAGTCCATGGCTGGGTTTAGCTGTGAGCAGTCCATGGCTGGGTTTAGCCGTGTGACAGTCCATGGCTGGGTTTAGCTGTGAGCAGTCCATGGCTGGGTTTAGCTGTGAGCAGTCCATGGATGGGTTTAGCTGTGAGCAGTCCATGGCTGGGTTTAGCTGTGTGACAGTCCATGGCTGGGTTTAGCCGTGAGCAGTCCATGGCTGGGTTTAGCTGTGTGACAGTCCATGGCTGGGTTTAGCTGTGAGCAGTCCATGGCTGGGTTTAGCTGTGAGCAGTCCATGGCTGGGTTTAGCTGTGAGCAGTCCATGGATGGGTTTAGCTGTGAGCAGTCCGTGGCTGGGTTTAGCTGTGAGCAGTCCATGGCTGGGTTTAGCTGTGTGACAGTCCATGGCTGGGTTTAGCTGTGAGCAGTCCATGGCTGGGTTTAGCTGTGAGCAGTCCATGGCTGGGTTTAGCTCTGTGACAGTCCATGGATGGGTTTAGCCGTGTGACAGTCCATGGCTGGGTTTAGCTGTGAGCAGTCCATGGCTGGTTTAGCTGTGAGCAGTCCATGGCTGGGTTTAGCTGTGAGCAGTCCATGGCTGGGTTTAGCTGTGTGACAGTCCATGGCTGGGTTTAGCTGTGAGCAGTCCATGGCTGGGTTTAGCTGTGAGCAGTCCATGGCTGGGTTTAGCTGTGAGCAGTCCATGGCTGGGTTTAGCTGTGTGACAGTCCATGGCTGGGTTTAGCTGTGAGCAGTCCATGGCTGGGTTTAGCTGTGAGCAGTCCATGGCTGGGTTTAGCTGTGTGACAGTCCATGGCTGGGTTTAGCTGTGAGCAGTCCATGGCTGGGTTTAGCTGTGAGCAGTCCATGGCTGGGTTTAGCTGTGTGACAGTCCATGGATGGGTTTAGCTGTGTGACAGTCCATGGATGGGTTTAGCTGTGAGCAGTCCATGGATGGGTTTAGCTGTGAGCAGTCCATGGCTGGGTTTAGCTGTGTGACAGTCCATGGATGGGTTTAGCTGTGTGACAGTCCATGGCTGGGTTTAGCTGTGTGACAGTCCATGGCTGGGTTTAGCCGTGAGCAGTCCATGGCTGGGTTTAGCTGTGACAGTCCATGGCTGGGTTTAGCTGTGTGGCAGTCCATGGCTGGGTTTAGCTGTGAGCAGTCCATGGCTGGGTTTAGCTGTGTGACAGTCCATGGCTGGGTTTAGCTGTGTGACAGTCCATGGCTGGGTTTAGCTGTGAGCAGTCCATGGATGGGTTTAGCTGTGAGCAGTCCATGGCTGGGTTTAGCTGTGTGGCAGTCCATGGCTGGGTTTAGCTGTGAGCAGTCCATGGATGGGTTTAGCTGTGAGCAGTCCATGGCTGGGTTTAGCTGTGTGGCAGTCCATGGCTGGGTTTAGCTGTGAGCAGTCCATGGCTGGGTTTAGCTGTGTGACAGTCCATGGCTGGGTTTAGCTCTGTGACAGTCCATGGCTGGGTTTAGCTGTGAGCAGTCCATGGCTGGGTTTAGCCGTGTGACAGTCCATGGCTGGGTTTAGCTGTGAGCAGTCCATGGCTGGGTTTAGCTGTGTGACAGTCCATGGCTGGGTTTAGCTGTGAGCAGTCCATGGCTGGGTTTAGCCGTGTGACAGTCCATGGCTGGGTTTAGCTGTGAGCAGTCCATGGCTGGGTTTAGCTGTGAGCAGTCCATGGATGGGTTTAGCTGTGAGCAGTCCATGGCTGGGTTTAGCTGTGTGACAGTCCATGGCTGGGTTTAGCCGTGAGCAGTCCATGGCTGGGTTTAGCTGTGTGACAGTCCATGGCTGGGTTTAGCTGTGAGCAGTCCATGGCTGGGTTTAGCTGTGAGCAGTCCATGGCTGGGTTTAGCTGTGAGCAGTCCATGGATGGGTTTAGCTGTGAGCAGTCCGTGGCTGGGTTTAGCTGTGTGACAGTCCATGGCTGGGTTTAGCTGTGAGCAGTCCATGGCTGGGTTTAGCTGTGAGCAGTCCATGGCTGGGTTTAGCTCTGTGACAGTCCATGGATGGGTTTAGCCGTGTGACAGTCCATGGCTGGGTTTAGCTGTGAGCAGTCCGTGGCTGGGTTTAGCTCTGTGACAGTCCATGGATGGGTTTAGCCGTGTGACAGTCCATGGCTGGGTTTAGCTGTGAGCAGTCCATGGCTGGGTTTAGCTGTGAGCAGTCCATGGATGGGTTTAGCTGTGTGACAGTCCATGGCTGGTTTAGCTGTGAGCAGTCCATGGCTGGGTTTAGCTGTGAGCAGTCCATGGCTGGGTTTAGCTGTGTGGCAGTCCATGGATGGGTTTAGCTGTGAGCAGTCCATGGATGGGTTTAGCTGTGAGCAGTCCATGGCTGGGTTTAGCTGTGTGACAGTCCATGGATGGGTTTAGCTGTGTGACAGTCCATGGCTGGGTTTAGCTGTGTGACAGTCCATGGCTGGGTTTAGCTGTGAGCAGTCCATGGCTGGGTTTAGCTGTGTGGCAGTCCATGGATGGGTTTAGCTGTGAGCAGTCCATGGATGGGTTTAGCTGTGAGCAGTCCATGGCTGGGTTTAGCTGTGTGACAGTCCATGGATGGGTTTAGCTGTGTGACAGTCCATGGCTGGGTTTAGCTGTGTGACAGTCCATGGCTGGGTTTAGCCGTGAGCAGTCCATGGCTGGGTTTAGCTGTGACAGTCCATGGCTGGGTTTAGCTGTGTGGCAGTCCATGGCTGGGTTTAGCTGTGAGCAGTCCATGGCTGGGTTTAGCCGTGTGACAGTCCATGGCTGGGTTTAGCTGTGTGACAGTCCATGGCTGGGTTTAGCTGTGTGACAGTCCATGGCTGGGTTTAGCTGTGTGACAGTCCATGGCTGGGTTTAGCTGTGTGGCAGTCCATGGCTGGGTTTAGCTGTGAGCAGTCCATGGATGGGTTTAGCTGTGAGCAGTCCATGGCTGGGTTTAGCCGTGTGACAGTCCATGGCTGGGTTTAGCTGTGAGCAGTCCATGGCTGGGTTTAGCTGTGAGCAGTCCATGGCTGGGTTTAGCTGTGTGACAGTCCATGGCTGGGTTTAGCTCTGTGACAGTCCATGGATGGGTTTAGCTGTGAGCAGTCCATGGCTGGGTTTAGCCGTGTGACAGTCCATGGCTGGGTTTAGCCGTGTGACAGTCCATGGATGGGTTTAGCTGTGACAGTCCATGGCTGGGTTTAGCTGTGTGGCAGTCCATGGATGGGTTTAGCTGTGAGCAGTCCGTGGCTGGGTTTAGCTGTGTGACAGTCCATGGCTGGTTTAGCTGTGTGACAGTCCATGGCTGGGTTTAGCTGTGACAGTCCATGGCTGGGTTTAGCTGTGAGCAGTCCATGGCTGGGTTTAGCTGTGTGACAGTCCATGGCTGGGTTTAGCTCTGTGACAGTCCATGGCTGGGTTTAGCTGTGTGACAGTCCATGGCTGGGTTTAGCCGTGTGACAGTCCATGGATGGGTTTAGCTGTGAGCAGTCCATGGCTGGGTTTAGCTGTGAGCAGTCCATGGCTGGGTTTAGCCGTGTGACAGTCCATGGCTGGGTTTAGCTGTGTGACAGTCCATGGCTGGGTTTAGCTCTGTGACAGTCCATGTCTGGGTTTAGCTGTGAGCAGTCCATGGCTGGGTTTAGCTGTGAGCAGTCCATGGCTGGGTTTAGCCGTGTGACAGTCCATGTCTGGGTTTAGCTGTGTGACAGTCCATGGCTGGGTTTAGCTGTGTGACAGTCCATGGATGGGTTTAGCTGTGTGACAGTCCATGGCTGGGTTTAGCCGTGTGACAGTCCATGGATGGGTTTAGCTGTGAGCAGTCCATGGCTGGGTTTAGCTGTGTGACAGTCCATGGCTGGGTTTAGCTGTGAGCAGTCCATGGATGGGTTTAGCCGTGTGACAGTCCATGGATGGGTTTAGCCGTGTGACAGTCCATGGATGGGTTTAGCTGTGAGCAGTCCATGGCTGGGTTTAGCTGTGTGACAGTCCATGTCTGGGTTTAGCTGTGAGCAGTCCATGTCTGGGTTTAGCTGTGTGACAGTCCATGGCTGGTTTAGCTGTGTGACAGTCCATGGCTGGGTTTAGCTCTGTGACAGTCCATGGCTGGGTTTAGCTGTGACAGTCCATGGATGGGTTTAGCTGTGAGCAGTCCATGGCTGGGTTTAGCTGTGTGACAGTCCATGGATGGGTTTAGCTGTGTGACAGTCCATGGCTGGGTTTAGCTGTGAGCAGTCCATGGCTGGGTTTAGCTGTGTGACAGTCCATGGCTGGGTTTAGCCGTGAGCAGTCCATGGCTGGGTTTAGCTGTGAGCAGTCCATGGCTGGGTTTAGCTGTGTGACAGTCCATGGCTGGGTTTAGCTGTGTGACAGTCCATGGCTGGGTTTAGCCGTGTGACAGTCCATGGATGGGTTTAGCTGTGAGCAGTCCATGGCTGGGTTTAGCTGTGTGACAGTCCATGGCTGGGTTTAGCTCTGTGACAGTCCATGGCTGGGTTTAGCTGTGAGCAGTCCATGGATGGGTTTAGCCGTGTGACAGTCCATGGATGGGTTTAGCCGTGTGACAGTCCATGGATGGGTTTAGCCGTGTGACAGTCCATGTCTGGGTTTAGCTGTGAGCAGTCCATGTCTGGGTTTAGCTGTGTGACAATCCATGGCTGGTTTAGCTGTGTGACAGTCCATGGATGGGTTTAGCTGTGACAGTCCATGGCTGGGTTTAGCTGTGTGACAGTCCATGGCTGGGTTTAGCTCTGTGAGCAGTCCATGGCTGGTTTAGCTGTGAGCAGTCCATGGCTGGGTTTAGCTGTGTGACAGTCCATGGCTGGGTTTAGCCGTGAGCAGTCCATGGCTGGGTTTAGCTGTGAGCAGTCCATGGCTGGGTTTAGCTGTGTGGCAGTCCATGGCTGGGTTTAGCCGTGTGACAGTCCATGGCTGGGTTTAGCTGTGTGACAGTCCATGGATGGGTTTAGCTGTGTGACAGTCCATGGCTGGGTTTAGCTGTGAGCAGTCCATGGCTGGGTTTAGCTGTGTGACAGTCCATGGCTGGGTTTAGCTGTGAGAGTCCATGGCTGGGTTTAGCTGTGAGCAGTCCGTGGCTGGGTTTAGCTCTGTGACAGTCCATGGATGGGTTTAGCCGTGTGACAGTCCATGGCTGGGTTTAGCTGTGAGCAGTCCGTGGCTGGGTTTAGCTGTGTGACAGTCCATGGCTGGGTTTAGCTGTGAGCAGTCCATGGCTGGTTTAGCTGTGAGCAGTCCATGGCTGGGTTTAGCTGTGAGCAGTCCATGGATGGGTTTAGCTGTGAGCAGTCCATGGCTGGGTTTAGCTGTGTGGCAGTCCATGGCTGGGTTTAGCTGTGAGCAGTCCATGGCTGGGTTTAGCTGTGTGACAGTCCATGGCTGGGTTTAGCCGTGTGACAGTCCATGGATGGGTTTAGCTGTGAGCAGTCCATGGCTGGGTTTAGCTGTGAGCAGTCCATGGATGGGTTTAGCTGTGTGACAGTCCATGGCTGGGTTTAGCTGTGTGACAGTCCATGGCTGGGTTTAGCTCTGTGACAGTCCATGTCTGGGTTTAGCTGTGAGCAGTCCATGGCTGGGTTTAGCTGTGAGCAGTCCATGGCTGGGTTTAGCCGTGTGACAGTCCATGTCTGGGTTTAGCTGTGTGACAGTCCATGGCTGGGTTTAGCTGTGAGCAGTCCATGGCTGGGTTTAGCTGTGTGACAGTCCATGGCTGGGTTTAGCTGTGAGCAGTCCATGGATGGGTTTAGCTGTGTGACAGTCCATGGCTGGGTTTAGCCGTGTGACAGTCCATGGATGGGTTTAGCCGTGTGACAGTCCATGGATGGGTTTAGCCGTGTGACAGTCCATGTCTGGGTTTAGCTGTGAGCAGTCCATGTCTGGGTTTAGCTGTGTGACAGTCCATGGATGGGTTTAGCTGTGACAGTCCATGGATGGGTTTAGCTGTGAGCAGTCCATGGCTGGGTTTAGCTGTGTGACAGTCCATGGATGGGTTTAGCTGTGTGACAGTCCATGGCTGGGTTTAGCTGTGAGCAGTCCATGGCTGGGTTTAGCTGTGTGACAGTCCATGGCTGGGTTTAGCCGTGAGCAGTCCATGGCTGGGTTTAGCTGTGAGCAGTCCATGGCTGGGTTTAGCTGTGTGACAGTCCATGGCTGGGTTTAGCTGTGTGACAGTCCATGGCTGGGTTTAGCTGTGTGACAGTCCATGGCTGGGTTTAGCTGTGAGCAGTCCATGGCTGGGTTTAGCTGTGAGCAGTCCATGGCTGGGTTTAGCTCTGTGACAGTCCATGGATGGGTTTAGCCGTGTGACAGTCCATGGCTGGGTTTAGCTGTGAGCAGTCCGTGGCTGGGTTTAGCTCTGTGACAGTCCATGGATGGGTTTAGCCGTGTGACAGTCCATGGCTGGGTTTAGCTGTGAGCAGTCCGTGGCTGGGTTTAGCTGTGTGACAGTCCATGGCTGGGTTTAGCTGTGAGCAGTCCATGGCTGGTTTAGCTGTGAGCAGTCCATGGCTGGGTTTAGCTGTGAGCAGTCCATGGCTGGGTTTAGCTGTGTGACAGTCCATGGATGGGTTTAGCTGTGTGACAGTCCATGGCTGGGTTTAGCTGTGTGGCAGTCCATGGATGGGTTTAGCTGTGAGCAGTCCATGGATGGGTTTAGCTGTGAGCAGTCCATGGCTGGGTTTAGCTGTGTGACAGTCCATGGCTGGGTTTAGCTGTGAGCAGTCCATGGCTGGGTTTAGCTGTGTGACAGTCCATGGCTGGGTTTAGCTGTGTGACAGTCCATGGCTGGGTTTAGCCGTGAGCAGTCCATGGCTGGGTTTAGCTGTGACAGTCCATGGCTGGGTTTAGCCGTGAGCAGTCCATGGCTGGGTTTAGCTGTGTGACAGTCCATGGCTGGGTTTAGCCGTGAGCAGTCCATGGCTGGGTTTAGCTGTGACAGTCCATGGCTGGGTTTAGCTGTGTGGCAGTCCATGGCTGGGTTTAGCTGTGAGCAGTCCATGGCTGGGTTTAGCCGTGTGACAGTCCATGGCTGGGTTTAGCTCTGTGACAGTCCATGGCTGGGTTTAGCTGTGAGCAGTCCATGGCTGGGTTTAGCTGTGAGCAGTCCATGGCTGGGTTTAGCCGTGTGACAGTCCATGGCTGGGTTTAGCTGTGTGACAGTCCATGGCTGGGTTTAGCTGTGTGACAGTCCATGGATGGGTTTAGCTGTGTGACAGTCCATGGCTGGGTTTAGCCGTGTGACAGTCCATGGATGGGTTTAGCTGTGAGCAGTCCATGGCTGGGTTTAGCTGTGTGACAGTCCATGGCTGGGTTTAGCTGTGAGCAGTCCATGGATGGGTTTAGCCGTGTGACAGTCCATGGCTGGGTTTAGCTGTGAGCAGTCCATGGATGGGTTTAGCCGTGTGACAGTCCATGTCTGGGTTTAGCTGTGTGACAGTCCATGGCTGGTTTAGCTGTGTGACAGTCCATGGATGGGTTTAGCTGTGACAGTCCATGGATGGGTTTAGCTGTGAGCAGTCCATGGCTGAGTTTAGCTGTGTGACAGTCCATGGCTGGGTTTAGCCGTGTGACAGTCCATGGCTGGGTTTAGCTGTGAGCTGTCCATGGCTGGGTTTAGCTGTGTGACAGTCCATGGCTGGTTTAGCTGTGAGCAGTCCGTGGCTGGGTTTAGCCGTGTGACAGTCCGTGGCTGGGTTTAGCTGTGTGGCAGTCCATGGCTGGGTTTAGCTGTGTGGCAGTCCATGGATGGGTTTAGCTGTGTGACAGTCCATGGCTGGGTTTAGCTGTGAGCAGTCCATGGATGGGTTTAGCTGTGAGAGTCCATGGCTGGGTTTAGCCGTGAGCAGTCCGTGGCTGGGTTTAGCTGTGTGACAGTCCATGGATGGGTTTAGCTGTGTGACAGTCCATGGATGGGTTTAGCTGTGAGCAGTCCGTGGCTGGGTTTAGCTGTGAGCAGTCCATGGATGGGTTTAGCTGTGTGACAGTCCATGGATGGGTTTAGCTGTGAGCAGTCCGTGGCTGGGTTTAGCTGTGTGACAGTCCATGGCTGGGTTTAGCTGTGTGACAGTCCATGGATGGGTTTAGCTGTGAGCAGACCATGGCTGGTTTGAGCTGCCTGCGGCTCTGGGATAGTTCCCCCCAGCGACCCAGGATCCGTGCCGCAGTGCTGGGAAAAGGGGAAGGGGGCAGGGGCCCCAGAGGCTCCGAGGCCCCCCCACCCTCCAGCAGGCGAGCTGGAACTAAAGGAAATTCCTGCCTTTCCGCACGGTTTAAATATCTAAATTGCGAGAAGTGTCATTAGTCTAAGAGACTGTCCAACAACTCAGGTTCAACCCACTACAAGTGGGATGCTGGATGAACCAAAGGTGTTCCAGTCTGGCACGGGGAGTTTGGCCAGAGGGCACTTGTTAAAGCAGCATGGAGAAGTTAAGGAAAAAAGGTTGAACAACCTGGGATGGTGGAAGGTGTCCCAGATGGAAATGGATGCATTTTAAGATCCCTTCCAACCCAAACTGCTCTGGAATTCCATGAAAAGTTGATTGACTCTTGCACAGCTTTGCTGTCTGGAAGTGAAGTTGTGGATGGGCCCAACAGGAGCCTCTTCTGCAGTGGGCAGCTCCTCAATCCAGGTGTGACCCCCCCCGGATTCTATAAGCTCAGGGAAAGTTCTCCATGCTTATGGTTAGATGGGAATTCCCTAAATTTCTGCTCTCTGGAAGGGCTGGAGAACATCCGCAGGTGAATCCCCTGGCTTTGGGTGATGCCTTGGTTCTGGCTGCTCCTGGGCTGGAGGAAAAGAGCTGGGATTTACTTGGATAAAAATGGAAATAAAACTGGGGCTGGGTCAGATGGACATGGATCAGACCAGGAGAGAAATTTATGTGGAAAATATGGATATTTTAACACAGCCTGATGGAGAAGTGCCTCTGGAGCAGCCAAAAATCCAGTATTTTGAGGGATGGAGGTGTGGGAGGCTGCAGGATCTCAGCAGAGCTGAGTGTGATGAGGACAGAAGGACAGGTGTGATTGGAGTTACAGGTGAGGTGTGTGGGGGGAACGTGAGAATATCCCAAAAATGCTGATCTTCGGGATAGACATGGATGAAAATCTTTGTATTGGCAGTCGAGGAATCTCTGCTCTGCCTGGAGATTCCATCAGGGAATTGCTATCCAAGCTGCTCCTCGCTGTGGCCTGAGGGCAGGGCTGGGCTCAGCCCCTCTGAGAGCTCTCCCCCACTTTCATCGAACCAGAACAGGAATAAATCTCCTCAGTTAAATAAGGAATGGGAAAACTGCAAATGCCTTGGTTCACCATTGCACCAAGCCAGGCAGGTGAAGTGCACTGAAAACTGAGATAAGATATAAAAAAAAGATCATTGAAGTGTTTTGTGAGCACGGCATCAATAAAGAGTTACAAATCTTTGATATTTACCCACCTGGGTCTATGAAATTATTATCATTGCAGGCACACTTCCCCTTGTCAGATGAAGGAATCCACACCATTCAAAAGTTAATTCTCATTTCCAAAGTAATATTGTCATTAAATTTCTGTCGATTAAAGCAGGACTCCCTCTGGATTTTAAAGAGATCGTGTGAGAGAGCAGAGCCACCACAGCGAGCTCAGCCTGCATCTGCGTCAGGCTCTGAAAGCTGAAATCTGCTGCCAGAATCCTGCGTGGTCTCCATGTCCTTGGGATATTTTATACTTTGTGTGTGTGGCAAGAAATCCTTAGGCAAGGCTGAGAATGGGTAGAATTTTTGTGGAAGTTTTAGAGAAGGAAACTTTATTAATAATTAAGGGAAGTGGGTGCAAGGCCAGGTTTGACTTAATTGGGGCCCTCCAGAACCTGAAGAGACCCCACAGGAAATATGGAAACCATTTACAAGGGCTGGAGGGACAGGAGCCAGGGAATGGCTTCCCAGTGCCAGAGGGCAGGGCTGGATGGGAGATTGGGAATTGGGAATTGCTGGCTGGGAGGGTGGGCAGGGGCTGGGCTGGAATTGCCAGAGCAGCTGGGGCTGCCCCTGGATCCCTGGCAGTGCCCAAGGCCAGGCTGGACATTGGGGCTGGGAGCAGCCTGGGACAGTGGGAGGTGTCCCTGCCATGGCAGGGGTGGGATTGGGATGGGATTTAAGGTCCTTTCCAACCCCAACCATTCTGGGATTCTGTTTTGGGAACAGGATTCCAAGCGGGTGATGCCTTGTGTGGCATCAGGCTCCAGGGCAGGAGCAGGTGTGGGGTCCCATTCCCTCTGCTGGAGCTGCCAGTGGTGGTTTTGGAGCAGGTTCCTCGTGTCTGTGTGCCTGTGGAGAACATGGAAGAGCTGGAGAGGCCGTGGCTCAGGGGATGGAGGTTTCCTGCTGGGGCTGTTTAATTCTCAGGGCAAGAAGGTGCTGACGGTGACTTGTTGTTCACATCCTCTGCATGTTTAAAGTACAGGGGCACAAACCTCACCTGAGCTCTTCCCTAACCTCTGGGGAACACCTGGGCCTGCTGCAGACTCCTGCCAGAGCTGCCCTGAATCTCCGCTGCTGTGGGAGTGAAGCCACGGCTGGGACAACACAGAGTGCATAGAACTGAAGGATTTGCATCTTTGCCAAGCACATTTCCTGTGCTGAGTTGGACATGCATGGTCTGACTTCAGCTGGAAGCAGCACACAGGGCAGGAGAAAACAGCAAATCCACTCGTGGGCAACTCCTGTCCACGCACCACTGACAGGGAACACCCACGCCCTGCAGGCAAAGGCAGCCAGGCTGGTCTGAAATATTCCCCTTTATGATCCACCCCGAAATCTGGCAAGGAACAAAGCAAACACTGGCTTTTATCAACCCGGGCTCTAAATATTTCAGAGGTTACAGCCCCCAGGATCCCGATTTGGGGTGCAGCTGGCAAGGGCTGGCTTCTGGCTGGTGCAGGTTTTGTCAAGCTGGGGGGAGGCAGAGCCATCAAAGTGTGCAGATACAGTAGTTTAATTAGCGGGCTGCAGCTCCTGCTGCTCTGCCCTCAAACCCTGATCAATGGGAGCAGCTGGGAAGCTGTGCTAGGCCCAAACATTGGCCTTCTGCAGGAGAAACATCTGTCCTGCAGCTCCAGCAAGAGCTGGGAAAGCTGGGGAAGTTGTCCATGTGTCTGTCCATGATGGGGAGAACAGTCCTGCCCTTCCCCTTGTGTCAGGCAATCATATTTACAAGGCTTTTCTGTTTCATCTTCCCCAACACCCTTGGGTCTGTGTCATCTCCTCGTGGCCCAGAGGACCCCCAGGGCAGCGGGGCCAGGCTGTGCCCTCATCTCCTGGCAGTGCTCCCCAAATGGGGCCCAGCTCTGGGAATCACCCCTGGGTCAGCCTGGGGACTCTTGTCAAGTCTGAAACACCTGGAGGTGTCTGGACAGGGGTTTAGGAGGCTGAATTTGGGGTGTTCCTGTGCAGGGCCAGGGGCTGGAGTTCAGGGATCCTGGTGGGTCCTTCCAAACCAGGATATTCCATGGTCCTGCGAGTGAGGGCAGTGGGCCAGGGAGGACAGGACCTTGCTGTGGGATGGCACCAGGAACATTTTGGGGCAGGTGTACCCAAAATGGGGGCAGGAGCCAGGAGAGGTTTAGGGAGAGCAGAGCAGCTGCAGCATCCAGGACTTTGCTGTGGCTCTGCCTCAGGGACACCCACGGTGTCCCCAGGGGCTGAGGGGACCCCAGAGCATCGGGCCAGTGCTCCCCAGTCAGCACTGGGGCTTCTCAGCTCGGAGAGTGCCAGTCCCTGGGTCAGGAGGTCACAAACTCCCAGGAATGCCCTGACTGTCCCCAGGGGAGGGTGGCATCCCCAGTCTTGTTCAACAGCTCCAGTGTTGCAAAATTTTCCTCTCAGCCAGGTTGGTGGGGGGGTTTGAAACTCTGTCTCTGCATGGTTTTATTGCATTTCAGCTTTATACATAATAGCACGAATTACAGACTTTATTTATAACACGTGGATAATGAACCAGCTCCTGTGTGTGGAGTCAGGGAGCCCCGAGATCACAGCACTCGCTGGGGCCTCAGCCCCCCCTCCCTGCAGTGTGTGCTGCTAATTGGAGAGGGGTCACCAGGGCTGAGTGGGGACGGGAATTTTGGAATGCACAACTCTGTAATTGCTTTCCTCTTGTGGTTCGGGCCCTTAGGATCAGGATTCAACACTGGAATTCTGCCCTTATTAATTTAAACACACTGTGGGGGAGGAGATGGGGTGATTGCCTCTCTTTGGGGGTGAGGATGGGACAGCTCCTGATGTGGTTTGCTCTCCATGTCCCCTGAGTGGACACAGAGTTCTCCATGTCCTCTGTGTCCCTGCCAGCTCCAGGGATATTTCTGTTCCTGCCTGCAGCCCCTGCCTCAAATGGAGGAACCAAGAGTGGAAAGGATTTAAGTTATAGTGAATTTAAGTGATATTTTTATAGTTCTGGAGGTATCTGACACATGACAGCAGCAGCAGTGCAGCAGCCACTCACTCCAGGTAAAAACAACTCAACTGGAGCTCATCCCCTCCTCTGGCTCTGGCTGCTCACAGGGATTTCCTCCTGGAATTCCTCGTGAAGAGAAGTCATATTTTTATTTGAAGATGAAACTTTTTCTACCTGAAATCCAAAGAAGCCGGGTTTGGAAAGCAGCTGAAGGGAAGCAAAGTATCCTTTCTCTTCTCTCTCATTATCCAGCTGTATTTGGGCTGATTCCTCAAGTCTCCCAAATTTTAAAGCTGGGTCTGAGGGTTCAGGCCATGTCCCAGAGCTCCATCCCAGGGAAGGATGGGTTCCCTGACCCTCCCTCCTCCCTGGGGCCCTCTGGGTGTGCAAACACCTCCTGAGGGGCTTCTCGAATTATGCTGATAATTGGATTGATCAGATGTTGATCCATCAGCCTCCTGCTAATGAAGTGTTGGTGAGGCTGCAGCAGCTCCTGAGATTGGGAATTCTTCTCAGGCCCAGCCAGCTCAGAGCTCTGCCCACAACACCTTTACTGGGAGAAACTGGGAGAACCTTGGGGGCTGCACCTCAGTGGAGATCAGGGACAGCATTGACTTCAGGGCATCATTCCTGGGCACGGGAGTGCAGAGATTCCCAGCTGCAGCTCCCAGCCCTCTCCAGGGCACTCCAGAACTCCCCTGGATCACTGCTCTGTCACAGAGTCTGATTTTCGGGGTGTTTGCATTTATCCCACGGAGGAAATGGGCAGGACAGGGGCTCCAGAGAGCCTTCTTTGCACATTTATTGATGAATGGATTGATCTGCACGTTAAGGGTGCTCCCACCCACGATGGGTGTGAGGAATGAGCTCCCCTTGCACAGCTGACACGGGAATTAGGGAGCAGCTTCTGGGAGGCAGCAGTGAGGAATGGTTTCATTTTCCTCTAAAAATGGAATGGAACCTACTGCAGGTTTTTTTCCCAATTAGGAACGTTCGAGCTGTTTGAGGCGAGGTTCCAACAAACTTGCTTCCCATTTAATGAGCTAAAGCTAATTGGGATTGGGGTGTGAGTCAGCCTGTGGAGCCACAAAGACAAGGGTGCTGCACCTGCATTTTAATGGGCTCCAGAACAGTGGGGCTGAAATGTCTTTCCTTGGATTTTGAGAGATCCATGGGCATGGACCTGATAATGCACTTACTTCAGCTCAAGTTTCAAAGCAGTACCTGCATTTATCCCTCTCCTGCAGGACTTGTAACTGCCTTTTTAAACCCCACAGAGTCTGAGACAGCACTGAAAGCATTTGGGAATGCTGGAGAGGGAGGGATGTGGGTCTGCATGTGAAGGAAAGGTGTAATTTAGCAGTCAGCTGGACTTAGTCTTTAGGATGGGCTGTTAAACAGGATTTCCTCCGTGGTTTTAGGTGATGTGAGGAGTTGAAAGTCTGATTCAAACTCTGTAACATCTGTAAGATGTGGTGGTAACAGAATGGGAAAGGTTTTTTCCACTGAAGCTTTCCTTGTGCTCTGTGCCTTCACTGAACAGGAACTTCGGGGCCCGTGTTGCCCGAGGAGCACCACAGGTGGGATGGCTCCTACAGAACTTCCCTCACATTGATCAATTCCCAGCTCTGCTGTGGGACACTGAGCAATGAAGGGATGAGCCGGTGACTCCCTCTGCCCAGTGGGGTGCTCCCACCGCCCTGGGAGAGCCTCAGATGGATGCCCTCGGGAGGAGCAGGAGCAGGGAGCTCTCCCTGTGGATACCCCACGGATGTGCCCCGGCAGCAGCTGAGAGATGACTCTGCAAAGGCTCTGCACAGGGACTAATTAAGGTGAGCAATCTTCCTTTGCTTCCATCCCTCACAGCAGCCTAATTGGGAGGCAGAGGCATTTTCACCTGGGAAGGATTAATTTCGGCTGATAAATGTCCCCTCTCAGCCCGTTCCCTGCTGCAGGGACATCGCTCAGGCAGGGACAGCCCTGGCTGCACCCGTGGGAGGGACACAGGGCGGGAGATTCCCCATCCATGTGGCTCTGATTAATGGGAACACTTCAATTAAGAGGCTGGAGAAGTTTCTTGGCTCAGAGTTTCACTCCACTAATCCTCAGTAAAGCTCTCCGGAGCTTTCCAGAAAAGCAGTGCCCTGCTCTAGGGAATGCTGGGCAATATCCCAGAATCCCAGAATGGTTTGGGTTGGGAGGGACCTTAAATCCCACCCAGTGCCAGCCCTGCCCTGGCATGGACACATCCGACTGTCCCAGGCTGCTCCCAGCCCCAATGTCCAGCCTGGCCTTGGGCACTGCCAGGGATCCAGGGGCAGCCCCAGCTGCTCTGGCAATTCCAGCCCAGCCCCTCCCCACCTTCCCAGCCAGCAATTCCCAATTCCCATCTAATCCTTGTTTTCTGAAAAATCTCTATTTAATATATTTTAAATGTTCTTTTATGCAGAGAGGGAAAAACCTTTTGCTGTTTTACTGCTGGAGACCAGGATCAGTCTCTAAGAAACTGGTGTTCATTTTACAGCCTGTGTCTGATTTACCTGCCTCCCTTGGGAAGGGCAGGACTCATTTGGGAATCTTGGGGCTCAAGGATGTGGAGATGGAGGATCCATGGAATCACATGAAAAACAGGAGCAGTGCCCAGATGGGGCCTCAGCAGTGCCAGAGTGAGGGAGCACCTTCCCCACCCTGCCTGGAGCTTTCCAGTTTGTCTACAAGGGACAGGTCTTCTATAAAATAAATAAAACAACAGTAATATAAAAAATGCAAAGCATGTGTCTCTAAACATCTCTTGAGGAGATGATCATGTCAATAACCTGAACTGATAAGGTATCATTCCAATACCGAGTTATCTTTCCCACTTCACCTTCTTCCCCCACCCTGAGGGAGGTGGTTCACAGACCTCCCTTCCCAGCCAAGCTGGATCTGGATCCACAAACCTTCATCAAAAGCACAGTGATTTGTAACAGTGCGTGGAGCATTCCAGCAGTGCCCCCAGGCCTCTCTGGAACAACCAGCAAGGTCACAATTAACGTGCTGGAACTTCCACTAATGGAGCAGGGAATGGAGCAGGTCTGGGCAAAAGGAGCAGCCGGGTGTTTCCCTGCCGCAGTGACTGAAAATGCTGCCTGTTCTTGTAACAACAAACACCAAGGATGCTTAAAATTCCCAAGCTCCCATGTGTTGCACCATTTCTCAGGAAGAGCAGAGAATTTTAAGTAGGTTTTGCAGGGAATGATCAAGTTTGCAGAGAGCAGCCTTGGGTAGTGCTTTAAAAAATGAAAGGAAAATCATCTGAAGAGCGAGGGAGGTAAAGGACAGAGTTACTTCTTCCCTACTTAATTTCTCTGGAATCACTGGAAGTGTCTGAACTTCAGGCTGTTTAAGTTCAGACCAAAGCAGAGCAGACAGAAGTTCTCTGCCGTGTGCAAGGGCTGCTCTTGGAAAGGTTCCCAGGGTGATCCCAAATCCACTGGGCTTTTATGTGCAAATCCTGAGGTGACAGGGACTGCTGCAGGATGGAGGCTGGCACCTGGGCGGATTTCACCCCAACTTCACCACTTTCGTTGGATTTGGGAGTGGGGGAGGATTCCTCAGGTGGAAGGTTCTGATTCCATCCAGCACCCAAATCCCAAAATCCTTGGGATTTTGCTGGACCAGGTGCCAAGGCTGTAACTCCATGGCAGAATTCCATGGTCTAAAATCCAGCAGGGGTTGGCTCAGTCACTCTTTTCTCCAGGATTAAATATTCACAGGACCCACCAGGTCTGGAGGGCTCACAGTGGTCCCAGGGCTGCAGGGGCAGCTGGAATGAGTTGGCACCAAAAAGAATTCAAAATGCGGATATTTCTGGGTGGAGGTGAAGATTCCAGGCATATTTCACTAGTAAGGACAACAATGGATGTGGAAATGAAGGAGATGTTTTGGGTCCCGTTTGACAGCCTGCTCACTGTGGGACTTCGGACCCAGGGGGATTTTCCAGCCCCATCCTGGTGGGGCCAAGGTCTGGCTTTAGGCAGAGAGGGATGTTTAGAACTTCTTCTTGAATATTCATGTCCATTACAAAGTGCACGTTTATAACCCAAGCCACCCCATTCCTCGGACATGGACGAAGAAAAAGAATCAAAAAAATCCAAACCTTACAGAGAGCATAAATCCCAGAATGGTTTGGGATGGGAGGGACCTTAAAGCCATGGCAGGGGCACCTCCCACTGTCCCAGGCTGCTCCAAGCCCCAGTGTCCAGCCTGGCCTTGGGCACTGCCAGGGATGGGATATCCACAGGTTTTTTGGGCAATCTGCTCCCAGTGTTTTCCCACCAGAGGCTGATTAATGAGGCCTGGCCGTCCAAGGAAAAGAGGGTGTTTTTCTTTTCTCCTTTCTGACTTCCAACACATTATATTTTCTTCCTCTTTTGTTCCCTTTCCCCCTTAGTGCCAAGGCCCTGGAAATGCTGTCTCCTGCAGTTTTCCATGGGAGCACTGGTGCACAATTTCAGCCCAATTTGGCTGCCGGCATGAGTTTGACAGGAAGGTACAGCTGTAATTTCTCAGGCCTAGCCAGGATGCCAAATAAATCCATATCATCTTGACAATTATATCTTTACAAAAGCTTGGGAAGGAGCAGCCAGGAAAGCTTGTCAATAAGTTCACTTTTTATTAGAGGGAAGTCCTTTGGAAAGCCCACAAAGGCAGCGTTTCGTGATGGATCTCTCGGAGGCAGCCGCTGTGGGAGGCCGCTTAGAAAGAGCTTTTTATTGACAAACTTTTATTTTAGAGGAAATTTTTCCCAACAAAGCCTCAGCTTGAGCCATTGCACAGCGCAGCCATAAAACCAGATATGGAGTAGGGATAATTTTGGCTTGAGTCGGGCCCCAAAGTGAACTGGATCCGAGGGTTGTGCTGGTGGTTGGTGACACTGATCACCACTGGATCGTGGAGCTGGGACTGGGACAGGGAACAGGGGCAGGAACAGCTCCTGGGAGGAACCCTACAAGCCAAGAGGGAAGTTACTTGCACAGTCAAACATGAGATTAATTAGTGCCACGTGTGATCCCGGCCCCCAGGAGAGCCAAATTTCCCTCTCCTGCCCTGTCCGGGGCACCCCTGCAGCCGGGCTGTGGGGAAGAACAAATGGAGCCCAGTCCTGTCTGCTATTTAGGGCATCTATATATAAACACAGGAATATGGGCTGTGACCCCTGGGGGCACCTGCAGCCACTCCTCCTCTCTGTGCCCTACTTCTGCTGGTTCTGTTGGCCGAGGAGGTGCTTTTTCACAGAACTCTTTTTGGAGCGAGTGTCTGTGAATTCTGGGAAATGTGTTTTGTAAAGGCATTGTTCAGCCTGAGCAGGCAGCTCTCACCTGCCAGCAGCATGAAAGGGGCGTTCCTGGATGTCAAACGCTTTCAAATTTTCCTGCTTTGATCAGGGCCCTGCTTGGGCTGAAGTTTTCTCAGCATCCTCCTGGGACTTTCCTCGGTGGCATTTTTTGATTACTCCCAGCCCCAATGAAGCTCCTTCATGATCTGAGCTGCAGTAACAAGGAGGGAGTTCAGCTGTGCAGAGGCACTTGGAGGAATCCCAGCCTGAGAGGGCTGCGGGAAACATCCCAAAAAGCCAGCACAATCATCTGGGAGCTGGGAGGGAAGCTGGGGAAGCTGGTGGGGCGAGGGATGGAGCAAGAGCAATCAGAGCAATGCAGGGAGAGGCTGTGAGTGAGAGCTGAGCTGTCCTGGCGATGCAGCATGGGCAGGACTGAGGGAAAAACAGCCTTGGGATAACAGAGGAGGGAAAGCAGGGAGGGAGGATGGTTTTTGAGCAGGGAGCAAGCAAAGCTCCTGGTGGAATGTGGATCATGAATCCCAGAATTCCAGACTGGTTTGGGTTGGAAGAGACCTCAAAGCCCATCCAGTGGGCAGGGACACCTCCCACTGTCCCAGGCTGCTCCCAGCCCCAATGTCCAGCCTGGCCTTGGGCACTGCCAGGGATCCAGGGGCAGCCACAGCTGCTCTGGGCACCCTGTGCCAGAATTGTTTTTCATGCTGTAGAGGGGCCCTAACCCGTCCTAGATGACTGAGGGAGTGCTCAGGAGACCTGAGGGCGCTAAAAGGGGCTGGGAGAAGGGACCCCACACTGCTGACAAGGGGAGCTTTCCCTGGCTCACTTTCTGCTCCTTGTTCTCCCTTTTCTCCCACATAATGCACAACGAGTCTGGAGTGGCTCCTGTGTGGAAGAAGCTCTGTCAGGTGATTCTGCTCTCAGGTGCATTTCTGAAATGTTTCTGCTTTTGGGAGCTCTTGCTGTTCCACATTTGGGCTATTTTGGGAAGCCAGGACGGCCGCTGGCTGTGGGAGAGTCCTGTGTACCTGGCAGTTTGTAGATCTCGGCAAAATGTGTGGGATGCAGCTCTGCCTGTGCCGAGGATGGAGGGGATGCCTGCAGAGAACATCCTGCTGCCCGCCTGTCATCCCACTGCTGCCCAGCACCCAGGAAAAGCTGGAACCTGGAGAAGGTGGATGTCCTGACCTTCACCAGGGCACAGAGCAGCCCGAGGCCCAGAGGCTGCTCAAAGTCATCCGGGTGCAGCTCCATGCAGGAATGCCAGGAAAAGGGTTTGGATGGCCAAGACCTGGGTTTAAAAGGGGCTTTGGTACAAGGACCTGGAATCCCAGAATCCCTCACCTTGGAAAAGTCCTCCCAGCCCATCGAGCCCAAGCTGTGCCCGATGCCCACCTTGTCCCCAGCCCAGAGCTCTGAGTGCCACCTCCAGGAATTCCTCGGACACCTCCAGGGATGGGCACTCCAAACCTCCCTGGGCAGCCCCTGCCAAGGCCTGAGCACCCTTTCCATGGGGAAATTCCCGCTGCTGTCCACCCTGAGCCTGCCCTGGCCCAGCCTGAGGCCGTTCCCTCTCCTCCTGTCCCTGTTCCCTGCCAGCAGAGCCCGACCCCCCCGGCTGCCCCCTCCTGTCAGGGACTTGTGCAGAGCCACAAGGTCCCCCCTGAGCCTCCTTTTCCCCAGGCTGGAGTTGCAGCTCAGCCTCTGAACACCTGGAAAACCTCAGCCTGGATTGCCCTCATTACCCAGGAAAGGACGCAGGGAGCTTTGCTGTGGGGAGAGCTGAGCCCGTTCCCAATCCCAGTGCAGGGCCCTGCCAAGTGTGGGAAGCACTCAGGGAGGGCTCTCCTTGCTCCCTGCTCCCTCCCCGGAAACCTGCACCCTCCAGGTGGGACATCTCCTCGAGGATAATCATTTAATTAAGTCTTCAAATGATACAGAATCTGCTCCATATCAGGTCAGTGCCTTCACTGCTTAATTAACTTTATTCCTACTCTGGGTTTGTTTCGTTTCACCTTCCAGCCTTTGCTTCTCATTATGACTTTTTTTTGCTGAATTAAAGTATCGGAATCGCCTGCCCATGATGGCTCTAAAGAACACAGAGAAATTGCTCTTACTTTTTCCTTGGATAAATTAAAAAGGTCAAGTGCCTTTAACCCTTAATTTCTGTATAAAACTGGCTTCAAAGGAGAGGCCTCCACAGGAGACCACAGAGGTGTTCCAAGGGCTGGAGCCAGGCTGGGAGAGCTGGGAATGTTCACCTGGAGAAGGAGAGCTCAGGGTGAGCTCCGAGCCCCTTGCAGGGCCTAAAGGGGCTCCAGGAGAGCTGCAGAGGGACTGGGGACAAGGCCTGGAGGGACAGGAGCCAGGGAATGGCTTCCCAGTGCCAGAGGGCAGGGCTGGATGGGAGATTGGGAATTGGGAATTGCTGGCTGGGAGGGTGGGCAGGGGCTGGGCTGGAATTGCCAGAGCAGCTGGGGCTGCCCCTGGATCCCTGGCAGTGCCCAAGGCCAGGCTGGACATTGGGGCTGGGAGCAGCCTGGGACAGTGGGAGGTGTCCCTGCCCATGGAAAGGGGGTAGCACCGGGTGGCATTTATGGTCCTTCCCACCCAAACCATTCCAGGATTCGATGCCATCACTGCTCTGAGCCTGAGAACATCCCAGGCTGAATCCTGGTGTCCCAGGACAGGATGGATGGTCCTGGCAAAGCCATTCCACTCCTGCTTCCATCCCATCCCCTCCCTGCAGCTCTTTCCACCCCTCCTGTCTGGCACATGCCTGTGCTTGGAATTCGCCCCGATGCTTCCCAGGATCCCAACTCCCTGGGAAAAGCATGATCATGAATAAACATCATGCATAATTTCCCGAGCAAAGCAGAACTTTCTCCCTGTCTGTAAGGAGAGGGGCAGGAGGAGAGTGCTCATTAGAATATTTATGCAATCCAGCCTTGATGAGATCCATCTTGACAAGGTAGTTGGAGGTCGATCCATTTTAATTCCACGGAAATGCCCCGTTCCGGGAGCAGCTCCGGCTTTGACTGCAGGTGCTGCCCCACATCCTCCTGCTCTCAAACCCCTCCTGGGCTGGAGGGTCCCCAAGCTCCCTCTGGGGTGCAGCTCATGAGAGGAGGGTGCTGCCTGTGCCTGGCTGCAGCTCTGGCCTGAGGGACACCAGGACCTGGGCTGCTGGGCAGCAGCGTGGCCTCAGCTGGGCTTTGGCATAGTCCGACTTTTTTAATCTCCGTCCTGTGGGTTTTAGAGCATGTAGAAGGTGCTTCTGTTTCCTCTCAAGGGTTGATTTCCTTCTGGGTGCCCTCTGACTTTTGCTTACCAGGCTTTGGAGGCTGACAGGACACAGTTGGGTCGTGCTGGTTGTTGTCACCCTGACGGGACACGGTTGGGTCATACTGGCCATTGTCACCCTGACAGGACACAGTTGGGTCGTGCTGGCCATTGTCACCCTGATGGGACACAGTTGGGTCATGCTGGCCGTTGTCACCCTGACGGGACACGGTTGGGTCATGCTGGCCGTTGTCGCCCTGACGGGACATGGTTGGGTCATACTGGCCATTGTCACCCTGACGGGACACGGTTGGGTCATGCTGGCCGTTGTCACCCTGACGGGACACGGTTGGGTCATGCTGGCCGTTGTCGCCCTGACGGGACATGGTTGGGTCATACTGGCCGTTGTCACCCTGACGGGACACGGCTGGGTCATGCTGGCCGTTGTCGCCCTGACGGGACACAGTTGGGTCATGCTGGCCGTTGTCACCCTGATGGGACACGGTTGGGTCGTGCTGGTCATTGTCACCCTGACGGGACACGGTTGGGTCATGCTGGCCGTTGTCACCCTGACGGGACATGGTTGGGTCATGCTGGCCGTTGTCACCCTGACGGGACACGGTTGGGTCATACTGGCTGTTGTCGCCCTGACGGGACACGGCTGGGTCATACTGGCTGTTGTCGCCCTGACGGGACACGGGTTGTGCTGCCGTTGTCACCCTGATGGGACATGGTTGGGTCATACTGGCTGTTGTCGCCCTGACGGGACACGGGTTGTGCTGCCGTTGTCACCCTGATGGGACACGGTTGGGTCGTGCTGGCCGTTGTCACCCTGATGGGACAGGGTTGGGTCGTGCTGGTCATTGTCACCCTGATGGGACACGGTTGGGTTGTGCTGGCCATTGTCACCCTGACAGGACACAGTTGGGTCATGCTGGCCGTTGTCACCCTGACGGGACAGGGTTGGGTCGTGCTGGCCGTTGTCACCCTGACAGGACAGGGTTGGGTCGTGCTGGCCGTTGTCACCCTCGGGGGAGCAGGAGAGGTTCTGTGGCAGGATGAGCGGATTCCAGAGGGGATCCTGCAGGAGGAGCAGGAAGGATCAGCGCCACGGTGCCCAGGCTGCCCCGGGGCGTGGGGATGGGGCTGGGCATCCCCTGCCTCTGTGGAGGATTTCATGGGATCACAGGTGGGATCAGCTCTGGCAGAGCAGTCCCAGCATCCCCCTGGAGACCTGGCTCTGGCACAATGACAAACACGGATCTTCCTGCATGGATGGGACTTCCTGCTGTTAACCCCTGGGCAGTCACTGGGTGAGGAGCAGTGGCGCTGGAGGGCACCGAGGGCACAGAGGTGGCCCTGCAGTGCTCTCTGCCATCGGTAACCAGTAATTTTTTTATCTGGAGCAAGCACAGAGGTGCTGACTGTTCCTGCTTTGTCCAATGTCCCTTCAGGAGGTTTCCCTTCCCTAACCAAAGGTTCTCCCTGTGGGAGGGGCTGCCAGGACCCCCCTGCCCTGAGGAGGTGGGGGAGGGAAGGAGCCCTCTCTGAAATCTGAATTCCTGCCCAGCTCCTTCTCCTCCCCCCAGCAGTCCCGCATATTTTTTCTAACTTTAAAACAGAAATCTCTGATTTTTTAAACCTGTCACGTCCTCGATTTCAATAAAATCGGGCAGCAGAGTATTAGAGCTAATGATATGTTTTAGGGAAATAATAGTTTTATTGCCCTGGGTTTATAATCTTTTTGATTAACTGATTTTCTCAGATATTTGCACTCCCTCGTTTGTTTTCTGCCTGTTCTTTAGAGTCATTTTCAGGTTGTTATTTTTCTGACCAGTGCATGTGACATTTTAGGAGCTGGGTGTCCCAGGCAAGGTCTGGAGGTGAGAGCACCCAGATGTTTAACAATGTGGAGTTTAAAGATAATAATGATTTTTTTTTTTCCTTTAGAAATATGCAAGAGCAGGGAGAATGGGAGGTGATTTCCTCTGGATTTTCAGGCCAGTGGAGATAAACACAAAAAATAAAGATGGACATAGGAATACATTGGCACAGGGTGCCCAGAGCAGCTGTGGCTGCCCCTGGATCCCTGGCAGTGCCCAAGGCCAGGCTGGACACTGGGGCTGGGAGCAGCCTGGGACAGTGGGAGGTGTCCCTGCCATGGCAGGGCTGGCGCTGAGTGGGATTTAAGGTCCCTCCCAACCCAAACCAGTCTGGCATTTATGATAAGGAAACACTCATCTCTCTGTCTGCTCACTTCGGTGCCTTTCCAGGGCACCTGCTCTTCCTCCACAGCATTTTCCACACGCAGCTCTGCTCCCCAGGCCAGCCCAGGAGGAGCCCAGCAAAGCCCAGGCTGCCTTTGGTGCCTCTGCAATTCCTCCCCGGGCACATGAAGGAATTTTACCCAGAAAAATGCGTGTTCCTGGATATTGAAACCTTGTGCTTTAAGGGAAGAAAGAGAGCGATGCTCAGGAAGACAGACACGATAAAAAAGGCTAGATCTGCTCGGAAAAAAAGCTGTGCCTCATTTTCTCTGCCGAATAAATCAGCTGGGGAAAAGCTGAGTCAATAAAGCTCACTTTGGGCACGGCTCCTCTTTGCTGCTCAGGAGATACATTGCTTGTGTGTTAATTGGCCCTTTAATCACTCTCCGTGTGCTGGGCTGCTGCCTTTGAGTCCTGCTGGAAGCTCTGCCTGCCATCCCTTCATGGCCGGCTTTTATGGGGACAGCTCCCGAAAAGAGCCGGGAAATGTTCGGTGTCTGCAGAGGGGCTGAGCTCTGCACCAGCCGTGGCAGCTCCACCGTGGCCTCCAGCCTGCTCTGGGGCTTGCTGCTGCCAGGGGTCTGCAGCCCTCATTTTCTGCTCCTGGAATCCTCATTTTCTGCTCCTGGAATCCTCATTTTCTGGGACTTTCCATCATTTTTGTAGCAATAGGAAAATACAAACAAACAAAACAAAACCAGTGGCTCTGGTGTGGCACAAAATTCCCAACCCACTCTCAGCTCTTCTTCTGATGGAGCAGCACAAGGGTTGGTAGGAGTTTGGGTTCTCTGCTAATTAAGATGAAAAGTGGAAGGGGTCCTTCCCAGGGACAGCAGCTCTTAATGAAATTCAGAAGGAATTGGGGAAGAATGCAACAAACCCCATTTTGTTAAAGAATCAGAAGCAAGGCAGGGCGTTCCCAAGAGCCCCTCGTGCTTTCTGGTGGGACAGCTGTGATTCCTCTGGGAAATGGGAGCTGTCGGCACAGTCTGAGTCCGTGGGTGCAGCCTGGGAGGAATTTCGTGTGTCCTTCCTGCAGCCTCCGGGGGTTTTCACGGCAAGCTGAGCTGTTGGGTTTGGGTCGGTGCGGAGTGCAGCAGCTGAGGTGGCCAAGGGCTGGGTGTGATTCGTGTCCCGGGAACAGCCAGGGAGTGCTGGATCCCGCGGGACAACGGGAACGCGGACGGGAGGGAGTTCAGCCCTCCGGGGGAGGCTCCTGGCTGCAGGTCCAGCTGCTCACCGAGCGTTCCCCGAGGCTGAATGTGACATCCAGCCTGCATAGATCCATCCCTCTGTTGGACCTGATCCCAGCTGTCATTCCAGCCGGGATGTGGCTGGGGAGAGGGGAGGGGTGGGAGCGGCACTGGGACAGCTCCGGGTGTCCCTTTTGGGGTCAGGGCTGCCCAGGGCTGGGAATGCTGCTCCTGGGCAAAACCCACGGACACTGGGAGTGAAGGGGTCAGCAGCGGTGGCAGGGAGGAATGGGGGGATTTCTCAAGGGATTAGAGGGAATCTGATTGGAATGGGATCCAGAGAGGAGAGTAAGAAAGAGATCATGGAACCATGCAGTAGTTTGGGCTGGAAGGAACCTAAAATCCCACCCAGTGCCACCCCTGCCATGACAGGGACACCTCCCACTGTGCCAGGCTGCTCCCAGCCCCAATGTCCAGCCTGGCCTTGGGCACTGCCAGGGATCCAGGGGCAGCCACAGCTGCTCTGGCAATTCCAGCCCAGCCCCTGCCCACCCTCCCAGCCAGCAATTCCCAATTCCCAATCTCCCATCCAGCCCTGCCCTCTGGCACTGGGAAGCCATTCCCTGTGTCCTGTCCCTCCAGGCCTTGTCCCCAGTCCCTCTCCAGCTCTCCTGGAGCCCCTTTAGGTGAAGGACTTGAACTCCTTGGGGCAATCAGGGGTACCAGGAAAGATTGGTGAGATGGATCAGTGTCTGTCCCACTTTATCCATTCCAGCTCATCCTGAATTTCCAGGGTGGGTTATGGAGTGAAGGCTGCAGTGAACTCAGAGCTGTGACTGTGTGTGGGACTGTGCTCTGAGCACATCCAGCAGGATCCGTTGCTGTTCCTTTCCCAGTTCCTGGATTCAGTGACACCTTCCCACACAGCCCTCTGCTTCTCCCGGCAGGCAGAGCCGGGAGGCTCCAGAGGATCTCCCCCAGCACTTGCCAGGAGCTGCAGGGCTGCTGTGGGTCCCAGCTGCTGCCCGAGCCTAGCTGGCTTTTCTTAATGTTATTATTATTATTATTATTAATCCTGAGTTATTACTATTATTAATTCTGAGCTCTCCCAGCCTCAGTCCCCACCCTTGCTGCTGTCCCAGCTGGTTGGCAAAGCAAGTGATGCTCCTGAGGAGGGCAGGTCCCCAAAAACGCCACCTCAGCCTTCCCTGTCAGCTCACCTGTCTGCAGCCCCTCCCAGCAGTCCCTGTCACAGGTCACCCACCCCCCGTCCCAGAAAACTCATCCACGAACACTAAACGCGGCAGGGGAGCAGCAGAGGAGCTGTTCCCACCCCTCTCCTGGACGTTTTCTGCTGGGAGTATTTTGTTCCAAGCCGCAGCAGAGCGCTCTGCTGAAGAACAAATCGGGCCATTAGAGCCGCACTTTGATCTTCCCCTTGGGAACAGGGAGCTTCCCCATCCAACCCCGACGGCAGAGAACAGCGCTGCTGGGGTTCCAGTGCTCATCACACACTGCCATCGTCCCCTGCTGCAGGGGTGAGGGAAGAGATCTCTTGTGGGTGTGCTGGAGTGAACGCAGGAAATCGTGCTCATGTTCGTCCCGCCTCAGGCCCAGCCCTGCTGCACTTAAACCTGAGTTTAAGGCAGATGAGCTGTGGGTGATCATGTGAATGATAAACTCAAAATGTTCCCCCACAGGTTACCCAGGGCAGGTGGAGTTTGTGTTATCCTGAACTTTGGGATAAAAGATTGGATTTCCAGGCTGTGATGAAAGGATTGATCATGGAATTACAGACTGGATTGGGTGGGAAGGAATCTTAAATCCCACCCAGTGCCAGCCCTGCCATGGCAGGGACACCTCCCACTGTCCCAGGCTGCTCCCAGCCCCAATGTCCAGCCTGGCCTTGGGCACTGCCAGGGATCCAGGGGCAGCCCCAGCTGCTCTGGGCACCCTGCCCTGGTGTCTCCCATGAATAGGCACAGGGATGTGTGGGAATTCCATTGGATTAGCTAATCCCTGGTTCTTAGATCCCTTCACTGGGCACCCTCCAAACTCACATCTTTTGTGTCCTGCTCAGGAGCCTCCCCTGGCCCCATTGGTTCGTGCTGCAGTTCAGGATTGATCTCACCTGTGGCTGCTCCCTGGGGCTTTGGGGTGCCACGAGCAGCTCAGGGCCCTAAACCCCGCTGTCCTCAATCCCATAACCTGTGGAGCTGGGAGCTGGCAATGGATGGGCTTCGAGGTCCTTCCAACCCAAACCATTCTGTGGTTCTGTGATCAAAACTAAAACTAAAACTAAAATTAAAACTAAAACTAGAACCCCACTAAGGTAAGAAAACTGCAGATGTGTCCACATAAGATGGAGATCCCTTTTGCTTTTAGTTGGATTGTGCTGGTGGGGTAAACCTTCCCCAGCCCTTTAGGAACATGGATTTGACATCCAGGGGGCTGGGAGAGAGTTTTGGGGGCCACAAAAAAGAAAATTTCCACAAGAAACAAATTGGTGAGGGATAATTTTAGGATCCTTGCCAGTTTTAGGGCTGTTCCGGGTTTCCTTTGCTGGCCTGGCCACACGAGGGCTAGCAGGGAGTGGAGCAGGCTCCAGAGCGCTGTGGGAATGCTGCTGTCCCGGGGCAGGCTGAGGCAGGGCTGGCTCCAGCGGGACCCTGGCCACAGGCACCAAACCACGTCACATTCATCTCAGAATTCCCACAGGAGAGCGTCTCCATTCACCCCTCATGAGCTTCTCCCACAGCTCTCTGGAGAGTTATGATGCCTGAAGAGGCCTCCTAGACACAGAGACTGGACAGGAGTAAGGGAATAAGGCAGGGATTTATTTGAAAGGCCTTCAAAGGTACCCCTGGGCAGCCAGAGGCCACTGCCCAGATGGGCCCCAAGGTGGACGGCAGGGCACGAGTTCTTCACACTTTTATAGGTTGGGTTCATTTGCACAGCAGGGTTCATTCTCCAATTCAAGCTTCAGTTAATGATGTAATTTCCCCAAGCTTGCCCCCCTGTAGAGGCTTTTGGTTTATACTTTTGGGCCTAGGACGGTCTGGGTGTCCTTGGAGAGCAGGCCCGGAGAGGCTTTGTTCTGTGTGCCTGGCACAGAGAGCAGCAGTGAACAGGGTACAAGGAACTGCAGAGTCACACACCAGGCACTGCGGGGTCTGAGAAACGGGAAAGTTAAAACCCAAGGCTTCAGTTACAGCTTTTCCCATGTGAGCTCTGACCTCGGGGTTAACCCACGGCTCTGTGCCCCCCCCACCCACCAGGTTCTGCTGTCCCAGCCCTTCCCGGGACCCCATTCCTGCCCCTCTGGGATTCCCACGGCTCCCCCACTCCCGGGAGCAGGAGCTCTCCTTTGCATACCTGGCACATCGCAGCGGCTCAGGGTGACAGGATGACATTATTAACTCTGTTCAGTTTGTTTGCAGCTGTCACACGGCTGCTTTCCCCAGCCCTGCTCCTGGATCTGAATATTTGTTTTCTCTCATTTGTATGTGCACTTGTCTCTATCGAATTTTGTCTCTTTGATTTCCGACCATTTTCCAATTTATCGGAATCACTTTGAATTCTAATCCTGGCTGCCAGAGCACTTGTAATCATCCCCACTCTGGTGTCGCTCGCTGTTCCCTCGCCTGTGCTGCTGAATTGTTAATATTTCATGGAAGCACAGCCGCTCAGGGGCCCGCTCCTCCAGAGGCTCCCGTGTGTCCTGTGCCAGAAAATCCCTTGGAGCAGCTTTTCCCCATGTTCCTGGGTTCTCACAGCACATTCAGATCATTATTTGGTTCAATTACTGCTGCAGGATAAATTTGGATCATTGACGGTGACCTCGTGGTCCTGGTTGGAAAAACACATCCCGGCTTTTCTGTAGCTTTTGATGTGCAGCTCCTTTGTGAAGGGATAATTTACACTTTGCTGCTCCTCCTTGCTGTTCGAGTTCTGGGGTCCTGCTGCTCCTCCCAGCCGAGCACTCCCTGGGGTCGCGGTCCCCGTGTCCCCGAGGGGACCCTGGGATCCGTGTGCAAGGAAACCATGGGAAGGAGGGAAAACCCCTCAGTCCTTGCACACCTGCACACGGAGCCCAGCTGGCAGGAGAGGAGACTGCAGCAGAAATCAGGTCCCACAGCATGATCCTGATCCCAAAAAAGCTGCAGTCATCCCAGGCGATGCCACCAGGGAAGCACCAGCAGCAGCGAGGGGGGAATTAGCCCCGGGCGTGGTGAGACACTGAAGTGGCACCGTCTGATGGCACTTTGTGCTTCTCAAAGCCGTGCTGGGGCTGGGGCAGAGCCTTCAGACACCAAGGATTGCTCCTGCAGCTGCACTTGCCGTAGGGAATATCCCAGTCCATGGCAGCTGTGTGAGGGTGCCCTGGGATCCAGGTGCAGAGCCCGGAGCTGCTCCGCCCCAGCCCGAGGGGGGTGTGACATCCTCCACCCTGGGATGGCATAAGGGATGGATTTCCAGCTCGGGGAGGAATTGTTCCTTTTCCCCCATTTCTAATGGAATTCCGTTTTCCCATTTATAACGGAATTCTTTATCCCCATTTCTAATGGAATTCTGTTCTCCCTTTTATAAAGGAATTCCGTTTTCCCGTTCATACCCCACCAGCTGCTCTCGGCTGCCTGCGAGGAGGGTGGAACCAGGTGGGCGCTGGTCTCTCCTCCCAGTGACAAGTGAGAGGTGAGGGGCTTCAAGCAGTGCCAGGGGGTTCATTGTTGGGGTCCCTCCCCTGCCATGGAGCCCTGGGAGAGGGGCCCTGAGGGCACAGACACGGGGCTTCCCTGTCCCTGCTCAGCCTCGTTCCCATTGGTTGGTTTGTGTTCCCTGCGCGGGCAGAAGGACCCTTGGTCCCGTGACTGGAACAGTTCCTGGGCAGAGCTCCGGCCATGCGGCTGGAGAAATAAACATCTCTCTGAAACAGCTAGCAAGAATCTGCCTGTCCATATATATTTCCTTTCCACGGGACTCCTGGTTTGATATATGCGTGTTGCAGGATCCCCACTGCAACAAATGGTGGAGATTTGAGAGCAGAACGATCCCCGATCCCTAAGCGACTGATTTGTGTGAGTAAACCCTGGAAACTTTGGATTCCTCTTCTTGGTTTTGTTTTGCTGTTCCATATCTAAACTATGGCGGAACGGTGGGAAGACTCTTGGCTCTCAGAGCCGCATATGGACATTTATCTTAAACTTAAAATGATTCTTGAACAACGATTTGTAAATTTTAGCTTGATTCAAGCTCAAAAAGAACTGAAACACTTCCTGGCATGGTTGTTTAAGAACTTTTTCTATGTTTCTTGGGATTTAATTCTTACCAAGGGCTTTTGGAAAACCGTTTGGACACAGTTAATACTGGAGTCAAAATATATGCCGATGGAAGAATATTTTCGTGAATATTATTTAATTACTGAGACTGTTGAGCAATGTCAGCTGTGTCCTGGCGAAGGGAAGCCTGGCGCAGGGAAACCCCGTGTCTGTCCCCTCAGGGCCCCTCTCCCAGGGCTGCACGGCAGGGGGGAGACCCCAACAGTTTATATTGGCTGTCAGGGAAAATTCCTGGGGTGGGATGAGTCTGAAGAGCTGGTCTTGCTTTGGTGGCCATGTGAAGCTGGTGGAGAGGAGAGGAGCAGACATTCCCTTAACTGTGGTGATGAACTTGAGGGGAAAAGCGACTATTTGGCATGAAGAGCAGGGGGTGTTTCCAGGATCAGTGAGAGTGCTTTCCTTCCCATGGATGTCTGCCCCACAAACACCACAGAACCCAGCCCAGTAGCAGGAGGGGCACAGACAGCCCTGGGCAGCCCCAGACTCTGCCAGGGGAGAACACGGAGCTCCTTGGGCAGAGGTTTGGAATTCCAGCTTTGGAACATTTGTGATGAAACCCTTGAGCTGCACCCCCTGCTCCTCTCCCTGGTGCCTGTGGTGTTTCCTGCTCTGTGCTCTCCTGAGCCCCACACCCTCTGCCTTTCTGACATGAGGGGCTACAGCTGCCTTTGCCCAGAGTCTGGCTGGTGCAGAATCAGAATTCCAGACTGATTTGGGTGGGAAATACCCTTAAGATCCTCTCATTCCAGCCCTCTGCCACAGGCAGGGACACCTTCCACTGTCCCAGGTTCCTCCAAGCCCTGTCCAACCTGGCCTTTGTGGAGTGATTGGAATGGGAATATTTACAGATTAGGTTTCCTGATAGCTAAAATTTAACCTTTATCAAAGGGGGAAAAAAAAGCTTTTTCTGTTCTTTTCATATCCAAGATCAAAGCTCGCTCATTTAACTGCTCCCTTGATACTGCACTTTGTCTTTTGGCTTCAGAGGTACAGAACAGACACAGCTCCTGCTCTGCCTTTGAACTGCAGCCCATGGGTGCTGTGATTGCAGCCCTGGGACACACCAGGGACAGCAGCGCCACGGGGCTCTCCAGGACAACGCCTGGAATGTGCTCAGGGTGCTGCGGGAGCTGGGTGCTGCGGGGAGCTGTGCCTGGAGCAGAGCTCCTGTCAGGGAAGAGCGGGAAGGGAAAGCAAAGGAAGGGGGAACAGCACCCACTTTGGCTGCTCCATACCCTGGAGACTCCGTGCTGGTGGCCTGGGTCGGGCTGTGCTGGCCAGCAGTGCCCTGGCCTGGGCAATGGGTGTTGATGCCCGGGCCAGCATCCCCAGCTCCGCAGAGGCCGGAGTGCTGGAGGGGGCACTGCCAGGGCAGACACAGCCTCTGCTGGTGCTGGGCCCAGGGCAGGCTCCTGGTGCTGCAGCTCGCTGGGGGCTGTGCCCAGGAGCTGCCCCAGAGCAGCTGCAGAGCCCAGCTCCTGGTGCATGAACGTATCAACAACCCCGAATGGTTTGGGTGGGCTGGAAAAAACCTTAAATCCCACCCAGCTCAACCCCTGCCATGGCAGGGACACCTCCCACTGTCCCAGGCTGCTCCCAGCCCCAATGTCCAGCCTGGCCTTGGGCACTGCCAGGGATCCAGGGGCAGCCCCATCTGCTCTGGGAATTCTGTGCCAGGCTGATCGAGGGATCAGGGACTCGTTTCCGTGGGAAACTCTGGCATTCCTGCAAGGATCCAAATGGCTCCGTGGAGCTCCTTCGCCAGGGCTGGGAGGGCTGGGAGGGGCAGCACTGGCAGCGCCTGTCCCTGTTCCTGTGCCAGGGGGGCTCAGGGTCTCCTGTGCCACCCCCAGCACTGCCCCAGTTCAGGCACAGCCCAGCTGGGAGGGCAGAGGGCTGGCTCATCCGTGTGCCAGCTGGATCTCACAGCTTTCCCCAGGTTTCTGCGGCAGGCCCGAGCCGGGATATTTATCCATGTCTGGATCCATGGTTTTTCTCACTGTGTCCCCTGCCCAGGAGTCCCTCACCCAGGGCTCTGTGCCCTGTGCCAGGCACTGTGGAATAACCACCCATGGATAAATCTCCTTTTCCACCCACTGCTGGAGTTGGGATTGATTCCCTCCTTGACACCGGATCTCTTATTTAACCATGCAGTAGATCTGCCAGCGCATCATTAAGCGCAGATTTGTATCCTTAAATTAAATTTAGCTGCCAGGGCCTGAGCGATTTCCTCCCTGGTTATCCATTTGTGTGAAATAACCACCATCCATCCCTGTCCCTGCGCTGCTTCCCAGCTTTACCTCCACTGGGGCCTTGGGAGAACAGAGCGAAGGCTGTGGTCCCTGTGAGAGGATTCCAGGGCATCCTTCCCCTGCTTTGTGCCCAGCCTCTGCAGAGTAAAACCCCTTTCTCTACAGTCAGTTCCTGCCTCGCTGCTGGCTGCGTCCCCACTCTGCTGGGAGCGGACTGAAAACGTGGAGCTGAAGGCAGCTCTTTGATTCCAGGGAGTGCAAAGGATGCCGAGTGCCGGGGTGAGAATGGAGAACGCTTGTCCTGGGAGGGGATGGCGCTGAGCGGGAGAGGGCGAACAGGGAAGGCTCCCATCCAAACGGAGCCGCTTGGAAATGGGATTGCATTTCCCAGCCCTGCCCAGCTGATGGTGGGGGGAAATAACAGCGAGGGGAAGTCAGCTGTGCTGCAGCTTCGGGGCTGGAAGGTGACAGTGTGCCTTGGGCAGGGATGTGGGATCAGTCCTGGAATGCCTGGAATGCCGGGCACCGGGATCTCCTGGAGTGCCTGATTAAGGTCTCTGGGGTTCTGCTTGACCCCCTGAGCTCAGGAGCAGCCCTGGGCAAGTGTCCCTGGATGAGTGGCTGCTGAGAGGAGCAGGAACAGTTTCCAGGGCCTAAAGGGGCTCCAGGAGAGCTGGAGAGGGACTGAGGACAAGGATGGAGGGACAGGACACAGGGAATGGCTTCCCAGTGCCAGAGGGCAGGGCTGGATGGGAGATTGGGAATTGCTGGCTGGGAGGGTGGGGAGGGGCTGGGCTGGAATTGCCAGAGCAGCTGGGGCTGCCCCTGGATCCCTGGCAGTGCCCAAGGCCAGGCTGGACATTGGGGCTGGGAGCAGCCTGGGACAGTGGGAGGTGTCCCTGCCATGGCAGGGGAGGCACTGGGTGGGATTTAAGGTCTTTCCAACCCAAACCATTCCAGGATTTCTGTGATTTCTGTGATTTCCATTTCCACACCATCAGTTTAAGAGCACAAATTTCTGATCCCAAGTCCTGCCTAGTGCTGGCAATGACCCTCACTGATGACAGTGCACCAGTTTCTCAGGAAAACTTTCCCGCTCCCATTTCTGCTGGTGGCACACAGAGCCCTGTGCCAGCAGCTCCCCTGGGTTTGGGCAGTGTGGGCACTGCTCCCGTGCTTCCAGCTGTCACCATTCCCACACATCCCGACCTTCCCTTGAACTCTGCAGAAATCCTCTTCCCTTACACCTTGCCCTTTTGGTTGGGCTGGGAGCGAATCCAAAGCAGGAGGAATTCCTGCTGCCCGCTTCCTGGTTTGCTGTGGCTCCGGCTGCTGCAGCACCGAGCTGTGGGCAGGAGCTGCTCTGAGGCCACGGGCACACCTGGGGAGGGCACGGCCTGGGGGCTCCCCTGGAGAGCCTGGCAGGTGAGGAGCAGCTCCCACCCTTCCTCCAGGATGAGCTCCCTGGGGCTCTGCCCTCCTCTTGCCTTCCAGACATCACCAGAATGAAATCCAGGGGGTTACAGGGTCGGAATGGTAATTTCAGACTCTGGAGCATCTTTTTCCATTAAAAAACCAACTTGGCTGAAATAATTTATGCTCTCTGCCACTTCTGAGTCAATGAATTCTCATTTTCAGATGGAAAATATGTTTTTTAAAAGATCCTGACCTCTTCTCTCAGGTCCAGCCCATGAGTGGCAGCGAATCTGGGCATCAGCTTCCTTCCAGACACAAGACTCCTCAGAAGGCACCAGGTGAAAGAATTCAACACCATTTTTTCAAGCCTTCTGACAAAGTTGACAGGAATCTCTCACCTCTGTCGTGCAGAGGCTGGAATTGTCCCTGCCCATGGCAGTGGGGTTGGACCAGCTGACCTTTAAGGGCCCTTCCAGCCCAAACCATTCCATGACCCTTGGAGCAGAGAAAGAAGGAAAGAAAATTAAATTGCAAGAAGGAAAAAGTGAGGAGGAGAGAAGGAAAATCTCTTTAGAGAGGGAGATTTATGGTTTTATGCTGCACTCACCTGTATCAGCAGCTCTGGAATAATTCCATAATCTGCAGGATGAGGGAAGCTGGAAGGAGGGAAGGGAATAGGAAAGAAAATATGAATAAGATGCTATTGAGAAAATATGGAGGGCCCAGAAGAGGGAAAAAATAAAGGTGTGGAAAAGCTGCTGGTGCAGCTGGACATGGCTCTCAGTGCTCTGCTCCGGGTGGAAGGTGGGGATCGGTCACAGGTTGGATTTGATGTCTTGGAGGACCTTGCCAGCCATATAATCCTGTGAGGCTGCGACATCGAGGGCTGCGCCCAGCGCCCGGGGCCGTCTCACACAGCTCCGCCCTCGTCTCCTCTGCCTCTGTAATTGCCGTCCATAAACCCATTAACAGTGTTCCGAGGCTGTAGGCAGGCAGGAATAATGGAATGTATTAGGAACAGGGCCATCCTTCATCCCATTTATTGCCTTACAAGGTGCCCGTGATGGAACTACGGCTGTGAAACGACTCTGTCCATGTGTGATCTCCTGCGTGATGTAAAGGGTACATGTGTAGGGTACATGTATAGGGTACATGTGTAGGGCCCATCAGCTGGGGTGGGCTGGGAGCCCAGGGAGGGTTCATTTCTGCCGCCCTGGGCCCTGGAGCTGTCCCTGTTTCATCACTGCGGCCGTGGGAAGGAGCTCAGGGGTCTCATTCCCTGCTCGGCAGCCCCGGCTCCCTGAGAGTGGGAAATGAGAGCAAGGAAAAGGGGAGGAGGTTGGAGCCAGATCTCTGCAAGGAGTGGTTGGAAGACTCAGCCTTGGCCTGAGGTCACCTGGCCCCTGTGCTGTGATCCCAGAACGGGCCCCTGGGCACCCAGTCAGTCCCATGGGAATGGACAGACACCCTTGATCCCAGAACGGGCCCCTGGGCACCCAGTCAGTCCCATGGGAACGGACAGACACCCTTGATCCCAGAACGGGCCCCTGGGCACCCAGTCAGTCCCATGGGAACGGACAGACACCCTTGATCCCAGAACGGGCCCCTGGGCACCCAGTCAGTCCCACAGGAACGGACAGACACCCTCGATCCCAGAACGGGCCCCTGGGCACCAAGTCAGTCCCACGGGGACAGACAGACACCCTCGGGGCACCTGCTGCAGCCCCAGTCCCAAACGGGTGGGAGGGAGCTGGGAGCCGCAGCCCGGGTGCTGCCCGGAGGAAGAGGAGGCTGAGGGATGCTGGGCTGGTTCTGCTTTGCTGATGGCCAGAGGGGCAGGGTCGGACGTGCCAAACAGCTCCTCCTTGGTGCCAAACACAAGGATAGAGACCCCCCCTTTATTCCTGAGCTCCAGCTGCTCCCTGCCCATGGAGCACTGGGGGATAGGATGGGATGGGATGGGATGGGATGGGATGGGATGGGATGGGATGGGATGGGATGGGATGGGATGGGATGTGCTGCTCCATCCCTGGGACGCTGCTGCTCCTGCAGCATTCCCAGCCTCCTGCCAGCCTGTCCCTCCCCAGGGGGTCTGGTCACCTCTGATCTGAGCACTGTCCGTATGTGTTTCTGTCATAGATGTGTGTGTGCTGCAGCTCCAATCTCTGCTCCCTGGGACAGGGACAGCACCCAGGGAGTGGCTGGAGCCGGGCCAGGGCAGGTTTAGGTTGGATTTTAGGGAAAGGTTCTTCCCCCAGAGGGTGCTGGGCACTGCCCAGGCTCCCCAGGGAATGGGCACGGCCCCGAGGCTGCCAGAGCTCCAGGAGCGTTTGGACAGCGCTGCCAGGGATGCCCAGGCTGGGGTTGTTGGGGGGTCTGGGCAGGGACAGGAGCTGGGCTGGGATGATCCCGGTGGGTCCCTTCCAGCTCAGGATATTCCAGGATTCTCTGACTGATGAGCTGTGGCTCATGAGGGCTGGGGAAGGGAAGCCACAAACGCATTCATCAGCTGATGGCGGCAGCTCCAGGTATCCCTCACTCCCAAAGCCAAGCACAGGGATTGGGGTTGGCCCAGTTCTGGCTCAGCCTGGGGGAACCACTGCAATCCCAAACTCCGTGACAGGCAGGGCAGGTAGGAAGGATTCAGTGGTCCTGAAAGGGCTGAAACTCTCTCAGTCTAAGGCGCGGTAGCAGGCAGCTGCCCTGGTTAGGAGCTGGTAATTTACAGCTCAGTTCTGTCCTGTCAGCTGCAATTCCTGCTGGGAAAGGCTGATCCTCGCTGCCTGCCCTGGCTGTGCATGAGGAGATAACAGAGCTTTCACCTGGAGCTGACTGCATCCGGCCAGGGCCGCTCCACAGGAGATTTGGGCTGGGAGAGAAACCCTGGCTCAGGCCAAGAGCAGCGTTTCAAAATGAGGCTTCAGTGGGCTGGAAAGTTCTGGAAGAGCTCCCAAATATCCCAGTGTTTGGGCTTAGCCCCTGGGCTGCCCTGGTGGTGTCACCCCTGGGATGTGTCTTGAGACATTCTCATCACTGGGGGCTTCCTGCAGTGCTGGTGCAGCAGGGAGGGCTGTGGCTCCCATCCCATCCCATCCCATCCCATCCCATCCCATCCCATCCCATCCCATCCCATCCCATCCCATCCCGTCCATTTAATAGCATTATAATTATAGAATTCCAGTCAGGTTTGGGTGGGAAGGGACCTTAAATCCCACCCAGTGCCCCACCCCTGCCATGGCAGGGACACCTCCCACTGTCCCAGGCTGCTCCAAGCCCCAATGTCCAGCCTGGCCTTGGGCACTGCCAGGGATCCAGGGGCAGCCCCAGCTGCTCTGGGCACCCTGTGCCAGGGCCTGCCCACCCTCCCAGCCAGGAATTCCTTCCCAATATCCAGCCTCATCGCTGGTGCTTGATCGATGGCTGGAGCTGTTGGGATTTTGCACCCAGTGAACCCGGGTGTGAAGCAGCTGCCGAGGCAGCAGCAGCTGAGAGCGAATCCTCCCTCCTGCCTCCCCCAGCGCTAAGGATCCCCCCTGCACTGATTTCAGTCCCGGGGGGTTGATTGTCTGTGGGAGGGGCTGAGCGTCACCTCTGTGAGGAGCCCCAGGAGCCCCCAGAGCTGAGTCCAAAGCCGGCAGTGCCTGGGAAATGCGGCAACGGCACCGCGGCAGCTCGGCTGGAGGCTCGGATGGAACAGGTACTGCTCCTGGAAGGAGCTGCTGTGCTTTGCTCTCGAGCAAATTGCTGGAAATGTGAAGCACCTGACGCTGCCAAATCTGGGATCTCTGGAACAGTTCCCTGTGGGTGTTTTCAGTGCTCTTTCACTGTTTGGAGAGCTCGCTGGATGTTTAGGAACGTATGTGCCTTCCCGTTCCTCCTCCCGCCGGCAACCTCATCTCCAGCCTGTAAATGGATTTCTTCTTCTTTTGTGGGTATATGACAGCATTCTCTCTCCTGGAGAGAATTAGCCAGGAATGCAATGGGAAATGGCAGATTTGGGATTGGTTATTGGTTCATTTGGTTTTGTGCTCGTCTTCCCTGCCTGGCTCCCACGCTCTGCTCCTGGAGTTGCATTATTGCTCTTGAACCCAAGGAGCTCTAAAATCCAAGGGAATGAACAGGCTGAGGAGGTTGTTCAGAGAACAGAGGGTCATGTGGAGACCTCACAGCACCTTCCAGCATCTGAAAGGGCCTCCCCACCCTCCCCATCCCTACAGCCCCACAGGTGCTGCTTTTGTAGAAGCCAAAACTTGTGGTTTGGTCTGGAAGTTTTAGTCTGGAAGACACAAACCTTGTGTTTTCCCTTGGAAATGTGCTCAACCAGGGGAATTCTCCTTGTTGAGGAGTTCACTGCAGTTAGCAAAACGAACAAGATCCAGGGTTTGCTCACCTCATCCATCCCAGGCTGGTCCCTGCTTTCCCAGTTCTGGGGGCAGCGCTGCCCTGCCTGGAACCCCCAGGGACAAACCCAGGGCCACATCAGGGGTGATGGATCCCCAAGGACAAAGCCAGGGCCACCTCAGGGGTGATGGAACCCCAGGGACAAACCCAGGGCCACCTCAGGGATGATGGAACCCCAGGGACAAAGCCAGGGCCACCTCAGGGGTGATGGATCCCCAGGGACAAAGCCAGGGCCTCCTCAGGGATGATGGATCCCCAAGGACAAAGCCAGGGCCACCTCAGGGGTGATGGAACCCCGGGGACAAACCCAGGGCCACCTCAGGGCTGGCTTCATTTCGTGTGCCAGACCATGCCCGTCCACATTTCCGGCTTGGAGCGTTCTGCAGGACCGCGGTCCGGCTCTCAGTGTAGTTTGGCAGCGAAGTGGGGAAGGACGCACCTGCCCCACAGCAGCTGTCCCCAAATGCTGCCGATGCCCGTCTGCAGAGCTGCCCCCGGCCCGGAGCTGCCCCCTCCCGCTCCAGCCCCACGCTCCCATCAGCGCTCCGCGTTGCCAACCCAGGCGCCCGAATCCGAGGGGTTATGAGGCTCGGTTTAATTATTCCTGCTTGCAATCTTATCTGGATTAAGAAAGAACTTTAATTACTTGGCTAATAGCTTTGCCTTTTCCATGGGGCTCTGTTCCCATTAACCCTTCCAGAGCCGCATCGCTGCAGGGCGCGCTGAGGGAGGGGCTGGGTGCTGGGGGATTTGTAAAAGGCACAAAGCCGGCATCAAAAAAAGGCGTGAAATGCCATTTCCTGTGGCGGGTTTCAGAAAACAATCATTAGGAAAGGAGTATTTGCAAATGTCACCGTTTGGGAACGGCCCGTGTTGTGCCTCGCTGGGTTTGGTTGGTCCTGATGAACTGGAAAACAAACACCGGCACCTCTCCCATCTCCAGCTCCGGCTGCTGAGAGGAGAAGCGTTCACATTTATTACTTGATGGTAAACATCATTAGCGTGACCTTTTTGAGGCATTTTAAAGGAAAAATTAGACAGTGCAAACTGCAGAGGTCCCTTCTCAGAACCACCCAGGCTCGCAGCTCTCACGGCGCCTTTGTGTCTCCCAGGGAGTGAAAATGCTGCCAGCAGCTGGCACAGGCACTGCCCTGGTCCCTCTGTGTTCCTGGGTGTTCCCAGTGCTCCGGGGAATCCCTCCAGGGAAGGGGCACCTGGAAAACAGCCCTGGGGGCTTATGGGTTTTGTAGGGCTTTTTGTCTTCCTCATTTTTCTACAAATATTATCACAAGAGCCCATAAAGGTTTGGGGTGGGAGGACCTTAAAGCTCACCCAGCTCTAGCCCCTGCCATGATCATCTTGAAGGTCTTTCCCACCCTGCCCAGTTCCAGGATTCCAGGATTTTGGGGCATGAGCCTGTGTGCACTTGGCTGGGTGGAGCTGGGGGCTGTGGAAGAAAGCAGAGGCGAAGCCCCAGAGTGATAAGAGCTGCTCATTGCAGCCCAGGCCGGCCTGTCCAGCCCTTATCAGCAGTTCTGTGCCTGAAATTAAGTGGCTTTTAACAACACAGGAAAATTCCCACTGCCAGCAGAAATTGCAGATCCCAAATGGCCGTGAGCCCGATTAATTCAGGGATGGAAGGTGCTTTATTCCCTGCCCTGAGCATGGGGGCTGCTGGGACAGCGTTTGCTGGGAGAAAATCCGTACAACATATACAATACAAATGTAAAGTATTTGTATGGAATGTGTGTGTGTCTCCCAAAGGAGCAGCATGGCTGGAACGTCTCTGTCAGAGGGAGGGGAAGGGAATGTGTCTCTCTGTCCTGTAGGATGATGGGCTGAGGCCCCAGGGGTTTCCAGCCCTGTGCTCAATCCTCTTGCATTCCCAAGTGTCCCTCGGTGTCACAGCTGTGCCAGGCTAAGCCCACCCGGGCCCTGCTGGCCCAGCCCCTGGGCCTTGGATTTCTGGGGAAAGGGATGATTAAAAGTCTGATAAATCTGAAGCAGATTTATTTCCTCCAAAACTTAGAAAAATGGGTGATGAGATGGACGAAAGGTGAGTGGTACGATGTTGCACTTCCACATCCCTGGAAGTGTCCAAGGCTAGGCTGGACATTGGGGCTTGCAGCAGCCTGGCACAGTGGGAGGTGTCCCTGCCATGGCAGGGGTGGGGCTGGGTGGGCTTTGAGGCCCCTTCCCACCCAAACCAGTCTGGAATTCTGTGTGCAGAGAAAGCTTTCCCTCATTCTAATTGCAAGAGGGGAAAAGTGAGCAGAAGAGAAGGAAAACCTTCCTGCCATCCTCCTCAGAGATCCTAGAAATCCTGAGTTTGTTCCTGTAGCCTGCGAGTCCTTCAGGGGGACCTGTCCTCGCTGAGAGCCCTTTATTAGTCACCTGTTTTTGTGTGTTCAGACCTTTGCCTTCCCAATTTCATTCCACCTCTGGAAGGTGAAGCTCGTGCTCTGAGAGCTCCTAAAGGGAAATACCCTGGCACAGGAGCTGCTGCAGCCACATCACCCTTGGGGAGGCACCGTGGTGCCAGGCTCAGGGTGCAGAAGCGCTGTTGGGGCGATGGGGTGGGTGGGGAGCCCTTTCCAGCTGGTGCAGCTCCTCAGCAGGGAAGGGATCCTGCCTTTGGGACCCCAGTGCTCCCACGGTCCCCAGTGCCTGTCCCAGTCCCGCCGAGCACCTCCCCGCCGTGGCCCCCAGTGCTGGCACAGCTGTGCCCATCCCTGCCCTGCTGCTGCCACCCCTCCCTCCCAGGGGAACTGGGGCCAAGAGGCATTCACCCCGCGGCTCTCGGCTGTTCCTGCAAACCAAAAGAGCCACCGGTTGTGTCCTGGCTGCCGCAGTGCCCGCAGCCCCCGGAGCGTGGGCAGCACTGGGAGCAGCCGCTCTCAGCGTGTGCGCGGTGGCTCGGGGCCGCTCATCACCGGCACCGCTCTGCCGGGCACGAACGCAGCTCTCTGTAATTCCAGCTGCCTGCGTGGCCCCCCTGCTGCTGCCGCCTGCTCTCTAACAACGCTCATTTCTGCTGCCTTCAAAGAGCTGTTTGATCAGGGTTTTGCTTCAGCTGCGTGACACAGGCGAATTGCAGCAGGGAGAAGAATGTGCCGTGGTGCTCGCTGATGGTCTCCCGAGGAACAGCCCCGTTATCTCACAGGGGCACATTTTAACACGCGGGAAATTGGGCATTTCTCACCGCCCTGCACGGGCTGGGCTTGGCAGACAAACTCTGTCAAGTAGCACAGACTCGCAGGAAAATCTCTTTAAAGTGGGTTTTTTTGGTAGGTAATGGATTGTCAGCGCTGGCTCCTGCATCACAGCAGGGGCAGGGGAAGGTGCGACGCCTCCTGATTTTCCTTTATTAGAGGGTAAATACCAAAATGAGCTGATGAGAGCCTATTTATTTTTATGAGGAAATAAACAGCTGAAAGGGCAGGAGTTTATGAGATGAAAGCTAATACAGCTGGGCCCCGATTTGGTAAAAGCTGTCAGAAAATGAAGCAGGGATTTAGTGGTGGAGATGTTTTGATGGAAGCCACAGGAGCTGTGCTCAGCCAGGGCTGTGTTAACAAAGGAGGTGCTTGGGCAAAACCAGGGACACCGAACAGGTCAGGCAGGGGTGAGAGGCTGGAATGGCTCAGTCCCACCCTGGCTGTCACTTCTGCTGCTCTGGCCCAGTTCAGGCCCCCCCAGTCAGTTGCAAACCCAGGTTTGACTCGATTCCAAATTCACAGTGTGACACCTGGGGTGCTTCCAGCTCACACAAACCTTCCCCAGCCCAAGGACTGCCCTGGAGCTCTTCTATCCCATCCTGCCCATGGAGTCTGGACACAGAGGTCAGACAGAAATCCCTGACTCTGCCCTTGGCTGTCCCTCCACTGTGGTTCCTGGGCCCCTGCTGCAGCTCAGCGGGATGGACCCGGCTCCCTCCTGCCCCACAGTCCCTGGCGCTGCCTGTGACAGCCCAGACCCAATTCCTCCAACTTTCTGTCTGTTCCAGGACAATAATTGAACCTGCCCTCCCTCCAGGACACCTTCTTTGTGTGCTCCATCCACGGCAGCTCTTTCTCCTGAGGCCTGAACTGAGCATTACAAAGCTGCTTTTTTTCCAGCCAGGCAATCCCGAGCTGGAGCACACGGGAATCACACCGGGATGGCTCAACCTTGGCACTGAAGATTGTGAGGAGAAAATCTCCCCATGCCTTTGCTACATCAGGAGAGGAAGGGCTGGCTCCCAGCAGATCTGGAGTGGCCTGACAAAATTAAACATCTCAAAGTGTGATGTTGCAAACGTCTCAGTGAAATCAGCTCCTGAGGAAAAGGAAGTGTTGGGAAGGGAGGTGGGGATAGCACAGGCAAGTCTGGCAGCCCCCTGGAAATGTTCTGTGGAGGAATGGCTGATGTGGCATTTATTACATCCTGGTTTTAACTTGCAGATTGTATTTTATGATCAGAGTGAGCAACTGCACTTGGCTGTTCTAGCAACCAGAATAAACATGGAATCCCAGAATGGTTTGGGTTGGAAGGGACATCAAATCCCACCCATCCCACCCCTGCCATGGCAGGGACACCTCCCACTGTCCCAGGCTGCTCCCAGCCCCAATGTCCAGCCTGGCCCTGGGCACTGCCAGGGATCCAGGGGCAGCCCCAGCTGCTCTGGGCACCCTGTGCCAGGGCCTGCCCACCCTCCCAGCCAGGAATGCCTTCCCAATTCCCAATTTAAATTTACCCTTCTACATCTTAAAGCCATCCCCCTGTCCTGTCATGGCCCTTGTCCAGAGCCCCTCTCCCACGGTGACCCCATAACTTCAGGGTGTCCCCAGCAATGGAATCTCAGCAGTGTTTTCCTCTTTGCTCCCGAGTGCCCAGCAAGGGAACAGGGGAGGGAAATGTGGAGTTGCAAGGAGAGGTGACATTGGAATGCACACTTCTGGCTGTGTTTAAGGAGCCTTCATTACCTGCTAAAACACAGCTGAGACTGATGAGGAACACATGGAAATAGAGGGATTGAACCGCCATCCAGATGGGCAGATAAACCTGGAGGAAGAGGGGTGTTAATGCTGGAATTTGGGGATTCATTCTGAGGCTGATACAGAATTCCAGGTGCCATCCTGCCTCCCAGCAGTGACTCTGCACCCTCTGCCTGCACCTTCCATTGGAACGGGCTGGGAATTGGAGCCCCCATCCCTGGGGGGATTTCAGAGCCCTGTGGATGTGGCGCTTGGGGACATGGGGCAGTGTGGCCCTGGCAGTGCTGGGGGGTGGTGGGACTCGATGGGCTTAGAGGGCTTTTCCAACATTAACAACACCATGATTCTGTATTTGATGATTCCACCCTGCCAGGACAGTCCCTGGACCCCCTGGGCTGGGACGGGTGTGGAAGGGGCTGTGGCAGGGGAGGGCCCTGCACTGAGCAGATCCTCTTTATTTCTTTGAAGTGTCTTGACTTTCGTATCTCAACCAAACGTGCCTGTTAAAAATGTGGGGTCTGGCTCTGGGTACCATTAAAGATAAAGGCAAACAACTGAATTTCTGTCTTTCATCTTTGTCTCTGCTGTTAATTTTCATATTGCTGTGCTCCCCTCTGATGTTCCACTAAGCACCAGCCCTTGGCAAAATAGAGCTGGAATAAGTCAAAAAGCAAAAAACCTGCCTCTTAATCTTCTCCTGCAGTCCTCGTTCAGGTTTGGTAATTAGACCCTGAAATTTCGTGTAGGTCAGATTTTTCAGTTGACCTTCTTAGGTTTTAATCCCCCTGCCAGTCACGTCCCTGTATCCCAGTCGGCTGAGAATCCCTTTGGGCTGGGAGATCCATGGCCAGGCTGCTGCAGCCCTGTCCTGGCAGCCGATGGAAACCATTCCCAGCCTCCTGTGGGAGCCACGAGGAGCTCCAGGGCTTGGGGAGGCTGCTGGTGCCTCCAGAGCAGCCTCAGTCCCCTGCCAGGGCATTTCAGTGCTGCTGCTTCAGCTGGGGCTGCAGGATCCTGGAGTTCACCTCACCCTGCTCCACTTCCAGCTCCTCGTTACTGAATTCCACCTTTCCCTGCAGCCCAGCCACCTCTGCCTTCCCTGTGTTGCATTTTTCTCCTCACCAGTGGAAAATATAGAATGGTTTGGGTTGGAAGGGACCTTACAGCTCATTTTGTTCCACCCCCTTTGTCCCACACTCATCCTGTGCTTGATTAGTTCCCATTTTTCTTGTTCGCGCGTATCAGACTAAAAAATTTCAGGCATTCAGAAGAAATCTTTGTTACTTGATCCAGCACTTCTGACTGTGGCCTTTCAAGTAGACTCTCATCTCTCCTCATTGTTTATTCGGGCAGTTCATCATTGCCATGCCAGAACATCCTTTCACTCCTTCAAAACTCAAACTAATGGCTCTGCAGATTATTTTCCTTAATGATCTTTTCCTTTTGATTACTTCAAGGTACCTAATGATGCACTAAAGTGAGATATGGGTGTAAATAATGTCCTGGGGATGGCAGTGATGCCCTCAAATTCCTTTTGTTGGAACTCAGACACTTTATTCCAGTGTTTTCCTCTGATTAGTTCCCACAAATGATTATGTCAGGAGCAGCCAGCAGGAACATGGATCTTCCAGCCACCCAAGCAAGCAGTGGTTGTGAGCGCAGGCCAATTTAAGTAGCATTTAATTGTGGTGTCTCAATCCCCTCTGTCAGGTGCAGGGCAGCAGGATCCCGAGGGCTGGCCAGGCGGGGAGGGCACGGGAGCAGCAGAGCTCGTTGTGCTCTGTTAATTGGGCAGGAAGTGCGGCCTGAGCTGTGCTGACCTTTCCCGGAGCTGCTCCGTTGGGAATCCCGGAGAGCTCTGTTCCCTGGCTGTGGCAGGCAGGAGCTGCTGAGACAGGTTAATAAAGGGGAGATTGAGATCAGTCACTGCCACAGAGCAGGAAAGCAAAAATCAATGAGCCAGGCACTCGGATAATTCCAACCACAGGTTCCAGGCCCCGCTGGACGGGACAGAGCCTGTGCTCTCCTCACTGTGATCCTGTGTGAGCACAGGGATGGAACTCAGCTCCATGTCCAACATCCACTGATTTCTCTGCTCCTGCCCCACCTCCTCAAGTGGAGGGTCTGGTGTGGGCAATCCCAGAATTCCAGAATGGTTTGGGTTGGGACCTTAAATCCCACCCAGCCCCACCCCTGCCATGGCAGGGACACCTCCCACTGTCCCAGGCTGCTCCCAGCCCCAATGTCCAGCCTGGCCTTGGGCACTGCCAGGGATCCAGGGGCAGCCCCAGCTGCTCTGGCAATTCCAGCCCAGCCCCTCCCCACCCTCCCAGCCAGCAATTCCCAATTCCCAATCTCCCATCCATCCCTGCCCTCTGGCAGTGGGAAGCCATTCCCTGGGTCCTGTCCCCTGATGAAGAAAAAAGCCAAAGCCTGCACTATTTTTGAATATAAACTCATGCAGCTGATACAAACCCCACGGGAAAAGCAGCTTCTGGCTGGATGTCGGTGTGCTCATTCTGTGCCTTGCTGTGTCCAGCCAGTCTTTGGAATGACCTTCCTTTAATTTGCTCTAATTCCTGCAGTTTGGCTCATCCCGTCCTTGCCTGTCCCATCAATTTTCACACTGCTCTTGTCCACAAAGACTTTGCAGCGTTTGGCAGAGGCCAGGAAGGTTTTCCTTATTTTTGGTGTAACCATGTGGGACAGACCCTTCCACTGGACAAAGCAGAAACAAAGGTCACACTCAGCTATCTGCAACTCAATTTATGGTATTTTGGAGGTGCACATTCCTGTCTGCTCAGCAGATTTTGGTGGCAATGGTTTGGAAGAATCTCCTGATCTTCCCACGAGCTCCCTTGATCTCAGGCATTTACTGAAAACCAAAAGCAAGTGGTGCCTCTGTCAGGCTTTCCCAGGGAGGAATTAATTAAGATGGCAAAGCACACCTACAGGGAATGAGGGCTGCATTCCCTGTCAGGACTCTGGAATTGAAAAGAAGTGGAGCTATTAGGAATAGATTTATTTAGTATTACATCTGCCCCTCCAAACACTCTTTGGAAAGCCCATAAAGCCAGGCAGTCACTAATAGGCAATTTTAAGACAACTGGGTAAGTGGAGTGTGAAAGGCTGAAATGCCCAAAGGTCAGGTGCCTCCGAGATTTGATTCTTCCAGCCAGGAAAAGTCTTAATGAGTAGTTTAATTAAATGACAGATTAGAGCACTTTGGTTCAATGAATCCAAGGAAGTTAGAAATTGCTATTTTCCTGGGTAAATCATTTGAAAATAAGTCAAATTGTTAAAATAATCATTGACTACTTCAAAAGGTTTCCCTGGCACTCTGTGAGTGCAGCAGAACTGAAATGGGAGCCAAAGCCTCATTGAGCTCCAAGCACTTTAATTGGGATATGTTTGTGTGAGTTTGCTTTTCCCTCGGATAACGAGACCATGATGGATGCAAACAAGCTTTGGGATGGAAGCTGCTCCCAGGATTAATTGCCAGTGATTTATTCGGCACTCTGCTCCTGGCTGCTGAGTGGTGGCCGTGGCCTTGACCCCCTTCCAGCTCACCCTGGGGCTGTGGTCACTGCCCAGCCCCTGCCGGTGCTCCTGGCCCCGCTGCCATTCCTGCCCTGTGCCAGCTCTGGTGCCACTTCTCCTGTGCTGGTGGGAGGCAGGGGCTGGCATTCCACCTGCACTGTGCCAGGAAAGGGCAGGGATAGCCTGAGGTGCTCCTCAGCTTTGGGAAGGGTGGCTGAGCCGGGCTTTGGTGAAGGTGCTGCTCTGCGTGGTGCTGATCCTCCATAACCGGGGAGACCTTCCTAAATGTCCTAAACCCTCACTGGATCCCCGGCAGTGCCCAAGGCCAGGCTGGACATTGGGGCTGGGAGAAGCCTGGCACAGTGGGAGGTGTCCCTGCCATGGCAGGGGTGGGATGGGATGGGCTCTGAGGTCTCTCCCAACTAAAACTAGTCTGGAATTCAGGAATTCTAATAACCCAGAGTGCTCCACTGGGTCCCACTGCTGCAGTGTCAGTGCATGTGGCCGTGCTTGTTGGGTTTTCTCAGCCTTCCTGCGGGAAGATTTTCTCCTTATCTGGCAGATGGACAACGTCCTCATGGTAAGGCTGATGACCTTTGAGGTTTAGATTAGATAGGACGAAAATTTTCTTCACTGAAAGGGTTGTCAAGCCCTGGCTCAGGGTGGACAGCAGCAGGAATTTCCCCATGGAAAGGGTGCTCAGGCCTTGGCAGGGGCTGCCCAGGGAGCTTTGGAGTGCCCATCCCTGGAGGTGCCCAAGGAATTCCTGGAGGTGGCACTCAGAGCTCTGGGCTGGGGACAAGGCGGGTATCGGGCACAGCTGGGACTCGATGGGCTGGGAGGGCTTTTCCAACCTCAGGGATCCTGGGATTCTGAGGATCTTGGCCTCCACGATTGCCCTGGGTCTGGCAAGGAGCCCATGGGGGATCCTGGATCGTATTTCCTCCGTTTCTTCCCCTCAGAGCAGAAAAGGGGATCCCGACTGGCCCCAGGGCTGTGGCCATGTGTAAATAATGTTTAGGAGTTTCTGAGTTCCTCCCTCCCTGGGTGACCGGCTGGAGCTGGTGAAGCATTTCCAGGAACAGTCTCCACAGGCGTATAAATAGCACTTAAATGAGTGTTTTCCTCCTGCTTAATAGCACAGCTTTATTTTTAACTCCTTTCCCAGTCAGTGGAACACAGAACAAGGAGAGCGATAGGAGGAGTAAAGAAAACATCCCAAAAGCTCCTGAAATGCGGGGGATGAGCCCAGCAGAGCCATCAGCAGCGGGGATTTTCACAGCCTCCCCCGGGAGCTGTGGCAGAGCCAGTGCTGCTGTGTGGAGTCGTTTCCCACGTGGAATCCCAGCCCGTTCTCCCTGCGGCGGGCAGGCACAGAGAGCTCCCTGTGCCACCTCTCACTGGCGCTCCCAGACTGTCTCCGGCGCTCCCGGGACACAGAGAGGGAAAAAATATCCCTTTAAAGGCAGAGGTTATCTCAGGGATGTCTGGAGATTCCCACCCCGGGACTGTGGCTGCCTGTCTCGCTAATTAGCGGGAAGGGGGGTGGTTAATGAAGTGGGGCGTTTGCAGATGCTGAGGGTTATTTACAGCAGGCAAAGCCGCAGCTCTCACCCTAAAGGCAAATAAAGCTCAACGTGGTGAGATAAAACTTCTGCAGGACAGGATCACTTGGGAAACTCCATGTCTGGGATGAGCAGCAGGGACAGGAATGACAGAAATAGGGATTGGAAGGGACCGCTGGGGGTCACCTCACCAAAGTGCCACCTTCGCCACAGCAGGTCACCCGGGACTTTGTCTGGCTGAGTTTGGAAATCCCCAGTGATGGAGGTGGCCCCACCTCTGGGTGCCTCTTCCTCAGGTGCCTACCCCAAAATCTTGGCTAAAGCTTCCCAAATTGTGGCTCCCGTTCCCAACCCTGCCAAGGAGGGTCTGGCTTTGCAGCCACCCCTCAAGTGGTGCTGGGCTGTCCTTGCACACATGGGTGACCTGTGCTTGTCCCCTGGCCACCCGGGCAGCTGATGAACCACAGAGTCACGGGATCACTGAGGTTGGGAAAGACCTTTAAGAGCATCAAATCCAACCACTAACCCAGCACTGACCTGTATCCTCTTCCCTGTGGGCAGCAAAGCAGCTTTCCAACGCTGGTCAAATATAAAAACTAGCGTAAAATCAAACTGCAGTGTAACATCTTGTAGAAACTTCTCATTTGGAGATTTTTGACCCAAAGAGGGTTTTTAAATTAATGAGTGTTTCTGAAACGCCTGCCTGGAGTTATGTCAGCTCTGTGCTCTCAGTGTCTGTGGGGTCAGGGCAAGAGGAGGTACCCAAACACTGGATCCGTGTTGTCCCAAGCCAATTCCTCATTTTAGCTTCAGGAATGAGCAATTCCTGTGGCAAACCAGTAGCCCCAGCCCCTCGTCCTGCCCACCGCAGCTTGTCCTTGTCCTTGTCCTTGTCCTTGTCCTTGTCCCCTCAGGAGCTCGGAGTGCACTCATGGAATGTTCAGAGGCATGGAATGGTTTGGCATGGAAGGGACCTTAGACCAACTGGTCCCAGCCAACATCTGGCTGGGAGGTGGCACTGCCAGCCCCAGGGATGGAGGTGCCAGGCAGCCCCACCCCACAGCGTGTGCCAGGCTGTGGGATCCGGCTGTGGGATCTGGCTGCCATCGCTGTGGGATCCAGCTGTGGGATCTGGCTGCCATGGCTGTGGGATCCGGCTGTGGGATCTGGCTCTGGGATCTGGCTCTGGGATCCGGCTGTGGGATCTGGATGTGGGATCTGGATGTGGGATCTGGCTGTGGGATCCAGCTGTGGGATCCAGCTGTGGGATCTGGCTGCCATGGCTGTGGGATCTGGCTGTGGGATCTGGCTGTGGGATCTGGCTCTGGGATCCGGCTGTGGGATCTGGCTGTGGGATCCAGCTGTGGGATCTGGCTCTGGGATCCGGATGTGGGATCTGGCTGTGGGATCTGGCTGTGGGATCTGGCTCTGGGATCCAGCTGTGGGATCTGGCTGTGGGATCCAGCTGTGGGATCTGGCTGTGGGATCCGGCTGTGGGATCCGGCTGTGGGATCTGGCTCTGAGATCCGGCTGTGGGATCTGGATGTGGGATCTGGATGTGGGATCTGGCTGTGGGATCCAGCTGTGGGATCCAGCTGTGGGATCTGGCTGCCATGGCTGTGGGATCTGGCTGTGGGATCTGGCTGTGGGATCCGGCTGTGGGATCTGGCTCTGGGATCCGGATGTGGGATCTGGCTGTGGGATCTGGCTGTGGGATCTGGCTCTGGGATCCAGCTGTGGGATCTGGCTGTGGGATCCAGCTGTGGGATCTGGCTGTGGGATCCGGCTGTGGGATCCGGCTGTGGGATCTGGCTCTGGGATCCAGCTGTGGGATCCGGCTGTGGGATCCAGCTGTGGGATCTGGCTCTGGGATCCGGATGTGGGATCTGGCTGTGGGATCTGGCTGTGGGATCTGGCTCTGGGATCCAGCTGTGGGATCTGGCTGTGGGATCTGGCTCTGGGATCCAGCTGTGGGATCTGGCTGTGGGATCCAGCTGTGGGATCTGGCTGTGGGATCCGGCTGTGGGATCCGGCTGTGGGATCTGGCTCTGGGATCCGGCTGTGGGATCTGGCTGTGGGATCTGGCTGTGGGATCCAGCTGTGGGATCTGGCTGTGGGATCTGGATGTGGGATCTGGCTGCACCAGCTGGGGACCCCAGCTGCCCATCCCCATCTCCACAGCTCCCTGGCTCTACTGGGATCAATGGCTGAGCCGTGGGAGCAAAGGCGGAGTGCCAGGGCTGGAATCGGGGAGCCCGTGGGGCGGGTGTTGGGTGTAGGAGCTGTGTGCTGGCTCTGGAGCTGATCACAGAGCAGAGCCGCAGGCTGAGCGGGGATTTTGGTGTGTGACAAGTGCAGTTTCTGTGTTCCTGACTGTCAGATGAACAAAGCCTACACTGCAAATGAAGGGGGCATGTCCAATACATCCCATGTTTATCAAACAGCTGCTTTCTGCAGGGCAGATTAATTATGGATGCCAATTAATTGGAGCTGCTAACACGTAAATCATGAATATTTCAGTGGAAGTCCACCTACAGCCCCGGCCCTGGAAATTACATCCACATTCCAGAGCCTGCATTTATCCTGCAAACGCTGCTCCTGGTTGTGATGGGAAGCAACAACTCCTAAACACTGCAATAATCACGCAGAGCGCTCAGCTCTTCCCTCTGAGTCAGCCCCGAGTTCCTATCACGGCGTTATCGGGAAGGATCTCCTGATAGGATTATAATTCATGTAAAGCTCAGCCAGGAAATACTGTATAAATTTTTAATAGCGTTTTCTATTCAATGCTCATGTTTTGTAGTGCATGGAGGCAAATTATTTTAACTAATTTATGCCAGAGTGCAGAGCTGCTGCTTGAATTGTTTTATCTCCATCACCTGGAGCTCAGCATGACAACAAAACACTTGCTACACGATTTTATGAACTTTGTGCCACGTAAATACTGTGTGAAAATTGCCTGTAGTATATAATTGTCTATTTTTCTATTTGAATTTCTATTTTATCCCGCTGATTGCCAAAGAAGACAAGATTTTCGTAGAGCTTAATAATTTTATGTGTTTCTTTCAAGGCAGAAGTGAAACACTGGTTTTATATCTCACTGTGTGTGGCTGAAGGTCAAAGAAGCTTCAGAAAGGTGATTTTATTTTTTTTTTTTTCCAAAATACAGTGGCCCGGTGATCAGGGTTTATGGGAATCATATTTGACACTCATTGAAACCTCATTTCTGTATTCATAACTTTCTGATTTGGAATTCACTGGGAAGCTGGAGAGCTTTAATGCCCAGAGAGGGAAGGGTTTAGTACCAATATCTGGAATTTATAATCTGGGAAGAGCTTCCCCTCCCCTGCCCCTCCAGGCAGTTCAGCTCTGATGTCCACCCAGGGAAGATTGAAAAGCCGGGGATGAAACAAGTCATCAAGTGCAGAATCAGAGTGGGGGAAAGCACCAGGAGAATTCCAGAGCAGAGCTGAGGGAATTAGCGGCACCACGCCCAGGTGAGGATGGGTTTGTGGGAACCTGGAGCAGGAGATGCTGCTGGGAAGGGAACAGCAATGTCTGGGACATTTTTAGACACTTTCCCTGGGAATTTTGCCCTTCTGCTGGCTCGGGAAGGAAAAAGCAGGAGCAGGAATTGCCTGGGTGTGGAGTGGCCCAGCCTGAGTAGAGGGTTAATTAAGAGGAGGATTCTCTCCACAGAAACCAACAGGACTGGAACAGCAAATGCAGCAGAGCTTGAGGAAAAGCACAGGGAAACTGTGTTGGGAAATAATCCCTCTGTTCCCAAATACTCCGGCAATGTTTGTCCATCCCTGCTTGAGCCAAAGCTCTCCTGCTGGGGGTGGAGAAATTGAAGGAATAGAGGGTTCCAAGGGTACCTGGGGAGTGTGGGGCCTTCCAGAGGGGCAGGGGGCTTTCCCAAGGGCTGCAGCTTGGGAACATCAGACTTAGAAAAGTTCCCAGGAGCAGGTTGGGGTCCAGGGGAGGAATAACAGAGTCACTGAGGTTGGAAAAGACCTCCAAGATCGGAGTCCAGCTCTGGGCCTCGCAGCACCCTGTCCGCTGAGACACAGCCCTGAGAGCCTGGGCTGCTCCTTCCAGGGGTGGAGATTCCCCAGTGCCCCGGGAATGCTGTTCCAGAGGGGACAGGGTGTCTGTGGTTTTCAGACAGACCTTTTGGGCTGGGTGAGCACATCATGAATTCATGGATTCCTGCTGGTTTAAAGGGAGCAGCCATTTACAGCACTGCTTTTGTGGGATTGCAGAGAGGAAAATCTGAAGGTACAAACCAGAGCTTGTAAAGGAGGAATAGTCTGAAACCGCTGGAATGTTTGATTCCTGCGGAGAAAGGAGACAAAAGTGAGATCCATCTCCAGTGGATGCAGTCAGGAGAGAGTGGGTGGAGTTTTTCATGGAATCACAGACTGGAAGGGACCTTAAATCCCATCTCATTCCAGCCCCTGCCATGGGCAGGGACACCTCCCACTGGAGCAGTTCCTCAGGGCTCTCAGGGTTTCTGGCATGGCTGGGAACAGGAGGAGCCCAGGGGATGAGCCTGAGGGGCAGCAGGATCAGGGGAGAGCCAGGAGAAGGCTGGAGCTCCTGCTCCATCAAAGCATTCCCAGTTCCGAGCACACACACGAGGGCTCCGTGTTCGGCTTCCAGCCCTGCCTGGACGGGCTGAGGAAGGACAGAAAGGGCTGGAATTCTTTCCTGTGCCCAGAACCACATGCCACAGCCATGCTCACATTTTAGTTATTTTCCAGAGAGAACTTCTGAGGAAAATGAGGAAATTAAGGTTTGGTATCACATGGAACAAGTGAGGAACATTTAGGATATTATCATTCATAATCCAAATTTAAGAAAGAAAGTTGGCTTTTGTTAGCACTAATTTAATTCAGGTTCTGAGCACTTATCTGAGAAGAAAAGCTTTCCATGGGAAAGATTCGCATTCTCGACTCAGCTGCAGAATAAGAAGCATCTTTGTAGATTTTGTGGTTAAAGCCGATTAGATGAGATTTAATATTCTTGATTTATTTGTTTACATATTTATTTGCCTTTTAAACCTAAGGGTAAAAAACACGAGCAGATCTTAACTTCTTTCATCTCCAGGAGCAGTAATTTCATTTCAGACCTTGCTTATATAACACAAAGCAGTGAAATTGTGATTCCCTTTTCCATTTAAATAGCCTTCAATATTTATTGCACAGAGTCCAGCCCCTCAGTCCTGAGGCTCCACATGCAGCAGATCAGTCAATTATAGAGCCAGAAGGAGCTTCAGCTTGAGCCCAGCCATAAACTTCCCAGAATTAATTCCTGTTTTAGTGAGAGAATGGCTTTTAAGACAAAAAGTCCAGTTTTGATTTTGGATTGCCATCGACAATGACTATCGTGGGGTTTGAGGTGACAAATGTATTAAAAATAAAAGGGAAGAAAGGAGTTTTCTTCCTTTCCTCTCACAGCAAGCCCCGTTCCCCTCCTCAGGCTGAGTTTCTTTCTTCCTAACGATGCCACAATATTCACCTCCCGCTGAATGCTCTCTTTCTAAAACTTCCTGGTTTTTTTAGATGTGAGAAAAACCCCATCAGGCTCCAGTGTGCTGAGTTCCCTCCGTGACCCCATGGCCCTGGGGACTCTTCCCACCACACAGGTGTCCCTCGTGACTCCCAAGCCCCACAGAGCCCCAAAGTCCTGCAGCACTGGCAGGTGCAGGAGCTTCCTGGGCTTCTTGCCCAGAGCAGCTGGGGCTGCCCCTGGATCCCTGGCAGTGCCCAAGGCCAGGCTGGACATTGGGGCTGGGAGCAGCCTGGGACAGTGGGAAGTGTCCCTGCCATGGCAGGGGTGGGGCTGGGTGGGATTTGAGGTCCTTCCCAACCCAAACCAGTCTGGGATCCTGGGGTTCCCTCCCAAATCTCCTCTCGTCTCTCTCCTCACCCCAAGATTTGCACCACTGGGTTGGAACCCGGTGTTGATGTTCCCCTGCCATGGACATGGGGTCACACTCAGAGCCGGGTGCTCCCTGAACATCCCCCACCTCCAGGAGTGCCCTCAGCCCCCCACTCTTGCCCTGGGGATGTTTTAATTAGCATTTGTGTTGCAGGAGTTCCCTCTTGTCTTCCAGGGTTTCGGTCTGCCACCCCAACAGCTCCAGGAAGTGTCAGTTGGGCCGTCTCTCCTCCTGATATGTTCAGGAGCCTCGGGAATGAGACTTAACTATCCTTGACAAGGCCCCAAATTCCCCCTCAGTGCCCCAGACTCCTCTCCCAGCTCTAAATCCACATAAACCCCCTGAGTTTGTCCTGCAGGAATCAGAATTTGCCTTCTCACAGCTCAGTGTGATTGATGGGGTTAATGTTTCCTGCAGGAGATGCTGTGATAGGCGTGAGGACTCTCAGGATTCAGGTGTGTCCCTTTGGATTTAATGTAAGGAGTGGCAGTGAGGGGCTGGAAGAAAAGAGGAGGAAATCATGGAATCCTTGAGGCTGGAAAGGCCTCTAAGACTGGGTCCAGCCTTGGGCCAATCCCTAGCCCAGGGCAGGAGGTGGTGGTGGGGCTGAAATGTCTCATTTCTCTCAGAGCTGGGATCACGGGGCCAGGTTTATTTAATTCCCCACTGTTGGGGAAGATGAAACAGGAAAGCCTTGGAAATATGATTGCCTGACAAAAGATTTTGGGAATATGAAAACTACAGGCAACATTGAAATGAAAGCCACTTTTGAAATACCAGGTCTTAGTTACTGAACAACTAGAAAACAATGGTATGGCCACTGAAGTAATCCCCTCTTGATGGAACAATACCCTCTGCTTGCAAACAGGTCCAAGGGTCAGAGCAGACCCTACTAGCTCAGCAGAAGGGGTCCAAAGAGTAGTTTTTAGAAGTTAAGATGTAACACTCTATGGTAATATAAGAACTCTTATAGGCTGTATGTAAATGCTATAGGATTTGTATCTTGTATTAGATTGGTTAGTGACAATTAGAATATTCAGTACAGAAGATGATTTATTGTATTGTAACCAGGACTTCAGACATTCTCACTCTCTCTCTTTTTCTCATTCACATTCTCATTCTCATTCTCTCTCTTCCACTTCCACTCATGCTCCTACTCTCTCTCTCTCTCTCTCTCTCACCCGTTCACTCTCTTGCTCTCTTGGGCCTGCTCAGAGCTGAGTCTACCAGCTCTGAGCAGTGCCCCAATACCCACGCCCTTTACAATAAACCGGCTGTGTCCCAAGACCTGCCTATAGAGATCTCTCGTCTCCATCCGTCACCGTCTACGTCCGGCCGTCCCGACTGGACCCCCAGAACCCCCGAAACCTACAGTCTGGCGCCCACCGTGATTGCCGAACCCACACCCGCAACCTACAGTCTGGCGCCCACCGTGATTGCCGAACCCACACCCATAACCAACACCCCACATCGGGAGTTGTTAAAAACAGGGATGGAGTTGGCTTTTGTACGTTAATTAGGACTGTATTATCAGGAGTCGTTAACCAGTTAATGAGGTTAAGAAATTAAGTATGACATGTTAACTGTTCATGTTCTAGTGTTCTGGCTGTTGTAATGTCCCCTTTCTCTGTAACCTCCCTTGGTTTATTGTAACACTCCTGTTACAGCAGGAAAGCTTTCTGTTCTCATAATTAGCTAATAATGTTTAACTGTTAATACTGGGACAAGATGGCCGACGGGAGTTTCTAGAACGTTCTACGTGGATGTCCATCAGGGCGCCAGTCAAAGCCAGCTCCCTCTGGATCCTCCAACCGGGGTGTTCCGAGCGGGCGGACCCGGGCCGGGCGTGCCCCGGAGGGGGGAGGCAGGGGTGGGCCGGGAGCGGCCGGCCCGCGATGGGTTCGGTGTGTCCGGGCGCTGACCCTCGGGGTTAAAGGTGCCAGCGCAGGGCCTGGGCTGCCCCTGGCCGTGCCCCGCCCTGGGGGGCACCCGGCGCTGCCCCCTGGGCCGTGCGGCACGGCAGATCGCCATTCTGCGCCTCCGGTTGTTTTCGGTCATTCCTTTTGTTAATAAATTCCAGTATCTTTAATTTTACTTGGCTACCTTCATTTATATCAGGAGCCTGGCCCCAATCCTTGGGAAGTGCCAAGCAGGCAGTTGTCGTGGGTAGGAATAAATAAAATAATTAAACAGGGCCTGTTCCTTTTTTTAATGAGATTAGATCAGAGCTGCTGCCATTGCAGGGAGCTGGTTGGGTTCAATTAGCTTTATTCTCAGATGTGGAGCATCCCAACATCCTTTTTTGCCTTTGTTAAATTAATTTAATTAGAAAGCACTATTTTAATGAAACAGGATACTGTAGCTTCCAGAAATGAATTTTCATCTGCAGAGTGCTTGGGAAAAAAAGGAATGAAAATAATTTTGATAAGTAACTCTCAGGCTCAATATCTCTATTGTTGCTCCTGCCCTGAGGTTATATTTTTAATTGCATGTAATAAATATAACTTTATTAATTAGGAATTATCTCGAAAGGAAGGAGACTTTTTTTTCCCTGCTTGATGATGTAGAGAGGCTTAAAATAAAATCCCTGGCCCTTGGGGTGGGTACATTTAATCCACCTTTGGTTTTTGTTTTTAGGCTGGCAACAAAATCAAGAATATAAAATCTTATCTTGTTTGTGGTGGGGTTTTTTGCTAACTGGTGAAGGAAATTTTCTGTTTTTAACTGAAGGAAATTTAGGATGTTTCTTACGGGATTATTTCATGATGGGAATCTCACTGCCAGCCAACCCAGGGTGTCTTTTATCTTTGTTTTTTCCTTGTGTCTGATTTTTAGATCTCATTTCTTGCAAAGCATCGATGTTGATTTGCTGTTCTGCAGGATGTTTGCATGTGCAAAACACCAGCCTGGGGGTAACGATGGGATTTGAGATTTAGGCCTTGGCTGTAGGATACAGGAGAAGGGGAATAGTGAGGCATGGCAGGTTTTTGTCCTTTTATCATTTGGGAATTTAAAATGACCAAAAAAACCCCACACAGATTTCACGGATTTTCACTGGAGGGAATTTTTCTCAGCTCTACAGGACCAGAGAAGCTCACACATACATTAACTCAAAGGTGTTTCAGATTTTCCTCTATTTTATGCTTGGAGTGAGAAAATCTTCCCCCAGTCTGGGCTCTGTCCTCACTGGGGCTTCCCATCAGCACCTCCCACAGTGGGAGCAGACCTGGGAGGTTTTTTAAGGGATCTTTGGGTGCTGGGAGTCTGGGAAGAGCAGAGCTGCGTGGGCTCCTCGGGGTTTCCCAGACAGAATTCTGGTGGCTGCAGGTCCTTGGCTGCAGCTCAGCCAGGCACTAAGGGAGGTGGAATCGCTGCTTTGGTTCCTGCTCCTCTCCAGCTGCTTTGCCTTCCCTTTGCCCGCAGGGATGAGAGGTGCTTCCACAGCAATAATCCCGAGGGTTTCCCTTCTCCCTAACAACGCCAAAATATTCATCTCCCATTGAATGCTCTCTTCTTAGAACTTCCTATTTTCTTAGGTTTGACAAAAATCTCATCAGGCTCCGGTTCTTAAGTTTTTTCTGCCCCATTTGTTCTTTGCTATGGTGATCAAATACAGAAAGTTCATTATTTGGGAAGATAAATGCATTTATGCACTGAATTCCTTCAGTGTGAGAGGAGGAAATGCACAAAGTCCTGGAGAAAATGAATAATAACCCTTCATTAATTATCTACTTAATAATAATAATTCCTGCTTCTCTGTGATCCCAAGACTTGCAGCTCCAAGAACTTACTCAAGCCTTGGGATATTCTGAGATGCTGAAAGCCAAGCCAAGGACAGGGAGTGGGGCAGGAGCAGGAATGGGGTGGCTGGGGAAGGCTCCAGGCTGGAATCACAGCTGCCCTGTGGGGCTGAGGCAGATCCCAGGGGCTCCTGTCCCACAGCACTTGGTCATCCCAGCAGATCCCCTCATCCCAGTTAAGCCAAAGCTGCCTTAAAACCTGAGCCAGGACTGTGCATCTCTCTCTTACCTTTGGAAATCTCTGTCGCAAACACTACAGAGACAGAAAGAAGGGGCCTTTGATTCGAAAGCAAACCCAAACCTCCACCTGGCTCCAGGAGAGAAGGACAAACACCAGAAGAAAAAAAAAAAATAGCGAGGGAAAAAGTAGAATGTAGGGAAATGTGCAACTGCACAGCTGGGAATTCATCCCAAGGGGTAAGGGAAGCTCTGAGTACCAGCAGAGAGGGATGGGCAGTGGGGTGGAGCAGGAGGAGCAGGGATGAGCTGGAATAAACAAAGCCCAGCAGCGCCGCTGGGCTGCCCTCGGGCAGAGCCCAGAGCCTGCGATGTGCAGAGGCTGGCGGGGTGTGCTCCCCTCGGTGTGGAACGGGCACGGTGATTTATTCCCGTCTGACTGCGATAATGAAACGCTTTCTATTCCCTCTGGAACTCGGAGGGTGTTAAAGAGCTACTGGTGCCGGTCTCTGAAGCAGCAGGACCGCACAGTTTGTGTCTGGGATCATTACAAAGGGCTGGGGAGCTCCGGGGGCCGCAGACCTTGTGGGTTTGTTTGTCTGCTGTCCTCAACAAATCATGGATCACTGGGAAGAGGCTGTGGGAACAGATGACTGATGGCATGGCAGTCTTTAAAAAGGCAGTGGGATGTCCCGCAGTGCCAGGCTCTGGAGTGAGGGATGGAAATGGGTTAGGGAGAGCTGACACAGGATTAGCTGAGTGTCCTGGGCTGATCCCAGTGTGGGCAGCAGGGAGGGGATTGGGATTCTGCCCCTGTGCTCAGGTGAGACCCCACCTGCAGAGCTGCCCTAGCCCTGGGGACACAGGAGGACCTGGAGCTGCTGGAGAGAGGCCAGAGAGATCCATGGAGATGCTCCAGGGCTGGAGCTGCTCTGGAGGCAGGCTGGGAGAGCTGGGAATGTTCAGCTGGAGAAGGGAAGGCTCCAGGGAGAGCTCCGAGCCCCTTGCAGGGCCTAAAGGGGCTCCAGGAGAGCTGCAGAGGGACTGGGGACAAGGCCTGGAGGGACAGGACCCAGGGAATGGCTTCCCAGTGCCAGAGGGCAGGGCTGGATGGGAGATTGGGAATTGGGAATTGCTGGCTGGGAGGGTGGGGAGGCCCTGGCACAGGTCACCTGTGCTTTAGGATTTTTCCTGTTTAGAAAACACTTCAAGCCCTGCACAGGCACAGTGTGAAGGCACCAAAAGGGGGAACAGCTCTGACCCTCGACTCTAGGCCAGCAGGAAACCAGCTCTTCCCTCTCAGGCTGGGCAGAGACTCACATTTCCTACCACACTTCAGGAAATTCACATTTCTTTGTAAACCTCTTAAAAAGGCTTCCTAGGGTTGCTGGAGTTGAACTTTGTCTTGACCAGAAATATCCAGGTGCTTCAAAGGGCAGCCCCTGCCTTGTTGTAGAACTCCGTCAGATCTTTTGTATCCTGTGCCAAGAAAAGGATTTTGGAAAGGTTTTCTGAGTCAAAGGTAATGATCTCTCAAGGTCTTGGCAGAGGAGTGGGGAATTTTTAAGCTGGTGAAAAGATTGAATAGAAATAAACCCATCAAATAATGTATTAAAAAACACTTAAGTGAAATGGGGCTGCTTGAATGTTTAAATGCAAAGGGTGTGGGACTAAATAATCTTTAATGTCCCTTCAAGGTCCTTAAGGTCCCCTCTGACCCAAACCATTCCAGGATCCTTTGCAGCAGCTCCTGTGTCCCCTTTCCAGCGCTCCCCACTCTGTTCCCAGTGCCTGGGCTCTCCTGGCCCTGCTCTGCCACATTCCGGACCTGGCCAGGCAGCAGGAGCAGAGAATTCCCTGGAAACAGAGCCAGGCAGGGGCCCTGGGGCCCATCTGTGGGAGCGCTGAGAGGAATCAGGATCGTTTGGGTCGGACAAGACCTCCAAGACCATCAAGGGCAACCACTGAGTGTTGGGCAGGAGATGCGGTGGCTGTGAATGAAAAGTGCTGGTGCTGTGAGGTGTCGGATCTGGATCCATGGGTTTTTAATTAAATGTGAATAGGGAAAAAAAAAAATCTCTTTCCAGCTCAGCAGTGAGACAGCACAGAGAGGAGACAAATTCCAGGAGCTGCAGCCTGGAAATGCTGCTTCCATCCCCTTCCTTGGCTTTGCCATGACAGCCAGCCCTGTCCCTTTGTGTCCCCTGGGAGCCCCTGGCTGGGGCTTGGAGCAGCCTGGGACAGTGGGAGGTGTCCCTGCCATGGCAGGGGTGGCACCAGGTGGGATTTAAGGTCCCTCCAACCCCAAAGCATTCCAGGATTCCCTGGCTGGGGCATCACCAAAGCCACATTGCCTTACTCCAGCCACTGGTGTCCCAGGGCCAAGTGAACGGGGGGGACAGGCAGAGCTGAGCAAAGCAGCATGAAAAAAACCCAGCTGGGGGCTGTGGCACATGGCACTCACCAGTCACCCATCAACTGAGCCAGGAGAAAGTACAGATCGATTTATATCTTTACATTATTAAAGAAAGAAATAAATACTTATATCTTTATATATTTATTTATGTATTTTTCTGTATCGATGTATGTATTTATATACTTACATAGATGCTTATTTACACCTGTGTGTTAGATTGTAAATATAAAACATAAACATATAAATATATGAGCAAACATCTAGAAATGTAATTGTAAATGTAATTATATATTATCTAAAAATCTGCACCATTTTCTCTTGTATAAGAACAGTTCTAAAGTCCCAAGCCTCCCTCTGCAGTCGCCCGTGCAGGGAACTCTGGCAGAAGGAGGAGGGGGGAATCTCCTAAAGGTGGAGCCCTTGAACACCACAGGTTTTTAATAATCCGATACCTGATCTTCTTAATTAGCTCACTGTTTTCTATAAATCTTCATTTAATGAGATCAAAGCAGCAGGAAGGAGGCTCTTCCCTGACCCCTTTTTCCCACAGCTCCCCCCGCTGCAGCAGGAAGCTTTTCCTGGGAAACTCATCGACTTCTGGCACTGAAACCTTGGGAATGGAAGTGGAGGTGAAGGGAACGAGCTCCGGGAACCCCTGGAGGTGCAGCTGGGATTTGCACTCCGGGGGCTGGGGCTGTGGGAGGTGACTTTAGGGACCCTCTGCCCCCATTCCATGCCTGTGACGTGAGCACAGGGCAGGCACCACGCCAGCTGTGCTATCACAGAAACGTAAAATCCCAAAAGGACCTTAAATCCCACCCAGTCCCAGCCCTGCCATGGCAGGGACACCTCCCACTGTCCCAGGCTGCTCCCAGCCCCAATGTCCAGCCTGGCCTTGGGCACTGCCAGGGATCCAGGGGCAGCCACAGCTGCTCTGGACAGTGCCAGGGCCTTTCCACCCTCCCAGCCAGCAATTCCCAATTCCCAATCTCCCATCCAGCCCTGCCCTCTGGCACTGGGAAGCCATTCCCTGGCTCCTGTCCCTCCATGACCTGGGAAAAGCTCAGCTCTAATAAAAGACACGATGAAGACTTTGCCATCAGCATCCAGATGTGCACGGGGCCACTGGAGCCATCTGTCATTTTTGCAGGAGTGTTTGCACACGAAAAAGAAGGTTTTTTTCCCCAATTTATTTCCATATCTGATAATGCTGGGCTTAAAAACCTGGTGTATTCCAAATTTCACCTGCCTCGACTGCTGCACTGCCCACAGTGACCTGAAATGGCTGAAAAGCAGCAGCTCAGCTTTGATAGAACTCAGTGAAGTCTCAGCAAACCCGTGAGCTGTGCCTCCCCTGGGCTGTCTCGGGGTGCCCCCTCCCAACCATGGACCATGGATCTGACCATGGACCCCCCTGTGATGCCTTTTGGTCTTAAAATCAAGAGTCAGACACGGTTAGAAGGGGAAAAGGGATTTTACCTTGGTATTTATTTTAAGGATCCTTAGGTGCACACGCCCAGGTGGAATGCACCCCAATGCACACCACAATGCACCCCCAAAGATCTGGTATCACATTAGAGGTGTTACTAATTAGCAGATCTATCAAAGATTCCCCAATGAGAGGCTCGAGTGAGCCCCCTTCCCCAAGGAGCCTTCCCCTGGATGGTTCTATCTCAGGTTACAGAATGTGTTCTGGAGAGGACCTTGGGCTCTGGGGCACACTGATCCCTGGCTACGAAGCTTCTGAGATGTTGAGTCTCCTGGCTGAACAAACAAGTCCAAGAGTGGAGGCAAAGAGCACTGAGAATACAGAGATTGTAAAAAGGTATAACAGGGGTATAAAAGAAAAGGCAAAAAATCTTCATGGCATCACCTGCACCCCCTGCCAGGCTCTGTTTGAGCCACCATCGCCCCATCCTTCCCCACTCGAGGAGAGTCCCCCTCATTCCAAGGTCAGGAGCGGCATCCGGACATTGCAGCCCTGACTGCATCCCGTCATCCCGGGAATGCAGAGGAACACATTATCCAGAGGCACTGAGCTGGCATTTATGGCCACACCGGTGCCTTTACCGAGGGCACGCAGCCGGGAGCGCCGGGGGCAGCTCTGCCAGGGGGGTCTCCCCTCCCGCTTCCAACGCCGGGAAATGAAGCCCCAGGCACGCTCTGAAGTGTTCTGTTGTCTGGGCGATTCAGAGCCCCAGCTGGACAAACAACTGACATCAGCCCGTTTAAAGCGTTTAAAGGGCTGCAAGGAACAGCCACTAAACCCCTGCTGGGTTGTACTTAAACGCAAAGGACCTTGACATTTTGTGAATTTAATTTAATACCTTTGTAGAGAGAAGCAATTACAGTGACATCATTATGTGCAATAGCCACGGCTGGAGTCTCGCTCTAACCAAGCGTGAAGGGATGGTATTTGGGAATCCTTGCCTACTGTCAGAGGCTTTTAACCTTCCTCCCTCTCTCCCTCCCCCAGTCCTGCACCCCCGCTGCAAAATACGAGAGCTTTTCCCTGCCCTGGGCTCTGCAGAGAGCCTGTCTCTGCAGACAGGAAAACCCAGAGGAGAAGACTTCAAAGCACCGTGCTGGTGGTGTGGAGAAGAAAGGAACATTTGGGAAAGGGCAGGAATGTTGCTTGATGTATGTTCTATAGAGATTTCATCTTGAATTAGAGTCTCAGGGAGTAAGTTAGCAATGGAGAGTAGGTTTCGATGGGATATTGGGAAGGAATTCCTGGCTGGGAGGGTGGGGAGGCCCGGGCAGGGGTGGAATGGGATGGATTTAATGTCCCTTTGAATCCAGCTGGTTTTGTGGTGCCGTGACTGAAATGCTCTGTGAGCCCTCGGTGCTGGAGGGGCACAAACCACTGGGCAGCAGGACTCACCCAGGCTGTGTGGAAGCAAAACTACTCTGTGCTCTCCTGCTACAAATGTTGTGTAAAATCCCGGACACAGGGAAGGGAAAGGGCTGCAGGGCTGCTCCCTCCCTGCTCCGTGCCCTTGGCAGAGCCCTCTGGCCCAGCCTGGCCCACGGGAGCCGCTGTTGCTGTGCCAGGGTGACCATCGGGAGCTCCAGAAGGTGCTGAGCAGGAATCCCAGAATCCTAAATCCTGCAGGATGGAGGAGAGCCATGGATCCCTGAGTCCAGCCATGACCCAGCAGTGCCAGGGCCACCAGAGGGGTGCCTCTGGAGCACTGAGTGCCCTGTGCCCGTGCTGGGGGAAGGGCATCCCGGGCCATGGGCAGTGACAGGGCACAGGGAGGCTCTCTGGGGCTCTGCCTGCTCCTCTGGCCCCAGTCTGCTCCTGGTGAAGTCTTCAAGTGTAAAGTCATGGCGGGTGAGCAAGCACAGCCCCATGAAATCACCTTTCCACTGAATTCCATGTCGGAAACAGGAGGGAAGGTGGTTAATTTGAAGCGAAGGTGAACGAGATAAATCCCCTGTGAATCCTTCCTCAGGTGAACAGGATGAATTCCCTGTGAGTCCCCCTCAGGTGAACGGGATAAATTCCCTGTGAATCCTTCCTCAGGTGAATGGGATGAATTCCCTGTGAGCCCCCCTCAGCTGAACGGGATAAATCCCCTGTGAGCCCCCTCAGGTGAATGGGTTAAATCTCCTGTGAGCCCCCTCAGGTGAACGGGTTAAATCTCCTGTGAGCCCCCCTCAGCTGCCCCTGTGCTGCAGTTTGGAGCCTTCGGGGGCACATCGTGTGCCCTGCAGCACCCTGGGTTTGGACGTGGCACATCGATGCTGCTTTCCCTGCGAGTCACAGCACAAGGAGTTGCTTCACCTCCCTGCACAGGAACAGGCACAGCCCCCCCAGCAGAGCTCCCACTCTGGAGCTCGTTCATGAACAGGCCTTGGTTAAATCGCCATTAATGCCATTTATTAATGCCATTAATGGCTCTGGAGCAAGTGCAGGAGGATTGCTGGAGCAGCGGGGCTGTGAATTACTGCAGGGCTGTGTGCGGCTGTGGCCAGTGCTCGTGGCCTGCGGCTGGGGATACCCGGTCCGGGGCACTGGGGTGTTCCCAGAGCAGCAGCAGCAGAGCCCTTGGGCAGGGGCAGAGCCCTTGGGCAGTGTCACCTCCCGGGTGGCACTGCCCTGCTCTGGGATCAGGCTCGGGGATCGCTTTTCCTGCTGGGGGTCTCACTGATTCCTGGGACAGGGGATCTCCCAAACCTCTGTCACTGACCTGGGAGTTTGTCCTGCTGCTTCTGCCCTTGCTGCTCTGAGGATGTTTATTTCTGGCAGCGAGTGGGAGCTGTCCCTGCCCACGGCAGGGGTTGGAATGGGATGGGCTTTTAGATCCCTTCCAACCCAAACCATCCTGGGATTCCATGGAAGGCCCCAACACTGAGGTGTGAGAGAGGGGTGAGGTGTTGGACCCCCAAAAATATGTCAGTGTAGCAAATACTGGCACAGGCACAAAGAGCAAAGAGGCAGAGCTGTGACACCCGGTGTGATCCTGAGGGATTTGCTGTAGCAGGGCTCATCCCACTGAGGGCAGGGGAACGGCCTGGGAGCGGATCCCACGGAAAGGGGAGTGCAGGGCTCATGGGCAGCCAAGGGCCTGGGGCATCCCAGGGCTCCAGGATGACATCGGGCTGCCTCTGGCACATAGAAGGAGTAGGAGGAAACCATTGCCTTTAGGGGAAGTGCAGGGCCTCAGCACCAAGCCCAGGATTTGGGGACAATTTTGAATCCTTACTCAGTGGTCAGACCCTCAGCTGTGGGTCCTGTGCTGCATCCCTCCTTGGGCACCCCTCCCTGGCACCCATCCTCATCAACACCACCCTGAGCACAGCAAAACACCCCAAAGTTACAGCCAGGAGCTCCTGGCATTCCCAGTTTGCACCCCCACAAGTCCCTGACAGGAGGGGGCAGCCGGGGGGGTCGGGCTCTGCTGGCAGGGAACAGGGACAGGAGGAGAGGGAACGGCCTCAGGCTGGGCCAGGGGAGGCTCAGGGTGGATATTGGGGAAATTCCTTCCTGGAAAGGGCTGTCCAGCCTGGCACAGCTGCCCAGGGCAGGGGTGGAGTGCCCATCCCTGGAGGGATTTCAAAGCCCTGCGGATGTGGCACTTGGGGGCATGGCAGTGCTGGGGAAGTGGTTGGAGTCAATGGACTTCCAGGGCTTTTCCAACCTAAATAATTCCCTGATTTCCAAATGTTACCTGTGTTGTGTGTGTGCGCACAGGGACACACAGACACAGCCCTGGCATCGTGAGCTCCTCCAGCCCTGGCAAATGGAATTCCTTCCTCTCCTGCTCTCCACCCCCCAACTCCGACCATGCTGATTTGTTTTCCTCTGTGCCTGCGGTGGTAAAATCACGGAACAGGAGAACTCTCTCACCTGCAGCAGGAACAGCAAAAGGGGCTCTTCACACCCAAACACCACCAAGGAATGTAATCCAGGGCAGGGCCTGGAACACAGCGTGGAAAACAAACCTCTCCAGGAGTCAGCAAGAGCAGAGGGGCTTGGCTGGCTGGAGCAGGAGTGGGAAAGGTCAGCAGAGCCGTGGAAAGCAGGAGGTCAGGCGGGAAGCACCCGGTCAGTGCTGGCAGGAGGAACAAAGAGTGCCCAGGATAATGAGGAGCAGGGCTTGTTCTCCTGCTGGAGCTGCAGTGCAGCTCGTGGGGGTTTTGGCTTGTTACAGAAAAAGATTAAATACAGCAGTAATCAGAGAATACAGTGGAAGCAATTGCAAGCTGGAAAAATAAGAGAAAAGAAAAAGAGGGAAAGAGATATGATGAGAATAATAACTGAAAAGAACACAACCAGCTAAGTAGGCAGCAAATTGGGAGATAATTGAATCATTTAAATAAGGATGGCAAGAAAAGTTCATGTAATTGGTGTAAGGGTTCATGTGAGGTGGTTGTGCTCTCTACAGCCCCAAAAAGAAACCAAATGCTCCACTGGGGTAGGAAGAGTTTCCAAAGGTCTCCTAAATTTGTGTGCAGGACCATGACCTGCTGCAGCCCTGAGAGTACTGAAACTCCCTCCCCCAGGTTTTTACTTGCAGTCATGGAATCTCAGAATGGTTTGGGTTGGAAGGAGCCTTAAATCCCACCCAGCCCCACCCCTGCCATGGCAGGGACACCTCCCACCGTCCCAGGCTGCTCCCAGCCCCAATGTCCAGCCTGGCCTTGGGCACTGCCAGGGATCCAGGGGCAGCCCCAGCTGCTCTGGGCACCCTGTGCCAGGGCCTGCCCACCCTCACAAGCTGTTTCCTCCGCTCAATTCGGTGTTGAAAAGCTCTTTATCAAATTTTTCCACATGACTTGTAACAATTATATGAAAAATCTACGCTGTCACAATGTGTGATTGCAGCTCAGCTCAATCCTGTGTCCTGCTCTGAAGGTCTGAACTCCTCAGGTGAGGCTTTGTGTGCTCACCCTACAGAGCCGGGGGTGAAGGTTTGGGGCAGGGGCTCACTGGGGGTTTTGGGGGCTGTGTGTAGGATCGCTTATCAAGGGATGGCCACTGCAGGGTGGAGGAGCTCTCGCTCTCTCCTGCACGGCTGCCTCACATTCCCCAACTGCACTTGTGGGCTCAGCAGTGCCAGGCTGTGCCCTGGGCTGTGCCCCAGCCCCAGCCCGGCCGTCCCCTCTCCCTCTGCCCAGCCGTGCCTCTCCTGCTCCCCTCCCACGTCACCCGCGGTGGCTGGCACAGCCCGAGTGCCTCACGGCGCAGTTCCACGTTTGCACATTCCTCTTTCACAGTTTGAATTTCTCCGTGCCCCGAGGTGTTTTCATTTCCATTTATCCCGGCTGTTATTTTGCTGTTCCGGAGGGTTTTTGTCAGGCTGCTGACAGCTCCTCAGTGCTGAAGGAGAGCGCGACTTGCTAACAAGTCGCCTGGTGCGGTGCCCCACAAATCCATTTTTGCTGTGTGTTTTCTCCTCACAACACCTCAATTCCCAGCTAACGGCTTTGAGATGGGGAGCTTGCCCGAAGGACACCTTTCCTGCCTGTTGTTAAACCTGTGAAATCGTCACGGTCATTAAAGCATCGGGGATAACGAGAAATGAAATCTCTCTCTGGGCTCTCAGACCTGACCTTTTGTTTGTTCTAAATATGTCAAATACATCAAATACAGAAGTGTGATATCATTTCTCTTCAAAAACCACTTCGAGATGTGATGATGTTTTACGAGGATAATTAACAGCCCTGATCTGAGCAGCCTGGGACAGTGGGAGGTGTCCCTGCCCAGGGCAGGGGTGCAACAAGATGGACTTTGAGGTCCCTCCCAACCCAAACCATTCTGGGATTCTGTGACATAACTTGGTCAGGACTGAAGGAGAGTGAACGAGGTGTTCATCCTTCCCTGACAGTGAGGAGGACTGGATCCTGCAGGAGAGCTGGGCACTTCTGTCCAGGGTCGGGTGTCCATGGCTGCATCCCAGACTCAAGAGCCCAGACTCGGGAGTGGATGCTCATCCATCACCTCCCAGATTTCAGCAGGACAAGAGGGAACAGCCTCAGGCTGGGCCAGGGGAGGCTCAGGGTGGACAGCAGCAGGAATTTCCCCATGGAAAGGGTGCTCAGGCCTTGGCAGGGGCTGCCCAGGGAGCTTTGGAGTGCCCATCCCTGGAGGTGTCCAAGGAATTCCTGGAGGTGGCGCTCAGTGCTCTGAGCTGGGGACAAGGTGGGCATCGGGCACAGCTGGGACTCTGTGATCTTGGAGGGCTTTTCCAACCTCAGGGATCTTGGAATTCTGTTCTATTCCATGAATTATGTCCTGCAGTGTCGTAGGACAAACGGAGATGTCAGGGAGTCCCTACACAGCCTGGATTCATCTTAGTCTTTTTCACCTTATTACTTTTGAACACAATCTCAGAAAAATCGAATCCCTCCCACAGCAAGGGAGGAGATTTGCTCATGCCAGAGGCTGGATCTGGGCATGATTATTCCGAGAGAACTCGGGGCCGGTGCGGGGGGTGACGTTACATAGCTGGACTTGGCTTTTGCCATCGAATGATCCCACGCAGCTGCAGAGGCACCTGGCACAGCGCGTGTTCCCATCCCGCAGGCGAGGTTCCCAAGGAAAGGGAATGATGCTCAGTGTGTCTGTGCAGCTCTGATAGCTGAGCCTGGGACAAACAGATTTGCTAAAAAACGGGGGAGGAGATAGAAAGCAGGACTTTCTGAGAGAATTTGCCCAGTGTGAGCCAAGCAGGTATCTGCTGTTTGCCCAGGCAGCTGGCAGGGAGGGCCACTCCAGGTGCCACCCTCCCTGCCCGAGGCGGGAGTTTGGGACTGAGCAGCGCAGATGGGAAAGCCTGCGGGAACCCCTGTCCTTACAAAGGGAAACGCTGCTCCTTCCTCAGGAATCTCCGAGTGGGGAGCTTAACGCAGCCTGAGTGGACTCTTGGAGATCAGGGGCAGCAGCACTGAGCTGCGGCTGCTGGCACAGGAGCTCAGCTGCCACCTCACCCCACGCTGAACGTGGGGGTCTGAGGCCTCTGCTCCCGCTAAAGCAGCTCCTAAAATCACTGGCACTGCTGTTCCTGCTGCCGGAGTTTCTGCCCGCAGCCGATGCCACAGGTTCCTACAGAAACTTTGGGAAACCTGGTGAGAGGAAAGATGGGTGCTGTTGTCTTTACAAACAGCTGGATGGGAGAGGATCTTTAGGAGAAACGGGCATCAGTGTCTTTGAGATGGGTGTTAATGTCTCTGCCAGCCTCAGGACCTGGTTTGTTACAGAACCCTGACAGTCTGGCTCCTGAATTTTAGGGTAATGTGATGCCTTAGAGATTTTAACTTTCCCGTTTCTCAGACCCCGCAGTGCCTGGTGTGTGACTCTGCAGTTCCTTGTACCCTGTTCACTGCTGCTCTCTGTGCCAGGCACACAGAACAAAGCCTCTCCAGGCCTGCTCTCCAAGGACACCCAGACCGTCCTAGGCCCAAAAGTATAAACCAAAAGCCTCTACAGGGGGGCAAGCTTGGGGAAATTACATCATTAACTGAAGCTTGAATTGGAGAATGAACCCTGCTGTGCAAATGAACCCAACCTATAAAAGTGTGAAGAACTCGTGCCCTGCCGTCCACCTTGGGGCCCATCTGGGCAGTGGCCTCTGGCTGCCCAGGGGTACCTTTGAAGGCCTTTCAAATAAATCCCTGCCTTATTCCCTTACTCCTGTCCAGTCTCTGTTTTTAGGTGGCCACTTCAGGCATCAAATGGACAAATGGGTCTGCACGAAGTCTATGGCAGAGCTGCCTTCCACTCCAAGCACAGCCTTTCCTGGGCAGGCAGTTTGAAACCTGCTCCCCACAATTCGCAGTGAAGCTGCACTGGAGTGGTTTTTTGGACTGCAGCCTCCCCCAGACTGTTTACTGTTGACTGTGCTGCTTCCAAACGGTGATGGGCTTGAATTTAGGGAAACAAGATGGCCCTGACAGATGCAAACGGTGGCTCCTGGCAGCTGGAAGCTGAGCAGCTGAAAGGGAAGGCATTTGCTGGGAGCTGGGAGCCTTGGCAGCAGCTCAGGCTCTAAAAGCCCACCACTGCTGCTGGTGGATGCTTTGCAGCATTCACGGATCATCAAGCTCCATAATGGGAAGAGGCGTGAAATTTGGAGAGAAGTGGCAAAACCATGGTGATGGTCCCTCCCTGACTGCCTCCCCCCCCCCCCCCCCGCTCTGCCGCAATGTGATGGCCAGGAGAGGGGTCTGGGGCACGGCCAGGAGAGGGGTCTGGGGCACCACCAGGAGCCCACCGGGAGGGGGGCTGGCACAGGGCAGGGCAGAGCTGCGAGGGGTTTGTCTGGGAGCTCAGGGAAGTCCCGTGGCACAGCAGGAAGCAGCTGATGGAGGAACAGATGCCCACGTCCCTTCCTTCTTCTGGGGAGATGATGACAGCTGGGCTGGAGCAGGGCTGGGGGAAGAGGATTCGAGCAAACACGGACGTATCAGGGGTTGTTTGTGTGCTGGAAGGCACGCGGGGCACTGTTCAAACAGCGGCTTGTTCTCATTGCTGGCGAGAGGCTGTTGGGGGCAGCCAGGGCCCAGCGGCGTCCCGGGAGCCCTGCAGTGCGTGAGGAGCTCCTGACGGGTCCCTGGGCCATCAGCGAGGGTGGCAGCGCTGCAGCTGCCCCAGCGTTGGCGGCCAGGACATCAGCCTTGCCCTGTGCCAGGCTGTTCCAAGGCACGTCCAACACGCTGAACACTTCCAAGGATGGAGCTGCAGCACCTCTCTGGGCCAGGGTTTTACTGCTCTCAGTGAAAAATCCCCTTTGCTGAGCCACCCCACTGCCAAGGGGTTTGTCCCTGGTTTGTTCCTGGGTGTCCCAGGCTCTGGGGTGGTGCCGGGGCAGTGCCAGGCCTGGGGGCTGTGCCAGACCCTGCCAAGGGCCCCATCCTTTGACAGGGGGCACTGGCCATGGAGAGAATTTGCTCCCCTTTGAAGCCTCCAGGCAGTGCCAGAACTGTGTCCCCGGTCTGTCCCCTCACCCCACGGGCTGAGGGGGGCACAGCACAAGGGTGGCTGAGGCAGCAGTTGAGGCTGTGGGAGAATCCGCCCTGGGCATGAAATCCAGATTTATCATGGAATCACAGAGCCCTTTGGGCTGGGAAAGGCCTCTTAGAGCATCGAGTCGAACCGTTCCCCCAGCACTGCCACCACTCACCCACGTCCCCAAGTGCCACATCTGCTTTGCCTTGGGTGAGTCCTTTGGAGCATCCCATTTCAGCAGGAGAAAGGAAAACCAGTTAAGCAAAGGGAGGAGCTGCTACAACAAGCACTCCCTGCCGGGCTGCCATGGCAAGGGTTTTTATCGCGATTCAAATTTCAAAAGAAGAATAAAACCTGCACTCACACCTGCACATCGAAGGGACAAAGGCTCCGTTTCAGTCCTGCCCTGTGTAAGCCATTTGTAAACTGGGTTCTGTGGTTTGCTGTGAATTTCCAGAACATTTGATAAGGCAAATATCTTCCTGGGCAGTTGGGTGAGGAGCTGGGACAGACACCAAAGGCTCACACCCATGTGGACAGGAGTATCCTACACTCGCTGCATGCAGCTCGTGTCGTGGCACTGCTGCCAGAGGGGACACTTCATCCTTGTGGAAAGGTTAAATCCATCATTTATCTTAAAAATGGGATTTTAAGCGGGATTTAAAAAAAAAAAAATCAAAATCCTGCGTGGTTACTGTGTGCCCAAGTACTGCCAATGTCCCAAATGCACGGATATCAATACGCAGTTTTCTGCCTCCTTTAAGGCACCACCAGCTTTTTATTGAACATATAAACCGAATTTTTAGCATTAATAAATAATAAAGTGCAGTGATTTTGTGTTTCCCCTGTTTTTCACTGAGAAGCAGCTTTGCCTCCCTCCGGTGAGGACTGGCAGGAGTTTGCTGCCGGGTACGGAGGTGCCAGCCCTGAGAAAGGTGTGAAATGCAGCGTCCTTGGCGGGCTGCTCTGTGCTAAAAGCTTCCCGAGGGGAAGGGAATGGCTCTCTGTCATCCCCCGGGGAAATGGGGAGGTTGCGGCTCATTAACGCTTCAGGAATTGCCCCCTCAGGGTCGGGAATAGCGAAGTGTGGGCTCAGACCCGCTGTGGAATCGTTCAGTGCAGCGAATGGGGAATTTCCTCTCCTGTTTGTGACCTTCAGGGATTGAGGCCATGGAAGAGCATCAACAGACGTTTCCTGGGGACACTTCACAGGGGACTGGGTTATTTCGAGTATTTATCACGGAATTCCGGAATGCTTTGGGTTGGGAGGGACCTTAAATCCCACCCAGTGCCACCCCTGCCATGGCAGGGACACCTCCCACTGCCTCAGGCTGCTCCCAGCCCCAATGTCCAGCCTGGCCTTGGGCACTGCCAGGGATCCAGGGGCAGCCCCAGCTGCTCTGGGCACCCTGTGCCAGGGCCTGCCCACCCTCCCAGAGAAGATTATTTCACTTGGTAAATTGTTCTTCCACTGGGCTGGGAGGACACAGGGGACACTGCGCTGGCACCAGGGCTCAGCCCACGGCTGGGGACACATTTCCAGGGCCTAAAGGGGCTCCAGGAGAGCTGCAGAGGGACTGGGGACAAGGCCTGGAGGGACAGGAGCCAGGGAATGGCTTCCCAGTGCCAGAGGGCAGGGCTGGATGGGAGATTGGGAATTGGGAATTGCTGGCTGGGAGGGTGGGCAGGGGCTGGGCTGGAATTGCCAGAGCAGCTGGGGCTGCCCCTGGATCCCTGGCAGTGCCCAAGGCCAGGCTGGACATTGGGGCTGGGAGCAGCCTGGCACAGTGGGAGGTGTCCCTGCCCACAGCAGGGGGGGCACTGGGTGGGATTTTAGGTCTCTTCCCACCCAAACCATTCTCAATTCTGTGCCTCTGGCACCGGGCTGTGGCCAAGGGGTTGGCAGGGCAGTGCTGGGGTTGTGGAGGGCTGGCAGCACATTCCCATGGGATAGGGAGGGGCAGGAGGGTCAGTCAAAGCTGCCTTGGAAGAAGTGAAACCTCTGCAAGTGCTGAGTGGTGCCTGCAGTGCCTCTGGCACAGCCTGGGCTCAGCGCTCCGGGTTCCCCACGCCGTGGGACACTGCCACATCTCTGTGACACCAGCAGTGTGCTGTGCATCCTTCAGGGGTTTTTATTCCTATTTTCATCTCCCTATTACCTGAACCCTGGCACAGAACCACCTCAGCCAGCTCACAGTCTTCAGTTCTTCTCCCTGATCTGTTTTTATTTTGCTTTGCCTTTTCTCCATGGGGCAGTGCACGATGAGCTGCAGGGAAAAAGCCCCTTCCATAAGGGGGTGATCCAAGACAAAGCCTCATTTCCTCCTTCAGGGCTCGTTTTTCCTTTCATAAAATGCCTTTCCGAGCTGCCTCTTGCCGTGTTTGTTTCCTCCCAGTGCCATATGGCTCCGTGGCTGCTGCAAGGGCTGTAAATAACTCAGCAGGAGGAGGTGACACAAACCAGGGCCTGGCGAGCGGGAGAGTCCTCCGAGCAACAATTCCCACTGGAGCACCGTGACAGGGCAGAACGGAGAGGAGACGGAATCTGGGAATTCTGTGGTACGTCACAGCTGGGATTCAGCCGGTGCTGGGCAGCAGCGGGGCGGGGAGTGCTGCTGTAATACAAAGCTTCAATTAATGACAGAAATTTAGAGTTATGGAATGGTTTGGGTGGGAAGGGAGCTTAAATCCCAGCCAGTGCCAGCCCTGCCATGGCAGGGACACCTCCCACTGTCCCAGGCTGCTCCAAGCCCCAATGTCCAGCCTGGCCTTGGGCACTGCCAGGGATCCAGGGGCAGCCACAGCTGCTCTGGGCACCCTGTGCCAGGGCCTCTGACCCTCACAGGGCAGAATCTCCTCCATGTCTCTGACCTGCATTTTCCCCCTCTCAGTCCCAGCCCAAGTGCTCTGCTCTGGGCTCTCAGCTGGGGATCTCCAGCCCTGACAAGGTGTACCACAGTGCCAGATCAGAATCTGGGATATTCTGAGAGATGCAGAGGTTCAGCAGGTGGGAATCTGAACAGGCACGGGAGGTTGGAGCTATTCCAGGGAAAGCTGCTTTTCAAGATTTCAGGTCCCTTCCGCTCCCAAACCATTCTGGGATTCCATGAGAACCTGAACTGTGCCCAAACCTGATAGCCCCAAACCTGACTGTCCCCACACTCGACTGTGCCCAAACCTGACCATCCCCAAGGCCTCCCCAGCACCTGGCAGGGTGAGGAGCTGCTGAGGGAGGGAGGAGAATTGCAGAACAAGGATGGGCTGATTTTCCAATGGGCACCGAGCATTTGCTGGGCAACTTGAGAGCTTTGGTTTTAAAAATCCAATGCCAGCTTTTCTGTGGGAACGCAGCACGGCCAAAGATTCCTGTTCTTAGGAGGGAAGTTCAGAGTTAACTCTGTGCCCTGTCTGTATCCTGTGTGTTATTGCTGATATCACACAAATCCCCGCGTTTATCGATCTCCACGCTGGGCTCTGCTGATGCTGTCGGTAATTCCAGATCCCTGCCCTGCCCTTTCCCTTATTTCCCAACACGAAGGGCAAAACCCTTTTAAGATGTTCAAAGGAAATTACCATTCTCAAGCTTTACACAGATTCTTTTGATTGCCACCACGATTTTTAAAGCGTGCAGAGCTGTGACTGCAGAACAATTTCTCTATTTTTTCCGGACCTTTGTCCCTTGCTTTTGTTACAGAAGGAAATCCAACGTGTGCCTGGAGGTGCTGGGGATGTCAAGTGACTGCTGAGGGACTCTCCCGGATGGAGGGATGAATCCAGGGCTCCAATGATCACCTGGGTTCCAGGGTTCCCCTTTCTCCCTCCTCTCCAGGCCCCCTCTCTGCCTGGGGAACTGCCAGAATTCCAGCAGCTCTCCCAGACACAGGAAATACTGAACAGTAAAAACTCCTCTTTAGGCAGCAGGTCCCTGCGCTGCTGGTCCTGCCCTGCTGCCCATCCCGGAGGTGCTGTGGGAGGCCCCATGGTGCTGGCACGTGCAGGGATCTCCGGGGGTTTGGGTGTCTGGGATGCAGGCTCGGTGTTTAATTCCTACCCGAAAGGGAACAGGCAGAGGGTGCTGCAGCACAAACACAGTGGTTTGTATCCAGCAGCTGGGAGGGGATTTGGAGGGGCTTCTCCCACTGCTGCTGCTGCAGGAAGCACAGCAGAGGTGTTGTTTCGGGGGGCACAGGAGCTGGGGGGTGCTGGGAGCTCCCCCACAACCCAACACCCCTCAGCCCTGTGTCAGCACCTGGCTGGAGCTGCGCAGGTGACTCCTGAAACAACAGCAGGAGGAGAAAGTGTCAGAGCACAGAAATCCCTGAAAAGGCAGGAAAATCCAAGGTTTTAACGCAGTGCCAAGAAAGAAATGAGAAGTGCAAAACTTGCAAAATAAATCATGGAATCCCGAATGGTTTGGGTGGGAAGGGACCTTAAATCCCATCCCAATCCCACCCCTGCCATGGCAGGGACACCTCCCACTGTCCCAGGCTGCTCCCAGCCCCAATGTCCAGCCTGGCCTTGGGCACTGCCAGGGATCCAGGGGCAGCCCCAGCTGCTCTGGCAATTCCAGCCCAGCCCCTGCCCACCCTCCCAGCCAGCAATTCCCAATTCCCGATCTCCCATCCAGCCCTGCCCTCTGGCACTGGGAAGTCGTTCCCTGTGTGCTGGCACTGTTTGCTTCATGTCCCTTCAGTTATTCTGCATTAACCAGACCGGAGCTTTCTGCTGCGTTTCTGAGAGAAGTTGGGTTGGGTTTTTAGAGCTCCCAGTTGTGTGGAACCCCCTCCCTCGTGTATCTGTCACTTTAGGACAGGGATTACCCCACGGGGAAGCTCAGGATGAGAACCTGGGATATGGAATGTGCCCCTGCCAGCGGCAGGGGGTTGGATGGGATTTAAGGTCCCTTCCAGGAGTGTCCTGGGATTCCAAAGCAGGGAGCAGTTCCCAACAGTGTTTTGCAGCTCAGCATTTCCCGTTTTCTGCAGCTCCAGCACTTTCCTGGCTGGGAGAGGCTCCCTGGGAGCCGTTCCCACAGACAGGCCTTGGCTCTCAATTTTCTCTCTCCCAACTCCAAAAAATCTCATTCTGGTGCAGCAGATTCTGCAAACCCTGTGATTTTCCTTGTCAAAACAATTTGTACAAGTGTGGGATTTTGACATTAGGACTTTCAGGCTAAATTTTGATTGGGTAAATTTAAAAATACTGTCATTTATCAACCCGTTCTTCTCAGTTGTGAAGGCAGTGAGAAATAATGATGGATACAGGGTTGGGAACTTCTCCTTCAATCTTCTCTGGCCTGTCATTAAAAAAATATTGCAGCTCAGTCCATGGCCTGTACATTTGTCTTCCATGAAATTCTGCAAGGTCAGAGGATTGTCAACAGAACATCAATATCCACAATATATTATCCTGTGTCTTGAGAACAAGTTCAGAAATAACAAGTTTGCTGCCAGCCTGGTAATACCAACTTACATCAGTCATTTATCAGCAGCTGGAATTGATAAGGAAGAAAATCTCTTTGCCAGGGCTGTTGTTTTCTTGTTTTTTTTCAGGTTGGTTTGTTGTGTTTCAGGGCTGTCAGTAATTCCTGCCTCAGTACAGCTGCTGCCAGTAGGAGGCTTGGAAACGCTAAGTTTTAATTTATAAATATTGCCAGTTTTGCTTTAGGGTGCACCAGGGAGTGCTTTATGGGGTCATTAATTCTTGTCTCCAGTGTGATGGGTTGGTGTCTTCATTCCCTGGGGGCATTTTACTCACAGTCCCGTGGAACACGCCTTGGAGGGCCTGATGCCAATTAAAACGTGGCCCTTTGTGCCCAAATTAATCTGGGTAATTCTCCTTCCAAAGCAATTGGCTGAAGAGCCCCACACGGAGAGCAGAGTTTGTGCACAGGCTGCAAACCCCTCCTGAGGGGCTCTGGGGACTGAGGTCTGGGCTTGGCGGATTTCGGAAAATCATGGAATGGTTTGGGTTGGAGGGACCTCAAAGCCCACCCAGCCCCAGCCCTGCCATGGCAGGGACACCTCCCACTGTCCCAGGCTGCTCCCAGCCCCAATGTCCAGCCTGGCCTTGGGCACCGCCAGGGATCCAGGGGCAGCAGCAGGGAAAGAATTTCTTCCCAATCTCTGCTCTAAACCTCTCCACTTTTTAAACTCAGGATTTGCCCCTTGGTTCCAGCAATGTTCATCACCAAAGCAAACAAATAATCCCTTTTCCTCTCCCACCACTCCCAACCGGCGGTTTTGGTTTGTGTTAGGTTAGGGTGGATGTTGTCCTCTCGTGGTAATGCCAGGGACAAGCGGGGCAGGCAAGGCCACCAAAGCATCCCTTGGGATAAAACTGGGGATTCTGACTCTGCAAGCGTGAGTGGAAATGCTGTGGATGGTCGGTGTACATCGGTGATTTTGGGAAGGGAGTCCCCCAAGTGATTTAAAATACAGTTTCAACCCCTACATTTCAGTTTTAAAACAATCTGTGGTTGCAATAATTCCAGCGTGATTGATCAGACTCAGTCTAGCGGGATCAGCTGGTCCTTATTAAGCCCTGCCTAATCTAAGGTGACCCTGCTCAGCTGTGGGAGGGCTGTGGCCCTTTGAAGGAGGCACTGGCAGAGGGCTCTGGTTTCTCCAGGGCAGGCTTGTGGTGGGTGGTGCTGGTGGCTCCTGCTGGGAGGTGAGTGACGGGGGGGGTGTAGCAGCCAAGTTTGAGCTCTTATTTCTGGTTTTCTGGTCTTGTGATGCTGGAATGTGGGAGAAGCATAACTGGTTTTGTCTGGTTTAACGTGAGTTTTCAAAGAAGCTGCTGAAAAGGGGTTAAAGCCTCCAGGAGTTTGGGTTGTGACAGTGTGGCCCCTGTGGGTTCTGTGCTGAAGGGAATTTAGAATTGGCTGCTGCGGTTTTTTAGTGGTTGTGTCTTCTCCATGCTCAAGGCAGCAAAGCACAGGTGAGGGGTCCCCAGATCTCCTGAGATGCTCTGGGTTATCCTCCCTGTCTGGAAACAAAGTGTTCATGGAGGGGCTGAGCTGCTCCTGCAGCCCCTGCCCAGTGCCCAAACTGGTCCTTGGGCCGGACTGGACTGGAGGGAGGGGAAAAGCCCCTTAGGGTCCTCTGTGAGCTCATAACCCACAGCAATTCCACCTGAGAGAGTTTAATCCTCCTTTTGTGCTCCCAGCAGTGAATTCCTGGTGCTCTGCTGTGTGGGAAGGGGGAATGCTGAAGATGGGCAGGGATGCTCCAGGGATGCTCAGGGCTTTGTTGTGGAGCTGGCCTCAGATTCACATGAATTTGTACTTAAATTGCTCAGAAGAGACCTGAATTGCACAGTGCCTGGGTGTGGTGTGTGCTCAGCTGAGCTCCTGCAGTGGCAATGAGCTTGGGAAAATTGTCCTTCCAGCCTGTGAATGAGCTCAGAGGAAGTACAGGGGTCTGGGATCTCTGGGCCTCACAGATTAATTTAAACCTGCACTTCATGAGGATATTTTTGTAATTGTTCTTTCGTTGTACTTTTTTTTTAACCTGATGCCTTCAGTTCCCTGTGTTATTCCTGCTTTTGGCTTGTTTGTCTCTTCCCAGGCAATCCATGGCAAGTCAGCAGGCAGTGCAAAAAAAACCTTTAAAAATTTACACCTCCTGTTCCCGATGATACAAGGCTGTTTTGTCTTTCAGTGCAGCACTAACGGGTTTTCTCAGTATTTTTAAGAGGAACGAAATAAAAGCAGCAGTTTAAGCTGTCTTTAAGGTGTGTGGATGAACAGGGGTGAGTGCTGTAGGTGAGAGTCACTGAGGTGTAAAACACAAAAACACCCTGGGAAGGGGTGAGAATGATGGGAGTGCTGCAGGTGCGGTGCCAGGGTGATGGAAGGTGCAGGGTTGGTGTCCCGGGGAGGGGGCTGAGATGTGCAGCAAGCCCCAGGGGCTTTAGTGGGAGGCTGGGCATGGACCTGGAAGGGAAGGGCCTCTGGTTCCAGCAGTGTTTGTGGTACTGGGAAGCAGCAGCCTCAGCCCTTTCTCCCAGGACTGGCTCTCCAGCCCTTCAGTGGCTCATTGGGCAGCCTTTTGGAGGGTCTGTGAGGAAATGAATAACAAATGGCTCTGTCCCTGGCCGTGTCCCTGCCCTGCTCCCACACGGGAGGCTGAGAGGCTCCCTGCTCTGTGTCAGTTTTTGGAGGGATGTTTCTCCAGGCTGGAGGGCCAGACTGGCTGTGCAGCAGCTCTGCCAGGGGCTGGTGGCCCTCAGGTGGTCCCTGTCACCCTGTCCCACTCCTGGGCTGCAGAGTTTGGATCCCAGCTGGGAGCAGCCCTTTGTCCTGGGAAGGATGGGATCAGAGGCTCAGGCTGAGCAGCGCTCGGGCGTTCCCATCCCTGCTCCTCCTGCATCCCTGAGCTCTGGGGAGCAGCAGCCCCTCAGGCAGCCCCAGCCCTGCCTGCTGGCCTGTCCCAGCACTCTGGGAGCTCCCAGGCTGAGGGAAGCAGCAGTGGACAGCTCTGGCTCACCTGGTTCCACAGCCTGCCGTTCCTTTCCCCCTCCCTTTCCCAAACCACGAGGGGCTGGGAGCAGCAGTTAACTTTTCATTTCTGGTTCCATCCCTAATCCTCCCGTTTTGACAGAGCTGCATCTCCCTGCGCTGTGCAGCCTGACACTTCTGCAGTCCATTTTCTCCCTGTCTGCTCTGATCTCCTGTTACCTGACCCTAATGAGGAGAGACTGCTCTGGCTGCATGCAAGGGGGGCAGTTCTGGGCCTGCGGTGCTCTGACCAGGAATGAATTTCCCTGTTCCTGTCAACAGCTTTTTATCTGCTCTTATCTAAAACTGTCTCGATCAGTGTGTTCCTGCAAGGACCATAAAGCACCATTAGATCCATGATCTGACAGCTCTGGCCGGTCACCGAGAGATCTGCTGGTGCTGGGAAAGGAAATATCCAAGTCCTGGAATCATGGAGTGGTTTGGGTTGGAAGGGACCTTAAAGATCATCCAGCACCACCCCTGCCATGGCAGGGACACCTTCCCCTATCCCAGAGTGCTCCAAGCCCCAGTGTCCAGCCTGGCCTTGGACACTGCCAGGGATACTTTAGGGAATTAAATGTTTCCTTTTGGGCATCTTCCAGTATCCAAATTCTCCGGGTTTCACTTGGAGAATACCAGGGAAGGTGTGAGTGTGACAGGGGCTGGTGCCAGGACCCCCCAGCAAAGCTCCCTGCAGACACTGCTGGGTGCCTGGGCTGGGGCTGTGGGGTTGTTCCTTCCCAATAGCTGGGGCTGTGTTTGGGATCTGCACCCCCAGGGATGTGTCAGGCCCTGCTCTGCTCCTCACCCACCCCACAGCGAGGGGCTGGGGGGACACAGCTGGGACAGCTGATCCCGACTTTCCCAAGGGATGTCCCAGCCCCCAGGACATTGTGCCCAGCACGTGGAGCTGGGGGACAGGGACGGGGCACATTTGGGGTTTGCATTCCCAAGTCCCTGTCACATGTGCCGGAGCCTGGGGACAGCTGAGCACCTGCCTGCCATGGGAAGCAGGGAATGAATTCCTTCTTTGCTCGTGTGTGGCTTTTGCCTCACCTGTTAACCTGACTTTATCTCAACCCAGCACTCTTGTCACTTCTTCCCTCCCACTTCTCTCCCCATGTTGGGAGGGCTGGGCTGAATCCACCCCAGCACTGCTCTTCTGAGCCCTGAGCAGTTGTGCAGGTGTGCAAACGTGTGTGGAAACAGCCCTGGAGTGCCCTGGGAAGCTCACACAGAACCAGAGCTGATCTCATCTCCATATTAAAATAATAGCTGTGATGCGCAGGAGAGGTGGCTCAGCGGGAGCTTGGCTTTTAAGAACAAATTAATAGATGGCAGGAGTAAAACAAGCTGTAAGAGCCTGTTTTCTGTGGCAATTAGGGTACACTGGGTGAAAAGTACAACTGAAAATTGCTTCTCTTAGCAAGTGTCTGACTGGTGGAAGAGCAGAGTTTTCTGTAGCCTGGGGAGTAGCGGAGCCTGTCCTGGGCTGCTGAGCTGTGTGAAATATCAGATGTTTCAGGACATCTCGTACCTGGCAACGCCGAATTCCATCGGCCCTGGTTCACCACAGACTGCTCTGTCTTGGGAGGGACCTTAAAGCCCCCCCAGTTCCATGCCTTGGGCAGGGACATTTTCCCCTGGACCAGGCTGCTCCGAGGCCTGTCTAGCCTGGCCTGGCACCAGTCAGGTTTTCCTCGAGGCATCCCAGCAGGAGCCTTCCCATTCCTGCCCTGGGAACTGTTCCCCTTTAGAGAGATGCTTCTGGCACCTCCTGCTTTTTTGATTCTGGGTTATCCAGGTGTGACTTAGTGAAACCAGCACTTCCAAATCCCCGTGGAGGTGGGCACAGGGCAGGCATTGGGTATCGTCGTTGGGCTGGAGATAATGACCCCTCCCTGGGTGGTGCCACAGCTTCCTGCACCTCCTTGCTCTGAGTGGGAAACAGCAAAATTACCCAGTGCCCGCTGCTGATTGCACGTGATGGAGGAGGTGCTGGCTTTACTGCAGGGCTCCTGTGGAAACAGTGCTCATGGCATGAGAAATTGGATGCTGAGCTGCTGCTGGTTCAGCACTGCTCAGCCTGGGCAGGCTCCGGGCCCTGCCAGGGGGACACAGCTTTGTCGGAGCTGGCGTAAGAGCAGCAGGAATTTCCTCGTCTCTCAGTAGGTTCTCAAGCCACAGAAATTTTCTGAGGGAAATACATGCACGCTCCGTGCATGAGCTTGCTCAGCCTCTGGAGGAGGAGACCTCCATAAGCCGCCTCACACCAGCCTCCCCGAGGTGCCAATTCCTCTGCTCTGCTGGCAGCACCACCTGACACAGCCCCCCTCGGGCACCAGCGACTCCCTGGAAGGGCTGGGCTGTTTATCCAGGCATTGGAGCAGCTCTGGGGCAGGAGGGTGAAGTGCAAGCCCAGCAGTGTGCTGGGGACTGAGTAAATGCTGCTGGGAGTGAGTGGCTGTACTGGCACAGTGTGAGGAACTCAGGCAGTGCCCGTGTGGGGTGTGATGGGCTGGGGGCTGAGCCTTGCAGAGGACAGGAAACGCTGGATTTTCAGCTTTGGCTGGAGGTGCTGGGCTGCCTGCCCTGAGCCAGGTCATGGGACATCTCTGCCATGGCCCATGGAAAGGTGCTGAGTGAGGGGCTCAGGCTCTGTCAGGTTGCTGCTGGAGGCAGTGGGGTTTAGGTCCAGGTGAGATGGGAGCAGTCCAGGGGCTGGAGCTGCCAGTGGTGCTGGAACAGATCAGGAGTTCTGGTGAGCACCAGGCAGCAGTAGGAAAGGCCCTGGTGCTGCTCACAGGAGCTCAGGTGACTCGGAGAGTCTGGAGCAGGGAAATCAGTGCTGCCCAGGCTGTAATTAAAGGTGCTTAAAGCCCATTAGCAGAGCTTGTAAAAATGCTTTTTAATCCAGTTTAATAAATGGGACTCCTGGTTTAATTGCTTTATAAAAATTATGTGTGGGCTGCTTCCCATAGGTGAGGTTGATGTTGCTGTGATATGAGCCAGGGCCATCCAGACTCTGTGTGTGGCACGTCAGGAGCTCTGCTGGCCGTGACACAGAGCCAGGCTCACGCTGCCACCAAGCCTGGCTCTGTCACCAGGTGCAAATGCTGCCCCAGGACTTGCTGCAAGAGTCAAGCACTGTCTGTTAGTGGTGATCTCCTCTCCTGGAAACACCTTTCAGGCTGCAGAGCTGTACTGAACTGGGGAAGCTCCAAATGCTGCTAAATGTGGGGCTGAGGGCTTCTCCCAGCTCTGCCAGGACAGCCTGGGTGAGGAGGAGTTCCTGGTGTCCCTGCCCATGGAGGGGATGGGAATGAGCAGAGCTTTAGGGTCCCTTCCATCCCAAACCTCTCTGTACTCTGGGTTTCCCTTCCCGGTGTGCGGCTCACAGCTCTGTACCGAGGCTGCAGAGGGGCCTGGGAGAGCAGAGGTGTTTGTACATGGCTGGCTCAGTGCCCGGGGCTCTCCCAGCTGCCCTGTGATGCCACAGAACAACCCAACCCTCTCGTTTTCCTTATTGGATTTCCCAGACCCGCTGGTTCCTCACTCCTGACACTCGGAGCCGGAGTGCACAGAGAGCAGGGCGGTTCAGGGCTCAGTGCTGCTGACACCCCCAGAAATAAACATCCTCAGCACCCAGCCTTGCTGCTCCACAGGAACAGCTGGGGGCTTCCAAAGAAATCCCAAACCAGCCAGAAAGGAATGTTGTTGGAATTTCCTTCTCTGTGAACCCATATTGCAAGGGTGTGGAGTGATGGGACAAGGGGATATGGCCTTAAATGGAGGGCAGGGCTGGATGGGATATGGGAAGGAATTCCTGGCTGGGAGGGTGGGGAGGCCCTGGCACAGGGTGCCCAGAGCAGCTGGGGCTGCCCCTGGATCCCTGGCAGTGCCCAAGGCCAGGCTGGACATTGGGGCTGGGAGCAGCCTGGCACAGTGGGAGGTGTCCCTACCCTGGCAGGGGTGGGATTTAAGGCCCCTTCCCACCCAAACCATTCTGGGATTCCCTGACTCTAATCCCAGATGTAGGGGGTGGGTTTTGTGTAGCCCAGGTGGCCCAGCACAGTAACAGGGATTGTCCCAGCCCAGGGTGGGGACTCCGTGTCAGACTCACCCTGGGGTGTCCTTCCCCATTTTCAGGAGAGCTCCTCCTGCAACGAGGCAGCAAAGAGTGAAATCCCCGAACCTGTCTGTGGTGTGCAGCTGCTGTTGAGGACTGGGGCTGTTTTGAGGGGGGTTTGCAACAAGGAAATGTCTCACAGGGAGCTGCAGGAGATTGGAGCTGAGCCTGCAGGGGCTCACTGGAAAGACCAGGTAAGCTCAGGAACTTGGCATGGCCATGGAAATGCGAGCAGGAGCTGCTGGGATGCTGTTTGCACCTGCGCTCTGCTGGGCAGTCCCAGAGTTGGTGTGATGCTTCCCCCGGGTTTTGTGGGGATTTTTAATACTTCCAGCTCCCCAGTGCTTGGGAAGGGAGGGGAGGCCTCTCCCAGCCCCTCACTGCTGGGTGCTCTGGGGCTTGATGGTCTCACTCAGAACTTTGTAATCCTTGTTCTAACTCACCCTGCGTTGGGTCAAGCTGCAGCATGGGAGTCTCTAGCTTTAAGCAGAGAAAAAAGCAAAGGAGGAACGTGAAGATGATGAGGATAAAACGATCAAGTACCTGTTAATAACAATTATCACTTCTGCTCTCTTTCACTTCCCTGCCAAGGTGTGGCTGTGGCATTATTGTTCCTGTCCCTGGGTAATTTTCCCTTGCCAGGTTTCCTTTTCAGCAGCAGAGTGCAGAACCCCTCCAGCCTGTGCAGCCTGCACTCCTTACCCTCCAGCCCGGGCCTCGTGGCAGCTCCCGCTGGCTTTGCTGAGCATCTCGGTGCTGCCACTGGAAAATCCCCTTTTCCTGGCTCTGCCTCAGCACTGTGGGTCCATTCTGGATGGAAACTTGCCCACGTTTAGCTCCTCTGGAGTCGTTGTTTTCCCTCTCCCGTGGACATTAAGACAGAGTCATTCTATCATTCTTAAACTTGATCTCTTTTAATCCTTCTGCTTCTTGGGCTTATCTGCCTCGTTGTGTTTCACCTGTGCTGTGGTGAGAGGGGCAGAGCAGTGAATCTTAGGGGCAGCTGTGGTTCTGTAGGCAGAGCAATTTAAGTTTAAAAAAACCCAAACACAAAAACATCCCCAGCCCACAGCTCTGGGGGCTGTGGTTCGTGCTCGCAGCAAAGCTCAGTCTGCACCTTCCGGCATTTCCACATTCATGGCTAGAATCAAATGCACCTGGATTTTACAGGTTTCTGCCGTTTATTGTTCCCACAGCCTCACCCAGGCACAATAATGTGCGAAGCATCTCTTCCTCTGCCCAGAACTGGCCCTAATGGTTAACAGTGAGAGAAGAAAATCCGGTCTAGTGGGAATGACAAGAGATTTAAGGTCCTTTCCAACCCAAACCATTCCATGATTCTAAGAACCTCTTACTAAGGCCAATGCAACACCTCTGGTGGTCTGTGTGGAGAGGTGAAAAATACCAAACAAAACCCCCTCAGTAGAAATGAGAGGGAAGAAATCAGATTTTTTTTCACGGCTATTAAAGCTGATTTTCTTTTCTGTGTGAGTCCCAAGCTCTTTTGGCCACTCTGAGCTGTGGTTCCCTGTGCTGGGCCACGCCCAGGAGCCTTTCCTGCTCCCCAGGAGCCTGCTGGACACAGGATTTGTTTGTGGGTATAATCATGGAATTATTTATGCTGGAAAAAATCTGTAAGATTGAGTCCAACCATCCCCCAGCACTGCCAAGGCCAGCACTGACCTCTGTCCCCGAGTGCCACATCCACATGGCTTTTAAATCCCTCCAGGGACGGGGACTCCAAACCTCTCCGGGCAGCCTGGACAACCCTTTCCATGAAGGAATTTTCCCAATATCCAATGTAAACTTCCCCTGGCACACCTTGAGGCTGTTTCCTCTTGTTGGGTCACTTGTTACCTGGAGAGGAGAGCCCAGGTGTGATTCATCCTGCAGAGACTGGAAATGAAAAGCCAGAAATCCCCCAGGGACACCCCTGGGTTGGGATCCCGGCTGGGGGAGCAGAGTCCCCTCAAACCCTTTCCACCTCCTCTTCCCTCTCCCTGGAGCGCCTTTCCTGGCTGGAGGCACTGTCGGTGCTGGGGTTCAGCTCCCCAGCTTTGGAGCTGGGAGAACAGAGGATGGTTCCCTGTTCCAGCTGCTCCTCAGCCCGGGCTGGTTCTGTCTGTGCCAGTCCTGGGCTGAGGTTCAGCTCCCCAGCTTTGGAGCTGGGAGAACAGAGGATGGTTCCCTGTTCCAGCTGCTCCTCAGCTCAGGCTGGTTCTGTCTGTGCCAGCCCCAGGCTGAGCTGCTCTGGGCTGTTCATTCCCATATTTATGGCAGCAAAGAGCCCACAGACCCAGCAGCCTCCGCTGCCCTTCCCGTTCTCCCCTCTGCTGGCTCCTGAGGCTGAAACTGGGGAGATGAGCCCGGGGTGCTCCATGCTGGGCTCGGTGTCTGTGCTGATCTGTTCTCCGCAGCCTCCCTGAGAGCCTGGCCAGGGAATTGCTGTGCACTGGCAGATAACCCAGCCTGATGAATGCTGCTATTTAGAAGGGCAAATATTCAAGCTAAATCGGTTTCGGGAACAAAACCTGTCAGGCGTGCTTGGGTAATGCGGTTTGGGTTTTATTTAGGAGGTGCTCACCCTGTCCTGCCCTCTGGCAGCGGCTGCTCCCACTCCTCTGCAGGTACAGCAGCACCATTTGTCAGGAGAAAACCGGGCCCTGTGCTCGTGCTGCTGGCTGAGGACTGACACGAAAACTGGTACAGCTGCCCTCAGGGATGCAGCTCCCTCTGTGCCACGGCCAGCACCAGCCGTGGGGCGGCAGCTTCAGGAGAGCTCCATTAAAATAACAATGAAAGCAACGACTGAAGGATTCCCCCATCCCTGGCAGTGTTCCAGGACAGGCTGGATGGGGCTGGGAGCAGCCTGGGATACGGGAGGGTGTCCTTGCCCACGGCAGGGGGTGGAGTGAGGTGGGTTTTAAGGTCCCTTTCATCCCAAACCATTCTGGGATTCAGTTAATAGCAATGCTAAAAATACACACTAAATATTTCATGTCATTAATTGAGGGACTATTGGGGTGCTCAGCCTCTGTCAGTCTGCAGTTCTAGGGACGTTCTCCATGGCCAGGGATGGGAAGAGGAGGAATTCAGTTTGACACGTGGAATTCAGCCATGAGCCCTCCAGGAGCTCGGTGTGGGTACAGGTACCTGCAGTGGGTGAAGCTCAGCTGCATCTCCTCCATCATCCTCGGCTTTTCATGGCAGACTCCTGTTTGCAGCCACCACCTCGATGCCTTTGTGCTGCATCAGGTCTGCAAGGCACCTTTCCACCCCAAGCATTCTGTGATTCCCACTGGACTTGATGATCTCAAAGGTCTTTCCCAACCCAGTGGATTCTGTGATTCTGGAGTGTGTCCCAAGGCTGGGAGAGGAGACAAGTCCTGGGCCCCCTCCATCTCTCCCTGTCCCCTGAGGAGCCCCTGGGCTGTGGGAGCTGAGCCTGAGCAGGCTGGAGCAGAGCCTGGGGGGGCTCTGGCTCAGTCCCTGTGCTGGGGACCCTGGAATGTGCTGGGCAGGAGGATCCGTGGCTGCTCCTGGCTTTGGGGGAGGGAGTCAAACTGTTGTTTCATGAATAAATAAATGTTACTTTATGCTTGCTGGCACATCTGAAATAGCACCTCAGTATCTTGGAGAATTTAGGGTTTAAATCTGAGTAGAGCATCAGCTCCAGAGGAATGGCTTCAGTGGATCTCTGTGCGAAGCAGGGGGAAGGAGAATTGCCGGGTGCTGAAGTGACTCGGGAGCAGAGCTGGCTCTGATGGAATTTGCTGTGTCCCTCTGGAGCAGGATCTCAGCAGCCCCCCCTGAAACTCCTGCCGCTGCACTGAGCATCTCAGAGCAGGAGTAAAATTAAAATTTGAGGTTTGGCAGCGAATTTCTGAGCTTTGGAATATTTTGTCCTTTGAAATCCGCCACAGAAACCCCCAAACCCTTCAATGCACATTTGATGTGGTATCTCTCGCTTAGAAAGAGCCACTTAGAGATATTTATCCAGTGGCTTGTTAAAGCAGCTATAAATAATCCATCAGTGCTGCAGAGCTGTCTGCTCTGTTCCTTTATTTACTGGAGGTGTGCTTTGTGTCGGAGCAGGGAGTTCTCCTTAACTCCATAATTCCCAAAGTACTCCTGTGTGGACTGTAATATCTGACAGATAATGTAGGCTGGAACACAGATCAAGATATAAATTAGCAAAAGTGTGTCCTGAGGCTTCTCTGGTAGTACACGCAATGCTTTTCCCCTTAATTATCTTGTCATGATAATTTCCTTTAATTATCTTGCCGTAATAAATTCAGTAGGTGAATTAATCTGGAATAGTCACGGAGCAGCACGTGATTCAGACATTTGGATTTGCTGTCAAGGTTTTTGCTGACAAACCAGAATCCCTCTGCTCCCTCAAAGAGCTGTTTGATGTTAATAGTGCCCTATTTTCCTCCCATCCCATATTTCTCCACGACAAAGCTGAAGGCAGAGCAGAGGGAACTGTGCAGTGAGTGGCAGAGCTGTGATTTGGGCAGTGGGAAATCAAACCTGGTGGTTTAAATGGACCAGGGAAGTTCTGCAAACCTTTGTTAAGAGAGTTTTCTATTTGATTTAGAGGTGGTGGGAGTTTTGGAGGCTTTTTTTGTGGGTTAAAAACCCACAACAAAATACTTTTCTTCCATGTAGGGATTTAAGACCCACAGGGAGCAGCTCCAGCTGAACAGACCGAGGGCTCCCACAGCCCCTGTGGTGGTGGGGTCCCAGCAGGAGCTTTAGGGTGGGCTTTCCTTCCCAGTGGGGTTTGGAGGGAGAGACTGGAATGGGGCATGGAAATGCCTCTTCCAGTAGTGGCAGGGCCAGGAGGGACGGGGTGAACAGACAGAGCTGGGCATAACCCTCCTTTCCTCAGCTGAGGCAGTGCCAAAGCACCGGGCAGTGCTCCTGTCTACGGGAAAGAGGGGAAAAGGCCAAAGGCCCGTGTCCCCAAGATAGAGGGATAAGGCCCACATCCCTGGGGTAGAAGGGAGAAGGATCTGTGTCCCCAGGAGAAAGGGATAAGGCCCATGTCCCCGGGGTAGAGGGGAGAAGGATCTGTGTCCCCAGGATAGAGGGATAAGGCCCACGTCCCTGGGGTAGAGGGGAGAAGGATCCGTGTCCCCAGGATAGAGGGATAAGGCCCACGTCCCTGGGGTAGAGGGGAGAAGGATCTGTGTCCCCAGGATAGAGGGATAAGGCCCACGTCCCTGGGGTAGAGGGGAGAAGGATCTGTGTCCCCAGGAGAAAGGGATAAGGCCCATGTCCCCGGGGTAGAGGGGAGAAGGATCCGTGTCCCTGGGATAACTGGGTAAGTCCTGTGTCCCCGGTTCTCGTTAGCTGGGATCTCAGCAGCCTCGTTAGCGGAGCTGCAGAGCAGAGCTGGGCCATCCCATCCATCAGGGCTGCCCTTGGCAGCCACGAGGAGCCCGGGAAGCTTTTCAATGCAGGCAGCTGCAGCAGGGCTGGGATCAATAACTGCACTCATTTCCCCACACGGGCGGATGGAGGCAGCCCAGGCTTGTGCCCGGCCCGGGGAGTTCTGTCGGTCAGTCCCTGCTGCCCGGGGCGTTGGAGGCACTGTGAGCACACACGAGGAGCTCTCAGCTCCTTTTCCCTGCAGCTCCTGCCACATCCTGCTCTGGAAGTTCTCCAAGCTGCAAGGCTGCCTCGCTGATCCCTTCTCTAAAGCTTGGAGAGGATCCATTTGGAAGTTTGGAAAAGGAGAGCAGCCTCTCTCAACAGGTGCGACTGATGGCAATACAGACCTGGAGTCCCAGTAAGAGAGAAGAAACCAATGGAATGGAGAGCGCCAAGGAAAATTTGGATTGCTTGGCTTTGAGGTGTGGGGGAATATAAAGTAAGGATTAGGAGCAGGACAGGGATGCCACAGACTTGACTGTTTCTCATTTGAGATTGCATTTCTCCGTTTTCTAGGATTACACCACCTGCTCAACATCTGCTAATTTAAAGACTAGGCTTAGAAAGAGAGCTGCAGTTCTGTGCATCAGTGATGGGCTGTACATGGAATGTCACCGTGGGTGACACCAAAGTGGCAGAACCAGAGCAGGCAGCTGGCACTGACACAAGGAGACTGGGACCAGAGAGAATGGAACTTCCCCGTCCAGGCAGCGTTGGAGATGCTGCACGCTCAGGGGAGCCGTAACTGTGCTCCCGGGGTTCTTTCTGTTTCACAAACTCCATCCTGATTTAGAGGATCTTCCGTTGTTCCTGGCTTCTCATTCACATTTCAGATCCTCTGGTTTCTGTGGTGGATCCAGTGGGAGCTCAGTGCCACCGGTGCCATTTGCTCCAGGTGTTGATGGGATTCCAGCAAAGGTGACAGGGAGTGTTTTCAGCACAGAATTCCGTGTGGAGAATTCTCACTTCTCAGATTTTGTTGCAACTCCTGCAGGTTGTAAAGGAGCACCAAAGGCAAACACTGTGTTTTCCTAGACTGGGAAATACTTGTGGCTCTCTCCTGTTTGGTTCTTGTACCATCTTCAGACAGTGCCCCATCCCTGGCAGTGCCCAAGGCCAGGCTGGACATTGGGGCTTGGAGCAGCCTGGGACAGTGGGAGGTGTCCCTGCCAGGGCAGGGCTGGCACTGGGTGGGGTTTGAGGTCCCTTCCTGCCCAAACCTTTGTGTGATTCTAATTTCCTCTGTGTCTGACCTCACAACATCCTTGTGCTCCTGAGCTACCTGCCCTCCATCCAAAGGCCAGGATCTCTTTTTCCCTGACACCAGGATTCTTACCAATGGATGAAGAACAGGGGTGAACCCAGAATGGGTGAGCAACAGCGATGCCAGCTCTGGGACTTCCCAGTTCTCCTGGGGAGACTTGGACCAGGAATGGCAGTGATCACAGCAGGAAATGAGGCCAGCGTTGAAGAGCTCCAGGAGCGCTTGGGCAGCGCTGCCAGGGATGCCCAGGCTGGCATGGTTGGGGTGCCTGTGCAGGGCCAGGGGCTGGGCTGGGGGATCCTGGTGGGTCCCTTCCCACCCAGGATATTCTGGGGTTCCATGAAATGATGATGCTGTTACTAAAGGCACATTCTGTGTTTCACTCTTGTTCTCTAGTGGCTAAAGATCAAAACATCCTGAAGATTTTAATGTTGTAAGGAATAAAAAAATCTGTGCTCAGAATGCAGCGATGGTAATAAAGCTCTTGACACCTGGATGTTGTTCCATCACCTACTGCTGCTAATGGAAATTCTTTAATTCTTTGGATTAGCCTCACTCCCATGGGATTCAGGCATGTAAAACTCCTGTTCTCACCCTCACGTCCTCACTGGACGTGGGAGAACGTTTGTGGTGTGGTTTTCTTCTTATTTCATTTTAAATAAACGAAACCCCTCATTTACAGTGGTTCCTAAGCAACAAAGTACAGGCAGAAAAGCCAAACAAGCAGCAGGTAATTTGTGTTTCCTCCTCGGAGCTTTTGAGCGACGCTAACCTGTGGCTCCGGAGTCTCTGACGGGGGAGGGTGCTCGGAGTGAGGTGCTGTTAATTCCTCTTCGCAATCTGCAGCTCCTCAGCCTTTGATTTGAAACTTTTTGCCTTCCCTGGCCCTTCCTGAGCACTGGAGAGGAGCTGGAGTTCGGGTAATTTAGCCTGGAGCACTGAACAGTAGCTGCAGCAGAAAGTGGGAGTTATTTCCAGGCATGAGGGGAGCAGGGAGAGCTCCTGAGCTGTGCCAGAGCCCTGGGGAGGGACAGTGCCAGGGCTGGCCCCAGCTGGGTCTCCTCACTTCCCAGTTACTCAGGTTCAGCACATGGATTTTACTCTCTCTTTTTTTTTTTTTTTTTTTTTTTCAGGGTTGAATTTCCACATTTTCATTTTCAGGGCTTTAATGGTTCCAGGCAAAGCAGCTTTGCCCAAAAGTGTCACACTCCATGAGATTTTTTCCTCACCCCCCCTTTTTTTTTTAATGTTGTTCTTTCCCCTGCTTTTCCCTCGGCATTCCCTCGGAATTGGGATGGTGCTGGGAAGGATTTTCCGTGTTAAAGCAGTGGTGTCCTGTCAGGGAGAGCTCTTTGTTTCCACCAGCCTGTCAGGCTGCTATGAATCACTTTATACTCTTACTCCATTTGTGTTTCTGCCTGGCAAATACTTCCTGAGCAGTGGAATTGTGGTACTGAACATGTGAATCTGATTTCTTGTTTTGAAGTTTTTGTTGGTTTGTTTTTACCAAGGATGTTTTGTAGCTCATAAAGGGGTGAGGAGAAGCACCAGGTGCTCCCCACAGGTCTCTCTTCCAGCCCCTGCTAATTTGTGACAGATTTGGCTCTAAATTGTTCCTTACCCAGAAGTATCAATAGAGAAATAGCTCTTTTTTTTTTTTTTTTTTTTTTCGGCCTTATGGAGAATTTAATTACTAATTACCCCGGTTCTTCTGTTCTTGGCTGGTTTATGATGTGGGACTTCATTGCCCATTAAAACACCGGCTGTGGGATTTTTTCCTGAGCTTCCTAAGCACAGGGTGCTCCAGCCAGGAGCTGCTCCCACATTTGTTTGGGTTTTACCAACGCAGAGAGAAACACTTGGACAGGCAGGAAATGAAATTCTCCTTTTGTCTTCAGTTTCAGCCCTTCCAGACACAACAGGGCAGGAACAGAACCCCAGACTGGTTTGGGCTGGAAGGAACCTTAGGGATCATCCCGTCCCACCCCTGCCCTGGCAGGGACACCTCCCACTGTCCCAGGCTGCTCCCAGCCCCAATGTCCAGCCTGGCCTTGGGCACTGCCAGGGATCCAGGGGCAGCCCCAGCTGCTCTGGCAATTCCAGCCCAGCCCCTCCCCACCCTCCCAGCCAGCAATTCCCAATTCCCAATCTCCCATCCAGCCCTGCCCTCTGGCACTGGGAAGCCATTCCCTGGCTCCTGTCCCTCCCTCCCTTGTCCCCGGTCCCTCTGCAGCTCTCCTGGAGCCCCTTTAGGCCCTGCAAGGGGCTCGGAGCTCTCCCTGGATCCTTCCCTTCTCCAGGTGAACATTCCCAGCTCTCCCAGCCTGGCTCCAGAGCAGGACCCCTGTAGGATGGGGAATCCTCTGGGATTTTTTGGTGAACCTCAGGAGCTGGAAAGGTTCCCATGAGTTTCACCAGAAACTCCCCCCGAGCTGGGATGTGACTGGAGCCTCAGCCCTGGTTAAAATGCTGCACAGTTTAGCACCCTCTAATGGATGCACAATTAAGCTGGGGACAATAATTAACTCAGTAAAAGGGAGAGAAGGGGAAATCCATGGGCTCTGGGTCGATTCCAGGGATTCCCTCAGGGATGATGTGCGATGAGGGGTCGCTGTGAGGATAATATGGAAATGGGAATTGATGCCGAGCAATTGCCTGTTGGGCAAAGCTTCTCCTTACCCCTGAGACTGCGGAAAACCCCCTTGGATTTGATTCCATGGAGCTGTGGCTGTGAGTGGAGTTAATGACACTGCAGGGCACACCCTGGGAACAGGGTTATTTTGCAGAAGCTCATTTTGGAAGTTAATTTCCAGATTCTGAGTGGGATTGTTTGGAAGCAGAGGAAGGCTCAGGCTGCTGATAACAGGCTTTTGTACAGCCCAGCAAAGAAGCTGACACGGAATTCCGGTTACCCACCAGGATAACAAACCCCCAATCCACGTCTGCAAGCAGCAACTCTCCCGGGTGCAGGAGGAGCCGTGCTGCCCTGGCCACCTCGGGCACTGCCAGTGATTTATTCCTGTAAACTTTGGGTTTGCTGGGATTTACAGCAGGGATTTACAGCTGGAAGCTCCTGTAAAGTAAGGGAAGTTTGTAAACAAAGCTTCTGTTGTAACGTGGGCTGTTAGTTAAAAAAATATAAATATCACAGAATCTGGGGAGTCCTAAAATGGTTTGGGTTGGAAGGGACCTTGAAGATCATCCAGTTCCAACCCATCACCTTTGATTTTGTGTAGTGTCCCCTCAATCTGACAGTTCAAACAGAACTCTTCTGTCTGAAGGTCTCCGTGCCCTGTCCCCACTGTGGATGTGTCCCCATCATTTCACCTTTTGTTCAGCACCCACAGACACCTGGAAATAAAACCAAAGGTGCCCAGAGGTACAAAAGACCAGCAGGGAAAGCAGCTGGGAGCTCAGCCACTGCCCATCCCGAGGGAAAGCTCTCCCAGAGCCTTGGATGTACCTTGGATGTGGCTGGAAAGGCCCTGCAGAGATTCCCATCTCCTCAGTGAACAGCAGGAAATATTCAAGCTTTAACTCGGTATTCCAGTGCCTGAAGGGGACACACAGGAAAGGGGAGAGGGGCTTTTTCCTATGGAGTGATAGGACAAGTGGGAATGGGATCAAGCTGAAAGAAGGCAGGGCTGGATGGGAGATTGGGAATTGGGAATTGCTGGCTGGGAGGGTGGGCAGGGGCTGGGCTGGAATTGCCAGAGCAGCTGGGGCTGCCCCTGGATCCCTGGCAGTGCCCAAGGCCAGGCTGGACATTGGGGCTGGGAGCAGCCTGGGACAGTGGGAGGTGTCCCTGCCAGGGCAGGGGTGGGGTGGGATGGGATGGGATGGGATGGGACGGGATGATCCTTAGGGTCCCTCCCAACCCAACCCTTTCAGGATTCCCTGGCCAGGTCTGAGGGATGATGAGGGGCAGCCAAGGCCAGGCTGGCTCTGCTGCCCAGCCCAGCCCAGCATGCCCAGCCTGGAGCAGCTCCAGCCCTGCAGTGCCTGGACTGGGAATGGCCCCTGGGGCTGGCTGGGTGTGCAGGGCTGGAAGGACGCACGGACAGAGGGACAGACCGGGCTCTGTGGCAGCTGAAATCCCTTGGGACACAGCTCCAGCTGCAGGGGGAGGCCGGGGGGGTGGCTGTGACCTGCAGGGTCCTACCCCGACCCTCCTCAGCTCTGCAGCTCAGGGAGTGCCTCGTTTCCCAGTGGATGCCCTTCCCATGAACTCCTGCTCGTGCCCCTTCCAGTGATCGTTTTCCGTAGCAAAGCTGCTCTCAGTAATGGCTGCACCTTCCCAAACTCTGCTGTTCCCACACCCCTCAACCTCAGTGCCAACACCACCACCACGTCTTTACTGCTGCAAACAATCGGATTTCTGGGAGCAATTCCTCATTTTTATTGAAGACAATCTTAAAAATATTTATTTATTTATTTAAATAAAGTTTTTTGCTGCAGGTCCGATGTATGTATTTTATTCCTAGGAATTCTGGCCACAAGTTAAAAAGTGGTAGAAGGAATATTATTTAATTCTCTTAGAATCATGGAATATGTGGGGTTGGAAAGGACCTTTAAAGGCCATCCAGTCCAACCCCCTTGCCATGGGCAGGGATGGTTTTTATGAGATTCACACTGAATTGTGTTAGTGAAATAAGTTTTCCTTATTTTCCATTCCTGCCATTCTGTTGTCTCCTGCAAATCTGATCAGCACTGATTTTCTGTTTTCCTCCAAGGCCCTGATTAAATCTCTCAGCAGCCTGGAGCTGCCCATCAATTCCTGCAGGGCCCGGATTGCTCCGTGGGCTCCCAGCCGGAGCCCAATCATCGAGACAGCGTTAATTGTTTAAAGACCGGGCTATTGATTGGGTCTTTTTCTACTTTCTTAGTTAAGAAACTGCGTGGTATTGACTGACGTCTTGAGCAGATTTTGTCAGTGCCGTTTCCCCTGTCACCAGAAGGTGCGAGCCCCTTCCATCAGTGAGGTGGGTGCACTCTGTGTGCTTAAGGAGCTCCCCCAGCTCGCGGGAAATGGCAGCTGTTGCTTTATTCAGGATCATTATTTAGCTCTATTTTTACCCTTTCCATTACTTGAATCAATTTTTCTCAGATCAGCAACGAGCTATATTTTCTACACAATCCTCTCCGTCCTTTTTAAAATACTGATGGAGTCACTCTTCTTCCCATCTTTCTGATTTCCCTGCCATTCCATTTTCCCAGTTATTTCCTAACAGCTCCAGAGCCCTTTATTTCCAAGGGTGCTGCTGGGCACCTTCTCAGGAACGGGAGGGGAGATAAGTGGAGCAGCAGTTAATGCTGTGCCTGCCATGAGAACACTTCTCTCCCTTCAAACACTAAGGAGAAATCCAGACTAATCCTATTTTTGGCCTGGCTGATAATTGCACTCTTTCTGGCTGCATATTAATGAATGGCGTTTTCAGCATCCCTAATGAATTTTTATCAACAAGCACAAGGGGCTGTCTCTGCTGGCAGAGGTTTTTTAGGTCTGTCAGAGTTCCTCGGAATTCCTGGATTTATAAATGTTTTTGTATTTTCCTTTGCTGTTTGTGCAGAGTGCAGGGCTGGTTTCTTGGCTGAGAGACTCTTTGGGGCACAAAAGCTCTTTTTAAGCAGCTTCTTAATTATTGTTCCAGGCTTCATCCCTGGCAGTGTCCCAGGCCAGGCTGGACACTGGGGCTTGGAGCAGCCTGGAACAGTGGGAGGTGTCCCTGCCATGGCAGGGGTGGCACTGGGTGGGATTTAAGGTCCTTCCCAACCCAAACCATTTTGGGATTTTGTGTGACTCAATAATTTTTTTGTGCCTGATCAGAACCTCTCAAACGACCCCTCCTAAGCCAAACCAGCTCTTCCCACCCCCAGCTCCCATTTCAGATCTTCCCTTGGCTGCTCTCTGCCCCTGCTCTCAGCAGAATTCCCCTGGGCTGGAGGTTTTCCCCATCCCCACGTGCCAAACCCTGCTTGTGTCCCTGCCCATCACTGCCAGGCCTCTTCCAGTGCCAGGATCCCGACTCTTGGGTGTCTGAACGTATCCAAGGAGAGAGATTTGCTGCTGAATTCCAGCTGGGGAGCCTGGTTGCACTTCTGTGCCTGTCTCCTCCAGCCCCTGCTCTGCCTGTGTGTGGTGTTGGGGGTCTGGCCAGTGCCACATCCCTGAATTCATGGGGAGTTCCCGCACCTTGGCTGACTCCTCTCCTTCGCCCTTCCCTGAGGTTGTTCTGCTGCTCCTCTCCCTCTCGTGACAGCTGCTCTGGTAGATCCCAACACTGTACCTTCAGGCATCAGCCACTTCAGATCCCGGGAATGGCATTCCCACCCTAAACTGAGGTGTGTCAGCGTGACAGCGTCACCCTTAGAGATCCCTGGAGTGTCTGGGTAGGGAGCTCTGGCTGGCACTGCTGGACATCTCACGGGGCTCCAGCAGCAAACGTTTGTGCCCATTCCTGGCTGCATGAGCGACAAACTGGGAAGCTGCTGGGGAACGGGGGGACCCTGGACAGCTCCGCTCATGGGCTCAATCAAAGGATCAGGGGAAGGGGACGAGGCTCGTTTCTGAACTACCTTTTCAAGTGTTTGGGGTTTTTTTGCTGAGTTTCACTTTATCTTCCCGAGCCATCTGCATTTTCTGAAGGAGCAATAACGTTCTTGCTTTGCTGTCACATTTTCCTGACGTCGGTCTCCCGGAGCTCTCCCAGCCGGGGAGCAGGGACAGGGAAGTGACAGTTCTGAGGAAAGGCTGGTGGCTTCCACGCTGGGTTGATGGGGATCCTTAGTGACAGCACAGGCTCCTCCTGAAGCACAGGAGCCCAGGGAGCCGCAGCCGAGCTCCTGGTGCCCAGCGGTGCCGGGTCCAGCTCAAAGCCGGGCTTGTGTCACCCGGGACTTTGTGTCCCCAGTGCTGCTGCCGTGCTCCTGCAGTGTCCTCCAGCCCCAGGTCAGCTGTGTTACCCTGAGTGGTGGCTCCCCAGAGACTCCCCAGAGACTCCCAGCCAATTCTTCATCTGGAATTTCTAGTGGAAGGTGTCCCTGCCCGTGGTGGGGGGCTGGAATGGGATGGTCCCTGAAGTCCCTTCTGACCCAAACCATCCCAGCACTCTGGGATTTCTGTTCCACTCTTCTGATCCATACTGCTCCTACAGAAAGTGAAATACATTGCCCAGAGCAGCTGTGGCTGCCCCTGGATCCCTGGCAGTGCCCAAGGCCAGGCTGGACATTGGGGCTGGGAGCAGCCTGGGACAGTGGGAGGTGTCCCTGCCATGGCAGGGGGGGCACTGGGTGGGCTTTGAGGTCCCTTTGAACCCCTGTGGTTCTCTGTGCTTTTAATCCCCAGCTACCCCTGCCGGGAGGGAGAGAGGAGGTTCGGGAGTCTCTCATTTTCCCCCGTTATTTATCCAATCCCATCCTCAGCCCCTCTCCTCCTCCCACGTTAGCATTCTGCCGCGGAGCTGCTGGAGCAGAGGCACCCGGTATTGATTTCCCTGCTCCTTCGGATTCCTGCTGGGAACGCACAAACAGGAGGGGGGCCGGAGCTCCCGGGGCCAAACGCAGGGATTAGCGGTGCCTGTAGAGCTGTTGTAACTCCTTTGCACGGGAATCCCACACTGCGAGCGTTTAGCGCGCTCTAATCGCCCATCCCGGCTCTCTCCTGCGGGCTTGGAGTGGGAGATGCCAGCGGGAGGTGCCCTCTGCCCCGGGCTGCTGCAGGAATTAGGCAGCACAAGACGTCGATATTCCCTTTCTTCCACTCCAGCACTCCTCAGTGGCATTTGATGAGCAGATGAGCACCACAAACCAATTAAGAACAAGAGAGATCATCTGGCTTTCTGCTGACTGAGATGGGCAATTAAAGTCGTTTCAGATCCAGGCTTGAAGTTCCAGGTTTCCCAGGCCAGGTAGTTTTCACAAATATTCAATTTTATTTTTCCTTCTAGTCATACATCCAATAGTGCCAGGCTGGGAGCTGCCCGTGGCACCTCTGGAGAGACACGGGGCATGGAATTGGGGTGTGGGGGAGAGCCCAGCCCTGGCCATGCCCGGGAAGGGGTGGAAGCAGGACCTGTCTGTGCCCAGCCAGCGCTGCCATCGATTGGGGGTGGGGGGGTAGAACAGGTGACTTCACCTCTCTCTAAAGGTTTTTTCCAAAACTTGGCTTTTCAGTGGCCATTTGCCGTATCCGAGCCAAGATTTCCTGAAAAGATGGAGGAGAGGCTGCAGCAAAGCCCGATAATGGCACTCGTGGTGTAGCTCAGCCACAGGTGAGAAATAACCTTCCAATTCCATGAATTCCAAGTGCTTCTCGACCAGACAACAATCTCTATATATTATACGGGGTTTTGACTGGTTAAATGTTTTCCAAGCACCAACATTTTTAGTTTGTGCCTTAAACTACAGCTTAAAAGTTTGGAATGCAATTCCAAACCCGAGAGCCTGGAAAGAAAGGGTGGGCTCTGCTCTTGGAGATCGTTTCCAAGCTAAACAATTCCGTGACTCTGTGGTGTGAGGTTAAATAGTTGCGAGGTTTGTGATCACCCATGCTCCTGAGAGCCTGGACTTTCTGGCACAGGATCATGGACTGGCACAAAAAATATGCTTTTAAAATTAACCAGAAATTAAGTAAATGAGCCAATGCCGTATTCTTTTTGAAGCTGCCTCTAAAGCCAACTGAATGAAATGTTTGTAATTGAGGATGTGCTGGAGCCTCTCCCCAGGTAATTTTTGAATGTTGTCGTGTACAGGAGAAATCTGTGTTAGTGCTGATGATAATGGACCTGCAGAGCAGTAAATGGATTTCTGTGCTATTTTCCACCTGAAAGGATGACCCTTAGAATTCAACACCCTGAACACCGAGATTGTTATTGGGAAAGAGGGATAAGGAGGTGCTTCTGTTGCACGGCAGAAAATGGGTGATTTAGGGGAAGTTTTGCCGGGGAGAGCTTCAGCCTGGCTGCCTGTGGAGCGGGGTGGGGGGGGATTCAGCCACCTGGGAGGTCCCTTTGGCCGGGCTGTGTTGGGTGTCCTGCCCTGAGGTCGGGGGTGAGCTCTGGTGTTCAGGGGCAGGGAAGCTGTGATGGGAACAGCACCAAGAGCAGCGGCACAGAGGTGTGGAATGGATGGAGGTCGGGGGGGTTCGTGTCTCCTCACCTCTTCTGGTATCTTTGTGTTTTGTATGAACCAACCCTCGGCTCCTTGGGTGCGGAGTGGGTCCAGGGAAGGGTCTGGAGCCCCAGGAGCGGCTGAGGGAGCTGGGAAAGGGGCTCAGGCTGGAGCAAAGGAGGCTCAGGGGGGACCTTGTGGCTCTGCACAACTCCCTGACAGGAGGGGGCAGCCGGGGGGGTCGGGCTCTGCTGGCAGGGAACAAGGACAGGAGGAGAGGGAACAGCCTCAGGCTGGGCCAGGGGAGGCTCAGGGTGGATATTGGGGAAAATTCCTTCTTGGAAAGGGTTGAAAAGCATTGGAATGGACAGCTCAGGGCAGGGGTGGAGTGCCCATCCCTGGAGGGATTTGTCCCCTGTGGATGTGGCACTTGGGGACATGGGGCAGTGCTGGCCTGGGCAGTGCTGGGGAGCAGCTGAATTCTTGAGGGCTTTTCCAGCCTGAGCTATTCTGTGATTCCCTGGTTCCCTCAAGCCCTGCTGACACTCCAGAGCTGCTGCTGCAGCCTCACAGGTCTGTGGTTGTGATCTGTCCTCAGCAGGCCAGAGCCCTTCCTGGCACTCAGAGGCGCCAGCTATGGCTGCTGGGGCTGCAGGAGGTGCCATTGGCCATCCCAGGACGCACATCCCATTCCCTCTGTGTTTGCAGTGACTCCCAGTCCCCAAAGCCAAGGAGCAGCTCCTTCCCCTGCAGAGAGCCCAGCAGCCGCAGGGCTCCGGAGCTGTTCCCAGGGAAGGCAGTGCGGGGCTCCGGAGCTGTTCCCTAGGGAAGGCAGTGCAGGGCTCCGGAGCTGTTCCCAGGGAAGGCAGTGCGGGGCTCCGGAGCTGTTCCCAGGGAAGGCAGTGCGGGGCTCTGGAGCTGTTCCCTAGGGAAGGCAGTGCGGGGCTCCGGAGCTGTTCCCAGGGAAGGCAGTGCGGGGCTCCGGAGCTGTTCCCTAGGGAAGGCAGTGCGGGGCTCTGGAGCTGTTCCCCAGGGAAGGCAGTGCGGGGCTCCGGAGCTGTTCCCAGGGAAGGCAGTGCGGGGCTCTGGAGCTGTTCCCTAGGGAAGGCAGTGCAGGGCTCCGGAGCTGTTCCCTAGGGAAGGCAGTGCGGGGCTCCGGAGCTGTTCCCCAGGGAAGGCAGTGCGGGGCTCCGGAGCTGTTCCCAGGGAAGGCAGTGCGGGGCTCTGGAGCTGTTCCCTAGGGAAGGCAGTGCAGGGCTCCGGAGCTGTTCCCAGGGAAGGCAGTGCGGGGCTCCGGAGCTGTTCCCTAGGGAAGGCAGTGCGGGGCTCCGGAGCTGTTCCCTAGGGAAGGCAGTGCGGGGCTCCGGAGCTGTTCCCAGGGAAGGCAGTGCGGGGCTCCGGAGCTGTTCCCTAGGGAAGGCAGTGCGGGGCTCCGGAGCTGTTCCCAGGGAAGGCAGTGCGGGGTTCCGGAGCTGTTCCCAGGGAAGGCAGTGCGGGGCTCCGGAGCTGTTCCCAGGGAAGGCAGTGCGGGGCTCCGGAGCTGTTCCCTAGGGAAGGCAGTGCAGGGCTCCGGAGCTGTTCCCAGGGAAGGCAGTGCGGGGCTCCGGAGCTGTTCCCCAGGGAAGGCAGTGCGGGGCTCCGGAGCTGTTCCCTAGGGAAGGCAGTGCAGGGCTCCGGAGCTGTTCCCAGGGAAGGCAGTGCGGGGCTCCGGAGCTGTTCCCCAGGGAAGGCAGGCGAAGCTGCGTGTGCTCCAGCAGCACCCAGCCCTCGGGAGATGCAGTCCAACACCACTGCATTTAAAGCAATCTCTTCTCCTGCTCGCTCCCATCATCCGCCTGTTCAGAGCTCCCTCATTAAGGAGCTGCCGGGAAAATGAGGAGAGGCTGTTTTATTCCATGAGTTCCTGGCTGCAGCAGCTCATCATATACATTAAATAAATATTAAATGGCAATAATTACTTAGCTCTGACTCAGTATATCAAACAGAAAATACTCTTCTGCACAGAAGCACCTCGGTGTTCTTTCTCTGCCTAATTGATCCATTTACTAAATCCATTAGGAAGAACTTGAAAGGACACTTGGATTGCAGAAGGAAGGAGAATGCCATGGGGAGGGGGGAAGGTGGGAGATTTCACCTCCAATGAAAATTTAAAGCTCGATCCAGGCAGCCAAACCAGACAGTTATTCATGTCAAAACTCACATAATAAAATAATGGAGTTGCAGAATAGGAACGCCCAAGGACCAGGTTTGCCCTTCTGCTATCGCAGGCTGAAAATCAAAACACCCTGGCAGAGTTAGTTGGTTTAGAGGCTAAAAAATGCAGGTAAGGGAATGTTCTGTGGTGTCAGCTGTCACCGCCCCTGTGGGGTTCTATCTCTGTCCTAACCTGTTCTACCTCTGTTTTCCTCTGGAGCTCCCAGGGAGGAGCAGCAGGGAACCCACTGCTGCAGCTGTTGGATCTTCACCCCGCAGTTCCTCTGTGCCTTCCTGTGCCAGGCTTGGCCAAGGGCAGAGGCAGGGCTGGCACTGACCTGGGCAGGTTCTCCTGCTGCCCTGGGCTCCCGGGGCACGGGGCAGGGCCAGGGCCAGGCTGGCACTGAGCCTGGGGCCAGGATCAGCACACAGTGCTTGGGAAGGGGGGATAAAGCTGAGCTTTGCTGCTGAGATCCCAACCCAGGCTGTTCCAGGGGGGCTTAAACCGCTCCTGGAGCTTCCCACGGTGTGCAGGGTGTAAACTGGGAGGACAGGCAGGAACGGCATCACCTGCTCATGGAGCAAGGAAGGATCCTCTGGGCTGAGCTCACCGTGGGGGCTCCTGTGAGGGAGTGAACTCCTGGGGCTGCATTCTCCATCCAAGCTGCGACCCCTCCTCGGTGCTGCTGCACCTGCCTGCTGCCTGTCGGGGTCAAACTGGGCAAAACCAGGAGGGAGTTTAGGAAAACCAAACAAGAGCAGGAGAGGATTTAAATCCTTGTAACGCCCGCTTTGGAACAATAATGATACACATCAGGATCCACTTGATTGCTGGGAAATGGACTGAAAGGTCAGCTTCTACCCCAAAAACATCATCCTGACAAAAACCTGAGCTTTCCAGGAAGTCACTTGTTTCGGTAACGTGGCTGAAGCTCAGGGAATGCCCGCAGTGTGTGTGACTGCTGCGTCCCTCCTCCTCCTCCTCCCAGAGCCTCCTCGGTCCCCTGGGAGCAGGGGAAGGGCCACCAGTGTGTGTGGGACGGTGGCAGGGGACACAGCTTGTCAACAGTATTATCTGGGATGTCCCTGGGGGAGCAGCGCCCGGCAGGGGATGCTGGAGGTGCTCCAGGTCCCGTCTGGGAATAGGACAAGCCCTGCAGCAGGAGCAGGGCAGTTCTGAGCTCCTGGGCCCTCAGGTGGGGGGACTCTGGCTTTGAAGCCTCGTGGTGGTTGTTTCAGTGGTGTTGGTGGCTGAACACGAGTCCCCCCTGAACATTTTACATCAAGGCCAGGCTGGACAGGGCTTGGAGCCACCTGATCCCCTGGGAGGTGTCCCTGCCCTTGGCAGGGGTGGCATGAGATGAGCTCCAAGGTGCTTCCAGCCCCAGCCAGTCTGGGATTGGTGATTTTATGTGTTAATTGGTGGGTTCAAACGGCAGCAGCTCCATTTACGCTCAGGCTGGAGGGCTGTGGTTGAAACCTGCAGGAACGAGAGATGAGAGGACGTTTGTTTTTGAAGTGGAGAGTGCAGACACAATCATTTGACTCCCTAAAAAACAGAGAGTGAGATTTCAATAAAGATCTTTATTTTAAAGAAGGGTTTGATCCATAGGGAAGGCAGCACTGCATCCGCTGCCTCCGACACCCAGCACAGCAGAAACGCCCAGTCCCTGTGTGACCTGGAGTTACTGCAGCCAGGTTCCCCCCCTCCCCTGCCACACCAGGGATTTGGGAGGCTGAGCCAGGACCCTGCTTCTCAAAGCCCTGCAGAGTGATGATGGCTGTGGAGGGCTCGATGAGCTGGCGGTGATGGATGGAGCCACCCCCTCACCCCTCACCCCTGAGCAGGACCCCAGCAGAGGCTGGTGCTGCTCTGAGCCCGTCAGAGCTGACTGAAACAACCTCATCTTCAATGCAGTAGACTTCAGGCTTCCTTATTATTATTCTTTATTGCATTAATGAAGTTTTAAAGTCTTGCTTGCGAGGTTCCATTCCAAATTATACCGAGAACTCCGCAGTTCTACTTTCCTATTTCAGTTTTTACAACTACTTTTGCTTCCAGAGATAGAAATACTTAAGGAATCATCTTCTGTCCATGAAGATCATCAGATTTTGGGAATTATTAGGTTCAGAGTGTTATAAATAAAGTATGTAGTTCGTGCTATTATGTATAAAACTGGAATGTAATCAGACCATGTAGAGACCAAGTTTCAAAATCCTGTCTGAGAGAAAAATTTCACAACACCAAAAGCAGTTCTCTCACAATAAGTGAGGATTTCACCCAGGTGGGGTTTGCACTATGAAGACTTGATCACCACCTTCTGATATCTACATCTCATCTGATAAGGAATCAGACATTCCGGGAACTAAAAATAACTGTTCCAGGAACCAGAGATAGCCCATCCATCACCCAGGATGAACCACTCATCACCCAGGATGGACAATTCATCAGACCCAGGAAAGGCTTTGTGCAGCCCAACTTCGGGACAAGAAAACTTCATGAATATGAGAAGAATAGAATTAATTCGGACTCTGCCCAAAAACTGTATAAGAAGGAACCAGCACCCATGAACTTGGGAGCTCTGAGGCGACAGAGGTCAGATGTATGCGTGTTCACCCAGCTCCGACCCCGGGCTGGGGCTGCTTTTCTCCATCGTGGCTTTCTGTGTGACCGATCTTTTGGTCCTGGAATAAAATCTATTTCTTTATTAAATTTAATTTGGCTGAATTTCTTTACCACAAGAGTGTTGAATTAAAAGGGCACATCTGGCACCAGGCCTCAGAGCATCCTCTGGACTGGCTCCAGCAGCTCCAGGTCCTGCTGGTGTTGGGCTGCCTGAGGCAGCTCTGCAGGTGGGGTCTCACCTGAGCAGGGCAGGGGGGCAGCGTCCCCCCTTGAACAGACCCCAGGCTTCGATGAGCCTGGCCCCTCGTGAATTAAAGCACACCAGCAGGGTGTTAGAGACAGACAGGAGGAGCGGGCGAGGGGGTGAGCGTAACGCAGGTTCCTCTGCCTGCTGCGGCAGCCCAGAGCAGCAGCGGGCAGCGCCCAGCGCAGGGGCGGCGGTGCAGGAGGCTCCGTCCTGAGCCCGGGAGAGCGGCTCCGCAACGCCTCTGGCTGCTGCTCCCCCCGGTGACCTGCGGGGAGCTGAGTGCCGCCGAGATAATTACTGGGCGCCAATTAGGGCTGGCAGCAATTACGGCAGGAACTTAAAGATCGGGAGGTATTAACCGGCCCTGTTAAATTGCCTCTGGGCCGCCCAAGAGCTCCAGTCTGGGCATTTCGTGGCTCTGTTTAGCTCCTGGTTTACAGCGTGCTGGGATGTGATGGGAGCTGCACGGGGGAAGGGGCTGGGGCTTGCAGTGCTCCCAGTCCCGGGTCCTTTGGGTGAGCTGCGGGGAGGTGGCACCTCATCCTCAGGGTGAGGAGGGGACAAGGGAGGGAGGGAGGGATGGAGCTGCCCCGCTGTCCCCTCTGCCCAGCTCCGCTCCCTCCCTTGGGGCCCTTCTGAGATCTGGGCTAATGCTGCTCCCACCGCCCTGGTTTAATTCCTCTTGAATTAAAAAGAAACTGTGAGGAGCCGTAATTAGCCGGTGTGGAACTCACAAATATTTATTTCTCCTTTTTGCTGCTGACAAAAGCTGGACCTTAGAACGGGCTCTCTCTCCACACTGTTCCAATCCCCGCTCAGAGAACACTGTGGTGTCTGCAGGAGGATCCCTGCCCTCTCCGTGGAAACTGGGGCCACCACAAGTTACACAAACCAGAACAGTCTGGGACTCTGCAGGCAGAAGATTTCTGGGAAGCACAGGGATTTGTAGATTAATTTCCTCATTTAAAATAATTCCCTTCTCCTTTCCCTTGAATGCAGCATTTCAGGCTCCAGAGTGGTTCAGCTGAAAAGTCCATTTTTAAAAATGATTTTTAAAAATCCCAGTCTCGATCCCTGGCAGAACAGCTTTGATACTGATTGTTTTTGCTGTTTGATGACATGCATTCCTTTCCCTCCCCTCCAGCTCATGTCTCAGCACACAGGGTGTCCTTATGATGCACCTCCGAGTATGAAAGGCTTGGCAGAAATTAAATTAAAATAACATGAAACGCTCACATGGCCCCATCACCAGGATCCCATGCATGGGCACTGACAGGGCAAGGCACAGTGAGGTGATTTAAAGGCTTGCATGGGGGTTTTCCACGTCTGCAGGAGGAAGGTGCTCCTGTTTGAGAGCAGACACCCCATGGAGCCGCCCCTTCCCATCCCTCACCCCTCACCGGGCTGTCCCTTCCCCTCACTCACCCCTTATGGGACACTGTCAGAGGGCAGGGATGGATGGGAGATTGGGAATTGCTGGCTGGGAGGGTGGGGAGGGGCTGGGCTGGAATTGCCAGAGCAGCTGGGGCTGCCCCTGGATCCCTGGCAGTGCCCAAGGCCAGGCTGGACATTGGGGCTGGGAGCAGCCTGGGACAGTGGGAGGTGTCCCTGCAGGGCTGGGATTGGGTGGGATTTAAGGTCCTTTCCCACCCTAAAACAGTCTGGGATCCTTCATGTGAGGGGACGGGAGGTGCTTTTTGCTTTGCCTGGCTCTGGATTCAGAGTCTGCTGCTGGTACCAAGTGTGCCTGGAGATGGTGCCCAGGGAAGCCCCTCTGGCCTTCTCCAAGCCTTATTCCAGGACGTTGGAAGCAGTAAAACCCACAGAGGGACTTTTCCCCTGGGGCATCCATCCACAGTGCAGACAGGGCTTTCCTCCCTCTGGCAGCAGATCCTGGGGGGCTGTGAGGGGAGCAGGGACACAACCATGCGCGGCCCCACCGAAGGCTCCCTTCCGAGGTCACGTTCCAGGGATGAAACACCAGCCAGAGACAGGCACAGAGCTTAGTCCTGATTTTCCAGTGACTTCATGCCTGACCTTCCAGCAGGCACTCAGCTCACCCAGCTCCCCTTCCCCACGGAGACAATTCCATAGCAGAGGGATTTGCAGATTAAATGGCTCATTGACTCCGAAATCACTGCTCTTCCTGGAAATCACTTGCCTACTGCTTCTTCCAGATGCCAGCTGGGATGTCCCCTGCTCCCGTGGATGGTGGCACACTCCAAGCTGTTCCCCCATCTGCCTGCTCAGGGTAGGGCTGGGCGAGCCCTGCCAGCTCACATAGGACAGGGAATGGCTTTAACCTGGAGGAGGGAGCACTTCATTTGGATATTGGGAAGGAATTCCTGGCTGGGAGGGTGGGAAGGGCTTGGCACAGGCTGCCCAGAGCAGCTGTGGCTGCCCCTGGATCTCTTGGCCAGTGCCAAGTGTTGTGCCAGGGAAGGTTTGGGTTGGGTATCAGGGAAAATTTCTCTTTGGACAGGGCTGTCCAGCCCTGGCACAGCTGCCCAGAGCAGGGGTGGAGTCCCCATCCCTGGAAGGATTTAAAAGCTGTGTGGAAGTGGCACTTGGGGACGGGGGGCAGTGGTGGGTTGGTATTTGGACTTGGTATTAGAGTCCCTTCGACCCTAAAGATTGCAGGATTCTGAACCTTTAGTGCTGGCTTTGGGTTACCTGCTGTGCCTGGGGACCCTCCCAGCCCCTCTGCTAATTCCCTTCCACAGCTCCCAGGGCCAGAAATCCTTCAATGAGGCCATTGCTGTAAAACAGCCAGAGATCTAAAATGGCAGACAAGGCCCAAAGAAACAAAAACAGCAAGAAGGAAGGGAAGATGTGGTGACGCCTGAATGACAAACTCTGGAATTCTAAACTACTGCTCTCCTCTACCCTGCATGTGCGGAGGCTGTAAAGCAAACCAGCACTCGACTCAGCTTCAGGTCCTCAAGTGTTTACACAGTTTTTAACCTCTCCTTGTGCAAGGAAATAATATAAAAGCTGCAGATATTACGGGAGTTTGTAAAACTGGAGAACACCAGTGACCTGTGTAATGCACAGGGGCTTTTCAAAAGCTTTAACTCCAACATAAAACCCTCCAGTGTATTGAGTAAGGCACTATGAAAGCAGAAGTTAAATGGATTAAGAGCACTGAAAAGGAATAGCTGCATGTTGGAAATCACTGCCGTGTGGAAGTGTTTGCACTGAGACTCTGCAGGGCCTCGCCAGTGCTGGAATCAATCCTTTGGAAGGATTTTACTGTTGATTAAAATGTAAAGAAAATCTAGCAAAACAGTGGAGCAGCTCCCGCTGAGCTGATGCTGAGCAGGAATCTGCTGGATGGGGGAACATCCACCTCACCTGGCCCCTCATGGCAGGGAGGACGTGGAGGGGCTGGACTGGAAATACAGTTCCAGGAGGGAACGGAGCTGGGAAGGGGCTGGAGCTGGGAAAGGGGCTCAGGCTGGAGCAAAGGAGGCTCAGGGGGGACCTTGTGGCTCTGCACAAGTCTCTGACAGGAGGGGGCAGCTGGTGAGGGGACCTTGGCACTCGAGTCGCTAATTGGAACTAATTAACACTAATTAACGTATTCACAGTCACATGCTTAGACACATCAGGAGCCCCTGGCAGCTCTGGGATGAGCCATAGTCCCCTCTGGTGCCCCTGGCAGCTCGGCTCAGGTGGGGCACTCTGGGCTCTGCCAGCACAGCCTCATCCTCCTCCCTGGCACCACCGAGCTGTGGGTCTGTGCTCAGTGGGGCACTCTGGGCTCTGCCAGCACAGCCTCATCCTCCTCCCTGGCACCGAGCTGTGGGTCTGTGCTCAGTGGGGCACTCTGGGCTCTGCCAGCACAGCCTCATCCTCCTCCCTGGCACCGAGCTGTGGGTCTGTGCTCAGTGGGGCACTCTGGGCTCTGCCAGCACAGCCTCATCCTCCTCCCTGGCACCACCGAGCTGTGGGTCTGTGCTCAGTGGGGCACTCTGGGCTCTGCCAGCACAGCCTCATCCTCCTCCCTGGCACCGAGCTGTGGGTCTGTGCTCAGTGGGGCACTCTGGGCTCTGCCAGCACAGCCTCATCCTCCTCCCTGGCACCGAGCTGTGGGTCTGTGCTCAGTGGGGCACTCTGGGCTCTGCCAGCACAGCCTCATCCTCCTCCCTGGCACCACCGAGCTGTGGGTCTGTGCTCAGTGGGGCACTCTGGGCTCTGCCAGCACAGCCTCATCCTCCTCCCTGGCACCGAGCTGTGGGTCTGTGCTCGGGTTTCTCTCCCAGCTGAGCTCCCTGAGCAGCAGAGGTGCTTCTCCCTGTGCCACGTGCTGGGGCTGTAATTGCCTTAGCGACACATCTGCCGTGGCTGCTGCTCCTGATGGCCTTACCCAGCTCCTTTCCCCACCTCCTCCTCTCACTTCTCATTAGTGTGGGGGCTCTGGCTGTCATTTTGTTCCTTGTTTTTGTAGTCCTGGAGATCCAACAGGCCAAGGCGCCGCTGCTGCTTTTGGCTCCATTTTGGGTGATCTTTACACCTGCAGAGATCCAGCCTGGCCTTGGGCACTGCCAGGGATCCAGGGGCAGCCCCAGCTGCTCTGGGCACCCTGTGCCAGGGCCTCCCCACCCTCCCAGCCAGCAATTCCCAATTCCCAATCTCCCATCCATCCCTGCCCTCTGGCACTGGGAAGCCATTCCCTGGCTCCTGGCCCTCCATGCCTTGTCCCCAGTCCCTCTGCAGCTCTCCTGGAGCCCCTTTAGGCCCTGGAAGGGGCTCGGAGCTCTCCCTGGATCCTTCCCTTCTCCAGGTGAGCACCCCCAGCTCTCCCAGGCTGTTTCCATGAACTCTAAACTGCTGTGTCCGCTCCCATCCAGCCAAAGGGCACAGGGAATGCCAGTGGGGATGGAATGCTGCTAATCTGATTTTTCTTTCCCTTTGGCCTGGTAGGAGGAGCCCAAGTTCTGCCTCTCTCTGCCATCCAGGGAAAGGCGGTTTGTTGTGACAGCACCAGCACTGAAGGAGCTAAACTCCGGGATTGGGATCTGGACCCTTGGAAAAGCAGCTGGGAGCCATCCAGCCCTTTGGAGTTCGGATGAGCTGTTGGAGTTTCTCACCTCTTGCAGGGAGCAGGAAGAACCTGACTTTTGTCAGTCCCATGTGCTGTGTCCATCGCACGCGTGGATGTTTCTAACAGCAAACTGCACTTCCAGGTTGGGAATGGCAGTATTTAAACCCAAACCCTGCAGCAATAAAACCCTTGGCCAGCAACGGCCCCGTGTGGCTCCAGGAGTGCTGGTTTGGGGGGGGTGCTGCCCTTGGCTCTGGTTATCCCGGTTATCCCGGTTATCCCAGTTATCCCGGTTATCTCTCCTGCTATCAGAGCAGAGCAGCGAGAGGGAGCCTGGCACCTGCATCCCAAACCCAGAGACAGGGCTCTGGAAAGCTGGCCGTGCTCCCCTGCATCCCAAGGAGGTCTCAGCAGGCATCATGGAATGGCCCTGGAAAACCCTCCCGTGCTCAGCTGGGAGAGGAGGAGGGGCCGGGCTGTGCTGAGGGTTTGGTGCTGCCGTGGAGGCACAGACGGAGTCCACAGGTTTGTACCCAGACCTGTCAGGAGGGTCTGGATCTGTGCACATCCTGCAAATGCTGGGGTGTGCGGAGGTGACACTGAATTCCTCCCTCCCTGCCTGGAGGGTGGCACTGGGCACTGGGCACTGCCCTGGCCGGTGCCCGAGCGGTCACTCAGCACCCACGGGGGTGTAGGCACGGCTGGAGCCCAGGGCAGTTTCCACAGGGGTTTTTGGTGTTTATTCTGGGTTGTTGCTCCCTCCTCCAGGGGGGTGAGCTCAGGTCCTGGCAGGGCAGTGCCAGGCTCTGGTCTGTAGTGGGGTTTGGTGCCCCTCATTGGTGGGTTGAAGGAAATCTCTATTTCCCCCTTCACAGGAGACCTCCAGGGGTGCAGGAGTCTGGGATTGTGGAGTCACAGAATATCCTGAGCTGAGGTGACCCACAGGGACCATCGAGGGACGTCAGCTCAGCTGGTGAGAGCTGGTGCTGATAAGCGAGGCTGTGGGTTTGACCTCTGTGTGGGCCATGCACCCAGGGGTTGGACTGGATGCTCCCTGTGGGTCCCTTCCAATGCAGAATATCCTGGGATTCTGTGTGATCCTGGGTCCGGCTCCTGGCCCTGCACAGGACAACCCCAAGAATCCCACCCTGTGCCTGAAAGCCTTGTCCAACTAAGCTAAAACCAGGTGAGGCATTTCCAACTTCTGAAATTCTCCTCTAAACATTTTGAGAACTGAAAACATTATTTCTTATCATTTTGAGGTTTCATTTCATATGCTTTTTGTTATTCATGCATTATTTTACGAGGCAGCAGTCAAACCAATGGCTTGTCATAATATGACATTATTGCTGAAACATTCTCTTATTTTAATGTCATTTATAAAAATCAGCAGCTATGACTGATCAGCACCGATTAAAATACATAATCTGCTTTTTGAATCCAGCTGTCTCTGCCTTATGGAGCAGGGATGGAAGGGGTGGGGGTTTGGTTTGGTTGTTCACAGTTCCCTCTGCAGTGGGCGGCCTCAGGAAGCCACGGGCAGGCAAGGAGCAGTTGGAGTGAATGCTGTGTACAATTAATTCCACACCGTGCCCTGGGCCATTGTCCAGAAGTGAAGGCAGTGCCTGTCCCACACACGGCTCATCGCACACTTGCTGGTGGCTGCTGGTGGCCACAGCCAGCACCAATGGCCAGAAAGCCCAAAGGAGCTCAGTTCCCTCCTGGGAAACCACGCTGCCTTTGTTGGCCAGGGCTGGTGTTTGTAATCCTGAGATGCTCAGGGAAGGGAGATCCTAAAATCCTGTCTGGTTGTGGGGTTTGGTGTCCTGGGGACACCCCGTGTGATGTCTTGTCTGTCAGAGCCAGAGATCAACAGCGTGAGGGGGGCACCTCCCTGTGAGGAGCGTCCAGAGCAGCTGTGGCTGCACCTGGATCCCTGGCAGTGCCCGAGGCCAGGCTGGACATTGGGGCTGGGAGCAGCCTGGGACAGTGGGAGGTGTGGGTGGGGTGGCACTGGGTGGGATTTAAGGTCCCTTCCAACCCACACCAGTCTGGAACTCTTATTCCATTCCCTGCTCAGTCACTGGCTCCATCCATCCCTGGTTCCAAGGTGAGTGGCAGCGTTGAGGGAGATGGACACACGTTCCCTGGGGGAGATGATGGACACACATTCCTTGGGTTCCTTGGGGGGGATGATGGACACACAGTCCTTGGGGGAGATGATGGACACACATTCCCTGAGGGAGATGATGGACTCACATTCCTTGGGGGAGATGATGGACACACATTCCCTGAGGGAGATGATGGACTCACATTCCTTGGGGGAGATGATGGACACACATTCCCTGAGGGAGATGGACACACATTCCCTGAGGGAGATGGACACACATCCGTGGCTCTCTGTTCGAGGCTGAGCCCCCGAGCTGTTCAAAGGCCCTTAATTAAAGCTGGATCATTGATCCTGACTCCGAGCTCCCTGTAAGTGATCCCCTCTTGACTGGGGGCCCGCTTTGATTTGTGCAAATCCCTCACCCCTCCTTTGATACCCTCCCTCACTTTCCTCCTTGCTGCTGCCCCTCCCTGCTCCCAGCCCTCTCCATCTGCATTTTTCAGCCCTTTTTCTCTTTCATTGCCTTTGGGACACAGGTGGAGGGGAGGGACACCAGAGCAGGCTCAGAACATGACATCAGTTCCACTTCTTGTGCCCTCCTCGGGAGAGGCCTCCTGGGGCTCACCCTGCTCCACCTTGGCTTGGGAACACAAAGCATTTTTTGGCTTTAAAAAGCAAAAGTAGGCACCACTTGTCCTGTAAGGCCCTAAGAAAGCTGCATGCCCTGATTTAAAAATGCCCTCGTGTCACAGCCGATGCCCCCTTGGAGTTTTTCATATTAGAATATTGCTGTAATTCATTAAATCCCTGATAAAGCTGCACTTAATGCTCCCCTAACAGAATGTGCATCTTTAATTCTGCTGAATGTGTAGTTTGTCACTGATGCAAAGTGTACTCATTAATTAAATAAGACTTAGAGACTCATAAAGCAATTGCTCCGAAATGAGATGTTATTTACAGCTAAGGATATTAACAATTACGGAAACCTAATTTTTCCCTGATACAATCTGTCTTGGAATTCCACTGATATTTTAACAGTCTCCTGATTTAATGATTGAAAATGCATTTTCGATATTAAACACATTTACAGAGGAATAAGGGATATTTTTCAATAAACTTATTTGCAAAGGAATCAGGGATATTCTTCAGAATAAATAAGGCTGATATGCAGAAGGCTAATTTTCCAAATAAATAAACTCTGATTCTTCGAGAGGAATGAGAAAAATGGAATTAAATCGAATGTGAATTTCAGTCTATTTTTTAAAGTCAATATTTTAATGGTCATAACTGCAGCAGTGAGCCTTAGGATACCCTGGTGTTCTGATGGATTTTGGTAGGGAAAAGGGTGCCTGTCCTGCTTTCCTGGGTCGCGTCTTGCGGGGTGTCTCAAGCTCTGAAGCTCGTTATCTCTCGCCCGTTAATCAGCCAGCAGCAGTCAAATCCCGTCCCTTATCAGGCGCTTTAGCAAGGGCTCACCAAGGGCCGGGAGCTCTCCGGGCCCGGAGGGAGCTGCTGCCACCGCTGCATTAATTCAGCTCCAGCAGACAAACCCTCAGCCCCTTTGTTCCTGCTGGTTCCCCTTTTCATGTAAACGGCGATGAAGGATGCACCCGACACTCGTCTCTCCTTCACCAAGGTCTTTGTCCCTGTGCTCGCTCCTCGTGTAATTAAAGTTTTCCTAGAGCAGGGCTGAAGGGCCGCGAAAGGTCGGGATTTCCGAGCCCGCGGGAGGTGTCGTTTAGAGAAACATTTAACCCAAGGTCTGGGCTCTGCCGGAGGAGTTTTCCTCGCTCCTTTGATGCCGTGTTTGCTGTTGAATCGCTCCCAGCAACACCTCATCCCGCTGGTCCCTCACCCAATTAGCACTTCCAGCTCCCGGCTTCATTAGCAGCCCGGCTCCTGGGGCCCGGCTCATCAGGGCCAGCCCCGAAGTTGTTCTCGTTAAGCTTTTAGCACAAAGGCACAGCCCCAGCCCGGCCTTTTCATGCCTTTGAGGGGTATGACCGGCGCTGCCGGGCCGTGCCCCTGAGCCCTGCTGCGGGCACCGCTCCCCGTGGGGGCCTGGCGTGTCCTTCGTGCTTTTCCTTCTCTCCCGGTCGCACCCTTGGGCTCCTCTCCCGCTCTGGAGGCGTTTCTGCCCCCGGCTCAGGAGCTGCTGTGTGTGCTGCCCCATCGCTCCCCTCCCAGCCCGGGGCCTTGCGGTGCTCCCGTCGAGCCCTCTCTGGACAAGCGCCTGTCCCTGCTGGGAGCTCCCCCGCAAGAGCAAACCGGAGCAGGATAGAACAGAACAGAAAATCTGAAGGTGGAAGGGTCCCACAATGCTCATCTGCCAGCTGTGCCGTGGGGATTTGTGCCCCGCCAGCTCTGTGGATAAGGTGTTGTTATAAACATATATTGTAATATTGGCTTCTCGCGAGTATTAAGGTAGATATTATATAATGTTGGAAATGCTTTTGCTGTGTGGATGTAGTTTTCTTTCTTTTTAGCAAGAATTTAGCAAGTGTGAGCGGGTAAGATAACTTCCAAGGGAACAGAGGATGAGGCCCAAGAGCCGCTATCACCGCTCTGCCCGGGGGGCAAAGAGGCCCAAAGCTGCAATCAGCCCTGACTGTCTGGAGAATTAAGAGGCCCACTCTACTGTCAACTCCTACCTAGCGAGCCCAGGCCCAAGAATCAAAATAAATAAAACCGCGAGGCAGAAGACTACGCATGCTCTATAAAGGCGGAACCAAGGAGTGGCCATGCAGAACAGCTCCGGGAAAAGTTTGAATATGAATAGAGAACAGACAGTAAAAATGGTATAAAAAGGACTCACCTCGGGCATCAGGTGTGCTCTTGGCAGAGTGCCAAGGCACCCGGTCGTTATCCCTTTGCTTTATTTTATGCGTCTCTTCTTGTCTTTATATTAAACCCTTTAAATTCTCACAGGAGAGTGAACCTCGTTTTTCACAGTTTTGATGTGTTTCTGCCTCAGAGCCTTTTCTCCGGAGCGTTCACTCCTTCCCTGTTGGGCCTGGTTGTGAGGCACTCGAGCCTCCCCTCCGTGGGAGTGAGCTCTGAGGTTGGGCAGTTCTTGATTTTCGCTCTCCTCTTGCTTTCCTTATTAGAGAGAATTTTCCATGGGGGAGATGAAAACGTAGAGTTGTTCCAAATGGTTGTGGCTTGATTTAAGGTTTTCAGATGGAAACACTCGCAAAGTGTTTTGTTTTCTGTGCACGGTGAGGGTATAACAGGAACTGCGGTGTGTAAGTTGGACAGCAGCAGGAATTTCCCCATGGAAAGGGAGGTCAGGCCGTGGCAGGGACTGCCCAGGGAGCTTTGGAGTGCCCATCCCTGGAGGTGTCCAAGGAATTCCTGGAGGTGGCACTCAGAGCTCTGGGCTGGGGACAAGGTGGGCATCGGGCACAGCTGGGACTGGATGGGCTGGGAGGGCTTTTCCAAACTAAATAATTCAAGGATTCTGTGATCCTGTATGAAGCACTCAAGCTTTAAACCACTTTAAGTACATGAACCTGTTTAGAAAGGACTTGTCTGATGACGCAGCCCACTGTGCTTGCTGCAGGAAGCAGCGCTGCTCTCCCCGAGCGCCCGCAGGGACCAAGCTACCTCGGGGGTGCTGATCCCCGCACAGAGTACTCAGGAGGGGCTGTTGGGCCTCCACACACACACCCTTGGCAGCCACTGCAGTGATGGGCACAAGCAGGCAAGTAATCCAGCGCTGATCTCAGATAAAGAGCACGAGAGGGGTCTCTTGTATAGGTTCCAGCACGGTTTATTCGAGGGGGGACACAAGATGCTTTATTCCAGGGACAAGAGATGCCGAGTGACAAGGGTTCCAGGGCTTTATAGGAGAGTGGGCAGCAAGTCAGAAGAGGGCTGAGGGGAGGATATGAATTGACAGCCAACAATCCAATAGGGGAGAAGAAGGGAGGGATGAGGGAGAGGGGGACCAATGGGGCGTTGAGTAACAGGGAGCTTTCCAGAAGATGTTAATATTGATGAGGGATAATACATACTCAAGGAATAATACATAAAACAGGGAGGAGGGCCAAGGGGCCAGTCAGACCTGAACAATCTACATAGCAGGACAGGGTGCCACGGGAACTCGCCATAACTCCGGAGCAGGTGTCACACCTCCGAGCCAGCCCTCCATGGATCCAAAGCCCCTCCTGGGCCCTGGGGCTTGTCGGTCATTCTAGCGGTGGCCCAAACTCTGAGTCTGTGGGTCCCTTTCTTGGCCCCACACAAGGAGAAAGCTGAGCCAAAGGCACAGGTTCTGGGTGTTCTCCTCCGGGACAGGACCAAGCTCTGCTGCCCATGTGGCAGAGACCTGCAGGGCTGATAGGGCTGGAGCAGCCAGGGAGGGGTTTGCACATGGGCGGTGCTGGGCTGCCCTGCTCCCTCCAACCCCGCCAGCCTTTAATCCCTGCCCCTCCTGTGGCACGCTGTGCTGCGTGCTGAGTAAATCCATCCCCGGCACCGCTGCTGTGCACTGCGCTGTGCAGGAACGGCGGCGGAGCTCTTTAGAGCCATCAGTTGCTATTGGGCTAACGAGCCAAGCGCTAATCAATTCTCTGGGAACTGCCATGGGAAGCAATTCCGCCTCCTTGCTTACGGGAAGTGCTTGTGTCTGTGCCCTGCAGCTCACCAGGGGCACTCTGGTCACCCAGGAGGGTTTTGGTCAGTGGTACTGCCAGTGTCACCAAAACTGTGGGAAAAACAAAACCCTTCAACAATATTTTTAATGTTAGAGAGTCAAGGCATTACTTTATTCTGGCCAGGATGTACCACAGAAGTTATCTCATCCGCACATAGCCCGGGTGTGCAGAGAGAATCATTCCCATTCCATGACACATGACCTTTACTAGATTTTTCAGATCTTTTATACAGTCAAAACTCATAGAAACGAATTGGGTCAGTGTTCATTGGTCTCAAGTTGTGTAGTTCTCAGTATTTGGTCTCCTATTGGATCTGGATTTCTTTGCTTCTAATTTGTTAATTAGATCTTCATTCCTTGGTTTTCTTATCAGTCTTTTCCGGAGGAGATGTTCCCGACTCTGGCAGAGGCAGAGTCTGGGGTAGATGTGCACAGATGGCCACTGATGTTCTGTTGATGTTCTGTCCTGGCCTCATCTCGCTGGGCCTGCTCCCAGTCTGTGGAAGTGCTGAGCCCATCAGGCCTCACCTACAGAAACAGTGCCCTGGAAAGAAGCTTCAGTTCCCTTCTCTGGGGCAAAGGTGAACAAAGCTGGCTAAAGTCACATATAAAAAATGTTTAAACTGCTATGTTTGCCAACACCAGGCGTGGCTGGGGAGGAGGACGGGCTGATGCCAGTCAGGGCTGCAGGGAGCCTCCCTTCACCGCAGGTGTGGATCCCACCCTGCGGGCCCCTGGCACAGCCTGGCAGCCCAGGGGCCTCCCCAGATCCCCTCTGGGGCCTTTGGAGGGCACTGGGCTCTGTGGCCTGAGGGAGCTGCTGGCACCTGGGGGACGTGCACGCCGGGTGGGAGTAGCAAAGACGCTGCAGTCCGGAACAACAGAGGGTTCCTCCTCGGCTGGAAGCACTGGCTGGGGAGGCTGGGTTGGGAGCACAGCAGTGACTCCAGGACACAACAAGTCCAGGTAGGAAAATGAAGAGGTTTCACCAGGGTGAGGGTAGGAGTGTGAAAAGGATATTGTGAAATATAGAGTGGTCCAGGTTAGGAGTCAGGAGTGGTGTCCTCGCTGAGGGGCGTTTAGCTGGGCACAAGTGGAGGAGAATTCAGATATCTCAGTTGGTCTTCAGCACTTCTGAAGTTTGGGTGATGGTGCAGAGCAGAGAATGCCAGAATTGTTAGGGCTGGGAGAGACCTCTAAGATCATCATTCCAGCCTCGCGCAGATCCCACCATTCCCACTAAACCATGGCATGAAGTGTGACACAGGGAGCGCCTGGAGCTGGGCCAGGCAGGCTCAGACTGGAGATCAGGGAAAGGTTCTTCCCCCAGAGGGTGCTGGGCACTGCCCAGGCTCCCCAGGGAATGGGCACGGCCCCGAGGCTGCCAGAGCTCCAGGAGCGTTTGGACAGCGCTGCCAGGGGTGCCCAGGGTGGGATTGTTGGGGGGTCTGGGCAGGGACAGGGCTGGGCTGGGTGATCCCTGTGGGTCCCTTCCAGCTCAGGACATTCCATGATTTTCACCTCATTCACGACATTCCCAAGGCTCCCACTGTAGTTAGTTGGCCATGGCCGTGAGATGTGTGATCTCCACACACCTCCACCTGTGAGTTTGTTCCAGTTTTCCGTATGACCTCACGTGACACGGATTGCACAGCACAGCCCTGGCTGGTGCCATTTCCTGGGGGTTTTCCATCGTCCCACTCTGCTCCATCTTCTCCTGCCCCCTGAAAGCATCTGACAACCTCCCCCGAGCCCCAGCCTCTCCTGATGAACTGCTCAATCAAACCCAGCTGTAACTGCAGCATCCCTCTCCTGTAATTTTCTCTTTATTAGCCGGGATCATTAAAACCCAAACAAATTGATAGTGCATTTTCATTGAGAAATACCTTTACATTCGTCTTAGCATCCCAAACACCGATTAAGCTTTATAGAGTTTTATACCTCAGAGCTTAATTTTGCTAGGCATTGATAGCAGAAAATCGGAATATAATGTCATTTCTTGGTGAAAACAACCACCTTTTCCCACCCACCCAGTTAATTGTGTTTGGTTGTGGGGGTTTTTTTAGCAAAAGTTGAAAAAATGTGCAGGTTTGACTGAAATGGCCTCGTGCTGTTGGTGTCACCACCTTCTGCTGGTGAATCCTGGAATCCCTGAGGCTGGAAAAGCCCTCCAGGATCACAGAGTCCCAGCTGTGCCCGATGCCCACCTTGTCCCCAGCCCAGAGCTCTGAGTGCCACCTCCAGGAATTCCTGGGACACCTCCAGGGCTGGGCACTCCAAAGCTCCCTGGGCAGCCCCTGCCAAGGCCTGAGCACCCTTTCCATGCGGAAATTCCTGCTGCTGCCCACCCTGAGCCTGCCCTGGCCCAGCCTGAGGCCGTTCCCTCTCCTCCTGTCCCTGTTCTCTGCCAGCAGAGCCCGACCCCCCCGGCTGCCCCCTCCTGTCAGGGACTTGTGCAGAGCCACAAGGTCCCAAATGATCCCTCCAAGCTGCTCCCTCCCCCTGAGGAGCTGTACAAACAATGGGCACCGTGCTCCTTCCCTACAGCAGCCGCTGGAGGAGCCTTGGAGCCAAGAGAATTTCTGTGACACTCATCTTGTACTCATCTTCCCAGAAGCTGTTCCTGCCTCTCACAAAGAATTTTCTGGTTGGAAGCAAACAAACTCCAGCCACAATTATGGAACAGTCAGAACAGGGAGAGCCAGCACGGGTGCTTTGTTATTAGGAATGTTCCAAGAATTTCACCAGGTCCTTGTGGAAGATCATACCCAAAGTCATCCCCCACCCATGGCTGAAAAAGAGTACAGGATAATGTTAATTGTTATTCAAACCAATACAGGATAATTTAGTAGTGCCTTGCTGTTCCTGACGAGGTGTGACTGGTCACAGGTGGGACTCCGTGGTCCTGGGAAGCTCCATGTGAGCAGCAGCAGAGCTCTGCAGCTCTGCAGGTGGAATTGGCTGGCTACAGGAGGTGGCTGCTGGACGTTCTGTGTGTTCACCTGGCCATTTCCCCGAAGCAGAGAGGTAAATTTGCTGTTTTCCTCTGCATTTCTCTGCAGGGGTTAAACCACCCCAGCTCCTCCAGCTGTGCTGGCTCTCCTGGAGTTTGCCTGGCTTCAGCTCCTGCCCACAGCTGCTTGTTCTGCCTGTCTGGCCCAGATTAGAGACCTTTGGTACCTGTTGTTTGCTCCCTGGGAAGGCACTTCACTGTAATCAAGACTTCTCCTAATCGTCTTTCTGATGAACTAAACAGATTAAACTCTTTGAATCTCCCCGGGTAAAGAACTTTTTCTAATAGCCAAATTATTTCTGCAGCTCTTTTCTGCCCTCTCTCTAATTTGTTAAAGACTTTTAAAAACTTTTTCCTCTCAGCTGTGTCGTATTTCCAGCAGACATCTGGTGAGCTGAAGTGGGAACAAGGGCTGGGGATCAGGAGACTTCTCCCAGCTGCTGATGGAATATTTCATCTGCCTCTTCCTCGTGGCTGGGTGCTTTGGAGGAGGCTCTCACCGGGATCTCTGCCCTGTTGGCCTTCCCCTGATCCTTACCCCTAAACACTCCACCCCTTCATCCCCATCGTGCTTTGGCCACCCAACCCCTTCCTAACACACCAGGCTCCCCCCCACCTCCCCTTCCCTGCCAGTCCCCTCTGAGGAGTTTGTCCCCATCCCCTGCAGCCCCCAGTTGTTCAGTGACCCCCATGGCTCCCTGCTGGCAGCTGTGCCATGGCTTTCCTGCTGCCCTGTGGTTTCCAGCCCCTCCTGTTTGCTGCCCGCTCTGGGCACTGCTGCAGACACCCCTCACTGGGGCACCGATCCCACACCTGGTTTTGGGGAGCACCCCTAATTTCATTGTGCCTATTCCCAAGTGCATCCGTGGTTTCTGATGTGTCCATAACCCGTGTGGCTTTGCTGCCACATGGCTCCTCATGCCCAGCCTCCCCTGAGACAGCACTCCAAAGGACCTCAGGAGGAGTTTCTTCCTGGAAAGGGTTGTCAGGCATTGGGATGGGCTGGAGTTCCCACCCCCGGAGGTGTCCAGGGAATTCCTGGAGGTGGCACTCAGAGCTCTGGGCTGGGGACAAGGTGGGCATCGGGCACAGCTGGGACTCGATGGGCTGGGAGGGCTTTTCCCACCTCAGGGATCCTGGGATTCTGTGGTCTCTCCAGCACACTGCCCCTCAAGCACTGGTTTGATGCCCAGGTTTTATCCTCTCCTCCTTTCTCTGTGCTTTGTGCACCAGGAATGCCAGCAGAGCTCCTGTGCTGCCTGTGCTGGGATGGCAGCGACTTCCAGTGAAGCTTCCACTCGGTCCTGAGGGAAGTTGGCATTCCCTGGAACACAGGTGCAGCTCAGGCAGGGGGAGAGGAGACACTGCAGAAATACTGCTCCACCTCAATCAAATCCCGGGCATCTTGGGGTTTGTTTGTGTCATTTTCAAAGGTGGAGAGAAGTGGTGAAGGCAGGATTTGATTATGTGAACACAGCGAGGTTTGATGTGTGAACAGCTAGGGCTTTCTGTTGGGAATGAGGGGAAGTTCCAAGCGTGGACAAGCTTGGACACTGCAGGAAAATAAAGGCAGGTTTCTGGAAGGACAAGGGGGAATGGCTTCCCAGTGCCAGAGGGCAGGGCTGGATGGGAGATTGGGAATTGGGAATTGCTGGCTGGGAGGGTGGGCAGGGGCTGGGCTGGAATTGCCAGAGCAGCTGTGGCTGCCCCTGGATCCCTGGCAGTGCCCAAGGCCAGGCTGGACATTGGGGCTGGGAGCAGCCTGGGACAGTGGGAGGTGTCCCTGCTATGGCAGGGGTGGCACCGGATGGGATTAAAGATTCCTCCCAACAGTGATTTGGGTTGGGAGGGGGTGGGAGTTGCTCCCTGCCCCGTTCCCAGGGCTGGGGCTGTCCCCAGGTGCAGCCGTGCCCTGCCAGCCTCTCCCGTTGCTGTTCCCCCGTCCCAGGTCGCTGCCTGACCCTGTCCCCTCGGTGCTGTCCCGCTTTTCCCGCAGCGAGCGGCGTTGATGGGACATTAATGACCCAGCAGAGCCCTGCCCGGCACTGGAGCTGTGCAAACGGGATGGTTCTGTGTTGGTGACTCTGTCCTGCACTGACAGCTCTGCTCCGCTGTGCTCTCTCCTCCGGGCGCCGCTTCCCAGCCCAGGGAGACCGCTCCTCACTCGATCCTTGTTCCTGTTGCCGTGGGAAACTGGGGATCAGGCACTGGACAGGAGCGTTCAGGGCACAGGCAGTTCCAGCAGTTTAGGTGACACTGCCAGTGTGGCACCTCCCCTTCAAAGGCCACCTTGGGCTTTCCTCCTTCCCCCTTTGTTCATGGTGATAATGATCCACGATTCTCTTCAACAAAAGACAAACAAAATTACTACAGGAAATGGGTTTGTTTTCCAACTGCGAGGCATCCTCTGACATTAAATTTGGAAAGTGCTGAAATGTTTATTTTCTTCATTAACGAAACTGCAGGCAAGGGTGGCATTTTTTTAAGCTGTAAGAAATCAGATGGCACCTAAATGGGGAGAAGAAAGGCCCGTTTATCACGGTAAAGGAGGAGGGGTTTGGAAACCGAGGGGCTGAACCATGACTGATGAGTTTAGGTGAAGTTCCCGTCTCTACCAAGGGCTCGTTGTGCAGCTCGGACAATTCGATTTGTGTCTTGTTTTGCCCATGCCCAGCTTTTCCTTCAGTTTCCAGTGGTTGAATGCAACCCCCTGTTGGAGGCCGGATCGCCCTCCTGAGGTCCCCTCTGTGCTGGGGTGACCAAACACGGCAGAAGGAGGTTGGACAGAGCTCTGGTGGAATCCATCTGCCCCAAATGCAAAGGGGGTGCCTGGGAGGGGGCTGGGGGCTCCTGCACTGAAAGGCAGCTTTTATTTAAGTGCATCCTAACAAACAGGTTATCCATGGAAGCTGTGGCTGCCCTTGGATCCCTGGCAGTGCCCAAGGCCAGGCTGGACATTGGGGCTGGGAGCAGCCTGGGACAGTGGGAGGTGTCCCTGCCATGGCAGGGGTGGCACTGGATGGGATTTAAGGTTCTCCCAACCCAAACCATTCTGGGATTCTGTGGTTCTGTGGAACAGGCAACAGTACCAGCCCCAGGAGTCAGCTGCAGGTCTCATTTGCCTTCCCTGGTTAAAACAAAAAAGAATTATTATCAAAGTAACCTGGCTTCCCAAGAGTATTTCAGGTTTTCCTTCCGTGACTTGTCTCTCCGGGGGTCTGTAGTTCGTTGCTTTGTGATCAGAGACAGCTTGCTGTATCAAAATGTTTCACTTCTCATTGTTATTGAAAATAGAAATTAATTTTTAGACCTCCATGACCATTACTTAGTGAGGAAAAAAAAAGGGGGTAAAATCTGAGATTTCTGGAGGCTGGGGGAGCTGTTTGTGAGAAGCTGGAATGGGAAGAGGCTCCAGAAGCAGTGAGTTCAGAGCAGGAATCACAGCAGAGGGGTCTGGGAGTCCCTGCTGGCCCTGCAGCCACGGCAGCAAAAAGCTGCTGCACAAATACCCCAAGTTCAGGACCCCCAGGTGTCCGTGGGTTTTGCATTAACTCGAGGTAATGGATGGTGCCAGCACCCAGCCGGGTTTTCAGACTGGATAACGGGATACAAATGGAGCATTTTGGGCAAAGGGAGAAATACAGTGTTATATTCCTGTTTTGTTCTCATTAGTTCTCTTTTATATAAATAGTAACTGTGCAGGGTGTAATACATCCTCTCCTGTCAGGGTGTATCAGGGAAGTGCTCTGGCTGGGCAATTGCTCTGTGAAAAATTAAGGGGTTTGCCTCATTCTATCAACATGTTTTGGTTTCACTGGTGAATAAAAATAGATTTTTAAATAACAGCCACAAAAAGTAATAAAACCCAGAACAGAGCCTGTTTTCCTTCCAGGGGTGGATTCAGCTGGAATAGATCACAGGGTAATTAATTACTAAGGACCATTATTACAAATACAGCTACAAAATCTACTGAAGGTTGTGGTGATTCTTAATTTCTCTCAGCCCCCTGTGAGAGGTCAGCCAGCTCTCCACAGGATTGTGTGGAGGGGAGGGGGTGAAAAATTCACTTTGCTCTCTGGGAATGCAGCAGCTGTTCTGGGTATTGTGCAGACCCCCAGAGACTGAGGCGCAGACCTGACTGGGTCTAAAACATTCTGCAACTCTGAGCGCGGCTTCTTCCTGTTCGTGTCACTCCTGGGGTGGGAGGTCCAGTTTGCTTTGATGGTTCCCCATTAAACCAGGTGCTTTGGGGTTTCGAGGCCGTTTCTCCTGCAGGAAGGTTCCAAAGGGATCATGGATGTGCCGGGATGATTCACTCCAAACCATCCCTGTGAGCTGATCTCTCCCAGAGGAATGTGCAGCTCCCACCCCTGGCACATGGAAGTGTTGTGGGGTCAGGCACCTGGATCCCAAAACCAGAGATCCCAGAATGGTTTGGGTTGGAAGGGACCTTAAATCCCACACATCCCACCCCTTTCCATGGCAGGGACACCTCCCACTGTCCCAGGCTGCTCCCAGCCCCAATGTCCAGCCCGGCCTTGGGCACTGCCAGGGATCCAGGGGCAGCCCCAGCTGCTCTGGCAATTCCAGCCCAGCCCCTCCCCACCCTCCCAGCCAGCAATTCCCAATTCCCAATCTCCCATCCAGCCCTGCCCTCTGGCACTGGGAAGCCATTCCCTGGGTTCTGTCCCTCCAAGCCCTTTCCCAGGGGGAGTGCCAGGCTTAAGGTCTGAGTCCCTGGAAAATTCAATCCTGTTTGACCCTTGTGCTCCCAGAAAACCCTTGGGACTCCTTAGGAAGTGTCCTACAGGAGACCTCACCCCTTTGTGAAGCTCCGACCCCCAAGGAGGGTTCTGGAGAGGATGTTGCTGTGGCTCTGATCTGATGTGGGTGTTTCTCAGGTTCCAGGCTCGTTGCTGGCAGCAGGGAAGCGCTTTCTCTCGGCAGGGAGCTGATGGAGCAGGGAAGATGAGCAATCAGGGCAGACAGTCCCATGTCAGGCAGATCTGAGCCATCAGCATCACCTGGCAGAGCCCGGGGAGAAAGTGCTATTTCTGGCAGGGCCTTGATTCCCAGAGAATCAAGATGATTTATGATTAGGAAAGGCTGCTGAGGATGGGCTTGGAGAGGGAGAAGTTTATCACTTGGGTTGAGCATCCTGTGATGGCTCTGACGTCCCCAGCTCGTGCTCTGAAGATTTTGTGTCAGGCAGCGTTTATGCAGAGTGAGATGGGTTTTACTGGGTTTTATTCTCATTCCACTTCATTCCAGAGGGAAATGGCTTGGAGCACCTCTGGTGGATGAGAGCAGGGGCTCCCTTAGCTCGTTCTCAGACAGGAAACTCCATGGAGTCCCATGGAGCAAAGGGAAAAGGGATCTTGGCCAGTGCCCCTGGACACAGGGACCATTCCCAGGACCTTAGGTGATGTTCTGCTTCAGGCTGGTGGAGTTTGCTCCTTCCTGAGCATCCTGCACAGGATTCCCTGGGTGGGAGGGTGATCAGAGGGATGGAGCACTCCTCCTGTGGGGAAAGGCTGGGAGAGCTGGGAATGTTCACCTGGAGAAGAGAAGGATCCAGGGAGAGCTCAGAGCCCCTTGCAGGGCCTAAAGGGGCTCCAGGAGAGCTGCAGAGGGACTGGGGACAAGGCCTGGAGGGACAGGACACAGGGAATGGCTTCCCAGTGCCAGAGGGCAGGGCTGGATGGGAGATTGGGAATTGGGAATTGCTGGCTGGGAGGGTGGGGAGGGGCTGGGCTGGAATTGCCAGAGCAGCTGGGGCTGCCCCTGGATCCCTGGCAGTGCCCAAGGCCAGGCTGGACATTGGGGCTGGGAGCAGCCTGGGACAGTGGGAGGTGGGGCTGGGTGGGATTTAAGGTCCCTCCCAACCCAAACCATTCCGGGATTCTCTGGTTGTGTCTCTCTGGCACTGGAGGTCAATGGATGGATTGAGGAAGGTGGGATTTACTCCATTCCCACCCACAAGTGCTTCCAGCTTCCGTCACTGCTGACCAGCTGGCCACGGGGTCTGTGCTGTGTCCAGGTGTGATGGTGTCACCTGCAGTGACTCTCCATCACCCAGGGAATTCCCTGGGGTTGGATCCAGCTCTGTCAGTGTCTTTCAGGTGGTCTCTGATAAGAAAAATTGCCTGAAAATCTGTTGGAAAAGCACTGGGAAAGGGCACCAGTGGCTCTTTTGGAGCTGGTATTTACCGAGGGAAAGCTGCTGGAGGGGCTGGAGGCAGGGAGTAATTCGGGGGATAATGGCCAGAAAACAACATAAAAGGCTGCAATTTGTTATTCTGAGGAAAGGAAGGAAGGACAGCGATAGGCTGGTGATGGCAGAGTTCAGAAAAGCCGATTGCAGCTCAGCCAGGGGAGCAGCAGCGGCAGGATCCTCCCGGGAGGAGAGGCAGAGGCAGGGGAGCTGCAGCAGCACTGTCTGATCCTGCAGGAAGCTGCTCCAAACCACGGGCTCCTGCTGCAGAGGGAAGATGGGCGCTGCTGAGGACATGGGGGAATGAAAAGGATCCTCCAGACACCCAGGAACAGGGACAGATTACTGGGGGTGAACATACAGGAATGGACTCCTGCCTATGGAAGTGGAGGCAGAGAACAGAAGGCATAAAATGGGCAAAGAGCATAAACAACAGGCAGGCATAAACGCATCTGAAATGAGAGGAAGACAAAGGCAGGGGAGGGAAGCAAATGAAGGCTGAGGCCTCGTGATTTCAATCTTCAGGAAAAGGTTAATTGTGAGCAGACACTCACTGCAATTACCTAAACACGGGGTTAACAGGGAAAAAGGAGATTACAGCGTGCTCAGATGAATCAGATACCTGATAAACCCCACCCCAGGATGTGCTCCGAGTTGTGATAGAGCCTCCAGATCAGTGCTGCTTATCAGGGAGGGGGCGTGAGGGACATGGGGAAGTGCTGGAGGTGCAAACCTCACATGGAAAATTCCAGAGCTGAAGGCAGAGTGAAGGAGCTGAGGAGGTACCAGGGAACACGATGGAATAATCAGTTTGTGGGTAGGGAGAGGAGACTGAGGTGATAACAAAGAGCCCGTGGGGATTTTCAGGGACAAATCACGGCACGGCAGTGGTTTGCTCTGACAGGTGAGGGGCTCAGAGGTGAGGAAGGGACTGGGGCACTTTGGATGAACCTGAGGTGACAGTCACCTTCCCAGACCCCTCCTCAGGGCAGCCGTGGCTCTGTGCCACACTCAGGAGTGGTTTTTTTACTCCCTGTTTTTTCAGCTGGTTGGTAAGAAATGCTCCAAGTGCCACCAGCCAACAGTGGAGCCCCTTGGGAGGCGCTGACAGATTTCAGAGAAAGCGAAGGAAAGGCAAAGCTGAACAGAGAGGAGAGGTCCCACCCAGTGCCAGCCCTGCCATGGCAGGGACACCTCCCACTGTCCCAGGCTGCTCCCAGCCCCAATGTCCAGCCTGGCCTTGGGCACTGCCAGGGATCCAGGGGCAGCCCCAGCTGCTCTGGGCACCCTGTGCCAGGGCCTGCCCACCCTCCCAGGGAAGGGCTTCTCCCCAATGTCTAATTTAAATCAACTCTCCCAGCTTAAAACCATCCCAGCCCAACCCAGGCTGTGATGCTTCGATTTGCACAGTGAGGACTTCTGGAGGCAGAGGATCTACGACTTGTCCAGGACCCTGTGACAAAGCTGTAATCCCACAAATTGCGGGATTTTCTTCTGATCTCAGCCTCCAAATATTTGTAGAGCTGTAGATAATCCCTGCACCTGCTGGTGCCTCTGTGTGCATGTCCTGTACCGCTGAAGCTGCTCCTCTGTTCATGGCACACCTGAAAGAAATCATTTCAATTGAACAACAGAATGCTACAAACATTCTCAGTTTAAATATTACATTTCAAGTTCATTCAGTCAGTTTGGGAAACCCTGGGTTCAGTTAATGGGAACATCCCAGCTTGGGTCTGTTCTGGCTTATGGGATTCCTTGTGCAAACATCCTTTCACACAAAGGCTTTGTGACACCAGAGCCGAGCCACCCTTTTGTGCTGCTGCATTTATTTGGGGCAGCTCCTCCCAGAGCTGTCTAAGCTCCGAATCAAAGTCTGCTGGAAGCAGAGGAATATTCCCGTGCTTTGTTTGGGTGCTCTCCCACAGAACCCCAACAGCAAAACCTTGAGCTGTGTCTTGAATGCCCGTAACCAACAATGATATTGGGGAAGAATATTCTTATAAAGTCATTTTTCCCCTTTTGCAGCATGTCTTTAATAGAAGACAGAGACATCTGAATGAATTTTATATGTTCCCTGAACTGCTCCAGCCTTTGAAATAACTCAGCTTGAGGTTTTAGTCAATATGAATGGAGACATTTAAAACATCTGTGTGCTCTTCTCTCAATATGAGATGGCAAAAGGCTAAAGAGATGAAAATAGAGAGTGCAGGCAGAGCTGCAGCCAGTGCAGAGCAGCCTCCACGGGGAGAGGCCACTGCTAATGGGAATGGAGGCATTAGATAGGAATTTATGGCAGGCTGATGCTAAAGAAACCCCTTTCTTGCATTCCTTTGAAAAAAAAAGTGGCTAAACCTCATCAAAACCCAGCCTGATTTGATTTTCAAAATTTGAAAAAGTTACATAATTGGAGCATTTTGCAAATATCATTGATAGGAGCGAGGGAGAATCACAGGGTCAGGGAATCCTCCAGGCTGGAAAAGCCCTTTAAGATCAGGTGTGACCATCAGCCCAGCCATGGTCACCACAGAGCCATGGTCACCACAGAGCCGTGGTCACCACTGAGCCATGGTCACCACTGGGCTATGGTCACTACTGGGCCATGGTCACTACTGGGCCATGGTCACTACTGGGCTATGGTCACCATTGGGCCATGTTCACGACAGCCACCGAGCCATGGTCACCACTGGGCTATGGTCAGCACTGAGCCATGGTGACCACTGAGCCATGGTCACCACTGGGCCATGGTCACCACTGGGCCATGGTCACTACAGCCATGCTCACCACAGAGCCATGGTCACTACAGAGCCATGGTCACTACAGCGACCGAGCCATGGTCACCAGTGGGCCATGGTCACACCACTGAGTCATGGTCACCAGTGGGCCATGCTCAGCACTGAGCCATGGTCACTACAGCCATGGTGACCACTGGGCCATGGTCACTCCTGGGCCGTGGCCACCCCTGAATCAGCTGGATCTGCTCATTTGGAGTTGCCCAGGCTGGAGTGGCGGAGGGTTTGTACCCAGAGCTGGGAGGCAATTCCTGGTGGGGAATCTGTGAGCACCATCCTTGGTGCTGTCATTGGAACTGCAGGAGAAGTTAAATCAGCCCTGGTGCTTCTGCACCAGCAGAGCAAAACCTCAGGGGGAGCTTTGGAAACGCTGGGCGCTCCTGAAGGATTGGAGCATTTGGGTGATGCTGAAAACGCATCAGCAGCACAGGAAGGTGAGGATGGGGGAGGAGAAGCACGGAAATAGTGGGGGGTTCTCACATGGATCACCTGGTGCCACAGTTCAGCTGTGTCATTCATGGGGGTGACAAAAACAGCTTTGATGTGTGCCGCTCTTCTGGTCCTGGAAAGGACTGCCATGCCGTGGGTCACATCTGCCATGCCGTGGGTCGGGTCCTTCGTGCCATGGGTCGGATCCATTGTGCCATGGGTCGGGTCCTTCATGCCACGGGTCGGATCCATCGTGCCATGAGTCAGATCCTTCATGCCATGGGTTGGATCCTTCATGCCATGGGTCGGGTCCATCATGCCATGGGTCAGATCCATCGTGCCATGGGTCAGATCCTTCATGCCATGGGTCGGGTCCTTCATGCCATGGGTCGGATCCATCATGCCATGGGTCAGATCCATCATGCCATGGGTCAGGTCCTTCATGCCATGGGTTGGTTCCTTCATGCCATGGGTCAGGTCCCTCATGCCATGGGTCAGGTCCATCATGCCATGGGTCAGATCCATCGTGCCATGGGTCGGGTCCCTCATGCCATGGTCAGGCTCATCCCAGCTGATGAATATTATTCAGCCTAACCCGTTTGTCAGGGCTGCAGTACAGCCCTGCTACCTGGAGTATCCTGTGTGAGTGTTGTGGTTTGCTCGTGTCAGCTGTGGGGACTTTCATCCCTGAGAGGCTCTGAAGCCCTCGGGGCTGGGAGGGATGAAATCTCTCGTGGGATTAAGTCGTGTGATGCAGTAAATTGGTCAGTGTTTGAGCAAATTATAACAGACTGAGCAGCCTGGGAATGTTCTCCTTTCCCAGATTCCCAAGCCAGCTGGTCGGATGGGAACAGAAGTTCCCTGGGTCTCCCAAGGAGCTGGGACTCCGCTTTGTAAATCAAAATCAAGCACCTCCTTGTGCTTCATAAGCAGCAAATGCTGCCACTGATCATTTGGTTGGGCTTCTTAGAGGATTCTTCAGGCTGGTTTGGGAAATGGAGCTTTGTTCTCCTGCTTTTCCCCTCATCAGGCCCGGTGGGGAACTGGGGAAGGCTGGAACTTTCAATATCCTGGCTCCGGGCTGTACCTGGTGTGTGGATGTGGCGTCACAGCTCACTCCTGCTCCTCCTGCTGTCCACTGGAATTCCCTGTGAAAAACACCATTGGGTGCAACAGAACTGGGAAGAGAAGATGACCCGTGGATTAGAGGTCATCATAGAATGAACAGTGGTCATTCTTCAGAGGATTTCATAGAATCCCAGGATGGTTTGGGTTCTAAGAGACCTCAAATCCCACCCATCCCACCCCTGCCATGGCAGGGACACCTCCCACTGTCCCAGGCTGCTCCCAGCCCCAATGTCCAGCCTGGCCTTGGGCACTGCCAGGGATCCAGGGGCAGCCCCAGCTGCTCTGGGCAGAGTCCTGTTTATCTTTCCTCTTGCATGTCCCATCAAGGTTACCTGCCTGCATTCCTGCCACCTTTTGCATTCTCCTTTCCCCCTCAGGAGCCCATTCCCATGGAAACTTCCTCATCAGTGCAGCTCATCTCAAAGAAATAATTGGCATGAGGAGGATCTATGGAAAATATATTCCTGTGTAATTAGGAAAAAAGCACCTGTTCTTCCTTCAGTGGGCACCAGGCAGTGGATGAGCTCTAATAGTGCTGTTTGCAAATATCAAATAATAATGGGAAGTGTGACAATAATGAAGTAAGTAATCAGAGGAGCTGTTGAATACAGGTGCCTCCATTTACAGCTCTTTCATCAAAGAGAAAATTAAGCGCTCTCAGAATATTATGGCAAATTGCTGCTGTTCCATGACTGCTAATCAGGTGGAGTGTATAAATGCAACAGGAAAAATCTTTGGGAGCAATTATGGCAGTGGATGATTAGCACACGGAGCACATCCTGGGACAGGGAGCAGGCTCCTTTCTCTGCCCGCAGATGGAAATGCTCGTTACAAAAACAAGCCTGGAGGCACAGGCACCTCTGAAGTTTGGGTGGTGGTCAGGGCAGAAAATTCCAGAATTGTTAGAGTTGGAGACCTCAAAGATCATCATTCCAACCTTTGAACAATCCCACCATTCCCACTAAACCATGGCATGAAGTGTGACACAGGGAGTGGCTGGAGCTGGGCCAGGCAGGCTCAGGCTGGAGATCAGGAAAAGGCTCTTCCCCCAGAGGGTGCTGGGCACTGCCCAGGCTCCCCAGGGAATGGGCACGGCCCCGAGGCTGCCAGAGCTCCAGGAGCGTTTGGACAGCGCTGCCAGGGATGCCCAGGGTGGGGTTGTTGGGGGGTCTGGGCAGGGCCAGGGGCTGGGCTGGGCTGGGTGATCCCTGTGGGTCTTTCCAGCTCAGGACATTCCATGATTCTCTGATCCCACTTATTTTTTTCAGGATGGTGCCTCCCCCCTGCCCTGGGCACCTGTCTCAGTGTTTATCCATTTTGTCCCCGTTGTTTGTCCCTGTTGTTTGTCCCCATTGTGTCCCATGGGCCCCTCCGAGCCTGAGGTTCCTCTTCTCCTCAGGGGCTCAGGACCCCACTGAGGTAAATGCTCTCTCTGGGTGGGATGTGGGGTACAGGGAAATGCCTGACCTTACTGACACCCTTCAGTCAAGCTCCACATTTTGTTCCTCCCAGGGCATGGGAAGTATCCTGGATTTAGGTGGCACACGGCATCCTTTCCATTCACGGAATCATTAGAGCTGGAAAAGACGCCTAAACCCATCCAGTCCCAACCCTTTCCCAGCTCTGCCAAGGCCACCCCTCACCCGTGTCCCCACATGCCACAGACACAAGTTTTTGGAGCCCTTCCAGGCAGCAGTGGCTCTAAGCATCCTTCCATGGTCTGCCTTAAAGCCCGAGCTTCCCGTTCTCCAGGGCCTTTCCTCAGGACCTGGCCAAGGCCTCGTGCCTGGGAGCAGGCCTGGAGTCGTGGTCAGTGTGACAGAAGAAGGCTGAGTTTGGCTGTCTCAGGAGAGAGGATAACATAATCCCATTATGAGCCCAGGGTATCTCCATCTGTATTCCCTGCTCCTTTCCAAGTCTCTGTTGCTGGGCTTTACAAACCCAGATTTCATTATTTTTGGGCAGTTTGGGATTGTGAAGCTGTTCCTGTGCTGGTGCTTGGCGGGTAGATGTGCTGATCTCTGCCTGGATCCACCCGATCCATGTATCCGCCCAGTCCCTGCATACGGAAGCAGCCTGCTGCCCTTTTATTTGCTGTGTGCTGCTCCCTGGGGTGCCTCCTGTCATCCCCAGCCCTGCTCACACCCAGAGCTCCCGGGGGAGAGCTGAGCCCAGGCAGGGAGCTGGAGATGTGACTCCTATCAGATCCCAGACTGGGTTGGGTTGGGTTGGGTTGGAAGGACCTTAAAGCTGATCCCGTTCCACCCCTGCCATGGGCAGGGGCACCTCCCGCTATCCCAGGTTGTTCAATTCCCATCCAGCCTGGCCTTGGACACAGCTTTTGAGTTGTGTTTTACAGGGTGGGAAGGGGGCAGACAGCTGCTTCCCTGAAAAGGAGGGGAGCCTGGAAAAATGACCAGGTACATCCTGGATGTCTGCTGGAAAAGCCAAGCCACAGGTCAGCCTTCCCCAGAGCTGTGATGCCCTGCCCCAGGATTGCTTCCAGAGGTGTGGGATCATCCCCACAGTGAGGGTGAGGTGCTGGGGCAGCAGCTGTGGGTGGGCTCGTGTTCAGCACAGTGACCTCGAGCTGAGGTTTGGCTCTGCCAAACACCAAACCCAGAATCCCAGAATCCCTGAGGTTGGAAAAGCCCTCCCAGCCCATCGAGTCCCAGCTGTGCCCGATGCCCACCTTGTCCCCAGCCTAGAGCTCTGAGTGCCACCTCCAGGAATTCCTTGGACACCTCCAGGGATGGGCACTCCAAACCTCCCTGGGCAGCCCCCTCCAGTGCTTGAAAACCCTTTTTGTGAGGAAGTTCTTCCTGAGCTGAAGGTCCCTGAGAGCTCTGGGACAGGGATGGACTCACCCGGCCAGTCCCTCATTGTGGTGTGTACCCATTTACAGGGCTGCTGCTCCTACCTTGGAGATAGAAAACCGAAACCTTCAGAAATAACCCCCAAACCTCCACCTGGAGCTGGGAGGCAGCACTGGCACTGCTGATGGATGCTCGAATTCTTGGCTACAAACCAACATCTGCAGCTCTGCAGCTGCTGCCAGACAGCTCTGGCCCCGTCAGGGCTGCTCTTGTCAGACCGATCCTCCCAGGCTGGGCCCAGCCCAGCTCAGCACAGGATTGATGAGAGCACTTTCCCCTGGCACGCTCTCTTCCAATGCTGCTGCTCATGTCCCCTGTGGGGCCACTTCATGCTGGAAGGTTTGCAGAGCTGTATCTTAATTTGCTACCAGCTGCCGGCAGCGCTGCTCTGACACCCCTCCATCACCGCTCTCCCTCGGCTGGAGCTCACAGGCCCTTCAGAGTTCTTTAGAACAGATGTAGAGGCAAGGAAAGAATCTTCTTATATAATGTTTGTTAGAGCAAGGGGAGGGGGTTGTATCTTCAGGGGTTTGAGCCTCTCCAGGAAGGTGCTGCAGTGATTTCTTCATCTTGGAATCACAGGTCTGGTGAGTTTGGAAAAGCCCTCCCAGACCATCGGCTCCAACCCTTCCCCAGCACTGCCCAGGCCACACTGACCCCTGTCCCAAGTGCCACATCCACAGGGCTCTGAAATCCCTCTGGGGATGGGCACTCCAAAGCTCCCTGGGCAGCCCCTGCCAAGGCCTGAAGCACCCTTTCCATGGGGAAATTCCTGCTGCTGTCCACCCTGAGCCTGCCCTGGCCCAGCCTGAGGCCGTTCCCTCTCCTCCTGTCCCTGTTCCCTGGCAGCAGAGCCCGACCCCCCCGGCTGCCCCCTCCTGTCAGGGACTTGTGCAGAGCCACAAGGTCCCCCCTGAGCCTCCTTTGCTCCAGCCTGAGCCCCTTTCCAGCTCCCTCAGGAATTCTCCAGCCCCTTCCCAGCTCCGTTCCCTGCCCTGGACACGCTCCAGCCCCTCCCTGTCCTTCCTGAACTGAGGGGTCGAGAACTGACCCCAGGACTGGAGGTGTGGCCTCAGCAGTGTCCAGTACAGGGGGTGAGGTGTTAGAATGTTGAGAGCTGTTGCATTTTTCGGATGGCTCAGGTGAGCCCTGGCCTGGCTGTTCCTGCAGCCAAGGAGCCGGGAGCTCCTCTGGCCAGAGGCTGGTGCTCTGGGGCTCCGGTTCTCCAGCAGGAGCTGGCACATCCCAGGCAGATGGGATCACTCCTGGAAGCCCACGGGAGTGCCCTGCTCGAGGGGGCAGAGCAGGGGCACGGCTGCAGGTGGCAGAGGCAGAGCAGCCCACACACCCCTTACCTCTGCCAGCCACACTCCTCCCGCCAGCTCTGCTCCATGGAACGGTGAGGATGCACCTGCAGACACCCAGGGGCAGGAGCAGGGAACTCCTCCTGGGGAGAGCTGATTTTAATCTGCTCATATCCCTGGAAAATGGTAACCCCAAACACCACAAACCACCGGCTCTGCAGCCTGGGCTGTTTGATTCCTGCCCAGCCAGAGGCAGGTAAACAAATGTGCCTGTAATTGTTCACATGCAACTCCCCATCACTTCCACCTCGAGCGTTCCTGCTGCTGCACTTTCCCTGGATGCACTGGTATCCATTGCACAGCCCTGCCCAGTGCCTGCACTGCTCTGTGACTGGGATGGTCTCTGCACGTGCCAGGGGCAGGTTCCAGGGCTCTGTGGGTCACTCTGTGTGACAGAGCCTCAGCTCGGAACCAGGAAATCATTCCAGCTCCTCAGTGATTTGTGGGATGTCTCTCCCCCACTGAACAACTACTTGAGAGTTTTTCCACTGTCCCAGGCTGCTCCCAGCCCCAATGTCCAGCCTGGCCTTGGGCACTGCCAGGGATCCAGGGGCAGCCCCAGCTGCTCTGGGCACCCTGTGCCAGGACCTGCCCACCCTGACTGTATAAAACTCCTTTATATCAATGTAAATCTCTCCTCTTTCAGTTCAAACTATCGCCCTTTGCTCTGTTGCCACAGGCGCTGCTAAAAGGTTTGTCCACATCCCCATGATGATTGGGACAGAAAGATTTGGGGTCCACAAAACCCATCTGACATTGGAACAGTGAACAAACTGCATTTATTTACTTTACCCAATGAGAAAAACCTCTGATTTCATCTCTACCTGAGCCCTTCCAGGGGAGAAGGTCCCTGAGACAAAGGTCTCTGATTTATCAGGCAAAGGGACAACAAGATCAGGGCCCGGGAGCAGCAGCCAAACACACTTGAAATGGAGAAAAAACAACCATTTTAACGCTGAGCAAATCAAACCAGAATATCCAAGGGACAGTTCCTCTCACTGGAAATCAAGGGCAGGATGCAATTCCCTGTCAGCCTGCAGCGAGGGGAGAGTCCCAGGCCCTGGACAGACTCAGCTCCTTCCTCTGACTCTCCTGAAGCCAAAGGGGGGCAGGGATGGATGGGAGATTGGGAATTGGGAATTGCTGGCTGGGAGGGTGGGCAGGCCCTGGCACAGGTTGCCCAGAGCAGCTGGGGCTGCCCCTGGATCCCTGGCAGTGCCCAAGGCCAGGCTGGACATTGGGGCTTGGAGCAGCCTGGGACAGTGGGAGGTGTCCCTGCCATGGTGGGGTGGGGCTGGGTGGGATTTAAGGTCCCTCCCATCCTGAACCATTCTGGGGTTCCATGGGGTCCCCCCAGGGTAGTGTCAGCCATGGGAATGCTGCCAACCCCCTTCCCAAAGCTCTGGGGCAGTGCTGGAGCCTCAGACCTCCTCCAATAAACATGGATTTAAAACTATATTCTTTACCAGAATTGTTTGTGCGTTACAGCATTTCCGCTCGCCTTTTGTTTTTGCTCTTGGTGAAATCTGAAAGCAAACCTTTCATCATCCCAGGTTTATTTATCTGTTTGCTGCTTATTTATTTGCTCCCTTTCCCTCTCCCTTCCCCGCAGCTCCTGGGTGTTCTGTGGGAAAGCAGAGATAAATTATCTGAACAAAACATGGGAATACTTGAAAAAGTCCTTCCCATAATTACAGGGAACAACATTTACTTTTCATCTCTGCTCCACATTTCCGTGTCGGCTCTAATCACTCTCGACGTCAGGCAGCTCCCGCCAGGAAGGATTTGCTGTCCTGGATCACTGGGCTGCGTTTCCCCCAGAGATGACCAGAACCCGACAGGCTCCCGGAACCGGGGAGCCAGTGCTGATCAAAGGCACGAGGAACAATTCATGGGGAAAAATAAACAGGAGAAGGCAGTGCTTTCCCCCCAAGGCTCTGTCTGGCCGTAAAAATCTCTCTGGAATGTTTGAACCTGCTTTTATTTGTAATTTTAAGGAATTTTTTGTTTCCTTACAGCTGTTAACGGTGTTTGTGCTAACATTGGGCTGCATTTAACAACAGCACGGGTTTAATTCAGTGGCCTTTGCAAACACCCATTAATTTATGAACTTGGGGCACAAGAGCCCCAGGAAATGCCCCTGCCTGCTGTGGCACCAGCAGCGCCTGCTGCCAGCCCAGGGGGGACTTGGGCAGGTACCCGGAGGAGGGACAGGTGGCCCAGACATGGTGGCAGTGATGGCACTGGTGGTTCTGGTGGCACTGGTGGCAATGGCTGTGCTGGTGCCAGCGGAGGGGGTGGCAGTGGGTGGCCATGGTGGTGGCACTGGCAGTGGAGGTGGTGGCACTGGTGGTGATGGAGGTGGTGACAGTGACGTTGGAGATGGTGGCAGTGGAGGTGGTCCACTGGTGGTGATGGAGGTGGTGGCAGTGGTGACACTGGCAATGGTGGCAGTGGCAATGGTCACAGTAACAATAGTGGCAGTGGTGACAGTGGTGACAGAGATGACAGCGATGACAGCGATGACAGTAGTGACAATGATGACAATGGTGACAATGACAGTGGTGACAGTGGTGACAACGATGACAATGATGACAATGATGACAATGATGACAATGATGACAGTGATGGCAGCGGTGGCAGCGGTGGCAGTGGCCGTGCATGCCCCCACGCCTACGGCAGAGGGCAATCAAGCGAAGGCAGAGCCGTGTCTCGCTGGGCCCCGCAGGACACGAGTGCTCCCGCCCTCGTTAATGACCCGTTAATCGCCGATGGAATCCGTGGGGTCCTCCGAAGCTCCCAGGCTGTGCCTGGATCCCGACCCGGCATTTCCCGACCCGGAGCTGCCGCCCTGGCTGTGCCCTGACGGGATTTCTGTTTTATTTGGAACAGCGGAAACTTCCCGGCCTCGTCTGTGCCCCTCTGGGTTCTTTGGGGCCACCCGTGGACAGGAATAAGGGGATCATTCCCGCAGGGATTCGGGATGCCAGCTGCGAACCGGGAACGCTTTGGATGATGCGGGGAAATGAAACTCGCCCTTCCCTGCCGGGCTGCTCCTGGGAATGCTGCGGAGCAGAGCGGTGTTGTTTTTAAAGCTTCCCATCGCTTCGGAGCAGGCAGGAGAGGAGGGGGATTTACCCCAAACGTTCTGGCACAGCGAGTGCCAGCATTCCTTGCCAGGGATGGAGGCGGGAACCCAGAGTAGGGAAGGTGCAGTTGGGGGCTCGGGAGAAAGGGGAGCTGAAAATAGCGGCAACAGAAAGGAGACTGCGGGATGTGCTCGGTGTGGCAGCGATGGGGGGTCCCGGGGGTCCCGGCCCTCGGGGACACGCACAGCCAGGTTTGGGGCGCTGGCAGCTCTGCAGGGCAGTGGGAGCAGGATGCAGCTCTGCGTCCACATGGAGCTACCGAGGGATGTGCTGAAAAGGGCTGGGAAGAAAGAGGGCCTGAGCCAGCAGGGAATCGCCAGAGGGATGGGAAAGGGCTGGGGATCAAAATATCCGGCCAGGAATTCCTGATCCTGTGAGGCTGCCCAGCACCAAGAGCCCCGAGGGGGTTTGCTGGTGTCGGTGTCTCTGTGCTGGGGCTGCAGCTGCTGCCGGGGATGACCCCACAGCTGGGATGACCCCACAGCTGGGATGACCCCACAGCTGGGACGTGCCGGCCGTGTCCCCGTGCCAGCAGCACTGTGCAGGGCAGGGGGAGCTGGGAGGGCCAGCAGTGGCTGCCCAGCAGTGAGGGGCTGCCTGCCTCTGGCACGGGCAGTGGTGTGTTGGATACCGGGGCTGGGGTCAGACCAGTGGAATCGCCCTCTGGAGGGCTTGTGCTGCCCCATGGGTGATCCCAGGGGAGTCACCCAGTGCTGGATCCCCGACACCCCCAGGCTCACGTTTGCTTCTGGAACCTCTGCTCAGGATAATCCTTAGACCTGCTGTGGATTTGCCCACAACTTGGCAAAATAGGGCCTCATTTTCTGGTGTTTCAGGATGGTTATCAAGGTTGGAGAGGGACTGGGGATAAGGGATGGAGGGACAGGACACGGGGAATGGCTTCCCACTGGGAGAAAGGGCAGGGATGGATGGGATACTGGGAATTGGGAATTGCTGGCTGGGAGGGTGGGCAGGCCCTGGCACAGGGTGCCCAGAGCAGCTGGGGCTGGCCCTGGATCCCTGGCAGTGCCCAAGGCCAGGCTGGACATTGGGGCTGGGAGCAGCCTGGGACAGTGGGAGGTGTCCCTGCCATGGCAGGGCTGGCACTGGGTGATTTTTCAGGTCCCTTCCACTCCCAAGCCATCCTGGGACTCCGTGATCAATGGTGGTGCTTTGATCAGAACAGAGACAGCCCCAGAGCAGGTGTGAGCCTGGACCGGGGGCACCTGCCAGAGGTGGTCCCTGAGCTGCAGCAGGGCCCTGCAGGCTGGGCAGGACAGGGCTCCGCTGTCCCTGAGGCAGGAGCCCCTGGGATGACCCCTCTGCAGCCCGGCCGTGCCCCCAGCCCTGCCAGACCCCGTCCGTGTCTCGCTGGAAACGCCGGGGCCGCTGCACGCGGGGGCACAAGAACACAAAGCGAGGCTGATCCGTGTGACAAAGCGAGTGCTCAGCTCCTCTGTGGCTGCTGCCTCGTCCTGACACGCGGAGCAGCGGGGCTCAGGTCTGCGCTGTGACCCTGGCCCCGTGTCCAGAGGGCTCCTCCTGCTCTGCTGGAATTGATGTCACGGGGCTGCAGCACAGGAGCTCCCGGGGCTCCCCTGCCTTGCTCCTCCTGCTGCAGTCTCATGGGCTTGGACTGAAGCGCCGCTTTCTTCTGGCACTCTAAACCATCCTTTGAATCTTTTAGGCCTTAACACTGGGAAGATTTACAGCATTTGCTTTGCTCAGCCCCCTTCCCCCAGCAGCTACTGACCTTGGGCCAGGAGGCCAAACACTGAGGCAGAATGAGCTCTGGAGCACAGGATGGAGCTGTGCCTGCCCCCAGTGCTGTGCTTGTCCCCATGGGGTAACAGAGAAACACAGAATCCAGAGTGGTTTGGGTTGGGAGGGACCCCAAAGCCCATCCAGACACCTCCCACTGTCCCAGGCTGCTCCCAGCCCCAATGTCCAGCCTGGCCTTGGGCACTGCCAGGGATCCAGGGGCAGCCACAGCTGCTCTGGGCACCCTGTGCCAGGGCCTGCCCACCTTCCCAGCCAGGAATTCCTTCCCAATATCCCATCCAACCCTGCCCTTTGACAGTTTAAATGTGAACAATGATGTTCATGAATGTTCTGCAGTATTGTCCTGCCCAGCCTGGCACAGCTGCCCAGGGCAGAGGTGGAGTCCTCATCCCTGGAGGGATTTAAAGCCCTGTGGATGTGGCACTTGGGGACAGGGGTCAGTGTGGCCTTGGCAGGGCTGGGTGAACAGTTGGACTCTGACCCTAAGGACCTTTTCCAACGTAACCAATTCCATAACTTTGTTTCCAGCCCACTCGTTTCGGCTCTGCTCCCGTGCTGTGAGATGGAGCCCAGAATGGATGCAGTGACTCAGGGGCTTGCGAAGGCCTTGCGTGACTGAAAAAACCATCAGCGAGGTTTTTAAGCGGATCCTCTTCTCATCAGCCTCGTGTCCTGCTCGTTTCAGGTCACTGGGAATGGGAGAAGCCTCTGCAGGATGCCAGGGTTGGGAAGAGCAGCACAGGCAAAGCTCTGCCAGGGCCCTGTGTGAGGGGAGCAGGAGCCCCCTGCTCCCACCAGCCTCAGCCACGCTCCCTGTGCTCTGGGATTTGCCCAGTTCCAGGGCAGCTGCTGGAACGAACCCTCCCATCCATCTCTGGAAGCATGGCACTGGGATTTTTGAAGCTAAATATGCATTTCTCCTTTTGCTTCATCTCAGCTCAGCAGTAAAATGAGAGAGAATCCACTCTGAGGCAGAGTTCTTGTAGCAAAAGCACTTCCCAGCCTACCTGGAGACAAGCAGGGATGGATAATTTAAGCACTAAAGTGGTTTTTGTGCCGTGGCTGAGAGTGCCCAGGAGAGCTGAGCCTCCCCCTCACGCTGCCAGCGTTTGCCCAGAATTTCTATCAGCTTCCAAAGGGGCTTCATGGAGAGCAGGAAGAGAAGGATCTTCCCAGAGCCTTAGAAATTACCCAGAAGTTCTGAGCGTCAGAGTTTGCCCACGCCCTGTGTCCTTTGAGGCTGTTCAGAGCAGCTGGGGCTGCCCCTGGATCCCTGGCAGTGCCCAAGGCCAGGCTGGACATTGGGGCTGGGAGCAGCCTGGGACAGTGGGAGGTGTCCCTGCCATGGCAGGGCTGGGGCTGGGTGGGCTCTGAGGTCTCTTCTGACCAAAACCATTCTGTGATTCTCTTTTATTGCCACAGCAAATGCAAGTGAATTTTTGGGGTTTCCTGGTTTTCCTTCTGCTGACTTCACTCTGCTCCTGTCCCTGTCACACATCCCAGTCACCCAGAACTCGTTAAATCTGTATCCAGCATTTGCTCCTGGGCTATTCCTGACCTGTCCCTGGTTTCTTCAAATGCATTTTGCTGTCTGACATTAGAGAGATGTCAAAGAACTTGTGGAATGTGTGTCTAGTCAAGAATAATCTAATTTCTACAAGACTCATTTTGAATATCTCATATTACATTTCTGGTGCTCCTGGTTTTAATATCAGCTTTTTCTTTTAATGACTGAATATTCTCTGATAGAAGCCATTGAAAGAGCTGAAGATTTTCAATATAAACGGATGCCTTAGCTACTGAATATGTGAAGAGCTGATAAATTTGGCTGTTCATTACTAGTTCCTCATGGCAGGAAGGTGCAGAGCAGTGCTCTAATCTGACACCTCATGGGCTGACAGACCTTTTTCCCCCAGAAAACAAATCAGCAACAGCAACAGTTTGGATGTTCCTGAAACTGGAAGTGAACTTTGGGTATTTTTATCACATGCTCATTTTTTTCAGTATAAGTGAAATCAAAATAACTCCTAAGGAGGCAGCAAGAACACTTTGGGATCATGGGGAATATCCAAATGAGTTTGCTGGAATTAGTAGAGGAAGAGTGGAAAATGAAGGTGGGCCAGATTATTCTCAGAAAATCAAGGAATGAATGAAGCCATTGGGAAAGCCAATTTACCCCAATAAGCCAAAGCTACAAAGACTTTTAAAACACCACTTCCGGACTTGGGGAAAAAAGATGATCAATAGTTCAAATAGCATAAGCCAGACCTAGAATGTGTCTGGAGCTCGGAGCTGTTAAACGCAGCTGCCCCTTTTCAGCCTGTCTGTCTGGTAGCAGTCCCAGGCAAGAAAAACACCAGGAAGTTGTTTCTGTGAGCCGAGAGCAGCCGTGCTTTGGAAAGGGAAGGGTTTGCTCTGGAGGAGCGCTGCGGCCTCAGCAGCAGCACTGAGGATGCTGCCGGCAGCAGGGAGGAGCCAAACCCCCGCTGGTTAACTCCAGTATTTAGTCCGGACAATCCAGGCAGGAGAGTGGCGGTGCTGATGGTGTACAAAGAGCCGGGCTCCAGCAAGGCAGGAGACAAACCCCAAACCCCAAAGCAGAGATCACGGCCAGATTTAGGGAGAGTTTTCCCTTTCCGAAGGCTGTGGCACCAGATCCGGATGCTGGAGGAGGACGGGGCTGTTCAGCACCAGGGAGTGCTGGGCTGCAGCCTCACCTGGTCCTGCAAACCAAGGGGCAGCTGCCACCCCAGGGCTGCCAGTTGTGCTCCCGGAGCTGTGCCTGGAGCGCAGCCCCTGGCCCTGCCCTGCCACAGCTGTACCGGGGAGCTGCTGCTGTTTGCTTTGGTCAGGCTTTGGTTTGCAAAAACCTCGAAATACAAAAGCATTCCAGAAGAAAACCATCCCAGGAGGGACTGGGAACAAGGCATGGAGGGACAGGACCCAGGGAATGGCTTCCCAGTGCCAGAGGGCAGGGCTGGATGGGAGATTGGGAATTGGGAATTGGGAATTGCTGGCTGGGAGGGTGGGCAGGCCCTGGCACAGGGTGCCCAGAGCAGCTGGGGCTGCCCCTGGATCCCTGGCAGTGCCCAAGGCCAGGCTGGACATTGGGGCTTGGAGCAGCCTGGGACAGTGGGAGGTGTCCCTGCCATGGCAGGGCTGGCACTGGGTGGGATTTAAGGTCCCTCCAACCCAAACCATTCCATGTTTCTGTGATTCTATGAAAAGCTCAAGTTGGATGATATCCATTCAGTCAAACTAATGTTTATTTAGGCTTTGGGAAGATTTCTATAGTTTTGTGCTCTTTGCTTTAAGAGGTGAATATTTTGCTGCACTGGGCTGTGCCCTGCTCCAGGTGTCAGCTGTGGCAGGGACGTGGCTGCTCCTGCCCTGCTTTGGAGCTGGATAAAACATGGGGGTGTTGGGAGCTTCTCTGGAAGCTGGTGTTCCCAAGAGACCCAATTCTCTTTTTGTGTTGCAGTTTATTTTAGAGGGCACAGGGTTTATCCTTTCTCTGGCCCAGAGGCTGCCAGAGCTCCAGGAGCATTTGGGCAGCGCTGCCAGGGGTGCATGGGGGAGTTGTTGGGGTGTCTGGGCAGGGACAGGGGCTGGATGACCCCTGTGGGTCCCTCCCAGCTGAGGGCATTCCAGCATTCTGTGCTTTCGGAGAGCAGGGCTGTCTCACACATCATCTCAGCACTGTGGAAGCTGAGCTGATGAAACGATCTCAGAAAAATAAAAAATCTCATGTAGTCAGAACTTAGAGAGAAAAAGCACCCCATGCAAGGCTTCCCGGAGTGCTACAATCTCCTGGAAATAAATGAACAGATTGCCATGAATGAATAAACTGCTTAAGACACTAATTCACATTCAGGAGGCCACGGCGCCGGGGATGGGTGAGGATGACAGAGCTGTTTGCCTGTGATTGTTGCTGCTCGGAGCTGGAGGAGGCAAACAGAAGGTGGCCGTGCTCTGCACACAAACTGCTGGGCACAGATGGCTCCCAGGGCTCCTGCCCACGGGAATGGGCCAGGAGCGTGTGCCAGCCTGGCTCCCTGCTCTGGGAAAAGGCGTCTGCAGGGGAAACCGCGGGAGGAGCAGCTGAGGGCACTGGCACTGCTCAGCTGGAGAGGAGCAGACTGAGGGCAGAGCTCACTGGGGGCTGCAGCTCCCATTGCTGCTGCCTGGGACAGGAACAGCACCCAGGGAGTGCCTGGAGCTGGGCCAGGCAGGCTCAGGCTGGAGAGCAGGGAAAGGTTCTTCCCCCAGAGGGTGCTGGGCACTGCCCAGGCTCCCCAGGGAATGGGCACGGCCCCGAGGCTGCCAGAGCTCCAGGAGCGTTTGGGCAGCGCTGCCAGGGATGCCCAGGGTGGGGTTGTTGGGGGGTCCATGCAGGGCCAGGAGTTGGGCTGGATGATCCCTGTGGGTCCCTTCCAGCTCAGGAGATTCCATGATTTTGTGATTTGAAGAGAAAATACAGGAAATCTGGGCCACGCACTCACAGGGCCATGGATCTGCGGCCCGGAGGGGAGGCTGCAGGCACAGCACGTATGGGATGGTGATCAGGGAATGTTTCAGTGCCCCTTTGCTATTCCAGTGTTTCTGTGCAGCTGGCACCGCTCGGGCGCCACTGTCCTGAGAGCCAGGGCAGGTGGCAGCGGGACTGGGGCACCTGCCCATGGTATCCGTGGTGGCACAAGCCCTGGGCCCATATGCAGGGAGAACCATGGGCCCTTTGGATGTTTCCACAGCATTTCCCATGTGTGGCACCTCTGCCAGGGCTCCCCCAGGCAGAGTATCTCCCCACGGAGCAGCATCTCCCACAGCCTGTATCCCTCTCTGGATCACTCCCAAGGGCTGGGCAAAACCCAGCGCCGGGCCCTGCCTGTGTTTGGAGCTTCAATGACCTGAAAGGTGATGAAACCTTTCAAAAAGCTCCGGTTCGCTGTGCAACAGCCCCAGGGAGGGGCTTGGAGGGCTCTGGGCTCTAAGATAAACCAGCCTGTTGGTGCCAGGAGCAGCTGCTTCCCAACACCCACAAACGGGGATGTGAGGAGTTCCTCAAGATGACAAAATGGACCGAAGATAAAGATCTGTGTGAGAAAAACGTTTTGTTAGGGAAATCCTCGAGCTGAATTGCTGTGCTGAGTGAGCCGGAGAGGGGCTGCTCAGCCTCAGGGGGCACTGGGGCCGCTGCTGCTTCGGGCTCTGGCTGTGGGGTCTCAGTGGGCAGAGCCCACCCTGACCCCCACAGCAGCACCCTGACACACTGAGCCATCCTCACACCCACAGCAGCACCCTGACCCCCAGAGCAGGATCCTCACACCCACAGCAGCACCCTGACCCCCAGAGCAGCACCCTGACCCCCAGAGCAGGATCCTCACACCCACAGCAGCACCCTGACCCCCAGAGCAGCACCCTGACCCCCAGAGCAGGATCCTCACACCCACAGCAGCACCCTGACCCCCAGAGCAGCACCCTGACCCCCAGAGCAGGATCCTCACACCCACAGCAGCACCCTGACCCCCAGAGCAGGATCCTCACACCCAGAGCAGCACCCTGACTCCCACAGCAGCACCCTGACACACTGAGCAGCACCCTGACCCCCAGAGCAGGATCGTCACACCCAGAGCCCATCCTGCCACCAGGGCAGCATCCTCCCACCCGGAGCAGCAGTGTGTGGGTCCCAGCACTCCGCAGCAGCTCCGCTCCGTGCTGGAGCTGTGCCCTTGCAGACTCTGACGCTTTTGGGAGGTGACCGAGGGGAGCAGAGCAGCTCCCGGGCCGCTCGTGGTGAGTGTTGGGCACACGCTGATGATTAATTAGTGCCGAGCTCAGAGGCTCGTTCCCTGTGCAGCTGGCACGGCGGGAGCTCACAGGAGCTGCCCCTTGGCTCTGGAATGCCAAGGAGCAGCCCCGCTCCAGGCTTGTTCTGGGGAGGTGCCCGGCTGCTCTGGACACAGATCCCAGCACAGCAGCGGCACTGGGGGCAGGGATGTGGTGCCAGGTGTGGGTGCCCCAGTGCCCTCCCTCTGCCCTCGCCTCGCCCTCCCTCTGGTCAGGAACTTCCAAACATCACCCAAGGGCTTTGCCCTAAGCCCTCAGGACGTGGATTCTCTTGGTGACCTGGACACTGTAGGGCTGTCCGGGGGTTTTCTCAAATAAAACCACGATTCCATATTGAAATAAAATTAATTTTCCATTGTTTACAATCAAAGACTTAATGGAGGCCAGTGGCAGGCTGACAGCAGGTGACTAAAACATGAGAAATGGTGTTTGAATAGGGTGGTGCCTCCTCTGGCTGCTATTCCCAGCTTTCAGCAGTTCCTGTAGGGGGATTTCTCTGCTGCTGGATTTAATGGTGGTCTTGCACAAATATCCCCAAATTGCTTTCGAATCCCTCTATCTGCACCATCTGACAGCAGCGAGCTGCACAGATTTTATTATGCATCAGCTGAAAATGCGTTTGATTTGTATTAAACTTCTTTGAAGGTCTTTTTGCTATTTAATCTCCTTGAGAGTGGAAGACAACTGGAATATTGAGGTCATGGAAGAGTGGGAGAGCAAAGAGAAATGTGGTCCTGGAAGAGCAGGTGGGTGGGAGCTGTGCCTTTTTCCTTAAATCAAGTGCAGGAGAAGCTTTCCAGCCCGACTCTGGAGGATTTCCAGGCAGCACAGTAGCTATTTTTATTAAACTGTTTTCCTGAACAGCTGCCTACTCAGGAGTGTCCCTCTGCATTTACTTTCTGTCTCAATATTCCTTTGGTAATAGAACACAGTCATTTAGGCTGGGATAAAAAAGGGAATTAAAATACCTAACATATCCACAGGGCTGGCTTTTCTCGGTGCTTTGCTGCTGTGGGGAGTTGAGTTTAACTCCTAATTACATGGTAGGGTTTGCAGCCTTGGCAGCGGTGATGCTTTTTAGTAAATTCTAAGCGGCAATCCTTAAACAAGGCTCCGGAGAGAGAAGAGAAGGTGTTGGGTGTCTGTGCTGCTTTCTCTGGCTGGGTAAACCGGAACTGGAGCCCACCAAATGTTTTGGTTACCTGGGTGCGATTTGCACTCGTGCACAGGAGGTACAGAACGTCTCGGGGGCTGCTCAGTGTGGCAGGGTCACACAGGATAAAATAGTAACATCGAGGATTTACTCAGCACTCCCAGCACAGCACTCCCCAGTCCCTCTGCAGCTCTCCTGGAGCCCCTTCAGGCCCTGCAAGGGGCTCTCAGCTCTCCCTGGAGCCTTCTCCTCTCCAGGTGAGCACCCCCAGCTCTCCCAGCCTGGCTCCAGAGCAGAGGGGCTCCGGCCCTGGGAGCAGCTCCGTGGATTCCTCTGGATCTCTCCAGCAGCTCCACGTCCTCCCTGTGCTGAGAACCCCAGAGCTGGGTACTCAGGTTGGTCGATTACCCATTAATGAAATCTATAAAATACCTATTAAATGGTTGGGCTTGATGATCTTGGAGGTCTTTTCCAACCTAAGTGGTTGTGTGATTGTTCCCTTACTCAGCAGCAGACGCAGCCGTGGCAGAGCAGGGCTGCAGCGTGGCACAGGTGAGAGAGACACCTCACCCCATCTCCCCGTGTCCTGGAGTGTTGCAGTGGGGATCCTGCAACACGCATATATCAAACCAGGCGTCCTGTGGAAAGGAAATATATATGGACAGACAGATTCTTGCTAGCTGTTTCAGAGATGTTTATTTCTCCAGCCGCATGGCCGGAGCTCTGCCCAGGAACTGTTCCAGTCACGGGACCAAGGGTCCTTCTGCCCGCGCAGGGAACACAAACCAACCAATGGGAACGAGGCTGAGCAGGGACAGGGAAGCCCCGTGTCTGTGCCCTCAGGGCCCCTCTCCCAGGGCTACACGGCAGGGGAGGGACCCCAACACCTCACCCGTTTTATTTTAATAAAAGGAGAAAGAAAACAACTGGATAAACATAACAAGAACAGTTTCAAGACAAAACAAGCCACCCTCCTGAGTCTTTAAATGTCCAAACAGATTCTGTGGAACATCTTAGGGCTGACAGAAGGGAGACAGAACTCTGAGCATGCTTTGTGGGGAAACTGAGGCAGGAGAGGGTTTAACTTCTTCCCTCCCCCTTTTCATCCCCCACTCGGCATTGGAAAGGGATTTTTGGGGAAACAATTGGCAAAAGCATGGTTTTGTGAGGGAAACCATGGATGAAAAAATGGATTAGGAATACACTGGGGGTAATAGGACATAGGGTAAAAGGGAAAGGTGGGATTAGGAAAGGGAGACTGTAGGGGGGACTTACAATGGAGATACTGTCTAACATGACTACGATTTTTTGCATATATACTGCCTTTTACAGGAACACCATCAGGCCCAGTGACCTGCGATGCTTGTAACCCTTTTCTCCCTAGTACAATATTAAATTCCACCACCTCTCCATCTCCCAAGCTTGGGATGCATTTTTCAGGGTTATTCTTTTTAATAGCAGTTCTATGCACGAATATGTCTTGCTGGTTGTCACACCTTGTTATAAAACCATAATTTTGCTTAACATTATACCATTTTACTATCCCTAAGGTCTTAGTTGCTATGATCTTTTCCTTTTTCCGAGTGGCTGCTGTTTTCTGTCTCGCTGCGTCTTTGCTGTCTCTTTCGGTCGCTCCCGTGTTGGAATTCTCGGGGCTGCTGGTGCCTGCGCGCTCTTCCCGGGGTCGCGTTCGGGGCTGCGCGGGCCGGGTCGGGCCGCGCCGCTCAGTTCTCCGTGCGTCGCCTCCTCTGGTCGCAGCTTCGCTGCCGATGCCGGGCGCTGCACCCACGTCTCGGCCGGGCCCCCGAGCGACGACTCCCCCGCGCTCCGCTCCAGCGCGCGTCTCGGCTGGGCGCGGCTCCGTTCCACCGCCATCGCCGCCAGCCGCCGCCCGCGCGCCGCCCCTCTCGGCCGGGCGTTCCCGGGGCTCGCTCCACCACGCGCTGCGCGGGGCCATGCGGGCACCGCCGGGTCCCGCCGCTCCCCGCTCCGCCACCGACACTGCGGCTCGCGTGGCTCTGCCCGCGCGCGGGAACTGCCTCGCTGCTGCTCGCAGAGCGCTCGGTGCACGAGGCCTGGGCCGCACGGTCCCTGCGCCAGGCTTCCCTTCGCCAGGACACAGCTGACATTGCTCAACAGTCTCAGTAACTAAATAATATTCACGAAAATATTCTTCCATCGGCATATATTTTGACTCCAGTATTAACTGTGTCCAAACGGTTTTCCAAAAGCCCTTGGTAAGAATTAAATCCCAAGAAACATAGAAAAAGTTCTTAAACAACCATGCCAGGAAGTGTTTCAGTTCTTTTTGAGCTTGAATCAAGCTAAAATTTACAAATCGTTGTTCAAGAATCATTTTAAGTTTAAGATAAATGTCCATATGCGGCTCTGAGAGCCAAGAGTCTTCCCACGGTTCCTCCATAGTTTAGATATGGAATAGCAAAGCAAAACCAAGAAGAGGAATCCAAAGTTTCCAAGGTTTACTCACACAAATCAGTCGCTTAGGGATCGGGGATCGTTCTGCTCTCAATTCTCCACCATTTGTTGCAGTGGGGATACTGCAACACGCATATATCAAACCAGGAGTCCCGTGGAAAGGAAATATATATGGACAGACAGATTCTTGCTAGCTGTTTCAGAGATGTTTATTTCTCCAGCCGCATGGCCGGAGCTCTGCCGAGGAACTGTTCCAGTCACGGGACCAAGGGTCCTTCTGCCCGCGCAGGGAACACAAACCAACCAATGGGAACGAGGCTGAGCAGGGGCAGGGAAGCCCCGTGTCTGTGCCCTCAGGGCCCCTCTCCCAGGGCTACACGGCGGGGGAGGGACCCCAACACTGGAGCGGTGGCAGGCGGGGCTGTGGGCAGGGCAGAGCCCACGGCCGATGGTCCAGAGACCCAGTCTCTCCACAGCAACGTCCTGCTAGGTTGGGTCTATGCTCAGCTGCTCAAATATGGGCGTTTTCTCACAGCAGTGAGTGTATATCCTAAATCCCAGAATGGTTTGGGTTGGAAGGGACCTCAGATCCCACCCAGTGCCAGCCCTGCCATGGCAGGGACACCTCCCACTGTCCCAGGCTGCTCCAGCCCCAATGTCCAGCCTGGCCTTGGGCACTGCCAGGGATCCAGGGGCAGCCCCAGCTGCTCTGGGCACCCTGTGCCAGGGCCTGCCCACCCTCCCAGCCAGGAATTCCCAATATCCCATGAAATCTCCCCTCCTTCAGCTTCAAACAGGAAGTTCTGTGGATTTCTCAGCAAGAACAGAGGTGCATTATAAAACTCAGAGGGTGAATATGGCTGAAATTCTGCCAGAGGACCCCCCACGCCTTTAGAGGAAACCTTGGCCAATTAAAAGGGCTGTTTCTGTAAAATTCCTTTATAATAATGCAGGTGGGACTGGGAACAGGGCACCACAAGCAGCAGTTGCACACAGAACCTGAGGATGCACAGTGCAAACTGTGCTGTTCAATATTTACAGTCCTAAAATTGGGAGCCTCTCCTTTGAAATGAGCTTTATCCTGGGAAGATTCTCCAGGACTGGAGCAATAATAGGATCATTTATAACAGTGTGAGTTTAAGCAATATTCCTCACTTGTACCAAGAGCAAGAAATCATGTCGTTTTTTCTTGCCAATATTAATCTGAATTTTAAATGTTTACAAGTTGAGCCTGTAAGACAATGGTCAGGGAGATTTGGGTGGAAAAATAAAGGGTGAACTTTCTGGGGGACTTTATTCTGTCCTGGAAATAAAGCCCTGGCTGTGTGCCCAGAGCTGACCCACACCGAGCCCAGCACTTCCCAGCTGGTAATTTAGGTTTTGCTTTATGCCAAGGAAGATTAAAGGCTCCTGTAAAGTGCAAACCATCAGCTTGAAATATTGTCATGGACTGTATTTTCAGGGCTTTTTATATATTCCCCAAATAAACTGCTCCTGCAGCAGGGAGAGGAGAATAAAGGGGGCTGGAATGTAGGTCAGGACAGCAGGGAAGGGCTGCCAAGGTCAAAGAGGAGCAGTTCTTCATCTTCATCCTCCTCAGCACTGGAACGGCCCCGACTCTGGCTCGGGGCATCGAGGGCTGGGGGTGCCACAGGGCCCCTCAGGCCGGGCACGGGGGATTCTGGAAGGACAAACTAATGAAGAAAAATGAACTGCTGGCTGAGGAGGCCCTTGGTCACAGCACTGCAGCCTTCTGGAGGTGGTGATGAGGAGATAAAACATTCTGTGCTCCCCCAGCTCCTGCACTGCTGGGGACAGCGGGGACAGGGCCCTGCAGAGGGACTGGGGACAAGGCCTGGAGGGACAGGAGCCAGGGAATGGCTTCCCAGTGCCAGAGGGCAGGGCTGGATGGGAGATTGGGAATTGGGAATTGCTGTCTGGGAGGGTGGGCAGGCCCTGGCACAGGGTGCCCAGAGCAGCTGGGGCTGCCCCTGGATCCCTGGCAGTGCCCAAGGCCAGGCTGGACATTGGGGCTGGGAGCAGCCTGGGACAGTGGGAGGTGTCCCTGTCATGGCAGGGGTGGGACTGGGTGGGCTTTGAGGTCCTCCCAACCCAAAGCATTCAGTGAGTTTAATTCTAATTTGATGCACGTTGTGCTGTCAGGTCAGTGAGAGCCCCTCAGCGACTGCAGTGAGAAGGGCAGGCAGTGACCGGCAGGGTGTCCCCAGCCCGGGTCACTTTGTCCTGGCTGTCATAGGTGTGAGCTGTGCTCAGCTCAGGGCCCTGCTGGAACTGGGGCTTTGCAGGCAGCTCCAGCCCCCGGGGCCTGCAGGAAATCCAGTCCTGAGCTCTTCAGATAATAGAGATTGAGGATATCACTGCTCCGGCTGTGTCATTGTCTTGCCACTCCACTTCTTGGCCATTTTATTCTTCACTTTCAAGCCTTTAGTGGCTGTTAAGGAGGAAAATCAGGCCATGGAAGTGTTCAGAGCCTGAGGAGTGGTTTCCATGTGCTCCCATCCCACTCAGCCCTCTCCACATCTCCACTCCAGTGGGCTGTGCTGGGAGTGCGGGGCCTGGGGGGCCCCCAGGTGTGGCTTTGGGGCAGCTGGGCTGGGACAGGCTGGGGGTGTGGGACAGGCTGGGCTGGGGATGTGGGACAGGCTGGGGGTGTGGGACAGGCTGGGGGTGTGGGTGTGGGACAGGCTGGGGGTGTGGGACAGGCTGGGGGTGTGGGTGTGGGACAGGCTGGGGGTGTGGGACAGGCTGGGGATGTGGGACAGGCTGGGCTGGAGATGTGGGACAGGCTGGGGGTGTGGGACAGGCTGGGGGTGTGGGACAGGCTGGGCTGGGGATGTGGGACAGGCTGGGGGTGTGGGACAGGCTGGGGGTGTGGGACAGGCTGGGCTGGGGATGTGGGACAGGCTGGGGATGTGGGACAGGCTGGGCTGGAGATGTGGGACAGGCTGGGGGTGTGGGACAGGCTGGGCTGGAGATGTGGGACAGGCTGGGGATGTGGGACAGGCTGGGCTGGAGATGTGGGACAGGCTGGGGGTGTGGGACAGGCTGGGGATGTGGGATAGGCTGGGCTGGAGATGTGGGACAGGCTGGGGGTGTGGGACAGGCTGGGGATGTGGGACAGGCTGGGGATGTGGGACAGGCTGGGCTGGGGATGTGGGACAGGCTGGGGGTGTGGGACAGGCTGGGGATGTGGGACAGGCTGGGCTGGGGATGTGGGACAGGCTGGGGGTGTGGGACAGGCTGGGGATGTGGGACAGGCTGGGGATGTGGGACAGGCTGGGGGTGTGGGACAGGCTGGGGATGTGGGACAGGCTGGGGATGTGGGACAGGCTGGGGGTGTGGGACAGGCTGGGCTGGGGGTGTGGGACAGGCTGGGCTGGGGATGTGGGACAGGCTGGGGATGTGGGACAGGCTGGGCTGGGGATGTGGGACAGGCTGGGGGTGTGGGACAGGCTGGGGGTGTGGGACAGGCTGGGCTGGGGTTGTGGGACAGGCTGGGGGTGTGGGTGTGGGACAGGCTGGGGGTGTGGGACAGGCTGGGGATGTGGGACAGGCTGGGGGTGTGGGACAGGCTGGGCTGGGGGTGTGGGACAGGCTGGGGGTGTGGGTGTGGGACAGGCTGGGGGTGTGGGACAGGCTGGGGGTGTGGGACAGGCTGGGCTGGGGATGTGGGACAGGCTGGGGATGTGGGTGTGGGACAGGCTGGGGGTGTGGGACAGGTTGGGGATGTGGGACAGGGGGTGTGGGACAGGCTGGGGATGTGGGACAGGCTGGGGATGTGGGACAGGCTGGGCTGGGGGTGTGGGACAGGCTGGGCTGGGGGTGTGGGACAGGTTGGGGGTGTGGGACAGGCTGGGGATGTGGGACAGGCTGGGGGTGTGGGACAGGCTGGGGGTGTGGGACAGGCTGGGGATGTGGAAAGCACAGGAGATGCGTCACACAGGACACAGGGGTGGGAAACTGCCTCAGCATCCCAGGATGCCAGGGATGCAAGGAACCAGGGAATTGCACCTAATGAGAAACCAGGAAAAGGCACTGACTGATTTTTTCTCGCCGTTTTTCTCTGTTCAGGTTTTACATATTTCTGCTGCTGGGAAATACAGTCACTTGTGCAGCTCAGTGATGTATTTACTGCTCCTCCTCTGTGCTGCAGGGTCTGGCTGTGCCTTTGGGGGTGTAACAGCTCCAGCTCCACGGAGGGGTGAGCATGGATCCGGGCTGGCCCTGGGAGAGGCCACGGATTCAGTCTCCTCAGGAATAATGGACTCATGTACAAGCAAATGGATGCCAAACATACCTGCATCACAAAGCTTGGTGCTAAATAGATAATTTTATATATTACATAATTTAATAATAGAAAAGCTTGGATTGGAAAGGACTTTGAAGATCATTTATGGTTATGCTACGTTGGCTTTTGTATTCCATATATTTTATACATATTTTACATCTATATTTTATTTTTCACTTTAGAAGAAGTCTGCCCCTGGGGTCAGTCTGATCCCTGTGGAGATGGAACCCCGGGTGGCTCTGAGGGGTTACCAGGTGGGGTGAGACCCCTGCTCCCGAGTGTGGGTGATGCTGCTCTGGGCTGGAGGGGCAGGGCTGGGCCGGGTGGGGCTGTCCCACAACAGAAATGGAACCTGAAACATTTCTGTGCCTCTGCGCTGCTCAGTTCAGTACCTAAATTAGGGTCAGGTGCCAGAGTGGAGCCTCTGGGCTCCGGCAGCCCTCCCATGGCAACCTCTGCCCAGGGACGGGCCAGAGCACTCTGCAGGGCCGGTCAGTGCTGACAGCATGGCCAAACACCCAGAGCTGCTGCCCGTCTCCTGGGGGTGCCACCAGCATCAGCCCCATCTGTGGGTGAGCATGGACTGGCAGGGAACACAGAGGTTAAAAATGGCAGCAAACCGAGCTCTCGGGCACAGATGGATTTCGGGGCTTTGCTTTCTTCTGTCTCTCTGCTGGCTGCTCAGGGTGCAGCTCTCCGGAGGCGCCGCAGAGTCCCTTGGGGCACTTCTGCCCATCCACTGCCAGAGGGCAGGGATGGATGGGAGGTTGGGAATTGGGAATTGCTGGCTGGGAGGGTGGGCAGAGGCTGGAACAGGGTGCCCAGAGCAGCTGTGGCTGCCCCTGGATCCCTGGCAGTGCCCAAGGCCAGGCTGGACACTGGGGCTTGGAGCAGCCTGGGACAGTGGGAGGTGTCCATGCCATGGCAGGGGTGGGATGGGTGGGATTTTAGGTCCCTTTAACCCAAACCACTCTGGGATTCTGGGATTCCCAGGAGACATCCTGGGGGAGTTCCCCATGGCACGGGCAGCAGGGGAGGCTCTGGGGGCAACAACTGAGGCTGCTCTCTGGCAATAATTCAAGCAGAGAATTTCTAGATTGGCTAAACTGATTCCAAAAGTTGTGATACATTTCAACAATAATTTTTACAAGAAATCTGCTTTAAGATAAAGCAATCACTTTGACAGAAACTCTGAGCAGTGAAGATAAATTCAGGCAATTTTATTTTTCTAAAAGCTTCAATATATTATAGAAACCCAGAGTGGTTTGGGTTGGAAGGAACCTTAAATTCCACCCAGCCCCACCCTTGCCATGGCAGGGACACCTCCCACTGTCCCAGGCTGCTCCCAGCCCCAATGTCCAGCCTGGCCTTGGGCACTGCCAGGGATCCAGGGGCAGCCACAGCTGCTCTGGGCACCCCGTGCCAGGGCCTTATTGTATTTTATTTTATCATCAACCATTAACATGGTGTTTATTCAAAATGCATTTACTAAATCTTTCTTTTTTATTGTCTCAGTTCTGTTAAATAAAATGCTGATGGAGATGAGTAATAAGTCGTCTTCGCTTGCCCCAGTAATGATCATTATTTTCCACTTGAAATTAAATTACGTTTAAATTTTGGTAATAAACAGCTGAATAGTAATGAATGCTGCAGCATTATCTTAATATTCTGCAATTTATCACTGCTGAGAACAGATAAATCAGAGTGCTAAGGGCAGCCAGTGAAATGCCAGGTCACAGGCTAAAGACAAACACTGATTTGTGTGGCATTAACTGTGCCGTGGTGTCACACACCTCTCACTGCCTTCAAAGGTAAAAAACCTCTCCCAATTTTTGATAAACCTGGAATTCAGATTATTTTGATAAGAACTTCCCAGAGTGTGAGCGAGCTTGGAGTCGCTGCCACCATTTCCGTGAGTTGTCCTCTCACTATCCAGGAGCAGACACCCTCTCCCCCCGTCTTTTCTCCAGGCTTTACTCTTCCCAAATTCTTCTGAGCCCCGAGCCCCTGAGGCCGTGGCTCCCAAGTCCCCACAGAGCCCGGGCTGATGGAGCCTCCTGGGCAGAGGCAGGACGAGCATTTGGGGTCCTGCTTGGGCAGGGCTGCGGGGGATGCCAACACCCAGGAGATGCAGGGGCTCTGCGCTGCACTGCCAGCTCCGAGGGGCGTGGGGCTGCGCGGGGGCAACCCCAGAGCCAGGCGGGTGCGGAGCCTCTGGGTGTCCCTGGGGGCGGCGGGAGGAGCCTCTGGCTGCAGGGATCCCCGGGATCAGGGAATGGGGGATGCTGTGCAGCACCACCCCACAGGAAGGACCCTGCCAGAGGCCTTCCACTGGCTGATGCAAACTCTTTTGGGAATGCTGCCCAGCGGGATCAGCCCTTGCCAGGACAATCCGTTCTGGGGGAATTGCAGGCCCAGGCAGGTGCCAGGCTGATAACTCTCTCCAGCGAACACCACTGCATAAAGTTTTCAAAAGCTAACTTTTGATTTAATGAAGCTGTCCCCTCTCATCAATTTCATTCCAGTCCTTGAGAGCAGAGAACCTTTTAAGTCTAATGAAAAATGTTAATAAACCTTCACATTGTGGAGAGGATTTTTCCCCTAATTCAGTAATAGCTGTCAGCACCTTTCCCCGCTCTCACCGTAACATGTTAATGTGCTGCGCTGCCTGCAGCCTCTGCTCTGCTTGCTGATCAGCAGAGCCTTCACAGGGACCTCCCAGCCCAGGCTGGACAGGGCTTGGAGCAGCCTGGGACAGAGGAAGGAGCCCCTGCCCAGGGCAGGGGTGGGATTGGATGGGATTTGAAGTCCCTTCCCAGGCAAACCCCGGTGTTTCCATGCTGGATATCTGTATCACACTTTAAGTACACCCAGCCCAGGGCATTTGCTTCGCCTGGAAGATGCTGTTTGATCCGAAATGAAGTTGTGCTGTTGGAGATGAGCAGTGAGGCTCCAGCTCAGCTGCACGTCAGAGCAGAGGGCACAGCTCCCTCAGCCATTCCCTTCTCCAGCCGTGTTCCGTGGGCTGGCTCAGGGGCTGGCTCGGGTGATGCTGTACCGGTGGCAGTAGGACACACGAGTGACTCAGTGCTCAGAACCAGCCCTGGCCCCCTTGGGCCAGTGGCCATGAGAAGAGAGAGGCCTCTCCCAGCACTTCAGCCGTGTCCTGTGTGGGGCTGACTGAAAGCTGCAAATGAGCCTTGAACAAAACGGCACCGAACTCTTCCCCACGCCAGCGGCGGCCAGCGGGGCTCCGCGGGATGTTCTAGCAACAGAGCTCCTCTGCCTGATGTTTAATTCAGGGCAGAGCTGGTGGTGGAACAGCAGCAAGGCAAATTTTTATTAAAATTTCCTCCCTTGAAGTCTCAAAGCAACCGGTGTCATTAGAGCCCGAGTGTGGTGCTGCATCGGGAACCAGGAGGCTCCCGGGTGGAACGGGAGCAGGATCAGCTGCAGGATCAACTCTGGATGCAATCACCTGGCTCCTGCTCCTCATCCACAGCTCCCTCTGCTCCTCCAACCCGGGGCTGATGCCTCTGGGGAGGGGTCTCCCCTCTGGCACCCCCAGATGGGCCAGCACTGCTGGTGGGGCAGCCTCACCTTGATCCTGGGGACATAAGGAATACCTAAAGCTACTGGAGCGTGTTCCATGGGGAACACAGACGGTGAAGGGTTTAAAGGGACCACAGGAGGAGCAGCTGAGGGCACTGGGATCGTTCAGCTGGAGAAGAGCCTGAGGGCAGAGCTCTGTGGGGCTGCAGCTCCTCCCAAGGGCAGCTCCAATCTCTGCTCCCTGGGACAGGGACAGCACCCAGGGAGCGGCTGGAGCCGGGCCAGGCAGGCTCAGGCTGGAGATCAGGAAAGGCTCTTCCCCCAGAGGGTGCTGGGCACTGCCCAGGCTCCCCAGGGAATGGGCACGGCCCCGAGGCTGCCAGAGCTCCAGGAGCGTTTGGACAGCGCTGCCAGGGATGCCCAGGGTGGGGTTGTTGGGGGGTCTGGGCAGGGCCAGGAGCTGGGCTGGGTGATCCCTGTGGGTCCCTTCCCACCCAGGATATTCCCTGAACTGAGCCAAGTGGGGAGGACAACCTGAGGCTCCCCCCAGCACCTCCCAGGCTGCAGTGGTCTCTCCACCCTGGTTTATATAAATCCCTGTTGCACTTGGCACTGCTCAAGGCAAGGGGCTTCTGCCATTCCATGGAATCCCAGAGTGGTTTGGGTTGGGAGGGACCTTAAATCCCACCCAGTGCCACCCCTGCCATGGCAGGGACACCTCCCACTGTCCCAGGCTGCTCCCAGCCCCAATGTCCAGCCTGGCCTTGGGCACTGCCAGGGATCCAGGGGCAGCCCCAGCTGCTCTGGCAATTCCAGCCCAGCCCCTCCCCACCCTCCCAGCCAGCAATTCCCAATTCCCAATCTCCCATCCAGCCCTGCCCTCTGGCACTGGGAAGCCATTCCCTGTGTCCTGTCCCTCTGGGCCCGTGTTCTGCTCCAGAGCAGAAGCGCAGAGCTGTGGGTGGGATCTGATGGCTTTGCCTGCACGTTGTGCTGGTGTCTCTGGTGGCTTCCCCTGATTTCTGTGGTTGGATGTTCTCCACCATTCCCGTGTTGAGCACAAGTTCAGTGACCTGGGCCATGCAGCGCAGCCCATCCCAAGAACCACAGAGCCCGTGGTTGCTGGGGAATTATTCATTATTCACCACGAGGTTCCTTTCCAAACTGCGAGCTGCAGGGATCAGCGCTGGATGGAGGAACTGTTTGTGGTTTTCCCGAAATAAAAACAAGACCTGGTTATCTGATCCCAGCAAACCCAGGAGCCCCAGGGCACCCCGTGGCCTCCCCCAGCCCTGGCACCGCTCCCTGCACGTGTCAGCAGGGCTGCAGCAATTTGTAACCAATAATGAGGCGGGTAATTAAGATAAACATGTAAAAGAAATGCCGTTTCTGGAAGGGAGGACTTGTTGGATCAGAATTTCTGATGTGGGAACATGAAAACTGACAAATGGGAATAATTTCATGCAACATGTAATTAAATAGTACAACTTATTAGCACTGGGGGTTGCTATGGCAAATAATTTATACGAATTGGGAAGGAAGGGCAAACAGATGCAGATAACAACAATACCTGGTTATCTGAGCTCCTGAAAGGAGCAGTCGGTGCTCCCGCCGTGAGCTCGGAGCAGCTGCAGCTCCCGGGGTGCTCTCCCTGCATCCAAACGTGCCCTGCTCCTGGGGATGTTCCTTCACATTCCTGTTCTGAATGGGAATTTGGTTTGCTCTAATTTCAAATGCAGTTTTGGAATAATTTTAGCATTCTTTTCAGAGTTGTGTAAAAATACCTTTGCTGTTCACAATATTTAAATATAAATTTATTTTTAATATTTTATATAATATATAATTTTTCAGAATTTTTTTTTTCACTTCAGAATAATTGACCAGAGCAGCTGGGGCTGCCTCTGGATCCCTGGCAGTGCCCAAGGCCAGGCTGGACATTGGGGCTTGGAGCAGCCTGGGACGGTGGGAGGTGTCTCTGCCCATGGCAGAACAAGATGAGCTTTAAGGTCCCTTTCAAGCTAAACCATTCTGGGATTCTGGGATTTTTTTATTTTGTTATTTTTTTGGAGTAGTTGAAATGGAACATCTCTGCTTTAAGATGTTCCTGCCTTCTCTTTTCCCTCTGGGAAGGGTCAGGAGTTGTAGAAAAAATCTTGAATATATTTTGCCTGATCTGAAGGTGACTTTTCACTGGATTAAGCTCTTTGCAGAAGAATTTTATCTCCTTTCTGTGCCTTAATTTTGTGCTTTAGTTATGAATGTTTATTGCTAGTGTTAACCAGATATTAGCTTGCTTATTACCAGCTAATTATTAATGACTAATTGATGGCATCCTCGGACATCTCCAGGGATGGGCACTCCAAAGCTCCCTGGGCAGCCCCTGCCAAGGCCTGAGCACCCTTTCCATGGGGAAATTCCTGCTGCTGTCCACCCTGAGCCTGCCCTGGCCCAGCCTGAGGCCGTTCCCTCTCCTTCTCTCCCTGGCTGCCCTGGAGGTGTTTGGATGGCCCTGGATGTGTCCCCTCAGCCCAGCCCCGCCTTCACTGCCACAGCAGCTCCAGGATTGATTTGTTGTGTAAATGCCATGAAAAGTTTGGCTCATCCAGGATAAATTGCCTCTATCCATTAAAAACACCCCAAACAACCAGACACAGGGCTCTGGGTGTCTGCGAAAAAATCCTCTCTGTGCCCTTTTGGAGGGACAAAACCTGGGGAAAAGCTGCATTTCCCCCGAGCAGCATTCCCAGGAGAGGCTGAGCCAGGGCCTGTAATTGATTGCGAGTGTCCCTCGTTGCCAGCCATCCACGGGCTGATTCAAAGGAATAATTTTCTGATTATGAGTGTTTCTGGGCTGTGTATTAATCATTTACTATTCATTATTTCTGAACTGTGACTGACCACCTAAATTGAGTGCACTATTTCTGGGCCTCAATTAGGTAATTGAAACGCTCTTTAAATCAGAGTAATTAGCAGTGTGACTTTTCAGCTGAATCATTTTTTACCCTGAATTAATGGAGAAATCGGGGACTTGTGAGCGATTATGCCCATTCTTTGGCAATGATCTGAATTCTGTCAGATAAGGAGCAGCAGGAATTTGCGAATCTCCTTGAACAGACCTGACAGCTTCTATTTGTTAAAATATTCCCAATTCTGGGCTTTGAGGGCTCAGCCAACTCCAACAGTTCAGAAATTTCAAACACAATTTGTAACCAGTGAGCCACATTTGTTGCAGGAGCCATGATTTGGTGGCAGCATATTAATGCTGTCTCCTCAAGATGGTGGAAATCACTAATTCCACGTTTTCCGAGCTCCGTTTCCGCCGGGTACCAGCGAGAGAAGAGCTGCTCAGATGAGCTGATCTAAATGCTGTGAGCACTCTTTTAGATGTCTCCACGAATTTGTTTCTGCTCCTGGTTTGTGTTCACATGGTGAATATTTCCCAGCAAAAGATTTCAGCAGCCTGAGCCTGCTCCTTCCCTCCTGGATGGGGGAATCGTTTGAATCCAGAGTTATAAATATTCTCAGTGCCAGCGAGTTCCAGCAGCGCAGCTTCAGATAAAAGGGGGTGTGAGTGAATGGCTCAAAAACGGAGCTTTTTGGTCCTAAAATCTTGGCAGGCCCCGCTCTGGTTTGTATAGTTAAAGGTGTTTCACTTCAGCCACGGGGATGTCGCTGTGGGGCCTCAGCCGGAGGGCCATGGTCAGTCCCCCTGGACACCAGTGACCAGCGGTGTCCCTCGGGGGTCCCTGCTGGCACTGGTGTCATTCATTCAGCACCTTCTCCAGGGACACAGGGCTCAGGCACCCTCAGCACATCGAGGTGACACCGAGCTGGGGATGCAGGGACGCATCCAGAGGGACCTGGACAAGCTCCAGGAGCGGCCCATGGGAATCCTGTGAAGTTTAACAAGGCCAGGAGCTGGTGCTGCCCCTGGGTTGGGACAACGCCCAGGGTCAATCCAGGCTGGGATGAGCAGCTGGAGCAGCCCTGGGAGAAGGACCTGAGAGCTGGTGAGAGCTGGACCTGCTCCAAACCAGAACCCCCCTGCCCTGGGCTGAGCTGCAGTGTGGGCAGCAGGGGAGGGATTGGGATTGTGCCCCTGTGCTCAGGTGAGACCCCACCTGCAGAGCTGCCCCAGCCCTGGGGCCCAGCACAGGGAGGACCTGGAGCTGCTGGAGAGAGGCCAGAGGAGGCACCAGGGGGATCAGAGGGATGGAGCAGCTCTGCTGGGAGGAAAGGCTGGGAGAGCTGGGATTGTCCAGCCTGGAGAGGAGAAGCTTCGGAGAAGCTCATTGTGGCCTGCCAGGACCTGAAGGGAACCTACAGGAAAGATGGAGAGAAACAATTTCTAAGGGCAAGGCATGGAGGGACAGGACACAGGGAATGGCTTCCCAGTGCCAGAGTAGGTTTAGATGGGATATTAGGATGAAATTCCTTCCCTGTGAGGATGGGCAGGCCCTGGCACAGGGTGCCCAGAGCAGCTGGGGCTGCCCCTGGATCCCTGGCAGTGCCCAAGGCCAGGCTGGACATTGGGGCTGGGAGCAGCCTGGGACAGTGGGAGGTGTCCCTGCCATGGCAGGGGTGGCACTGGGTGGGATTTAAGGTCCCTCCCAACCCCAGCCATTCCCTGGTTCTGTGATCTGTTGATGGAAGTTCCAGAGCCCATAAAGTTTGGTTTATATGTTACACAACAGCCCAGTCTCCCTCTCAGGCTCTCCTGTTTTTATCTGTGTGGCACCATCAGAAAGCTTTGCACAGCCTGGCTATTCCTACTTGATATTCAGGACATGAGGCTTTACAAGAGGAAATGTCTTGATGTATCTGCTATTTTATTTTTAATGAAAACATTTCTTGCACTGAAAAAAAGAGGTCACTGCGCATCTCCGAGTACAAATTATTGCATATGCACAGGAGCTGGAAAACCACGAGGTTTAGAAACCACTAAATTCCCACTCAACAGCACCTTTAGAACATGCAAATAAGGCGAAACCGAGCAGCACACTGTGGGGTTTGGAGCGCACAGAAATATCCTCCCCGGAGCAGCCCCGCTCCCCCGGGACCGTGCACCGGGAAGAACGGGAAGGGAAATTTTCCTTTTCAAAAAGCTTTGTAGAGCAGTGAAAAAATCGCTCCCGGGCAAAGGGCTGGAGGCTCTGATCCACCAAATACCTTCCCTGGAAGGGCCTGAGTGCAAGGACTGCACAAAGAGGAGCTGCAGAGCAGGGGAGGCCTTGGTTGTGCTCCCTCGGGAGCCCCTCGGGAGATCATTTGCTCCTGCACTCAATTCCTGCCTCTCCCCCTGCTGCTTCCATGAGCCTCTTCGCTTTCCAAAAGAACGAGCAAAAAATGGGGATTTTTCTTTTTTTTTCCCCCTAAATTATTTGTTCAAATTTCTTTGCAGCTGAGGGGGAGAAAACCCCAGCTTTGTGTGCAGGGAAAGCGTAATGCAATCTGCAAGTGTTAATTCAGAGTTCCTCCTGGCATGTTGATTCCCGGGAGCAGGCACGTGTTGAAGGTGATAAGGAGGGGCTGCGGGCACTGGGAATGAAGGATCTGTCCTCCAAGGCCAGGCTGGACACTGGGCCTGGGAGCAGCCTGGGACAGTGGGAGGTGTCCCTGCCATGGCAGGGGTGGGGCTGGGTGGGCTTTGAGGTTCCTTCCAGCTGAAACCGTTCCATGAGTTTGTGATTCTGTGAAACCAAATATAAATTCCTGTGGTTCCCGTCAGTAACAATGCCCCCGCACCGGCTGCTGCAGCACATCCCCACAAACCCTGCTCAGCTGCAGCAATTAAGGCTCTGGGCACAGCAAGATGTGGAATTCAGCTGTTTGGAAGCACCCAGTGACAGGATCAGTTAAATTTATCCCGTGCCATCTGCAGCAGCACACGCCTGGGAGGGCACGTGAGGTAATCCAGGATTTCGGAGTCCTGTGTCATCCTCTCAGCCTCTTTTCTTCAGCAGAATAAATAAATTAAAGGAAAGAGAACAAGGCCACGTGCCCTGTAAAAAGCCAAATGTGGTTTCGCTTTCTGGGTGAAGGATTTTCCATTTCCCGCTGCCTGTCCCTGAGTTAATGAGGTGTTTTAGGAGGCTCAGCCCTGCCTCTGCCCCAGTGCTCAGCAGCTCTGGGCTGTCAGGCTCTGCTGCCGTGGATCAACAGCCCCTGCCTTGGCGGGATCCCCCTGGTCACCCCTGCACTGAAACTCCCCCTGAGCCGAGCCAAACGCCCTGGGGCTGTAGGACATCGCTGCAGCACTGCATCACTGCATCACTGCATCACTGCATCACCGCATCCCTGCATCACTGCATCCCTGCACCACTGCACCACTGCATCCCCGCATCACTGCACCACTGCACCACTGCATCACTGCATCACTCACTGCACCCCTGCACCCCTGCATCCCTGCATCACTGCATCACTGCATCACTGCACCCCTGCATCACTCACTGCACCACTGCATCCCTGCACCCCTGCATCCCTGCACCCCTGCATCCCTGCATCACTGCACCCCTGCATCACTGCATCACTGCATCACTGCTCCTGCATCACTGCATCACTGCACCACTGCATCACTGCATCACTCACTGCACCCCTGCATCCCTGCACCCCTGTGTCCCTACATCACTCACTGCATCACTGCATCCCTGCATCCCTGCATCCCTGCATCACTGCATCACTGCACCCCTGCACCCCTGCACCCCTGCATCACTCACTGCACCACTGCATCCCTGCACCCCTGCATCCCTGCACCCCTGCATCCCTGCATCCCTGCACCCCTGCACCCCTGCATCCCTACATCACTCACTGCATCACTGCATCACTGCTCCTGCACCACTGCACCACTGCACCACTGCATCGCTGCATCACTGCATCACTGCATCCCTGCACCACTGCACCACTGCACCACTGCTCCTGCACCACAGCATCCCTGCACCCCTGCATCCCTGCATCCCTGCTGCACTGCATCACTGCTGCACTGCTGCACTGGAGCTCCCAGCCCTGCTGCATTTGGGTACCTGAGCTCAGCACGGGGACGCTGGAGTGGAGCTGCTGTGGTGAGACTTTGCTCAGGCTTCCTCAGCAATGTGCACCCAACCTTTCCTTCTGCTGCCACTGCCATCCAGAGGGTTCCTCCGGGGTGTTACTGCAACCCACGTTTGTCACTGGCTCCTCTTGGGTCCCTCCATGGCTTGGAGCTGCCCTGCACCAGTTGCCCTCTCATTGCACTTCCACCCTTTATCTCCATCTCCTCCTTGCCCACACACAGATCTCTCCCTGATCCCCCTTTCTGTGGGCAGGAGAGCATTTCCCTCGGGTGAACAATGAGACAAATCCAGGCAGGATTATTGGTAACATTGGAAAGTCTGAATGTTTGAAAGCCCCTGTTTGGGAGCTGTGACCTCGAGAAATCAGTTTGCTTGAAGGGCTGAAGGCACAGCTTAACGTTTGGCCAAATGTCATCACATTCCCTCTATTTGCCTCATCACTGGTTTCACTTAGACGGTGAAACGTTTGCAGGAAAGACATCTCTGCAGTTTATGTGTGCACTCAGAAATTCCATGGGACCACAGCCCCAAACCTGGCCTGGCACATTCAGTTGCTGCCATAACCCAATTCATAAATCAGAATTATTTAAAGCCTCCTGCTACTTTTCCTGGGCCTCTCCTCTCCAGCTGCACCTGTGGACCCAGAGAGGCCCAGGAACAGATTTTTTCAGTTATGACTCACGCTTTTGGCTTGATGGATGCGAAATAGGGTCTTGATAATAGATCAGAATAGTAATAATTTCTTTTGCTTAATTGAAAAGGTTATTTTAATGAAAATAGAGCACTTCAAGTGTCTTTCCCATGGGGATATTCAGCCATCAGCTTGTTTCCCTGGTGGCACATGCCTGGTGCCAGGGGGTTCCTCCTGCTCCATTTCATACCACTTTGGGCTGATTTTAATGCATTTTACAGGAGAACGTGTTCAAGTGCTTTTTCCTCAGGGGGACCCAGATAAAACCTGACTTTCCCCACCCTTCCCCCTCAGCTGAAGCACAGAACATCCTCTACCAGGGGCCAAGGGTTCGATCCTTGGGCAGGATTTCCATGGCTGAGCCTAAGTAATTGGGAACAACCACCTGGATGTTCCACAGTCAGCTGAAACCAGCCCAGAGCAGCTCAGGAGAAGACAAGCCCAACAAAGCTCAGCCCCTGGGCCAGTACAAAACCAAAGGCATTTTGTAGATAATGGCAAAAATTCTGTTTATTAGTGTGAATTCTTTAACTCCTGGGCCAGCACCGAATGAAGCTGATTGCTGATTTAGGCTGCATAGATTGTTGAAAATGTAAATTAATGGCAAACTATTAAAATTAAGAAGCAAAGATATGATAATGCCTGGCAAAAATACTGAAAGGTGGAATTGCACAGCAATATAAGCAAATTATCATCTTCAGGAGCGAAAAAGAAATACAATGGGATAAAAATCTCAGCAGATGGTGAAGTTTAGCATCACTTACTGGAGGTATTCAAAAAAGGAATGTTTTGTGAGCATAAAGAGAGTGAAGAAGAATTTTAGTTGATGCTTGATGAGGTTTTTATGAGAAGACATTATGTCCCTGACTTGGGAAGCAGCAGAAGTTTCAGTCAAAATGTAAATGTAAACAGAAGCTGATTTAATTTGTGGGGGGGAAAAAAAAGACCAATTCAGGTTTCAGCCTAAATTAGACTAAAACCCTAAAATGTAAAAATAATTCCTGTGTGCCAGGCTTTTCTAGACAGACAAACCTGCCTCGGAATGAGGAGCATTAAATGCAGGGCCTGGTGCTGGAGGCCTCCACGCTGTGTAATTGTTGCCTGCAGCTGCTCAGCCCCTCTCAAAAATGAGATTTCCCCTGAAAGGTGACAGGAATCCCTGCCACTGCCTGGGAAAGCTGCTTCAGCCCCGATTTCCTCGTGGATCCATGGAGCACATCAGGGTGGAGCTGTGCTGCAGTGAAGGATTACCAGACCTGTCGTTTTTAGGACACCACGATTTGGATTCAAGGACCTGCCACGTTTTGGCTGCTCTCAGCTTCAGGCAGAGATTCCTGAACACATTCTCAGGGGATAGTCCATGCAGGGGGGAAATCAGGAGTTTTTAACCCTAGAATTGTGAGGCTTCAAGTTGAGTGACTTCAGTGGACCAGGACAGTGCAAGGAAAGGGTAAAGACATGAACCACAGTAGGAAGAAAATCCACATTTTTTTCTGAGTTTCCACAACCAGCAGTTGAACCTCTGGCAGAAGTGAAGCATCTTCTACTTTCACCTAAGAAACAGAAGAGGGAAAATGTTCCTGCCCATTGTGTTCCTGCTGCTGTGGCCCAGGGGATACCGATGCAGGTAAAGGGAGCACAAAGGAAGGACTATTTCCACAGCGAGTGCTGGGAATGAACAGCCAGCTACGAGCTGAAAATGAATGAGAAATTTGTTGCAGGAAAAATTTCCACAGAAGAATTGAAGTACCAGGATCCATGTTCCCCAATATCAAACCTAAACCTCTCCTGCTGCAATTAGAGGCCTTTTCCTCCTCTCCTGGCCCTTTGTTGTGCTGGAAGCTCAGTCAGGGCAGAAATTCCTCTTGGGCCAAGTTGTTGGGGCTCAAAGAGCTGCAGAAGGAGCAGACGAGCCCCGTGCAATGGAAATGTTGTGTTTGCAGCCCAGCCACGTCCTACTTCAGTAAAGAGCACTGAATGTGATGCTGCTCCCAGCCCTCCCAGCCCCTGGATGGTGGGGCTGGCTCCAGGATGGAGGGGCTGGCTCCAGGATGGTGGGGTTGGCTCCAGGATGGAGGGGCTGGCTCCAGGATTGAGGGGCTGGCTCCAGGACTGTGGGGCTGGCTCCAGGAGCATGGGGCTGGCTCCAGGATGGTGGGGTTGGCTCCAGGACTGTGGGATTGGCTCCAGGATTGAAGGGCTGGCTCCAGGATTGAGGGGCTGGCTCCAGGACTGTGGGGCTGGCTCCAGGATGGTGGGGCTGGCTCCAGGATGGTGGGGCTGGCTCCAGGAACATGGGGCTGGCTCCAGGATGGTGGGGTGGGCTCCAGGACTGTGGGTTTGGCTCCAGGATTGAGGGGCTGGCTCCAGGATGGTGGGAATGGCTCCAGGATGGTGGGAATGGCTCCAGGATTGAGGAGATCCTTCCTGCAGCAGAGAGGAGTGGCCCCATGTCAAAGTCCAGCTGCACTGCAGAGCTCTCCTGCAAAGGGGCATTTCCATGAGCTCCCATCCCAATGAACTCAAAGTCAGGGACATCCTGTGGTTAGGGCATCTCTGTGACACACAGGGAAGAGCTGAGATGAGGCAGGGCTGGAGAGAAGAGAGAATAAATGCCACACAAGGAACTGTGAGAAATTTCCAGTTTCCAACGCTCAGAAGCAATGAGGGTCCCACTTCTGCCACCGCTTGTGTAAGGTCTGTCCTGGGATTCCCACAGGCCACGTGGCTGCAGTGCTTTGCAAAGGCTCCTGGAGTTAAGATGGAATTGGGTTTGGCTGTTCCAGCAGCAGGGAGCTCTCCTGGGAGTGCAGGAGAGGGTGGGAGGGGAGGAGGGTGGCAATGGATGTGCTGGGAGCAGTGGATGAGGGCCAAGAAAATGTTGTGTTCCAGCCCTGAGGGGAGGGAGCACCCAGGAGTTGTGGATGTTTGTGGTCAAAAGGGACCACAGAAGGCAGCAGGACCACAGAAGTTCGTGGTGCTCACTCCGTGTCTCCAAAGCCAAGAGGCTGAATACTGTGTCCTGGGAATGCTGCTGTCCCAGCTTTCCTACATGCCACAAGCTCCGGGAGACAGCAGGCTGTCTGCACTCCAAACGGGACAGGGGCTCCCTGAATCTGGGATACAGCTCTTCTCGCATTGTCCCGGAGTTTAATTTCTGCAATTCTGCAGGAAAAGCTGCTCATAAAGGATTTCTCCATGTATTTCTCCCCCCAGACCCCTGCTCCTTGCCAGCCAACCGAGGCATGCCAGCACAGAGCTGCGGCTGGGGGGCTGTGATCTTCAAAGTGACCCAAACCTCTGACAGGGAGCTGAAAAATACGTCCTGGCCTTTCTGTTGGTTAGTTTTTCTGATAAAGGTGATAATTCGGTGGTTTTCTGCAAATTCTGTTGTTGTCCTGTCCATCCTGCCCTGTCCTCCTGTCCATCCTGTCCATGGATGGAGATGAGCTGGGAGCACACGGGAGCAGGAGCCCCATCTGTGCAAGCCTCGGGTGTTGCCTCTGGCACCAGGACAGACAGGATGCCCTCAGTGCCACCCACACATTCCTTCCTGGAATGTGGCCTCTGGAAGAGCCCTGCTTCTCTGAGGTCATCCTTGGGCTTTCTTTTGACACCTTCCATCCATTCCCAGGATCTGACTGTTCCCTGGGGAAAAAGGAGAGGAGTTTTTTCCAATTCTCCAGACACAGCTGGCTGGTGCTGAAACAACTGGACATTGTGAATACAGCAGGGAAAGCAGGTTCTGTCTGGATTATTCATTTCCAGGGGAAAGGGAAAGGTTAATTCAAAGGAATGAAAAAAAAAATGGCTCATTGTCAAGCTGAAAACAGAAAAGGAACAGGAAGAATTTTGGCATTTATGACTCTTGTTGTCATAGAAACTGAACCTGATATTTCCATAGAGCAATTCGGAGCAGTAACAAATACTGGATTTTATAGCAGGGATGAATCAAGATCAACTTAAGATTTCCAATACATTGTCAGGCAGATCAAATATTGGTTTATTTTGTGTTGCCAAGTTGTTATCAGAACCCTTAAAAACACTGGTGATAAATGTAAATGAAACCGAGCTGGTGTTTATGGGATATTATTAGAATTTGGAGTGGCTGGGAGAGGGATTTTACAATAACCCAGCAAAACTCCCCAGATTGCCATGGGGACAGGCTGTGTCCCACGGGACAATTCCCTTGCCTGCCCCACACAGCCTCCTCCAGCACCTGCATGAAACCCAGTTCTGTGCAGTTCTGGGTGCCTCGAGGGCATTTTCTGGGACTGAAATGAGAAGGGAACCCAGCAGGAGAGGAACGATGAGGTCTCAGGACAGCCCAGCTCAGGACCTGCTGCCTTCTCCAGGGTCTCAAATCAGGGATTTTGGCAGCTGACCAAGCATTGCTTGGGTTCCCCAAATTCCATTTGTGACTGTAGGATATCAACGTTCTGGTGGTACCACGTGAGGATCTGATGTTTTCAGCTGGTTTAGCCCATCCCAGAGTGGCCACTGGGCAGCTGGGACACCAAACTCAGGTATTAAAGGGGCTTTTTGACCATTTTTATCCTGAACTGTTATTTTCCATGTAGTTCTGGCTGGAGGGGTTCTCTGAAGGAGGTTCTGCTTCACACTGAGCACTTCTTTAAAAAAAATCACATTTGATTAAAAAAAATCCAATACTGGGTATCCTACCACACTTCTTTGTACATCACTCCTCATTGTTTGAAGATACAAGCAAGAACACAACTTTTATCCTGCAACCCCCAAACCATCTTTAATATGGGGTTATTTAGCTTTGTTTCCCACATGGATATTTTTTGCCTTTCATTAAGTTGGCTGGAGGATCCTCTGTCAAAGTCACCTTGCTTTTGTTGTTAAAAGTTGGAAATTATGTCAAGAGAGACCTTTGCCTCTTCTTTGGTGTGGAGCTGGGCCAGGCAGGCTCAGGCTGAGATCAGGAAAGGCTCTTCCCCCAGAGGGTGCTGGGCACTGCCCAGGCTCCCCAGGGAATGGGCACGGCCCCGAGGCTGCCAGAGCTCCAGGAGCGTTTGGACAGCGCTGCCAGGGATGCCCAGGGTGGGATTGTTGGGGGGTCTGTGCAGGGACGGGAGCTGGGATGACCCCTGTGGGTCCCTTCCAGCTCAGGAGGCTCTATGACAATACTGAGGCAGTTTTTCATCTCAGGAGTATTTTTCTTTCTTTTTCTGTTGTTGCTCTTCTCACGACTCTCAGAACCTTCTGCCATCGTGTTTTTGAACGCTCAGTTCAGCCCTGGGCAGCACAATTTTAGTGGATTAACACAAAACAGGGAGTGAGAAATGCCAGAGGCCCGCAGTGTGTGTTTGAAATGATGCAGTTCCTGCTGGCCAGCCTGGCCTCAGCCCCGGGCAGGGTGGCTGCAGAGTTCCCTGTGCCCTCATCTCGCAGGGGATGTGTCCCTGAGGTGCCTTTGGAGCTGCTGCTCCCTTCCCTCGTTGCTTTGGGAGCTCCTCCTGCCCCCAAATCAGCAACCTCTGGCTGCTGTCAGAGGGAGGCCGCAGACCCAGCAGCCGGAGCTGGAGATGAGCCTCCCTGTGCCACTGGGCCAGGCCCCCTGACAGGGCTGATCCCTGGGCTCCGCAGGCTGGGACGTGGCCAGTGAGGCCGCCTGGCTGCTGGGGAATGGGCAGGGGCTGCTCTGGCCACGCAGAGGGAGAGGAGCTGCTGCCCCTCCTGCCACACCCAGAGCAGCTGAATTCCCAACCAAGACCGCTCCAGGCTTCCCAGGCTCTGTGACTGGGCAGGGATATTAAAAGGCTAGAAAGAAAATATCTATGGGAAATGAAGGGAAAAAAGCATCACAGGGAGTGTGCAATGGCTCAGGGGTGTTTTGTGGGCACCGAGGATGTCGCATCCTTCTCATCCTTGTTCCAGGCAAGATAAGCCTTTGTCCCAAACTTCCACTGCTGAGGATGCTTTCCCTTCCTCCTTTCCGTGGAGGAATCCCAGAATCCCAGACTGGTTTGGGTTGGGGGGACCTTAAATCCCACCCAGTGCCACCCCTGCCATGGCAGGGACACCTCCCACTGTCCCAGGCTGCTCCCAGCCCCAGTGTCCAGCCTGGCCTTGGGCACTGCCAGGGATCCAGGGGCAGCCCCAGCTGCTCTGGGCACCCTGTGCCAGGGCCTGCCCACCCTCCCAGCCAGGGATTCCCAATTCCCAATCTCCCATCTGTCCCTGACCCTGTCAACTGAAAGCCATTCCCCAGTATATGAATGAACAGGCTGAGAGTCTGGGAAGTCCTGAAAATACTTCTCTTTGCCACTGTTAAAGGATGCCAGCTGGGACACACAGCTTTGGGATAAGGAACACACACTTTTGGGATTGGGAACACACACCTTTGGGACTGGGAACACACAGCTTTGGGATTGGGAACACACAGCTTTGGGATATGGAACTCACACCTTTGGGACTGGGAACACACACCTTTGGGATAAGGAACACACACCTTTGGGATTGGGAACACACACCTTTGGAAGTACCTGGTGCCTTTATTTTTAACTCTCACTCGGTGGAGCTTTAGCAGTGCCTGCTCACAGCTCAGCACTGCACACAGCCCTCGGGCAGATGAGCTCGATTCTCAGTATTCTCATTTATTTTTGCTAAAGCTTCAGAAGAGTGTGAGAAACTTCTCAGGATTTTACCATAAATTCCTGAAGTCAGACAAGGACCAGGCCCTCCCTTCTTGGAAAGCCAGAGCTGGTCCCTGGAGTTCTGCTCTCCCTTCCTGCCCAGGAAGGGCTCAGCACCTCCCGCCTCCATCAGGAGGGAACCCAAACAGATGAGAAGGTAAAGGCTGCCGTGGGCACGTCAGTGCCTGCGAAACATTCCACAGGCTCGGCTTTCCAGAGGCTGCAACTCCCTCCTGGATTTTCCTGGAGAGCTAAAGGCCATTAAATGCCCAGCACCCGTCAATACTGAGCTTTGATAGCTCCATCGATCCCGGGCTGCTGCTGCGCCCAACCAGGGCACAGCACTCGTGCGGAATTGATGGGAACCCAGGGATTCATCCTGCTCCAGCCTGGGCCTGGCTGCCCTCAGCAGCCCCAGGAGCACCTCTGCTCCCTCCTCACCCTGGCGGTGCCGGGATCCTCCCATTCACCACGTCCGGCTGCGCAGTTCCTGGGCAGTGGTTTCTGCGTTTCCACAGAGCGTGAACCGCGGAGCTGCCGAGAAATATGTGACGCTGAAGTGTTAATATATTCCCATGTCTGGCGTTTAGGAGTGCATTTCCCAGAGAATTCAGAGGCAATTGTTAATGTCATGTCTGATTTCCTTCCCGGAGATGGGAGATGGACAAAGATTTACTGGAAGTGTTCTTTTCCGCAGCAAGAGAATGGATGCGCATTAGGCAGCTGACAGCAAAGATGAATCCTCCGGTGCCACTGCTGCTGTCCACTCTCCAATCTCCTTCTATAATTAATGAGCTGTCAGAGCTGCTCAAACCCCAGCAACGGATGGCTGGGACAGCAGGCAAATCGGCCCTGAAATGAGGAGTCAACTCGGAGCTGCTCTGTTCCTGACCTTGCAACTCTCATTATTGATTCTGGGTAATTTCCACCTGTTCAGGACAACCAAGAGTAAAGTCGAAGCAATGAAGAAGCTTTTCAAGTCTCCCCTCCAGGTTTTCCATCATTTCCAATATTTGGTCCCTCCGGCTCCAAGGAATCTTCAATGCATGAACTGCTCCAAAATATTTCCTGCTCATCTGGTTCTGAGCTTCCAAGTGGAAATAGGGACCTGCAGCTCCTGATTGTCACTACGATCACTCATAGAGTAAAATATAATCTGAGTAGCTGAACTGCATTAATAAAACTCCTCATTGCATTCATTCCCAAGGGTTTATTAAAACAGAAGATCCTTATGGAAAAGAACCCTCAGATTTCAGTGTAGATTTGCAGTAACTGTGGAGTGTCCTCTGCTACAGGACAAAGCGATTCAGCAATCTTGTATTTATTGAATTGATCCCTGTGGGTCCTTTGGGCCCTGTCTTCATGTGGATTTGGAGGGCCCCGCAGCCCCTGTGGCACAGCCCAAGCCTGGTGTTTGCTTTGAGATGTGCTTTTTAGATATTCCAGGGAAGTGAGCTTGCTCCTGTGGCTGGTGGCACCTGGGGGGACATGGGGGCACTGGTCCCTGCAGTTACCTGTGCTGGGGGCTCAGCGCTGTCCCTCTGCACCCCCCAACTGCCCCAGGCTGGCTGTGACACCCCTGTGCTTGTCCTTCTGCCCTGCTGATAGGATACTCCTGGGAATGTGTCCTAGGACGACATAAATACAGGATTTTCTAGACCACAGGACATCCACTGGTGGCAAACAAAGTGCCCAGTGCTCACAGAGGGCCCTGGCTGCAGCAGGGATGGGTTTCTGATGGAGCCTCCATCCGCTGGCTCCAGCATTCCCTCAGCAGCTGGGAAGGCTGGGCCTGCAGAGCAGAGCTGTGCTGGAACACCCCTGGCTTCGGTTGTGCCTCACGGGTATTGCTTTTGTGGGCTTGCACAACAACAGGAATAAATCCGGGGTGGGCAAAGGATCCAAACCACACCGTGGTTAATAAAGAATAACAGGGAACTTGTGCAGCCCCAGGCCAAGCTGAGTGCTCAGAGCCTGCAGCTGGAACCCATGAATGTGTCAGGAACTGCTGGCATGTCCAGGTGAGTTATCAGCGCCTCAAAAAAGCCTCCATCAGCCACATTTCTACTGGAACCGTCTTTCCGGGGAGCTCAGTTCCTGCTGTGGCTGCACAACCCACAGAGCTTTGCATTTTTATCTGGTGAGGAGCTGAATGTGCCCTGTGAAACATCCTGGCTCCTGCAAATGTGTTCTGCTGCTGCTAGAGGAGCCCTGGATCAGCATTCCCTTATCTGCTGTCACAGCCTGGCTCCGCTGGTCCCGTGTCCAGCTGGAGGAGGCTGTCCGGGAGCGCCGGGATGTGCTGGAATGGCTGGGACAGGGCGGGGGGAGGATGCTGAGGGGCTGGGGGAGGGTGTGGGATGCTGAGGGGGCTGGGGGAGGATGCTGAGGGAGCTGGGGGAGGATGCTGAGGGGGCTGCGGGGTGTGGGATGCTGAGGGGGCTGGTGAGGATGCTGAGGGGGCTGGGGGGAGGATGCTGAGGGGGCTGCGGGGTGTGGGATGCTGAGGGGGCTGGTGAGGATGCTGAGGGGGCTGGGGGGAGGATGCTGAGGGAGCTGGGGGAGGATGCTGAGGGGGCTGGGGGAGGATGCTGAAGGGGCTGCGGGGTGTGGGATGCTGAGGGGGCTGGTGAGGATGCTGAGGGGGCTGGGGGGAGGATGCTGAGGGGGCTGGGGTTGGGGTGTTCCCTGTGCGAGGGTTCACCCAGCCCCTTCCAGCTCCCACCCTCGGCTGGCCCAGTAAAAGCTGCTCACCCTGCCCAAACCCTGGGATCCGCCAGCAGAAGGGAATGGGATCGTTCTGTGACCAGCTCTCAGAGTTCAGAGCTTTGTAGAGGTGCATCCTGAGCGATGGAAAGCGAGTGTGGCACTGCAGGGCAGGAGGAGACGGCATTCCATGAATAAATGGGATAGAAAAGTGGTGCTGCCTTCAAACAAGGGATACAAGCAGGATCCGGATGGAAGGCTGGAGGCAGGAAGCTCTCAGACTCGGGAGATGTGTCCAGGCAAAGTGAACAGATTGGGATTCTGCTCAGGATCATCTGCACAGCCATCCCTGGAAGTCACAGAATTAATTCTCATGGGAGCAGAGGGAAGAAAGGGGATACTGAATTAACGGAGTGGGAAATAACCAGAGGTAACAAATGTATCTCCAGCAGCTGCAGGGAGGGGTGGTTCACTTGTGCCTTTTATTTGCCTTAGGGGACATCCCTGAAGAATTTTACAAATTGCAATGGTCTGTTTCAACTCTTTTACTTATTTAGAGTAGATATAAATCAATTTATGATTTCCTCTATTTATTTTCTTATCTTGTCTCCTGTTTGGGTGTTTTACTGCCAGTTACAGACACAGGGCTGCTCCTGGGGAGGGCTCGGCCTCCCTCAGCTCCTGTGAGGGCTGGGACCGACCCCAGAGCTCCGTGCAGAAGCAGCCCGGAGAGGAGCAGGGAGGAGCAGCAGGGCTGGAGGCACGCCGTGCTGGGCTGGACCAGCCTGATCCCACCTGTCCCTGATGGATTCTCATCTCCCTGGCCTTCTCCCCCAGGGAATGTCCCTCAGGAGCCGCCTCTCTGTGCCCCCAGCCCCGGGCACTGCTGGCTGCCCTCCTGCCACCTCTTCTTTCCAGCCACGCAGCTCCCGTCCCTCCGTGTTCCTGGGATCTCTGGTTTGCCTCAGTGCCTGCTGGGGTACCTTGAGTGGCTCAGAAATGCAGATGCAGGGAAGGCAGGGAAGATTATATAAGGTGAGAATGATGGGAAATGTCTCCAAGGAATTGATCCCAGCCGAAGACAAACCATCACCCGAATGTCTGGGATGAAAGGGAGCTCAGAGCCCACCCAGCCCCACCCCTGCCAGGGCAGGGACACCTCCCACTGTCCCAGGCTGCTCCCAGCCCCAATGTCCAGCCTGGCCTTGGGCACTGCCAGGGATCCAGGGGCAGCCACAGCTGCTCTGGGCACCCTGTGCCAGGGCCTGCCCACCCTCCCAGCCAGGAATTCCTTCGCAATATCCCATCCAAAAAAAAATGTGGAATGCTGGCAGGTGTAAATCTCCGAGCAGTCTGGGCTGCTTTGAGCTCCCAGGGAACTCTCAGAGTTTACCATGAGCAGTAAGAGCTGGAGCATGACTGAGATGAGAGACTCAAGCTGTGCTTGTTTACAGCACATTTAAGGATCCCCTCCATTTCCCACATCCTGGCTCCAGGACAGAGTTCAGGCTCCGGCACCGCTCCCAGTGCTTGGGAGGGCACAGTGGAAGTGGATCACTGAGAAAACCCAACATAAAACAGTAATAACTTCTGTGGGTTTCAATTCAGGGCTTTTTATGGGCCCACAAATCTCTGCCCAGCAGCGCTGGCGACACAGCAGCGGAGGCAGGGACGGGGAGAGCGCGGGGAGCTGGAGTGGGGAGGAGGAGAGCACGGAAAATGAGCTCTGCCACGGGAGGAGTATTTGTAAAACAGGTGCTGAAAGGGGGAACCTGCCTGTCCCACCAACTCATTCCAGATTTGCGTACAAAATTAAAGATGCTGCTCTTTAACGGAGGCATTCACTCCTTGCAGGCGCACACTGAAGGATTTCTTTATGAAAAATAAGGAGTAAATCCCACACTTCATCCTCATTCCTGCCTTTCCTAGGACGGAAGTCCCTCTTTGCCTGCCCTGCACCCCTGTGCTCAGGTGAAGCCTGTTTTCCCCGAGCTCTGTTTGCTGGGTATTAACTTTATACCTGCAATAAAGGAAGGAATGTTTGAAGTGTGTTGTTCTCTGGGCGCATTTGGATTTTACGGCATTGCAATGACCACGGCCTGACTCCTCTCTTTGCCACGTGTAACACATTTACCACTTGCAGCTCAGTATTTTATTAAATATATCAGGGTCACCATTCCCAGTAACTGCTGCTTGCGTTTTTCCTCCTTTAAAGTAACATAAAAGAAAATAGGATTGAAATTAAAACAATACAGAAGTTATAAAAACTCTATAAATATATTCTATGTTTTTATGGCTATTACCTCATTTTCCACTTCAGACTTATCTTTGGGTGACAGGAAGCCAAAATCCTGAAATGGTTTAATTAGGCTGAAAATCTTGTTTAATAAAGTTCTCCTGAAGAAACACAAGCAAATGCTATTAACTTCCACCAGGATCAGTCAGTCAGAAGCAGTGGTGACTTTGACTCTGCAAATGACACCATAAATCAGAACAGAACTGACACGTGGAACAGTAACTGTGACTGCTTTTCCATCGTTTATGGGGTTGCTCTGAAGTTCCTCTGTTGCAGTGGGGATCCTGCAACACGCATATATCAAACCAGGAGTCCCGTGGAAAGGAAATATATATGGACAGACAGATTCTTGCTAGCTGTTTCAGAGATGTTTATTTCTCCAGCCGCATGGCCGGAGCTCTGCCCAGGAACTGTTCCAGTCACGGGACCAAGGGTCCTTCTGCCCGCGCAGGGAACACAAACCAACCAATGGGAACGAGGCTGAGCAGGGACAGGGAAGCCCCGTGTCTGTGCCCTCAGGGCCCCTCTCCCAGGGCTACACGGCAGGGGAGGGACCCCAACACCTCACCCGTTTTATTTTAATAAAAGGAGAATGAAAACAACTGGATAAACATAACAAGAACCGTTTCAAGACAAAACAAGCCACCCTCCTGAGTCTTTAAATGTCCAAACAGATTCTGTGGAACATCTTAGGGCTGACAGAAGGGAGACAGAACTCTGAGCATGCTTTGTGGGGAAACTGAGGCAGGAGAGGGTTTAACTTCTTCCCTCCCCCTTTTCATCCCCCACTCGGCATTGGAAAGGGATTTTTGGGGAAACAATTGGCAAAAGCATGGTTTTGTGAGGGAAACCATGGATGAAAAAACGGATTGGGAATACACTGGGGGTAATAGGACATAGGGTAAAAGGGAAAGGTGGGATTAGGAAAGGGAAACTGTAGGGGGGGCTTACAATGTTCCTCCTTCCCAAAAAAGTACTTTTTGCAAGGAAATCTCTTTATTCACCCATTCCAGGCTGAGCATAATAAACAACAGCCTTTCCCTGGAGCACCTGTGTGTGGCCACAACCCAGCCACCCTCTGGGACAGCCCCGCCTGGGGAGAGGCAAATCCAGGCTCCCTGGGATCCACAGATCCACCTGGAATGGCATGAATGAAATCCATGGAAAATGCCAGCCCTTGGGAAAGAACAACCCCCAACCCCCCCGTACTGCACTGGATTAAACAGCTTTTGAAGAGGCTGCCAGCAGCGGAGGCTGTGCACAGCACGGAGCAGGATGGGATGGGCTTTAAAGGAATTCCTCACCCCAAATATTCACAGAACCTGTGCACAGCATGGAGCAGGATGGGATGGGCTTTAAAGGAATTCCTCACCCCAAATATTCACAGAACCTGTGCACAGCACGGAGCAGGATGGGATGGGCTTTAAAGGAACTCCTCACCCCAGCAGTGCACGGAGCTGGACCAGGAGGGGCTGGAGCAGGAGGGACTGGGCTGGCAGCCTAAATCCAATGGGATGTTCGATCCTTCTGGGATGGACAATCCAGGAATGGACATCCAGGGGCCAGAGGAGAGCCACAGGAGAGGTGACCAGGCGAAAAATTCCTTTCATTGTGGAAAGAGAATGTACTGGAAATTATTTTATACCTTTCGAATAGAAATACAGAATTTCAAACGTTTTTCTGGAGATGTTTCCTCACAAGGATCTCTGCCAGAGCTCATCTCCACCTTTATCCCTCATACTGGGCTTGGGGAGGTGGTTCTGCAGATCCTTGCCATTGGTGCAGCACCCAAGTACCCCCAGAAAGTCCAGCATTGTTTGAAAACTCAGTAAAAACCACCGGAGGTTGGCTCAAAATAGAATAAAGCCCCAGAGTTATTAGAGCTGGAAAAGCCCTCCATGGAGTCCCAGCTGTGCCCGATGCCCACCTTGTCCCAGCCCAGAGCTCTGAGTGCCACCTCCAGGAATTCCTTGGGCACCTCCAGGGATGGGCACTCCAAACCTCCCTGGGCAGCCCTTGCCAAGGCCCCTTTTGTCCCTGTTATTAAAGTTAATATCTGCAATATCTGGTCACTGGAGCACTGCTTTTCTATTCCCTCTAACCTTTTTCCACTCCTAAGGAAACTCGTTTGCTTTTCCCAGCCTGTCCTCTCAGGAACCCCCTCCCGCTGCCGTGCCCGAGCCTGCCGTGCTCTCAGCACTTTTCTGGGAGCTGCAGCTTCCCTTATTTCCCATCATTTCTGCCCCTGGCACTCGGGGCAGCTCTGCCAGTCCTGGTGCTGAGGAGCCAAGGACAGCTCCAAGCCAGGACTGGACACAGAGGCTTCTCTTGGAATGATTTGGGAATGCGATGGGCTGGATTTTGCAGAGTGAACACCCTGCAGAGAGCTGGGGCACGAAGCCCCCGTGCCCAGGTTAAATCCCAAAATAAGACAGAGCCCAGGGTGTGGCACTGCCAGTGCTGACCCGGAGCTCTCTGCTCCCCTGGAGCAGAGCCAGCCCCGCTCAGCAAACCTCGAGTGCCAACAGCACCGGCCTTCAGTCAGTAACTGCTCTCTTGGACTGGAGAGCTCCCTTCCAGGAGAGCAAGGAGCCACATCTGCCTCCCAAAGAAGCTGGACAGACAGCTCTGGGGCACTGGGCAGGCTGGGGGGGGCTGGCAACAGCCGGGGGTGGCTCTGCTGTCACCGCGATCCCTGTGAGTGACAGGCGTGTGCCAGATTTGGGGAGCTGCTCCTCGGCTTCCTGGGGAATGAGCTTGTGACAGGGACAATGGGAAGGCAGAAATCCCCTGCTGTGTGCAGCCACAGCCGGGGTCATCAGTGGGGCTGACACTGGGGATAAACCTGCACAGGAGGGGAGTGGTGCCCAGGGCAGGACTGGGGAGGTCCAAGGGAAGGAGCTGGAACAGCTGGACATGGCACTCGGTGGCACTCAGGGTTGGCAAGGTGATGGTCACCCAAATCTTGGACTCAAGGATCTTCTAAGTCTTTTCCAACCTCAGTGGCGCTGTGGTTCTGGAGAGAGGGTGAGTTAGTCACGGGGATGTGCATTTCCATGAGTCTGAACACTCATCTGTGTGCTCGTGTGCTCTACCCTGGGCACTGGACCTTACAGGATCTAAACACAACCCTCAAGGGCTGTTCTGGCCCCTGAGCACAGAATGAAGTGAACAGCTCGACCCAGGAGCCTGCCCAAACTCCAGGGATTCACCTGGATGGTGCCCAGAACTGCACAGGCAAATCAGCTTTCCTAGAATGCAAACTGGCCAGGAATTAAAACAGGAAGAGGACTTCAATCCTCAGAGCAGTAAGGACATGGGATCACCTGAAATGGGGTCAGAGATTGCTCAGGACTTGATCCCACAGCTGGGGGGGTGCTGGTGGCTCTGGAATGCTGCGCTCCATGCCTGGAATTTGGGGAATATGCCCCTGGATCCCTGGCAGTGCCCAAGGCCAGGCCGGACATTGGGGCTGGGAGCAGCCTGGGACAGTGGGAGGTGTCCCTGCCATGGCAGGGGTGGGGCTGGGTGGGCTCTGAGGTCCTTCCAGCCCAAACCATTGTGGGTTTTTTCTGGCAAAATAAAAGTTCTCCTCCAAAGCAAATGGTTTTAAAATGTTTGCTCTAAGGGCAAGAGTTCTGCTTATGGCATCTCGCTGGGGAACTCCCGGCTAAGCACACCCAGAAAATGTCAGGCCAGCAGAAAACTTTGGAGGCTTTGACCAGGGACTACCAGAGGAGAGGAATTCTCAGGAATTTGTTACCCCTCAGGGAATCACAGCACTAGCCAGAAAAATCCACTCACTTTTGCAGAAGATTTTGAGTACAAAGCCGTTCCCTGGCTCTTGGGGCTGATGCTCATGGATATTTTTTCTTCCCACTCCGCTATTGCTCCATCACAACACAAAACCCGGGATGAGTTTTCACTGCTGAAGACGGGAATGTCTCACACAGAGTCAAACATCAAACGGGAAATAAAGGAACCTCGCAGAGGCAGGCAGGATAGCGAGAGGCAGAGCAGAGGGTTTATCTTCTTTGTTTCAGGCTGCATCAGGTGTGGCCGGGGCTGGCATTTAATTGCAGCGCCATGCACAGGGCCAGGAAATGCTGAGGAACGGTATCAATTCCACGGGAAACAGATGGAAATCGGCTGTGAAAAAACACCGAGCAGAGCAGACAAATGGCTCACAAAGTGTGAAAAACCCCTCAGAAATAGCACATTTGGAAGTTTCTCATATTGTTTGATTTATTTACTCCACAGTTTATAAACTGCAATGCTGGAATGGCTCTAAGGGGTGTTGATGGCTCCTGACAGCCTTGAAATAATTGACTGATATCAGTTTTAGTGCTGAAGGAAGCAGCAGTCTGGGCATTCTGCAGAGCTGAGAGTCAGCGGGATAAGGGAGCTGCTGGCTGTGCTTTCCCCCTCCTTAATTCAGTGTTGTGTTTGGTGTGTGAGGTGTTGACCCAAACCCAGAGCTCAGCTGGTCACTAAATTCTGCTCGTCCCCAGTGCCAGGCACTTGTGCAGCTCATTTGGAGCAGCAGAGCTTGTTCTGTGGGTGCATGTTCACAGAATAATACACATGATTCGATTCGATTTGATTCTGTTCTACTACGCAAAATCTGCACATCCATTTTAAAATAATAGATCTGCATATGTGTTTTAAAATAGTAACTATATAGTCCACACCCCAGGGGTAAAAGCAGCAGATGAAACAAACCCAAGGTCCCAGGGCAGCAAGAGAGGAGGAGCAGAGAGCCCGGAATGACCTGAGCACAACGACAGACAAATGGACAAAGTCTCTTGGAAGAAATGGTGGGAAGTGGATCCAGGAGAAGGGGGATCCCGTGGGAGAAGAATCCAGGGGAAGGTGTCCTTCCCGTGGCAGGGGTGCAATGGGATGAGCACCGAGGGGTGCGATGGGAGGAGCAGTGAGGGTGCAATGGGATGAGCAGTGAGGGTGCAATGGGATGAGCAGTGAGGGCGCAATGGGAGGAGCATTAAGGGGTGCAATGGGAGGAGCATTAAGGGGTGCAATGGGAGGAGCATTGAGGGCTGCAATGGGATGAGCAGTGAGGGTGCAATGGGATGAGCAGTGAGGGTGCAATGGGATGAGCATTAAGGGGTGCAATGGGAGGAGCATTAAGTGGTGCAATGGGATGGGCATTAAGGGCTGCAATGGGATGAGCACTAAGGGCTGCAATGGGATGAGTGGTGAGGGTGCAATGGGATGAGCGGTGAGGGCTGCAATGGGATGAGCATTAAGGGGTTCAATGGGATGAGTGGTGAGGGGTTCAATGGGATGGGCATTAAGGGCTGCAATGGGATGAGCGGTGAGGTCCCTCCCATCCCAATCCCGGCCGGGATTCTGTGGCTCACAGGAGAAGCTGCGTCTTCATTCCAAGGCTGTTTCCCCTGAAGGCACAGCATTAAAGTGACGCCGTCATTGCTCTCCCGGAATTTGGGGAGTGTCTGATCTTCTGATCTGCTCCGTGCCCAGCTCGGGGATGAGGGGATGAATCAGGTCAGTCCTCCCTCATTAACGCCCAGCGCTGATTGTGCCGGGGGCACCCTGGCCAGCCCCAGCCTGGGGAGGGATCCCGAACAGCTGACAGCGCTTAGAGCCTCTCTGGCTCCCACCGAGCTGTCGGGATGCTGGAGCTGCCGTTTAATTTCCCTTGGCTTTTATTAATGCCAAGTATTTATCCATCCCTGCAGCAGCAGCGAAAGTTCAACCCCCCATATATATTTTATGAGCAATATTTTTAATGCTTTTTAATAAAACAAGAAAACAAGACTCCCGTCTAAAACGTCCTTCATTAAGAATCAAAGTAAATGAGCAGAAGGCTCCAGTGGAATGTGAAGAGTTTTCCATTAGGATGGATCTAAACTAATAAGTTACCGTTAACTGGCTCGTTAAAAGGCGCCATTCCCTCAGTGAGAGCAGCACTGCAGTGCCAGGGAGGGAGAGGATTGATGGCATTCCCAGGGCATAAAAGGAATGTTCCCTCCTTTCCTGACTGCACCCTGTGCTGAGGGAAACTGGGGCCAGAGCAGGCACAGAACAGCTAGAGCCACCCCTGCCCGGGGAGGTGACATCTCACCCTGGAGGAGCCATCGAAGAGGAGCAGCTCCTGAGAAGGACCTGGGGGTGCTGCTGGGTGAGAGCTGCACGTGAAAAAATGAACCCCTGAGCCCTGGGCTGAGCCCCAGCGTGGGCAGCAGGAAAGGGATTGGGATTGTGCCCCTGTGCTCAGGTGAGACCCCACCTGCAGAGCTGCCCCAGCCCTGGGGCCCAGCACAGGGAGGGCCTGGAGCTGCTGGAGAGAGGCCAGAGGAGGCCCCGGAGCTGCTCCAGGGCTGGAGTCCCTCTGCTCTGGAGCCAGGCTGGGAGAGCTGGGAATGTTCACCTGGAGAAGAGAAGGATCCAGGGAGAGCTCCGAGCCCCTTGCAGGGCCCAAAGGGGCTCCAGGAGAGCTGGAGAGGGACTGGGGACAAGGCATGGAGGGCCAGGAGCCAGGGAATGGCTTCCCAGTGCCAGAGGGCAGGGCTGGATGGGAGACTGGGAATTGGGAATTGCTGGCTGGGAGGGTGGGGAGGGGCTGGGCTGGAATTGCCAGAGCAGCTGGGGCTGCCCCTGGATCCCTGGCAGTGCCCAAGGCCAGGCTGGACATTGGGGCTGGGAGCAGCCTGGGACAGTGGGAGGTGTCCCTGCCCATGGAAAAGGGGTTGGAATGAGAGGAGTTTTAAGGTCCTTTCCAGCCCAGTAGCACTCAATAGGACCCTGGTCCCAGGCACTGGTCACACTGGAAGCTGAGGAGCTCTTTCTCGAGCCAGCAAAGGCTGGAAAAGCCTTCAGGTGGCTTCCGTTTGCTCAGAATGCCATGCCAGATTGCCGGGGCTCCAGGCACTGCGGGACCATAAAGAAAACATATGGGCAGCTTTTTATCTGCGTCTCAGTCCTGCTCTTGATATAGCTCAGCACATGTGCACAGGAGGGAAAAATACAATTTGCATGGAAAGCACTTCCTTTGCAGGAAAATGTGTGTGAGTGGAGAAAGTGCATAAAAATATGTTCCTGCAGCACTGTCACTGATGGAGCTGAGCGTGATGGATCGTTCTGGATTGCAAATGCTGACAAAAATAAGCTCCAGTAACTCCACGGTGCAGTGCCAGTGACAGGGGAGTCAGTGGTGTCACCCACGTCCCAGCAATGCCCTTCTGCAGCACACGGAGACAAATCCCTGACCCCATCGGCTCCCTTCCAGCCTTCGGCTGGCCTGGACTGCTGGCTTAGCTGGACCCCAGCCTGGGTCCACATTTGGCCGAGGAAAGGCACTTGGGACAGAATCCCAGACTGGTGTAGGTGGGGAGGGACCTCAAAGCCCATCCAGCCCCACCCCTGCCATGGACAGGGACACCTCCCACTGTCCCAGGCTGCTCCAAGCCCTTTCCAGGCTGGCCTGGCCCAGCACTGGGCCCAGAATTCCAGCAGCGTGTTCCCAGTGCGGAGCAGAGGGGCGGGATCCCCTCCCTGCCTGGCACTGCTCCCCCTGAGCTGTCCCCGAGGCTGGTGGCCTCTCTGCCTTCAGGGGCTTTCAGCAGTTTGGTCCCACACCCAAAGAGCTCCCGCAGCCTCTCCCAGCTCAGCCGTGCCCGGCATCCCGGTATCCCACAGGTGATCCCTCTGTACCATACTTCCTCAGGGAGAGCACCTCTGTGCTGGCACAGGGATGATTTCCCAGTGCCAGGGGCTGCCCGTGAGCCCTGGGAATCGATGCTGGTGCAGTCACGCGCTGTGTAATGGGCTCTGACCTTTGCTGGCAGAGCACGCTCTGATTGCTTGGCTTTCCCTCTGTCCTGTGTTTACACCCCACACCCCACCAGCCTTTGGGACCGGACAAAGTGGCTGCTCAGACAACATCCAGAATACTGAAAAGGTCACGAGCACAGCGTGGTCAAATCCCAGCCCCGCGTGCATCCATCAAATGAGTGCTCCGGGGCAGGGCAGTTCATTCGCGGCATCGAAACCCGAGCGGCTGCAGGCGCGGTCCCAAAGCCTCCGCGTGTGAGAGGAGGGAGCGGGACTCCGCTGCTGTCTCTGTCCCGGAATGCAGCCCCGTCACACGGCCTGGGGTCAGCGACAGCCGGGACAGCAGTGGATGGAGCAGCACTGAAGCCCAGGTCCGCGTGCAGCTGCGATTCCATCCCATGGAAACGCTCTCGGTGCTGAATCCTCCCCGCAGCAGCAGCTCCGTGCAGGATGCAGCCTTTAAATACCCGCATGGGAGCCGAGCAGGGGAGCCCCGGCTGCTCACGAGTCCTCCATCGAGCTGCAGGTGACAAATGTGCTCACAGATTCCACTCCCAGCCAGGCATGCTGCTCCTCAGCCCACCCAAAACATCCCGGAGCAGAGCCCCCCCCACCGCCCTGCAGCCTCCGGGGCTTTCCCAGCGCCCACCTCACTCACATCCCCTTGTCTTCCACAAAGGAGCCTCCAACAACTGAGCAGCTCCTGCTGGCCCCTGTCTCTGGGAGCATTTAATGTTCTGAACCCCTCCAGCCTCTTCCAGGGCTCTCTGGCCTGGGATGCTGGGCATGTCTTAGCCTCCATCCCAGAGTCATCAACCTCCACCCCTGGGGACACCCAGGTGGGATCCAGGTGGTGCTGCTTGGCCAGGGGGCTTGCTGCAAACAGCATCCTGAATTCTATTCCCTATTTTTCACACACAGGCAATGTCCACATGGACAAAGGGGTCTGGAACTTCCTCCCGAGGGCAGCTCCAATCTCTGCTCCTGGGACAGGGACAGGACCCAGGGAGCAGCTGGAGCTGTGCCAGGCAGGGTCAGGCTGGAGATCAGGGAAAGGCTCTTCCCCCAGAGGGTGCTGGGCACTGCCCAGGCTCCCCAGGGAATGGGCACGGCCCCGAGGCTGCCAGAGCTCCAGGAGCGCTTGGACAGCGCTGCCAGGGATGCCCAGGGTGGGGCTGTTGGGGGGTCTGGGCAGGGCCAGGGGATGGACTGGGTGATCCCTGTGGGTCCCTTCCAGCTCAGGACATTCCCTGATTCCGTGATTTCTGTGACACTGCCAAGTGCCACGCGGGCTCAGGGCTCTGCAGAGCAGCTCTTGGCAAGCACGAAGGGCCTGAACACATGACCCTCCCATGTCCTTCCAGCTCTGACAGTGCCAGCCCCACGGGGTACAGAGTGACAACAAATGAACTCCATGAGGAAAAAACAGGAATCTCCACGATATTCTGAGAGATTTTATATCAATATTTCTAATTTACTAGGGGTAAAAATGTCCTTAGGGAGCGAGGTGAGCTCATCAGCCCCATGTGGCCTTTGCAATTCCAGGTTCTGAGCTCTGAAAGCTGCCCCAGGGAACAGCAAGGGGCTGAAAGCTTGCAATTAATGCAATTAATCTGCGGTGGCCAAATTCTGTTTGAATAGAACCAGTTGGAAGAGGAGGTTTTCTCCCAATAGCCAAGTCCTCTCCTGCAGGAAAGATGTGTTATTTTCTCCCTGACAAAAAGGCAGCCCACATTGTACAAGCAGGGAAGCATCCACTCCTGCTTTCTCTCTCACCTCCTTACTGGAGCTTTTTCCCACTTTTAACAGTAATTAATAAATACAGGCTTTTTCTTGTCATATTTAAAAACCATAATGTCCACTTTTCCCCATCCTTTTTAATTAAGAAATAATAGAAATGGGAAAACCCAAATCTTCCCCCACCAAATTTCACTTTTGTTTTTATAAAAAATTGAGAAAAACAATGAAACCCCAAACCTCATAAATCACGACTTTTCCATTACAAATATTTTGACAGATCTACTCATCACCTCCGAGTTCTTCAGAACGGGAGGTAAAGGTGATTTTCAGGCTACATTTTATTACTTCATTCTCTACTGGCCTTTTTCAATATATCTCGTTCTTCTTTCATCTCTCTCCCACCAAAAGCAGCTTTGCTGTCGCAGCTCCGTGTGGTTTCTCTGAGGAGCTGCCAGGCCCCTACACCGCCCTCCTCTCCCTCCTCACGTTTCTTCCCAAGGTTTTTCAGCCTTCTGCTCCCCCACCCTGCTGAAACCAGAGGGGTTTGACTTTGGGGAAGCCCAAATTTGCTTTTCTGTCTCTCATTGCATCCCTCAATAGAAAAATGAACTCCAGCACTGGGTACACGAGTGGCTGCTCTGCTCATGGCACCTTCGGATCATCCCAGAATTCCAGCCAGGTTTGGGTGGGCTGGGACCTCAGAGCCCACCCAGCCCCACCCCTGCCATGGCAGGGACACCTCCCACTGTGCCAGGCTGCTCCCAGCCCCAATGTCCAGCCTGGCCTTGGGCACTGCCAGGGATCCAGGGGCAGCCCCAGCTGCTCTGGCAATTCCAGCCCAGCCCCTCCCCACCCTCCCAGCCAGCAATTCCCAATTCCCAATCTCCCATCCAGCCCTGCCCTCTGGCACTGGGAAGCCATTCCCTGGCTCCTGTCCCTCCAGGCCTTGTCCCCAGTCCCTCTCCAGCTCTCCTGGAGCCCCTTTAGGCCCTGCAAGGGGCTCTGAGCTCTCCCTGGAGTCTTCCCTTCTCCAGGTGAACATTCCCAGCTCTCCCAGCCTGGCTCCAGAGCAGCTCCAGCCCTGGAGCAGCTTTGTGGAACTGTAACAGATCTGTGTCCCTTGTGAGCTCCTGAGGACACAGAATTCCAGGTGGGAGCCTTCACCTCAGCCCTGGCAACAGCTGGGCACGAGCCTTCCTCCTCCTGGATGGAAAACACCATCCCTGGCACTCCCCAGGAGCAGAGGAGCTGCTGCTGCTGGCTCTGGACAGGGGCAGCTCGGTGTCACCTCCAGGTTCTGTTTCAGTGGACCCCAGAGACACCCACCCAGACATCCCATCCCTCCTGGCTGCAGGTTCACGGGATCGTTACTGAGAATGGAAGTGGCTGTTTCACCTTCGGGATTCCGCTCTGTGGGCACCACAGCTGTGCACAACGATGTGCAGGTGACAGCTGGCACACAGGTACAGCACCTGAGCCTCTCCTCCTCTCTGGCTGTTGCTGCAGGGATGTGAGCGAGGGCAAATCCTCCACAGCCCCTGTGAGCAGTGCAAAATGAGATTAACTTGTTGCAGCCAGTTCCAGAACAGCAACCTGTGCACTCCAGGAGCAAACCCAAGTGCCAGAGCGGGATAAGGGAGAATTAGGCTGCTTTGTAATGATTTCTTCTTTAGCAGAGATTTTTTAGCCGTTTAAATTCTGATTTTTTGCACAGTTATTTCGACTGCTTTGTGCCAAATCAGAGCATGACACTTTTTGCCTAAGGTTTTCTGTGCTTGGTTTAGCAGAGGCTCAAACCATAAATACCCAGTGTAACCTCATTAGGTACCACAGGCTGGTGGCTTCATTGTTGAATTCCAAAGCGAACACAGATTTAGCTTTCCCTGCTGTAAAAGTCAACAACCCTCTGCTCCGTTAGGAAATGTTTCTGGTTCGACGGCAGAAGACAGCGCCCTGGCCTGGACCAAAGCATTTCTGCAGCAGAATGTGGGTTCAGCTCAGCAGCACAAGGCAGAGCATCCCCTGCAGGAGCTCCCCGTGCCCCAGCCCCAGGGGTTTGGGTACCACCCCAGTGTGAGGGGAAATCCACTCAGCACAGATCAGGGAATCACAGGAATCCCTGGCTGGGAGGGACCCGAAGGTTCATGGAGTTCATCGCCCAGCCCAGCACATTTTCCTGGATTCCAGAACTGAGGCAACACTGGGAATCCGCTGTTCAGTTTGACCCACGTTGGCTCTTGTCTCTTTTCCGACCCTCCTGGAAGCTTTTCCTTCTGAGAATTGCTCTGGCAGTGTCACACAGCTGCTGACTGTTCGCTGGGTTGGGATGGGAGGGAGTTTTGGGCTGGAAGCTCCACTTCTGACAGTCCTGATCACCTTACACTCTCAGGACTTGATTACAAATAAACTAAAATTTGTTAAAAGGAGCTTTCCCAGATCCACTGACAAAACCAAATCAGATCCCAACGCTGGGAAGGAGCAATCCCACCCCAGAGCAGAGAATCTTCAGCAGAAGACAAGGCAGGGACATTCTTCACACACTTCACACTCCAAGGAAGCCACATGAAAATCAGAGAATCAGATAATTCATGGGAAAAAATACCATGGATGTGAATAACCAGAATCCCACAAATCAGGGCACGGTAACCACGGGTAAGGAAGGCAATGGGGAATGCGAGATCAGCAAGGCAACCTTTGCAGTTTGGGATCCAGAGGAGAAAGGAACCCTCCCAGCAGAAGGGGACTGGGAAATGATGAGGTAACAGCACCAAAAATCACCGATTGGGGGATAATTTAATTAACAGGATGAAGAAGTGGCCGTTTCTCTGCCGCTTTTAAAAATAGAGGGAATAATGGACAAGAATGAAAATTTGTGGGAAAATCTCAAAATTGCCAGTGGTTATAGCTGATAATCATAAATCTCTGCTTTGCACCAGTGGGGGTGCAAAGTCCTAGAAAACAGGGAAAGGGTCAGTGTTACCCAGAACTTCAGCAAGAGGCACAACCAGGAGGTAAAAACCAGGGAAATGAGTTCCACTTCACAGGACAGCAGGGAAGGAAGTCAGCAGGGTGAACCAGAACAGCTTGGTTTTAATGAACCACATCAAACCCGGCTCCTTCCTTCTCCCAAAGACAGTAATGATCTCATGATTTCTAATGAAGACCCAGCTGATGTGGCTTCAAAAACAAAAACAGCTCCCCCAGAGCTCTGCCAGGTGAGAGAGAGCAGCGTGGGCTCCAATAAATCACTCCAGTTCCAGAGGGAAGCACTGGAAGCTTCACAGGACAGGGGTGGGGGATGGCAGGTGCAATCCTGCCTGGGAATTGTACTTGGAGGAAGGTCAGGAATGTTCACTGCCAAAAAAAAAGGAAGAATCTGCACAGATTGGTCAAACCAAGTCTGGGTGACACCTCCTAAAGAGTCCAGTGCCAGCACGAGCTGACTGGAGGTGTCCCAGATTTTTTTGGGCTGGGAGGGACCTCAGAGCCCACCCAGCCCCAGCCCTGCCATGGCAGGGACACCTCCCACTGTCCCAGGCTGCTCCCAGCCCCAATGTCCAGCCTGGCCTTGGGCACTGCCAGGGATCCAGGGGCAGCCCCAGCTGCTCTGGCAATTCCAGCCCAGCCCCTGCCCACCCTCCCAGCCAGCAATTCCCAATTCCCAATCTCCCATCCAGCCCTGCCCTCTGGCACTGGGAAGCCATTCCCTGGCTCCTGGCCCTCCATGCCTTGTCCCCAGTCCCTCTCCAGCTCTCCTGGAGCCCCTTCAGGCCCTGCAAGGGGCTCGGAGCTCTCCCTGGATCCTTCTCCTCTCCAGGGGAACATTCCCAGCTCTCCCAGCCTGGCTCCAGAGCAGCTCCAGCCTCATGCAGGAATTTAGGGAAGGCAGATGAAGAGCTAACAAATGATGCAGGTCTGGCAGAGCTACAGACCAAGAGAAGGAAATCTTTAAGTTGATGGGATTTTAGGCATCACACTGGTGATAAATTTCCAGAAGCCCTCAGGACAAACCACTGCTCTGAGATCCGACTCCCTCAATCCCGCTCAGACCAGCAGGAACTGTAAATGTTCAGTTCCTGCACCTGACAAAGGAAGGAATCTCTGGGCTAACCACGACAGAGATCTGTTCTCCAATCCTTTCTCCTCAGGGAGGAGAGTAAATAAAATTTCCTGCACGAGGCTTTCCTGAAGCAGCTGGGTCGGGAGAGAGCCCCTCAGTGCTGACCTTCATGGGATCCAGGAGTGCCAGGGAACCTCCATCTCCAGGGATATCCCGTCAGGCAGAGAGGGACATGGATCCCTCCATCTCCAGGGACATTCCATCAGACAGAGAGGATGAACCCCTCAACAGGGGAGGTGGTGTCAGCCCTGGTGAATCAAAGACAGGCGGGTAAGGGCTGGGGAGACAGCAGAGGGACAGCAGAGGGACAGCAGAGGGACAGCAGAAGAGGGACAGCAGAAGAGGGACAGCAGAGGGACAGCAGAGGGACAGGGCCCGTCCTGCCCTGCTGGGGATTATGGAAAGCAGGAGTCCCAGGGAGCTGATCCCCGCTCCCTCTCCACGCAGATTACAGCTCTGACAGCCCAGGTAACACCGGGACTGACTCCCGGGAGCTGTCTGACTTTATCTCTGGGTTCCACAGAGAGGAGATCACCAAAGCGAGGGGTTTAATAGGATTAGTCAGGAAGAATTACAAATCCGGAGCCCCTTCTCTGCTCCGAGGTGAATATGTGGGTGTGATCCGAAAGGCAGGAAGGTGACAATCACTGACAGGAGTGGGACAGGGCTTGTGGGGACTGTCAGGAGCCGGATGGCAAACAAAGGATATGTTAATGCAGATGGGTGTCTAACCAACCTGCAGGAGAGCAGGACAGGGAGGAGATGGCAGTGACGAGGGAAAGGTTGGAGTGGGAAATCATCACCCAGCCCAGAATTAACTCCTCATTTGATATGAGATGTAAGACAATTCCTGGGATGCACAGAGATATTTTATTTCTAAAAATAAAAGCGCTTCTGAGAGAAATCCTGGCTCAGGGAGTTGTGCAAGTACCTGCAGGTAGAGCCTGAGCACAGAGACTGAGACATAAATCCAGAGATTCTGGGGGGATGTCCCAGGAATTCAGAGTTCAGACTGGGGCTGGGGTCCAGGAAGGAGCCTGCCAAATACCCCCTGGAGGTGAGCCCTTTCCAAGGGGGGACCAGCAGAGAGGAAGGCAGAGGTTGGATTCAGGACTGAGAAATGGTCACACCCCAGAGTCACTGCGGGTCCGGCACCACACACGGCCCTGGGAACTCCCCGGGGTGAGAGGCACCCTGAAAGAAAGCAAAGAGCTTGGAATTATTTACCTCAGCTGTCTTCTCACTACAGGAAAAGCACAGATAACGTAAAAAAAAATTTAAAGTTCAAAAAGAGGCACTGCAAGCAGCGGGTGCTTCCTGTGGGGGACATTGGGGTCGCGTCCCACTGAGACTTCCAGCAGTGCTTACAGCAGGTGTGGGGCCGGGGGGGATCAGAGCCCCCCGGAGGGGCAGTGGCTGATGAACCCCAGCCCAGGGGCTATGGGACCCCAAAGCTGGCCCTGAGCAGGGCTCTGATCCCCTCTGGGGCTGTGACCCTGACCTGGTGCCACATGGACAGACAGCAGGGTCCAGAGGGGCCCTGTGACCCCCAGATCCCTCAGACCATCCACATCCTTTGGGATAAATCCTGCAGGACAGCGGGGCAGGGGGGTGCCCTGAGCCGGGGGCAGCTGTCCCTGTGTCTGTCAGCAGTTTGTCCTTCCCTTCGGGGGTGCTGCCATCAGCACTGAACAGGAACCACCGGCTGCCACCCAGCCCCAGGAGATGTCTCCTGTCAGGATCGGGAGCAGCACCAGCTCATTCCCCCCACTGAGCACCTGCCAGGCGTTACTGATGGGGAGGGATTACTCCCAGAGCCCACCTGGCTGTCTGGGAATGTGCTGTTTGCCCTGCTGTCCATCCCCACGGGATCAGCCCCTCGGGGCCTGTCCCAGCCCTGCTCCTGCTGCAGCGTCGAGGGAGGGGCTCGGCCCCATCCCCTGAGATGGACAACGCACGAGGGGGGTCTGAACCCAGTCCCTGGGGAGGGGGATTGGCACGGGGAGCTGCTCTCAAAATGGTCCCTGAGCTGGTGGAAGTCACCGGGGCAGCTCCTCAGGAGAGGTAAAGGCTCCCAGGGAGGAGATACTGGGAAAGCTGGGACAGGGGACAAAGGAGCCACGAGGGGACAGACCAGGAGAGAAAGAAGCGGGTGCCTGTCACACAGTGACTCCGGGACTGTTTCCCTGGTGGCTCTCGTGTGTCCCTTTGGACACAGAGCACAGGAACCCTCCCCAGAGCTGCAAAGGAAATCTGGCTGTGATTTAAGGCAAGGACAAATGTGACTACAGGCTGGTTCAGAGCAGCTCCGTGAGATCAGGCTCATGATGTCCTGGCTTGCAGCAATGTGACCTTTTTGGAAAGCATTTGTTCTTGGAGGTTGGAATTAATACATCTTCCTGTTCCGTGCTGGAATAGCTCCTCCAAAGTGCCTCGAAAATTCCCGGCAGAGAGTGTCAAGCTCATCACTGACTAAAAAATTTCCTCCATAGGATTTCTCCAAGCAAGAAAGAAAACCATTACATTCAGAGACATTTATAAAACAAGCAACACTTGAAAGGACCTTGAAAACACTGAGCTGCTTTGGTCTGACCCATTAGGAAAAAGCTCTTTTTCCCCAGTGGATTGAAGGGAGGGGAGGGTGGCGGGAGAGGCGGGGTGCGTGACACAGCAGTGTCAGGGAGTGGGGAGGGTTTCACACGCGCTCGGCCGTGGTGAGGCACAGCAGAGCTCTCTAAGTCTGCGGGAAGGGAAGGAAAACCTCTCTGTGCGTCCTGAAGGAGCTTCTCAGACTGCGCTCTTGCCCAGAGACATGCCAGGGAAGAATACTCTCCCCATTCCTCTCCACAGGTCTCGTTTTACCCACCGGAGAAGGGCACGCGGTGCGGGCAGCAGTGAATCGGACACTGCGCTGCAGGGAGCCCGTTCCCACCAGTGCAGATCCAAGAAATGGGAACTGGAAATGGCGCTCAGGGGCTGGGAAAGGGCAGAGCTGCAGAGGGCAGTGGGAATACAGGAAATTAATGGTTGGCTCTGCTCTGCAGCCAAGTGCAGGGAAAACCCCTCAGGGACTGGTGACATCCCCTCAGCCAGGCCCCTCATGCCAGGCCTGCCATGCCCCCGATCCTTCCAGGAATTAACAAGGAATTTGCTCACTAATCATGCCCCAGACTGCAGCTCAGTCTTGAAGCAGACTCCTTCTATTTCAATCTTTCTTAGAGACCTGTCAGGTTTGGAGTGTCAGCCTCTTCTTTGAAATGAATTCCTAAATCCTAATGTCGTGTTGCATGAGCTTGATACAGAAGGAAAGAAAATGAAAGGTGGCTGTGGATGCCCAAGAACCTGCACAGAGTGACTGGCTCCAGCCCAGAGGGAGTGTTGTGCTCCTCAGCTGTGCCTGGAATGCAATCCCAGCGCTGTGCCAGCCCCTGGTCCTGCCTGGGACAGCTGCGCCAAGGAGCTGCTTCGGGTTTGCTTTGGTTTGTTGGGGTTTTTCTCAAAAATCTCAAAAACCACAAACAATCCAGGAAAAAAACCACCCCAGAAGTTCACCTTGGACTCTGTCCCATTCTGTAAAATGAGCATTTATTTACATCTTGCAAAGATGGACATTGGTGCTTTTGGCTTGGAAATCCAAAGCTGAGTATTTCAGTGAATTGGGCCGTGATCTCCAGAGGGAAAACAGCTGCTGCAGCAGCACTCCAGCACTGGAAAATCTGGGGGTGCTGGGGGCTTTTGGGAAAGTGCATTTCCCCCAGAGATCCAAGTCAGTTTTCCTGCCACAGCTCATTCCAGAGGACACAGGGGTTTATCCCTGTGCTGGCCCCAAGGCAGCCAGTTTGGCTACGGTGGGATTGTTGGGGTGGCCCATCACCCAGGACCCCCTTCCCTGGAATTGTGGTTTCAGGGTGGGATTGTTGGGGTGTCCCATCACCCAAAATGCCCTTCCCTGGAATTGTTGTTTCAGGGTGGGATTGTTGGGGTGTCCCGTCACCCAGGACCCCCTTCCCTGGAATTGTGGTTACACGGTGAGATTTTTGGGGTGTCCCATCACCCAAAACGCCCTTCCCTGGAATTGTTGTTTCAGGGTGGGATTGTTGGGGTGTCCTGTCACCCAGGACCCCTTTCTCTGGAATTATGGTTTCAGGGTGGGATTGTTGGGGTGTTCCATCACCCAGGACCCCTTTCCCTGGAATTTGTGGTTTCAGGACAGAGCAGCCTCTCAAGAGCTGCTGCTTACTCCAAGCTAAAGCAGAACTGTGAATTCATTCCTGAAACAAAAAAGAAAAGGCCTTTGCCAGCACTTTTTTTTGCTGGATCTCCACTTGTCTCTGGCTTCTGATTCCAGCACCCAGGGGATGAGCAGGGGCATTCTCAGAGCCACACAAACCTTGGTTTTCACAGTTTCAAGGACTTTGAAACTGTTCTCAATGCAGTGCCATGCTCAGGGCCTGACCCTGCTCTCCAACATCTGCTGCAGTGCCTGCTGCTCACTGCCCGGCACACACACGGCTGGGAATGAGCAGCTGGCACTGGGAATGCCAGGGAAAGGAGCTGGAGACCTATTAAGTCAATTATTCACTGGAACTGGCTCTTCCCCTGTGAACTCCATTTAATCTTCACGGCACAATTCCCTTCAGAAAACACAAAGATCGTAATGAGTCAAGTCTGAAGTGCTCTGTTCTTTGCAGGTGAGCAGGTTAATTTTCTCTATAATTAGTTAATTGCCAAAACTTGAGCTATCGATAGCAAGGCAGAAGGAAATCAGTACAACACCTTGTCCGGGTCTCTCGAGGTAAATTATGGCAGAGGAGGTTGGCACTGTAACGATTATGGGAATTTTGAAGGTCTTTGTAAAATATTTGGTCTCAAGAAATTCAAAAGGAAGAGCTGACGCTTAGCACTGAGCTGATTTATTCCTTAGTGTTCTTCTCTTCTCCTGTTTGCTTTTCTTGAGTCCTGACACTTCACTGCTTTTTCCTTTCTTTCCCCATGATGAGTTCCGGATTCCCCTCCAAGCTCTGTGTGCCTTTCCCTTAGGAATCTGCTCCCTGTGGCTTTAAGCCTCAAGTGTTTGAGTGTTTGAGTTTGAACCCTGCCAACACCTCAGCCGTGCAGGATTTCTGGTTGGTTCCTTCAAGCACAAACCACATTTTGTTTTTTCGTTTTTCCAGCCTCCCATGGGAGCAGCTTCTTCCCAGCTTCCCTGCGGCTGAGCCAGCCCTTCCTCCAGCCCCTGCCTCTGCGGGCACGGGAAGTCACCGAACCCCAGCATGGGCTGGGTTGGAAGGCTTTAAGGACCATGTGGTGGTCACAGAGTGACCCTTCAGTGGTCACAGAGTGACCGAGGCTTTGGTGCCATGGCAGCACCAGGTGAGGCTGCTCCTTGTCACCAGGACCTGCTGCCACACATCTGATGCACATGGCAACACACAGAACCCTCCCCATCACATCTGCTCTGGGCTGCAGTGCTTGGGAATCGCCTCAGGAACCAGCCTGGTCCCAGCCCCCTCAGGATGGCCCCAGGACCTCGGCAGCCTCCAGGGGTGGGAGGCAGCGGAAGGAACGGTGTCCATGGATCCCTCTGCTGCTGGATCGGTGCCGTGGCCACGGAGTACAGCACAGGCAGTGGGCAGCAGGGCCCTGAGCTCCACAGGGTCTGTGCTCCTGGGAGAGCCCCCGGATGGTGTGGGCAAGAAGGACTGCCAGGCTGGCAGATCCTGTCTGAGCTTTCAGGGAGGAGAGCAGGGAGAACATTCCCTGAGCACAGCCTCAGCTGAGGAGCATGAAGTGTCGCTTTTCCTTGCGCCAGTAATGGCCAGAGGCAGCGGCAGCAGCTCCTCAGTGGGATGCAGCCTTTCCAGCAGTTGTTGGAACAGGTCACAGGGGCCAGTTCACAGAATTCGACTCGTTCCAGGGTTGCTGTTGTCGAAATCATGAAGGTCCTGGGGCCGGGCACACACAGAGCACCCTCAGCCCATGAGCAGCCCTGCGGCACACGGAGCTCTCCTGGGATCTACAGCACAGCCGGGGCTGGAGCAAGGAACAGCCAGGAAGGAGGAGAAGTGTCCCGGGCCCCTGCACAAGGGGTCAGCTCCAGTCCCAGAGCAGGCAGGGGAGGCTGTTGGATGTGGAAACACGGGAAGGAAACACTGATACCTGTCTCTGTGGCGGTCCCAGATTCCAGAGGAAATGGGTGTGACGTGCGTGATGTGAGGGATGCATAGGGTATACAGGATGTGTGGGGTGTGTGGAGATAAAAACACCGTCAGTCACCTGAGCAGGTTAACTGGTTTATTAACAACGCAGAACACACAGCTGGAGACAGGGACTCGCGCTAAGGCCAAGGCTCCAGGGCCACAGCCGAGGACACACAGTGCCCGTGAGCCGCCGGGCGCCCCGAGCCGCATGTCGCGGGACAGGAGCGGCTGCAGCACACTGCAGGGACTCTTATAGGCCCTGCTGGGCCACCATTGGCCCGCTCCTCAACCCGCTCTGCCATTGGGGACTCTTATAGGCCCTGCTGGGCCACCATTGGCCCGCTCCTCAACCCGCTCTGCCATTGGCTCGCCTAGGGGGCTCCGGATTGGCTTGCTCCAGGGTGCGCTCCTGACCATTATCCCCAGAGCTCACCCCATTGGCTCTCTCTGTGAACCAGTCCACGCTCGGGATGACATCACTGCACCTGGGAGCCCTTCTGGAACGTTCCCTGGAAGTGCCCGTGAGGTGCCACCATCGAGAGACGTGCCAGCCGTACATGGCACTCGGCGGGCCCCAATTAACTTCTGCCAACTAATTAACTGACTAACTAACTAACTAACTAACTAACTCAGTCCCGAGATAATCCAACCATCTCCTAATGTTACAGCAGTTATTACTTCATTAGCGGGATAACCATAACTGGTCCATGAATTATTACGTTTGTAACACGTGGGGTGTGTGGGATATATGGGGTGTCTAGGATGGGTGGGGTGTGTGGGATGTGTGGGATATATGGGGTGTGTGGGATGGGTGGGATATATGGGATGTGTGGGACATGTGGGGTGTGTAGGGTATGTGGGATATATGGGATGTGTGGGACGTGTGGGGTGTGTGGGATATATGGGATGTGTGGGGTGTGTGGGGTGTGGGATATATGGGACATGTGGAACGTGGGATGTGTGGGGTGTGTGGGATATATGGGATGTGTGGTGTGTGGGGGGTGTGGGACATGTGGGATGTGTGGGGTGTGTGGAGTGTGTGGGATATATGGGGTGTGTGGGGTGTCTGGGATGTGTGGGGTGTGTGGGATATATGGGGTGTGTGGGACGTGTAGGGTGTGTGGGGTGTGGGGGATATATGGGATGTGTGGGGTGTGTGGGATGTGTGGGGTGTATGGGGTGTATGGAATGTTTGGGATGTGTGTGATGGAGGCACCCAAGGAGTTTTGTTCGTGGCTGTGAATTCTGACCATGGAAACAGAGCTGGTGCAGCACCAACGCATTTTTCAGTAGCACTTCCTGCTAATTCCACACAAATATTCCAACGACAAGCAGTGCTTCCAAATGCCCTGATTTAATAAAAAAATAGCAACAACCTCCTGTCCAGCCACCTGCAGTGCCTGAAAAAGCAAAGGCATTACTGATTTGAGACTCTTCACCAATTAATGCCAGCCAGAATTCCATGCATTTGCTTTCCCACCTTGGTGTCAGGAACAACCCAAACAGCAGCTGTGCACAGGAGATGCATCCAGGACTGAGGAGCTGCTTGTGGCAAGCTCAGGAAGTGCCATCAGCCTTAGTGTGGCAGGAGCTGGGTAATGGGCTTCGCACAGAGCCTCCCTCTGAGGATCGTCGCTGTGGCAGCAGAGGCGCTCGGAGCCTCCTGCTCACTGATGAGGAAACGTTTGCCTCGATGCTGGAAGAGGGAACTCTGCCTCTGGCCCGTGCTGTCTGCTCAGACAGGAACATCCATTCCCATTGTGTCCTCCTGGAAAGCTTTCCCTATTCCAACAATGGCATTTTGGCAGGGCTCAGCCAAAGCTGAAGCTTTACAAGTCTCCTGATTTGTTCCAGCCACACGCTGCCATTTCAGAAAACAAGTAAATAAATGAAGCAATGTGTAGCAGAGGGGTTTGGCAATACTTGCAATTGTTTGTTTTAAAAGAAGAGGAAAAAAGGGGAATTCATCTTGCTAGTAAGAAACCCTTCACTAAAGCAATTCAGCAAATGAGGAGGACTTTGGTTTCCTCTGGGATCCTTCCTCACACTTAGGGGAGGCCCATTTGGGGTTTGTTCGTGTCCCAAGCACCCAGCTCAGCCCAGCCCGGAGCGCGTCTGTGGTTCCCAAAGCTGTGGGAGCTGGGCACGGCCACAAGTGGCCCAGCATTAGAAAGGAATTGTTCCCACAAAGCCCTGCTCAGTCACAGGCAGTGGCTGAGCAGTGTTCCATTAATAAATCAAAGGACCCCAGGGCCTGGCACAGAACTTTTATTTGAATTTATTTAATTGCATTCCTCACTTCTTTTTTTCTGAAAATCATCTTTACACAGGGCACTCTCCAATTACAGATTACGTGTTCCAGCTGCTTGGAAGGGTTCTGTTCAGTTCAGCTGAGCAGAAAGGCATGGAGCAGAGACCTCCCATGTGGGAACAGCTGTGGGCTCCCCCTGGAAACGGGGAAGGGTCCCTTTCCTTCTGCATTCAGACACAGCTCTGGCTGCTGTCCCCCACAGAGGCCTGGCCATGGAGGTGCCTCTCCATGACTCCAAAGGGAGGAAATTCTCGTTAAACACCTTTGAACTCAACACCCTTCATTTACAAAGGCTCTGAGGTGCTGAGTTTAAAAGATTTGGGGAGTGGTGACAGGAAATGCCATTGAGTGAGTTTCACTTCCATTTAATTTATTTATTTCTAAAATATCCAGGGACCACTCCTGCCAGGTGTGCTCCTTCCCAGGCGTGCCCCTGAGGCGGCCAGCCCAGCACAGTCAGCGGACTCTGGATTTTGCTTGTCTCCCACAACATCCCAGTTTATTCCATGAAGACTGAAAATATGCCTGAGTGCCATGTGCTGTGTCATTTTCCTTCAGGCCTAGCCAATAACTGCAGCTCCCCAGGACAGAAGAGAACAACCCACGTCAGCAGATCCCAGCGATCCCTCCCCAAAACAATTCAAACTCTTCCCACCCTGACCCCAGGCTGTGCTGGGGGCTGCAAGTCCCACTCTCTCCAAGATTTGCTGGAGTCCAGCTTCCCAAACTGGGAGCTTGTTGGGGTCCCTCCCCTGCCGTGTAGCCCTGGGAGAGGGGCCCTGAGGGCACAGACACGGGGCTTCCCTGTCCCTGCTCAGCCTCGTTCCCATTGGTTGGTTTGTGTTCCCTGTGCGGGCAGAAGGACCCTTGGTCCTGTGACTGGAACAGTTCCTCAGCAGAGCTCCGGCCATGCGGCTGGAGAAATAAACATCTCTGAAACAGCTAGCAAGGATCTGTCTGTCCATATATATTTCCTTTCCACGGGACTCCTGGTTTGATATATGCGTGTTGCAGGATCCCCACTGCAACATAATGGTGGAGATTTGAGAGCAGAACGATCCCCGATCCCTAAGCGACTGATTTGTGTGAGTAAACCCTGGAAACTTTGGATTCCTCTTCTTGGTTTTGCTTTGCTATTCCATATCTAAACTATGGAGGAACCGTGGGAAGACTCTTGGCTCTCAGAGCCGCATATGGACATTTATCTTAAAATGATTCTTGAACAACGATTTGTAAATTTTAGCTTGATTCAAGCTCAAAAAGAACTGAAACACTTCCTGGCATGGTTGTTTAAGAACTTTTTCTATGTTTCTTGGGATTTAATTCTTACGAAGGGCTTTTGGAAAACCGTTTGGACACAGTTAATATTGGAGTCAAAATATATGCCGATGGAAGAATATTTTCGTGAATATTATTTAGTTACCGAGACTGTTGAGCAATGTCAGCTGTGTCCTGGCGAAGGGAAGCGTGGCGCAGGGACCGTGCGGCCCAGGCCACGTGCACCGAGCGCTCTGCGAGCAGCAGCGAGGCAGTTCCCGCGCGCGGGCGGAGCCACGCGAGCCGCAGTGTCGGTGGCGGAGCGAGGCGCGGCGGGAGCGGCGGGACCCGGCGGTGCCCGAATGGCCCCGTGCAGCGCGTGGTGGAGCGAGCCCCGTGAACGCCCGACCGAGAGGGGCGGCACGCGGGCGGCGGCTGGCGGCGATGGCGGTGGAACGGAGCCGCGCCCAGCCGAGACGCGCGCTGGAGCGGGGCGCGGGGGAGTCATCGCTCGGGGGCCCGGCCGAGACGTGGGTGCAGCGCCAGGCATCAGCAGCGAAGCTGCGACCAGAGGAGGCGACGCACGGAGAACTGAGCGGCGTGGCCCGGCCCGGCCCGCGCAGCCCCGAACGCGACCCCGGGAAGAGCGCGCAGGCACGAGCAGCCCCGACAATTCCAACACGGGAGCGACCGAAAGAGACAGCAAAGACGCAGCGAGACAGAAAACAGCAGCCACTCGGAAAAAGGAAAAGATCATAGCAACTAAGACCTTAGGGATAGTAAAATGGTATAATGTTAAGCAAAACTATGGTTTTATAACAAGGTGTGACAACCAGCAAGACATATTCGTGCATAGAACTGCTATTAAAAAGAATAACCCTGAAAAATGCATCCCAAGCTTGGGAGATGGAGAAGTCGTGGAATTCAAAATTATACGAGGTAGAAAAGGGTTACAAGCATCGCAGGTCACTGGGCCTGATGGTGTTCCTGTAAAAGGCAGTATATATGCAAAAAATCGCAGTCATGTTAGACAATATCTCCATTATAAGCCCCCCTACAGTCTCCCTTTCCTAATCCCACCTTTCCCTTTTACCCTATGTCCTATTACCCCCAGTGTATTCCTAATCCGTTTTTTCACCCATGGTTTCCCTCACAAAACCATGCTTTTGCCAATTGTTTCCCCAAAAATCCCTTTCCAATGCCGAGTGGGGGATGAAAAGGGGGAGGGAAGAAGTTAAACCCTCTCCTGCCTTAGTTTCCCCACAAAGCATGCTCAGAGTTCTGTCTCCCTTCTGTCAGCCCTAAGATGTTCCACAGAATCTGATTGGACATTTAAAGACTCAGGAGGGTGGCTTGTTTTGTTTTGAAACGGTTCTTGTTATGTTTATCCAGTTGTTTTCATTCTCCTTTTATTAAAATAAAACGGGTGAGGTGTTGGGGTCCCTCCCCTGCCGTGTAGCCCTGGGAGAGGGGCCCTGAGGGCACAGACACGGGGCTTCCCTGTCCCTGCTCAGCCTCGTTCCCATTGGTTGGTTTGTGTTCCCTGTGCGGGCAGAAGGACCCTTGGTCCCGGGACTGGAACAGTTCCTGGGCAGAGCTCCGGCCATGCAGCTGGAGAAATAAACATCTCTGAAACAGCTAGCAAGAATCTGTCTGTCCATATATATTTCCTTTCCACGGGACTCCTGGTTTGATATATGCGTGTTGCAGGATCCCCACTGCAACAGGAGCTAACATTCTTCAGAGACACAGCTCATGCTGGACAATAAACTGGATTGGTGTTTTCACCTCCTTGCTGTGTCGTGGCCCCGTTACTGAATATATCCCAGGAGCTGCCAGTAGGAACCCTGACACCACAGGCTGCACCAGCACCAAATCAAGGCAGAATCCATAATTTCACCCCAGAAACACAAAGGTGTTGGCAGAGAGCCAGGCAGAAAACAATGTTCTGCTTCCAGACAGAGTCTGTGATCCCAGTCTGGGCACGGACAGTTTCCCATCACAAAGCCCTGCCCCAGTCTGGGAGCTCCCAGTGCCAGCAGAAACAAATAAATTTATTCTCTATACAGCTAGAGATACCAGAGGGAAATAAATCAGTCCTTTCCTGTATCTGTGGGATTATTTGCCCATCAGAAAGAGCATTTTCCATTGCCCTTTGTGCACCCACAGCCATCCAAACCCCGTCTGCTGGGCAGGGGAGACTCAAGAGCCATTCACGGAGTCCTGGAAATGCCAAACAGGGCTCAGGGAATTGCTGCAAGATGGGTCTAATCATGAAAACTCCTTCATGCTCCACCTCAGCTGGTTCTGCAGGAGTCAGGGGCTTGGACAGGTCTGATCTTCCTCCCCAGAGGAAGAGTCTTCTTCAGCCTCTCCAGAGCCAGCCCGGGAGTGCTCAGCAAAGGGCTCAGAGGGTTAAGGGGATGCTGTGGGGTTGTTTTCCCATGGACATTGGAGATCTTGTCAATCCCACACCAAAACGTGCTCTGAAGATCAAGGATTTTAATAACCTCGTGTGCATTGACAGGATCACAGAAATCATGGTGCCAGGGGACAGTTGGGAATGCACCACTGTGAGCTGAGGATTAGAAATCCTTGGGATGACCACGGAAATCTGGGCTTGCTTTGCCTGTTGTTATCGCAGCTGCAGCAGCTGGAGTTCATCAACCCACAGGGTCATGGACTCATGGAACGGTTTGGGACAGAAGCGACCTTAAAGCCCATCTTGTTTCAGCCCCTGCCAAGGGCAGGGACACCTTCCACAGGACCAGGCTGCTCCAAGCAATTTGAGCTCAAAACTTGCCCCAAGCAGGGATTGATTCTCTGAGGAATGAGCCAGGAGTGCAGCCACTACCAGTGCCACGGTGTCTGCACCTCACCAACCCCTGCACCCTCCAGCTCGGGCCTCAGAGCTGCTCCTTTGTGCCAGGGCTTTCAGTGCTCCTCAGGGACTGTGAGGGTCCCGTGAGCCTCACTTGGCCCCCAAAAACCTCACCTGGCCCCGACACCTCTGCCCTGGGCTGGGAGCTCCATTTAAGCTGGGTCTGGGCAGGCAGAGATCTCAGGAGCTGAGCAGGGATCAGGTTCTACAGCTGTGCCTGCCTCACACAAGCAGACAGCAGCGTGTGGGTCACTGATGGCAAACTGGGAATGGTGGGTTTGGAATGTTGGTTTTGGGAAGCAGAGCCTCCCACGGGGGCTGCAATCAGAGAGCAAAGCCCTGCTGGCTGTGAGCCCGGGCTGAGCCTCCGTCTGCCCAGCTCTCTGACCCGCAGTGCTGAGGACAGGGGAGGTGAGTGGGGCCAGGGGCAGCTCCCCTTGCACCGTTCCTGGCACAGCTGCTCCTGGCCGCAGCACAGACAGCTCAGCAGAGCTCCCTGGGCAGCCTGTGCTGCTGCATGCCCGCACCAGAACCTTCCCCGAATGCCTCCAGCCTGGCTTTGCCTTTTTAGAGCTGCCTGTCCTCGATGAGCACAGAAAACTGATTATTTCCTGCTCCTTGTCAGCCTTTTACACTGCTGACGATCATTAGCCATGTCCTTTGGAACTTCCTGACGCTCATCGTTCCAAAGCTCTCCTTAAAGGTGAGATTTTCCAGACTTCTCTTTTTTCCTTTTTGAGGTGTTTTTTGTGTCCTCTCACAGGCTGTGCTTGATCACCTCTTCCTTTGAGCAGCACCAAAACTGAACCTTCCCAGCGCTGCCCAGAGAGGGGGATTGGCCTCCCCAGAGAGGGGGATTGGCCTCAGGCACCCCCCAGGTGCTGTGGCCCTGCAGAGACCCTTTCTCCCATTGCTGGGTCAGTCTGTCCTGGTTAAACCCGGGCCCTTGGCTGGGCTGTGTGTAAATGTCAGTTCCCCCTGCCCAGCGCTGCAATTCCAACCTTTCCAGTCCCTCTGGTGTGGCAAAGCTGCTCCCAACGTGGCTCTTCCCCAGAATATGGGAATCCAGAGGAATCCACAGAGCTGCTCCAGGGCTGGAGCCCCTCTGGAGCCAGGCTGGGAGAGCTGGGAATGTTCCCCTGGAGAAGAGAAGGATCCAGGGAGAGCAGGGCCTAAAGGGGCTCCAGGAGAGCTGGAGAGGGACTGGGGACAAGGCATGGAGGGACAGCACACAGGGAATGGCTTCCCAGTGCCAGAGGTCAGGGCTGGATGGGAGATTGGGAATTGGGAATTGCTGGCTGGGAGGGTGGGCAGGGGCTGGGCTGGAATTGCCAGAGCAGCTGTGGCTGCCCCTGGATCCCTGGCAGTGCCCAAGGCCAGGCTGGACATTGGGGCTGGGAGCAGCCTGGGACAGTGGGAGGTGTCCCTGCCATGGCAGGGCTGGGGCTGGGTGGTTTTTCAGGTCCCTTCCAGGACCCTTTGTCAGGACTGTCCCCTCAGTGCCCTCTCCCCTGTCCCAGCCCAGCTCCCTGGGTGGTGGCTCTGGGCAGGTCACTCTGGCAGTTCCTGTCTGGGAAATGAGAACAGCCCTGGCTTCCCAGGCAGGTTATAAATCCATTACAGGTTACAGAGTGCTCTGACTCTGAAGTGCTGAGGCCACGGCCAAGAGGGATTTGGGACACAAGGCAGCAGCAATTTCATCTGTAGAGCCTCTGATTCACACACAGATCCTGCCTGATTTTCTCCCAAATAGTCCCTGTACAGCACAGAAAATGTGAATTGTGTCCTGAACAGCTCATTCTTCCAGAACCAGGAGAAAAATTAAACTCCAAAAGTTAATTATGTAGTGAGAAGCTGAGTGGGAAAGGAGCTGAGAGGGAGGAGGAGGGATGAAGGGCACCATGAAAGACAGAGGGAGAGGGTAAACTGGTATTTATTAATCTAGGAAAACACATTTTTTAACTACATGGCTTCTTCCAGCTCCTGGCTGCAAGTTCTAATAACAGATTTTTAATTTACCAGACACATTTTGCATTTCCCCTTGTTGCATTTTGCTTGCTATGTAAAGAAATTCATATTTTGACACTGCAAAAGCCAATTCAGATTTGCTTCAGATAATGATTTGTTATTAAGGTTAGGAGCCTTTTTTGCATAATTAAATTAGAATTGTTTTGGGCATGTTAGGATTTGTGATACTGGGTTTGGATAGCAAACATATATTTTATTTCCTTCCTTGCCATGAAAATATTGGCTCTGTAAGAACTGAGATTATTTCTGGGTTTACATTAATATATTCATTTATCATGTGGTTATCCTTGCACTTGGCTTGAACCCACAGTGATATCTTGGGAGGGAGATGAAGAACCTGAGGAAGTGAAGGGAACACCAGAATCCACACGGTTGTTTGGACACGTGAGAGCAGCAGTGCCAGCGCTCAGGGTGGTTGGAGCACTTTGGGTTGCTCCTGATGCTCAAGTCCCACTGGAAATAATGACATTCCCTGAAGTGTTTGATAAAGTGCAGCAACTGAGCTCAAGTGCTGGGTTTGGGCGAGTTCATGGCATCTCAAGGTACTTGGAATATGGAATAATGTTCTCCCTCGACACGGGAAATTCTAGCAAGATTGTGCATTTCTGTGTGCATTGTTCTCTCTGTGAAACTGAGACTCATTTCTCCTGCTTCAGAGCTGAAATATTGGGTCCATTCTCTGCCTCTGACTGGTGGGGAAAGGTTTCCTTTTGCAATGGAAGCCAGAAAACATTCAAAGTGTGCATCCCCAGCCCACCGCAGGGCAGGGCTGCACATCAGTGTTCTCTGCACACTTACGAGAGGAAGGAGTTCCAAAATGTTCTCTCCAAGCGCTCTGTTTCAAGGCTCATTTCTGAGCCCTCTGAGTTTATTGCACAGGATGCTGCTCCTCTCTCCTCACAGGCATTTTGCAGTCCATGGAATCGTCAAGGCACAGAACCATTAAGGTTGGAAAACACCTCAAGGCTCGAGGCCGAGCTTTGACTGAACAGCACCATGGCCACTTTTGGTTGGTACCAAGCTGTTTTCCAAGATTAGTGACAATTGTTAGCAAGAACTTGAGTAACTGCTGGCAAAAATCTGTAAATTGAGTGTTTGGCCATCGTTCCATGGTGCTCTGCTCTGCAGAGTGGCGCAGGGGCAGGGCTGCAGGGACGAGAGGGACTAAGGGAATCCTGGAATGGTTTGAGGGACCTTAAATCCCACCCAGTGCCACCCCTGCCATGGCAGGGACACCTCCCACTGTCCCAGGCTGCTCCCAGCCCCAATGTCCAGCCTGGCCTTGGGCACCGCCAGGGATCCAGGGGCAGCCCCAGCTGCTCTGGCAATTCCAGCCCAGCCCCTCCCCACCCTCCCAGCCAGCAATTCCCAATTCCCAATCTCCCATCCAGCCCTGCCCTCTGGCACTGGGAAGCCATTCCCTGTGTGCTGTCCCTCCACGCCTTGTCCCCAGTCCCAGCACCCAGCAAATCCCCCTCAGTCACGGGAGGGGCTCTGGGGGCAGAGGCAGCAGCAGGGGCAGGGCAGAGCAATCCCTGCCCGAAACCCGGGGGACTGAGACCCCCCCCTCCAGGGGCTGCTCCAGGCCCCTGGGAGCAGCAGCTCCGGGGGTTCTTCCCGTGCAGGGATGGCTTTTTTCCCCGTGTTTCTGACTTTGGCACCCGCTCCAGCTCCTGGCAGGGCTCTGCTGCTCGTTGTGGCATCTCAGGGACAGGGCTGACAGGGAGCTGAGGCACAGCTGAAACCCGAGCCAGCTCCTGCCCCGAGGCAACAACAGCTCCTCGACGCATCCCTGCCAGATGTTTGCCCACGTTCTTATGCAAAACTGCTCTGTTTGTTTTGGTTGTGTTCCCCGATCGAAGCTCCTTCATCCTTCCCCATGGCAGCGATGGCTGCCCACCCCCAGCCTCTGATTCTGTGGCCCTTTTGCTGCTGCCACATTCTCAGGGTCTGATTTTCCCCTGTCTGAAGCTGAGGAGTTCTAATCAGTGTAGCTGTGGCTCATCCATATGCATGTGGGATGTGAAAGCAGCCCGGCAGAGGGCTGGTTCCCCTTCCTGACAGTGATGGGAGCCCACAGCCATCAGGAAAATCGCACAGGAACGGCTGTGCCACTGATTTTAGAGCCATAAATCCAAGAGATTCTGGGTATTTTAGAAGTGCAGAAAATAAATGCAGACTGGAGGCTGTGTCCTGTCTGCAGAGGGCAGATTTTGTGATAAATTAACTCCACACCACCCTCCAAGCATCCCATTTCCATCCCCTGTGCCAACATCCACAACTGCATCCACTCAGCACCTGAGTTTTGCCAGCATGATCTTCTCCGTTTCCTGAAGCCCCTGAGAGACCTTTGGTAAAGATCAGATTGTCAAAAGGGAGGTGGCTTTAAAAGGACACTGCCCAAGTGCTTTCCCAAGGGCTTATTTAGGAAGAAACAGAAATGGCAAATGAAAAATCCAACTTCTTCAGCTCAGGGTGTGCAACAAAAGGGTTGGGTTGGTTTTGGGGGTGTTTGGCCTGGGGAGGAGAAGGTGGTTCCCACGTGGAGAAAGGAGACCTGGATGAAACAGCCGGGGCTTCCCGGGGACACCAAGGCACAGATGAACACAGCATTATCAGCTGATAACACAGCTGGCTTCTCAGGCAAGGAAAATTCAGAGGATTAATCTGTCTGAAGTTTTATAAAGCATTTAATAAAGCACCACACAGAAAATAATCTATTAAAGTGCAGCAACAGGAGTCATCAACTGAGTAAGAAACTCACTGAAAGGGAAGCAGCTTTATGGAAAGGGGGACAGCGCAGTGTGGGACACAGGGACTGGGGGACTCCCTCAAGTTCCAATTGGTTCATGCCTCAGCCTTGCTGGTATTTCTGTATTTTAAATTTTTCTGCACAGGGTGTACATGGCAAGTGCCCACAGTGCTGCCCAGCCCACACCTGAGCACAGGCCTGCTCCTCGGAGGGGACAGGAGAGACAGATCAAGGGTTGGGGTCGATCTGAGGTTTATACACCACTAAACCTCCTGGAGATCTCCCAAGAGTGGGGTTTTCTCTGGAAGGCGCAGGGTGGGATCCTTGGCCTGGTCCTGTGCAGGGCCAGGAGTTGGATTTGATGATTGCCATGGATCCTCTCCAGCTCATCTGTGATTCAGTGTCCAGGATAGTGGGCAGAATTAACACAGGTTCGCTCAGGGTCAAAAAACCCCAAATAACCAAAGGACGTGGCTCAAGGCCTGTGGAATCCCAGGGAACGTTTGGCTGCAGCTCAGCCCTGGGACAAGCATGCGGTGCCACCTGGGCCACCCCTCCTGGCACCTCCTGCTCCGTGCAGGGAGCCCCCAGTCAGAGCTGTGTCCCCCCTTTATCTCCAGTTCCAGGAACACTGAACTGAGAGAAAAGGGACCTTTAGGGATGGAATCTCCTGCATTCACCTGCCATTTGCTCTGAGACAAACTGTGCCACTCTGCATCTCAAACCAACTCTCTCCCTTCCCAGAGCACATGGAAGGAGCTCCGTTGGCTGTTTGGGGAAGTGTGATGCCAACTCGCTGCTCACAACACCCCGATGAGCTCCACATCTCCCGGTAATCAGGATTTCCACCAGTAATTCCAGTCAGGCTCTGCTCCGAGGGACTGGGGACTGGAATCTGGCATTTCCTCCTGACAGACTGCTCCAGCACTCAGAGACAGATTTCCATCCTCATTCTGAGGTGTTTTATATTTAATCCACAGCTATGCAGATATGAAAAGCTCCTGTTTCCTGTGGGATCAATGTTACAGTACTTTGACATGTGACATTTGGCATCTGTCAAAACATTATAATCAAATCTAAGACTAAATAGCATCAAATTAATATGACAGATCTCTGAGAAATTATACACTTGAAGTAAAGGTAACAAGACATCTTTATTTCAGTGAAACAGAATTCTGTTTAAAAATTAACACAATCAGCACATTACCAGGAAATCCTTTTATTTTGGTGAGGCTGCTTTGTGCAGAGAGAATGTTTCAGTTAATGTGTTCCTGAAGTCGCTCCCTCGATGCCTGCAGGTATTGCTGTGGCCTTTGATATAAACCTAACGCATCTGAACCTCCTCCTTGAGTTTAATTTTCACATCCTTATATATATTTGTTGATCTGGATCCTGTGACACACGATTTATCAAATCTCTTGCTGCGTGCATTGCCATTATGACAGCGAGAACCGGCAGCCCATCATTTAGCAGGTTGAATAAATTAGTTTAGCTCATTGAAATTAAAACAAGGCAGCAGGGAGAGCAAAAGGAAGCTGAAGTTGTGTCTTTAACTTCAAACATGTCGCAGTAAGAAAGGAAAAACCTTTGGCAAAATTTTACCTTGCCATGGGGGACACTTCACAAATACCTGGCAGAAATGGCTGGGTTTAGAGATAGGTATTTTTTTTTTGCCTTCTACACGCAAAACACGACTTTTCTCTCCAATGACTTTGCAGCAGCATCAGGGATTGCTGGAAGGGATGAAGGATCAGAGATACCCCAGTGCTTACAGAGGCCTCTGCACATCCCAAATATCCCCAGTGCTTACAGAGGCCTCTGCACACCCCAAATATCCCCAGTGCTTACAGAGCCCCTCACATCCCAAATATCCCAGTGCTTACAGAGCCCTCTGCACATCCCAAATACCCCAGTGCTTACAGAGCCCTCTGCCCACCCCAAATATCCCAGTGTTTACAGAGCCCTCTGCCCAACCCAAATATCCCAGTGCTTACAGAGCCCTCTGCACATCCCAAATATCCCAGTGCTTACAGAGCCCCTCACATCCCAAATATCCCCAGTGCTTACAGAGCCCTCTGCACACCCCAAATATCCCAGTGTTTACAGAGCCCTCTGCCCAACCCAAATATCCCAGTGCTTACAGAGCCCTCTGCACATCCCAAATATCCCAGTGCTTACAGAGCCCCTCACATCCCAAATATCCCCAGTGCTTACAGAGCCCTCTGCACACCCCAAATATCCCAGTGCTTACAGAGCCCCTCACACCCGGGTGACAGAAGGAAGCCTTTATCTGGATTTTAGCAAATGTAAAGGTGCCACATTAGAGCCCAGGCCAGGCATTGTTTCCTTTCTCTTTCTCGCCCTTCTCCTTCCTCCCAGTGTTAAAAACTGATTAAAGTAACAAAAGAAACCAAAGTTTGGGTGTGAATAATCGGGGATGAGCAATAGGCTGAGGATAAAAGACCCCATTTAAAAAATTCTCTGCTTATACAGGATAATACAGTAGGGACGGGGATGTCATTAAACCTGTCCCAAACACAAACCAGAGTCAGCCCAAGGAAGAAAAAGCAGGTTTGTGTCAGACCAAAGTGGCACTGACCAACCGCCCTCGGAATATTGGCTTAAACAGCAGCAAAATAAAAATATCCAGAAGAAATCGAAGCTGCTTTTGTTTGTAGCAATGAAGGACAATTCTGCAGTGTTTAACCCCCGAGTGTCCGAGCGCAGCACAAGGCACGAGCGGGCGGATCTCGCTTCATTCAAACAGAATAATCCCTGGGGTACAGAAACCCCAAAGCTCCCAGCCCAGCTGCGCATGCTGGGGGTGAGTTTGGAGCTTCCTGCACTTCTCAGTGACCCTGGGAAGGAGGGAAGATGAGGCACGGGATGCCAATCAACAGGAATATCCCCTGGCACATCTGTCTGCTCACCTAGGAGCTCCCGAGCCAGACCAGGTCCTCCAGGAGCCAGATCGGGTCCTCCAGACAGCGCCAGCAGCTGAGCCTCGGGCAGGGACAGAGGGGCCGAGGAACGGAGCAGCATCCCATGGGATCAGGGCAGCTCACAGGCACATCCCATGGGATCAGGACAGCTCACAGGCACATCCCATGGGATGGGGACAGCTCACAGGCACATCCCATGGGATCAGGGCAGCTCACAGGCACATCCCATGGGATGGGGACAGCTCACAGGCACATCCCATGGGATCAGGGCAGCTCACAGGCACATCCCATGGGATGGGGACAGCTCACAGGCACATCCCATGGGATCAGGGCAGCTCACAGGCACATCCCATGGGAGCAGGGCAGGAGCTCTGCCTGGAGCGAGCGTTACCGGCAGCCAGGCGGCTTTAGCCGAAGGGAAGCAGCTTTTAGTTGAGTCTGAAGGAGGGGCTGTGGCTCAGGACATGCCAGGGGCAGCTTTGCCCCACCTTGTCCAGCTTTGCCCCACCTTGTCCAGCTTTGTCCCGCTTTGTCCAGCTTTGTCCCACTTTGTCCAGCTTTGCCCCACCTTGTCCAGCTTTGCCCCACCTTGTCCAGCTTTGTCCCACTTTGTCCAGCTTTGCCCCACCTTGTCCAGCTTTGTCCCGCTTTGTCCAGCTTTGTCCCACTTTGTCCAGCTTTGCCCCACCTTGTCCAGCTTTGCCCCACCTTGTCCAGCTTTGTCCCGCTTTGTCCAGCTTTGTCCCGCTTTGTCCAGCTCTGCCCCTGTTTCCCGTGCTCCTGCTCTTCTCTCCGGAGGGTCCCCCCGCGCAGTTGTTGCACACCAGGAGCGATGCCCTGGGCAGGCAGGGCAGTGAGCAGGCCCTGAAGGTCCCTCCCAGCCCGGCGCTCGGGATTTGTGGCCCCGGAGCTGTCACACACACGGAGAGGGTTTGCTTTCACATCGCTTCTCCACAGCCCCACACCTGGGGCCGGGAGGGAAAGGTGTGAGGAAGAGTTCCCTCAGGCATCTGGATTTGTTTACCTCCAGGGGCTGGAAGGAAAAAACCACAATTTACCCAGGATGGGGAGTCCAAACCACACTAAAAATAGATTTATTAATCAAATGACAGTTCCCAGAATCATTTGGGTTGAGAAAACCTTCTGAGACCATTGAGTCCAAGCAGTCCCAGCACTGCCAAGGTCACCCTAACTCATGTCCCCAGGTGCCACAGCCACACAGCTTCTGACCAGTTCCAGGGAGGAAAGGTGAGGATTCAGTTATATCTGAAAGTAGACAAGAAATAAAGCAGGGAATGAATTTGTTCTTGAAATACAACAGCCCCGGACATCTTGGAAAAGGAAATAAGGGCAGAGGGAGAGGAAGCAGAGTGAAAATGGAACAAAGTCCTTGCTCTCCCTGTCCCTCATTTGGGCAGGCAGTGGAGCAGAGCAGGGGTTCCAGGCTCTTATGAAGCGTCTTCCCCAGTATCAGCTCCAGTTCTGCTCTTCAGAGTCAACCAAGTCAGAGCTGTTTCACTCGAGGAGCCGGGGTGATGCTGCATTCATCCCAGGGATCACGTCTGTGATGTGTGACAGACAGAAACAGCGAGTATGTAACGATGAGAGGCTCCTCTAAGGGCAGCTGTGGGTTTGGCTTTTTTTTATAAGAACACCCAAAATACTGAATTTGGAATGTATCACACTGATGAAGGGAAAAAGGTAATCTCTGGAATTCTTTGCCTCTCAAAGCCTCCCTCCTCAAGGACACCTCCAGTGAACTCAACCCCTGGATGGAGGTTGTTCATTTGATTTTTTTCCTGTAGGGCAAACGTAGGAAAAACAACTCCAAACAATAAAAAACCCCCAAGAAACAGAAACCTGCATCTGCATGCAGGAACAGCAAATGAGAGGCTTCTGAACGCAAATGGGCAACCTCCCAGGTGATGAAAGGAGCTCTTGTCAGGGCTCTCAGAGGTGACTGGTGACGTCCCCCCAAAGGAAATTGCACACAAAGGCTTTGCCTATTTCTTCATCTTCATTTCATTTTTCCCATTAATTTTTTGTTTTTTCATCTTCATTTTTTTATTGCTCTTCGAACAAGGCAGCCCCTGATTCCCTCCCCAGTTTGCTGAGGAGCAGCCAAGAGACGCCAGGAGTGGCTGGGACCTTCTGCAGCCCCCGGTGAGGGGGATTGCAGCTCCTTTCCCAAAAACCAGAGTGGCTGGTGAGGGGAGGGCTCACCCGGCCTGCCAGGACAGGACCTGCTCCAGAGAAACACAATTCAAAACTGCCAACAAGCTGGTCTTGGGTTTTTCTCCAGGGTTAGTGAATAGGAAATGGGTCTTGTAAGGCCTGGATTGCAGTGGGGTATATTTTTATATTTGTATAATTACATATATATATATATATATATATATATATGTAAAAAAATAATGACATCCCATCCCTGGCAGTGCCCAAGGCCAGGCTGGACACTGGGGCTGGGAGCAGCCTGGGACAGTGGGAGGTGTCCCTGCCATGGCAGGGCTGGCACTGGGTGGGATTTGAGGTCCCTTCCCATCCCAAACCATTCTGGGATTCCAGGTTTCTGTGATTTGCCCACTGTTCAGTGTCCCCACACTCAGCTGTGCTCCCAAGCCCCTGAGCACTGCTGCTGGTTGTGTGGTTATCTCTGTGTTGGGGGGAACAAATGTTCTGCTGGAATTATTTCTGTTTCTGGGTGCAGGAGGCTCCGTTCAGCCCCAGCCACCCCTGCCTGCACCCCTGGTTTTATTGTGCAGCTGAAAAACTCGTGTGGGAGCTGCCCCTGTGCCGACGGAAGCTGCGGGCCTGGAGGAGCCCGGATCCAGCCAGAGCCAAGCGCCAGCAGCCCTCATGTCCCTCATGATGTCCCTCATTATTTCCCTCATGTCCCTCATGTCCCTCATGATGTCCCTCATTATTTCCCTCATGTCCCTCATTATTCCCCTCATGTCCCTCTTTCCAGCAGGGCTGAGGGCTCTGAGCACCTCTCAGGGCTGGAAGTGGGAGCCTGGCACGGACCAAGCCCCTGGAATTCAGCGTGCTCCGCCCTGGGAGTGCTTTCCTGGCCGAGCCCATCTGCTCCTCACGAGGAGCTCTTCCAGCATCGCAGGCCCAGGCGAGGAAACGCAGCAGAGCTGCTGCAACATTTCCCCAGCACATTAACGCTCCCTCCTTCCCCGGTTTTTAATTATTTATAACTGTGGCACAGAATCCGAAAGTTCTTGGGGTTTGGCACTGATTAAAAAACCCAAATTTCCATAAATCCATAAACAGAAAATACTGCAGAACAGTGGGAAGAGCGCTGTGTTTGAGTCATGCACGAACCTTCTGGGCTTTACAACATCAGCAGCTCCTCACAAACCAGGGCCCCGTGATTCACCTCCCAGGAGCTCACCTGCAGTCCAGGAGGTGCCTGGGCAGCTGGGAGCAGCTCCTGCGGCCAAACAGGCTCAGCTGGAACAAGGAGTTCAGAGGGATCGACCTCGCAGGAGGCTGGCTTGGAGAAGACTCAGTGAGAGCTCAGAGATCAGGACCTCAAAGGGGAGACTGGACACAACTGGAGGTTTATGGAGTTTATGGATCCAGACTGGCCCAGGCAAATGCCCTTCCCCAGACTATTTCCTGCCTTAGGCAGCAGAAATCCTGTCCTGCACCTCAGGATATTTTCCCTTTGGCTGTGGAGGGGCTTTGATTCCACCCTTGGCTTCCCATGGCTGGGGTCTGTCTGCCCCAGGTGGGAGGGTGGGATTGCCCCAGGGCAGGTGGGATTATCCCGATGGGACTATCCCGATGGCATTAACCTGGTGGTCCTTACTCCTCTCCAGGTGCCTCTCCCAAGCCCTGCTGCACGGGGACGTCGGTGCTGCTCCCTCTGAGGGAAGTCCCTCCTTACAAAACCAAACCCTTTTCCCTCCTGATCCTCCCGCAGGTGCCTGAGGTGCCAGGCGGGCACGGGGATGCTCCTCCCGGGATCCCAGAGCTCCTGGGGTACAGGCTGGGAGTTTCCCAGAACAGGCTGAGGCAGCAGCAGCAGCAGCACCTTTGGGTGGGAAGGGAGCTGAAATCCCACCCAGTGCCAGCCCTGCCATGGCAGGGACACCTCCCGCTGTCCCAGGCTGCTCCAAGCCCCAGTGTCCAGCCTGGCCTTGGGCACTGCCAGGGATCCTGGAAGGCACCAGAGGATTTCCAGCGTTACGGAGGTGCCGACGTGTGAAAAGCCGCCCGATTTGTGGGAATCCGCCCTTGCTGTTCTCCTTCTGGTCATTTGCATCCACAGGCTGCGGATTAGGAAACTTTCTCCGGCAGTTCGCGGTTTCCATGGCGATGAGGAGGGCGAGGGGACGGGGCGCAGGCACTGAAGGTGCGCGATGCAAAGACAAAGGCTGGCACAGATAAGCGGCCCCGCATGAACGGAGCCGAACAAACCAAAATCCCACTGTTGGCCAGAGAACTTGGAGGGAGCATGCGAGAACAAAGGATTCACTGCAACTTCCACTGGAATTGGGGAAGGCTCGAGGAACAAATCCCACCTTCCAGAAGCCAGAAATAAATGAAAAGGGAGAGTAATGTGAGGGGGGAAAAAAAAAAAAAAAGAAGTAATCTCAGACATCTCTCATATCTTGACTTCTATTAGAAATGGGGAAGGAATCCTTTGAGAGCTGAAGTCACCCAGGGCAGGAACCATTTGTCTGCTTTCCTGCAAGGTCATTCCAGGACACACATCATCCAGCCGGAATCGCTTTTTCCTGCCTTTCTTATCCCTTCCCGTGGTGAGAGCAGAGCTCAGACCTCAGCAGGCTGTTCGGTGATTTTTAAACCTGGGTCATTTTTCCTCACCCCATGCTCTGCCTCCAGGCAAACGTGGGATGAGCAGGACAAATAAAAATTGCAGTGGAAATAAAAGCACATGGAGGAAAACTTCTGAGGCTCTCCTGCCACAGCCAGTGGCTTTAGGGACGGACACTGGGTACAGCAAGGCAGAAGCAGCATTTCCCTGTGCCTCTGCAGGAGCCTCTGCTGCTCTGCCTGGGAGCCCTTCCCTTGTAAGCACCTGCTCCGAGCTTGTAGGGGCTCAGTTTCCGTAACAAGCAACGATGGGCTTTCCAGATACCTCCAAAATTTCCATTAAAAGGGAAAACAGGCTTTCCAGATGCATCCAAAGTAGATAAAAATAAGAGGGTGGAAATGTACATTAAATTAAACCAGAGTTTTCCAAAGGGACACAATGAAGGAAGGATTCTGGAATTGCAGTTGCTCTTCATTTTCATTCAGATTGGGTCTATTTAACCATTAAAGCCCTCTCTGTTTGTAAATGTGTGTTAATTTTAATATGAAAAGTGTCACTTCTACATAAAAAGGGATTTATTGAAGATGGAGATGAAGCACTTTCAGATATCAAAGTCTGGAACATTTCATTCTGATAACGTTCAAATCCAATGTTTGGGAATTATACGAATTTTTTCATTTTCCATTACTAAGCTCTTTGCTGATTTCAACCTCCCTTAGCAGATCTTCCACTCCTATGAAACTTCATAGTTCAATCAATTATTTAATTAAAGACAAATTAGTTCAGTTCTCCATCCATAGGAGAGGTCCTGGAGCAGAACCAAGACCAAGCCAGAGCTGAATAAACTTTGCACTGCTGCACACCCTGAGGCCAGTGCTTGCCTCAGACAGGGTCTTCCCCTGGATTCCTCCTCCCTTCCCACCCCTTTTCTCCCCCTGCTCCCCAGAACACCAATTCAAAGGTGGATTCTTTCTGACAGAAATTTCTCCTGTGGGCTTCCAGCCCAAGCTGCATTTCCCCAGCACAGACAGGAACTGCAGGAGCCACAGAGCCTCCAAGTGATCCACGGGGCTTCTGAGACCTTCCAGGGAGGAGAAGGATCCAGGGAGAGCTCAGAGCCCCTTGCAGGGCCTAAAGGGGCTCCAGGAGAGCTGGAGAGGGACTGGGGACAAGGCGTGGAGGGACAGCACACAGGGAATGGCTTCCCAGTGCCAGAGGGCAGGGCTGGATGGGAGATTGGGAATTGGGAATTGCTGGCTGGGAGGGTGGGGAGGGGCTGGGCTGGAATTGCCAGAGCAGCTGGGGCTGCCCCTGGATCCCTGGCAGTGCCCAAGGCCAGGCTGGACATTGGGGCTGGGAGCAGCCTGGGATGGTGGGAGGTGGCAGCAGGGATGGAGCTCGATGTTCCAGGTGTGAATGTGCGATGGGAGCCTGGGCAGGAGACTGAAACACGGGGAGTTCTCCTGGAGAGCCCTGGGGGGGTCACAGTGGATGTGCCGGAATTGGTGAGTGCCAGGGGCAGTAGCACCACCCGGGAATGTGCTTTGGGATATCAGTACTGCCCCATACCCGGGAATGTGCTCTGGGATATCAGTGCAGGGGCAGTAGCACTGCCCCACACCCGGGAATGTGGTGCGGGATAAAGGAAAGCGCCGGGACCGCTACAGGGAGCCCTGTCCCTCACTCCTGGGCATTCCCGCGGGGCATTCCCAGCTCAGCACCCTCGCCAGAGCCGGACAGCGCCCTCCGCAGGAAGGAAAACAGCCCTGTGGAGGATTTCCAGCTCTCCTGGAAATCTCTTCCAGCTCTCCTATTCGCACCAAGGGCTGTGGCCAAACAGCTGAAGAAAATCTTGGCTGGAAATGTCCATTAGCAGCATTTTACATTTATTTCAGTTACAGCTGCCACTCCTAAACCCCCAGTGCTCCGAGTTCACGTCATTACCCTCAGCCTGTAATTAACTTCTCTGAGCTCTCTATAAATCACACCGAGCTCGAAGCTCTCATTCTGTGAGGTTTCTGTCACTGCCCATGATCAGCCCCACACAGCCACGGGTACTCCCAGAGCCTGCCCTCACAGATCTGGGATCAGTCACTTCCAGCTTTGCCCCAGATCCCTCGGGAATTTAGATCAGTCACCTGCATAGGCTTAACTTAATTTGGGGAGGGGATTCTGCAGTCAGGGAAGGCAAACCCCACCTTTAATCCCCTCAGACTTCAGTTTCTCAGAATGAATGGCAGAGTTCCCATCCCTGGGGGGATTTAAAGCCCTGTGGATGTGGCACCTGGGGACAGGGGGCAGTGTGGCCTTGGCAGTGCTGGGGAAGGGTTGGACGCAGGGCTCTGCAAACCCAAATGATTCCAAATTCCAATTACCTAAACCTGTTATTTAATGAACTGGTTTCAGTGTTCATAAACACGAAATAGAATCATTTTTCACAGTGGGCTTTTTTTGCCAATTTATTGTTAAGAAGTAGATCAGGTGCCAGCCAGCTGAGTACTCAGTCTGGATTTATAGCAGCAATTACAGGAGTGTTTGCCGTGGCTGGTGAATTGGCTGTAGCCAAGCTTTGAGGTGGCCAAGGATATCCTGTCAGATATCAGGGAGAAATCCTGGCTGGGAGGGTGGGCAGGCCCTGGCACGGGGTGCCCAGAGCAGCTGTGGCTGCCCCTGGATCCCTGGCAGTGCCCAAGGCCAGGCTGGACATTGGGGCTGGGAGCAGCCTGGGACAGTGGGAGGTGTCCCTGCCCTGGCAGGGCTGGGATTGGGTGGGATTTCAGGTCCCTTTAACCCAAACCATCCTGTGAGTTCATGATTTAATGATGATCATGACTGTTACAAGTTTAAGCCTGATGGAGGTAAACATCCCTCTTATCCCAGCACTTCACAACAGCAACAAAAAAAGACAAACTTTGCCTCGGGTTTAGAATTTCCTCCCTTCATTCAGAGTGTCCCAGTTCAGTCTCCATCCTGCTGACACAAAAGCTGAAGGAATAAATAGAAATCACTTTTATGCAGGACTCTGAAGGCTTCAAATAATGACATAAGTTGTTCACGAGGACTGTTCCCAGGAAGGTCCATGCACACAACTTATGGCCATCAACAGTTCCTTTAGGGTGAGTGTCCAGTACCAATTCTTTGGGGGAAAGAGTAAACAAGAGAGGAAATCCTGCCATCACTGTTTGCTGCATTGCTGATCTCCCAGTCACATTCCTGTTGGAATTGTTACTCCAACTGCAAACTGATTATCTCTGCCTCACTTTGAGCAAGGGAGGGAAATCCTCACTCACCATTTGCACTGAACATTTTTATTGCCCTGCAGTGAGGAGTAACTTTGGGGTTGTTTTGTTTCTGCAGATGGCAGAAGAGGATTTGAGGAGGGTTCTGTTCCTCCTTGGACTTCAAATGCTCAATCAGTTTTGTATTTCCCAACATGGTGAGGGTGGTTTTAATTGAGCCCCTCTGCTGGTCTGAACAAACACAATTAGGAGAATTAAGAAAATTCAACCAAATTGAGACTGACCTACTTCATATTGGCAAGGGCTCAATGTGAGCCAGCAAAAAAGCTTAATTTAACTCCTAAAAGTTTGTATTGTGCAAACTCTTTAAAAAAACACTGAGAAGCTGGGAGACAAAAAAAGCAACTAAAAAGTATTGATGGAGAGAACGTGCTTGGTCTGGTATCACATGGGATGTCATGAGCATTAAGCTCTGTGGAGGTATTTTACAGACAAAAGTCAAACATTGATGTGTTAGGCAGAAACATAATTGGCAAGAGCTCTTGGCTTTCCCAAGTCCGTTTTAATGAGGTGCAGCTCCCCTGGCTCCTGGTGGGGCTTGTGCCCCGTGGGGAGGGGACAGGGCTGGTTGCCCCAGAGGATTGGGAGCCCTGCGTGAAGAGGGATCCATTCCAGCCGTGTGTTCGTGTGGAGATTGCTGAAGGAGGTTCTTTACCTGCTGGGTTCTCCTGGCAGCATCCCCACTGAGGACAGAAACAGGACAGGAACAGGACAGAAACAGGACAGAAACAGGACAGGTGTCCTGGGACAGCATCCAGGGACAGAGCTGGGAGCGCTCCTGGCAGGGAACATGCTGTGGGACAGAGGCTCTTCCCTCTTCCAGGAAATCCAAGTGCTGACAATCATTTCCTCCTGTCTCATCCAGGCAGAACCTTCCAAGAGCCAGATGTGACCCTGTCAAACTCAAAGCCAAAGTCCAGTGGCTTCTCCGAGCCAGGATAGCGCTGGGTGCTGACCCAGCTGCTCTGCTCAGGAGGTGCTCAGAGCCTAGGGACCATTCCAGAAAGCAGATGGGTGAAAATGGTTTCTGAATGAATGGCTTCTGATGGTTCTGCTTCTAAAGTTTACTCTGGGAAGAGCAAATAAAAGGAAACAAGTTTTAAAATATGCAACTCTTGGAGCTTTAATGCTTAAATAAACGCGCTCTTTGCTGCTCTGTGTTAATAGCGGGCACTGCTGTTATGGGGTCATTCAGAAAATACAGAGGGGACAGGAGAGTCTGGAGCCCAGCAGAAACAGCATCTCCCATCCCAAAGGAGCATTTTTCTTGCTGTGCCTTCATCCTTCTGCAAGTGTGTTCTACGAGACCCTGCAGCCTCATCCGAGGAGAGGCGGTGGCCGTGTGTGGCCTTGTGATGGAGCTCGGCACAGCACAGGAGACAGGGCAAGGGACGGTGGCACAAAGCTGGGAGGAGCGGCTGAAATGGAACGGGCAGGGCCTGAGGCCGGCAATTGCCCTGCACAGGAGGCAGAACTGCTGCCCTGGGCAGGGCCCGGGCTGGAACAGAGCCCGGAGAGGGGCTGGAGCCTCCTCCCTGGGATATTCCAGAGCCCTCTGGACACGCTCCTGTGCCCTGGGCTCTGGGATGGCCCTGCTGGAGCAGGGAGTGGCACCAGTGACCCTCTGGATCCCTTCCAGCCTGACCATCCCGTGAGTCTGTGACTCTGTAGTGACTCTGTCACATTCCAAAGCCAGGATGTTTCAGCGCAGCCATCGCCCTTCAGAGCCCAAGCCTTCCCCTCTGCAGGGTGACACTGAAGCTGTTTGCAAAAGCACTGTGCTGCTGCTGCTGCTGCTGTCCCAGCCCAGGGTGGGTCTGCTCACGGAGCAGGCTGGGCACACCCCGGCAATAACTCACGGGACTGGTGGTCCCTGTGTGTCACCAGCTGCCTCCCAGCCCTGGGGCAGGCGGTTCACCCCCTGAACTCTCAGCTTTCTGCCTTTTCCAGCCTGTACAAAAGGTGACGAAGGAGATTCTGAGAAAGAATTAATTCTAAGCAGAAATTTTGCAATTTCCCAGCTTTCCAGGGGATCTCCAGCAGAGGGGAGGCGCACTCAGGCTAAGCACGAGAGCAGCTGATGTGACCCCATCCAGGTTTGGTTTAATCAGCCCACATTTCATCTGACCACCAGCTGGGAGAAGTTCACAGCCATCCCAAGGCTCTCTCCAATTCAGGGATTGATGAAAGGCAGGCTGGCTCCTTGGGAAAAGCTGCCAGGATGAGATCAGTTCCATCCAAGCCTTGTTTAAGCAGCTGCTCCCTTCCCATGGCAGCTCTCTTGCCACCCTCTGCTCTGGTCCCCAGCTCTGGCAGCCCATCTGCCATTCCAAACCAAGGAAAAAGGCACCACAAACTCCTCCTGAGTCCTCTGCACAGCCAATTTCAGCATCCTTTAGGGAAAAGCAGCACCCTTGGAGCAGGGCCAGCTCCAGTCCCGGGTGTATGGGAGCACCAGGGCTCTGTGGGATGGGCTGTCCAGAGCTTCTGCTGGACCCCAGAGAGCTGAGCTGCTCCGCTCCAATCGCTTCTCCAGAGCTCCTGTCCATATTCCTGCAATCTCCAGGACAGACAAGTCCCTCATCTCTCCCCCCGTGACAATGAGCTGAGCCCTTTCCCACGTTCCCCGGGATAATCTGCTGTGAGAACATATGGAATGGTTACAGGAAAATCTTGATGGAAGTGACACAACTTGCCAGGATGTTCCGTTTAATAACCCCAAAACATGGCTACTCACAAAAAGCACAGTCATTCCCAAGAAAATGTGTTTTCCCAAGCTTCCTACGACCACGCAGCCACTACCCACTGGCGTTCCCGACACTGTGACTCCAAACATGGAACAGCACCAGGGAGCCACCGCCATCACTGCACATTCCTGGGAGGAACTGGGAGGGAGGCAGAGCTCTCTGAACACGAGGAATGCTGCCAGGCCAAACGTGTTTCCACAGACTCACAGAATCCCTAAGGCTGGAAAAAAGTTCGGAGACCATCAAGCCCAACCATCAGCCCAGCAGCAGCTCCACGGTCACCATGGCCTCAAGTTCCACATCCACAGTTTTCTGTTCACTTCCAGGGATGGGGGCTCCACCCTGCCCTGGCCAGTCTGTTTAAATGATTTACAAACTTTTCCATGGTTTTTTCCCCAATATCCACCCTGAGCCTCCCCTGGCCCAGCCTGAGGCCATTCCCTCTCCTCCTGTCCCTGTTCCCTGCCAGCAGAGCCCGACCCCCCCGGCTGCCCCCTCCTGTCAGGGACTTGTGCAGAGCCACAAGGTCCCCCCTGAGCTTCCTTTGCTCCAGCCTGAGCCCCTTTCCCAGCTCCCTCAGCCTCTCCTGGGGCTCCAGCCCCTTCCCAGCTCTGTTCCCTTCCCTGAACATACTCCAGCCCCTCCATGTTCCAGAACTGTCCCCAGGACTGGAGGTGTGGCCTCAGCAGTGCCAGCACAGGGTCAGGCACTGCCCCGTCATTCACATCTGTAATGGCAGGAAAGTGGGACCTGTGCGAGAGGACAGGACAGGTGACACACACACACTCCATGGACAGGGCTGTCACTGTCAGCATCATGGCCCTGAGATGTCACCCCGAGATGTCACCCCGAGATGTCACCCTGAGGTATCCAGTCACCCAACTGCTGACCCACAGACCTCTCCCTGGCTGGTCTAACACAAGTGGAAGAGCTGCCATCCTGGCTCTCCTCCATGGGTCCATGGGCAGCACAGAACGGCCTGGTCTGCAAGGGACCCTAAAGCCCATCTGGTTCCAGTCACCCCTGGGATGTTCCTGTAGGGCCCAAGGCAGAACAGCTCTCCAAGAGGTCAGGCCCTGTGAGCCCTCGGTGCTGCTTGGGAAAAATGCAAACTAAGGAATAATCCCACAGGATTTTTGATCTGCTATGTTTTATGCAAAAGGAATTAACCTTTGTACCCCAGGGCTCCATCTTATCAGTCCTATCCCATGCTGATGTCCTCTTCCAGAAGCTTCTTGCTCAGGAGTCTTGAATACGTTTTAAAAATTCCTACATAAGCAAAAATGTAGCAAAGGTGAGTATGGAAAACTTATGGCCATCTTCAGTGTGAAAACACCCAGGCATTAGTGTTCCCCACAGAAACACACCTGTGAATCCAGAAAATTCCACTGGATATTGAATCCCGATGACCATCATTAGTGACCTGCTTTCCCTCACATGCACCAGGGATTTATTGGGGTGCCAGGTGATTTAACAGCTTTTCTGAGATGTCAGAGAGCGGGAGGAATCTCCTTCTGCTTTAGCAGGTTTTAAATCCGTGGAATCTGAATTTCACCCAGACACGGGACCCCTGCACCCCCCAGTGCAGCCCCCCAGTGCCCCCAGCCCAGCTGCTGTGAGGTGCTGACAGGGACTTGGAGAGAATAAATAATGAAATGGGCCTCTAACCACCAACAACACCGATGGTGCTGGGCAAAAATACCCATCCAACAGATTCCATCTGCAGTCAACTAAAACAATGTGAGCTCAGTCCAAGGACAATTTCTCCTTCTTTTTCTGGGCACCTGCTTTCTCGTGGGATTAAAGCGTGTTGGAGGGGTCAGTCTTCCTTTGTGACCTCTTGACGGCCCAGGGCAAGGATGGATGGGATATTGGGAAGGAATTCTTGGCTGGGAGGGTGGGAAGGGGCTGGGCTGGAATTGCCAGAGCAGCTGGGGCTGCCCCTGGATCCCTGGCAGTGCCCAAGGCCAGGCTGGACATTGGGGCTGGGAGCAGCCTGGGACAGTGGGAGGTGTCCCTGCCATGGCAGGGGTGGCACTGGGTGGGCTTTGAGGTCCCTTCCCACCCAAACCATTCCAGGATTCCATGATTCTCTGACAGACTAAGTTGAAACCATGTCCCAGATAAACCCCAGGAGGGGAAAGGAGCCCCCCAGGCCCCCAGGCTCTGTCCCCCCGGTCCCCACCCTGCAGCTGCAGTTGGACCCCGGAGCAGCCAGGACTGTGTGCAGAGCTGCTGCCTGGCAGAGCACTGGGTGCCCCGGGGCTGGTGAATGGGCTGAGCATGGGTGTGTGCAGAGAAACCTGCCAGGTTTCACTGCACAGGTCCCCAAAGCCAGCAGCTCTGCTGAGACTCGCTGCTGTCTCTGTCTGTGGCTGGCTCAGGCCTGTCACTGCTCTGGGACTCAGTCACTGCATCTGAACAGAGGCTTCACCTTCAAAAATAACAATTCCTAATCATTTTCAGCTGGGTTTAACAGTGACTGTGGCAGATTCTGAATGTCTTGTGATGGAAAGACTTAATGCCTATTAATTAGGATCAGTATTACTATTTTTATGTTAAGTCTCCATGGTAATAATTCTGTTCTGGAGGGTGCCAGGGGAAAATTTGGTTTGATTTTGATATGAAGAGTTCAGACCATTGCCACAATACTCTCAGTCTCTCAGCGGGGTCACTGTGAAAGACAAGATGCAGATTTTGTCCCTTTTCATCAGTTCCTGAGAGGATAATTTTTAGAGAAGCAGCTACTCATAATTTCAGGAGTTCAAGCACAGCAGTGCCTGTACATGTAATTACATTTCCCTTACCAAGTTGATTCCTTGTGAGATTGCTTTCTAGTGTGCAGAATTTCTTGTTTGAAATTCCACCAAGCAGAGCTCACAATTTCCTTGTCTGATACATTAAACCCCCTTTTTTTTAAAGAGAAACATGGATCAATCCACGCACACCATGAGAGAGTCAGCTCTTGACTTCCTCTGGGTTAAAATATTCCAGCTGAACGGGGGTGGGGGATTCTGCATCCCATATTGTTCTTTTTTTCAGGCTGTTTTTTCCAAAACTCATTTAATTCTTGCTTTTGTTGTGTTCTCAGTGTTTTCTGGTTCTCATCTGAACACTCTTCACTTTTTCCCCAGAGCAGGGACACCTCCCACTGTCCCAGGCTGCTCCCAGCCCCAATGTCCAGCCTGGCCTTGGGCACTGCCAGGGATCCAGGGGCAGCCCCAGCTGCTCTGGCAATTCCAGCCCAGCCCCTCCCCGCCCTCCCAGACAGCAATTCCCAATTCCCAATCTCCCATCCAGCCCTGCCCTCTGGCACTGGGAAGCCATTCCCTGGCTCCTGTCCCTCCATCCTTGTCCCCAGTCCCTCTCCAGCTCTCCTGGAGCCCCTTTAGGCTCTGCAAGGGGCTCTGAGCTCTCCCTGGATCCTTCCCTTCTCCAGGTGAACATTCCCAGCTCTCCCAGCCTGGCTCCAGAGGGGCTCCAGCCCTGGAGCAGCTCCATGGATTCCTCTGGATCTCTCCAGCAGCTCCAGGTCCTGCTGTGTCCTCTGCCCAGGGTGCCCTGGGCACGCCCTCAGGACAGCTCGGGGACAGTCCCAGCTGCTCCAGAGGGGCCGTGCAGAAGGAGAGGACTGTGCCCACCACTCTGCATTCCCTGGCTCCAACAGGGCACTGCCACAGGCTGGGAAGGAGCTCTCCCACAGCTCCCTGCACCCAGGATTTGCTCTTCTGCCTTGGATGCGAGAGAGCTCGGCCACATGTGTGGGGAAGGACCCGAATAACCGCTCTGGTCTGAGAGCGTGGCCCTAAACCCTCAGCATTGTGCGAGCTGCCGGGGCTCTAGGAGGATTTCGAAGGCCATTTCCCAAAGATGTGCTCAGCAGTTAATCCCAGCTTGGTGGGAGAATGGGATAAAGGCTTTGTCACTTCTCACAGCAGGAAGGGCACCGCTGGCAGAGGAGCGGGAGCTGCTGAAGGCTCCTGCTCCAGGCAGCTCAGGCAGCCTGGGAATCGCTTCCCTCGCCCTGGCAGCACCAGAACTCGCTGCTCAGGAGGGGCTGAGGGGACAGGGATGGTGGTGGCCCTGGGAATAAGCTAGTGGCCCTGGGAATAACCTGGAATGAACGGAAAGAGAAGCGTGATCCATCCAAGCACCAACCCAGTGGCAGACAGTCCTGGGCAAACACGAGCAACAGATCACTTCTTGTTTTTCTGGTTTTGAACGCAAAACCCTCCCAGTCTGAATAAATATATTTTTCAGTTTTGGCTCCTCTATTTGTTCCATGATTTATCCCACACTCAATATTTCATCTTCACCTTGCAAAAAGTGGGTACAGCTGCACTCAAAGGAAAAGTGTCATTTGCTTCTAAAATGCTTCTAAATGCTTTTGTTTGCTTTTGCTAGGGCCCTTTTAGGCTGTTTTATCTTTGAAGATGTGTACTGCTATTTCCAAAATGAGATGACATGTTGAGATACAGTAAAGGCATAATGGAAATTCAGATCAAAAAATCGGAAGGGTTTTGGCTGAAACTGTTCACCAAATTGAATCTAATTTGCAAAAGATTGTGATCAATGCCAAACTGAAGGTTTTGGTGTAATTAAGCCGTTCCACCTGTCTTGGGTGATTATTGCCTGCTCTGCATCACTGATATTATTCTCACACTGTCTTTTTAAATGTGGAGATTGTGATGGCAATGGGAAGATGGCACTAACAGATTAAAAAATAAGCTCATTTGGGGTTTTTTATAAGCAGAGCTCATTTTTTGATCCAGAACCTTCTCAACTCATTTGCACACAATACCAGTGGAAAAGGTACCTTTCCCCCCCTTTCATTTTGCTTTCCTGTGACAGTAAAATAGCAAACAGACTTTTAAAATAATGACTCCCAGTTTGAAACCTTGACTAATGAGGTACAGTCTGGTTTAACAGCATTGTTCTGAAGGTTTAAAAACAGGGAATTAAAATGAGATCATTCTCACATTAACTGCAGTGGCCACACTTCCCAAACTCCACTTCAATGGCTGCAAGGTGCCCAGGGTGGCACTGAGGAAACCCTTGGCTGCTTAGGGCTCCTCCTGGACACACCAAGGGGTGGCTGCAGATTCAGGGATCACCAGAGACACTTTTCCAAGGGAGCGGGACCCAGAAATGAATCCGAATTCTCCTGACCCCCAGGTGTGGGAGAGGCCCAGCCCAGGTTGGGAGAAGGAGGTGATTTACTGAGCTCTGCTGTGATTGCATCTCCACTGGAGCAGATAATGATGGGGATTTTGTGCACAGCCCCCACAGAGCTTTGGGCAAATAATTAAAGCAAATAGTCCACTATTCCTTGATTAATCTTGTCTGCTTGTTTTTTCTTCTCCTGGCGAAACATCCTTGTGCTTATTCCTTTTTCTTTGGATACATTTATTGTTCAGATTTATCCCTCATTCAGATTTATTTGAAGAATATTTAATTTTAAACTTCGGCGGGGACCATGGCCTGTCCCGGCGCTGGGGTGGCAGCAGGGCCAGGGCAGTGGCAGTGCCCGTCCCCCGTGCTGGCCCTGTTGGGGCACTGCCAGTGCTGGGGACAGGGCTGGGGTCCCTGGGAACAGCACATGGAGGGGCTGGGGCAGGGCTGGGGAAGGGAACAGAGCTGGGAAGGGGCTGGAGCCCCAGGAGCGGCTGAGGGAGCTGGGAAAGGGGCTCAGGGAACAGGGACAGGACAAGAGGAAACGGCCTCAAGCTGTGCCAGGGGAGGTTCGGGTTGGATGTTGGGAAAATTTCTTCATGGAAGGGGTTGCAAAGCACTGGAATGGGCTGCCCAGGGAGGCTGGAGTGCCCATCCCTGGGGGGATTTAAAGCCCTGTGGATGTGGCACCTGGGGACAGGGGCAGTGTGGCCTGGGCAGGGCTGGGGAAGGGTTGGACTCGGTGGGCTCGGAGGGGCTTTCCAACCCAGATAATTCTGTGATTCCTGGTTGCTCCACATCCAAATCCCATGCTGGGTGTGGCCAGGGGGGTGCAGTCCCTGGCAGGTCAGGATGAGGAGGGGTCTGACCAGCCCAAAACGCTGCTGTGAGGAGCAGGAGCTTCCTTTGCCAAGGCTCCAGAAACGCCTCATCTCCTGACCAGGACGACAGCGGGACCTGCCTGGTCTGGAGTTAATTCTGAGCTTCATTTACTGACCTTACAGTCTCTGTCTGGGGTCTGGCAGCTGGCTTGGCTTGGTTGTGGCTCATTGGCACCAGACCTTGGTGAAGAGGGTCCCCCCAGTGACTCTGGTTCCTGCATGTGCCAGGCAAAGCACTTCGGAGCTCTAAAGTCACAGCAACAGAAAAGAAGTGTCATTTTACAGCCTAGACAATGGCAGCACAGGACAGAGCCTCTCTGAGAGCTGAGCACTTCCGTGAAAAATCTACATGAGATATAAAACAGCTCGGCTCAGATATTGATTAAGGGCTGAAACAGAAGTAGTTACAAGTAATTTATTCTTTATACCCTGACATAATACAGGAATTATTTAATTAGGAACAGAATTATTTACAGAAGGTGCATTTGTGGCGAGCTTAAATCAATAGGTTTAGTTAATAAGCAAAAAATATAAATCTAGGTGGAGTTTAATTAACTGCAGTTGTGTCAGCAGTTCTGTGAGTGCATCCCACTGGCAGCAGCTCGGGGTAATTTTTATGGATAGCTCACCTTAAAATGAATTCCTTTGTGCAAGTTTCATGCTCTCCTTTAAAACACTCTTCACTTCCCTGTGTTTAATGGGAACAGATGGGATTCCTGCTCCTCACCCAGCCCCGAGTGTGGCTGATGAAGATGTTTCATTAGACAGGAGTACCAGGGAAGCTGTGCCAGGGCCCCAGGAGAGCTGCAGAGGGACTGGGGACAAGGCCTGGAGGGACAGGAGCCAGGGAATGGCTTCTCAGTGCCAGAGGGCAGGGCTGGATGGGAGATTGGGAATTGGGAATTGCTGGCTGGGAGGGGGGGGAGGGGCTGGGCTGGAATTGCCAGAGCAGCTGGGGCTGCCCATGGATCCCTCCATCCCTCAGTGAAAAGTCACTTTTCTCAGTTAGAAATGCAGTTCCTTTTCCTGAGCATGAGCCCCTTGCTGAGGGAAGTCTGCTGCAAAACCTAAAAATGATTAAGGAACATCAGAGTTTTGGACCTTTGGAAGACAGTCCTGCCTTTCTTGGGCAAATCTGTAATTTCAGAGGGAATTTCTGCTTGGATGACGACCCTCTGGCTGCTTTTCTTTCTTTCATATCAGTAGAAATGGAAATACGGATTCACTTAGAGTTGGATCAGTCCAGAGGTTACAGAATTTATCCTCAATGCTTTAAAAACAGAATGTTTTTTGGAAGAGGAATAACTTTCTCTTTTCTCCAGAGGCAGCAGGAAGGATGGAGAACATGTTTCCTATTTTATTGCAGTATTTTTCAGCGAAGGAAAGCCCAGCATATTCCTGATCTGTTTGATAACATTCCTGTTTCATGCTCACAGAAAAGTGAGGGTGAGGAAAATAAAACATTATTCATTCATCTCATTCCCATGGTTTATCATAACAGAGATTTATCTGAGCACAGGAGGAATCACTTTCTCCTTCATGCCAAGCTCTTGAACTGGGATTGAAGCCACTGACTTGTTTTAATTAACACTAATGCTCAATTAAATCAAGTAAACATTAAGATTCATGAATTACAACCTTCAATTATCAAATTATTTGAAGGCAGCTTGTCAGGATGCAGCCACACAAAAGCCTAAGGCGAGGAATTCCGCCCGGGAGGCTCAGGAGCCGTTCCAGGGGGTTCTGTCATCTGCAGCCTGACAGGATCCAGGCACGGCAGCGTCCACCAGGAGCATCCCAGCCCCTGGAGCCCCCGGCCCTGCAGAGCTGGGCGAGACAAAGTGTTATACACTCCCTGCCTGTTGGTTTAATTTGTGTGCAGTTGAGGTGTCAGGATAAAAGATGACAGATTGGCCCTGTCAATCAGATTAAGAAGAGAATAGCAAAACTAATTTGGCTTATCATCAAGAGAATAAATCTTGTTGGGAAGGCTGGCGTGGTGTTTCCTTATTCAGAGCAGCTCCCTCTCGCAGGAGCAGCCTGGCCACCACCCGAAGGCAGCTCTGGGCTCTGGGCTGGCACTGAGGGCTGTTGGCCCCGGCAGGAGCGAGGTTTCACTGCAGCCTCCTTGCCTTGGTGTGCTGGGAGAGCAGCCCAGGAGGGGCTGCCCCAGCACTGCAGCAAAAACCTGCTGCCCTCAGAGCTTCTGTCCGGAGCACAGCAGCTGCTCATGGCTGGGATTCCCTCAAACAGGGGTCATGGAATCCTGGAATGTCCTGGGTGGGAAGGGACCCACCGGGATCACCCAGCCCAGCCCCTGGCCCTGCCCAGACCCCCCAACAACCCCAGCCTGGGCATCCCTGGCAGCGCTGTCCAAACGCTCCTGGAGCTCTGGCAGCCTCGGGGCCGTGCCCATTCCCTGGGGAGCCTGGGCAGTGCCCAGCACCCTCTGGGGGAAGAACCTTTCCCTGAGATCCAGCCTGAGCCTGCCCTGGCCCAGCTCCAGTTGCTCCCTGGGTGCTGTCCCTGTCCCAGGGAGCAGAGATCGGAGCTGCCCCTCCACTTCCCACCAAGAGGAAAGTTGCCCTGATTGCATTGTGCATTCATTTATTCAACATCCAAGAAATTATTTGGATAATGCCCAGCGGAGTAAAAAAGCAGGGGCTGTGCACGGGCAGGTGTTGGCTCTCAAGGAGCCATTCCCATGGAGTGTGAGACCCCCTCCTGCACCAGCTCTGGGCTTGGAGCCGTGTGACTCGAGGCACAAAGGGCTTCTAATGAAAGCACTGATGTGCATCCTGAAAAATCAGCATTAATTTCTTAATTCTCCACATAATTTCTTAATTTCAGCGCGGAGCTGCTGTGGCTGGGAGTAGCTGTCAGCCCAGCTGTCCCACGCTGACCCCTCCCACCCGGACAAGCATCATTTCCTGCCCAGCAAAGTGGGACGCAGACAGCTGGTACTGAGCAGGAGTTGGAGGAGCTGCGCTGCTCTCCCAGCACTGCTGGACCTTTCCCCCTCCAGTTTCAGCCCATGTAAATCCTGTTTGCCCAGCCGCACTCAGCGCTGGCCCTGCAGAGCTTCCTGCGGGGAATCTCCCGACTGGAAGCAGCTCCAGAAGAGCAAGGCTGGAGAGGCAGCAGTTGACACCAGCAGGTTTTCATTCCCACTTCTGGTTCTTAGGGCTCTTTTGTCTTCCTTTCTTTTCCTTTATTTTCCCAGCCACAGCTCTTCCTCCTTCCCACCTGGAAGCGCAGTTGGATTTGCTTTACTGACCCTCAGGACCTGCGTGCTGAGCTTTATTTATGAGCCAGCAGGTCCCGAGCAGTGACACGGAGAGTGACATCCCCGTGCTGCTCCGGGGTCCCGTGCCATCATTCCGTCACTCCTGCAGTTCCCTTTGCCTGGCACTGCTGGAACCGGATCCGGTGATGAGCTGGGGGCGATATTTGCCCTCCAGCTTATCGGGAAGGATCAGCTGGCCTTGGAGAGGTGGCAGGAGCGTGGGGTGGCCACATCCGGAATGGATATCTCCGGAAGGATCCGGCTGTGGGAATGCAGCAGGATTCATGCCTGGGGACACTTGCTGCTCCTCGGATTTCCTGGGAGGCTCCTCTTTCCTGCAGGGACTCGGCCCTTCCAGACTGGGGAGCTCCCTAAGCCAGGGAGCCACTGCGAGCATGAGGCTCAGCCCAGAGGGTGAAATCACCCTGGAAGGTCTCCCTTACTGCCTGAGAGGGGCAGGAGCTGCCCGGAGTTGATGGACAAGGGATAAATCAAAGGTGTAAGCATGTCCCGGGAGCGGCTGCTCAGAACCCCAGAGCGGTTTGGGTTGGAAGGGGCTCTCCAGCCTATCTCATTCCATCCCCTTTCCCGGGCAGGGACCCCTCCCACCAGCCCGGGGTGTCAGAGTTCTGTCCCCAGCACCGTGAGCAGCTCAGGGCACCCCAGGTCTCTGTGACACCTCGGGGCTCTGCGGCACAGACGACAGAGCACAACACCACAGCAAATACATCAACCAAATGAATTGTCCGGCTCTCCGCCTGCTCCCTGGCAGACGAGAATTGATGCCGGTTTTCCCCGAAGAGGTATCAGTCATGCGGCTTCACTGCTGGCTCTGCCCTGTGGCACTGCTCACATCCATCTGTGTCGTGCCTTGCCCTGCCTGCAGGACGGAGGTGCCGCATTACCGCAGGCCTGGTTCCTACGGTATATCACCGTGTCCCACAGCCACAGGGAGGAGGAGGAGAGAAGCTCCAGCAGGCAGGAATTGTGCAGCAAGATTGATTGATTTAATTATTTTACAAACTCTTTTATAGACTTTTTTCTTTATAGTCTAATTGGACAAAGGATCAGCCACCCCTTGGGGTGATTGGCTAAAATCCTAAAAGATCCATTGTCAAAATATTTTCTACTATACCATAAACAAGACTTTCCAAGGTTGCAGGTGGCTTGGTTGTTTACATTCCCTGCTACCTCTTCTGTGAGAGAGAAAAGTCTCTCACTGACTTAGAAAATAGCAAGAAAGTCCTCGCTAGCAGCATTTTTGTATCTACAGTGCTGCACAGGTGAAGCAGCTCAGCCCTGAGCAGTGAGATGCCCTGGTTTGTTTCACGCCGGCCTGTGGGAGCTCTTCTTCCATCGAACCCAGAAATGACGGGCTGGGGTAAAGGGCTGTGCCTGCAAGCACGCTTTGCAGGGAAACACAGAAATCGGTGACAAACAAGCCCTGCTCTGGACACCCCAGAGCCTCCCTGCCAGCTGCAGCCACCCTGGCACAGGGATCACCACCTGGGAGCTGCTGTCTCACCTGGAGCCGTGCTCCTTCCCAGGGCAGGTGGAATTCCTTACACTGTGCTGCACGATCCCTTTTGCCAGGCTGGAATCCAGGTGGCTGCACAGCACTTCTGCACATAACCACAGAACCATGGAATTGTTAAGGTTGGAAAAGACCTCGGAGAACACTGAGCCCCCCCTCTGCTGCCCAGTGTCACCCTGCAGGGGGAGGGTGAGCGCAGTCCCTGTTCCTCTGCCCGTGGGTAGATGTGGTTTGGGTAATTTCTAACTGGGTCACAGGTTTCTGGCAGACAGAACCAGCCAGGAGCTGTTATCTCATCTGGTTTTACAGAGCTCCGACAGGCTGCTCAGGAGGAATCCCCATCACCAGGGCTGTCCGTGTTGCTGCACGGCAGAGCTGTCACTGCCAGCTTTCCTCTCAGGATTTAGAGTGGGACCAGTGCAGCAGCCCCAGCTCCGGCCTGGGGACTGACCTGCTGCCCCCACCTCTCACCCGGGCACCTGGAGCCTGCTCCTGCCCTCTCTGCCCCTCCCACCTGGCCTTTGCAAAGTGCAGCACTGGAAACACTTCCAGCTCATTACTGCAGGAAAAATCCAGCCTCAGGGAGGTTTGGAGTGCCTGTCCCTGGAGGTGTCCAAGGAAGGCCTGGACGTGGCACTCAGAGCTCTGGGCTGGGGACAAGGTGGGCATCGGGCACAGCTGGGACTCTGTGATCTCAGAGGACTTTTCCAACCTCTGGGATTCTGGGATTCCTGGATTCTGGGGTTCTGGGGTTCTGTGTTTGTCCTTTCTGCCCAGCCATTCCCTGTGGGGCAGCTCAGAGGCTCTGCCAGAGTGATTTGCTCTCAGGAAGCACGGTGTAAAGAATGCAGAGTTTAATGAATTTTTATTTCCCTGAGATTCCACTTGGGGTTGGAGGGGAGAATGAAAAATCTTCTGGTCTTGTAGAATACTCAGTTCTAACCTGACGAGAACAGTGGGGTTTTGATTGCTTATTTTGAAGAAGCCCAGAGTGTAAGACTGAAATGACGGCCAGGAGAAGATACTTCCTGGACCACTCCAGCCCCAGCTGAGCTCGTGCCCAAGTGATGTCCCAGGGCTCAGGGGGGCTTGGGCTCCCATTCCCCTGCTCTGGGTTTTCTAGGAAGGGGCTGGGTGCTCCATCCTCCTCTCTAACCTCCCCCAGGGAAACCTTGCTTTGGGCAGCCCTCACTGTGTTCCTTCAGGCTCACTCTGCAGCAGGTGTGAGGCTCTCCCCTCTCCTGGCTGCCCAGTTCACCCAGTCACCCATAACTGCTGGGAGCAGTCAGTCACAGTGCCCAGGGCAGAGCGCTCACACAGGAATACCTTTGGCAAACTGGGAGGGCAGGACATGGAACAAAGACATCTTATGGTGTAATTGCAGTTAGAGACTAAAAACCATCCCTTGGTTTCCAGTAAGAATAAAGAAATGTGTGATAACTTTGCACAAAGCCTCTGCTCATGGCCAGGTCCCTGCACTAGAGCTGCCCAAAGACTATGGAATATTTATAAATATCCCTGAGGCTTTTTGGGAAAATGGTTGCAAACAAAAGATTCAGGAGCCCCAGGCTTTAAAGTCGGATCTGTTTGGATCTCTGCACACACAAATATTGCTGCACACACAAACATCAGCCCCTGCTGTTGCTGGAGGAAGATAAAATGTCAGTGGGACCAATAAGGTACTGGACTTGCCAGCCCTGTTAGCACTGCTGGGCTGACGTGTGTCCGACCAAAGTGGGATAAACCAGCCTGGGAATGTCCGACAGACACAGGGGGCCACATTTAATGTGCACCTCGCTTTGCTGCTTCCAAGCCTGGTGCTGCATTTGCTGTAAATGGTTCCTGTTATGCAAATTTATTCTGGTTACACTTGTGGTTCCCATCGTCCTCACTCCCACACTGTGTCTGTTGCACAGAGAAGGAAGCGCTGGGATCGGGATAAACACCTCTGCTGGATGAACAACTGTGTTCTGCTGAGAAAGGGTTCATGGAAACAGCACTTCCAGCCAGTTTCATGAGTCTCTCGCTCTTTGTTTCGCCTTTGGGTGAAGGAAAGGTTTGGAATCCTCAGACCTTTCACAAATAAATGGCATTCTCAGAATGTGGAGAACACCCGGAGCTGCTGTTTGACCCGATGGTTTTTATGGCCTTCACATCAGCGACAGTGTTACCCAATTCAAACCATTTTCATGAAACACAAGTCACCCTTTTTTCCCACGTTACCTGGGCTTCAGGAAGATGAGCTGTGCTGCAGGGACAGAAAACAGGAGTCCCCTTTAGAGACACACGGAACAGCTGTGGGCACTGGGGCTCCACTCCAGCACGGCAGGAAATGCAACAATTCCAGTTATTCTGGAGTTAAAACAGACAAGTCCAGACACTCAAAGGACTTTGTGGCCATAAGCTAAAACACAACGAGTTCCACCTCAGCACGAGGAAGAACTTCTCTGCCCTGAGGGCAGCAGAGCCTTGGGACAGCTGCCCAGGGAGGGGTGGAGTTCCCTCTCTGGGGACAATCCAACCCATCCGGGCGTGTTCCTGCGTCGCCTGCTCCAGGTGACCCTGCCTTGGGATGGTCTCCAGAGGTCCCTTCCCAGCCCAAGGACTCTGTGACTCTGTGCAGCCCAAAGCAGCTTTGCTGTCTCTGTCCCGGTGTGGGAAGCGTTTGGGCTCAATGGCCTTGGAGGGGATTTCACAACTTGGTGTTTCTGTGATTCCACGACTGAGCCTCAAATGTTCCTCTGTCACTTCTCAAAATCCCCTGGTGGGAGCGGTGAAAGCGAACAGTGCCAAATGTTTTAAAGCTCACCTATAAGTTCTCAGAACACTCTAACAGCTTATCAAAATCAGATTCTAAAAACACGTTAAAAATAACACACCACATCTTAAAGGCCAGTAAAGTTTCTGTACTTCCTTCTGGATTTCTTTACTTTATCTCCTACTGTCCACATCTTTTCTCCTGTCCTGTATAACTTAGGGGGTGATCTGACCCTGCTGTGTGTCAGCCTGGAGCTGGCAAGGCAGGGCTATTGGATTTGTTAATGCCTGGATTTTTTCATGGTTTCCTTTGCATGTTTTGACACACTTTCTTTACTTCTGGTTGCACCCTTCCTCTGAAACCTCCTGAAGCCTCAAGTTTCTCTCTTGCAGACTGGAGTGTAATTAGGTTAAGATGTTCTTTAGGTAATTTTAATCCATGTATTATTTTTCTTCACCAGAAAGTCCAGACTATGAACAAACTTTCTGTGTTCAATGCAAAGGTCCAAATGGCCACTAGAGACTTATATTGTGTTGATAAGGAAGACATATTCAAGTGTAATCTGGAAAAAAGATCATATCAAACTGATTTATTTTAATGTTATCTGAGTATTGAAAACCGCCCTGGAAATAACAACCTACTCATAATTTTAATTTGTAAAGAAAACTTGTTTGCGTGACAGCAATTAAAAATATCAGCTCAATATCTGTAGAACACAGACAAGGCAGAGCTAATTTATTTTATAAACTTAGTGAGCACGTTTAACCTCAGTCTGCAGGGAGAGTTCTCCATCTCACATGTAGATAAAGCCTCCTCTGCAGATGAGTAACAGTGCGAGGAGGGTCGAGTTACAGCGCAAATGGGTTTGGAATGGAAATCAAGCAATCTTCAATAAGCAGTTTATAATAAAATTAAGAAAATTCTATTAGGCTCCATTGCCATTAGTTTCCATTAGTTGTTTCATTTGTAGGAACTGCCTTCTAAGAATAAATGCATTTTCCTGCTGCATGGAGCACGGATATCCCAAACAGGGCAAGGCAGCTGGAAAGAGTGCCCAAGGCCAGGAGCTGGGAACGCTGTGGGCCCCTCAGGAGCATCCCCTGGAGCTGAGCCCAGGTTTCCATGGCTCCCACGGCTGGGAAATGCTGCTCCATCCTCCCAGGCAGAGCCAGCCAGGGGCCAGGCACCGACAGGGCCTCGTGTGGCTGCAGCCTCACCGGGGCAGGGGAAGGACAAGGGGACAGCTGCAGGTCCCTTCCCACCCCATCCAGGGTGGGACTGTGCGATCCCGGGGCTCTGGCATCAGGCCTGTTTCACCTGGAGAGCTGTGTCCAGCTCTGGGATCAGCACTGCCATGTCCAGCTCTGGGATCAGCAGTGCCATGTCCAGCTCTGGGATCAGCAGAGCCGTGTCCAGCTCTGGGATCAGCAGTGCTGTGTCCAGCTCTGGGATCAGCACTGCCGTGTCCAGCTCTGGGATCAGCAGTGCCATGTCCAGCTCTGGGATCAGCAGAGCCGTGTCCAGCTCTGGGATCAGCACTGCCGTGTCCAGCTCTGGGATCAGCAGAGCCGTGTCCAGCTCTGGGATCAGCAGAGCCGTGTCCAGCTCTGGGATCAGCAGTGCTGGGTCCAGCTCTGGGATCAGCACTGCCATGTCCAGCTCTGGGATCAGCAGAGCCGTGTCCAGCTCTGGGATCAGCACTGCCGTGTCCAGCTCTGGGATCAGCAGAGCCGTGTCCAGCTCTGGGATCAGCAGTGCTGGGTCCAGCTCTGGGATCAGCAGAGCCGTGTCCAGCTCTGGGATCAGCACTGCCATGTCCAGCTCTGGGATCAGCAGAGCCGTGTCCAGCTCTGGGATCAGCAGTGCTGTGTCCAGCTCTGGGATCAGCAGTGCTGGGTCCAGCTCTGGGATCAGCAGTGCCGTGTCCAGCTCTGGGATCAGCACTGCCGTGTCCAGCTCTGGGATCAGCAGAGCCGTGTCCAGCTCTGGGATCAGCACTGCCGTGTCCAGCTCTGGGATCAGCAGTGCCGTGTCCAGCTCTGGGATCAGCAGAGCCGTGTCCAGCTCTGGGATCAGCAGTGCCGTGTCCAGCTCTGGGATCAGCAGTGCCGTGTCCAGCTCTGGGATCAGCAGTGCTGGGTCCAGCTCTGGGATCAGCACTGCCATGTCCAGCTCTGGGATCAGCAGTGCTGGGTCCAGCTCTGGGATCAGCAGTGCCGTGTCCAGCTCTGGGATCAGCAGAGCCGTGTCCAGCTCTGGGATCAGCACTGCCATGTCCAGCTCTGGGATCAGCAGTGCCGTGTCCAGCTCTGGGATCAGCACTGCCGTGTCCAGCTCTGGGATCAGAAGTGCCGGGTCCAGCTCTGGGATCAGCAGTGCCGTGTCCAGCTCTGGGATCAGCACTGCCATGTCCAGCTCTGGGATCAGCAGTGCCGTGTCCAGCTCTGGGATCAGCACTGCCATGTCCAGCTCTGGGATCAGCAGTGCCGTGTCCAGCTCTGGGATCAGCACTGCCATGTCCAGCTCTGGGATCAGAAGTGCTGGGTCCAGCTCTGGGATCAGAAGTGCTGGGTCCAGCTCTGGGATCAGCAGTGCCGTGTCCAGCTCTGGGATCAGCACTGCCGTGTCCAGCTCTGGGATCAGAAGTGCTGGGTCCAGCTCTGGGATCAGCAGAGCCGGGTCCAGCTCTGGGATCAGCAGTGCCGTGTCCAGCTCTGGGATCAGCAGAGCCGGGTCCAGCTCTGGGATCAGCAGTGCCGTGTTCAGCTCTGGGATCAGCAGAGCCGTGTCCAGCTCTGGGATCAGCAGTGCCGTGTCCAGCTCTGGGATCAGCACTGCCATGTCCAGCTCTGGGATCAGAAGTGCTGGGTCCAGCTCTGGGATCAGAAGTGCCGTGTCCAGCTCTGGGATCAGCACTGCCATGTCCAGCTCTGGGATCAGCAGTGCCGTGTCCAGCTCTGGGATCAGCACTGCCATGTCCAGCTCTGGGATCAGCAGTGCCGTGTCCAGCTCTGGGATCAGCACTGCCATGTCCAGCTCTGGGATCAGAAGTGCTGGGTCCAGCTCTGGGATCAGAAGTGCTGGGTCCAGCTCTGGGATCAGCAGTGCCGTGTCCAGCTCTGGGATCAGCACTGCCGTGTCCAGCTCTGGGATCAGAAGTGCTGGGTCCAGCTCTGGGATCAGCAGAGCCGGGTCCAGCTCTGGGATCAGCAGTGCCGTGTCCAGCTCTGGGATCAGCAGAGCCGGGTCCAGCTCTGGGATCAGCAGTGCCGTGTTCAGCTCTGGGATCAGCAGAGCCGTGTCCAGCTCTGGGATCAGCAGTGCCGTGTCCAGCTCTGGGATCAGCACTGCCATGTCCAGCTCTGGGATCAGCACTGCCGTGTCCAGCTCTGGGATCAGCAGTGCCGTGTCCAGCTCTGGGATCAGCACTGCCGTGTCCAGCTCTGGGATCAGCAGTGCCGTGTCCAGCTCTGGGATCAGCAGAGCCGTGTCCAGCTCTGGGATCAGCACTGCCATGTCCAGCTCTGGGATCAGCAGTGCCGTGTCCAGCTCTGGGATCAGCACTGCCATGTCCAGCTCTGGGATCAGCAGTGCCGTGTCCAGCGTTGGCTCCTCAGCACAGGGGGGATAGGGAGCTCCTGGAGTGGGGCCAGTGGAGGCTCTGATGATGAGGAAGGGCTGGAGCATCCCCGTGCCCAGCACAGGCTGAGGGAGCCGGGGCTGCTCAGCCTCGAGAGGAGCCCCAGCTGAGAGGGGCCCTCAGCCCTGGGTGTCCCTGGCTGCAGGGAGGGCTCAGGGCAGGGCCCGGGCTCTGCTCCGGGGCCTGGCAGCGGCACCAGAGCCACGGGCAGGGCCTGAGGCCGGCAATTGCCCTGCACAGGAGGCAGAACTGCTGCCCTGGGCAGGGCCCGGGCTGGAACAGAGCCCAGAGAGGGGCTGGAGCCTCCTCCCTGGGATATTCCAGAGCCCTCTGGTCACGCTCCTGTGCCCTGGGCTCTGGGATGGCCCTGCTGGAGCAGAGAGTGGCACCAGTGACCCTCTGAGGTGCCTTCCAGCCTGACCCATCCTGGGACTCTGAGTCTGCTCTTGGAGGCCTTTTCCAGCCCTAATGACTCTTTGATTCCACATCCCACAGAGGACACAGGCTGGTGCCAATCCCTCCCCAGTGGCTGTGCTGTCCCTGGCAGATGAGAGCACGGAGCCTTCCATTAAAATTCTGCCCAGCCTTGCCCTGGCAGCCCAGCCCAGCCCAGCCCAGCCCAGCCCGGGGGAGCTCCCCAGAGCCCTGGGCTTCCCCCACCCCAGCACTGACTCACAGCCAACCCTGCAACAAGGAGGGCTGGGGGACACATCCCTAAAAACAACAAATCATCTGTGCAAACTCGATTGCAACCCCAAGAGAGGATTTATTTGTCCTGAGAATCAATAATGCCTGATTTTTCTGTTTCTTCAAGCATCAAGAGCCACGGAGGCTGTGCAGTGTTATTATTCATGGAAAAAGATTTCCAGAGAAAATGAGAACTTTGCATGGGTAGTTTAGGTTAGATATAGAAGTGATTAGTTTTGTTTAATTTAATAGAGAGATCTAATTTCACTGCTACCTAATATTTAATATTTTTCCTCCCTGTCTCGGTTCTTCCTTTAGACTTTCATGGTACTGAAAGAGAAATAAAGAAAAAAAAGAGGCAAAGGAATGCAAAGTAAAACAAAAATGAGGCTGTTCAATCAGGCGGGGAAAAAAGCTATCTAAAATCCCCTGAATAAGGTCAAGGAAAATGAATTGTATCTTTTTCATTCAAGAAATGAATTTGGCTTGGGGCGTTAAAATCTCGAGCATTCTGAAAATGTTGGGGACACACTTACTGCTTCCGTGCTGAACCTGCCCCATTTTTGCCCAGTCTGGCTGCAGTTCCAGAGCACACGGATTATTACCAGGGCTTTGCTCTGGAATTCACCTCTTCTGGAATTCGCTCTCGGACACAGGGGCTGCAGAGCTGTTGGCACACGAGGAGGCTCTTCCTAGAAAGGGCTTGTGCCAGCAGCCAAAAAATCCCATTCTTGGAGGGGTTTGGGAACCATCTGGGCAGAGTTTGCTCTGAAACCCAACTGGGCAAGTTACACCTTGAGCAGCCCAGGTAAATCCAGTGTGGATCCTGCTCTGAGCAGGAGCTGAGACTGGGACATCCTGCCCCGGGGCAGTTTGAGGGGGTGGCTCTACACCCACAGAAAAGTCCTTTAGCAGCAGCACTATTTCGGTCAGACGTGGGGTTTTCTTCACCAGGAAGAAACTTCAAAACCTTTGGGTCATTTCCAGGCCACAGGAACACACAGGCCCCACAGAGCCCTCGTGCACTGCCCAGGAGTCTCTCAGAGGTGCTTCAGTGCCATGTGGGGTTTACTGGTAAAAATAACCCAAACTCCTTTTGCCCAGATGCCGTGGGGGGTTTGGCTGGAAAACCGAGCCCGTGCAGGTGGAGCAGGGCACAGCCCTGTGCTGCTGGGGGTGCCTGGTGTCCCAGCTGCTGATGGCCCAGGGGACAGGGGTTGTGAAGGGCTGTAGGGCCGGGCAGTGAGGGAATGGGGCTGGGCAGGGGCTCTGTCCACGTGTGGATGCACAGGGGGCAGGGCAGGCTGGCTCCTCTCTGTGAGATCTCAGAGAATCACAATCTCCTGATTTGAATGTTCTGTGGTTCTGTGGATACACTGGGGCTCAACAGGTCATGGAGCCCAGCCCCTGTCTCTGCCCAGACCCCCCAACAACCCCACCCTGGGCACCCCTGGCAGCGCTGTCCAAACGCTCCTGGAGCTCTGGCAGCCTCGGGGCCGTGCCCATTCCCTGGGGAGCCTGGGCAGTGCCCAGCACCCTCTGGGGGAAGAGCCTTTCCTGATAATTTGGAATAACTGATGTGGCCCCCCATGGAGCTCCTGCCCGTGCTGGGTTAGGGATGTCCCAGCCCATTTTCCAGCTGCCAAGCTGTGGCAGATCCATTACTCCGGGGAACAGAGTTCTGCTTTTTATCACTCTGATCCCAAGGAAACTGCATCTTATTTCCAAGATGGCTTTGTGCCCCACCAGCTCCAGCCTCTGGGCTGTACGGAGCCTCTCCTGCAAGGCTGCCAGCTCCCTCCTCTGCGAGGTCCTCACGTCTGTCTGCTCACATTAGGGCAGATGGGGTTAGAAAGGGATTCCTGCAGTGCCATGTCACAGCCTGGCTTTTGCCCCAGGTCTCTTCCTGGGGCTTCTGTGAGGTTTCAGATCTCTGCAAGTGCTTCTTGTTCTGCATTTGAAAAACGGGGATTATCTCAATTTCCCCCACAGGATGCCACAGTCCCTGAGTGCTCTGGTAGTTCCGTGTGACAGGTGTGTGAGCTGGGCTTTGTTCCACTGGGCACTCTGGGAGGCTCGCTCACAGTGCCCTGCTCTTCTCTCCTGTGTCCCTGTCTCCCACAGCCTCTCTTCAGCCCCAGTCCCACTCCTGGTGCTGCAGCCGTGGTCAGGTCAGTGCTAAAGGGAGCAGTTCTGAGAGCTGGCCCTGAAAATCACAGCTGTTCTCCCAGTTCAGGGCTGCTGAAGGGAGAGGAAATGTCACACATCACCCCAGCCTCATCCTCCTGACAGGCTCCTGTGCCAGGGTGAGACCTCAAAGCATCAGATACTGGGAATGCCACAGGAATATTCCCAGTGCCCATCACAGTCACCACATGCTTTGGGGGAAGGGTCCTTAAATCCCATCCCAATTCCACCCCTGCCATGGCAGGGACACCTCCCACTGTCCCAGGCTGCTCCCAGCCCCAGTGTCCAGCCTGGCCTTGGGCACTGCCAGGGATCCAGGGGCAGCCCCAGCTGCTCTGGGCACCCTGTGGTGCAGGAACCAGCCGGGGCTGCAGGAGCGTGGGCAGTGCCCAGCCCCACGCCCTGGGCTCTCCCGGCCAGAGCCAAGGCCAGGGCTCCTCACAGCACTCAGCACTCAGCTCCAGCTCCAGTTCAGTTCTAGTTCCAACCTTCCCAGTCCTGCCAGAGCTGCGTGTGGGGGTGGATCTCCCACTGCAGGCTGTCTGATGTTCCTTCCCTCTGTGACACCATCCTTCCTGGACAGCCCAGCGCGGGCAGCTCCTGCTGCAGCAGCAGCTAACGAGGCCTTTGCAGCCCTGTGCTGGGCGTTGTGTGCAAACAAACAAACATAAGGTAGGGCAGGAGCACGAGGGAAGGGAGAGGGGGAAAAACGATGGGAAAAGGCTGGCTGGCTCGGGAAGCTGCACAGCTGGGACTCCCCTGTGCCGTCTGTGGGGGGCTGGTCCCACACCTCCGGAGCTGGGACTGAGCTGGTCCCACACCTCCGGAGCTGGGGCTGAGCTGGTCCCACACCTCTGGAGCTGTCACCCCCCAGTGCAGACCCTGGGCGCTGGTCCCACCCTTTTGGAGCTGTCACCCCCCTGTGCAGCCCCTGGGCGCTGGTCCCACACCTCTGGAGCTGGGGCTGAGCTGGTCCCACACCTCTGGAGCTGTCACCCCCCTGTGCAGCCCCTGGGCGCTGGTCCCACACCTCCGGAGCTGTCACCCCCCTGCGCAGCCCCTGTCCCTCCCCTCGGCAGTCGCAGCTCCCGTCCCGTCCCCTGCCCGAGCCGTGCCCGCTGTCCTGGCCGTGTCCGGCAGGAGGATGCCCAGGGCAGGATCGTGTCCCGCAGCTGCTGCAGCTCCGAGCGCAGGGAACGCGAGGATGTGCTCAGCCAGCTCCGGGCTCCGGCAGGCTCCGTGTCTGCACTGAGGAGGTCTCAGTCACCCTCATCACTTGTAGGTGCCCGTAGTCCTGCCCAATAAAGGGAATGCGCTGGGCAGCTGAGATTCCGTGGGGGTGTGAGAGCTGGTGTGACCCAAGGAGGAGCTGTGAGGGAAGGCAGGAGCCCTGCCAGGCTGCAGGGTACAGGTTGATCCAGCTCGGCCTCTCCAGCACTTCTGCTCGTGCCGTTCTGCCTCATAAACCATTCTAAAGGCTGCCCTAACAGCCCCTCTTTCTTCAGCAGTCACAAACAAAAGCCAGGAAAAGGAATGACTGATTTTTCTAAAATCCTCTCCCACACCCTACCTCAGCATAATGCACTCCATCTTAGTCACAACCACTTCTTACTCTTTACTTTGGGATTTATTTTTTTTGCAGTGTGATTGCTTTTGCTCTTTTTGATAAGCTGAAATGGAAACCTCATTGTGTGTGTAAAGCTCCCAATAATTTCCCATTTCCAATGGAAAATTACCCTGCAACTGGAAATATTTTAAGAAGAATATTCCCCAAGGAAAACATAAGAACAAAGAAAACCCTACAGTAACATCCTTCTCTGTACAGGAGCAGGAATCCCAGAATGGTTTGGGTGGGAAGGGACCTTAAATCCCACCCAGCCCCACCCCTGCCATGGCAGGGACACCTCCCACTGTCCCAGGCTGCTCCCAGCCCCAATGTCCAGCCTGGCCTTGGGCACTGCCAGGGATCCAGGGGCAGCCCCAGCTGCTCTGGCAATTCCAGCCCAGCCCCTCCCCACCCTCCCAGCCAGCAATTCCCAATTCCCAATCTCCCATCCAGCCCTGCCCTCTGGCACTGGGAAGCCATTCCCTGTGTGCTGTCCCTCCATGCCTTGTCCCCAGTCCCTCTCCAGCTCTCCTGGAATCCCTTTAAATGCTTTCTGGCTGTGAAATGATTCATCCAGATGCTCCCACTTCCCTGTCTGCATTCCTGTGGGAAGTGAAGGGTGGGAGATGGGACAGCAGCCGCGCATCCCCTGGCTCTGGGTGCCCACCCCAGTGGCTGCATCTCTGCTGGGCACAGTGACCCTCCCCGGGATGAGGACGGACACCCTGGGGACACCCTGGGCTCGGTGCCCCTCTCCCCGACCCCGCCAGTGGCTCCGGTCAGGAGAGGCTGGGACTGCCCTGCAGTGCCTGCTGAGCCCTGTCAGAGACTGAAATGGTTCATGCCTCGAACACTGGTATAAAGTTTTAGAGAAGCTGCAGCCACAGAAACCTCCTTGAAGAACTTTGGACTGTAAGTCGAACTGCTGATTAGAGAAAAGGAAGCCCATTGTTCAGGCACCTCGGGCTGAGGGAAAGGTGTGCACCCACAATAGGCCAAAGCCTCCAGCTGAGTTTGGGGTGGGGGGGGAGAGCACAGCTCCCAGAAGCCAGGTTTACACAGACTCCCCTCAGTGGAGGGGGGAGAAGGAGGTTTTGGGTGCATGGCGTAACCTCTGGTGAGAGGCAATGAACACCCACCCTCCGTTACACAAACCGGCCCAGCTGTGGCATCCCCAGCCCCACAGGGCACATCCATGGGGCATTCCCATGAGAGGCTTGGCCCCACAGGGGCTGCACTGATGCAACAGACCCAGAGTCTGCTGTGAGAGACTGACCCCACCCCAGGGGGACATGGCCAGACATGCCTACCTAGCCTGAGCATATTCACCCATGGGACTCTGTGCCTTCTGGGGGGATCTTCACTAGCGAGAGACCAGCTGGAGAGGATCAACAGGACATCTCAGGATCCACGGAGTGCTGATATTTTCCTTATTCTGTCCCTGTCACTCTTTCTGTCTCTCCCACCTATTCCTTTCCTTTCTTCCTTTCCTTTCCTTTCCTTTCTTTCCTTTCCTTTCCTTTCCTTTCCTTTCCTTTCCTTTCCTTTCCTTTCCTTTCCTTTCCTTTCCTTTCCTTTCCTTTCCTTTCCTTTCCTTTCCTTTCCTTTCCTTTCCTTTCCTTTCCTTTCCTTTCCTTTCCTTTCCTTTCCTTTCCTTTCCTTTCCTTTCCTTTCCTTTCCTTTCCTTTCCTTTCCTTTCCTTTCCTTTCCTTTCCTTCCCCCTTCCCCCTTCCCCCTTCCCCTTCCCCCTTCCCCCTTCCCCCTTCCCCCTTTCCTTTCCTTTCCTTTCTCTCCCTCTCTCTCATATTTACCATCAAATAACCCCTACTATTGTCACTGCCATATGGTCTCGTTTGCACCTTAATCTGGCCAGAGGCATTTCTAGGAACCTTAACACTGGGTCATAGCAAGCCCCGAGCCCTCTGGTAACAAGCGCCTTTTCTCTGGCGGTTCCCAAGTTCCCCCAGTAATTCTCGCCCTGGGGTGCTGCCGTGAGAAGCCCCCTCAGAAAAGATCCGTATTTCCCAAATATAATTCTGGTCCTTCTCACCAGGGCCTCTGCTGTGCATCGTGAGCAGGGCACATCTTTAACCAGCTCGTTTGAAATGCAGATTTGCACTTCCAGTTCCTAACCAAAACTTGTCCTTTCTGCAAGGAAGGTAGATGTTTATTCTGATTTGAATCCCAGCATATATTTTATGTGGATTGTTTTTAGTGACATATTTAAAATAAAAATCATCCACATGAACCAGGCTGAACCCCCTGAAGCCATAGAGCAGAACTGCTGGTGTCACTCTCATGATTTATACCCATTAATTTACTTTCAGAACACACTTACCATGGTAATTTTCTTTGGAGATAAGTGATCTTGGGAGTAAAAAACAGGTGGAGGGGGAGAAATCCTTCTCCTTTCGCTTGCTGCCTGCCCCTTCACCCACAGTGAGCCAAGCTGCCTGTCTTTCAGCTCCAAGGAATGTGGCTCAAATGAGCTGGAAAACAGCTCAATCTGGTCAAGTGAGGCTTCACCGACACGCCTGAGCTCTCGGTGGGTACGAGCTGGTGTCTCTGCTCCCGGCAGCATCTTCCACTGCCAGGGTCAAGTTCAATTAGAGCTCAGCGCTGGCGGCGGGCGCAGCTCCCAGCGGCTCTGCCGGCCCCGGGAGGCGGCGGAACGCGGGCGGGAAGCGGGGATGGTCACGGCACCCGCACCCCGAGGGGATCACGGCATCCACGGCATCCACGGCATCCACACCCCGAGGGGATCACGGCATCCATGGCATCCACGACACCCGCACCCCGAGGGGATCACGGCATCCACGGCATCCACGGCATCCACGGCATCCACACCCCGAGGGGATCACGGCATCCATGGCATCCACGGCACCCGCACCCCGAGGGGATCACGGCATCCATGGCATCCACGGCATCCACACCCCGAGGGGATCACGGCATCCACGGCATCCAGGGCCTTGTTTGGCTTATGGGGAAGTCAGGAGTCAGGCACGGGCAGAAGAAGGGGTGGCACGTGTGCAGCAGGGCAGTGCCAGGATCACAGAATCGTTTGGGTTGGAAAAGCCCTCCCAGACCACTGATCCCCACCTTGTCCCCAGCCCAGAGCCCTGAGTGCCACCTCCAGGAATTCCTTGGGCACCTCCAGGGATGGGCACTCCAAAGCTCCCTGGGCAGCCCCTGCCAAGGCCTGAGCACCCTTTCCATGGGGAAATTCCTGCTGCTGCCCACCCTGAGCCTGCCCTGGCCCAGCCTGAGGCCGTTCCCTCTCCTCCTGTCCCTGTTCCCTGCCAGCAGAGCCCGACCCCCCCGGCTGCCCCCTCCTGTCAGGGACTTGTGCAGAGCCACAAGGTCCCCCCTGAGCCTCCTTTGCTCCAGGCTGAGCCCTGATCCCCAAGGAGTGAGCAGAGCTCTGCTTTTCCCTGCATCCCAAGCCCTGCACTGCTCCTGCAGCCTCAGCTCAGCTCCTCTTGGAAGAGGAATCCACCTCAGGAAATCGAAATGAGAACAAACCCGTTCTGAGTCACTGCTGGTGGCTCCGTGGGTGACCCCAGGTGTGGGGGGTCGCTCCGAGGTTGCTCTCCTGTAGAAACACTTCAAAGAGCTGGATTAATAATTCACACCACACTTCTCAGCTACTGTGCACTTTCCTCAACTGTTTCTTGATGGAATTTATTCCAGCATTTATGGCTCATTTTTCTTCCTTTTAAGCTTAACGTGGTTGCAAATGAAAGCTGGAGAGTTTTCCACAGCCTGTTCCACACATGGATCACAGGATGTCAAGAAATTGGGGAAAAAATTGAAGAAAAATAGGCTTGAGATTATTTCACATGAGCCAGTTTCTTTAAAGTGGCCTGTTGTAAACTAGGAAAATGGGAATGTAAAGTTGGGGCAAACCTTTGAAATATTTGGGATGAGAGGGAGCTGTGGTGTCCTGGCGCTGCTCTCCAGCGAGAGGCCTGTCCAGATATAAAATCCAACTGCAAAGCTGTTATGGCTGAGTTTATGGGAATTATGAGGTGAACAATACTGATGTGGCTCATTTTTTAGTTTATTTAGGCACCAGCTAAGCACAGGAAATTCTCTTCCATTAAAGAGAAAAAAAATACCCTCCTGGTTTAGTTAATGAGGCTGCCGCTTTTTACTCATCCTTCTGAAAATAGCTCTAAAAATAGCTACAAAACACAGGCTTCTTAGAATTTAATTCCACTCCTTCCCCCCCCCCCCCCCCCCCCCAAAGGCAGGAATATTAAATATTCCATTCCTTTAGTGCAGCCAGCAAATATACACAAGTTTTGTACCTATTATATATGAAACTTTAATGCTTTATAAAAAACATCCAGGGCAGGATTTATTTGTTTATTTATTCATTTATTCATTTATTAAACCTTTCCAACCAATCACTTTTTTTTTGATCAATCAACACCTTTGTGTACTTTCCTCGCTCAGCTGCAATCAGTGGGAATACTTTAGAGATTCCATGGGTGAGAAAGTGAATTATTCTCCTGAGCTGTGACAAGGCTCCTAAAGAGGCAGAGATTTGCAAGGCTTTTTCTGTGTGTGGCCACAACAGCTACTGGAATTTTATTTTCAGCAATGAAAACACACCGGATTCCCCACCGGCAAGTTCAGGTTCTTTGTAGCCGAGCTCTCCCTCTGAACTCCCTCACCCGGAGGACTCTCGCGTCCCTTTGTCTCTCCCGTTCCCTGTTCTCGATGCCCCAGGCTCCAGGCAAGGTGGCTCTGCAGGGGAGGCGTGGGTGGGGACAGCGGGAACAGTCCCGGTGTGATGGCCTCGTGTAGGTGGGGCCCCTTCCCTTCCCTTCCCTTCCCTTCCCTTCCCTTCCCTTCCCTTCCCTTCCCTTCCCTTCCCTTCCCTTCCCTTCCCTTCCCTTCCCTTCCCTTCCCTTCCCTTCCCTTCCCTTCCCTTCCCTTCCCTTCCCTTCCCTTCCCTTCCCTTCCCTGGGAGCCCCAGAGGGACGGAGCAGGGACAATCCCAGGACAGCGGACACCGCTCTCGGTGTGGATTGCTGGGGTGTCTTGCAGGGCCAGGGGCTGGCCTGGGTGATCCCTGGGGATGTCCCAGCTCTGTGGCTCTGTGCCATCCGATTTCGGAGGCTCAGGCTGTGGGAAGGGACAGCAGCTCCAGCAGCTCCTGCAGGGCAAGGGGCAGTGTCCGGAGCACCCTGGACATGGACACCCGGCTGTCCTGCAGCCAGCTCGCGGCGTGGGCACTGCTGTGGCCATCGGCTCGCAGGGGCACCCAGCCCTTGCTGCCGATGCCGGGATGCAGCTCGGCCAGCTGGCAGGGCTGGCAGGGCTGGCAGGGCTGGCAGGGCCCGGGTTGGCAGTGCCGGCCGGAGGCAGGGCTCCGCCGGGCTCTGCCGGGCTCGTCACTCGCTCGGTGCTCGCTGGAGCAGCAGCACTGAAATGTCAGAGGCCTCGGTCGGCGGCAGCGAATGCCGGGGAGCACGGGGGGCGGGCTGGGAGCGGCTGCTGCGGACAGAGCCCGAGCCCCGCGATGGCGGCGATCGGCTCCTCTTTGGAACTCACTGCGATTAAGAGCAGAGATGTCCTGTGCACCCCCTGCTCCTCTTGGAACACTGCTCCAGAATCTGCAGTTCAATCACAGAATCCCAGAATGGCTGGGGTTTGAAGGGACATTAAATCCTATCCAGTGCCACCCCTGCCATAGGCAGGGACACCTCTCATTACACCAGGCTCCATCTCCGTGGCCTCCTCTGGACTCGCTCCAGCAGCTCCACGTCCTTTCCCTGTGCTGGGTCCCCCAGGGCTGAAGGCAGCTCTGCAGCTGGGGTCTCACCTGAGGTGGGGTCTCCTTTTTAGGAATTTTTTCTAATGACTCTGCCATAATTTTCAAGGATATATTTATTCCCAGCCAGTCCGTTGGCATTTGTTCTCATGCCAAATTTATTTTTAGAATTAATGGCCTTTTATCCCCCCTGATGTTTTCCGCTTGGGGTGTTCGCAGAGAGCAATCACGTCCTTTCCCAGCCTTCCCTCATTTAGGCTAAAGAATCCAGCCTCATTAGGCTGCTCCTGCACAGACCTTTTCCTGTCCTCAAGGAATTCCTCTGACGCTGCAGCCTCGGTGCCCCTGTGTCCTGCTTCGTGCATGTGGCAGGCCCACACTGTTGGGAACGTTGGGAATGCCGACCCTCCTGCTTTGCGTGATCCCTGTGCTTATCCAGGAGTTCCACCTGCCTCTTCCTGCTCTTTCTGTTCCCGATTGCCCTTCTCCTGTTTCCCACACAGTGCTTTGCCTGTTTCTCTCCCACTTGGATTAGTGTTGGTGTTTTCCATCCCCGGTCCATCCAGGCACACTTCCTTCCCAGTCCTGTGCGTCCCACTGTTCCCATGTCCTGCACTCACTGCCTCCTTTCACAGCACCACAGAACAGAATCCCAGGATCCCCGGGGCTGGAAAAGGCCTCCAGGATCATCGAGCCCAACCTGTGACCGATCCGTACTTGTCACCAGCCCAGAGCACTGAGCGCCGTGTTCAGTCCTTCCCTGAACTGCACGTCCAGTCCTTCCTTGGGCACCTCTCTAGTTTTTGTTAAATTCAGATTTGACACGTAATGGAGTCTCTAAATCCTTTGTCACCCTGGAGATCTGACATTCCCAGCTATAGGAACCATCCAGCTTCTGGGTGCTCAGAGTCAGGCAGAAGCCACCCACAGACTGTTCTCCCTCCCTGTGCTTCCCTTGCCCCCTCGCGCTGCCCCAGCCAGAGGGGACCGAGCTCCTGCGGCTCCGTCACTGCCAGCGCCTCTGCTGGGGTCACTCGGCTGTGCGGGGTATTTTACAGGGTGTAAACCCACCCTAGGTGTAGTGAAGCGACCCTTTCACCCTCAGAGCCGTGCTATTGTCCATGTTTCCAGAGGCTCGGGGTGTCTGGCAGCCTCTGGGGCAGGAAGCAGCTGCAGGGTCGGCTGTGACCCGTTTGCTGTGGGACACAAACCCGGAGCTGTGTCCTTGCAGGGCAGGGGCTCGGAGGGAGGGAGTGGTGGCAGCCTTGGAGGAGCTCTCTGTGCCTCCCTTCTGACAGCCAGGCTTTGTCCCGGGGGCAGGGGCTGTGAGTGCAACCAGCAGGAATTTCAAAGTGTTCCCAGTTTTTCATCTCGGAGCTTCGGAGGCGGTGTTGCCCCACAGTAACGCTGACCATGAGGCTCTGCTCTCCTCGAAGGAGAGAAAAGGCACTGGAGAAATGTGGCAATAATGTTATTAATTTGTCCTGCCAACTGACAACTTTCCTGTCTTTCAATTCTCTTCAACCTTTGCTGAACAATCTTGTCTCCACCTCTCTGGGTGTTCCCCACCATTTCAGCATCGTGGAGGAAGAAATTCCTTCCCCTCCTGCAGGCACAAGCTCAGTTTATTGATCCAGAGGAGCATATTGACTCAGAAGGTCAGTGCACGGAAAAAAAATTGAGAAAAACAGGTTTTGTTCCTAGTGTCTCTTCCTAAAAATGCTAATAATGAACTGTGAGGGATCCTCAGGGAGCCAGGAAAGTGACCCTGTGTTATGTGAGCAGGAATGGGGAAGGGAGCGGGGTCCATCTCCACCCGGCCCCAGGGCCATCAGGGGGTCTGGTGATGGACACCTCGGCATGGAATGGGCTCCCTTTCTCAGCAGAGCAGGGGTTCCCATGGACTTTGACTCAGGAGAAACACAACATGCAAACAACAATCATAAAAGCAAAACAGAACCGTGCGTGTTTAACTGACTCGTGTGGTTTAGTGAGAAACAAACCCTCACCTTTGTTGGATAATAATATCTGTAACAGAACACGACAGGATTTTACCCCCAGGAGATGACAAGGGAAGGTTATTTTTAGTTGTTAATGTTTTTGTCTCCCTTCACTCACTGCTCCATGTGTAACTAACACCCATCCGTGGATTCCTTGTGCAGGATGTCTTCTCCAAACGCAGCAGAGCAGGTTGGGTTTTTCACCCAACAAGCTCTTCGTTTCAGCCCAGTTCCGCTCTCATTGCCAGGCTGGCTCCTGCCCTGGCCTTCTCTGGATCTCAGTGCTGTCCCTGATTCACAGCCCATTTTCAGGGCTTTTGAGTTTTCCTGCCACAAGGGGCCTGGCAGTGCTGGCTCACCCCCTGCGACCTGCTCTGTCTGTCGAGTGTTGTCAGGAGCTGTGTTTCAGAGGCCAGCCATGCTCTCATGGCCTCCAACAGGCTCTGGCTTTGGACTTCAGCAGAGCTGGGGCTGGAGCTCATCCCCATAAATCCTGGTTCCCTCGAGAGCCAGCAGCGCTGGAACGTCCTGTTAACAGGGCCAAGGGTTCACACACCCACCCCACGGTGAGGGGCTGAGGGTCAGGGTGTTTTGGGAGATTTTTGTCTGGCCGTGCTGCTGCACAGGGTTTTGAGGCACCAACGCTTCATTTTTGGTAGTCCCAGCAGCACTGTGACAGCCCCAGCCAGTCACTGAGTAATGGGCCTTAAACGCACACTGAAAGAAATTGTAAATGCACTGCTCAGGTGGATGCAAGAGCTGAAATAAAATCAGCTTCAGGGTGAGTCCGGGAGCACAGTGATTCCTGTAACCCAGGCTCTGGGAGGAACAGGAGGGGTTTTTCCTGCTCAGTTCCGAGCTCTCTGTAAGTTTTGAGAGATCCAGGCTGTCATCTTGCATCTCCTCACAGGCATCCAGAACACATCAGGTTTCACTCCCTGGGGTCTGTTCTGCTGTAGTTGTGAAAAAGAAGAGGCTTCACCTTTCTTTTTGAGAGAATCTATGTCACTGCTGAAACCTCCCCCACCAAAATGGGCAGAATCTGCTGCGTGGAGCTGCGTCCCTGTCCTGCTGACCTGCAGAAACCTGAGCGGGATGCAGCAGCGGGAGCAGAGAGCAGGGTCAGTGTCCCCCATCACTGCAGCTTTGCTGACTCCCGGGCACTGCACAGCCCCTCGGGGGCTCCAAGGGGAGGGACTGACCCTGCCTGGTGCCCACCCAGATGCTCCATCCTTGGACTCCCGTTCTTGACTGGGTAGGGGAGGGAAAACCTGTGGAAAGGCTCATGGGTGGAATAAGGGCAGGGAGAAATCCCTCCGCAATCACTGGCACAAGCAAAACAGGCTGGACTTAGGGAAATTAATGTAATTTGTTACGCAAATCAGAGCAGGATAATGAGAAATAAAATCAGCTCTTAAACCCCCTTTCCCCCCCTCCACCTGCTTCCCAGGGTGAACCACACTCCTGATTTCTCCCCAGCAGCACGGGGAAGGAGCAGCTGGGCCTGTGGTCAGTTCCTCACTCCTTGTCTCTGCTGCTCCTCCTCCTCAGGGCCTGGACTCCTCACGCTCTGCCCCTGCTCCAGCTGCCCTTTGCTCCCACCACCAAAACCTCGTGGTGCAAACCCAACACAGTGAGAGAGACCTTCGACTTCTGCTCCTGCTGCCATGAACAATCGAGATCCCCCCTTGCAGCCCTCAGGGTTCAGCATTCTCACCATCAGTGGAAAACGGATGAGATGATGCCCTTGGTGATGCAAATTGTGAAGAGATCACCCTTGTCCCCAGTCAGGAAGTTCATCTTCCCTTGTCACTTCACACCTTAAATAAGGGCACAGGCAATTACTCACTTTCACAGCTGGCTGCATTCAATATTTCAGGAGCTGAAATGAAGTGGTCTGTGTTCTACTGACCCCAAGGTGGTCAATTCGATATTTAACTGCCAATACCCTGCAGAGCATGGCCACAATGGTTGAAAAATTATTTGGTGTTCAGTCTTTATTTTCTGCAGTAAGAAATCTGAAATAATCACTTTGCTGGATGCCAGAAAAGCCAGAGTTCCTCTGGCTGGATTGGTCCACGCTGAGCACATCCACATCCCCCACAGGTCCTGTCAGACCGGGCTGCAGGGGCTGAACGTGCAGGAGAAAATGTGACTGAGCTGCAGAGAGCAATGCAGGGGCTCCCTGCTCAGGGAAAGCCCCTCTGCTTGGAAATTCATGCTTCAGAAATCAGGGAAATTTAGACATGGAATAATTGACTGGTGTCTCTCTTTCTTCTCTCACTTTGTCATATTCAACAGCAGCAACAACAAAATCGCTGAGTGTGATTTGCTCAGGTGTGAGAGAGTTTCCCTGTGATTCTGAAACAAAGTCTAAACAAACTATTAAAGAGGCATCAGAAGGACACAACAGAGATTTTCAGAGTGACAAGGAAAACTATTGCTCTGAGGAACTGGGGGAATTGAGGAAATGTATGAATTTCTTCTATTCAGAAGGAACGTAAATCCCACAACCAGCTGTTTTGGATTTGCACCTGAATCCAAAAATCGATGACTTGAGACAGAAAATGCATCAGCTCAGCCCTGTTTAGTCACCTGGAATTGGCACTGTCACCGCTTTGGGAATGGGTATGTAATAAAAGGGAGGCATTGGAGTCCCAGGTGGGAATTGAGAAGAATCTTTTCCCACGGTGACTCCAGGCCCTGTCTCCAGGAGAGTTTTGCTGCTGCAGGAGCAGCCCGGGCATGGCTTAGGGCTGCAATGGCCTGATTTAAGCTGATCCCACCTGCCAAATTATCCAACAGCTCCCTGTGCAGAGGGGTGCTCAGGGCTGGAATCGTCCTGCACCTGCAGCCTGCACACGTCCAGGGCTGAGGGGCACTGGGGCACGGCTCACCTGGCACCTGCTGGAACAGGAACGGGGGGCGGGTGGGGAAATGTGCAGCGTCCTGACCTCACTGGGCAGTCCTGGTCTCGGCCATGGATGGTCCTGCCCTTGTCCCTGCCCTTGTCCCTGCCATGCCCTGCCCTTGTCCCTGCCCTTGTCCCTGCCCTTGTCCCTGCTGTGCCCTGCCCCTGTCCCTGCCCTTGTCCCTGCCCTTGTCCTGCCCTTGTCCTGCCCTTGTCCCTGCTGTGCCCTGCCCTTGTCCCTGCCCTTGTCCCTGCTGTGCCCTGCCCCTGTCCCTGCCCTTGTCCCTGCCCTTGTCCTGCCCTTGTCCCTGCCATGCCCTGCCCTTGTCCCTGCCCTTGTCCCTGCCCTTGTCCCTGCTGTGCCCTGCCCCTGTCCCTGCCCTTGTCCCTGCCATGCCCTGCCCTTGTCCCTGCCCTTGTCCTGCCCTTGTCCCTGCCCTTGTCCCTGCTGTGCCCTGCCCTTGTCCCTGCCATGCCCTGCCCTTGTCCCTGCCCTTGTCCTGCCCTTGTCCCTGCCATGCCCTGCCCTTGTCCCTGCCCTTGTCCCTGCCCTTGTCCCTGCTGTGCCCTGCCCTTGTCCCTGCCCTTGTCCCTGCTGTGCCCTGCCCCTGTCCCTGCCCTTGTCCCTGCCATGCCCTGCCCTTGTCCCTGCTGTGCCCTGCCCTTGTCCCTGCCATGCCCTGCCCTTGTCCCTGCCCTTGTCCCTGCCCTTGTCCCTGCCATGCCCTGCCCTTGTCCCTGCCCTTGTCCCTGCAGAGGAAGCTGAGGCTCCCCCGTGAGCCATCCCTACAGGGACCAACCTTCTGGAAATCTACACCCAGCTGGGGGGAGAGGGAAGGAGAGTAGTGCAGGAAAGCCAGTCCAATAATTCAAGGAGATTGGTCACTGCAGGAATACGACAGAATGCATTAGGTTGGAGAGAAGCCCGTGCTGGGAGGGGATGCTGATGGCCCAAGGTTTGCTTCTGCCCCAAAGGGAAAGGAAAACCAACAGAAAAAAATGTAATAAACACAATGCGGGAAATCAATTTAAAATGGCAAAAGGGAAAATGCTGATTAAGGAACAAACATTAAACATTGAAATCAAACGTTAACAATAAATGCCACTGTGAGTGGGAATGATTGTGTGTGTGATCTGTCTCTTTGAAATCAATCTTGTCCTCCACAACATCTCACTTGGATTCATCCCCTGAGGTCGGAGCTTTGTCCTCGCTCTGTTCCCATGTTTCCATGTTCACTGTCCTACAGAGAGCAGGGAGCTCCTGGGGACAGCCCTGGGTGCTGTGTCCCACAGGGGACAGCCCTGGGCACCGTGTCCCACAGGGAACAGCCCTGGGTGCTGTATCCCACAGGGGACATCCCTGGGTGCTGTATCCCACAGGGAACAGCCCTGGGTGCTGGGTGCTGTGTCCCACAGGGGACATCCCTGGGTGCTGTATCCCACAGGGAACAGCCCTGGGTGCTGGGTGCTGTGTCCCACAGGGGACATCCCTGGGTGCTGTATCCCACAGGGGACATCCCTGAGCACTGTGTCCCACAGGGGACAGCCCTGGGTGCTGTGTCCCACAGGGGACATCCCTGAGCACTGTGTCCCACAGGGGACATCCCTGGGTGCTGTATCCCACAGGGGACATCCCTGAGCACTGTGTCCCACAGGGGACAGCCCTGGGTGCTGTGTCCCACAGGGGACATCCCTGAGCACTGTGTCCCACAGGGGACAGCCCTGGGTGCTGTGTCCCCAGCCTGGCACCTCCTGCACGGCCCCCAGGAGTCTCTCCATGGCCTGGATTCTGGACTGGTCCCACCTGGACAGCTGCATGGAAAATCAGGCACCAGAGTGGTTCATAGATGAGCTTCAGGGTTCCCTCCAACCAAGCATTCTCTGATTCCATGACTTTTCCAGGCATCTCCTCAGAAGTGCCATGGTTTCCTGCTCTCTGAACCGTGTCAGTATTGGCAGCTGCACAGCCTCGTACCTGCATGTGTCCCTGGCAGTGTCCCAGGCCAGGCTGGACATTGGGGCTGGGAGCAGCCTGGGACAGTGGAAGGTGTCCCTGCCATGGCAGAAGTGGAACAGGATGGGCTTTAAGGTCCCTTCCCACGAAATCCATTCCATGATTCTGTGATTTAATATTTTTCCTCAGGCCTGTGGTTGAGACCAAGGAGCCAGAACTTCTCGGGGAATGCATTTTGATGGATCTGTTTGCTGGGGAGGGCTTTGGGACTGATTTAGTTTCAGCTGCTGCTCCAAGGCCAGGATTTACAGCGCTGTCACAGGGGCCACTGGTCTCCTGCCTGTCTGTGCCGTGACCCCTTGGAAAGCTGGCTCTTCAGGAAGACAAACAGGCACGGGGTTAGTGCCCAAACATTTTCCACCTGACAAGAATTGTTGCGGATTAAGGAGAAAAGAAAAATCACTTCCTTTTGTTTTGCCAGGGAATTCAAATGCTCTAAGATTTAGTGTAACACGGGATCTGCTTAAGTGGTAATTGTTCTTTGTTTCAAACTACATCAATTTGCAGCTGGAACACTATGGCTGTCACTGGAAATGCTTTGTAAATTTATTTACAGGCAGCAGGAAAGTGAAGAAGCACACAGACAGAATTTTAAATACAAATTGCTTCAAGGTACAATTTCCTCCAATTGCTGTAATGCGCATTATGAATTTAATTTCAGTACATTTCTGCTATATAATAACCTGATTTGGAAGTATAAATGCAAATTAAATTTAAATAACCTATAATTTTTTATGTGATGTTTTATAAATATTTACTGTGGGGGTCTGATTGAATCAACCAGGCCTTAAAGTGAGCAGCTTGTGGCAAAGGCAAGGTCATCCCTTCCCCGGGTGTGCTGAGGCTGTGATGGACAGGATCTGTTTGTGCTTCAGCTCATCAGTCTGAGGGGAGATAATCACAGTGACACCCCAGTGCTCCCAGGATTCAGCAGTTTATCCCAGAATCACGGAATCCCAGAATCCCTGAGGTTGGAAAAGCCCTCCCAGTCCCAGCTGTGCCCAATGCCCACCTTGTCCCCAGCCCAGAGCTCTGAGTGCCACCTCCAGGAATTCCTTGGGCACCTCCAGGGATGGGCACTCCAAAGCTCCCTGGGCAGCCCCTGCCAAGGCCTGAGCACCCTTTCCATGGGGAAATTCCTGCTGCTGTCCACCCTGAGCCTCCCCTGGCCCGGCCTGAGGCCGTTCCCTCTCTCCTGTCCCTGTTCCCTGCCAGCAGAGCCCGACCCCCCCGGCTGCCGCCTCCTGTCAGGGACTTGTGCAGAGCCACAAGGTCCCCCCTGAGCCTCCTTTGCTCCAGCCTGAGCCCCTTTCCAGCTCCCTCAGGAACTCTCCAGCCCCTTTCCCAGCTCCGTTCCCTGCCCTGGGCACGCTCCAGCCCCTCCAGGTCCCTCCGGCTCTTCCCTGTAACTCCAGGCAAGGCTGTGGGGCAAACTGGGAGTGGGGGCTGATGGCCAGGCTGGGTTCACCAAGCTCTGCCTTGTTTTAAATGCCTGATTTGTCCCTGCCCTCTGGGCAGAAATAATTCTGCTTTTTCCATGTCATCAGTGAAACACTGAAAAAAATTGGTCCAACACTGAACTTCTCTAATAAAGGTAAAGTTTGTTGCACAGTGGTTTTTTCACTTTAAATGACTGACAGATGGATAGTTTTAAATGGATTTATTACATGATGCAATTATTTCAATACAATAAACACTATTTAAGGTTATTCAATAATGTAATAAAATATAGCAACATCAATAATAAAATACTATACACATTTTTTAAATATTAGAATTTTTTGATAATTAACAGAATCCCAGACTGGTTTGGATTGGAAGGGACTTTAAAACTCATCTAGTTCCAGCCCTGCTGTGGGCAGGGACACCTCCCACGATCCCAGGTTGCTCCAAGCCCTGTCCAGCCTGGCCTTAGGCACTGCCAGGGACATGAAGGGATGCTGCAATTGTCACATCAAGGAATGTCCCCACCTGATGTCCTGGCACAGAGCCTTTCCCTGAGGGACAGTGGATGTCCAGGAGAGCTGACATCAGTTTTCAGCCCAGGTTTCCCTGCTTCCACCTGGGCCTGGAGCAGGATTAAAGTAAAACACCGGATGCAGGGGTGGAATCCAGAGTTGGAATCTCTGCTTTGAGCCTGCAGTGCCCTCTCTCCCAGCTGGGAGCTTCCCAGGGAGCAGCACGGGCAGGGAGATGTTCCCTAACATTTGGAGGAGTTTGTTTTGCCAGTTTTTTAAGCTGCTGCAGTTGAAAATAAATAAATACTGAAGGGCAATTTTAGCAGCATGATTCTAATTTGTTTAATCAGATTATGTTGTTTTCTTCACTGCTGCCTTCTAATTTGGAGATATGAAAATGAAATTAATATTAGATTCTCATATTTATTCAGACTTAATGAGATGACTGGAATGGGTTGCCAGAACAGAGTCTTTTAAATGTGGCTAAACTTCGCTTGCTGGGAGGTGTCTTCCATGAGGGCCTCATTCCCTCAGAAGTTTAGGAAAATGACCCAAAATGTCACTTTTGTTCCTGATCATTTCGGAATCATGACATCAGCAGCTGACACAAGATTTAACAGCACCAAACACACAGGGAACAGCCTTAAGCTGCAGGAGGGCAGGGATGGATGGGAGATTGGGAACTGGGAATTGCTGGCTGGGAGGGTGGGCAGGGGCTGGGCTGGAATTGCCAGAGCAGCTGGGGCTGCCCCTGGATCCCTGGCAGTGCCCAAGGCCAGGCTGGACATTGGGGCTGGGAGCAGCCTGGGACAGTGGGAGGTGTCCCTGCCATGGCAGGGGTGGGGCTGGGTGGGATTTAGGGTCCCTTTAATCCAAACAGAAGCTTTAGTGCTGCCATCCAACCGGCCCCTCCTGCTGGAAATCAATATTCCAAAGCTTCCAGGGAGAGCTGTGTCCTCCAGGCACGTCCTTGGCTCGGAGGTTTCCCTGCAGATGCCTGTGCTGGTGCCTCCAGAGCCGGGGAAGCTCTGCCCACCCCTGTCCAGCCCCAGCGCCGGAGCCGTGGATCTCGCCCAGAGCTCCTGGAGCAGGGCTGGCGAGGGACAGGAGTGTCCCTGTCACGGGCACAGGGCCCGGCCAGGGCGGGTTTGGTGGGAGCTCTGGGGGTTTGCAGCGCTCTGCAGACGCTCACTGCAATTACTGGGGGGTTTCAACTGACTTTTCCTTAAAATCCCAGAGCAACACTTCACCTGATTATCTCCATTGTGAATCCAGCCTTGTCTATCCGATAATATTTCCCACTCAATCAACACATGCCTCCAACTTGTAATTATCCTGGGAAATGTTTTCATAATGTACAACCCTTCACCTTTTTGCTGCGCTGATTTATTGCCTCCGAGTTAAACCTTGATGTTCAATTTCCCGGCGTTGTTATTAACATCTCCTGCTAGAGAAAATAATTCCACTGAAATTTCATGGGAAAATGAATCAGAACATGGTGATATTTACACACGGCCTTTTAATCATTTCAAACACAGAGAAGTTTTTGATTTAAAATTACAGTAATTTTATTTCAATTGTCCTTGGTATTATCCCCAGCCATAATTAGGAATATCCACAGAATTAACCGGCTGGCGGCTCCTTCCATGAGGAGTAAATAACACCTAAGATAGAAGGAAACACCAATTGCTGCTTCGAATACGAGGTTCCTGCAGTTTTTTAGTAACAAGGAGCTTGGATCGACGTCTTTGCTTTTTGTTTGGAGTCAGGAGCAGCAGTGAAGCAGCGAGACACAGAAGTTCCACTCGCCAGCACACATCCCATTCCAGGCTGGGAATCTGCCTCTCTCCAGGCTCTTCCTCTGCATCAAGGAAGATTTAGAATGTGCTGAACCACCCAGCTGGGCAGTGGGGCTCTGCAGGCATTCACATACCTGAGTCACAGAATCAGGGAACCACAAATCCCAGAATCACAAAATCAAGGAATCAGAAAATGGTTTGGGAGGCAAGGGCCTTAGACCCCATCCTGTTCCCTCCCTTCCAAGGGCAGGAACCCTTTCCACTCTCCCAGGCTGCTCCAAGGGAGCCGTGCAAAGGGAAGAGGTGCTGGGGAGCTGAGGGCACCAAGGGGCCCAGGATCTCCTCCTGGAAGCTCCACCCTGGCACCCAGAAGAAAGGGATCTTCCTCCTCTTATCCCAGAGGCCTCCTTGCAATGAGGTAACTGTGCCCTCAGTGATCCTGAAATCTGGGGTTTCTCCTTCCCTTGCCCTCTCAAAGGGACGTTCTTTGCCTGCAGCTCCTGGACAAGGTGTGTGGGCTCAGGATCCCCCTCTCCACGTGTCCGTGCCCTGGCTCTGTTTGGATTCAGAGCTGAAGTGCAGGCGATGCACACACAGCTGGTGGAGCTTCATAAAAAGCAAAACCTGCTCAGCTCATCCAAACCTCAATCAGCTTCCATCATCACAGAGCCCGGCTGGGAGAACGGAGCCGGCACAGGGCCAGGGCCTATCAGAGCAGATTGGGATGGATGACCCTCATTTCACCATCTATGAATCCAATAAAAAAAATGTTGTTACACTTCAATGCATTATCTGTCAGGATAATGAAATTTTATTTACCATTTCCAGGAACATTTTCCCTCTCGGAGATGCTACTGGAAAGAGCAGCCCAGCTGAATCCCGGGGCTCCACGGAAGCTGCCAAGCAGCGGGAAGAGGCTCCGTGTGGATGCCTGCTGTTGGATACACCGTTCCTGCAGAGATGTTCTGCTCCAGCTCTGTTGGTTTATTTGTTTTCCAGGATGCAGCAGAACCTGCTGAAAGTCCAGAGAGGGGTGAAAGCTGGGAATGAACAGCTCAGGTTGTCCTCAGCTGCCCCCCATGGCTCCTGGGCCGCATCTCTGGCACCTCCTGCTTGGCCAATCTCCCCTCAGGCTCCCTCTGGCTGCCCCACAGCATTTCCCTTTCCCAGCAAGAGCTTCTCCCTCTCCAGGCCTGTCCTGGAGCCCGGAGAGCTGGGGCTGCTGCTCCCCAGTGACCCTCCTTACCGGGCTCTGGGCACTGCACTGCTGTCGGCTGCCTCTCGCTCCGTCCCAGGATTTCATTTTCCTGATGTCCTTCTCTGGCTCCCTCCTCCAGCCCTGCTTCCCATCATTTCCCTGCTTAAAACAGCTCCTGGCTCCTGTGACAGCTTCACCTGCACTCTGCCTCGTGCCCGTTAGGATGTGGTTTCCCTGTCTCCCATGGACTGGCTGGACCCAATGATCCCATGGTTGGACTCGATGAGTTTAGAGGTTTCCTCCAACCTAAATGATTCCACTGTTCCTTTCCTCCCCAGTATTTCTCTGCCCTTTCCCCAGTTCCAGCCTCCTGTTTCATTTACCCAGCTCATTGTAAATAACCCGCAGGGGTCGTGTTTCCACAGCACCAACACACGCAGCATTCCCTGCCTGTCCCTGAGCCAGGCCAGCACAAGGCCAGACCCAGTTACACCCCAACAGCTACAGAAATGTTCAACAACTTATCCTAAGACACAATTTACTCCCCTTCTTCTCCCTAGCAGTCTGCTGATGCAGTGATCCATAAAACTTATGAGAAATATTTATAAAGGTGACAGCCCTGACATGGAGAATTAAATCACAATACCAGAATGTGCCAATTTAGTAGCTTATGAAATTCAAGTAAAAAAACCCACAAAAACCAGATGAAGAACTGTCACAGCTGAGGAAAACAAGCATACAAGGGGAATTAGAGCTCTGGATCTGCTGCCTGTGGCAGAGCAGTGAGGGGGTGATGTGAGTCAGGTGCCAGGTGGGACAGGGCACGGAGCACCGTGAGAGCAGCGCGCACACGAGCAGCCCCGCTGTGGCAGCGCTGTGTGGGGAGGCAGAAGTGCTCCTGTGGCACACAAAAGAGACGATGGAGCAGCAAAACCAACACACTGCACACATATAACTTTTATTGTTTTACATAAGAGAGTAACAGGGTTTGTTCTCCGGGAAGAGGTGAGCACAGCAAAGCACCCGTCCCATGCTCCGGAGGGTGCGCTCCTGCCACCTGGGACTGCACAGACACTGCCGTGGGGAACAAGGTCCCTTCTGGCACGACTGTACCAGAGTTTTACCCAAACAGGCAGGGGTGTGGCAGACCTAAGCCCAGCAGAGGAACATCCAGCTGGCGCTGCACTGGCTCCGCTGGCCCCGGCCCATGTGGGCGCCTTGGTAACAAACTGTTCAGGAGATTTAGAATCCCAGAACCATTAAATTATGGAGTGCCCTGAGTCAGAGGGGACCTTAAATCCCATACCATCCCGCCCCTGCCATGGCAGGGACACCTCCCACTGTCCCAGGCTGCTCCCAGCCCCAATGTCCAGCCTGGCCTTGGGCACTGCCAGGGATCCAGGGGCAGCCCCAGCTGCTCTGGACACCCTGTGCCAGGGCATGCCCACCTTCCCAGGGAGGAATAATGAAATTGTTACCAAAAGGGGCTGTTTAAAAGAGAAACCAACACTTTGGAGCAGTGTGCACGGGTTTATTTGTGCTATTGATCTGCACAGAGGGGCTGTTCTTCAGGAGTTGTTAATTGGGGTGAGCAGCAGTCGGTGCTGAAGGGGCCCCTCGGGGTAGCACAGGAGTCCAAAGCCAACTTGAACGGAGAGAAAAGCAGAGCCTGAGACTGGAAGCTGCTTCCACATGAATATTCTTTTTTCTTTTTGAATAAATTACTAAAATGTACTAAAAGTTACAATTTTGTGTGATAGAAACGTGTCTGTTGAGGGTTGATTTTGGCACTGGAGGCAAGAGTGCAAACTAACTGTGAGCACATGTGGGCGTTATCCACGAGGGGTTTTAACCATCCGAGCTTCTTGTAACCGGGTTTGTGGAAAAGTTTTTCACTGGAAACTCATTTGTGCATGAAATCTGATTAATTCTTGGGGTAGACTCTGACAGAGTGAGTGAAATAAGTGACCTCAAAGATTCCTAAATGCTGTGCTCCAGGCGATAACCTTTCTGTTTTTCTCAGTGTTACACGGGATGAAGGGGAATGTGCATTCCGGCCTCCAATATTCACCCAGGGGAAATGAGGCTGGGAGGGAAGGGGAAATTGGGAAGCTCTTCACTGGGGCAGCAGGGCTCTGTCATAACTGGGTCTAAATAACTGTGCATCCTACCTGTGTGTTCCTCAGAGCAGGAATTAAATCACTCCGCAAATGTTACCTCTGCTTCCCAGGGGATGCTTTTCTGTCGACCGTGTCCCCTCAGAGCATCTGCAGGCAGCAGCCCCCCTGTCACCTCTCTTGTGCCAGCATCCCCAGGGACACCCCCAGAGCCCAGCAGGACACAGAGCACAGTCCTTTGCAATGCTGCAGACCCCAGCCCAGACGATCTGTGAGATGCCCAGGCTCTGCTGTGCTGTGCAGTCCCTCCCCTGGGCCAGCAGGACGGGCTCGGGTGTGTCACTGCTGAGCTCCTGCCCCGTGTCACTCCTGAGCCCCCCTCTGCTCCCCTCTCACAGGTCGCGACAGGATCTCAGCGAGCCTTGGAGTGTGCCCTGGACACACCCAGGGCAGAGGGAGTCATCCTCTGCCAGGATCCATCCCCTAAATTAACCGCTGGGAACGGGCTTCAGCCTGGCCTCGTGGAAGCTGCCCAGGGCAGGGGTTGGAGCTGGATGGTCTTGAAGTCCCGTCCAACCCAACCGGTCCAGGATTCTGTGAAAGGGGAGAAACTGCAGATCTGCAATGTTTTATTTGCAGTTCCCTGATTTCCTCCTGGGCAGCCTTGGTGTCTCTGCTGGCCCTGCTGCCCTGGCCCTGCTGCCCTGGTGTGGAAGGTATCTTTTTCAGCTTTATACCGGCTAGCGCTTGTATTTCAATGCCTTAGAAAGCCTCGAGCAGCCTTGAGAGGTAGCAAGGGCGATCTAGCACTTTAGTAGCTCTGAAATCGGTACCTGAATCAGCTGCAGAGCAAATACCATCAGCAGAAGCAAAGAGGGAGAAATAGAGCTCCCTGCTCACTCAATTCCCTGCAGTTAGAAGCTTTCAAATGAGACAGACAACCAGAGATGTTCACAGGAAAGTCGCTGAGCTGAGTGAGAGTTTGCCTCCCCTCGACCATCTTTATCAGGAGAAGGGGAAAGGGGAGGACTGGGGGCGGACCCGGGGTGAGCGGCCAATCAGACACTGCTGAAGAGTCTGAGTTACATTTGGCTTTGCCCGCGCTTGGAACAAAGGAGCTCGGAGCACATGTCTTTGGGAGGGGGGAGGGGAAGCTCGGAACAGGCAGCAACACCCTGGCCCTGCTCTGGAGGTGACAAAGGCTCTGTTTCCCAGTGCCATGTGTGTCTCTGAGCCCCGTCCCCACATCCCTGCCCGGGTGCTGACACAAGCCCTGCCTGCAGAGCTGCTCCATCCCCCGCCCCGGACACCTCCGGGAGCCACCAGCCCACACCCAGGAAAGGAGCAGGAGTTCGGGGGCTTTAATTCACCGTGCTGTGTTCCGGCTCTAGCAGTACAGTGCTGACTTCATACCTGGGGGAAAAGCCCTCGCAACACCGCCTGAGGAAGCTGAAGGTGTGGATCGGGCTAACAGCAGGAGCAGCTTTCCCACAAATTCCTCTAAGAAGAGATAATGATGGAAAAGAGTGACCACAACAAGTGAGAGACTCCTGACAAGGGAGCAGTGCAGTGTTTTAAGCTGTAAAGGACCCAAATGGATGGTATAGGGAAAGAAAACCAGAAGGACATCGGGAAGTACAAGATGCAATCTAGTCCTGGGGCAAAGGATGCATTTTAGAGGACAGCAGAGCTTTTCCTCCAGTGGTAATGATGGGATAACAGAGAAAAACAAGATTCTGAACCAGGGACAAAGCAATGAGGCCAAGAAGAGATTTAAAAAGATGCTGGAAGCAGGAATGGCATCGATAAGCAGGGCAATACCTGGGAATTCCAGCGTGGCATGTGGGAAGTGTGGGGGTGTTACAGATGCTGGGGCTGAAACAACACAGAGACCCAGCAGGAACACCCCCACAGACCCAGCAGGGACACCTCCACAGACCCAGCAGGGACACCCCCAGACACAGCAGGGACACCCCCAGAGACAGCAGGGACACCCCCAGACCCAGCAGGGACACCCCCACAGACACAGCAGGAACACCCAGAGATGCAGCAGGGACACCCCTAGACACAGCAGGGACACCCCCACAGACACAGCAGGAACAGCCAGAGACACAGCAGGGACAGACCCAGCAGGGACACCCCCAGACCCAGCAGGGACACCCCCACAGACACAGCAGGGACAGCCCCAGTCACAGCAGGGACACCCCCAGAGACAGCAGGGACACCCCCAGAGACACAGCAGGGACACCCCCAGAGACACAGCAGGGACACCCCCAGAGACACAGCAGGGACAGCCCCAGACCCAGCAGGGACACCCCCACAGACACAGCAGGGACAGCCCCAGTCACAGCAGGGACACCCCCAGAGACAGCAGGGACACCCCCAGAGACACAGCAGGGACACCCCCAGAGACACAGCAGGGACAGCCCCAGACCCAGCAGGGACACCCCCACAGACCCAGCAGGGACACCCCCAGAGACACAGCAGGGACAGCCCCAGACCCAGCAGGGACACCCCCACAGACACAGCAGGGACACCCCCAGAGACACAGCAGGGACACCCCCAGACACAGCAGGGACAGCCCCACAGACACAGCAGGGACAGCCCCAGACACAGCAGGGACACCCCCAGACACAGCAGGGACACCCCCAGACGCAGCAGGGACAGCCCCAGACACAGCAGGGACAGCCCCACAGACCCAGCAGGGACAGCCCCACAGACCCAGCAGGGACAGCCCCAGACCCAGCAGGGACAGCCCCACAGACACAGCAGGGACAGCCCCAGACACAGCAGGGACACCCCCACAGACACAGCAGGGACACCCCCAGAGACACAGCAGGGACACCCCCAGACACAGCAGGGACAGCCCCACAGACACAGCAGGGACAGCCCCAGACACAGCAGGGACAGCCCCACAGACCCAGCAGGGACAGCCCCACAGACCCAGCAGGGACACCCCCACAGACCCAGCAGGGACAGCCCCACAGACCCAGCAGGGACACCCCCAGACACAGCAGGGACACCCCCAGACTCAGCAGGGACACCCCCAGACACAGCAGGGACACCCCCAGACCCAGCAGGGACACCCCCAGACGCAGCAGGGACATCCCCAGACACAGCAGGGACACCCCCAGACCCAGCAGGGACACCCCCACAGACACAGCAGGGACACCCCCAGACGCAGCAGGGACACCCCCAGACGCAGCAGGGACAGACGCAGACCCAGCAGGGACACCGGAGCCCGGCAGCACACGGAGCCCATCTGCAAGCAGGGTCCTTGGCAGCGGTAAGGACTCCACCCCAGGTGATCCCTGGGATCCGCCGGGATTTGCCCTCGCCAGCAGCGTGGCAGTGGCTGCTGAGGGGCCGGTGGCAGCCAGCCATGCGCTCCCCACAGCAGTGCCACCCCAGGCCCTGCAGGGGCATCTCCGGCTGGTTGTGTCCATCCTGGCTGCTGGTGTAACCGCAGCTCATCCTGGGAGCTGGGAGGAGAGGGAGGAAGGAGATGGGGTGTTACGGATTCTGAGCATTCCAGCTCAGTGGCACAGCACTCCTGAGCAAGCAAAACGCCCCGGGAATAAACATCCCCCAGGCTCCAGGAAAGGGCCATCCCACGAGCTGTGCTGCCCTTCAGGCCCTTTAGGGCTCAGGTTTGTTGTTGAATTCCTTCCCAAGATCCCATCCATCCCTGCCCTCTGGCACTGGGAAGCCATTCCCTGGCTCCTGTCCCTCCATGCCTTGGCCCCAGTCCCTCTGCAGCTCTCCTGGAGTCCCTTTAGGCCCTGCAAGGGGCTCGGAGCTCTCCCTGGAGCTTCTCCTCTCCAGCTGAGCACCCTCCAGCTCTCTCAGATTTCCTCACAGCTTACACAGCATCTTCCACTGAGAGTTAACTTGACATGCATTATTTTTTTTAAACACATTAACCCAATTTTTAGGCAATTAGAAAAGAAAACGTTGCAATTACCATTAATTTATGTCATGGTGTAGTCATCCTGTCATGTACCACTTCTGAAAGAAAGGAAAAGGAAAAACGCCCTTATTGGCTGATTCTCTACCCCGGCACCGAGCCTATTAAGAGACAAATAACCCTGATGTGCAGACACTTATCAGAGTTAAAAATCTTATGATTCACAAATTAATGTGTGAATATTAATGAAGAGCATCTTCTTGTACCCAGGCACTCCCTGCTTTGGGTGCTGCAGGTTACCAGAGTTTTATGATAAAAACCTTTAGAGTCAAAACAAGTGGGTGAAGGTAAATGAAGTTTAATTCAATATTATATTTCCTATTCATTTTGCATGACAAGTGTTCCAGGAAGAAAACTGAACTACCAGTTCTGGGCAATTCCAGGGAAAGTGGGGTAAGGTGTGAAAAAATGCTAAAGGGAACATGAAAGGGAACAGGGAGTTCCTGTTTCCCACCGAATCCTGGATGCTCTGCTCCCTCCCAGTGGGAACACAGCTCCTCCCAGCCAGGTTTGGAATCACACCTGTGTCCTGTTCTAGCAGCAATACAGAGGAAAATTGTACTTCAGAACAAAAATGAGAACATGAAACACATTTGAACACTGGTGTGTAATTAAATAACATCAACCCCATCTTCAGTGGCCCCTGATTTACTGAGTGCAAGTTTAGGAATCATAGTGCACTTTGGTCTCAAAGCTGCTTGGAAATTGCTTAAATCCAGAAAAGATTTGCCAAGGAACCAGGAAGAACTCAGGAGCTCTGCATCAACATTTTCCTATTTGCCTGGTACAATACAGCTGTGATTCACACGTAGCTCTCTGAGCAGCTATCCAGGGACTGTGTGCCTAAAAATTCATTTAATCGGAGTCTATTTAAACAGTTCCTTTGGAATGGACTCAGGGGAACAGATTTTGCATTGGCAAGGAGATGTATTCCACGATTTAATGCATCTTCCTGCTTCTAATTCCTCTGATTCTGTTATATGGAGCAACTTGTTGGAGTGCTGCAGTTGTTAAAAAAGGGAATTAATTGGAACCTGGTGTGGATTAGAAACTCCTGCTAGTCTGTCTGGATGGAGAGAATTTTCTTCACAGGGGCTCTTCTGGTGCTGTGGTTCAGATTTGTGCCCAAAGCATCCTGGTAACCATTGCCCCATGGGCAAAGGGAGGCACAGCCAGGGGCACAGCAGCCAGGAGGGCTCACGGGTCAGGATTAATCCCCAAGGAAGGAGCAATCAGCAAAGGGAACAGCCCAGGGTGCCCAGAGGGTGAGAGCGTGGGGGTAAAACCACAGAATCCAGGAATGGTTTGGGTGGGAAGGGACCTCAGAGCCCACCCATCCCACCCCTGCCATGGCAGGGACACCTCCCACTGTCCCAGGCTGCTCCAGCCCCAGTGTCCAGCCTGGCCTTGGGCACTGCCAGGGATCCAGGGGCAGCCCCAGCTGCTCTGGGCACCCTGTGCCAGGGCCTGCCCACCCTCCCAGCCCTGCACACATCCCGCAGCCCCAGTGGCCCCCATCAGATCCCCGTCCCTCATCCCAGAGGAGCCGTGCTGGGATTTGCTGGGGGGAGCGAGGACAGCAGCTGGTGGGGGGACAATGACACGGCCACTCCTGCCTTGCGAGCTCAGCTCTGGTCAAAGGAGCAGCAGAGCATTTCTGTGACACGGCCACAAAGGATCTCAGCGCTTACAGCTCCCGCCCGGGCGAGGCTCCGCTGCCCCGCTCAGGGAATGCACTGCCGGGCTCCGGGAATGCACTGCCGGGCCCCGGGAATGCACTGCCGGGCTCCGGGAATGCACTGCCAGGCTCCGGGAATGCACTGCCGGGCCCATGGAATGCACTGCCGGGCCCCGGGAATGCACTGCCGGGCCCATGGAATGCACTGCCGGGCCCCGGGAATGCACTGCCGGGCCCATGGAATGCACTGCCGGGCTCCGGGAATGCACTGCCGGGCTCCGGGAATGCACTGCCAGGCTCCGGGAATGCACTGCCGGGCCCCGGGAATGCACTGCCGGGCCCATGGAATGCACTGCCAGGCTCCGGGAATGCACTGCCGGGCTCTGGGAATGCACTGCCGGGCCCCGGGAATGCACTGCCGGGCTCCGGGAATGCACTGCCGGGCCCATGGAATGCACTGCCGGGCCCATGGAATGCACTGCCGGGCTCTGGGAATGCACTGCCGGGCTCCGGGAATGCACTGCCGGGCCCATGGAATGCACTGCCGGGCCCCGGGAATGCACTGCCGGGCTCTGGGAATGCACTGCCAGGCTCCGGGAATGCACTGCCGGGCCCATGGAATGCACTGCCAGGCTCCGGGAATGCACTGCCGGGCCCATGGAATGCACTGCCGGGCCCCGGGAATGCACTGCCGGGCCCATGGAATGCACTGCCGGGCCCATGGAATGCACTGCCGGGCTCTGGGAATGCACTGCCGGGCTCTGGGAATGCACTGCCAGGCTCCGGGAATGCACTGCCGGGCCCATGGAATGCACTGCCGGGCCCATGGAATGCACTGCCGGGCTCCGGGAATGCACTGCCGGGCCCATGGAATGCACTGCCAGCTGATAAATGAGGAGAGGGAGCATCAGCCTCACTGTGTCAGAATCAGTGCAGAGCCGTGCTGGAGCCGCTCTCACCTTCCTCCCCCTGCCCTGTGCCCGTCTGTCCCTGGCAGAAGGAAGCCCCAGGCCAGGTGAGACGAGCCCGCTGCATCGCTCGGTGCATTTTGGAAGCTTTTCAGGGAGCTCTGTGTGATAAGCAGCGGTGATAACCGGGCTGTGAGATGAGGAGGGCGTGGAGCAGGAGCGCTGTTATCACCTGGGGAAGTATTCCCAGCCCGTGCCACTGGAAACGGAGCCACGCGGTGGAAAGGCAGAGGGAAAAAGGGAAAAGAGAGGAGAGGAGGATTCCATGGAGCTGAACAGCTGTGGCTGAGGCTGTGACTCAGGGACTCGTCAATATTGCCTGTAGGGTGTCACAAGGCACACGGGGTGTGCTCACAGGGGTGCAGAAGCCTGGGCAGGAAGGAGTTAATGCGTGGAAAGGTGGGGCAGCACCTTCTGGAGCCAACAGCCCTGTCCTGGTCCATGCAGACCACACAGTGAGCACAGAAGTGGGGCAGGACCCACAGAGGGGCAACGAGACCAGCAGCACACCCTCAAAGAACCCATTTCCAGTAAGGTCCAGTGAACGGGCTGCACATGCTCACCCAGCCATGCGAGGAGGAGAAACCCAGGGCAGGGAGAGTCCCAGGGCAGGGAGAACTTGCCCATGGGAAGGAGCCCCCACAGGGCTCAGGTGGCCCCCAGGACCCTGGCCACTGTCCCCTGTGTCGATGCTGGAGCCTGGGCTGGTCTCCTGTCCTCTCCTCCCTGATCTCCCTTCCCTCTTTCCCTCCATTCTTTCATTCCTGTTATTATTATCAGAAGGTAGAGACAAACGCTCACCAATTTCCATGCTGGCTGAGGAGGTCGCTCTGAGCAGTTTTGGCTTCTGCTGCTCTTTTCTGGCCACGGGCATCTACAAATCCTGGGTGCTCCCTTCCACATGGGCAAACCCCGAAAACCATTCAATGACCCATCACAAAGACACCTGAGCCACTGTTCTGCTGAGGCTCCTTTGCAGAGTTATCTCTCTTTTTTATTCTGCATCTGATTCCCACACTGAGTCTCGTACTGTAACTTTTTAAAATGTCATTCCTGGCATTACTTGTTGGATTGAAAATGTTATTTAAATGCATTTCACATGGGCATTTATTACCAGGCTGGAAGGAAAACATTCTCTTGGAAGTTTACACAAGTTATGAACTTCACGTTTGTATTTAATGGCTTTGTAGAATTGCATTGTGAGAAAACATTATAAATATGAGAAATAAAAAATATTTCTAAAGATATTGTATAACCCTCTGGATTTATCTCCCTCTATTTACTCCATTGCTCTGAGGGTCCATTAAGGCGGCAGTAATCTCATCCTAAAGACAGAATGTCATTTCTTACATCTGTATTCTGCTGCCACCCTTTAAGTGGGCTCCAAAGATCCACAAATGGAACATAAACAAAGCGAAACAAAAGAAATCAAACCAGGAAAAACAACAGCCCAGAACCTGTGGTTAATCTCAAAGGGGTTTTTTTCTTTGTCAGGCTTAATCCGCCTGCTCAGGGAGCTCTCCTAGGAGACAAGAGAGCTGGAGAGGGACTGGGGACAAGGATGGAGGGACAGGAGCCAGGGAATGGCTTCCCAGTGCCAGAGGGCAGGGCTGGATGGGAGATTGGGAACTGGGAATTGCTGGCTGGGAGGGTGGGCAGGGGCTGGGCTGGAATTGCCAGAGCAGCTGGGGCTGCCCCTGGATCCCTGGCAGTGCCCAAGGCCAGGCTGGACATTGGGGCTGGGAGCAGCCTGGGACAGTGGGAGGTGTCCCTGCCCATGGCAGGGGTGGGGCTGGGTGGGCTTTGAGGTCCCTCCCAACACAAATCATCCTGGGATTCTGGGATTCTGGGATTTTATGGTTCTGTGATTCTATTTGTTTTTTCTCTGCTCCTGGGCACAGCTCCAGGGCTGGAGCCACCAAGGCCCCTCTGGTGCCCCCCCATCAAGGACAGCCTCCTGTCCCGGGCTGGTGGGGGGTCCCACAGAGGATTTGCTCCTGCTCCTCTGGAACTCCAGGCAGGACAGAGGGGACACAGGGCTTTGTCCAGCTGTGCGGAAAATCCCACTGGGAAAAGCCAGTGTCCATAAAGGAGCCGGAGGAGTCCTGCAGCTTCCTTCCGATAAAGGCACAGAGTCCACCGGGCACAGCCCGCGGGGTTTCTCTCTCGGGGTTTTGGAGGGAGCAGCCTCCTTTTACCCCAAACTCCTGGGCACGGTGCCCTCTTCCTTCCCCACTGCTGCGGTACCAGGAAGGTGCAGCCTTCCCGAACCGCCTGTCCCATATCGCCCCTTGAACCCGGCATTTGACCCCAAAGTTCCGAAGTTCAGGCTTGCGTGGCCCCAGTTGGCTGTTTCAGGAGCCAAACTGTGCGGGCTCTGGAACAAACCCGCAGCTGGAGGTGGGGACAGACATCCAGACCCATTTCAGAGCCGTTCACACCCATCCCCTTGCCCACAGGATTGTTTGTACAGACACCAGCACACACCTTCCCTGTCGCAGCCAGACCTTCAGCTGCTCTCTCCCGGCTCTGAGCAGCCTCTGTGGGCTCATCCTTCTGCCTCCTCAGCAGTTCCCTGCCATCGTCCCCTTTCTGTCCTTGCTGCTGATCCCTGCGTGGCTCAGTGGCTCCGCCTGCCCAGGGAATCAATGGCAGAATGATGCAAATGTGGATTTTGGCACTTTCAACTCCATTCTGCCTCACTTGCACCCAACAAGCAGCTTGGAACAACATTTAGGCCACTGGTGAGCTTCAATCATAACGATTTGTAACTGATTACTGGGATTTCAGTGTTGATGTGGCACAATATATCAAAGTTTTATGCAGATGAATTAAATATTGTGGGATAGGAACAAGTCCAGCTTCCATGAATGCCTCTCAGCTTAGCACAGATGTGGAGCAGGATGAGAGGAGCCCATGACTGTCCTGGCAGGAGCTGATGCACTCCTAATTAATGATGGAGCACGTGGAGCACGGCCCAGCATGGGGTGTGTGAGGGCTGGGAACGGAGCTCTGGCAGCCTGGTCACTGCTCCGAGCAAAATGGATCTCTGCCAGGAGTCAGATGCTCACATTAAGGGTGGTTTCCTGTGGAAACATTTTAATTTAGCAGTTTCTACAGGAGGATGAAGTTAAAAAGTCAATCAAAAGGGTTTGTGGCAGGCCACGAAGGGGGAGAGCAGTGCAGAACGGGGCTGCACTTTTGTCTGCAGTCCTAATTTTTTTCTTCTTTTGCAAAAATTCTGTGTGAATTCTGTGTAAATTTTGAGTTTGGGAACCCATCCCTTCCCACTGGAAAGCTTGGAATTGTTAATTAGTTCCTTCCTCCAGCGGGAGAGAGACACGGTCCAGGAGGAAGAGGCAGCAGATGTCCCACCTCTGCCAGGGTGTGCAGGGAGGGAATCATGGAATCCTGGAATGCTTTGGGTGGGAAGGACCTTAAATCCCATCCCATCCCACCCCTGCCATAGCAGGGACACCTCCCACTGTCCCAGGCTGCTCCCAGCCCCAATGTCCAGCCTGGCCTTGGGCACTGCCAGGGATCCAGGGCCAGCCACAGCTGCTCTGGGCACCCTGTGCCAGGGCCTGCCCACCCTCCCAGCCAAGAATTCCTTCCTAAAATCAGGGATTCTTTGTGGGCAGAGAAGACAGGAGTTTGTGGAGCAGTGCTGTGCACAGCAGCACTGGGCAACACGAACTTGGGAATTCAGTGCTATTTCTATCTTTACATTCACTATCAGAATGTCTCCACAGGAACAGATCTCCATGGCCCTGCTTCACGAGAACACCCTGTTCCCACCACAGCGCCTGGAATTCAGTACAAACTGTGGATGTTATGAGCGTTGCCTGGAGGAGAGAAGTTCCTCGTAGGATGCAGAGACAGCTGCCTGCAGGGGATGTCGGTGGAACGCAGCCCTGCTCTCGTCCCAGCCCCTGGTGCAGGTGCTTTCTATCTACCTGTAGGTGCTACCTTCACTTGCCATCGATCGTGGCTGATTTCATGACAAAGATACAGAATTTCCTCCTCTTCTTCCTGCTGCTCCCAGGTCCCTGTGCTCTGATCCCACCAGCTGCACCTCTGGAGTCTGTAACCAGCTCCTGCATGGGAGCACAGAGCAGCTTCCCCCACACCCCATGGTCACAGTGGGCATCACTGCCCCGCCCCAGCCCAGCAGCCGCTGCCGCTCTTGTCCCACAGCCTCAGCTCTTCCCTCCTTCCCCATCACCTGCCCCCTCATTCCTGTGGCGTTTCCTACAGTTGCGTTCAGAGTTTGATTTATTCTCTGTCCATTCAATAACAAATGATTATGTGTCTTCTCCCTGTGATTTATAAGGATGAATTGGCTTCTTCCTGGAAAACCATGCGTGGTGAGTGCAGCCCTCCACAGTCATAAATCCAAAAGTTGCTGTGGATGTGGAACCAGGGAGGGGACAGGGAAAGGATGAGGCTCTGCTAATCAGGAGGCTGGGGCAGGAGCTGAGGTGAGCACAGGTGAGCGGTGACCCAGAGCTGTGCCAGAGGACACCGTTGGCTCTCTGACCCTCGGGGTGTCCTGCCCTCCCAGGGTGTTTGCAATCAGAGCCACTGGGGCTGGAAAAGCCCTCCCAGGGCACCGAGTCCAGCTGTTAGCCCAGCCCTGCGCAGCCCACCGCTGACCCCTGTCCTGATCCTTCGCTCACCATCGTCCAGGCAGGGCAGGGACCTTCCCTGCACATCCAGAGACGCTGCTCTGGCTCCAGGCAGGGCAGGGACCTTCCCTGCACATCCAGAAACTCTGCTCTGGCTCCAGGCAGGGCAGGGACCTTCCCTGCACATCCAGAAACTCTGCTCTGGCTCCAGGCAGGGCAGGGACCTTCCCTGCACATCCAATCCCAGAAATGCTGCTCCCAGCTCATCCAGAGTGGGATCCCCCAGGAAGCTCCTGTAGGACATTGCTGGGGTTGGCTCTTACAGGTGTCTCAGGGGAACCTCTCTTCACCAAACCCTGAGGAGGTCTCTGAGAGTCCTTCCTGCACTCTGCCCCTGATCTGGAACATGGAGGACGCTGCCAGGTTCTCCAGGTTTTGGACTGTCTCCTCTCAAACCCCGTGGGACTGATCAGGTGCCGCTGCAGGCCCCTGATGCTGCTGGAGGTCCCAGGGCACTGAGGAGTAGGTCCCTCCCTGATGGCACTGCAGGACTTTACCCTCCAGAACCCCCCCTTGGGCCCCTCACACCCCTTCTCTGCTGCTTTTTAACCACAATAAACTCACTCCTGGCGGATCGTGAACCTCCTTGCAGCATCTTCCCATAACAATATATTTAATTGAGTTAATTGGCTAAATGTGAGAGCTTCGTTTTTATGCTGTTCTGATTTTTTTATATTATAACCACTGGAAGGAGTTTGCATCACTTTTATACGTTACCTTCCTTCAGACATTGATAATTGTTAACTCCTTTTAAAGAGAGCACTTCAGGCTATTTGCTTCGTCTCCTTTCGAACATTACTCTCAAGCCCATTTAAGCATTCACCATTCAAATCCAGCACTTCAGAGTACAGAGAAATAAAATAAAAGCCAAGGATTTTTCAATTGGAGGAACCAAGATGAGAACGATGCCTGTAAAGCTGGTTATTCGTGTCCATTGGTGCCCAGGACTTCCCAGGTAGCTTTAAAAAGCAGCTCCCTGTGTGGCAGAGACTGAAGAGGAGCCTGAGGGCAGAGCTCAGTGGGGCTGCAGCTCCTCCCGAGGGCACCTCCAATCTCTGCTCCTGGGACAGGGACAGCACCCAGGGAGTGCCTGGAGCTGGGCCAGGGCAGGCTCAGGCTGGAGATCAGGGAAAGGCTCTTCCCCCAGAGGGTGCTGGGCACTGCCCAGGCTCCCCAGGGAATGGGCACGGCCCCGAGGCTGCCAGAGCTCCAGGAGCGTTTGGACAGCGCTGCCAGGGATGCCCGGGGTGGGGTTGTTGGGGGATCTGGGCAGGGACAGGGGTTGGATCAATGATCCTGTGGCTCCCTCCCAGCTCAGGATATTCTGGGATTCTCTGGTTCTATGAAATGTCTCTGTCACCAGGGTCGAGGCCGTGGGAACATCCTTGGAAGTGTTCCAAAACCAAGCAGACCTGGCACTGTGGGCATTGTTTAATGGGCGTGGGGTGTTCATCAGAGGTTGGACTCGATCCAGGGCTCCCCTCTGGCGAGAGCCACGCGAGGCTATGCTGGGGGACACGCTCTGGCTCGAGGCTTTGTGAGCTGCCTCTGCTCCCTCAGCCACCCTCGAGCAGGAGTTCCTGTCTCCTGGCTGCCCCACAGGGGCTCTGGGCAGAGCTGGAATCCAGCCCTGCCCCTGCTCAAGCAACACCTCTGCCTCCCCCAGTGCATAATGCATCAGCTTTATTCCAGCTGGTAAATAACGGCACCGCTCTTAGAGATCTGAGCTGCTGCTTTGCTCCTGGTTTGAAGCTTTAGAGGAGCATGTGAAAAATGTGTTTAATCCATCCAGCACAGTCTCAGGAGGATCCAGGCTTCGGCTTTAATTCTGCACTGCTGCTGCCTGAGCCTGCACAGCATTGAGAGTCCTGGTGCAGCCCAGAGATGGGAGTCTGGTACTGGAACAGGATTTCCAGTGCAGACCAAGGAAAAAGGGATTAATCAGTGCCACAGACCCGGGCAGGACAGGCCACCCCTCCAGAGCAGAGGGGCTCCAGCCCTGGGAGCAGCTCATGGCCTCTACCAGGCTCATTCCAACAGCTCCACATCTTTCCTGTGCTGGGCCCCCGAGCTGACACAGCCCTGGTGGGGTCCCCAGCAATGCTCCTCTGGTGCCAGAAGTGCCTGAGTTCCACTCTGAATGGCATCCACTCCTTTATCTTGGGAAATCTGAACCTCTGGGGAGCAGTTAATTGCTGGCACTGGTATTTAATTAGCTCTACATATTGCTTTTCATTTTGGGTGGGCCTCGGATGATAAATGGTGTGTTTGAACCTCCAAATCCATTACAGTTAATAGAACTATGAAAGCTTTTCCTCTCAGCTGTTACTCTGTGCCCAGTGTCTGACTCACAGACATCGCATAAATGTAATTTATTTTCACCACGGTGGCAACTTTTACAATTACAACGGTCCCAGCACCCTCGCTCCCTGGCGCTGCACCCTGCTTTATTTACATCTCCATTTATTTGTAAGCTGGTTATTACGCTCACTAAATTCTGGGGGAAGGAAAAAAAAAAGAAAAGCCATCTTTAATCACATTATATTTGAGGATTTTTAGCAGCTCTTTTAATTAGGAACTCTCTGTGACGGTGTCTGTAGGCCCTGGCATCGCCCTCTGGCCAGGTACTGTCAGCAGCAAGAGGGGACAGGTTCAAGTGTGATTGGATTATGCTCAGAATTAACCCCAGGGTGACAGGGAGGGAAGCTCAAGGAGGAGAAATGCAGTTTGGATTGGGAAATAGTGATGGTGTAGGGAGGAGCCAGGATTATAGGAAAGAGCCAAGCCAGAGGAGGAAGGAATCTGACACACTTTGTAGGGCTTTGGGACATGAGACTCCACGACCTTCTGGGGGCCTGGGAAGGCTCTGCAGCCTGGAGCTTAAATCTCTTTATTTGGCTATTAACCACTGTCTTTATTTGGGGTTGGTGCAAACACCCACGTTGTCCTCAGCAGTTTGCCCTGAATGTTTTTATTGACAGTTTTTCCTACAACTTCCCTCAAAAACCTGTAGAAAAGTTACACTCCCTCCTTGTTATAAATTGGAGCTGTTGTGTTGATTACCCAAGTCACATTGGATTAATTTCTTGCCATATCTCATTAGAAATTCATCTTTAAACAGGGTTTGTAAACTGCCTTGACTCATTTTCAGTGTTCTAGATTTACACATTGCTGTTCCCGCTTTATTTTTGTTTTCAGGCTAAAAAGACTCATATACTTAAATATGATTTGCTAATTCTGCAGAATCATAAATATCTATGAAAAATGCCAAATACCCTCTCTGGGTTGATCTGGGAACATTTTAATGCTGGCTCACATATTCTCAGCTGCTGTGGCACCCGCTCGTGGCTGTCCAAGAGGGAAAAATGAATTCTCCTCAGTCCCAGGTTTTATGGCTGACATCATGGTCTGACACCCGCTCCAGCTCCCAACCCCTGCACTAATAAATATGCAAGAACCTCGGGGAGAAGAATTCCTGAAAAATGAGAAAGACAACACAATGGATAAAAATACTGGGGATAAAAAATGCTCTGCAATGTCAGAAATTGCTCTTCAGAAGGAAACATGAGGCTGAGAGCAGGAGAGATTCGTGTTCTGGAGACAAAAGATAAATGCTGCAGCACCGTGGCTGGAGCCATTGACATTCCAGGCAGGCAGCTGGCTCTGCTCCCGATCCAGGGTCACACTCCAAACCCTTCCCGCAGCACAGCCCCTGCTCACCTCCCCGTGCCCAGGAAATGCCACTCGCTATTGAAATTCCGAGGGAGGATGACAGATCACCCGCATTCCTTCGTGTCCTGGAAGTGCGTTTGTGTCAAGGATCAAGTATTCCGTGGTAAAATTATTTTTCAGATGTATTGTTCCCCACAGGAATATTGAGACCAGAGGCTTTTAATGGAAACATATTTATAATAAAAAAACCCCATGAGTGTCAGGTTTGAACATTGCAGTGGAGGGAGGAAGGAAGATAAAAATGGTTGAAACATTAAAAGAATAATGAGCAGGCCCAGTTCCTGCTCTGGGAGAGAACTGCAGTCACAAAAAGCAGGAGGAAGAGCTGGGGATCCGGGAGAGGGGGTCACTCTGGAACACCCACCACGGTGGGGATGCTCAGTGAGAGCCGAGAGCCTTTTCCCCTGCCCGAGCCGCCCTTCCTGCTCCAGGGTTCTGGTCAACAATGGACTGTCCCAGGGAGGCTGGGTCCCAGGGAGGCTGGGTCCCACAGGAGCTGGGTCCCACAGGAGCTGGGTCCTGCAGGAGCTGGGTCCCAAGGGAGCCGGGTCCCACAGGAGCTGGGTCCTGCAGGAGCTGGGTCCCAGGGAAGGTGGGTCCCACAGGAGCCAGGTCCCACAGGAGCCGGGTCCCACAGGAGCTGGGTCCCATAGGAGCCGGGTCCCACAGGAGCTGGGTCCCACAGGAGCTGGGTCCTGCAGGAGCTGGGTCCCAGGGAAGGTGGGTCCCATAGGAGCCAGGTCCTACAGGAGCCAGGTCCCACAGGAACCGGGTCCCACAGGAGCTGGGTCCCACAGGAGCCGGGTCCCACAGGAGCTGGGTCCCACAGGAGCTGTGTCCCAGGGAAGCTGGGTCCCATAGGAGCCGGGTCCCACAGGAGCTGGGTCCCACAGGAGCTGAGTCCCAGGGAAGCTGGGTCCCATAGGAGCCAGGTCCTACAGGAGCCGGGTCCCACAGGAGCTGGTTCCCACAGGAGCCGAGTCCCACAGGAGCCGGGTCCCACAGGAGCTGGTTCCCACAGGAGCCGAGTCCCACAGGAGCCGGGTCCCAGGGAAGCTGGTTCCCACAGGAGCCGAGTCCCACAGGAGCCGGGTCCCAGGGAAGCTGGTTCCCACAGGAGCCGAGTCCCACAGGAGCCGGGTCCCACAGGAACTGAGTCCCAGGGAAGCTGGGTCCCACAGGAGCCAGGTCCTACAGGAGCCGGGTCCCACAGGAGCTGCCAGCCCAGCCGTGGGTTTGGGGTTGGAGCACAGGACACAGCTGGGGGCCCAGCTCGGCTGTGGGCTGGGGACATCGCTGGCACAGCCGTGGCACAGCCGGGCACCCCGGAGGAACCGCAGCCGCTCTCCTCCCGCCTCTGCATTACCCAGCTGACATTTTTTCATGTCTGAAGCATTAAATTATTCCAACAACAACCGATCTTTTTGCTTAGGACTCTCCCAAGCGTTCGGTTTGACGGGCCCGCTGGGGTGCGGAACAGCCCGGGCTCCGCGGCTGTGAGGCAGCGCCGGAGCCACAAACCCAGCAGCATTCCAGGGATCGGACCCAAGGGTCAGCGCTGTAATTGAATGCTGGTTTGCTTGTGTTGAACAAGCGGTGACTGGCTGAAGGAAGCGTGTAAAATATTTGAAATTACTGCTCTCGGGAAATTAATGACACGTTTTCCTACGGTGTTTCAGCAGCTCCACGGCTTCTGTTCTGCTTTTCACTGACAAAGGTTGGTGGATTTAACAGTCAAAAGAAAAGCAGAACAATGTAGGGATGAAGGTGATTGTATTCATATGATTTAGGAGAGTAATTTGAGAGAAAGGGAATAAATTGTGAGACACAGAGCCTGTAATTCTGCGGCATAATTTTATTATTGTTACCAAAATTGGCTTCATCTCAGTTACTTTAGCCCTCAGAAAGTTTGAACAGATGGCATCTCTTGCTCTAACTGTATATCTAATTTAGCTTGCACGACTTTTTGATTATGTATATTTGAATTAATGGGCTTTTCTATGTTTGTTCCATCACTGGGTTAATGGTGTTTAAAAGACGTGGATATGTGTCAATTCTCCCTTGGTCAACAGTCAAAAGTAAATGAAATTTACTACCAAAAAATGGTGCTGAACAGTGAAATAACTCCACTAGGGATAAATTGATCTTTGCTAAATCAGGCACAGCTCCTGGCTGCCAAACCCACACGGCAAAGGAAGTGAGGGGTTACTGGGGAGTGATTGATCACTGTCTCACAGATGACAATATTGTATCAATTTTTCAGCAGGAATTTCCGCATGGAAAGGGCGCTCAGGCCTTGGCAGGGGCTGCCCAGGGAGGTTGGGAGTGCCCATCCCTGGAGGTGTCCAAGGAGGGACTGGAGGTGGCACTCAGAGCTCTGGGCTGGGGACAAGGTGGGCATCGGGCACAGGGTGGAGTCTTGGAGGCCTCTTCCAGCCCCAGTGATCCCGTGACTCCGTGATACAACAGGAGACCAGCAGCTCCTGAACCTTTAGGAGAAAAAGCACAGTCACACCGTGCTTTTTAGATGTTGCAGCAATGAGGAGCCAACCTGCTGGTTTCCCTTTTGAAAGGAAAGCTGAGAACAGAAGTCCTTCATCGAGGGCTTCAGCTCCAGCTGCTCGCGGCTTCCCTGGCCGGAATGCTGGGATGCAGCGTGGGAACCCCTGGAGTGTCCGCCCGCTTCCCAAGGTGCCAGTGCTCTGTCTCCTGGCTGGGGTGGTCACTCTGCAGGGTGGTGCCCCCGAACCTCTGCCCCAGCCCAGGCTGTGCCGAGTGGGGCCCAAGCAGCTCCTTCCCCATGCAGCAGCCCCGGAACCGAGGTGTGCCCAGCGCTGTCTGAGCAGCGCATCCCTCATATGCAAATGCCCCGGGATATCTGCATGCAGACGAGGAGCTTTGTGGCTAATGAGGAATCTTTTATCTTGTTTTTGCTGCGACTCAGAGATGGGGCTGAGGAAACAAAATCCTGTGCATGAGCAGCTCTCACCAGCAGCGAGCGGCGGCACCGAGCAGCTGTCGGGAGCAAATTCCATTCAGCTCCTTCGGTTTTGTTGTTTTTCCCATGTTTTTAAGGCTGTTTTCTCTCTCTGCATTTCTACATGTGCTACAGAGAATTTCAATCACTCGCCTCCCGATGGCTGCTCAAAACCACATTCACCTCTCACAAAACCTCTCTGCTCTGCGGGCCACAGGCTCCAAGGCTTCCTCCTCTGAGGGGGCGGTTACTTTACTAAAAAAAAAAGAAAAAAGGACATAAAACCAGAAATGTGGGTGGAGTTTTGTGGGTTTTTACCCATTTTGGCCAATCTGGCAACATTCCCATCTGTAGTTTTTGAGCCTTAACCCTTCAGAGGAGTGGAGACCTGTAATCCAGTGACACTACAGCCCAGAAGAAACATTTACTGGTTTAAGGATTTAAAGAAGGTTTCAATAATTGAAGGCAATTATTGTCATCAAACATCTCATGTCCCCTGAGGGTGGGAAACAGAGGTGATGCTCTGGAAGAGAGAATTTGGACAAATCAGAATCAGAGAATCAGAATGATTATAAAGCAGCATCTTCTTTAAACCAAGCTGAAACTGGGCTATAGTTAGCAGAGACTCTGCGCTACATCTCTGTCTTCTATGTTTAATTTATAAAAAATCTGTGGATTTAAAATTTGCATGGCAGGTTCTCATGGACAGAGTCTGAATGTAGCCAAGGCTGTGCCACCCCCACTCCGTGTCAGCACTTTCCCAGCTCCCGAGGTCGCTGTGGCTGGGCCCGATGTTGTCTGCCCAGGAGTGCCAGGAAATCTGTCTGCTCCACAGGCATCAATAACTGCATGTCCTCCTCGGCAGCTGTGTCAGCACAGTGCTCCGACAACCCTGAGTGACAGCAGCCAAGGACGGTCCCGTGCCCATCCCGTTTGGCATCACCTGCCACGGCTGCGAAAGGATCCATTCAGGCTTTTCTCTCCCAAATGCGACAGCTCCAAATCAGTAGGATTCCTCTCAGCCAGGCAAATCTCCAACTTTATCTTCTCATTATGCAGGAGATTTCCATGAGCTCGGTGAAAGCGCTGCAGAATTCCGAATGCCGCTCCCGAGGCCGGTCCCGAGGCTGCTGCCCGGCGCTGCGGCAGCTGGGGCAGCTCCCTCCAGCTGGGCTCATAGGTGGCACCCCAGCCCCACACCGGGGCTGCCTCCTGCAGGCATCCCCAGCAGCTTTACCTGAAGGGCCTGTGGGATGAGCCCAGCTCTGCTCAGGGAAATGGGCTTTGGTCAGAGGGAGAGGGAATTTACTGCTTCAGGTGTTTCCCTTGGAACTTCCATGGGATCAAACTCTTTGTAGGTGTCCTGCACACAGAATGGGCAGAGAGGTGAGTACGGAGGTGAGTGTGCAGGCAGACAGATAAAGGAATAGATGGGTACATGAACAGATGGGTAAAGGAATAGATGGATACATGAACAGATGGATAAAGGAATAGATGGATACATGAACAGATGGATAAAGGAACAGGTAGATAAATGAATGGATGGATACATGAATAGATGGATAAATGAATAGATGGATAGGCAGGAAGGTAGGTGGGCAGGAAGGTAGGTAGGAAGATAGATGATAAAACACCTGAGTTATACAGTCCTACTCTTTCAGCCCCAAGGAACCAATACACATAACTAGACTCATCCCAGCCTGATGGGTTTAGTATTTCTCTCATTTTATCTATCAAAATATGAAGTATTTTATTTCCTATGCATTATATGGAAAAGCCCTGTAAGTCCTTGCTCCAGGAAGTCACGAAGCAAAGGAATTTTGGAAGGTTTTTACCCATCTTGTTCACAGGGGCAGTTAAACCACCCCTCATTAGTGTCTGTGAATTTGGGAGCAGCATTAAGCCCTTTCTCTTCTAGGAAGTGTGAAGCAATATCCAGGTACACACACACACAAACACCAGGGACAGCGAGGGCAAGTTTCCCTTTCGTTTCTATCCTGTGCTTGCAGGACCCCACACTTGGCTGAGGCAGTGCCTCAGCCCCAGACCCCAATCCCAGCCATTCCAGACCCCAATCCCAGCCACTCCAGACCCCAATCCCAGCCATTCCAGGTCTCAATCCCAGCCACTCCAGACCCCAATCCCAGCCATTCCAGACCCCAATCCCAGCCATTCCAGGTCTCAATCCCAGCCACTCCAGACCCCAATCCCAGCCATTCCAGACCCCAATCCCAGCCATTCCAGGTCTCAATCCCAGCCACTCCAGACCCTAATCCCAGCCATTCCAGACCCCAATCCCAGCCATTCCAGACCCCAATCCCAGCCATTCTAGGTCTCAATCCCAGCCATTCCAGACCCCAATCCCAGCCACTCCAGACCCCAATCCCAGCCACTCCAGACCTCAGCCCCAGCCATCCCTGAGTGTCCTTAGTTTGTTAATTTGTCAGTCCTTGTGGGTAACTCTATTCTTGCACCACCTTGCATTCCAAATGAACACGAGCAAAGCAGCCGAGTCCTTCCTGCACAGCCAAGAAGTGTTGGGATGAAGTTCCTGCCGTGTTTCTGTTGTCCCCCCGAGCCCTGAGCAGGCTGGGCAGTGTCTGCAGCTCAGGCAGGATCCGAGCAGGGAGATGGGCTTGGGGCTGCCGCACAGGGATGGTATCGGCCTGACCTTATGCCCTGGGAGAGGAGGGCCTGGGATGAATCCATCCAGCAGAAATTCAGCACAGGCACCGGCAGGGAGCGGCAGGGAGGGACGGGAATGAGCAGGAGCACATCCCCCAGCAGGATGGGCCAGTCCTGCCAGGGCTGCCCCCCGTGCCCACCCAGCCCCAGTGGCAGTGCCGGCACTCACACCAGCCCAGCAGTGCCAGAACTCACACCCAGCAGTGCCAGCACTGTGCCAGCACTCACACCCAGCAGTGCCATCACTCACACCAGCCCAGCAGTGCCAGCACTCACACCCAGCAGTGCCATCACTCACACCAGCCCAGCAGTGCCAGCACTCACACCCAGCAGTGCCAGCACTCACACCAGCCCAGCAGTGCCAGAACTCACACCCAGCAGTGCCAGCACTGTGCCAGCACTCACACCCAGCAGTGCCATCACTCACACCAGCCCAGCAGTGCCAGCACTCACACCCAGCAGTGCCAACACTCACACCAGCCCAGCAGTGCCAGAACTCACACCCAGCAGTGCCAGCACTGTGCCAGCACTCACACCCAGCAGTGCCATCACTCACACCAGCCCAGCAGTGCCAGAACTCACACCCAGCAGTGCCAGCACTGTGCCAGCACTCACACCCAGCAGTGCCATCACTCACACCAGCCCAGCAGTGCCAGCACTCACACCCAGCAGTGCCAGCACTCACACCAGCCCAGCAGTGCCAGAACTCACACCCAGCAGTGCCAGCACTGTGCCAGCACTCACACCCAGCAGTGCCATCACTCACACCAGCCCAGCAGTGCCAGCACTCACACCCAGCAGTGCCAGCACTCACACCAGCCCAGCAGTGCCAGAACTCACACCCAGCAGTGCCAGCACTGTGCCAGCACTCACACCCAGCAGTGCCATCACTCACACCAGCCCAGCAGTGCCAGAACTCACACCCAGCAGTGCCAGCACTGTGCCAGCACTCACACCCAGCAGTGCCATCACTCACACCAGCCCAGCAGTGCCAGAACTCACACCCAGCAGTGCCAGCGCTGTGCCAGCACTCACACCCAGCAGTGCCATCACTCACACCAGCCCAGCAGTGCCAGAACTCACACCCAGCAGTGCCAGCGCTGTGCCAGCACTCACACCAGCCAACAGACTGGCTACAACTGGGACAGGACCAGCCCAAACCCCAGATTCCCCCTGGCTCTGCTGGGTGAGCTGCTGGCACTTGGAACCGCCGCACTGACCAACTTGTCTGGATTTAAAACATTCCCGCATTTTGATGCTAATGAGTTATGAAAGCTCTAATTAGTCTGTCTCGTTCATCACTAAGCCTGTCCTTTTAGCCTTTCCATGGAAAGGTTCTGCTTTTGTATCAGCTATTTATATAAGAACTATTTCTCTTTATTTGATTATAATTCTTTTATCTAGAAGACACCCCTGTCACAGCTCTTGGGAAGCTCCACAGGCCATCAAGAGGAGCATGGACCTATAAGTGCAAACCATGAGAGAATAATGGGGAAGAAGCAGATAAGAATAGAAATAGGAAATTTGCTTCAGGACAACAAAACAAAACAAAACAAAACAAAACAAATCCCCTATTAATATATGGGAATATGAAGGAAGTTCCTCAGTAGCTGCAGAGTTGTGTGGTGCCAGAGGTTGGGATGGGAGCCATGGGTTGGGTGGTAGTGTTGGAATGCAGGGATCCAGCTGCAGGGCCACAGGCACAGCGGACCCGGGACCCAGGTTATTTGCAGTCCCTGCAGCTGGTGCTGCACCGCTTCCCACTTTGTCACTGCTCTAAAGCATCCAAGGAAATGTCTTTAAAAGTGTCAAGTTAAAGTCTGCTGGTTTCAGTTCGTTTGTTTTGGAGGAGGCTGGCGGGAGGAGCTCCAGTGGGGAAAGGATTTCATCCCGTCCTTCTGGCCATTCCCTGGCAGGCACCGGGAGCGCTCTCTCCGTGCTGCTGCGGTGTTTGCCCAGCAGACTGGGACAGGGACCTGGCCGCAGTGTGGGCTCCTGCCGGCTCCGGGCCAGGCGCCCAGGGCACTTTGGGTGGAAATGGAGCGCGGAGCACGGCAGGAGCTCTCCAGCACGTCCCCCCAAGTCCCCGTGCGTGTTTGGTCTGCCACCGCCCCCGCGTTTTTACAGTATCGCTTCTCCATCCCCTTGCTCATGGTGGCTCTGCCTAAGAGCGAAGCTTTTCCTCCTGCCCACTCCTCCAAAATGTTTATGGGGAAAGGGAGAAAAGAAACAACAACCCCCAAAGCAGACAGTGTCTATTCCGAGCGCGGAGCTGAGGTGGGAGCGGTGACTCATAACTCCGGGAGCTTTGTCATGCAGGAGCCGTCTCCCGCCGTGATGTCCCGTAGGAAGGAGCTGTTATCTCGGCTGATACGACCTGCGCTGTGTGACAGGATATTTGATTCCAGCACTTGCCCTGTATCACACTTGACAGGTTGTGTTGAGATCAAGCGTGTCATCCTAGAGAAAAATCCGTCCTGATGCAGCGATGCCAATGGGCGCGTTCCTCCCGTTTCCACAGCAGCTTGTTCTGTTTGATCAGCCTCGCCGGCAAAGCCGGGTTTCTAATTTGGAACAGGAATTTTCAATTCATTCTTGTGCCTTTCCCTGCTGGAACGAAGTCCCCCAAGTCTCTGGAAGGGATTTTTTCTAAAAGTACCGAGGCGCGGTGTTCGAGGGATGGTCAGAGCGGGCGTGAGGCAGAGTCGGCAAGAGGAGCCCTGGCAGCGGGCGGTGCCTCATCCTCCGAGGGCTGCTGGAATCAAACTCCCGCTTGTCTGAGACATCTGCTAACCATGACCCCGCCACACTCCCTCCTGCAGAACAAGAACACACAGCTCGCTTCAACAGAAACTGAACTCCTTTTTCTTCTTCATTATTTTTTCTTCTTCTTCTTCTTTTGTTTTTTCTTAATGACAACAGATCAGGAAAGAGCAGGAGGAAAGATGTGAAATCCCCTCGTGAAATTGCCATTTGCCAGGAGCCTCCTTGCATGGTGTGCTCGTGGATGAGCTCTGGTGTGCTGTCTCCCTGTCAGCACAGATCAACTGGAAAGCACATTCCTCATCCAACCCCAGGCAGATCCTGAGGAATCTGTGTGGAAAAGAGCCCCTGCAGCAGCTGGTGCCATCCCTGGGCATGCAGCTCCTTGTTGGGGCCAGGCTGCCGTAGGGGAATGTGAAACAACTGTCCTGACGAACGGGAGAGGAGAGAAACCCCGATGAGAACTGGGTAGTAAACAGGCTGTCCGGCTTCCACTGGAAGCAGCCTCTGGGCAGAGAACAGGGAACTGCCACAGGTCCCCAGGAAATGTGGGGAACATCCCCCCACGGTGGCTCCAGCACTGGCTGCCGGCTGCTCTCCAGCCCGGCTCGCTGCCGGGCATGGGCAGGAGCCACCCTGCCCTCACCGGGGCTTCGTGCCCGGCGTCCTCCTGCTCCCTCGGGACTGGGGAGGGGATGGATGTGATCTGGGCTGACATTGCCTCGGGAGGATCAACCTTGGACACATCTCCTTGATCATCTTCTCTCCGTGCACAGAGAGAGGCACAAACGCAGAGGCGAAGGACAGAGAGGGGAAAGCAAACCTTGTCCACATCCCATGGAATCATTTCCACTCCCAGCGCCAGGTCTGAACCAAACTGAACCACAGGAACTTCAGCAAGAGCTGGGATTTCAGGCACATCCCTCTCTGCACTTGCCTAGGCAAAACCCAGGTTTCTCTATTCTACAGCACTAATTATGGGATCCCACAAACTGGAATAAATCTCTCCTGGTATTTAAAGTGATTTAAAATACTCTCCTGGTAGAAAAAATAAATTTGCTTTTTGCCATTTAAGAGCTTTAAATCCTGAACGCACTGAGGGAGGCTGAACTAAAACCACCTGCTGACCTTCAAAAGGAGTTTTCATTGTAACAGTCCTCAGAGAGAGGAGTTGTAAAAATCACTTCCATCCATTCTCACTGATTTACTGCACAGCAATGTAGAAAGCAGCCACATAAATTATTCCTGTTCAAGTTTTTCCAAAATTTCCTGTCTTACTAGAACAGTTAAGAGTGTACCAGATATAATTTAAACTCCATTAAACTTATTCAAAATATTTAAATCAATCCATTATTGACCAAAAAATGTTTTATATTTTTCAGTCACCGGTGATAAATTGTTCTGGATGGATATTACAGGAAATCTCAGGTTTTGGTTGTTCTGTTTTCCGTGTCACTTGAAATGTCACAGAGTGGGAAAGCAGCTCGGAGCTGCTGCAGCACTGCAGGGTGGGAGCACTTGGAAGCAGGGACGGAATTCTGCTGTTTGTGAACACTGCAGCCTCAGAGAATCACGGAATCAGGGAATGTCCTGAGCGGGAGGGACACACAAGAATCATCGGGTCCAACACCTGTCCCTGCCCAGACCCCCCAACAACCCCAGCCTGGGCACCCCTGGCAACGCTGCCCAAACGCTCCTGGAGCTCTGGCAGCCTCGGGGCCGTGCCCATTCCCTGGGGAGCCTGGGCAGTGCCCAGCACCCTCTGGGGGAAGAGCCTTTCCCTGATCTCCAGCCTGAGCCTGCCCTGGCCCAGCTCCAGGCACTCCCTGGGTGCTGTCCTTGTCTCAGGCAGAGGAGACCAAATGTCCATTTGGGTTTTACTCAACACCTCCCTGAGGTGTGGGACCTTGGGTGATCTGTCCATGGGCACAGGGCACAGGGCCCCACCGGCCTCATCCTCCCCTCCACCAGCCCCTGCTGAGCCCAGCGGCTGCCCCACAGCCCCGGCACTGCCCCAGCTCAGCCCCAGCACAGCCCCAGCACTGCCCCACACCCCCGGCACTGCCCCAGCACTGCCCCAGCACAGCCCCAGCACTGCCCCAGCACTGCCCCAGCACAGCCCCAGCTCAGCCCCAGCACTGCCCCACAGCCCCGGCACTGCCCCACAGCCCCAGCACAGCCCCAGCACAGCCCCAGCACTGCCCCACAGCCCCGGCACTGCCCCACAGCCCCAGCACAGCCCCACAGCCCCAGCACAGCCCCAGCACAGCCCCAGCACAGCCCCAGCACAGCCCCAGCTCAGCCCCACAGCCCCAGCACAGCCCCAGCACAGCCCCAGCACAGCCCCACAGCCCCAGCTCAGCCCCACAGCCCCAGCACAGCCCCAGCTCAGCCCCACAGCCCCAGCTCAGCCCCAGCACAGCCCCAGCACAGCTCCACAGCCCCAGCACTGCCCCAGCACTGCCCCACAGCCCCAGCACAGCCCCAGCACAGCCCCAGCACTGCCCCACAGCCCCAGCACAGCCCCAGCACAGCCCCAGCACTGCCCCACAGCCCCAGCACAGCCCCAGCACAGCCCCAGCACTGCCCCAGCACGGCCCCAGCACTGCCCCAGCACTGCCCCAGCACTGCCCCACAGCCCCAGCACAGCCCCAGCACAGCCCCAGCACAGCCCCAGCACTGCCCCAGCACTGCCCCAGCTCAGCCCCAGCTCAGCCCCAGCACTGCCCCAGCTCAGCCCCAGCACTGCCCCACAGCCCCGGCACAGCCCCAGCACTGCCCCAGCTCAGCCCCAGCACTGCCCCAGCACAGTCCCAGCACTGCCCCAGCACTGCCCCAGCACTGCCCCAGCACAGCCCCAGCACTGCCCCAGCACAGCCCCAGCACTGCCCCACAGCCCCAGCACTGCCCCAGCACTGCCCCAGCACAGCCCCAGCACTGCCCCAGCACAGCCCCAGCACTGCCCTGGCTCTGCCCCAGCACAGCCCCAGCACAGCCCCACAGCCCCAGCACAGCCCCACAGCCCCAGCACAGCCCCAGCACTGCTCCAGCTCAGCCCCAGCACTGCCCCACAGCCCCAGCACTGCCCCAGCACTGCCCCGGCACAGCCCCAGCACTGCCCTGGCTCTGCCCCAGCACAGCCCCAGCACTGCCCCACAGCCCTGGCACTGCCCCACAGCCCCAGCACTGCCCTGGCTCTGCCCCAGCACAGCCCCAGCACTGCCCCACAGCCCCAGCACTGCCCCAGCACTGCCCCAGCACTGCCCCAGCACAGCCCCACAGCCCCAGCACTGCCCCACAGCCCCAGCACTGCCCCAGCACAGCCCCACTGCCCCAGCACTGCCCCACAGCCCCAGCACAGCCCCAGCACTGCCCCAGCACAGCCCCAGCACTGCCCCAGCACTGCCCCACAGCCCTGGCACTGCCCCAGCTCAGCCCCAGCACTGCCCCAGCACAGCCCCAGCCCAGCCCCAGCACAGCCCCAGCACAGCCCCAGCACTGCCCCACAGCCCCAGCACTGCCCCAGCACTGCCCCAGCACAGCCCCAGCACTGCCCCAGCACAGCCCCACAGCCCCAGCACAGCCCCACAGCCCCAGCACAGCCCCAGCACTGCCCCAGCACAGCCCCACAGCCCCAGCACAGCCCCACAGCCCCAGCACAGCCCCAGCACAGCCCCGGCACTGCCCCAGCACTGCCCCGGCACTGCCCCAGCACTGCCCCACAGCCCCAGCACTGCCCCAGCACTGCCCCAGCACAGCCCCAGCACTGCCCCAGCACTGCCCCACAGCCCCAGCACTGCCCCAGCACTGCCCCACAGCCCCAGCACTGCCCCAGCACAGCCCCAGCACTGCCCCGGCACAGCCCCAGCACTGCCCCGGCACTGCCCCACAGCCCCAGCACTGCCCCAGCACTGCCCCGGCACTGCCCCAGCACAGTCCCACAGCCCCAGCACTGCCCCAGCACTGCCCCAGCACTGCCCCAGCACAGCCCCAGCACTGCCCCACAGCCCTGGCACTGCCCTGGCACTGCCTCACAGCCCCAGCACTGCCCTGGCTCAGCCCCAGCAGTATCAGAGCACTCTCCAGTGTGTCCAGTTTCCCACCTTCCTCACTTGTTTGCTGAGCCCTCCCTCACCCCCAGCAGCGTCAGGTGAAGGAGGACAAAATGAGAGCTTGACATCAGGAACAATCACAGAGAGAGAAGCCAGGAGATGTCACTGGGGAAAAGCAGGGCCGTGGGCTCAGCGCAGCAGCACAAAGGCTGGGTGCTTGGGTGCAGAGATGGCAGAGGGCTCCAGCAGGTGCCCAGGGACAGGCCAGGAGCAGGGCATCGTTTCTCATGGCCGTGGCTGGGGTTTTGCAGTGTCTCCCATGGGGTTTTGCAGTATCTCCCATGGCTTCCCACAGCATCTCAAGGCAATGCAGTCTGTGCTGTGCAAGGCATTGGAAAAGAGATTGAAAAGTAACTGCTGGTTCCTTTTTGGTCATTAGGGAAATGCTGGATGTGATGGACCCTGGCTGCCTTGGGGATACGTTTTTCACTTTTTTTGCAGCTGGACCTTCTGTGACACAAAGCAGCAAAAAGCAGCTGGTCCAGAGAAATGAGCATTTGGCTGAATGCTGATGAAGCTTCTCCTCACGAGGGCAATTCTGAGATGTGGCAGCCACAAGTGTGAGGGGCTCCAGTGGCCGTGGACAGCGTGGTTCGAGCAGAGAAACCAGTGATAATCAGGGTCCATGAAAGGACAGAGAGGAAAAGTGACTTCTGGTTTTACTCGTTAATCAAAATTCTGGGAACACACAAAGTCTCTGTAATCGATTAAACCAAAGTGATTATTGAAATTAGTTCTGCTGTGTTTCCTGGAAAGCAAAATGCTTAGAGAAGAAACACTCACAACAAAGCCAGGGGGAGATGTTCCCGAGTGTGTGCCTCGGACACGGGGATGGAGCTTTGCAGCAGCCCCAAGGTGGGTGTGGAGAGTCCCTGGGGAGGCTGGAGGGCAGCCACACGTGGCCCAGGAGGGAAGAAGTCCCTGTGCCACACAGAATCTGTTCTCGTTCGAGCAGAATTCGGATGAGCTGAGGCAACAGGAGTGGGAATCTCCCCAGGACCCGCCCGCTCCTCAGGGTCAGCTCCCACCGCCCCCACTCCCGGGGCCTTCCAGCTCCCAGGCACAAAAAGAGAAGAGAAAGGGAATTCTGTGCGTGCGTGTGAATATTTACGTGTGTGTGCACATACAGGTACGGACAAGGAGGTTTTAACACAAGAATTCTGAAAAACGACCAAGATTCTGCAAACATGTTTTTGATATTTCACTGCAGAAAGAGGATTAATTACATAACCTGGGTGATTTTTGTATTCCTGTTAGAAACTTTAAAACACGTAGTTAAAATTAACAACGACCCCACCCTTACCCACACAGCATCACTCTGCAAACGGGAGAATGTCGAGGTAGTGTTTTAATAAAAGTAGGAATAAAATGGGAATTTTTCTACTGTATTGAAGTCCATTATTTTTCCAAGAGAAAAAGAGATATTTTAGGGATATATTCCCTGCCTGGATATTTAAAATCAATATAACAATGTAGATGACTGGAGAGAACACGGACTGTCTCAAATGGCTTTGCACTTTTGTATTCTGTTTTCTGCTTCTGTTTTTCAGCTTGTTTTGCTTTCCCCAGATGCCAAAAAAACCATTCACAGAAGGCAAAGTATCAGACCGCTGAGTCTGAAATACAAAAGAGACTAAACCCACCACATTCCATCTTAAAATTAATTCCATGGCAGCGAAAAGTGACAAGTTAAAATAATTATGTGATGATCAAAGGATGTCACAGAATCCCGGAATGGTTTGGGTTGGAAGGGTCCTTGCAGCCCATCCCATCCCATCCCATCCCATCCCATTCCATCCCATCCCATCCCACCCCTGCCATGGGCTATCCCATGCACTATCCCAGGGTGCTCCAAACCCATCCAGCCTGGCCTTGGACACTTCCAGGGATCCAGGCTTAGAGGATGATCTGAGCAACTGTGGCCATCTCCAAAATCAGTTCGTTTCTCGAGAGCATAGGCAGCATTTCTTCCCTAAGGTTTTACCCATGGAAAAGCACTCTAAACTGTTGGGAGTGGAATTAGAGATGCAAATCCTCATTAAAGTGCGACCCGCTGGGAATGCCAGTGCTGGCTTTGTGTTCTGCAAACACCCAGCACCGGAGGCTTTGTGCTAATCCAGAGAACTAATCGCATCACTATTATTGTGCCGAAAGTCAAATACGATGTGCAGGATTTAACTAAATGAACATTTAGAGGGATGCTTAAGCACATGAGCATCCTTCTTCTTCCCCCAGCTGAGCACAACAAAAACCCACAGAACTGATCACTGCAAGTGGAGTTTAATTAAAACACGGTCAGATTGGTCTGACCATCCTCAGAAACTTCCCTCTGGGAAGGAAGAGGAGCCAGATGCTTCCTGAGGGAGAAGTTCCATGTTCCTGCCCATTCCTGCATCCTGCCCATCCTGCTGGAGGCACGGGAGCAGGGGAGAAGGTGTGAGGGACAGGAGGGGACGTGTCTGACACCTGCACAGTCCCTGCTCTGCCTGCTGCCATCCTCCTCGGTTCTTCCTCCACCACCAGCCTCACCTGAGCCATTTGAGATGAAGGACAGGCCCCTCCTCCTTCACCTGGACACCGGCAGCAGAAATCCAGCAGGAAAACTCCAGCAGAATGATTTTATATGGCCTTTTATAGAACCACACAAGTAAGGGGAGGTTTAGGTGGAGATCAGGGAAAGGCTCTTCCCCCAGAGGGTGCTGGGCACTGCCCAGGCTCCCCAGGGAATGGGCACGGCCCCGAGGCTGCCAGAGCTCCAGGAGCGTTTGGACAGCGCTGCCAGGGATGCCCAGGGTGGGGTTGTTGGGGGGTCTGTGCAGGCCCAAGGGCTGGGCTGGATGATCCTTGTGGGTCCCTCCCAGCCCAGGATATCCTGTGATTCCATACAGAGCTGGTGCTCACCAGGGTTGTCTTGTGGCACAGATTCTCAGAATTTGGGGAAATCTCCACAAACTGGGGAGAAATCTTCAAATAACTTTGTTTTTTTATTACATCATAGAATCCCAAAGTGGTTTGAGTCAGAAGGGACTTTCATGATCATTGCACTGCACCCCCTGCCATGGGCAGGGACACCCTCCCCTATCCCAGGTTGCTCCAAGCCCCATCCAGTCAGTCTTGGACACTTCCAGGGATGGAGCAAAAGAATTGATTCTACACACATATTAAATAATCGCTGCTGGGCATTTGTCCAGATGCCCTGTGGCATAGAAACCACCGTCAATAATTCACTTGCCTCTGCATCGGGATTCCTGGCGATTTTTAAATATTGTCTCAGCAGGACTGACCAACTTTTTCCCCTCAGTTTCCAGAAGTTCTTGGCCCCTTGCCCCTGCAAATGCTCTGTAGACAAAAGTGAATTTCAGAAGAGGAATCCTTCTGTGCGGGCCTGGGTGTGACACTGCCACTGCCCCCTCGTGTGACCTGCTGCTGGCCAGGCACTCAGCAAAACCACACTGAACTAGAGCAGCTGTCGCTATCCCAAATTTGAAATCAAAGAGCCAACAGGGAGGTATTTTAAGTCACATTCACAAGGCAAAGCATTCAAATGTGACAAAGCAGAAAAAGAATTCTCCCACCTCTGAGGAGAGCGATTTAAGCTCTGGAGAGGTGAGGGCTTCCAAAGCCAGTGGGAGCAGCCAGGAGCCGGGTTCTGCTCCGTGCCAGCCCTGGTGACATGGCAAAGTGACCTGGGAGGGGAATGAAAACTGTGCAAAGCCTGTTAGGTGGCTGCCAGAATGGGAATGGAACAAAATTGGATTTTTTCACCAGTCCTGCCCTGCACACTGCACGGATTTGTTACAGACAAATAACAAATACAGACAGGTTATCCTGGGAATGCCTTGATGTCTGCATTTCCAGCTGCTGGTGATGCCTTTTGGTCTTAAAATCAAGAGTCAGACACGGTTAGAAGGGGAAAAGGGATTTTACCTTGGTATTTATTTTAAGGATCCTTAGGTGCACACGCCCAGGTGGAATGCGCCCCAATGCACACCACAATGCACACCCCAAAGATTGGGTATGTCATTAGAGGTGTTACTAATTAGCAGATCTATCAAAGGTTCCCCAATGAGAGGCTCGAGTGAGCCCCCCTCCCCAAGGAGCCTTCCCCTGGATGGTTCTATCTCAGGTTACAGAATGTGTTCTGGAGAGGACCTTGGGCTCTGGGGCACACTGATCCCTGGCTACGAAGCTTCTGAGATGTTGAGTCTCCTGGCTGAGCAAACAAGCCCAAGAGTGGAGGCAAAGAGCACTGAGAATATAGAGGTTGTAAAAAGGTATAACAGGGGTATAAAAGAAAAGACAAAAAATCATCATGGCATCACCCACTGGCAGAGCCCAGGGTTGGCTTCCTGGTGCAAAATGCCAGAAGCTGAGGCACAAAACCACCACTCAGAAACACGGGAGTGTGACCCCTTTCAGGAAACACAGCCAATCCCGTTTGCAGGTGCTGCTTTTCCAGGTAATTCCATTGCAGAGTTGATGTGATACCATCGGCTTTCGTGACAATTCTTATCACATCTACATAGGCACTAATCTGCAGCCCAGCATCTTCCACTTGGCTACCACAGTTTAGCTACCTTCCCCTCTAATTTCCATTGCATTCCCTTTTCATCCTTTCCACCAGAAGAGTGAGCGATGAGTTTCTTCCTTCCTTAGAACTTCATCGCAGTAATGGGAAAAATGTCAGAAATATTGAAGAAAAAGAGGTGGTGAAATGTCACACTAAAGGAAGAAGACTTTCATGCAGGGAGTTTGTCAGAGGCTGCTATTTGGCACAAAATTGCTTCATTTATGGACTGTCAGATTATAAAGCAGCGTTTTCCCAGCAGAGCGGAGTGGGGAGCGAGGCCACGTGTCCGAGTCACGCGGCACAGGCTTTTCGGGAGCTGGAAATTAATGCCTGGCCAAGCAAACCTTGGCATCCAAGGGAAGGTTCCAGGGGAGAGTGATGGGCGATAATTAGGGATTAGGGCAGGCAGGGGCTACCTGTGAGCCCAGCCTGGGCCGGCTGCTCTGGGAGCGGCTCAGGGAGCGGAACCTGCCTCGGTCACACCTGGACCCTGCAGCCCGAAGGAAGGCAAGGGCAGCGCCTCGCACGGGGCTCTGGGGTGGGCTGTGCTGCCCAGAAACTGAGCCAGCTGGCCCCAAAGGGCTGCTCCTGCGGCTGGGAGGGTTAAAGTCACTCCGGGTGAACTCCAGGTGGCTGCTGAGCCCTCGGGAGGGGGTGGGGAGTGTGGAGGGCTCCGGGTGCTCCGGGATGTGTCAGCACAGGGAGCTGCACCCACGCACAGAACCTCCGGCTCACAAACCCCGTAAAAACCCGGGGGCTTCGTCCCCAGGAGCAGCATTGACCCTCCAAGTCCCTGACAGGAGGGGGCAACCGGGGGGGTCGGGCTCTGCTGGCAGGGAACAGGGACAGGAGGAGAGGGAACGGCCTCAGGCTGGGCCAGGGCAGGCTCAGGGTGGACATTGGGTACAATTCTTCACCAAAACAGTTGCCCAGCCTGGCACAGCTGCCCAGGGAGTTTGGAGTCCCCATCCCTGGAGGGATTTAACAGCCCTGTGGATGTGGCACTTGGGGAGAGAGGTCAGTGTGGCCTGGGCAGTGCTGGGGAAGGGTTGGACTCAGTGGTTTCAGGGGGATTTTCCAACCTCAGTGATTCTGATTCTCTCAGGAAAAGTAAAGTATTTCTTTGCAAAACTGAAGATCAGAACCAGATCTCTGGAAAATAAAAATCCAGATCCACAGGAGCAGGGATGTGATGTTTCCTGCAGCATGGGACCCCCTTCCTCACCCTCACCCCTCTGCTCGTCCATCAGCCTGGGCCTGACAGCAGCCAAAGCAAAGCAAGCGGTGCTTCCCACAAAACAGGCTGTGTCCACAAGGCACAAACAAACAAAGCTCAGCTCCTGGAAGGCACAGCACCCTCAGGAGAGCCATGCTGGGTGGATGTGCTGGAGCCCACGAGGGCCCTGAATGGCTGATCAGTGACCAGAGCAAGTGGGAAACGTGGGAAATGTGGGAAACGTGGGAAACACTCCTGGTGCTTCCCAGAGAGCCCAGAGAAAACAGCTCAGCCAGGCAGGGCTCAGGGGGGTGCCCAGAGAACTGCGCTCTTTCCTCCCAAAAGTCTGTGGGAAATATATGTAAGAACTTAGAATTTTATAGATCGTCTCTCTAAATACGGCTTAGATAATAAACCCCAAAATCAGCAGTTTGAGAGTGGGTGCTCACATTTGTCCTGGTGTTAGGAATGTGGGCTGGAATGGGAGATGATGTGGCAGCTCCAGGGCTGGGAGGCTTTAGAGGAAAATCAGATGGAGCTTGTGACCCTCTGGAGCTGCTCCTTTGGTTCCATTGCAGCATATGTTACTCATATTATTCCCCCCATTTTATTTAACTCGCAGAGAATTGATAAGAGGCAAAAATGCTCTGGATACCCACGAGCTCAAAAAAGAAATAAATTGGATGTTCTCATGTAGAGAAAGCTGTGATTTCCTCCAGATCCTGGTCCAGGCAGGATCCTGCTGCCTGCATTTGTAACTTCACCTGTAGCTGAGACACGCTGGCTCTCCTGCAGGAGAGAATTGCTGTGTCTGGGCACAGAGCAGTTGGGTAAGATGGTTTTGTGTTTTGGTTCCCCTGCCAGGCAGCTCCAGCACAAGACACCCAGGAAATGAACAATTCCATCACTGAGGACTGCAGATCTCAGAGATCTCCACTGAGGCTGCATTTGCTGGATCTCTGCCTGTGAAACGCCCAAAATCAGGGGATTTCCAGCTGGCTGAAAGCCTCGCCTGACACTCACCCCTGCTGGCTCTGTCCAGCCTCCACCCGAGGGTCCCATCACCCTCCCTGACCTCCCTCACTGAGCACCCCCGACCTCCTGGCAGCAGCTTCACCCTCACAACAGGATCCCAGGGGCTTTGATAAAATATCAGAAGCAAATAGAAAAGAAATCAGAAGAAGTATTAGAATCACAGAATATCCTGAGTTGGAAGGCTCCCCAAGGATTATCGAGTCCAGCTCGTAGAAGTTCTTCTCAGCAGCACAGATACTGCTTAAAGATTCTGTATTAGAGATAAAAGATTAAACTTTTCCTCCAAAGGAAGCTGAAAGTATCACAGAGAAGGAATAAACCCAAAGTCAGTGTTCCTGAAAGGCAAGAGGAGCACTGTGGAAACATCAGCAACAGAGAGATCTCTGGAAAAAAGGGACGTTCTGTTCAAAAAATAAAAAGATAAAACTCCACCAATTTTCACAGGATGAGCAAAATCATAATAACGCGTCAAAAATTGGTTTAGGAATGAAAGGTACAGCATGTGCTGAGAGCAGCCCTTTTTAATCAACATTTCCCTGAGAGTTAATCAGACTGATCCGAGCCAAGGAACTCGGGAGGAGAAGAGAAGGAGCCCTGTGAACTCAGTGCCAGCCCTGATAACCCACCGTCCCCCAGGGTTATCCATCTGCACAGCCCTGCTCCCAGTCTGGGTGGAGAGGGGGTCCTGGAGCAGAGCCCAGAGGACAGAACTGGGTGGTGATGGAGAGGCTGGAAAATGCGAGAGCGGGGTGGGGCTCTGAGCCATTACTCATTGATCCGCTCTTCCATGGATCCCGATCCATGACTGGGACACCTGAGTGACTCTCATGCATTATTTAACTGCATCTATTGCACTCTCTGCATTTGCAGCAGGAAACAAGAGCTCACACCTCCCCAGGCCGACAGAGCTCCTCCGTTCTCCCCAGTCATCCTGGAGGAGAGCTTTCCCCCCAGCAGCCTGGGCTATTCCCAAGGAAAGCTTTCCAGCCCACAGCCTGAGGTGTCCCAGCACGGTGCTGCTCCCTTTGCCTGGTGCCTGAATTCCTCCCTGGGTGTGGAGCCATGCAGGCTCCTGGAGGGCCGGCAGGAACCTGCCCACGTGTGCCTTTGTCCTCTCTCCCCACATCTCTCCCCTCTTCCCTTCTCCCAAGGATTGGATTTGCCAGTAATCTCTGCACTTTATTTAAGCTGTTAAGATGTTGGCTTTCCTTTTCTTCCTAGAAGTCTTTGGAAACCCACAGCCAGGCAGAGCTCAAACAGGGAGAGTATTTTCCAGCTTCCTGTCAAGTGAAGTGTGACTGCAGTATGTGATCCGCCTCCATAGTCGCTGTTTTCCCTATTTTTCGGGATAAGCCGATCCTGGTCCCCCCAGCCCTGGCTCCCAGTGCTGCCCTGAGCAGCTGGGATTGCCTGTGGGCAGGAGGTGAGAGCAGCAGGGATGCACAGGGAGCCGTCCCGGGGATATTCTGGGATTTGGGGCTGCTTTGACATGGTTTTGCCGTTTCTCCCCCGATGAGCTGGAAAAAACAAGGAATGTTCATGCTCCAGACTTTGCTTCTCACAGGGCTGGGACTCCAGGCCTCCCGTGAGATCTGGTATGGCCAAACAGCAATAAATTGCTGCATTTTCAGCCCTGATCCATGTTCAACAGAAGTGTCCGTGGGAGTGGAAGCTCCTGGAGGTCCGGAGCAGGAAGAGAGGCGAAGGCAGTGTTCCAGATGTGCTGCTTCTCACCTGCCAGCACCAGCCCAGCTGAGCAGCAGCTGCTGGACTCCAGGTGTGTCGGTGAGAGACACGCCAGAATTGTCACGTTCTGAAAATCAGCTTTCATTTTTACAGGGATCATCTCCAGACCTGCCCTTGCATTTCAAAAGGGTCAACAGGACTGCAAGGGGCAAACAAAGAAACGGAAAAATAATCTCAGAAACAGCTCCTGAAAACCTGAACTAGCACTGCACATTCCAGATGCTCTCTGAGCTCACAGGTCCAAGCACAATCACAAAAGAGAGAAGTTAATTCTTCTCCTGCTCTTCATTTTTGGAGTTCTCCTGACCCTCGTTGCTCTGATGTTAACACCTTTTAATTTGCGCTTCCCAAATCTATTCACAGTCACGGCCCACTGGCGTTTTAGCACAGGAGAATCCCTCAATTTACTTCATTCTGCTCCCTCTTTAGTGCTTATTCCACTGGAGAGTTCATAGAGAGGAAATCCATCTTCTCCTTGCTCTTCCCTTCCTTTCCCAGGCCCTTTCCCCGTCCCAGCGTCCCTGGACAGCTCTGGGCCCCGGGGTCACCGGGATCACTGGACTGGGCACCTCAGTGATTTGTGGTGACAGAAGGGAGGCCCTGGCACAGGGTGCCCAGAGCAGCTGGAGCTGCCCCTGGATCCCTGGCAGTGCCCAAGGCCAGGCTGGACACTGGGGCTGGGAGCAGCCTGGGACAGTGGGAGGTGTCCCTGCCATGGCAGGGGTGGAGAATAAGAGGTCTTGAAGGTTCCTTCCAATGCAAACCAGTCTGGGATTCTGTGATTTTAAAGCTGTGCTTGACTTCAGCCATTCCAAAATGAGGCTTTTCCATGCCCAGCTCCTTGCCAGAAATGCCCAACATGAAGAAAATCTCTCCCTGTTGTCACAAGAGTCCAAGTTCAGTTTTGGAGTCTCTTGTCTGGGACAGTTCAGGTGAGGCTGAGGCAGCATTTCAACCCTGGAGTGCTTGGCTGAGCCCAGCCTTAGCTTTGAGCAGTGCCAGACACTCGTTTCTGATGGTTTGTCAGTGACTGATAAACCAGGAAATGCCAGAAATGTGAAAGCTGTGCAGGAGAAAGGAGGTTTAGTGAGTTTTTCAGGGTTTTTTTCTTCTTTTTCCAACATAAAGGGATGAAACCACATGATTAGGAGTAATATGAGAACTAGAGGCCTGATCATGTGCTACTGCCTTTGCAGCATCCCTTTTATCTGAAGAACTCCTGCAACAGCTCACCCAGCTGCCCTGATGAAATGTGAGGAGAGCACAGCTTCTCCCTGTGTTCCTGAGGAACATTACAAGGATTCAGAGTGATCAGGAGGATGAAAAGGGCACAAAATGATATTTAATGCTCATGTACTTTAAAGAGCAGAGGTGAGCCTGGCACTGCAACACCCAGCAGAGCTCACCCTGCCCTGCTCTGCAGCACCAGTAACGTGTCCCTGTCCTGTGGCAGGGAGCTGGGGCAGCAGTGCTGAGCCTGGGGCTGCCTTTTGTTATTTCTCACTGCTCTTGGGCTGGGGGCCAGTGGGGGACTCCAAAAGGGGCCCCACCAGTGCCTGGCTGCAAATTCCCTTCTTGATCCATGTGGCTCCTTCAATCTGGGTATAAAGTCTCTTGGAGTGGCTTCAAGCCATGGCAGGGACACCTCCCACTGTCCCAGGCTGCTCCCAGCCCCAATGTCCAGCCTGGCCTTGGGCACTGCCAGGGATCCAGGGGCAGCCCCAGCTGCTCTGGGCACCCTGTGCCAGGGCCTCCCCACCCTCCCAGCCAGCAATTCCCAATTCCCAATCTCCCATCCATCCCTGCCCTCTGGCAGTGAAAGCCATTCCTCCTTGTCCCATCACTCCAAGCCCTTGTCCAAAGTCTTCCATAAGAACTTGCGGAGCCCTTGGCTCTCCTGTGCTGACCAGTACAGCCAAACCCAAATCCCAGCCTGTGATAAGAACAGAGGCTCAGATCCAGGACGGATTTTCCAAGAGCTCAAACCTCATCCCAGCTGGAGGCAGGGATGTTGCTCCCTGACACACCGGGATGCTGAGCAGCAAATTCCAGTCCAACAAGGGTAGTCTGGAAAGGCAGAGGAAAAACAACTGCTCTCTGTACCCATGAGCAGCCCTGAATCACCACACCCCGTGCAGGGTGGAGGAGAGGGCCTAAAGACTCCCGGGAACGCGGAGGTGCTCTCTGGGAAGTGCAGTTTGATTCCTCCTCAGTGCCAAGGGTCTCTGTCTCTGAAGAAAGGGTTAATGGCTGTTGGCTTAATTAGTGCAACATGAATGAACAACATTTTTGTGAGCTTGAGGGTAAATTAAGACAACGTTTAGTTCTGCTTCTTATTAGCTCTGCATAAATTCTCCCAGGAGCTTAATTAGCTCTGTCACAGCAAACGCCGCCTGGTTTACACCAGGGAATGTCCCCGTTCCCAGCTCCTGCCCCGCCAGGAGCCCGCAGCAGCCAGTGCCCCCTCTCCTCTCCCAAACCAGCTGCTGGGGCTGCAGCACAGGGCCCTGCAAGTGGAGAGCGCCCCTGGCCACGGCATGGGGTGGGAATGAGATGAGGTTTTAATGTCCCTTCCGACCCAAACCATTCTGGGATTCTGGGAATGGCCACATCTGCCCTTGCTCAGCAGGTTCTTCTTTTTAAGGAGAAGAAAACCCACTGTTGCTGGGCCTGCTGCACCTTGCTCGATTAAAAGTTCACTCTCTAAGCAGCATTTGGGTTCTGCCATTTTCAGGAGTTTTTCTGTTCACAGGCAGCCCTGAATCCTCCACAGCCCGATCTGCTCCCCCTGCCAGCCCCAGGGTCCATCCCAGTCCCTGCTCTGCTGCCCGGGCACTCACCCAGCCTTGATCTGCTCTGAGCCCCAGAACAGACACCCCCCACATCAACAGCGTCCCCGGGGCTGTTCACCTCATTCCAGCCCCCTCTGAGGAGAGCAGCGCATCCCTGCCCAGGCTGGGGCCTTATCCCTGGAGCTCTCCTGCTCTGTAGCCTCTCCCAGGGCTGCAGAGGCAGAGCAGGGAGCAGCAGTGCTGCTCAGAGCACCACTCCTCAGCACGGCTCTCCCGGGCCTCAGCCAGCTCTTCTCCTGCCCCTTGGAGTGGTTTGAAGCTCCTTGTGCTGAGCTGCTCTTGGCCATCCCTCCCCCAGCCTGCTCTGTACTTTTCACTTTGCCTCAATTTAAGAGATTCAGCCTTTTGTCACTTGTCCTTTTCATTCTGAAGTGCTCTTTGACTCCAAATAACTTACTCCACACAAAGATACGGTTTTCGTGCATCATCCGTAAAAAGTGACATCCTGGTCACCATAACCTCTGGCATTCCTGGAATTCTCCAAGTAAATGGCAGCATGTCTCCCTCCTAACCAGCAATCACCATCACACAGAAGTCTTATAATGCAGAGCTTTCCTTCCCAAGAGGAACAGCCGTGTATTTGGAAGGAATAATCACAGGTAAAAATTGTCTCTGTGCATTAATTATCTTTAGAGGATTGTACCAAAACACAGGCAGCAATTTTTGTGTTTTAACATTTATCGTTCTGTGGAAAGCACATCATTATGCAGGAGGAACTCAATTCACAGATAATTTTTTTCCTCTAGGTTTTTGTGTAAAACTTTCAGAACTTTTACTCTGAAGTGAAAAGAAAAAGAAAAAAGTTAAATACATATAGAGCCTGAAATGAGAGCACTTTAGCTCAAAAAATAACAGGTGAGCCTTACACTGACTGAGGGATGACCACCCCAATCTCCAGGCTGGAGGGTACTGGTTCCCCCTGCAGCTCCCACCCCTCCTCTGTGGCCATTGCCCACCCCAGGGCACAGCCCCCTGCCAGTGCAGGCACCCTTGTCCTGAATTGTCCCCAAGGCCCCTGCTCTGAACCCTCTGGATCTCACCCTGCTGGGCAGGATCTCCCAGTGTCCAGACCCCCACCCAGTGAGGCCATGGGACGCTCTCGGGGGCCGCAGCCAGGGCTCTCCTGATGTCGCACACCATCCTTGCTCCCCTTTGGAGACTTGGATGAGGCTCTGAGCCAGCTGGGCTGGTGGAAGGTGTCCATGCCCATGGCAGGGGTGGCACTGGGGGAGCTTTAGGGTCCCTTCCACCCCAAGCCATCCTGGACTCTGTGATGGTGACACAGGCTCAGGAGCTCCAGCAGGTCCTGGCTCAGCACTTTTCCCTCCCAGCGGCTCCATCACTGCACAGCTGTGGGGCCCTGCTGGGCCTGGCTGGGCCTGGCTGGGCTGGGCTGAGGAGGAGCAGCTCAGCCCAGAGCTCCGAGCTCGGGGACAGCACCAGGTGTGACCCGTGTGGGCAGCGAGGCCAGAGCCAGCCAGAGCTGGGGACACTGAGCCGACAGCAGCCAGGGAGCGCCTGCTCTTCTCCTCCAGGCTGGGAGCACAAGGAGCGTTTGTCACCAGCTCGGAAGAGCTCAGCACTCCCAGGAACCGACACTCCTGCTCTCTGAAGGGCCCCTGCCCTAGAGTGCTCTCCCAGCCGGATTTCTCCGGAGCCTGATTAAAGTCATCATTTGCCACTGAAAATGTCATAAAATATTTATGACACAGATGATATTTAAAGATCACTGTAGAACATTTCTAATAACTGATGTAATTCAGTGGAAGCAGCCTAAATTGACACACTCAGAAAAAGGAAATAATGGAGCAAAGCAACACTCCAACGAGTCTGCTAATTAGTTATCCCCAGCTCCCGGGGTAGGAATCACATCTGTCTGCTTGGAGCACTCTCATCCCCCCCAGCAGTGCAGGTGTGCCAGCGGCTGCAGCTGGGCACGTCCTGGCGGAGATGGAGCAGACCGAGCGTGCTCCCCCTTGGAGGCCAGGACACAGGGGAACGAGCCCCGGCAATGAAAGCAGCGCCCATGGGGTACAGGGAGAGGAGAAGGGCTGCAACAGCCGGTGCCAGCTCAGACCCCGCAGTGACGGAGCGGGACGCCCTGGGAAGGGGCCTGCGGAGAGCGCCCTGCCCGGCTCCGGGCCCGTGGCAGCCGTGCTGCCCCGTGGGTGCCCCGGAGCAGCAGGCATGGAGCCGTGGTGGGACTGCTGGAGCTGCTGCCCTGCCCCTCCCGAGGGCCTTCAGCAGCAGCTGCTGAGAACTGACACCCTCCAACCTCGGCTCATCCGGGCTCGTGGGCCTCTGCCCCATCTGTAAGTTCGACCTAAACTACATCTGTTTATCAGCTGATGGCTGCAGACTCCACCATGCTGCCTAACCCAACTGGAATTCCTTCAGAGTTTTGGTCTCCAAAGGTAATAAAGGATTAAGAGGGAAGAAAGAGAGAGCTTTTTCCCCCCTGGTTTTAGATGCACAGCCAGATCACAACCTGCCTCCTACTATGAGAAACAGGAATAGCCCTCCCCACCTTCTACAAAACTCAGCAAAATCCCTCCTCAGCTCTGCCCCTCCACACCTCCCTCAGGAACCTCTGCCTGTCTCCAGTGTTGGTCAGCTTAAACAGAGCCCCAAGAATATTATTTTCCATCTCTTGCCTCTGCTGTTGCTTTCCAAGTAGGAGATCACCCAGCTCAGATCCAACAACTGATCAGAGAATCTCTAAGGTTGGGAAATCCCTCCAAGACTGAGTCCAACTCTTCCCCCAGCACTGCCGAGGCCACCACCAACCCACGTCCCCAGGTGCCACACCCACACATCTTTAAAGCCCTCCAGGGATGGGGATGATGAGCTGGAGGCTGCAGAGCTCTGAGTGCCCACCAAATGCTGCTGGCATTTCATCCCACACTGGTTTCTCACCCCTGGACACGCTGGAGCTGAGTCCCTTCAGTGCTCAGGAAATCAGAGCTCCGGACTCAGGACAGAAGAGTCTAAACCTCCATCAGTCTCAGCATCTGTTCAAGTGATCTCCCCCGTTTCCTCTGGAATGCAAAAGGAAAATGGACTCTGAAGATGTGGGCACGGCAGCCTGCATCCCCTCTGGCGCAGCCCTGCTCTTGGGGAACTTCCACTGACTCAACCCAGGCGAGGTAAAAATCCGAAAATTTCAGAATGGGAAACATTTTGTGAAAACCACAAAGAAAAGCCACCCAAACCCAAGCTCACTTTTATATTGCTCAGTACATAAAGACCGGGGGAAAATTTTGTAAAATGCCACTCCTGTCTCACAGAAGTTCTTTCTCAAACAGGAAAACTGCTCGTTTCTCATTTTGGTTTTAATACACTCTTCAGTTCTGGTTTCTCTCATGATACATAAAGCTTTTCCCTTAACTTGGAGCCATGGAAATTGTTGCATCACTGCTGATAAAGCCAGATGCTCCCAGTTATTCAGGATAAAGTGTCTTTTTAATAGCTGGCATCATTAACTACAGACAGTTCAAAACTCCAGAAGAGCTGTAATAGTAATAAATTGTTCAGGAAAAGCAGGCAATTGATATAACTGCTTCCAAAGTAGTGAGGCAAAGGAAAATGGGCTTTCAGAGCACTGAGTGAGTCACAGTACATCATCCCTGGGCTCAGAAAAACACAGGATTCAGTCACTGGGAGGTAACCCCCACTCACAGAGGAGCAGCTGCAGAGGATTCCTGTCGCTCACCTGAGGACTGCGACAGCCAGGAGGGATCCTGGTTATTCCCTGCTGCACCCAGCCCAGCCCGGACTCAGCCGGAGCCGCCTTCCCAAACAGAACGGCAGCTCCACACCAAGCAGGGTTACCCTCACACCACACCCCCAAAGTCAAGCCCCACACCAAGCCCTGCCCCTCCAGCTCCAGGGGAATGCTCTGCCTCCAGGTCTCTCACGGCTGGGAGTGCCCAGGTCTTCCCTGGATTTGGTCAGCTTCAGGTGAAGCCACTGGATGTTCTCCCACCTTCAGCTGTTTCTGCAAGGATCCGCCTGTGACAAAGCAACCCAGACAGCACCACACCAGGGACCGGGCCTGCCCTGGGCACAGGACTGGAGCTCGAGGCCTTGTTATGGCACCTCCCAGGGCCTCCCTGCTCCCTGGGCATTCCTGGACACACAGCTGGTCCTGGCTGGGGGCATCGCTCCACCCTGACATCCACAGCCTCCGTACAGGCAGCTTTCAGCCGCATCCCTGACGGGACCCACATTCCCAAACGGCCCTGGCAATGCCACAGCTTCCCACCGACATTCAGATTGCAGCTGTGGGAAAATTCCCTTTGCAGGAGACTCAAAGGCCTCCAGTGAGCATCAAACTCACAGGGATAACATGAAACTCCCCATTCCTGCCCATGCCTCCTCGCAGTGCCTCCTGGGGAACCCCCGGATCCATCCTCTCCCTGGGCTGCTTTAGGGAGCTGATGGTGGCAGAAAGATCCTCCACAGTGCCTCAGGCTGTGCAAACTCCCCCCAGCCTCTCCTCACTCCTCCCTGGGCTCCATCTTCAATCTTCCAGGATTTATTTTTTGGAGTTGAGGAGTTCTAGAACACGACTGAATTGTCCCATCTTCTTTCAGAGAGATACTCAATTACAGCTTTTTTTTGTCCCTGTACGTACCAGAAAAAAGGCAAAGATGAGGAGGGTCTGATCAAATCCTCTCAGGGCTGCACTGCACAACAGGAATATTTTAGAGGAGGAGACAGCCCATTAAACTCTGTCTGTGGATTGGGCAGCTGTGGAGCAAGGAGGTCCTGAGCAGCTGCTGTTGTTTGGCGGCAGAGAATTTTGACGATCTTGGAAGCCTTTTCCAACCTAAACGATTCTGTGATTACTGAGCAGAGGCTGAGCCCACGGAGGCAGATCTCACTGGCTCCAGCTCCTGGGAGGGGGGTCACAGACCCCTCCTGCAGGGCTCCCTCAGGGCCTGGAACCAGAGGCTGGAACAGCACCAGGAAGCTGTGAATTGTCCTCAGGAAGCCTTTTCTGGCGATCCTCCCCACGAAACTTCCAGCCCAGAATTGTAAATAGGAGATGCCACTTTAATTAGGGTGAGAAACCCAGGAAGTATCACAATGCCAGAGAACCCCGACTCACGGTTTTCACTTTACCTCCTAATTTGTTGTTTTGAGGAAGATCAATGCTGGGGATGTCTGTCAAAGTTATGGATGTGCTACTATTTGCAAAGCAGTTCAGTGCATTTGCAGTCCCAGGAGAGATCTCCATGCCAAGTTTACTCATTTTCCTCACTGACACTGACAGCACAAGAGCTCCTTCCCAAGATCTGCCTCTTCGGCTGGCGGTGCCAACGAAATTCCCCATCGGCAAGAGCAGCCCCAGCAGGAGCAGCCCTAAGCTGCTGGGAAAGCAAATCAAGCCTCAGGTTTGCCCACTCCCTGTCCTCACCCTACAGGTGAACAGGCAGAGGCAACAGCCCTCTCTGGGTCATTCTGGTCCCCGAGCAACCAGCGATGGCGGCAGGGGTGCAATGAGCTGGGCTTTGAGGTCCCTGCCAGCCCAAACCATCCTGGGATTCTGCCCCAACGCAGCCCGTGCTTATCCCACGATTTCCTGACTGCTGCAGGCTGTAGGGACGTTGTGAACAAAGAAACATTGCCCAGCTCCTCTCACACGCTGCCCTTGGTCTGCAGACAGCACCTGTGAATAGGAGCAGGGTATTGAACCAGGGGAGCGTGAGGCACGGGGTGTTCACAGAAACGCTCCCTCAGCGGGGCTTTGTGACTTTGAGTTGCTTCACTCCTGAACTGCACACAGAGAAAACTGAGAAAGGACAGGATTGCTCTGCAGAAGGACAAGTCAGGGTTCTCAGAGAAAACATCAACTCATTTCCTGCTCCTTCTGGAGGCTGGAATCCATGTCCTCTCCAGCCTGGATCTCCTCTTTTCTGAGAAATGGGGAGTCTGAATCTATTTCCATCTGCAAGGACCGCACCTGAGGCTGCAGAGTGCACCCCGAGGTGTTCTGTGGTGGCAGAAGCCACAGGCTCAGCATCAGAACTGCACAAACAGCCAGAGAGGAGGCCTAGGGCACTGCCAGCACCCACAGAAGTGACAAATAACATGTTCAGCTTTGAAGGAACTCCAACCTTACAGGATCCAGTAGCAAAGTAGGAAAACAAATAGAACCCCAGAACTGGGATGGAAGGAACATTAAAACCCATCCCACCCAGTGCCACCCCTGCCATGGCAGGGACACCTCCCACTGTCCCAGGCTGCTCCCAGCCCCAGTGTCCAGCCTGGCCTTGGGCACGGCCAGGGATCCAGGGGCAGCCCCAGCTGCTCTGGGTACCCTGTGCCAGTCCCTCCCCACCCTCCCAGGGAAGAAAATAAAATAACACCCAAAGAGTTGTGCTGCTGGTTTGCCTCCCAAATAACTCGGACTGGGTACCGTGGGTCTATTTTGTACTTCAGCAAGGAGCCTCTAACTCCACTGAGCCGTGTTCCAGGAACACAATGACTCAGTTGCATATGTCAGCTCGTCTGTCTCATTTTCAGGGGTATTTTTATCATTCAAATTCCAGGGTTACATAACTCGGGTTTGCACCAGGGCTCCTGGGCACAGTGGAGCCTGAGCGTGACCAGTCTGGGCAGGTGACACTTTTAATCAGGACTTGCTCAGGCTGGAGAGGAGGCAGCGCTGGACGAGGAGAGGGTGATTCACATAGAGAGGAGCTGAGAGAGATTAAAGCAGTCAGGGCACTTCACTCGCTGGGAGCTCAGTAATTACATGACTCTAGGACCAGTCTCTTTATTAAGAAAATTGTTTATTAGGATTCTGCAGCTGCAACCAACGCCAAGCTGACTCTGTCTCCCTGAAGGCTCCTCCAAAGCCTCTCTGGAGCTATTTTTGCCTGTGAGCCATATCCCGCACTGATGCTGCCTACAGACAGAGCTATTTCAAAGTCAGGAGAACGAGATAAACCAAACATTTCAGTCAGCAAATGCTCAGGTGAGGGCTGCCTGCACGCTGCTCCCTGCTGTACAGATCAGCGATCTCCTTTAGCAGCGGGACAAAGGGGCAGCTGAGCACGGAGCAGCCGCTCGGTCCCGCTGCCGCACAGCTCGGCCCAGCCACAGACGGCCACAAACAGCTTCGCACAGACCAACAGGCCGCCTCTCTCGCCTCTGATCTGAGGAACCTTCGGGGTTTGACACTCAAACGGCCTCGCCCTGGGAGCACCCACGCACAGTGGGAACAGCGCTGCCGGCAGAGCAGAGCCGGGGCCTGCCCTAAACACCTCCTGCTCTCCAGCCCCAGCAGGGCAACACCAGCCCTGCTGATCCGAAAGCATCCTACACAAAGGCACTGAGTGATCTTAAGGACAGAAACTCGAGCCTGGCTTAAAACCAAAATTTTTTGAAGTCAAGAATTCTGCTTTTTTTTTTTCTTTTTTCAATAATTTTTGTATTTCTGTTTCCTTTCAGGACTCATAACTACAATGTTCTACACAAAAATCTGACATTTAGACATTACAAATGTATATTTTAGGTGACTTAGCTTTCTCACACAGGCAGTGGGGTTTCTCCTGCAGAGGCAGAAAAAGGGCTGAGCTCACAGGCTGAAGGACTGTAACTGCTGCACTGTAACAATTCACTCCTTTGTAAAGCCAATGTTGCCAAAACAAACTCTTCTGGAAACTAAAATATTTCCAAGGTACTGGTTTATTTCATTTTCATGGTTGTGTTTTTTACTGATAGAAATTGACTGGGCAAGGAAAGAGCAGCAGGTCCTGGGAAGGATATTCACCATGAGGAAACCACAAATGTTCCTGTTTGCCCTTTCTCAATGTAAATATTTGCTTTGTGCTGTTTGCTGGGGCCTGGGGTCAGCTGTGGGACCAAAGAGCATCACCCGAATAAACCAGAAATCAACTGGAGGCCTCAGAGGCTGAAACCCCACTGGGAGCCTGAGCCTGGCTGAGTGGGATGGCCATGGGGATGGGGTCCCTGGGATGGGGTTCCCTGGGATTGGGGTCCCTGGGATTGGGGTCCCTGGGATGGGGTCCCTGGGATGGAGTTCCCTGGGATTGGGGTCCCTGGGATTGGGGTCCCTGGGATGGAGTTCCCTGGGATTGGGGTCCCCCAGGAGTGTCCCTGCAGGGAGGCTGGGGCTGCCCTGGCTCAGCACCAGGGGATCCCCCCACAGCCAGGGCTGGGCTCCCAGTGGTGACCAGCGTTCATTTACTGAGCAGCTTTGGGCGCTGTCACTGTGGGGAGCAGCCCCCCCGTGCTCCTGCCCGGGCTCTCACACCAGGCTGCTGCAGAATCCAATTTTGCCTCCCCTGGTGTCTCCCACAGGAGAAGCTTCCCCTGCCAGCTGTGGGTTCATTGCTTTCCTGGCACAGAAGGCTTAATTTTGTGTTGAAAGGTAATAAGGGGAAACCGAATAACTGTTAAACTTAGAATATTTGCAAGATGTACCTTGGATTCCCAGAATCCCAGATCAGTTTGGGTTGGAAGGGACCTTAAATCCCATCCCATCCCACCCCTGCCATGGCAGGGACACCTCCCACTGTCCCAGGCTGCTCCAAGCCCCAATGTCCAGCCTGGCCTTGGGCACTGCCAGGGATCCAGGGGCAGCCCCAGCTGCTCCGGGCACCCTGTTCCAGGGCCTGCCCACCCTCACACTCCTGCACATTCAGTCTAAAATATACACTACAGGCACTATTAAAATATAATTTATCAGCCTGTGGTTGTAAGAGTTAAAAGAGCTTAAATCAAGTGGCAATGACAACTTTGATCCCAGGAACCTTTTGTGCCGTGCTCAGCGCCAGCAGCCAAATCATTGATTGTGCATCCAGGGAAATGCTGCTGGCAGAGCCTCGGGAAGCTCCAGCGGGGATGGAGATGTGCCTTGACCGCGAAGGGACAGCAACAGCAGGACGAGGCCGGGCTCAGCTGCTCGTGGCCAGGAGCAGGGACGGGCTGGGACAGGCACCCGGCGAGCTCAGCCCCACTCCGCCCCAGGCAGGAGCTCTGCGCACCCCTCTGCGGGGAGGAGGGCACCGCAGGCACTGCCAGCATCTCTCCCAAAGCTCCAGGGTGCTCAGAGGTGCCGGGGGGGGCTGCTGGCAGAGCCCGAGAGCCACCCCTGTGGGCAGGGACAGGAGCCGGGACAGCTCAGCCAGAGCCCAGGAGTGCAGGACACTCTGGGTCTGTGATTATATAAATACATAAACCCCTGTTTCATTAAACCATCAGCTGCTCCCTGGGCAGGGACAGGAGCCAGGACAGCTCCAGCTAGAGCCCAGGAGTGCAGGACACTCTGGGTCTGTGATTATATAAATATAGAAACCCCTCTATAAACCATCAGCTGCTCCCTGGGCAGGGACAGGAGCTGGGACAGCTCAGCCAGAGCCCAGGAGTGGGATGTCACACCTGCCCCAGGTTGTTGTCTATCCACAGTTATATAAATGCATAAAACTGTGTTCTGGATCATCTTCATGTAGAGCCTGATTTGATCAAGCTGTAAGAATTTTAACATTTACATGTAAGTTTGATTTTAAAAAGTAAAGGGAAAAAACCCTTTCCCTTCCCAAAACACCACCACCAATAACAACAACAAACCAAAAAAACCCTCAAACCTCCAGTTCCCCCAAAAAACAAAGAAAAAAACCCCATCAAAACTCCAAACCCCAGCCCCAAATTACATTTATTACTCAGTAGCACGTACATTGGGGGTTTATCTCCCCCCGTGCATGGAAAACATTTCATTCCATCAAGTCCCGGATGCCTCCATCCCAGAAGATGCCTGTTGGATGGACAAATCCCTTCTCCAGCCCAGGTGCTGGAGCTGTCAGAGAGCTGATCCCTTGCACACCTGGACGGGAGCATCCCGGGAAGCTCCATCAGGAGCCAGGGACGCTGCACTGAGACACTGAGTGATGATGTCACAGCGTGAGAGAGATTTTCCTAAATCTGACCAACTTCAGGTCACTTTATTACAGGAAAACATAACTGACACAAAGCCAATTTTCTCCTGATTCATGTTTTGGGGTTTTTTTGTCTTTTCCTTATGTTTCCAAGTGCTTCCCTTCTCCACTGTCACTGCAGCTGTGTAGTGAGGCATTTTATTTACACGGATAGAATAGGCTAATTATCCTTCCTTATACATCTCTAAACAATCCATCCATTTTAATTGGATTATGTAAGGAATTGGACAGCAGGATGCCAGGCACACCCAGCAGATGAAACGTTGGCTCCTTCAGAGGGTTCAGCTCCTCTACAGCAGCACAGGAAAATACAGAGTGAAGAGGAAGCACAGGGCAATACAGGACAAGAACAGCCCACCACAAACCAGTACTGCCAAGGGATTGGTCCCAGACTTCCAAGTAATTCTCTGGTGTCATTCCCTGCTCTCCAGAGCTGTAACACTCCTGGTTTGGCCAGCACTGTATTTGGGAAACACTGATTATTTTGATTTTTTTTTTTCTTTTTTTGCCCATTATCACATAGGAAAAGAATCTGATTTTCCTCAATCCCTCCATTAGGATCGTTCCCCCTGCTTTTGAGTTATTCCCTTCCTGGTTCGTTTCTGAGACAATCTGCTCAGTGTTTGACCCCTCACCCCCAGCTCTTGGGACTTCTCTCTCACCTGGGGCTTTTCTCCCTGGCTTCCTCCACTTGCAAGAGGTTTTGCAGCTTCTGGGGCTTCTCCAAGGCTCCAGGATGTTCTGGGTTAGGGTTATGGGGACTCTGCCTCCCTCCTGGAGAAACCACAGTCCCTCACAGCACATGCCTTTAAAAACACCCCCTAATTTACTGAGCTTTATTCCCTCTTCCTCACTTAGGAGAGAATCTTTCAGCTGGCAGGACTTGCAGCGTTCCCCCAGCCTGATCTCTCGAGGGCTGACCAAAAGCTCAAACGCTTTTGAGGACATTGTCCAGATGCACCATGGACAGGCCTGGGGCATCGTCCACCTCTGCAGGATCCTGCTCCAGCTGCCCCAGGCAGGAGCCATTGGCCCCTTTGCTTTCCAAACACCTGCAAAAGAAATATTTTACAGAGCAAATAGCCATGTTGGGAAAACCCAGCTGCACTTTTTGGGCTGGGGACAGGAGCAGAAATGTCTCGTTTCTGTCCCTGTGAGGGGCTCAGTCTAACCCAGCTGGTTTGTGCTCCCTGCCTTGTCCTTCACGAGGCACATTCCAGGCTGGATGTCCTGAGGAAAGGTATCCCTGTGTCTGTTTTAAAATCCCCTCCTTCAGAGGCCTGGCAGGGCTAGCACTGCCTTCCTAGGCTGCTGTGTGCTGGTCAGCAGCTGCAATAATTTGGTGATTTATTAAAATGTCTTGCAAACCAATTTGCAGCAGGTGAATGATTGCTCTGCTCGAAAGCTTTCCATTTTCCTTCCTTATTTTTCAGGGCAGATACTTATTATAATACAGGTTATTAAACATCAAAGGTTTACCTTGTCTTGAGACAATTTAACTTCTTTTAGAGGCCTATAAATGCTTTATTGTGCATGGTTCTGAATAAATATTCAACTGTAGGTGAGATCAGCACTCGTGCTGGAAGTTACAGAGCTGCTGGAACAGGGCCTTGTGTGCCAGCCTCGGAGCCCAGGTGATCTCTGATGGAGCCGTCACCTTCCTCTCCTCAGCTCTTGTCACGTAAGGGCCATGGCCCAAAGTGTCCTGCTAGTCTCAGCTGCGTGCAGAGAGCCACACAATCAGGATCAGCTCACACGGACCACGTCTGGCTGCCAGGGAGGAGTGGAAATGCCTTGGAGACACGGCCATCGCCCGGGATGCTTCCCCGAGCAACCCTCTCAGAGCCTGGGGGTGCCTGGGGCCAAGGCAGTGAACCTGACCCATCCCTTGACCCCTGTCCCCAAGTGCCACTTCCACGGGGATTTTAAATCCTTCCAGGGATGGGGACGCCAGCACGGCCCCGGGCAGCTGTGCCAGGGCTGGACAGCCTTTCCAGGAAGGAATTTCCCCAATACCCACCCTGAGCCTCCCCTGGCCCAGCCTGAGGCCATTCCCTCTCCTCCTGTCCCTGTTCCCTGGCAGCAGAGCCCGACCCCCCCCGGCTGCCCCCTCCTGTCAGGGACTTGTGCAGAGCCACAAGGTCCCCCCTGAGCCTCCTCTGCTCCAGGAGAACATCGGGAAGCTCAGCAGGAAAACAGAGGTGTGCCACACGCTGTAAGTGCTTTCCGAGGAGCTTTGCGTCCCGGCCTCCTGCCATGCAGATCTGCAGTGGGGACGTGTCGGGTGCCCCACGCTCTCCCCGATGTGGCCCTGCTGGAAACAGATCCCTGAGCTCTCCTCGAGGGGAGAAGAAGCAAAACTGAAAAGCAGAGAAGGAGCCCTGGCTGGTGCTGGTCGGATCTGCCTCACGAAACTCTTCTGCACAGAAGTGTCACCTGAAAACCAGCCATGTCCCCTGAGGGTGGCCACCCATGGTCACAGCCTCCTCCAGCATTAGCCAAGTGCTCGGGGAGCAGTATTGTTCCAAAGCCACCGTCATTTTCAATCAGGCCATTTCTGCCCTCCTGTTCACAAGGTCTGTAAAAGGAGAGCACGTGATAAGAACCCATTCTTCCAAAGCTGATTTAAATAGGAGAGTGAGGAGTGCCCCCCTCTCTGCCTCACAACCCGCCGATGGTCCTGGCACTCGCAGGGCTCGCACTCACCTGGCTCCAGCTGCTCAAACCGTTTTCAAAAACGTGTAGGAAATCCTCCTTCCCTCGAGGTGTCTGGGGAATGGTCTCCAGTTGGTGCCTGCCCTCACTGGAGGAAAAGGCCAATGCTCCCATGTCCAGCACATGCTCACAGCCCTCCCTGCAAACAGGAAGGTTCTCATGTACTAATCTGGAGTTCTGATTTCTCTCAGTTGAAGGAATCATGTCAGAAAGGGAGTTAGTTCCAGAGAGGGAATGTCCAGTGACTGCTGACCACTGGAGCTGAGAAAGCTGGAGAGGACTTGTCAGCAGCATGGGGATCATCCATCACCAGCTGGGACACCCCAGGCAGGCGCTGATGGGCCTGAGTGGGGGCTGTGGGTGGGACCGCTCCTGCCGGAGTGGATGGGGATAACGGGGTCCTCGTCCTGCCCAGAACTGGCAGGGATGGGAGGGAAGAGCCTCCCAGCTCTCTCACTCTCCAGGAGAGTTTCCCTCCCATCCCAGCCCAGGGCCAGCAGGCTCCTCTCCCGCACCCCCGGGGCACAGCGGAGGCCATGGGAGTTAAAAACATCGAAATGGCAAAACCAGGGCCCAAAGTTAATAACCAGAGCAGTGATTATGTCTGAGAGCTCAGTGGTGGCTCTGTGTATTTCCCGTGCCTTCCCCCGAGCCGAGCGACTGCACGATGGGAGCCGCCTGTGGTGCCAGGCAGGTGAAATTGCCGAGTGGTTTTCCTCTCTGGAACAGATAACGCCGGGCTCAGGGAACGCTGTCACCAATCCCTTTTATTTTCTGGGTTTCAAACCAGCCAGCAAAGCGTGTGCCTTTCGGCTGTCTGCGTGGCTCATTTGCTCCACGGGGAGCTCCAGAAACACGTCACAACACTCGTCAGGCCCTGGGCAATTTCCCACAAGAGCTGTTCCCAGCCCTGGCTCCCAGGGGCTGTAGGAGGGCGATGCCTCCCATGCTCGGGGCCGTGGCCAGCTGGGTAGTGCTGTCCCCTGGCCCCTCCAGCTCGGGGCTGCAGCCGCTCTGCCCGGGGCAGTGGGCACACACCACACCTGCTCGTGCAGTGACACGTACAGAGAGAGTTTTCCATAACTCTTGCTTACGAACCAATCCCAGATCCACAGAATCACGGCGTGCTTTGGGTGAGACACCTTAAGGATCCCCTTCCAGCCAGGCCAGTCTGTGACTCAGTAGCTGCTCTCAGCCCGTATCCATCAGAGCCTGCGTCCTGCTGACAGCACCGACAGATCCTGCATTTCTGATAACGCATCACTGACCAAACCTGCAAATGGTAACAGTGCCAAAGCAGCCCCCTGCTCTCAGCACAGCCAGCGTTTGCATCACAGCTCTCCGAGGTGCAGGAAAACTCCTGCAAAATCCTCTGAAGTGCAAATAACCCTTTCAAAAGGCAGTTTGGATGGTTTGAGCACTGTCCTCCTGTGAAGAGACACGTTCTGCCAGTGGTGTGTGAGCACAGGAAGAGAACACCTGAATTTCTCCTCAAACACAAACTCCTGACTCTGCCTGTGCTGCCACCTCCGAGCCACGTTTGTATTCCACAGCCGCAGGGAGCTTCCATCTGCTGATCCCTGCTCCTGATGGGGACGGCGCTCCACGCAACCTGAAACCTGCTCTGTGCCCCTGGCACAACAGAAACATCATCCCATGGCCAGGAGAGCAGCGGTGCCAGGGGAGAGAGCCACGGGAGAGAGCCGTGGGATAGAGACACGGGATAGAGATGTGGGATAGAGCCATGGGATAGAGACACAGGATGGAGCTGTGGGATAGAGCTGTGGGATAGAGATATGGGATAGAGACATGGGATAGAGCCATGGGATAGAGCTGTGGGATAGAGCCATGGGACAGAGACACAGGATAGAGCCATGGGATAGAGACATGGGATAGAGCTGTGGGATAGAGCTGTGGGATAGAGACATGGGATAGAGCTGTGGGATAGAGCCATGGGACAGAGACACAGGATAGAGCCATGGGATAGAGACATGGGATAGAGCTGTGGGATAGAGACACGGGATAGAGCTGTGGGATAGAGACACAGGATGGAGCTGTGGGTTAGAGATATGGGATAGAGATATGGGATAGAGACATGGGACAGAGCCATGGGATAGAGCTGTGGGATAGAGACACGGGATAGAGCTGTGGGTTAGAGATATGGGATAGAGACATGGGACAGAGCCATGGGATAGAGCTGTGGGATAGAGCTGTGGGATAGAGACATGGGATAGACACGGGATAGAGCCATGGGATAAAGCCATGGGATAGAGCCATGGGACAGTGCTGTGATGGCCCCTCCACAATACGGCCCCGTGAGTCCTCCCTGGGCTCGGGCGGAGGGGTTTGAGCCATGAGGGGATGATTTTTTCCCTTTGCTGCTTCACCTGGAGCACTCAGGAGAGGCCTGGCTGTCCCCTCTCCCACGCTGAGCAGGGCCGGCCTGGGGCTGGGGGCTTGCACTGCAGGGGAAAATGTGCTCCTTTCCGACTCCAAGGATCAGTTTAGCTCCAGTGTCTTGTGAACCATCTCCTGATGTTTAACTCACACCCAGTGGCTGAGCTGAATCCATCGAGTGCCTTTCCGGGGCTTTGCTGGTCGTGGCTCCTGTTCTGGTCCCTTCTCAGGACATGAGGAGTTCCCTGCAGCTGCCATGCAGCAGGGATCGACTGGAATGATGCCAGAAAAGCTTCTAAGCCCCAAAATTCAGTGACTGAATACTGACAAGTCTGAAATCTTGCCCAGCATGAGCAAGCACCATGTTTTCCTCGGTCTGTGCCCATAAAGGATGCAGGGAATTCATGGACTGGGCTGGCAGCTGCCAGGCCCTGGCAGAGCAGGACCTGGGCTCTTGGGGCTCGTGAACTCAGCCCAAACAAGCCCCAGCTCCCGGAGCTGCATGGGGCTCATTTCCCAGGCAGTTCAAACTAGTCCATGGTGCTCCTGCTGCTGCCTGGCATTCCTGCCCCCATCCCACCCTTCCCTCCTCCCGCTGGCTCTGACAGACCGAGCTCAGCCCAGAGACCTGGAGATGAGCCCAGACCCCGACCGTGTTCGGGGTGGGGTCACCCCAGTGCCCCCCAGCACCCTGGGCTTCCCTGGCACGAGCCCCACCACAGAGGGGGCAGCAAGGCTGGGGGCAGAAGGGCGGCACTGATCCCAGTGTGGATCCCCTTTGGCTCTGGCATGAAAATCCAGGTCTGTGGGCCCTGACATCCTCATTCCTGCAGCCTCTGAGCCGGAGAGCTGCAGGTAACCAGGAAAATGGGTCACTCCTTGCTCCAGGTGCTTGTGTTTGAAACCATGGCTGGGAGAGCAGAATGAAGCTGCAAAAGAGGGAGGGAGGGGGGAACGAGACTAGCAGGATGAGGCACTGTGGGCCCTTATCAACTGATAATTTCCCCTGCTGTTACGTCTGAATAAACCTTGCCACAACGATGCCCACAGCACAGACACGTCCTTGTCCATGTGAGCCAGAACCAGACAAACAAAAAGGGAGGAATTCTGGCCTGTGTGGCACCTGGGAATATGGCTCAGGGTGAGTGTGCTGGTGCTGGGTTGATGGTTCAGTGGATGCTCTGGAGGTGGCTTCCGACCTTGCTGGTTCTGTGATTCTGTGACCTCAAACACTTTGCCACAGGAATGGAGATGTTGTGGAAATGGGAGGTTCAGCAGAGATTCCTGGTGCTTGCTGTGCCATGGCTGTGTCCGTGGGGCTGGGGACATCAGGCACAGAGACGCTGGCAATGAACAGCCTCTGTTCCAGGCAATACACTGGAAACATCCCAGAGCCTAACCCAAGATGGGCTTTGATAAATGGCAGATGCCTCCAGGCCCTCAGCCCCAGCGCCGTGGGCTGTGCCAGGCCTTTCCCTGATGTCCCTCCTGTGGGAATGCTGATCCCTCCCCAGCCCCCCGGGTGCCCATGAGCTGTGTCACCGGCTGGAGCTCTGCACCCTTTCCTCTGCCAAAGAGCAGTTTTTACTGGGAATGGTAATTCCATGTGTGGATGTATTGCTTTCAATAGAAACCATGTTTAAAGAGTGCCATCCCTTAGTGACCAGCTGTGGAATATCCATTACCTGTCCAGAGAGTGGAAAATGCGATGCTAAGTTCCTTAAATGAGAGAATCTTGGTCACTCTGAGTCCTGGCACTGTGGTGGGATATTCCCACTGGGATTCCACACCTCACCTGCCCCGTGGGGCTGCTCCAGTCTGAATCCTGTGTCGGTCACTGGGGCAGCTCTTTGGGGGGTTTTGGGCACAGGGGAGAGCTGGGCCCTCCCACAGAGCCAGGGCTTGGCCAGGGCTGGCACCCAAACCTTTGAGAGCTGCTGCTGCTTGTACCTGCCCCAAGGAACTCCTGGAGCAGGGGAGCACCCCAGCACCCTGACTCTTCTGGAAGTTATCCCCTTGCAGGGCCTAAAGGGGCTCCAGGAGAGCTGGAGAGGGACTGGGGACAAGGCCTGGAGGGACAGGAGCCAGGGAATGGCTTCCCAGTGCCAGAGGGCAGGGCTGGATGGGAGATTGGGAATTGGGAATTGCTGGCTGGGAGGGTGGGCAGGGGCTGGGCTGGAATTGCCAGAGCAGCTGGGGCTGCCCCTGGATCCCTGGCAGTGCCCAAGGCCAGGCTGGACATTGGGGCTGGGAGCAGCCTGGGACAGTGGGAGGTGTCCCTGCCATGGCAGGGGTGGGATGGGATGGGATTTAATCCAGCCCAGCTCATTCTATAACAATCATGTGATGATTTATCTGCCCTACCAGTGCTGCATTTCTGGCTGAAATTCCCCCAAAATCACGTATATTCGACCTCCTTCTCTAAGGAGGCTCCTCAGATTTTACCTGTTGAGGAATTATAAAGGAAGAATACTCAATGTTCATAAAAATGACAAAAGTATTTCAGCTTAACTGCATTTTAATCAATCTGACACACAATAAAAAGGAGGCAACAGAAGTGGGGGCTGCATTGTGCCAAGTGCCACACAAAACAGCGTGGTTTAGCAGCTCCAGGAGCTCGTCTGCAGCATTTCACCAGCACTCAGCACACACTGCCTTGGGCTCCCTGCAGCTGAGCCTCTGAGACTGACCCCGACCCCGAAGGGTTAACACAGCCTACAGCTGGGTGAGCAGGGGGGACACGCAGCAGCTCAAAGGTCTCCGGCAGGGCAGGGAGCTGGGCTGGCGGCTGGGGGTGTCCCTGCCCCCAAGGGGGGACTCACAGTCCCGACCCCGCTCGCTGCCCCTCGCTGCCCGCAGCTCCCTCTTCTCGCTCCCGTTCTGTTCCGCTTCTCCTTCCCGGTGGCATTTGCATTTCTCCTCCGGCAGCAGCTGTCTGCTCCCTTCTCTCCGGGAAGATCAATGCGGCCCAGCCAGGCTGAGTTACTGCCTGTGACAGCCGTAATTTCAAAGGAGCTCAGCTTAAAAATTCCCTGTTTCTGGTTCTACACACCGAGCAGGGCCACCCTCACATCTCCATCCGCAGCCTCCCCTGGAGACCAGGAGGGGTTTAAGGCCCAGGCTCAAAGCGCCGTTTGCACGCCTGGAGCCGGGCTGAGCAGTGGAGGAGTGTCTGCGGCTGCTCAGGCACACCTCTGAGCCCAGGAACCTGGAGTTTTACTGCGCTTCCCTGGGCAAGGGTCACATTTCCCAGGCACAGCCCACAGTTCCAGTGTTGCTGTAAGCAGCTCACCACATTGCAAAGTTCTTCATTCACATGAGGAAATTATTGTCCTTTCAAGTATCAAAATCTTGGGCTGAATTTTCTCTTCATGGTCAATGACATTTTTTATTGCATTTTGTGCAATGTGGAATCCCAGAATGGGAAGGGACCTTAAATCCCACCCAGTGCCACCCCTGCCATGGCAGGGACACCTCCCACTGTCCCAGGCTGCTCCCAGCCCCAATGTCCAGCCTGGCCTTGGGCACTGCCAGGGATCCAGGGGCAGCCACAGCTGCTCTGGGCACCCTGTGCCAGGGCCTCCCCGGGAAGAATTCCTCCCCAATATCTGCTCGGATATCACCCCAGTCATTCATCTGTGCTACTGTTGTGCAACTGCCAAATTAAGAACTCTTTAATAATTCAGATTTATTACCTGTGGTTTCTCTTGACCAAACAGGAAAGATTCTCTAAGCAAGTAATTGGGTATGAAGCCTAACTGAGCAGTATTTATTTCTCTTTAATTGCAGCTGAATGATTGGAAATGCTGCTCAGTCTGTTGTGCTGCGCTCTGCTCTGTACCATCTCAAACCATGATGGGTTATTGTTTTATAAAGCTCACACCCTCCTCAGGATAACGAGACTCATCCTTATCTCTCCCACTCTCATTGCTATGCTCTCTTTTCTGAATCAATAACTTTGATGTGTGTTTGTTTGCAGACTTTTATGCCTTGTGAGTGATCTCTGGTTTTTTAACTTTAAATACCTAATTTTTAATGAGTATAATGAGCAGGATGTGCAGTTTTCTACACAGACATGTATAACTCAAATGTGCTGTAATGCACTCTGGAATGGAAATGTGTTCTACAGATGGCCTAAAACCAGGATCTATTTCCTTCTGCTTTCATTGGAGAGAAATAATTTTCTATTTGACTGATAATTGACTCAAGTGCCCAGAAACAGACATTCCAAGGACTTCCCAGAAATTGCTTAATTGCATCTTTTCTCCACTGTTCCTAAGCATGAAAAATCCACTTTCCCATGAACCTGCACTGGCCATTTGGGGGCCTCAGTGACCGGGTGCTGAGTGATTTATGTCCCCTGGTGCCACCTGACCTTCCCTCTGAATCCGTGCTCTGAATGCCACCCTGGATATGGGAAGCTTCTCCCAGCCCCGTGGGAAGGAGAGTTCCAGGGGAGGCACCCCGGCCTGCAGAGCAGCACCCCTCTCCTCTCCTCTCCTCTCCTCTCCTCTCCTCTCCTCTCCTCTCCTCTCCTCTCCTCTCCTCTCCTCTCCTCTCCTCTCCTCTCCTCTCCTCTCCTCTCCTCTCCTCTCCTCTCCTCTCCTCTCCTCTCCTCTCCTCTCCTCTCCTCTCCTCTCCTCTCCTCTCCTCTCCTCTCCTCTCCTCTCCTCTCCTCTCCTCTCCTCTCCCCTTCCATCACCCCCTGACTGAACCCCCACGGAGCCCGAGGCAAAGGGAGCCCGAATGGATGGAGCATCAGGGAGCTGCTGGATGAATCCCAAGCAGCTCGTTACTGGCTGCCTGCGACCCTCTGGATTCACAGAGACACAGCACAAAGCTGTGCACAATCAGCTCCTTCTCCTGCATTATTTATTATTCATCCCCTCTCCTGGGAGCGAGGATGCTGAATGTGTCAGGCTGGCGCTTTGTAGGACACGAGAAGCGTTTTGTCATTGAAGATATTCTCACTCTCCTCCCCTTGAAGACGAACACTTCGAGAGGAAAATTTCCAGTAGCAGGAGGACCTGCAGCCAGGATTGACTCATGGAACACAGGACACATCCCTACAAACATTCTGTGCAAAATGAGATCAGTTCTGGATTTCCTGCCCTTGAAAGGACAGAGCTGGCAGCACCTCTTGGCTCTAAACTGACACTAAAAGGACCTTGTTCCCTTTTACTGCAGTATTTCCTTTTCCCATTCTGAGGAATTCCCAGTGTTCCAGGACACACAATGTCCCAGGAATACCTGGCACCCCAGCCAGCTCCCAGGTGGGAAAGGATGGGCTGTCTCCTCCCAAACCTGGCAGTACAGGACATTCCCATGCTCCCAAGCACTTCCCTGCTGGGAAAAGGACAAGAGCACATGGCTTCAGGCTGCCCAGGGAGGTTTGGAGTGCCCATCCCTGGAGGTGTCCCAGGAAGGGCTGGAGGTGGCACTCAGGGCTCTGGGCTGGGGACAAGGTGGGGATTGGGCACAGCTGGGATTCCATGATCCTGGAGGGCTTTTCCAACCGCAGGGATTCTGGGATTCTATTCTCTGATTCTATGAAGCAGCTGCTGTCCCAGCCCTCCCAGTATGTGGAGGAAGAGCCAAGAGGCTGCTCTTGCCTGGGTGGGAGATTGTTTAGTTATGGACTCTTTCCAGAGCCAGGGAATCACCAATCCCGCACTGCTCTGTGGAAGAGTCGTCAGAGGTGACGTGTGTGACAGCCTGGGGATGTGCCTGGTGCTTGAACCACCAGTGGCACCAAACCCAGCCATGGTGGAGGCCTTCTGAAACTCACGGATTAAACTCAAAAAGAGCAGGGATGGATGGGAGATTGGGAATTAGGAATTGCTGGCTGGGAGGGTGGGCAGGCCCTGGCACAGGGTGCCCAGAGCAGCTGGGGCTGCCCCTGGATCCCTGGCAGTGCCCAAGGCCAGGCTGGACACTGGGGCTTGGAGCAGCCTGGGACAGTGGGAGGTGTCCCTGTCATGGGAAAGCTCTTGTGAATCCTGGGAAAAACTGCAGCTGAAGTGGGAGCTGCCCACTGGCTCAGAGAGCAGCCAGCAGTGTCCCGGCAGGGATGTGTGGCACTGGGGGAGCAGTGCCATGCCCAAGGCAAACATCTCCTTTTGCAAATGAAACAAAAATTGGGACACTACAGAAAAGAACCAGAAAAGAATAATTTGGAGCTGAATGAAACGCCTGCCAGTATAAATCTGCAGAGCTAAATATATAAAAGTATCAGAAAAAGACCGTGGCATGACAGGATCATCATGACAAGCTTTCAAAGGAGGAAAATCCATTTCCTGGCCCAGTCCTTTCCCTGTCTGAGAAAGGCAAAACAAGGAGCAGCTCCTGACAGCTGGCACATGAATGAGGCTCTGCAGTGTGCAGAGACCCACCAGCAGAGCCAGCCTTGCATTTCCACTCGTGTGAGCCCTGGCAGGAGGAGCAGGACAAGAGCTGTCCCCTATCCCAATGGAATAAGGGCTTGTCCAACCCCAAATTTATTGTCACCACTCAAGAGGAACCCCAAGAAGATGAGAATTTCCCTTGTTCCCTGTGTCACCCTGGAGATCCTGTCCCCACCACCCGGCGCCCGTGAGGGTGCGAGTGCTGCGAGGAGCTCGCAGACCAACCTGCTGAAGGGTTTGGTCAGTAAAGCTCCCCTCTCCCATCTGTAACACCTGACACAGTTTGGGGACTTATTTCCCTCCACTTGGAGCTGGATGATGGTGACAAAGTGGCTCTGAAGCTCTTCCAGCCTGTGGCAGAGTCCAGCTGGAGTCCGGCAGGCCAAGGAGCAACAGAAGCCAAAAGGGGCTTAAAGCAAACCTTTGATGTGTCATTTTGGGGCAGGGTGGGGAAGCACAGTAGAACAGCAAAATGATTTTGAGGAAACGCTGCTTGTACCCAGCCCTGCCATTTTTAGTCTCTGTCAGCGCAGGGTGAGGGGCCAGGCCCGGCCCTGCGTCGGCTCCCACCCTGCCCCTGCTCAGATCCCCACGGCACACCCATCCCAGCCCTGAAAGGCTCCTCCAGCTCCGCCCCTGTTGTTGTGAGTTTGTTCAGCTCTCTGGGGTGGGCTCTGCGCTCCAGCATCCGCCACATCCATGGCAGGGATTTCCAGCCCTCCCAGGGACCCTGTGACAAACATCCTGCCTCCTGCTGCTGTCCAGCGTGGGCCAGAGGCTTTCTTTGGACGTCTCCTGGTGGGAGAAATGCTCAGGAGACGTTCCCTGTGTACCCTCTGCTGGTCCCCCTGCTCGTGCTGGTGGCCACTCCAGCCTCTGACATGGGTGCACTGCCACAGCCCCTCGTGTCCCCTCTGCCACAGCCCCTCGTGTCCCCTCTGCCACATCCCCTCGTGTCCCCTCTGCCACAGCCCCTCATGTCCAGCTGCCACAGCCCCTCGTGTCCCAGCCCATCCCCTGCTCGTCCCTTCTCTGTGAGGCCTCACCCTTTGCCTCTCTCTGACACAACCACCTCGCTAAGCTGTTTAATGCCTTTTCCTGGGGCAGGGTGGTGTCACCATCCCTGGAAGTGTTCAGAGATGTGTGGATGTGGCACCTGGGGACATGGGTTAGTGGTCAGTGTGGCAGTGCTGGGTTGATGGTTGGACTCAAGGGTGTTAGAGGTGTTGTCCAACACCAGCAGCTCTGTGATGCCGCTGGAACAGTAACTGTACCCCAGGGGAGCCCCAGCCGGGCCGGCTGTCCCTGAACGGATGCCCAGGGAGCTTTCCCCGGGCACTGGGAGGATGATTGGGCACACGGTGCTGTGCCCTTACCCGGCTGCCTCCATGGGGGATTTGGCAGAGCTCATTCCTCAGGGGAAGCACAAAGTGATAGCAGAGACCTGCTGGTGCCACACACTGCTCTGCACATGGTGCAGAGAGGACCCAGCCTGGAAGAACAAGAAGGAAAGTGAAGGAAATAAAACCCAGGGAAAAAACCACTGTGCCTGCGGGGGCTTTGAAGCCCCCGAAGTGCTCTGCAGGAGCTGCCCCGTTGGCCACGTTCCCTCAGAAGTCCGATACCACTCACACCTCTCCCCGGCAATGAACAGCAGAGCTTCAGGGGAGAGAAGGAACGGGACCAAAACGGGATTTGTTTTACGCTGTTGGTGGTAAAATCCTGGTGGCGAGGGGCAGCAGGGATGTCTCCAGCTCTTCCACTGACCTTGGTCTATTCCCGGAGAGGAACACAACTTCCCCGTGCCCAAAAGGGTGTTCCAGCAGAAGAACAGAGGATGTCAGGACATGTTAAACCACAGCGTTGCCAGGAGCTAAATAAAGGGAGGACACCCTTTATTCTATTATTTCCTCACGGCTGTTCTGTGTGTGTGTCTGGGAGGAGCAGCCGGGGCAGCAGGAGGCTCTGTGGGAGCAGGGACACGGCACTTGCACCTGCTCCTGCCCACACTCCAATCTCCAGCTCAGCCAAGGTCTCCTGGTCCCACAGGTTTGTTTTCGGACGTGCCATTGGCCTGGTGGCATCAACCACCACAAAGAAACGGCAAAGGTGTCACCTGCAGCCAGGATGGCTGGAAATTGCACATAAATATCCACGCCAGTGTGAAATAATGCATTAATTAAAATAGTGGTAAAGCACAAGGGAGCACTAAATTGCCCATTTTTCTCACCGTCAGACTGGGAGAGGATTCTCCCTTCCTACAGAGTCCTGTCCAGCCAAACTCCCTGTTTGGAATTCTGAGCACTGGGAGTTCTTGAGGCAGCTCAGCAGTTCTACACGCAGCCATGGCCGGTGCTGCCGTGCCCGTGTGGGGCTGGCTGCGGGGTTGGCACTGTGCCCTTGGGGGTGTTGGCACTGTGCCCTTGGGGCAGCCCCGGCTGTAAGGAGCGGGTCCCTGCGGATGGAGCACTGCGGGCAGCGCTGCTGGGGCACCGGAAGCTCCGGCCAGGGCTGAAGCCACCAGCGAAGGTGAGAGATCAGCAAACGCTGCTGTGACCCCGAGCCTGCAGCAGGGCCCGGCCAGGAGCTGCTGATCCCCAGAACAAGGAGAACGACACAGGAACACCGAGCTGGAACCGTCCCGGCACCTCCGGACGACGCTCCACGAACCCTCCTCCTCCGGGAAGCGCCCTGCCCGGGCAGCCGGGGAAGGCTGGTAACCATGGCAATGGGCAAACACGGCTAATCCCAGCCGAGCGCACCTCTCGCCCCCGCCTGAGAAATGTGTTATTTGGACAGCTTTCAGGTGTGTGTAAAAAAGGCTTAAAAGCTTCTGGTCACTGAGTGCTGCCCTGGACCTGCCATTGACTGGTTTTCTGGTTAATTGACTGGGTTTCTTGTTACCTTTTTTCGTTTGAAACCCGTTCTGGTCATCTCTGGCTTTCCCTCAAAGAGCAGCTTTGTGACTTTTGGAAATCTGCTGCTGCATCTTTTGCTCCCCCTCTCCTGTGTTGCTCCCAGCCCGGTCCAGCAGCCTCCAGCCCTGGACAGGACCAGTGCTGCCTCTGAACCTGTCCTCAGACACCACCCAGGGTTTGCTTTCCTCCCACACCCATTTTCTTTCAGCAGTTTTGGGGGGAACCCGCTCAAAGACTTCAGGTGAATTATATCACCCAGGGACATGTTCCCTTTCCCAGGACCTCACTGAATTATTCAGATATTTCCCATAGATTGATTGCAAGCCATTGACTTAAAATCACAGTCACTGAGGCTGGAAGATTCCTCCAAGACTCAAGTCCAATGTCTGCCTGACTTCTGCAGGGACATTTTGTCAACTCTCTTTCCAGTCACCCCCTGAGCAGCACAGACGGGGTGTTTTCTCTACAGGCAGCCTTCCTTTAGGTCACTTTGGAGTGTTCCAAGGTGAAACTCTCTGGAACTGTAATTCTTTGTATTGCCTGAAGATTTGGGACCATTAACTCTCATTTGCTGACTCTCAGCTCTGTGCAGAACCAGATGCTTTTTAGTGAAAATCTCCACATTTTTATCAGTCGTTTGAGTAGTTCTTACTACAAGTCCTAAACTTCTCTCTCTAATATGAACCAAATTTTGGACCAAGAGAGGTGCTAAAATCAAGACACTTCATTCGTAAAGATATTTTTCATAGTAGTTTCTATTTGGTTTACTTTGAATCACAGAATCCTTTAGGCTGGAAAAGCCCTCTGAGATCGAGTCCAGCCCTTCCCCAGCACTGCCCAGGCCACCAATAACCCCTGTCCCCAAGTGCCACATCCAGAGGGCTTTAAAGCCTCCCCAGGGATGGGGACTCCACCCCTGCCCTGGGCAGCTGTGCCAGGGCTGGGCAGCCCTTTCCAGGAAGGAATTTTCCCAATATCAAAGCCCTGGTGCTCTGCAGGGTGTAAAACAGACTCAGCCATCAGATCTGCTGCGGACACGATCCCAGCTCCCAGAGCCAGCACTGAACAGGGATCACGGGGATATTTGTATTTATAACAGCTCCTGGGTGAAAACTGAATACTTTGTCATTTTTCTATCAAACTTCTAGTTATGTTTATTCTCCAACAGTAATGTTTTACTACAGCACAGATTTGCAGTTTCCCTGAGCTGGCTGCCTTTAACAGCCAGCATTTGCGTGAATTCCCTGCATCGACATCCATATTTTTATATATATAATAAAGCAAACCACTGAAGGATCATCTAAACTTTATTTACTGTGGCCATGCTGCAGTATTTAGGTCTGCTGAAATCGTTAGGGCATTTTAATTGTGTTATCAGAGCACAGCCAAAGCAGCAGATCCCGTTTCCAAAGAACATGGACACAGATGAAACTGCCGAATGTAACTTGAATATTTACTGAGTATTAAATCTGTTACAGGAGGGCTTCGACTGCTGATAATTTGCTTAAAAAAAAAAAAGATTAAAATTTGAAATTAACAACTGTTGTCCTCTAGAAATGAAAGCCTGGGACTCTTTGTGGGTTTAGTTTGCTTTTGTCATGGGAAACATTCGTCTTTCAATGGGAAACAATATATTCCTTACTTATTTCCCAGTTAATTTTGCAGTGAAACTCAGTGGTTGTGGCTCTGTTATTGTCCAAAAGCTGTTAAACCATCGGAGGACTCCATTACAGAGCACAAATCTTTCTTCCTTCCTTCTCTTTTTCATTCTGGCTGCCCCATCCCTGGAAGTGCTCAAGATGAGGTTGGACAGAGTTTGGAGCAACCCGGACTAGTGGGAGGTGTCCCCGTGGGCAGCTGCTGCCTTCCCACAGTGGTGGGGGTCCAGATGCTCCCACTGGCAGCCCAGGATCCCCCTGAGCTGGGCTTTCCAGGGAAGAGAGCTCTCCAGAGTGATGTGTTGCTCATGGATGTTGTTGGTCAGTTCCTGAGCAGGCAGAGGGTGACGGCCCCGACCTGCTCTGCATTGGCTGATTTTATTTCAGGCACTTTTTGAAGTATTAAACCTGTGAGGAATTAGAGATCTCTGTTGTGTCCTTTTCCCACTGTGTGAATCAGGCAACTGGGAATTAACCAGAGCGTCTCTATGGCTTCAAAACGTGTCTGACTGAAAGGGAAAGAAAAGATGCTGGAACTGCACATGAACATCTGTGGTGTTCTCTTCCTTCGGCCAAGAGAGAAGAAAGAGAACAAAGTGTCAGCAGCCAGGAAGATGTCACCATGCAGGAAGGCTTCCCCTCCTCTCAGGCTGAAGTTCAGCCTGGATTTGCTGTGCTTATGGCAGTGGAGCTGGCAGTGTCCCCTGGCTGCAGGGAGCCTGGGCTCATCCATGGAGCTCATGCTGGGGACGCTGCTCCAGCCTGTTTATTGAAGGCAAAGATCCAAGTGAAGCTAAATCTGTGTAATTGATTTCATTATAAAACTAATTCCTGACCAGCCCAGCTGCTGCAAGCAGAGCCGAGGTGCCGGGAGCCAGGTGTCACCTGGGCCCTGTGACACTCCACAGCACAGCCCCGCGTTTTACACAGTCCTGGAAACGGGAAATGGCTCCACGGATTGTAAACAAACCAAATTGGCTTTATGGAACAGAGCTGGGCAGCAGAGGGAGGGAGCAACGTGCACAACCCCCCTGCCGTAGCTACAGTCGTGTGATCAAAATGAGAGCCGCGGGATCACCGCCCTGGTGAGGCTGGAAAAGCCCTTTAGGATCACCAACACCAACCAGCTGGCTCCCGAGCCCGCGGTCAGATTTGGCCCTTGCTGTTATTCACAACAGGAAAGGGTGAGGGGAAGAGTCTGTTCTCCTGCAGCTCCACATAAAAAGGGAGAAAAGGGGAGAACAAAGGGAGAGCGGGGCCCAGCAAGGAGCCCCTGGTCAGGGAGCTGTGGCCCATTCCATCCTGGGGATGCACCACGCACCCTCCGGACCGTGCGGAGCAGCAGCCTGCAGGGGTGCAATCACACCCATCCCGCAGGTGCTCAGCCTCAGGTGAGCACACCTGCACCCTTCTGCACCCTTTGCAGCACCTGCTTTCCCCGCAGTGGCTCCTGAGGCTGGTGGGGAGCCCCGCGTCCTCCCCACTGCTCTGAAATGCTGTAGGACTCCAGCTCTGCTCGCCAGAGATGGTTCCTGGCCCCCTGGAGACTTAGACCTTCCAAAATGCTTTAATGCCCCTTTTTTCTTAAGCCTCTCACCAGTATACAAGGGCAGATTTTTGTTTGCTCTTTCATTTATTCTGTTTTTCTCTGTTTCTTGATTTTGAAGGCATTATTGCTGGTATTTCCTAGCAGAGTCCCAGTTACAGCCCTGAGTGCTCTCACCAGCCGCTGGGTGAGGTTCAAGTATTTTGACACCGAGACTATCCAGGATGCAGGATTTTCCAGTCCCGGCTATTTTCTTGATGAAGCACTTTAACAATCTCGCTAAGTGCCCTCCTAAGTGCTGTCTTGGCACTGGTCAGTGTCTGAGCACAGCCCCTGAAGCAGTGCAATCCAGCCTTTGATCCTGCTCTTCCAGGCACCGTTTCCGTCTGGGATCCAGAACCTTGTAACCTTTATTTTTCTTCCTCAAGTACCTTTAGCAAACACGGGGCTGTCCCTGGCTGTGACACGCAGCCGGAGCCAGGCAGCTTCACACAAAGCACTGACACACATCCGGCTCTGCCCGCGGGTTTAGGAGCTTGATTTCTGCTTTCAGTGTATCCATAATGTCCAGGGCTCAGAAATATTCTTGTGTATATGTATATACATATATATACATGTAAATACACAAAACATTCACCAGCCTGTCTGGGTGTGAAGCTGAAATCCTCGAAGGGCAGTGGCCGGTGAAGGGCAGAGAGGCCGGCAGGGCTGGGGATGGGCAGGACAAACCTTCCCCCTCAGCAGCTCCGTCCAGAGGGCTCCAGCCCTTGTTAAAATCCCCCCTTCCGCAGGTGAAACGCAGCTGCACTTTGCAGGTGAGCTGCTGGATCCCGGGCACGGAGGCATTTTCCCCAGAGTGTGTCCTCCCTTTGCTGCATTTCCTGGGGAAATTCACATCCTTACTGTTGGGAAAACATACAGTGACATTATTGGTCTTGTCTAAAGAGCTCATTCACAAATACTTAGAAGCTTAAATGGCTCTTTGTCCATTTTATTTCTAAAGCAGCACAGCAAAAGAAATCTTGATTTTGCAAATGGCTTCTGAAAACGTTCCTCTCCTTCTGTATTCCTGTGCTCCTGTAGCCCTGTTCCCCTTTGTGCTTTTATTTGAGGATTTATGGCTGCATCCCCATTAGCCACTAATGCCGTGTGCTTCTTTAAGCTCTGTCTGAGCAGCAGCCAAGTGCGACAGGGCTGGCACCAGCCCAGCCCACTGATCAAGGCACTTAAATGGCCACGAGATATCAAATGCATCTGAAAAATTAAACCTTTTATCTTGATTGCGTTTCAGTCGCGTGGAAATTAAAAGGGCATTTGTGCAGTGCTGACTCCGGCACAGCGCCCGGGGGCAGGTCTGAACACGGCTTTAAAAGCGCAAAAACAAGGAAAGGGGGAGAACAGGCAGCAGAAAGGGAAGGCAAAGCAAGGCAGGAAGGGGCTGTGCCGAAGGAGAGCTCTGCAGGGGGATTTTACAGCTCATACCAGGGCTATGATGGCAGGGGCTACCCAGGGAGGTTTGGAGTGCCCATCCCTGGAGGTGCCCAAGGAATTCCTGGAGGTGGCACTCAGAACTCTGGGCTGGGGACAAGGTGGGCATCGGGCACAGCTGGGACTCGATGGGCTGGGAGGGCTTTTCCAACCTCAGGGATTCTGGAATTCTGTAATTCCATGGCCCCTCCATGGTTTTGGACGTGTAAAAAAATGTGTGTTCCCCATCCTTTTCCTAATCTTCTTATAGATGCATCTCTCCAAATGAATTTTGATAAAAACTGCAAACCAGACGTTAACCAAATCTGAGATGAAATCAATTAAAGGGTATTTTCAGCTTTTGGAAACCCTTGTCTTTTCCTTGAGCCGATTTGTCTTTGCAGACAGTGAATTAGAGAAACCTCAGGCGTGGACCAGATGATCCCACTAGGCCCTCCAGACATTCCTCTATCCCACGAATTTGCTGGGAAATGCTACAGAAGTGTGGCTCCAACCTGCCCAGCTAGAACTGGACAGGGGTGTGCCAGGTTCCAGGTGTGTGACAGGTGTCAGGGACGTGAGAGGTGCCAGGGGTGTCTCAGGTGGCAGGGTGGCAGGAGAGACCCGGGGTGCAGGGGCAGGGTGTGAGGGGTGTGGGTGTGGGGGTTTGTGGGGAGCAGGATGGAGGAGCAGGATGGAGGAGCTGGATGGAGGAGCAGGATGGAGGAGTAGGATGGAGGAGCAGCAGTTCCCTGGGAGAGGCAGGAGTGCAGGGACAGGGTGTGGGGGTTTGTGGGGAGCAGGATGGAGGAGCTGGAGGGAGGAGCAGGATGGAGGAGCTGGAGGGAGGAGCAGGATGGAGGAGCAGGATGGAGGAGCTGGAGGGAGGAGCTGGATGGAGGAGCAGCAGTTCCTCAGGACAGGCCAGGCCCGGGCGGGCAGAGCGAACATTTCCTGCACGGATGTGTCCGTGGGGCCGCGATGGGAATGGGAGAGGAGCCGGACACGAGTGTCCAGCAGGGGTTCAGCTGTGCTCCCTGCTGGGTTCAGGGGGCTGGGCTTGGAGCAGGTTTGTGAGAGCAGCAAGTCCAGAGTACGGTGATTGCCTGCGTGTAGGCAGAGAGCAGCAAAATAAAGCCACTTAGTTCCATTTCTTACACACTGCAGCAACAACTGGCTTTGAAAAAACATTGATGGCACCCTCTGAAATCTCCAAAGCCCTCCACAGCCTGGTAGATCCAAAGAATTAAGTTCCAGAAAGGCACTGTTCTTTTTTCCTGATTGCTGTCAAACACGCATTCTGGCAGACACAAACAATAAAAAATAATTTAAAAAACAAACAAATACTACACACACAAAAAAATCCCAACCAAACAGAATCAAAACAAAAACCTGAAAGAAACCCCAAACCAACCTGCAAAAGCCAGGAACAGTGTAAGGTTTCAGGCTAAATGCTTTGTGAAATGCAGTTTTCAACACAATTAAGACTGGGCTTAAAATCTAAGACCATTAAGGAATTTAAAATATCTGCTTTTCAGACTGATCCTGTGTACTGACACAAATCCCAATTCCTCTGGCTTCTGTGCTCCAGGAGGGGAGATTTAGACTGGATAGCAGGGAAATCCTTTTAATTTTCAAAACATTTCTGGCTGTATGTGACACTGCAATTACCAGAGCCTGGAGGGACACGAGGGCCGTGGACTGGGGTCTGCCTTTGGTCAGAGGAGCTTCTGAATGTTCTTCTCCAACTTTTCCCCGCGGTTCAAGTCAGATCCCACTTTTCCAACTGGGACAGAACTGTTTTTCAGAAAGCCAGCTCGTGCGCGGGAAATGGAGTCACAGAAATAAAGGGCGTGTGAGTCTGTGCTGAATTCCATTCTAGCAAAAATAAAAGGAAGATCTGGGCGAGCGGGAGCGCAGCAGATAAGGAGGGGAAGCGGGGAGGGAAGCAGCGAGATACGGCTGTGATGATAACAAGGCTCTGCTCTTCCCTTCAGCAGTTCCTTTGACAGGGATGTGGCGCAGCCTCCCAGAGGATTCAAAGCATTACAGCGGCTGCGCTCACATGTTGTACTTGAATGGTGTGTCGTATTTTGATCTGACTGATGTGGAGCCTGCGGATGATGAATGCTAATTTATAAATTATGGGCTTTTTAATTAGCAGAGAAAATAATTAATGTTACACTGACAAAAGTCTCTCTTTTTTTCCCTCTCCGCTCTTCCCTGCAGATCCCCCAGCCCGGTCAGGCCGGCGCCGTGCCTGGAGCCGGCCCTTGGGACGGGGCCGGGAGGACACGAGCAGGACATCACTGCCCACCCACGGCACAGGAAAGGCACAAACAGGGATTTCCATGCGTGTCATTAAGGTAATAACTGGATTTTACCAGACAAATACAACAACTAGATTGGAATAATTTCCCTAAGTGAACCACACCGCATTACTCAGTGATTAAAGGCAATAAAAGGGTTAAAAAGCAATAAATTGTGTATTATATCCAGATAGGTGACAGTCCCCTACAGGGGACTTTTCATCTCTTTTTTCCCCCCCAGTCTTTCCCAGTAACACTTTTCACTAAATAACATCCTTCAGACCACCAGGACTGCAAAAACTCCTTTCTGGCCCAACCCAAGGCACAGCCGTGAAATAATTGCAAGCCTCCGTTTGTGCAAGTTCTCTACCAAGCTCAGTGAGCCCACCGGAGTTCGGGGGTGACCCTCAGAGCTGAACCTTGTACCCTTCTGTGTCAGGAGCCACCTGCACCACGCCACAGAGAGCCCTGTTTATACCAAAGTCCATCACCACGTGGGCATGACAGTACCTGCAAGTAACTGTGCAAAATGAGGCTCTTTTTGCTGAATCCAACAGTGGTTTGATGTATTTTAAGCACTCAAAAATCCCTTTAAACCACTGGATCTAATCAGGATCTTTCTCCAGGGCACGCCAGGTGAACGGCCTGAGCAGCTCTCAGCAAGGACCTCCTCAGCAGTTCTGCCAGGATTGTGATTTAGCTCAGCTTTGGCATGAGGCAGCATAAGCAAAAGTGCTTTTCTGAATAGCTGCAGGCAAAATACTTCAGAGTGAATCAGGGACAATATTTCAACAGGACCCAAATTCCCAGAAGCATCCTTCCTCTCGCATATCTTCCTGGATTTAGGTTTTTCCACAGAAAGGGAAACATTTCCTTTCCCAAGGACCCACTCCAGCTATGCAGCGCTCCCAAATGCCTCCGTGCTTCTTTGCTGCAACACTTTGCATCCCCTAGAATGTAATGTTTATGAGAAGTTCCATGTTATTTTTATGTTCCCGTGTTTTGGGCTGGATCTTTAGTGCAGGGTACCTGAGTGACCCCCAGACCTGAGGGATTTACCCTCAGTCCCAGCATTTGGGCTGGATCTTTAGTGCAGGGTACCTGAGTGACCCCCAGACCTGAGGGATTTACTCTCAGTCCCAGCAGGACCCTGGGGAGTGTTCTGTGAGCAGTGGCCGCCTGCCCAGGGCCGGCCCCTTCCCTGTCCCACGTTTCCCAGCGGGAGCCTCCCGATGAGCTCACAGAGCCCTTCATCTCGGGTTTTCCAGCCCGGGGAACACAAGCAGCTCTGCTCCGTGAGCTCTCAGCATTGCTGGGAGTCCCCGCTCCCGTCGCTGGGGCCGAGGTGTCGGCTCCGTTCAAGGTGAGCACGGCCTGAGGCAGCTCCCCCTCGGCACTTCCAGGCACGGGCTGTTTGTTCCCTCCCTCTGGGAATAATCCCCCCGTGCCTTCCCCTCGGTTGCATAAGCTGGAAGTGCTGGTGATTTCAGACACAGGAAGGCAGAGCACACTCACTCGGCAGCTCCCGCCCGCCCCGGCGCGCTCAGTCTGGTGTCCACAGAGTCGCGGGATCGCGGAATCGTGGAATCATTAAGGCTGGAAAAGCCCTCCGAGATCTCCGAGTCCAGCCTCCGACTGACCCCCACCTTGTCACCAGACCACAGGGCCACATCCAGTCCTTCTCCGAGCCACTGGAGCTGGGGAGAGAGGATCAGCCCCACCTTTGGCACTCCGGTGTGCCAGGAGAGCCGTCCCTGCCCACCTTGGAACAGGCACGGAGTCACTGCCCCATGCAATGCTTTGGGTTGGGAGGGGTTTGCAAGAGAACTTCCCATCCACCCCTGCCATGGCAGGGACACCTCCCACTGCCCCAGGCTGCTCCCAGCCCCAATGTCCAGCCTGGCCTTGGGCACTGCCAGGGATCCAGGGGCAGCCCCAGCTGCTCTGGGCACCCTGTGCCAGGCCTGCCCACCCTCCCAGGGATCAATTCCTTCCTTGATACCTGCCCTCTGTCTGAACCTGCTGTTCCTTGTCCTGTCAGCACAGCTCCAGCATGAACACTCTTCTTCGGACAGAGCCAAGGTTTGTCCTCGGACTTGACCTGAAGAGGAGCACCCATCACATTCCAAGAGCTGCCCATGTTTGCAGAGTTGCTCCCTAACGTTTCATCTTTCTCAGGTTCTGCAGAAGTGAATTTCATCCCAGCTCTGGGATACTGCCCACGTTAGAAATGAATTCCCTGTTTCAGGCCCCTTTCAGCGATGCAGAGGCTGCTGTGCTGCAGCTGCAGCTGCAGGGGGACATCAGCGAGAGCCCTGCCTGCTCCGCTCCGGGCTCTGCGCAGCCTTACAGCTGCTGAGCTTTGCAGTGAATTCACTACAGGCACCGGAGCGAGGCCTGTGCCAGTGGAAGCAGCAGCCCCTCATGCCATTAATAAATGCACATCATACATCTCCCAGGAAAACAACAGCACTGACAGCCCGTTCTGGAGGCGCGCTTGTGACAGCCGCACAAACGAGGGACAGCCAGTACCGCTCACCTGCCGGGAGATGACACCTGCTCCTCGCTGCTATTCACATGCAAAGATGCCATTTGTCCCCTGATCGTTGTTTCTAATTTCCCTGTCAGGGTGTTCAGCTCCACTCCGACGTCCCGGTATTATCCTGGCATTGTTCCGCTGTTCCTCTAAGGCTCTCCCAAAGCAGCACAGATTTAGTGTGAGGCAGTAGATATTTATTAAGTTTGAGATAGTATCCAGGGACCCAGAGCAAATACAATTTACACTTTTATGTGGAAGCAGCTGGAAAAAGACAAAAACCCCACTAGTATTAATATTTCTGCCATTCACTACAGTGTTTTGCTCTGAATGTCCCAGTTTGCTCTGCTCTCAGAGCAATGGGCTCGAACCCAGACTCTTCATGTTTGGTGTAGATCTCATATTTGAGTTTTATGTCCATCCCTGGAGAGGGCCATTCTGTAAGGAAGCTGTCCAAGTTCCTCCGAGATGCTTTTGCTGTGTTTGGGTGAGAATGCTGGTCTTTGTAAAATCTCCCTGGCTGTGTTTTCTCACTGTTAAAAGTTTAATGTGAAAAACAAAAGCAACAGAAAAGCTCAAGAGGGAACAAGCCAAGCCTGGCAGAAAAGTGCATCCCCAGTACCAGAAGAGGCACAAATGGTGTCGGTGTGGGAGATTTTGAGGCTCTGGACGAGCTGTGCAGAGCCCACCACAGCACCTCAGGCACAGCCTGGGCACCAGAAGCTCTCAGGCACTTGGGATGTGTTTGGGAGCTTTCCTGAGTCACAGACTTCCTTAGGCACTCTGACAGTGAAGAAATTTTCCCAGTATCCACCCTGAGCCTCCCCTGGCCCAGCCTGAGGCCGTTCCCTCTCCTCCTGTCCCTGTTCCCTGCCAGCAGAGCCCGACCCCCCCGGCTGCCCCCTCCTGTCAGGGACTTGTGCAGAGCCACAAGGTCCCCCCTGAGCCTCCTTTTCCCAGACTCCTGGCACGGCATGTTCTTGCCTGAACAGGGCTTTAGTGAACACAGAGCTGCCCAGAAGAAAGGCTGAGGAACATCTGTGCCCTCACGTGTGTCCCCAGTCACAGACTGAGGGGACAGCAATGTCCTGGTGGAGTGCAGCAATTGCTGTGGCATCCGGGAGCTCCAGTGCCACTCCAGAACTCATCCAGCTGAGCCGTGACTTCTCTCCGAGCAGCTGCGTAATTATGACAAGTGTATCCAGACAGAGACTGGAAAATTGAACATCCCCAGCAAAGATGTCAGACTTGTAATTTAGTCTCATATTAACACACACTCCTGGGGTTTTTTCAATCTCCCTATTTTCATGCCCTGCCTCAGGCACAGCCTGGCTCTTCAGCTGCTGGGCTCACACGTGGAACGGGCTGTCCAGAGCAGCTGGGGCTGCCCCTGGATCCCTGGCAGTGCCCAAGGCCAGGCTGGACATTGGGGCTTGGAGCAGCCTGGGACAGTGGGAGGTGTCCCTGCCATGGCAGGGCTGGCACTGGGTGGGATTTAAGGTCCCTCCCACCATGGCAGGGCACATGGCCAGCTCTGCCAGGCTGGGCTGATGCTGTGGTGTCCTGCACCCAATGTACCCCCTGACCCCCTGTTCCGCTGTCCCCAGGAATCTCTCTGGCTCCACAGGGATCCCCTGTGAATCCCCAGCAGCACCTCAGGCAGGGGAGGTGACGGAGCAGAGTATGTGGAAGCCGGGGCTGTCCCTGCCCTGAACCATCCACATGCAGATGGAGATGTTGTTTCTCTGCCTGTCGCTCTTGTTTTCCCCAGTACCTCTTCACAGGTGAGGTCAATTAAATTTTTAGTATATTTGATGTGGAAAACTCTCTGTAAACACACTTTGAGTATCTGCAGAATGAATAAGCAGCAATTTTTGGCTTTGCTTTGGGGAGCTGTGGTAATGCATTTTTAATTGATGGCTGTTTTGGCAGCACAGAGAGAGTGATTTGCCAGGGTGGGAGACACAGCTGGGGAAAGGTCAGCAGGTACCAGATGTTGTCCCCAGCACCGCTCAGCGTCTCCTGGCACAGCTGGGGCCGTGTTTGGCGGTGAGCAGGCTTCCCTTCCCCTGCTCCTCGCCAGCTGCACGGCTCCGTTTGGAGCCCGGCCGTGTCTGTGCTCCCCTGGCACTGCACAGAGACCCTCAGGGGGCTCTGGCCCCAGTGCCTGGGGTGGATGTGGCCCCAATGCCTGTGGTGGCCACCCTTTAACAAGCTTTCACCTCACGGGGGCTCTTTGGGGTGGCCCCCAGGGCGAGCTGGTGCCTCTGGCTGAGCAAAGTGCAACACGTGTCTGCTGCTCCCAGGGTTTAGCAGAGAGGCACCACAGCAGCTCCAGAAATCACCAGGAAAACCAGAAATAACCACCCAGAGATGCTGCTGGGGGCTGTGATTCTCTTACCAGCAGCTCCTCTGCCCCTGCTCAGGGCTGGGGAGAGAAAATTGCTTTTGTTGAGGCAGAGGTTTAGCTTCAGCCAAAGTACAGCCAAAAAAGGGAGCATTTTCCTTTTCCATCACATACTGCTGGCCCTGCTTTTAGATCCAAAATGAGGCCGCCTAATTGGTCATTTATCCCTTTAGCTTTTGATTTCTCTCCTGAGAGGACTGCATAAACTGTTTGCTGTGCTATAAGAAATTGCTTAAGAGGATGACAGAGCTCTGGACAAGCAATTCCTGCTGCCAGTTGTCCGTGCTCAGTTCGATGAGGCAGCAGAGAGGCTGTGGGTGCTGGCAGGTTGTGGGTGCTGGCAGGGTGTGGGTGCTGGCAGGGTGTGGGTGCTGGCAGGGTGTTTTCACCTTGATTTGTAATGTCAACTTCACGACAGACATGAAACCAGCTTAGAGACAGCGTGGAGTGCAGCTTAATTGGAGCTGCAGTCGCAGAATCCCAGAGTGGTTTGGGTTGGAAGGGACATTAAATTCCATCCCATGCCACCTCCCACTGTCCCAGGCTGCTCCCAGCCCCAATGTCCAGCCTGGCCTTGGGCACTGCCAGGGATCCAGGGGCAGCCCCAGCTGCTCTGGCAATTCCAGCCCAGCCCCTCCCCACCCTCCCAGCCAGCAATTCCCAATTCCCAATCTCCCATCCAGCCCTGCCCTCTGGCACTGGGAAGCCATTCCCTGGCTCCTGTCCCTCCATCCCTTGTCCCCAGTCCCTCTCCAGGAGGGCTGGAAGGGGCTCTGAGGTCTCATGGAGTTGATGATTTTCACAGGAGCTGCAAATCCAGTCTGTAAATGCCGAACCAGGAGGGATCCACCCAAGGAACTGTGATCCCCTGTGTAAAGTGTCAAATTCACTCAAAGTCCCCCTTTATTTGTGCTGTTAGCACAGAATTATTCAGGGACAGACTAGCTAAGAAATTCTCTCATAAATGTGATAAATATTTTTCCCTTGGCCTTCCGGGTTTATGCAATTCCTGCAGTCCTGGGAAAGTTCCCAATGCAATTTGTTTCTGCAGATGTTTATGACTGAAATGGGGGAATCTTTTAAATTGATATTTTTATCTTTCATTGAGGACAAAGTGTCTAGGAAATCCTGGGGTATTATTTATTCAGGAAAATGATTTTATATAATTTTACCTGGAATGAAAATAGCAAATGTCAGATTTAGGTGCAAACAAACTTAGAACAGTCTTTTTCCTTCCTTGTTTTTTTCTTCTCTAGATCAACATTTATTTAGTAAAAAAAAAGTAGTAAAAATGTCTATATTTGTTCATCCACAGAAGTGTCCTCAAGGATGTGACTGTAGGAGCAGGAGGCAGATGGATGAGCACAGCATCAGGGAGGAGCTGCCAACCCATCAGCTCTGCCTTGGAATCAGAACTTTCCCAGCTCAACCAGAGCTTGTGTCCTTGTGTTCTCAGAGGTCCCAGGGACACCACAGTGCCCTTGGTGACCCCTCCAGAGCTCCAGTCCCTTTTGCTGCCTGGGAAATTAAAAAATTTCAGCACCTGAAATGTTTATTCCCTAAGAAAATTTAAGTTCTTTTAAAATAATTTTTGTTCTGTATCAGGAAAAAATAAATAGTTGCACTCAGGAATTCCTTTTGGCTAAAACAGGGATTGGTTTCCCTTATGGATTTTGTAAGCTGTGAGTTTTTTCAGGAATTTAAACTTTCTACAAAACATTTCCTTTCATCAGAAAATAAGGATCGCCAGCAGTAGCTGATGGAAGATCCAGGAGCAGCTCCCTAATTCCAGTTCCTTGGGGCTCCATCCACCCTCTGAGCCACAGCCTAAAGCTTTTCTGCACTGAACTGGCCCTGAGCCACTGGATTTCACAGGTGCATTTCTTGTTGATGCAGAGGCAGCCCCTGGGCACTGCCAATCCATACGTGTCTCCATTCATCCATCCCTCCATCCATCCCTCATCCCTCCATCCATCCATCCCTCATCCATCTATCCATCCATCTATCCCTCCATCCATCCATCCCTCATCCATCCATCCATCCCTCATCCATCCATCCCTCCATCCATCCCTCCACCCGTCCTTCCACCCATCCATCCATCCATCCCTCCATCCATCCCTCCACCCGTCCCTCCACCCATCCATCCATCCATCCCTCCATCCCTCCATCCATCCATCCATCCATCCATCCCTCCCTCCATCCACCCGTCCATCCCTCCATCCATCCCTCCATCCATCCCTCCATCCCTCCATCCCTCCATCCATCCATCCATCCATCCATCCATCCCTCCATCCATGGTCACTTCGTTTCAAAGCTGGGCCTCATTAGGCCACAGCATAAAGTTGTGGGTGAACGTGAGGATGACTGCACTGCACACGAACATAGATAGAAATACCGGTAAATGTTCCAATATATGTTATAAATATTTATTCCTTTGAGCAATGGTAAATGAGAGCTGCTCAGCCCTCCTGAGATGCAATCGCCCAGTGAAACCCAGAGCTCTGGATGCTCTGCCTGCGATCCAGGATCTCTGCACTGTGTGTGTCCCTGTGGGCTGAGCCCCTGGCCTGGCACTGCCCACCCGGGGCAGGGCTCCTGCCTGGCTGGGGCCTCTGCACCCCAGATCCGGGGACACTTCTGGGACCTTCATGATGGGAAGGACATGGAGGGGCTGGAGTGTGTCCAGGGCAGGGAATGGAGCTGGGAAGGGGCTGGAGAATTCCTGAGGGAGCTGGGAAAGGGGCTGGAGAGTTCCTGAGGGAGCTGGGAAAGGGGCTCAGCCTGGAGCAAAGGAGGCTCAGGGGGGACCTTGTGGCTCTGCACAAGTCCCTGACAGGAGGGGGCAGCCGGGGGGGGTTGGGCTCTGCTGCCAGGGAACAGGGACAGGAGGAGAGGGAACAGCTTTGCACGGTTTGGTTGGAACCCCAGACACAAAACCACTCTGCGTTAGGAGAGGAAATAAACCTGGAGACCATGAATTTGGATTAATGAAAAGAGTAAGGAATGATGGAAGTTCCATTGGGCAGGAGCCCCCCTGACTGCGACTCCCATTATTGGCAGCATTTAGTTTAACACTTCAGTAAATAGTTACAGCGATGGTTTTCAGTGCTGGGCATCGTTAGAGAGCTGAATAATTGCAAAGCTATCACAGTCTGTGTCTGCTGGGCATCACTTCAGAGCTGGAAATTAACTCCATGCAGCATCAGTTCTCTGCTTGATATTATTGCCATCCCCAGAATGATGACCTTGGAAATCGATGTACAGAAAACATTAATGCATCACGTTTTCTTTTTGCTTTCAAATTCTCAGACATCAGTTATTGCAACCAAATGAAAATTCTTTACATGCAGTTTTGTAATTTTACTTTTCATCAGCTTTATTTTAATAGTCTTCCAAGCATTTTTTTTCCTGGGATGAGTGGGGAGTTCCCGCAGAACAATTGTTCTAATGATAGGTGTTCCGAACATTTATGTATCAGCGCTTCCCTGAGTTTGTGCAGGTGAGTTCTTCATGAGGTGCCATAAATAATGTTTCTCTTAGAAGTAGCCCAGGTAGCAGTGATGTTGTGCATCAGCTCAGTGCCAAGGAATTGATTGATTTCTCTGCAGCTGTTGGAGGGAGCAGGATGCTCCCTGTGCAGCACTTGCTGCTGTTCTGCCTCCTTACGGCACTTCAGAGAGCTGTGCTGAGAGGGCCGAATTTGCTGCTGAAATATCAAGTATCATCTTGTGGCCCAACCATGGTTCTTGAATTTCCACCAGCCTTTACATCCTAAACGCTCTGTGCCTCCTTCAAGTGCTGTTCCACTTTCCCTGGAACTGGACTTTCTTTCCATGCAGGTATTTGTGAGAGGAAAGTGGTTCCTTTCTCTAAAGCCCTTCTTCCGTCTCAGAGATGGTCTTTGTGCAAAGCTCATCAATTTCAAGTAAAACCAACAATTGCTCCACTTGAAAATGTTCCAACAGCTCAGGGAAAAAAACAACAAAACAGGAGAAAAGGCCTTTCAAAGAGGACACTCAAAGCTGTTGAAAGAAATTGCCAGACAATGGTTTATTGAAAGCCATAAATGTTATAAATTTGTTCATGTACTTCAAAGTAGCTCCACAGCTGCAGAGAGATGGGGTGGGAGTGGCACAGGGACACCTTGCACAGACCAGGCTGCCCCAGCCTGCCTTGAACACTCCCGGGGTGGGGCAGCCACAGCTCCCTGGACAGCCCGTGCCAGACCCTCAGCCCCTCGCAGGGTCCCTGTGCCCACCTGGGGTGGAAGAATTTCCTAAAGGTCAAGGAAGGGCTCGACCCAGCAGCTGGGCAGGAAATGTGGCACAAACACAGAGCCACGGTTTGGGGCAGGAGCTCTCCAAGAACTCCCCGAACAAACAGCGTGGACACCTGTGAGCCCTGTGAGCCCTGTGGGCCCAGCCCTCTGCTGTGAGTACAGCTCCCCCCTTGCCCACTTTGGACTTTGTGTTTCCAATCCCTCCATTTGTCATTTAAATGCATTTTCTCTGCTGCATTTCCCCCCAGGAAGACTATCTGCAGAAAGGCACGTGGCAGTGAGAGACACCGCGACCGGGCACGCGCTGGGGCGGGATTTGCGTCTCAGCTTCCAAGTTCTCCTCCATGGAAGTTGTTTGCAGGAGTGCTGTCCCCTAGGTCTGCTACAAACTATTTCAGGTTCAGCAGCTCCACGGAACATCCAAAAAAAAGCCCTGGAAAGGAAAAAAAAAAGATGAATCAATTTAGGAATCTGCCTTCCAAAAGGCAAAAAGCTGTTGTAAAGATCTTCCTAGCCTAGATGAAAATATTTCGCATCACTGCTCTGACTCATCAGAAATGCTGGCAGAAAATTGGCCAGGAGCATCCAATTTAACCTTCCAGGAACTGCTGCTTCAGCAAAAAAAGCATCTGCTGGGAACATGCCAGTATAGGCAAAACTATTTAGGGAAAATGATATGAAACAAACTATTTCTGTAAGAAAGGAATAATGCAAAGTTATGAATATATGCAGAATCACAACAGATAAAATAAAAATATCAATGAATAATAGAATATCCTGAGTTGGAAGGGATCCACAAGGATCACAGAATCCAATTCCAATATCGAAATGGGGTTTATCAGTATGATTCTTCTGATCAATAAAGTAGGATTAGGGCTCCTTTTGTATACACACAAATATAAAAAATTCACAGGTGCATGAATTTGAGGGAAACTTTAAAAGTGTATGGTTTAGTTGTGATTTGGAAAGAAACAGATGTTCTAAATGTGGGGAATTTCTGTAGGAAAAAAGCTCACCAAATTTCCAAAACTTTTACTCTGCTGACACGGGGGGAGATTTTGATGGCACACTTCCCATTGCTCATTGTTGCTGTTCACATCATCTGGGTGTGCACTTTAACAGCTTGTTGGAGACCAGGGAATGACAGATTCTCCATCCCTAGGGCAAACATTGGACATTCGCACTTGGAATGTGGGCACATGGAGCAAGAATGACTGGGATTGCCCTGCCTGGAGAAGGGAAGGATCCAGAGAGAGCTCAGAGCCCCTTGCAGAGCCTGAAGGGGCTCCAGGAGAGCTGCAGAGGGACTGGGGACAAGGATGGAAGGACAGGACACAGAGAATGGCTTCCCAGTGCCAGAGGGCAGGGATGGATGGGAGATTGGGAATTGGGAATTGCTGGCTGGGAGGGTGGGGAGGGGCTGGGCTGGAATTGCCAGAGCAGCTGGGGCTGCCCCTGGATCCCTGGCAGTGCCCAAGGCCAGGCTGGACATTGGGGCTGGGAGCAGCCTGGGACAGTGGGAGGTGTCCCTGCCATAGCAGGGGTGGGATGGGATGGGATTTAAGGTCTCTTCCCACCCAAACCATTCTGGGATTCTGTGTTTCCATGATACGGATAACAGGATCTTCTTGTCTTTCCTTTGAGAAGATTTCTGGGAGACAGTTATCTAATTGAGCAGAGGAACCCCTCCTGACATTCCCATGGGATGGGGGCAGGATGCTCCTGAGGCCAGAGCAGGTATGATGCCACTATGATGCCCAGGGAGACCGAATCATTCCCATGGAGGGTCCTCCCAGCAAATCCATCCCTGGCCGAGCCACCCCCCCTGTGCCCCCTCCCTGTGGGCAGCAGGTGCCTGCCATGGCACATTCCCAGCTTGTGGGGAGGAGCCAGCAGGTTCATCCCCAGAACTGGCTGAAGGGGCTCCAAACCCCTCTGTTTCCCGTCAGGTTTCTCTCCACATCTGAAGTCTCCTCTGAACCAAGCCATCACTTGGCTGCTGTCACCAGGCTTATGGCCTTCCCTGGAAGGCCAGGGGGAAATGGCCTCAAGTTGCACCAGAGAAGGTTCAGGTTGGACATCAGGAAGAATTTCTTCATGGAAATGTTGTCAGGCATGGGAAGAGGCTGCCCAGGGCGGTGCTGGCATCCCCACCCCAGAGGTGTCCGAGGAACAGGCGGATGTGGCAGCTCTCAGTGGGGATTAGTGGGCATGGGGCGCTCGGTCACAGGTCGGACTCGGTGATCCTGGGGGGTTTTTCCAGCCTCAACGATTCCATGGCTCTCTGGTTTTGTGGGGCCTGGCCACAAGCACAGCCCTGGTCAGGGATGGAGGAGCTGCTGCCAGCAGGGATCCCACCCCAGCCAGCAGCCCAGCCCCATGGATTCACAGGCCCTAATTGCCACGTTTCATCCGACCTCGATAGCAGGAGCAGATGGCGTGTTTTGTGTAACAACATATTGAAAAATAAGTCTGGGAAATAATTAGTGTCAGAAATAAATCTCTTTACTTTGGGGCTGTGGGACTGGTTACGTAAAATTCTGAGCAGCAATGGCTGCCACAGATATTACCTTTTGGGGGCATGGAATTACGTTTTTGAGATTTCATAGAATCACAGAATGGTTTGGGTTGGAAGGGACCTTAATGGTCCTCTGGTTCCAGCCCCTGCCCTGGGCAGGGACACCTTCCCTTTGCCTATTAATAACCCCCTAGGAGTGGTTAATGTGTGTGAGGTGACAGTGGCAGTGACAGTCGAGTGGGAGGTGCCACAGCTGCAGCTCAGTGAGTGCTGAGGGCTGGGCTTTGTTTGGATTTTTAGAGACAAAACTTGATGGGCAACTCCTGCACCTTGATCCTGGCCCTTTTTGGGGGGTGAGTAATGGTCTCTAATGAGATCAGACCATGGCCTGAGCAAGCTGATCTCATCCGGCCCCACTCTCAGGAGAGGGAGACGCCCAGACATTGCTTCCAGCCAAAATTATTCTAAATACTCATTAAAACTTAACAGACAGTGTGAATTTGATAAAGTCAGTAATCTACTAATTTTCAAATCATTTTTGTCTATTCATCCATACGGATCTATTTTAATAGTAGTCTTGTTTATTTTGGAAGTTGACATTATAACTAGAGAGGGGTGTTTTTATTACTTGTGTTATCCAAAAACCTTTGGTTCTCCAAGGAACAAGGATGAGACTGAAGGATCTGCTCTGGGTGCGTTGGCTCCGTAGTTATCAATGCACAGCTGGAGATCATGAAAATTTCCTGCGAAAACTCTGAATTCCCTTTTAAGCCTGCATCTCCAGCCTGTGTCACAGGAATCCCTGCTCAGTTTGGCTTTGCCATGCTCAAGGTCCTGTACATCAGGCTGGGTTCTGGCAGCCAAAAATGCTGATTCAGGCACTCCTCTGGGGGCAAAGTCTCTGCAGTTTCCAACACTCACAGGTCCCTGGGGCTGGGAGCTGCGGGGAGAGGACAAATGTCCTCTGAGAGGAGGATTGCAGAACATTTGGAAGAAGTTCTTCCCTGGGAGGGTGGCCAGGCCCTGGCACAGGGTGCCCAGAGCAGCTGGGGCTGCCCCTGGATCCCTGGCAGTGCCCAAGGCCAGGCTGGACATTGGGGCTGGAGCAGCCTGGCACAGTGGGAGGTGTCCCTGTCATGGCAGGGGTGGGATGGGATGAGCTTTAAGTCCCTTCCAACCCAATCCATTTTGGGATGCTGTGATTCTGTGATTCATATTTACCGTAAGTCAACCAGAAATAACTCAGCACGAGCTCTCCTGAGCCGGAGATCAGAAGGAAGGAATTAAAGAGCTCAGTGCTGTCTGTGTAAGGGAGAAAATGAAACCCAAAGAACTCGAGGTAATTGGTGGCTGAAGTGGTGGTGGCCAGGGCTGCTGCTCCCTCAGGACCTCGGAACCTCTCCAGTTTACTGCCCTCATTTCATCTCTCTTTGAAGTGGTTTTCCCGCACAGTCGACATCAAAGACACAAATCTCCTTCTCCTTCATTTCTTAAAGGGTCAGGGAAGCAGATGAGTAACAGTCAGCAGTAACAGCAATTCCCTCCTGAAATCCCCTGTGACATCAAAGCTGGGTGATGCCACTTCCAGCACACTGAGATCACTTTGTGCTCTCTTGGGAGCGAGGTGCTGGGGAGGAGCGGGACCATGGGGTGTCCTGCTTCCCAGAAGGGCTGCACCTCTGAGCCCTGGGAATGCTGGATCTCCTTCACAAACTCCTTCTGGGACCTCCTTTGCTTAAGCTCCTTGTGGGATCTCCTTCCCAGCTCCTTGTGGGATCTCCTTCACCAGCTCCTTGTGGGATCTCCTTCCCAGCTCCTTCCAGGCTGGCACGGGCAGAGTTTTTTAAGGCAGTCAGGAACGCCAGTCAGAAGGAAACAAAAATGATTAGAGTTGACTATACTGCGGCTCCTGCCTGCCACTGCCAGAGCTCTTCTCCTACATGGACCCAGTAAAGAAAAACTCCCAGCACAGGAAATCGATGGGAAAAATGCAAAATATTCTTTATCACAGGTGGTTCCTTTAGATTATTTATCACAACAAGATTTTGGAGGGTCTCCTGGGGACCAGCCATCCTCAGCTGCTCACAAACCAGTATTAATTCCAAACAATATTAAGACACATTCAAAACCCTTATTAAATGCAATCAAGTTTGATTTAGAGGGACTGGAAAGGTAAGCATAATTAAAATGAAGGTGCTGCCTGGAATATAAATTCTTTTCCATCCAGCATTTGCGAGTCATATTGTCAGAAAATTAATAACCTTAAGCGGTGTTTTTTTGTGGCCTACTGGGAGAATAAAGGTTTTGGTTACCCTTGTTAAAAACTTTGCAGATTCTTTTGAAGAGGGATCCTGAATCCTAAATACAATTTTGCTAATGCGATGCTTCCTCCTGGGGATGCTGGAGCACAGAGTGCACTTGAGCGGAAAGTTTAAGGATGACTTTAATTGAATTACAGCCACCAGAAAAAGAGAAGAGAGAGATGGGAGAAATTCAGACTTAGTGCAGCATCTCTCCACAGCTGCGTTCCAGCCGTACCCACGTGGTCACGTCCTGGGGCACTGGAAAGGCCACAGGGGAGATGTTTGTAAAGGCTTTGGGATGGTGAGGAGGGGGAATGGAGGGACAGGGCAGGACCAGGGTCTGTCATCACTGAATCCCAGAGTCACAGAATGGTTTGGAAGGGATCTTAAAGCCCACCCAGCCCCACCCCTGCCATGGCAGGGACACCTCCCACTGTCCCAGGCTGCTCCCAGCCCCAATGTCCAGCCTGGCCTTGGGCACTGCCAGGGATCCAGGGGCAGCCACAGCTGCTCTGGGCACCCTGTGCCAGGGCCTGCCCACCCTCCCAGCCAGCAATTCCCAATTCCCAGTCTCCCATCCAGCCCTGCCCTCTGGCACTGGGAAGCCATTCCCTGGCTCCTGTCCCTCCATCCCTTGTCCCCAGTCCCTCTCCAGCTCTCCTGAAGCCCCTTCAGGCCCTGCAAGGGGCTCGGAGCTCTCCCTGGATCCTTCCCTTCTCCAGATGAGCACCCCCAGCTCTCCCAGCCTGGCTCCAGAGCAGAGGGGCTCCAGCCCTGGAGCCTCTCCATAGATTCCTCTGGCCTCTCTCCAGCAGCTCCATGTCCTCCCTGTGCTGGGCCCCAGGGCTGGGGCAGCTCTGCAGGTGGGGTCTCACCTGAGCACAGGGGCAGAATCCCCCCTTTCCTGCTGCCCCCCAGGACTGGAGGGTTTGGATCCCAGCACACGGCCCGGGCATGGTGGGAGATGAGGATTTCAAATAACTCGGAAGGGGATGAGGGCCAGGGAGGGCTGGTGAGGAGAGAGCAGACCCAGCCAGAGCCATCCCGTGCCCGACTCCCCTCGCAGCCCCAGCTCTTGCTGGGCGGGCTGCCCCAGCCGGGAGCAGCCCTCGGGAGCAGCGGGCAGCGCAGGCGGGGGCGCAGCGCCGGCGTTTCCCTGCCCACGGCTCCGCGTCCGACGGGTGCCCACGGTGCCCCCGGGTCCGCACTCCGGCCGCCGGCCCTGCGGTCCGTGCTCGGCCCTGCTGGGGACGGGGCGAGCGCGGAGCCCCGCAGCCAGGCCGAGCTTTGCCGGCGCCGGGGGCAGCAGCGCGTCCTGGCAGCTCCCCGGGCTCAGCCCAGCCCTGGGTGAGCAGTTTCACAGTCAGGTTTTCCCGGAGTGATTCGTGCCATTGTTTTAGTTTTCTTGTTTATAAAATTGGCGAGGGATGGCAGATGGCAGTGAAGGCAAACAAATCTCCTTCCCGGGGAACACAAGTTAATTTCTTAGCTTTTTTTATTTTTCAAAAGTTATTTTCTTGAGAGCTGTTAGATCCAAGGCAGTACTCCCTCCTTAATCCATCATAATGCCATTTGTTGAAAGTCCTGCTTTCCATGCTAATTGTGTTTCTGGAGTTAAACCTTGACACTTCCCGTCAGCCTCATTGCAAGGGAGAACAACAAGCTCGGGGTTAATCCTCCCAAGCCGGTTTCATGTCCTTTGCTGCAGCCACGCTGCCCCGGAGAGCAGGGATCAGCCTGGGCTGCACCCGCTCCGAGGGGGCAGCTGGTGTTCATAGCAAAGGGGATTCCTGCGCAAGTCCCTGTTTGCAGAGCTTCCCAAAAGGCTGGAGTGACTGATTTTACCAAAAAAAAAAAAAAAAAAAAAAAAAAAAAAAAAAAAAAGCTTTTAAATCAGTACTTGTAATGTCCGGGGATAGGGAAGGGAAGGGAAGGGAGGGGAGGGGAAGGGAAGGGAACTGGCACTGAATATCAGTTAAAACTGGCCTCCTAAAATATGCTTTCCATTGTGTTCGTCGTGGAGAAAAAGCTTCTAGCATTAAGGATTCTGTCAAAGGAACATATCGGGAGGAGGGAGTGTGAGCACAGATAAACCCACTATCTCTGTGTATTTAATTGAGAACTTGGAACTTTGCATCCGCAAATATTAATTTAAGCTCCTCTTCAGGAAACCAAAGATAAATCACCCTCATGTGTAACTGTCCTGCTCCTTGTGAAATGCTCATTTTATGTCTTAAACTCTGCTTTTTTATCACACTTCTGGCAGACCCCCCTGCTGTCTGCTCCCACTGTGGTGGTGCAGGAGGGGAGCAGCCTCTCCCGGACCCGGCTCCGGGCAGCTCGTGCCCACGGGTCATTCCCAGAGACTGCTGGGACACCTGGTGCTCTTTGTGTTTGAACATCGAAACGCTGCCCATGCCCATCACAACGGGCAGGAGTTCCTGCACAGGTTTTCGGAGACCTGTCTGGATTCCTGCACTTCTTGATTTTCCCCTCTCTGTGTTCATTCTCTGCTGTCTTTGCTCCCTGTCTGACACTCACCCTAGAGGCTCAAGAAGTAAAGACAAAATGAGATAAGAAACAGAATTTCCCATCAAACCTGCAAATAAAATGTGAATTGAAGTATTTGTCTAAAAGGAAGACACGAAATTCTCTTGACAGTCCCTTTCAGATTTAATTATGGGACATGATGGTCATTTCTGACCATCTGCCTCAAACAGTTCCTAATGAATTCTGGAGTTCTGTATGGGCACCCATGGTCATTGCAGCCCCCTGCCAAGTATAATGAGGAACACTTCCACAAATCCGGCACAGAACATGTCTGCAAGTTAGATTTCGAATTAAGAAACAGCCCGGGCCTGAGGCTATATCCAGCATGACCAGTTACAGCAATGGTCCCGCAGAGCAGGGCTGGAGTGACAGACTGGCAGGTTCCTGTCAAGCAATAATGTGCTGGACTCCGGAATTATCCGAGGTCAGCAGAGTGGATTTCATTGCTGGCTTCACAAAACCATCTCATAGCTCGAGAATCTGGCCACATTCCAGGGAGAAGGGATAACATAAATCAGTATTTTAAAGCAGAAGATCGAGCTTCTCTCTCATTCTGCGGGAAAATAGAATTTTTATGAGTCCGAGCTATGGAGCGACGCTGCTGGCCAGCCCCAGCATGAGCCAGTCCCGGTTAGCTCAGAGCCGGGGCAGGCTGGAGCACGATCTGCAGTCTCTCTGCGTTTTGGGTTTTTAAAGGAAAAGGTCTGGGAGCAAAAGGACTTTATCACACAGCGCTTGCAGGTGCTTCTGGCTCCATGCATTATTCAGCTGCCGCCGCAGCGGAGGTGTCACCGGGCAGAGCGCTATCTCGCACCGAGCGCTGTCTCGCACTCTGCCCGCGGCTGCGGCGGCCGGAGCGGCCCCGGGGCAGCGCAGCCGCTCGCACTCCCCGAGCCTCGGACAGGCTGGACGGGGGCTGCCGCGGCTCTCACCAATCCTGCCGCAGTGATGTTCTATCAGCCTTGTTTGAAGTGACATCTGCTCTCTTTTGGTATTTCTCCACGCACACATCAGGTCCCAGGTGCAGCCCGGAGCTGAGAGCTGGGATGGGGCCCCTGGAGCAGATCCCGTGTGTGAGGAGAGACATCTCTGCTCCCTGGCACAGGGATAGCAGCCAGGGAGCGCCTGGAGCTGAGCCAGGGCAGGCTCAGGCTGGAGATCAGGGAAAGGTTCTTCCCACAGAGGGTGCTGGGCACTGCCCAGGCTCCCCAGGGAATGGGCACGGCCCCGAGGCTGCCAGAGCTCCAGGAGCGTTTGGACAGCGCTGCCAGGGATGCCCAGGGTGGGATTGTTGGGGGGTCTGGGCAGGGACAGGGGATGGGTCAAAGATCCCTGTGGGTCCCTCCCAGCTCAGGATATTCTGTGATCCTACCTGAAGTAAGGTACCCCACACCCGTGACTGATCCCTCCTTTTCAGCCACAAAACCTGGGTTTTGTTTTTAATTGGTTTGATTTTCCTTATCCCTTTGATGCCATGATGATTTTTGCCTTTTCTTTTATACCCCTGTTATACCTTTTTACAACCTCTGTATTCTCAGTGCTCTTTGCCTCCATTCTTGGACTTGTTTGTTCAGCCAGGAGACTCAACATCCCAGAAGCTTCATAGCTGGGGATCAGTGTGCCCCAGAGCCCAAGGTCCTCTCCAGAACACATTCTGTAACCTGAGATAGAACCATCCAGGGGAAGGCTCCTTGGGGAGGGGGGCTCACTCGAGCCTCTCATTGGGGAATCTTTGATAGATCTGCTAATTAGTAACACCTAGAATGCTATACCCAATGCTGGGGGGGACACTGACACACACTCTCGGTGGGGTGCATCTCGAGGCATATGACCTGGGCGTGTGCACCTGAGGATCCTTAAAATAAATACCAAGGTAAAATCCCTTTTCCCCTTCTAAGCGTGTCTGACTCTTGATTTTAAGACCAGGAAAAGGCATCACCTTCAGGAGGCAAGCTGAAGAGAAAGGCAGGTCCATCCAAGGGTTAAGTAGGATTCCACACCTGGAAGGGCAAACCAATGCTCTGACAGTGGTGCCCCAGAAAACACAGACTTAAATTAATGATCCATGGCACAGCTTAGCAGGACTCTGCTGTAGTTCACTGTAAAGAGGTCCTGAGTATTATTTTTGTAGATTAAAAGAAAAGAGTACCAACACAGCACTGTGAAAAATCAGAATTCACAGAGGTGTTCAGCTGGTACATGTGAAATCCGAACTTTCCACTGGTGCATGAAATTAGAGATGTGGTCAGTGTGTGACCACAATAACACCACAGCCGGGCACAGTGCTGCCTTTGCCTCCCACGATTTTCAGCCCCCAGGCGTTGCCTGTGCCCCGGTCTGAATGTTGGTATCTCCATGGATCTTTCTTCTCCATGTTGTAAAATTGTTGTGACATCTGAGAAAGATTCCAGTTGCAATCTGTTTAAAATATTTTCACAAGTTTTAAAAATAAATATACAGTGATAGACTCATGGTTTGGGCTGGGAGGGACCGTAAAGCCCATCCCATCCCACCCCTGCCATGGCAGGGACACCTCCCACTGTCCCAGGCTGCTCCAAGCCCCAGTGTCCAGCCTGGCCTTGGGCACTGCCAGGGATCCAGGGGTTCTGGGCACCCTGTGCCAGGGCCCCCCTGGAACAGGCTTTGGCTCATATTCTCTTTGTTCACCCTTTCTCTGTTCCAGCTGTTGAAGGTGAACACACGGTCTTATCCCCAGCATCAAACCCCTCCCTGTCCTCACTGCCACATGCCCTCCTGGTGTCCCAGCACCCACCAGGACAGCGGTGCCAGGATGGGCCCAGCACGGTGCTGGGGGAGCTGGGCAGGGCAGCTGGATCTGGGCACAGTGGGGATCTCTGCTGCCAATAAGGTGAGGTTAAACCCTGACATTGTTCACCTTAAAAACCACCAGAAGTGCTCGGGGCGGTTCTGTTGTAGGTGGGCTGTGTTTGTGTTTAAACTTTCTGCATCTGCTCCATGGATTTGGGTGTGCAGTCCCTGGGAAAGGGAACGGTTTGCATGAATCACCTTGTTTCCACGAGGGCCCAGAATAGCTTCTGTAGCAATTAAACTTGGATTGAACCTGACTCCTTCCTTTTGCCTATGGCAAGCTGAACCGCAGATGCCAAACAAATTTGCATTAATGAGTTATTTTCATGTAAGGAAGAAAATATAACCTTTTGGGGTGGTTGCTAGGCACATGTATGTTGTGAGAAAGCAACAGCTTACATTGCTTAATGATGCCAAAATAATGCAGGGAGGAGGGGCAGGCACCAGTTAACGTTATTGAATGCCAGCTCTCAATTAGCAGCACAATGGCTGCTGCTGACAGTGGCCACCTGGGGCACCTGGAGCACCTGGGGCACCTGGAACACCTGGGCCACCCCCAGCACCTCTGGCACCTGGGGCACCCCTGGCACCTGGGGCACCTCTGGCACCCACCTGCTCAGCCCTGTGGCCGCTGCTGTGGCCGGTGCCCAGCAGGGTCCGGGCTGCCCCCGGGAAGTCCAGGATGCCTCTGTAGTGTTCGTGGAGTGTGAGGTAACGTGGCACTGATCCTGAATCCAGGGATCCCATCAGCAGCCCGATTAACAGCTGCGTGTATTCCCGATGAAAGAAACACACTCTGGTGTGCTCGTGCTCGTTTGATTTCACAATGAGGCAGCTTTCTGAAAGCTTTTTTGAAATCCAACTGCATTTTAATGAGTTAGGGGTAGAAAAGCTCGCAGTGACAATTCCCAGGGGCCGGGGTTTCACCTCTCGCTGCGAGGGAGAGCAGCTGGCACCGCTCGTGTGCTCGGCATGGCCATGGCGCTGCAGGGAATGAGCTGCGAGCAGAACACACACGCCTGGGACTGACGGGACACTTCCCACGTGCCTCGGGATAAACCTGCATTTCCTCCATACTTTCCCTCATGTTCTCTTCCCAGACAGACGGTTCTGGTGGCCAGTGTTCCCAGTCACAAGTTGTCTGTGTTTGGTGAGTGTTTGTGCTCTGCCACTGGACCCTGGAGTGTCTCTTCCTGTAAATATCAAATGTTTTAGTGCTGGAGATTTTTACTGTGAGCGTGGGTTGGAAAGAAGAGACAAACAGGCAAACAAACAAAAAACAAGAACCCCAGAAGGAACTATTTTAACCTCTTGATGTGGGGTAGTTCATTAACCAGACAGGATTTCACTGTGTTTTTTATCCTCTCATTAGGTCTTCGTCAGCCCTCAAAAGCAGGCACAGCCACAGCACTGCTCCCCCTCACCGGTGCCATCCCTGCACACAGCAGGATAAAATCCCTTTTTTGTGCTGGGGCCTCCCAGCTCTGCCCTCGCTGTGCTCAGCTCCCAAGGCTCCATTCCACACCCCGTGTTTGCATTCCTGATCCCTGACTCCATGCATCAGAGAGCCGCAGAATATCCTGAGTGGGAAGGGACCCACAAGGACCATCCAGTCCAACTCCTGGCCCTGCACAGACACCCACAAAACTGGCCCTGCACAAACCCCCAAGAATCTCAGTACGTGCAGGTCACATGAGTTCCTGTGTGACTGTACTAGGATGAAATTAGGTGGCAATGTGTTCTTTCACGAGGATGTTTAAAGGCTGGACTCCATAGCCTCGGAGGTCTTTTCCAACCTTAATGATTCTATGATTTTATGAAAAATTGTTCCATCCTGCGTCCCATAATATAACCTATCAACGGGTTGTAAGTGATTCTAAAGCAACCACAAAACTGATGAGCAATGAATCATCTGTCAGAGCGGGATCTGCCAGGTGGGGTCCCTCATGGAATACCTCGATGGCTCCCACCCCCTGGATCACTTGGATCTCATAATCAGCCAATCTACTGAAAATAGCGAAGGCGTCTTTAAACCCCCTCCTCCCCTTCCCTGCACATGATAACCTCTTCAATCCTTCCCACAGAATTCAGAACTCGAGTCTTTTATATTCTAGCTCGTGCCTCAGACCTCAAGGTTTTAGTAAAGCCAGTTTTCAAATAGTTTCTTCTTTGTTGTTTCTTCCACAAAAATTTCCAGTCAGATACCTGGCTTGGTACATTGCAGCCAAAGGCTGTGCCAGGGGAGGTTTAGCTTAGATGCTGTGAAAAGTTTTTCATGGAAGGGGCTGTCAGCTTCCCAGGGCAGGGGTGGAGTCCCCATCCCTGGAAGTGTTCAGAAAATGTGTGGATGTGGCACCTGGGGCCATGGGTTGGTGGTGACCATGGTGCTGGTGCTGGGTTGATGGTCGGGGTTGCTGATCTCAGAGGGCTTTCCCAACCTTAATCATTCTGCAGTTCTAAAAACATTTTTAAAAGTCATTTTACTTTTTTGCCACACATTCGTCTTTTTTTTTTTTTTTTTTGCCACAAACCCCGATGAACGTGGAACAGCTCTGCAGCTGCGGGACTGGCGTGGCACAGCTGCCACTGCTCCCTGGCCACAGACAGCCATGTGCTCCAGAGGGAACCCCGAGCTGTGTCTGGAAGTGCCCCACACCCCCTGTGCTGCAGGATGGCAGGGAGGCACAGCACCTGATGTGTCCATGGAGATGGCTTCTCCAGGCTGCCAGCGGCAGAGAAGTGGAGCCAGGTACGCTGTGTTCCGTGTTTTACGGAGCTCTGAACGCCTTTGAGTGATTCCCTGGGCTGTCAGCTGTTCCAGCTGGCATTTCACCTTCACTTGGTTGAAATGTCAAGGAGTCATTCACCTGTGGGTGGTGTGAGGGCTCGCCTGGCAAAGAGACTTGAAAGCTCTGCCAAACTCTCTTCCTGATTATTTCAGGGAACGGTGATTTAGAACATCCAAGAAAAAGGGAAAACTTGAGATTTTATGAAAAAAATAAAACATGCAGGATGGGGGACCCTTATGGATACAGTCAGGATCTGATTCTAAAGAAAACTCGAGCGGTTTTGCTGTTGAACAGAGAATTGTAGCCTGGAATAGCAGCCAGGCCTCTTTCCTGGCCTTCCCAAGCTGCGCATTTTCACCTGGGCGAGCTAAGGCTGGCAATAATCATTTCAGAGCCAGTGAGAAATGTCTCAGCCTCTGCCAGCACCTACTGCCAGAGGTGTCAGGTGTAAATGGGAACTGCAATCTCTGCAACTGAGCTTGGATGGGGCAATGGGCCTGGGAGACCTGCAGCTCTGAGAGACAGAAGGGGCACTGGAGGGCCAGCCTTGGAGCTTAAATACACGGTCAGTGTGGGGCTGCAGCTCTGGAGCCAGGCTGGGAGAGCTGGGGGCCTTCACATGGAGAAGAGAAGGATCCAAGGAGACCCCAGAGCCCCTTGCAGAGCCTAAAGGGGCTCCAGGAGAGCTGGAGAGGGACTGGGGACAAGGGATGGAGGGACAGGAGCCAGGGAATGGCTTCCCAGTGCCAGAGGGCAGGGCTGGATGGGAGATTGGGAATTGGGAATTGCTGGCTGGGAGGGTGGGGAGGGGCTGGGCTGGAATTGCCAGAGCAGCTGTCCCAGGCCAGGCTGGACACTGGGGCTTGGAGCAGCCTGGGACAGTGGGAGGTGTCCCAAGGGGTGGAATGGGATGGGCTTTGAATGTCCCTTCCAATCCAAACGATTCTGGGATTCTGGGATTCTACACCAGCACTGGACATGCCCTAGCAGGAGACTGTGAGTTATGGGTACGTGAGGTGGCACTGATAGCTCGGCTCATTCCCAGATCTCTGCCCCATCAGGTGCTCAGTGGACGCCTTCCGGAGTAATTGAAGTCCTTAAGCGCAATTCTGCCTGAGCAAACAGAGCCCTGACCCAGCTAATCCCGTGCCGTGGGTGTGTGTTAGCAACAGCTAATGAGGAGGGAGCAGCTGGAACGAGCCCGGGCTGTGTTTGGTCACAGCTCTTCAGGTCTGAGAGGAAAAATCAATGTGGGACTGAAATACCAGCTCAGGCTCCACATGCACGGGGGCTGCGAGGAGATGGATGGGCTGGTGTCACTGTGCTTCCAGAGGCTCCTCCAGCAGCTCTGGCAGCAGAGGCACTTTGTTGCACGGAGTAGAAAAATGGGAAAATCCATTGATTTTTGTCCGTTACATGACTCCTTGAAACAACACAGTGGTGAAGTACAAGTGCAGCATTCATCGAGTAAGTTCTTGTCAAATGAGTGAATGGAAGCCCCCAGACGGTTCCTCCTCAACATGTCAAGTGCTTCAAAGTCCTCTGAATGCTAAAGGCAGCAAACCTTTGTTGAGTGTTAAGCTGAGCTGTCCCCTGCCCATGTTTATTTTCCTCAAGCAAGAGTAGAAAAATAAATTTAAAGAAGGGACACCCACATCATTAGGCTTCCAAGTCCCCAGGACCCCCTGAGACTCTGAAACTTTGTCACTCTTGCTGCAAAGAGGCAGGAGTGATTCACTGACCTAACGGACCTATTTTTTAATTTTTCCTTTGGCTTGTTTAGGAATTTGGAGGTAGGGAAACCAGAGTAAATTGGAATTTGTAGGTGTATGTATTATACAAAAGTATGAAGTAGGATATTTATGGAAATACAACTTGCTGTAAAGCAATGTAGAGGTATGTAAGGGATTTGTGTGTGTAAAGTTCAAATCCCCCCAGAGACAGTTCAGAGCAGGCGTATCTGTCCAGAAATACCTTCATGGAGAATCCCTCCATGGAAGCTCAAACAACCTTAGAATCATATCCTCACCCAGGCAGGGGAATGGCTGCCCCGAGGAGAAGCCAGTGCTGCTGGTGTCTTGTCCTCCCGCCACTGCTCCTGCTCAGTGTCCTGCTCCTGGCTGGTCAGAACAGTCACAAAAACCAGCTTACCCAGGGCTTCCTCGCCTGGCAGAGCAGCACTGACACAAAAGTGGCCTCACCATTTTCCCCTCCTTTTACAACTTTTCCTCCTCACAGGCTCCACTGCCTGCGGTGCACACGGGAAACTGTCCTGAGGAAAAGTTACAGGGGAGAGGGAAAGCAGGTGCTTGGAGGTGAAACAGGGCAGGAGGAAGGCAAAGAGGAGCTGCTTCAGGGAGGGCTGTGATGTACTTTTGGGAAGGCCAGCTGGGTTTCTTTCAGCACACTTTTGGTTTCACTCAGGATGATTTTTGCTCATGACTCTCTCAGTTGCTGATAGATGGGAATGCTGTTGTTCAGAAATCTATATCAGTAGCTACATAAACTCTGGTTTGCCCTAAAATCATATTGGTTCCTTGGCCTGAACAATTTAATGCAGCAGCAGGTTCCCCCAGCAAACTGCAGAGACTGCAAAACAGAGTCTGAATTTCGTGGCTGCTCTTCTGGCCTCTGACACCTCCCTTCAACCACCACATGTTTTAATCACTCCTACCGCATTCTCCTTCTCCTTGTCTCCTCTGGCTCTCTGCTCAGAGGAGAAATATTTTGTGATTGTTTCCAGTTTTCATGTTTGCTGTTGCTCTGGGGCCTTTACATCGTGGGCTGTGTCCAGGTTCTGCCAGGGACTCGCTGCCCTTGAGGACCTGCAGAGTGAACCCAAGAGCAGCACACAGGGCTGGTGCTGACCCACCTGGCCAGAGCATGGAGGGCAGGCCACAGGCACAGAGAAGGGCTGAATGAGTTAGCCCCTTCCAGAGTCTAAGGGGCTCCAGGAGAGCCTGGAGAGAGACTTTGGACAAGGGTCTGCACCTGGTCTAGTGGAAGATGTCCCTGCCCATGGAACGGGGTGGAACGAGATGAACTTGAGGGCCCTTCCAATCCAAACCATTCTGGGATTCTCTGATTCTGTGATTTGGCAGGGTAAGAAAAACCAGGCACCCACCAGAGGAGGAATTGGTAGGCTGTCAAGAATATCCTGGTAGAGGAATGAGATCTTGAGGAAAGAAGAAACTGAAGTGATTTGAGCTACTTGATTAGCACACCAAGAACTGCGTATGTGCTTCCAGAACATGGCAAGAGCAGGCAGCACAGCCAGTTCCCATGGGCGGGGATTGTGCAGGCAGATCCCTGCCCCTCTGGAGATTGATACTGTCAGTTCTGTTAATGCCTAAAGCAGAGGTCCTCTGACCCCCGGCAGTGCCTGTGACCAGCGCAGGGAGCCGTCCGCCCCATCTCCACACACAGCATCAGTTGAAGGTAGCTGCACTGTGTGTATTCCTGACAAGTCTCCAGCAATTCCCATGGAAATGCCATCTCAATTAAATCTATAAGCCACACTAGACTGGCAGTGGCTGGATCCAAACGTTAATCACAGACTGTTTGTTATTGTGTAAGGGCAGAGCAACTGATGTCATGTACCTGGAGCTGTGCAAGGCCTCTGGCACTGTCCCACGCGGTGTCATGCTCTCTGCTCTGGAGACACATGGACTTGCCAGATGGAACACTCCATGGGTAAGGAACTGGCTGGATGGTCACACTCCAAGGGTTGTGACCCATGGCTCCGTGTTCACGTGGAGTGACGTTCCTTTGGGGTCGGGACTGGGCCTGGCTCAGCAGGGACAGGCAGCCACGGCACACTCAGGCTCTGCTCAGCTCACCAGAACCATCCCCTCATGCTGTGCTTCGAGCTGCCTGTCACAGGCCGGCCTTCCAGGGTCACCAGGGGAGCAGGAGGGCCACTGAGCGAGGGAGGCACCCGCAGTCCACCGGGGACCCTCTGTGGCTCATGAAGGACACCTGGGCTGCCCTGGCTCCCAGAGAGGGGGTCCCTGCCCTGTCTGTGCCTCGCAAGGTGCTGCAGTGCCGGGGTGGGTGCCAGGAGCCCCAGCACGGGCCCAAGGGGTCCCACGCTGGCCCTGGGCCGCCTGGGAGTGCAGCTCAGCCGCTGCCTCGGCGCTCGCACCCCATGAAATCACTGCTGCCTCTGCTCGGGAACAGACACAAGTCAGCACTTTCTCCACCACGCTGCACGGTAATTTTCCTCATCCTGCCTATATTTAACTTTTCCCCTTGGACTGAAATGTGGTTACAAAAAATTTCTGTCAGCTGGAAAGAAGGAACAATGCCTGGCTCAGCGCCTGTGCTCAGCAGTGAGGAGTCTGCAATTACAGACCAAAAAACACAACAAAACAAAAAAAGCCCCAAAACACCAGTAACAAAAACAAAGCAAAAATCTTTTTCCAATTTCTCTGAGCTTCTTCCTTGCAGTTGTTTCTTCTGACAAGGATCAGCAATATAAGAGGGAAGGAGAGTTCAGAGTAGAGAGCAATAAGAAGTAACATAAAGAAAATCAAAATCCTGAGGTCTATTTTGCCTGCCAGAGCATCTACTGTCGCAACATGATTGCAGAGAGGCAGCATCCAAGTGCATCCAAGTGTCCTGAAGGAGACTGACTCTCATTTGAGGTTTCAAATCACCCATCCCTCTCCCACTCCCTCCTGCCAGACCAGCTGTGTGAGTGCCCGAGTGAGGCACCCCGGAGTTCCCACCAGACCGGGCTCCAGGATGGGCTGGGGGCTGCCTGGGAAGAGCCTCTGCTGGAACAGCCCACCTGTGGCACCACAGCCCCAGCCTGGCCCGGGGTGACACCTCCTCTGCCTGCCCCAACCACTGCACACAACCCACATCCCACCTGGGGCATCCCAAATGGAGTCACAACCGGCACTGGTGGCTGTTGACACCAAGCAGGGATTTGGCAGTTTGATTGTCAGTGCCACAGAGGTTCAGCAAGCTCTGGTGGTCAGGGACACTCAATTGTTTACTGGTTTTTTTCTTCCCTTTTGAATTTCTCATCCACATCTCTCTGGTATTTTAGACCAAACCCTTACCCAAAGTCCTGGAACTGGCTGGCTAGTGCTACATGGGATTTTAGTCTCTGTCTCCTCTTTTAAAATCTGGTTAAATTGATTATTTATGCTTAGTAAAGGGAGATTTAGATCCCATGAAACATTAATGTGTGAGGGAAGAAGGAGCTGTTTAATGAGAGCAAAGCTGGGCACAGGGAGCCGAGAGGTCCCTCCACAGGGGAGCGAGAGTGGGGCTGGGCTCTGCAAAGCTCTTGGCTTGAGCCGTTTAAGCTTCAAAACCTACAAGTCTGGTTAAAAAAAGAATGAAAGGGGAAACTAAATAGAATCAAGTAAGTTGATTCTCAGCCGGCTGGGCCATGCAAGCACAGCAGCTCGTCAGAAGCATTAATCCCAGCTGGAGGCCTGGGGACTTCAGCCTGATGCAGTACCCAGCACCGGGTCACGGCCGGATGAACTCCTGACATTTCTACCTCCTGTGAAACCGACTCGATGGCAATGAGGCCAGAGTGTGCTGAAGGGAAAGGAAAGCACTTTAATGATGTGCTTTTATTTAGCAAGGCACTGCTCCAGTTGGAGTAGAAGTTCCATGACAGTATGAGCAGGTATTTTAATTACAAGAAACGATATCAATAATTAAGACACAAATGCTTTTAGGTACCATTACACTGAGGATCCAGAGCAAACCAGCAGCTGGAGAGACGGCAAAACAAACTCAGATTATTGCATACCCAGCTCTGCTCAGCAATCAGAACAGAACCAGACAGAGCCACAAACCCAAAGCGTGTTGGGTTCTGCCAGGCAGGGGTGGCACAGCCCCTTCTCCTGCCAGTCCCTGGCACTGCTCGGGATCAGAGGGCTGGCAGTGATGGACAGCCAGGCACTTCTCAGGAGCACTGGCCAGCAGCTCCACTGCTGCCTGAAACCATCTGAAAACCTTTGGGTGGCCCTGCTTTCCATGCCCTGCCCTGGGGGTCTCCATGTCCCCCACACAAGTGTCCATCACAGCTTTGGCACCAGTGCCACCCCCGTGGCAGAGGAGGTCAGAACAGCTGGTCCCACGGGTTCCTTTGGCCTCAGAGCCTTTGTACCATGGAAGATGCTGCAGGTGCATCCACCAGATCATCCAGGCATGCAACTTGCTCTGTCCCAGCCTCCTGGCACCACTGGCTGCCTTTCCCCATGTTCCTCAGAAAAGGCAGCGAAAAGCCTTCAACTGTTGAGCCCTTGGGTCTTCAAGGAAACTTCAAGAAGAATTTTTTTCATGGAAAGGGTGCTCAGGCCTTGGCAGGGGCTGCCCAGGGAGCTTTGGAGTGCCCATCCCTGGAGGTGTCCAAGGAAGGGCCGGAGCTGGCACTCAGAGCTCTGGGCTGGGGACAAGGAGCAGTCACAGCTTGGACTCAATGGGCTGGGAGGGCTTTTCCAGCCTCAGGGATTCTGGGATTCAGTGATTCCTCCTGGCCTTCAGCAGGAACATGGGCTGTGCCCAGGGGCATCCTGAGGAAGAGCCATCCCACAGTGCCGCCACCAGCTTGGCCCCAGTGAACCTCCTCCAGTGATTTGGGGGCGTTGGTTTTTTTCATACCTGCACAGTTTTTCTGCATGAAACTAAGTTAGATCCCCACTACAATTGGTGTTTGAGCTCTGTTATTAATTATAGCACCATCTCCAATCACACTCATTAGCTGAATGAGCAATAACATGCATTAAGCCTCTATCTGTTGATAATATTCTCCAATGGATCGGGGATGTGTCATTTGACACTGATAAACTAGGCAATATTATGAGCTGAATGTCTTAAACGCTACACAGATGGGGAATATATTAATTTAAGAAAATGTTATTAAGTGTTTAAGGAGTGTAATTATGAGCAGCCTTCTCGTTTGACACCTGTGTGCAGTCTTTCCTTGAGAGATAAAGACAGAGCAATGAGAACTGGAAACCAGCCTTCAATTCTCTCAGTTTTTTTCTCTTTTTAACTTCCTGCCAAATTAATTACTTTCAAGACACAACCAATATTGTAAAGAAGTTTTGACTGAAAACAATACCAGTGTGCAGCCCACAGAAATCTTCTTTTTAATACATTTATTTGGCAATACAAGACAATTTCTGAGAAACAGCAGCTCTGCAGCATGTGACAGGGACAAGTTGCCCACGAGCCGGCAAAGTTCCCGGCAGCACAGACAGCCACCAGCCTGGGGCTGTGCCAGGGCACCCGGCCAGCCCTGGTCAGCTGCAGAATTCACTGGAATTGGTGGGGAGAGCAGGGAAAATTAATCTTATTATATTGTAAACAGTTCAAAGTTAATTGTTGAATTCCAAATTGAAGAAGAGAAGGCTCCAGGGAGACCTCAGAGCCCCTTCCAGTGCCTAAAACGGCTTCAAGAGAGCAGGAGAGGGAAGAGGGCCCTTTGGAAGAGGGCCTGGACTGCCAGGACAAGGGGGAATGGCTTCCCACTGCCAGAGGGCAGGGTCAGGTGGGATATTGGGGCGGAATTCCTCCCTGGGAGGCCCTGGGTGCCCAGAGCAGCTGGGGCTGCCCCTGGATCCCTGGCAGTGCCCAAGGCCAGGCTGGACACTGGGGCTTGGAGCAGCCTGGGACAGTGGGAGGTGTCCCTGCCATGGCAGGGCTGGCACTGGGGGGCTCTGAGGTCCCTCCAACCCAGAGTGTTCTGTGGTTCTCTGAAATTGCTCACTGGATGGAGTGGGACAGGCATTCCCTGAAGGTGTTGTCACGATGGAAAATGAGTGTGGGATGAATCTGTCTTGGTGACAGCGCCTGGATGAGCAGGGTCCGGTGACTCTGCAAAGCCTGAAGGCTGGCAATATGCCAGCAGTGTGCCTGGGCAGTGCCCAGGGCATGTCCCACATCTCTCCTGAAGGAAGCAGCTGCCTTGCACCATCCCTGCTCCTCCTGGGCCTCCCACAGCACCCCACGGAGCCAGCTGTGGGAAGAACTGGAAGACCTCACTGCAGATACCCAGTGCCTCTGTGAAAATGAATTAATTAAGATACCTGCAGCACAGCCCCATCTCCTCAGCCCCAGAATGATGGTTTGGCAGTGCTGGACACGTGGTGGCTGCCTGGCACGGCAGGATCCCGGCACTGGCACACACAGATGCTGAGGAGCCCTTGTGAGGCTGCACGTGGGATCTGCCCGGAGCTGCCGCTGCTCAGCAGAGGGAACGACAGCACAAACCCGGGCGGGGTGGAAGGACACGGAGCCGCATTCCATGGGGAGCTGCTGGTTGCTGGATGCCCAGCTCTCACGGCCGGGATGCCAACATCCATTGAGCTCAAATAGGATCGTGGCCCCGCTGGGCTCCCGAGGAGCTCGAGAGGAGATCCATGTTCACAGCAAAGTCTTCTGTAAACGGGACAAGCATTTTGTGGAAACTGGCAGCCAGGACATGTTCCCTGTAATGCTGCTGCACAAATCCTTGGAGGAATTTCGTCTGGAATAATGTATGAACCTGCACAGGGGGAAAAATCAGATGGAAACTGATGACAGCTGGTTAAAAAACGACAAGAGAAGGGATGGAGTATTTTACAAGGGATAGGAAAAAGTTTCTGTTTAACACAGAAAAAGTGCTTGAATTAAGGATTTGACTGACAGCTGTGAAGACACCAGGAACAGTGATGAGGAGAAGGACAGAACTGTTGGAGCAAGGAGGGCAACTGAGAGGAAAAACCCCAAAGAGCCATAGGCAGAAGTTCAGACTGTAGCTCCCTAGAAACGGGATGTTTTCATGCTCACAGAGTTGCATTCTGCAGTCAGCACCAGGACTGCTTGACCTAAGGATGCACCCAAGGTCCTCTGCCCAAACTGTTTCCTTTATAAGAATCTAGGCTAAAATTGGTAGATTTTGGAAGCTGTTTATAGCTTTCCACAGAAAAACCCTATCCTTGGCACATTCGTTTTCAATGCAATGTTCTCTTTCATGTTAAGATTCATAAATATCAGTAAAGCTTTTATAATGGTGCCTGTTACCATTGTTAAAAATAAACTGCTAGTTTAAAAACAGAAAATAAATTTATATATTTAATAGCACCTAATTATCACTATAAATGTCCCTTATCGTTTTTATTAGCTCATTTGGAGCCCTGTGTTTCCCTGCTCGGTTTTCTAAGCAGCAAGAGGAGGTTCAGTGTGTCCCTTGCTGAGGTGAGCTGAGGCTCTGCCCTGCACATCCTTGCTGCAGGAGCCTGCCAGCATCCCTGGGAATCCTCCCGCTGTGAAGGACACAGACCTTCAGCACCTGGCTTTAATTTACACACGGGAGAATCTCCCTGTGTTTGACAAACACCAACCCCCAGGTTCTCCTCCAGCGGGCAATTCCATTTATAGCACATCCAAAACCAGGGGGGAAATGGAGTTCAGGATTTCATTCCACTGGAACAGTTAAAAGGTAACAAATATTGAGTTAATTTATAGGCTTGATTTTGCAGTCAAGGGTGCTGAGCCCTGTCATTCTTTCTTTGTCCTTGGTGAATAATGATGGGCAAGTAGAGGGGGCACAAGGACATTTTAACCCTGGACTTCATAGCAGCTGCTATTCAACACCAGTGGTTTCTTCATTTTTTCTCCTTATTTGTGTTTCAAACCCATCCTCTATGAAATAAACCACAAAAGAGTCAACATTTCAGCCTTTCCCTCTCCCAGGTGTTAATGGAAAACAGAAACACTTGGGATGTGCATTTCAATTGGAACAAGCGACACGATTTTTGTCAAGCTACTTTGTGTCAAGCACATAAATAAACATGTGCATAGGGAAAAGGTTCAATATTTCAACACTGGTTTCTTTTTGCAATCTTCAAGATGCAAGTCCAAAACATTTCTGTCAGGAAATTTAGGTGGGAGGATATTGGAAGTATGAAAAATGTGCACTTTCTGAAAAATGCGTCATAGTCAAAATCTCAGGGTTTCAAGAAAACCATCATGTCACCTAACAGCCCTCAGTTCCTTTGGAACTTCGGGAAAACAATCCAAAGCCAAGTCATTCCCAAAATGCTGCTTCTCCAAACCGAGTACAGCAGCCCCTTGCCCCAGACCTCCCCGTTCGCGGCAGTGGCCCAGCTCGGGAGCCCTGGCTGCTCTGTGCCAGCAGCACTGCAGAGCAGCAAAGCAGCCGAAACCCAGACTCCGGCAGCAAAGCCCCCGAGGGCTTTCGTCAGCTCCGCCGCTCACGTCGCTGCTCGGCCTCTGCAGAGCAATTCTTTACACAGACAGCCCCGAGGATGAACCGGCCACTGCTCGCCCCGATCGATTTGTGTTTCCTCTCAAGGAACTAGTAGCTGAAATACAAATTCAGGCTGAATAAAACATGAAAAAAAAAAAAAACTTTAAAAACTGCCACTGAAGCATGGAAACCTCTTTTCTTGCTGAATTATGTTGGCAAAGTAGTGAGAGGACTGCTCTGGCTCCCAGCTTGCCCACGCACGGTGTCACCCCGCGGGCAAACCCCGCGGTGCCGGCGCTCGCCAAGGCGTGGGGCGAGCGGGAGGGACACGGGCAGCAGCTGCTGGGTGCCCGGGCTGGTCACTGAGCCCCTTCCCCACACAGCCCGCACTGCCCGGGGCCCGGCAGGGCTCTGAAAGGTCACCCCAGCGCCCCGCGGGTGCTGCGAGGGTCCCTCTGCGCCTGACACTCGAGCCCCTCTGCACCCCGGGCTCACGAGCACGGGGTGCCGTGGACTGCCGGACACAGCCCCGCACACTCAGTATCTCTCATCTTGCGGTGAGCAGCTGCTGGGCTGTGCTACAAACTCCTGTCAGAGCCAGAAGGTCCCCCTGAGCCTCCTTTTCTCCGCTCTGAGCCGATCCCCGTCTCCCTCAGCCGCTCCCTTTATGATTTCCTCTCTGCACTCTTCACTGAACACCTCTAGCACCCCTCCAAACCATCTCGGGCGTGGTCCAGAGCATCCCGTGCTGGCGAATCCGCCGCAGGCAGTGAGGTGCTGGGCAGGACTCAGAGCAGGCAGCACGGAGTGTACACAAGGATACCGAGCTAAAGGCAACAGCACTGAAATAAATGGCAGGAGCAATTGCTCTACTTTATTAGATGCTGACAAGAGAGCATAAATCCCTATCTGCAAAAATCGGTTATGTGCATTTGGACAACTGAATAAGGAGGTCTGAAATATTGTTCTATTTACTTTCACGGCACAGAACCAAGACACTCTTTGTTGCCTCATAAAATGCAGCACAGTGAAGTTAATACCTCTTTGCCAGCAGCTTTTTGCTCCCTCTTGCCAGGGACAGCCTCCATTTGCGAGACTGCTCCATCAATCCGGAACCCGCAAGACCTCGGGTTTATGGATGCGTTTCCTTGATCCAGGGCTGAAATAAATGCAGATGATGTGTCTCGCTGCCTGATACCAGCACGCCAAGGGCACAGAGGTCACTCCAAACCCCTGACCTGCCCTGCTGACTGCTCCTGCCCCAGAACAGCACGAGGGGAGTGCTGGAAGGCAGAGGGGCTGGAAGGGAGAGGGGCTGGGGTGCTGGACATGTCCTGGGTGGGGCATGGGGCAGAGGAGGCTTCACCCACGGGGGCTCAGGTGGGAAAAAGTTCACCCACATTTGTGGTTGTTCAGCCTGGAGCAAAGGAGGCTCAGGGGGGACCTTGTGGCTCTGCACAAGTCCCTGACAGGAGGGGGCAGCCGGGAGGGTCGGGCTCTGCTGGCAGGGAACAGGGACAGGAGGAGAGGGAACGGCCTCAGGCTGGGCCAGGGCAGGCTCAGGGTGGACAGCAGCAGGAATTTCCCCATGGAAAGGGTGCTCAGGCCTTGGCAGGGGCTGCCCAGGGAGCTTTGGAGTGCCCATCCCTGGAGGTGTCCCAGGAATTCCTGGAGGTGGCACTCAGAGCTCTGGGCTGGGGACAAGGTGGGCATCGGGCACAGCTGGGACTTGATGGGCTGGGAGGGCTTTTCCAACCTCAGGGATTCAGTGATTCTGTGATTTTTGCCCTCCCAGCATCGCTGGCAATTGCACCTTCACTGCAGCACAGAGATAAGTGGCAGAGGCTGCAGTGCTGTGTGCTCTGGATTTGGTCCCTGACTATCTTTGTTTTTCAACCCAGTTATTCAACACAGTTATTTTTGGGAAGCCCTTGGGACAGATTCAGGCTGCAAATTCAACAGTAGAGTCACACAAACGTGTCCCACTTGTCTCACCCGGGAGCCAGCATCGAGGAGCACTCGCATGTTACTCAGAATCAATGATTTATTCAGCATAAGTGATTTATTTTATTCTGCTCCTTTAATAGCCAAAAGCAAAACTTTCTGTCTTCAGAGGTACTCAGCTCAGTGGTGGGGTTGGTTTTTTTTCAAATACAAATAATCCCAAAGTGTTGCTTGCTGACAACAGACAGGACATGGTGGATAACGCTCCCTTCATTCCGCAGACAATCAAAGGTGCCCAAATTTGTTTTCCAAGCACTTCATGCAAGGTGATGTTCTCTCACATTTCCTTGGTATGCAAACATTAAATAGCAGGAACTCGGCAAATTAAAATATTTATGAAGTTCCAACTCTGAAATGGAAAGCAGGTATGTCTTTTTGCTGTACCTTTAGGAAAATACTCAAGCTGATCCAGACGTTATGTGAGGAATTGAGCTTCTGCTGCCAGCTCTGTCCCTCCATCCGGGCACAAAGCTCCCGTAGTTCTTACACTGAATTTTGTAAACCTTCACTCATCAGTTTTCATTGATTCTTGTGGGCACAAAGCATAGCCAGCACTTCCCAAACCTCCAAATTGCTATCTCATTAGCAGCTCAGCATGATGTGCCTTGTGCATACCAAATGAGGTGGTATGCCTGTGCATCACACTTCCTCTCCATAAATTTCCATAGAAACATTCAAAGCACAGTTATGTTTTCGGTTGATTTTCTCCGTTGTTGTCTGTCCCCACTTGTTACAGTAGCCAGGTGATTAAAGGGTGCCCACATTCCTAATTTTTCTTTTCAGCTGAGTTCCAGCAGTGTCAGATCTTCAAGCACAACTGACAAACAGGGAGAGTCCATGGAAGGTGGCAAAGACAGGCTAAAAAAACCAAAAGAATGGAATTTTCTTAATTAAAATGCTACCCCTGAGATGACGGCGGGACCACCGCAGGGATGAAATCCTTCAGCTCCGTTTTCAAGGCTTGGAAGCTGTGCAAGGGCTCAGGGTCACACACTTCGGGTTATGGTGCATGGTAGAGAAGACGCCCACAGCAGGAAATGTCTAAAACTGGCTTTTTTTGCTTTATTATGATCCAGAACTCAGTCTGACTTCCTCCTAGACATGTTTTCCCAGTGAGGTGAGACTGGCACCTTATTTTAGACAGCAGAACGGAAGCTCCAGAGAGGATCCAGCATGGAACAATGAGTGAGGGGAGAAGGGCTGGGCAAATATGGGATTCTTTTTAGGGGGAATGTTGGTGTCCAGCAGGCATTGACTCACCACCAGCGAATCACTAACAGGCCCACTTCTCCAGGCAGAGAAATTTGCTACAGCTCCTGGATTTCTCCCTGTGTACCTCAGGAAAACACAAACCCCCTCATTAAATTAGGAAAACTCGTAGGTGCTACTGGAAAAGAGCATTTATCAGAGTGACTGTAGTGGTTTGGTCCAAAATACTCATTACTGTTTATCTGCTGTGAGATAAGAATTAGGAGAAAAGCAAAGCAGGCACCAAACTTGAAAGAATATAAAGAAGTTTATTAACAGACCTAAAAGAGGGGGAAAAAAAATTATACCACCTTCAGAACTCTCCTCCTCCCCCCACCTTCCTCCCTTCTCCCACTGACAATGTAAAAAGACAACCCTTTAGATGTTCAGTCTGTTTACCACTGCCATAATAACCTTGTTCAGTCCATTTAGAAAGAGAAGTCTCTTCTTGCTCATGCTATGAAAACATTATCACAACGAGACAGCCGCCCACTTCCAAATATTGTTCAGTCCATTTAGGAAGAGGAGTCTCTCTGCCTGCGTGTGAGTCCTTTCCCCCGACTTGCAGCTTCTCCCGCAACTGCTTTCGAGGGTCCACTCTTGAAGTTTTTTGGGGTACAGTTTTAAGGTTGAGCCGTTCAGAAACAAAAACAGAGGCCCTTCTCCTTCCCTGGGAGCAAAGGGTCTTCATCATCTTCATCGTTAGGACTATCTCTGGGAGCATCTCTAAGAACTGAGGTTTTCTCTTTCCCATTTGGAGCAAAAGTCCTCATCTGGTTCATCTCTAGGGACTGAGGTTTTCTCCTTTCCTGTTTGGAGCGAAAGTCCTCATCTGGTTCATCTCTCCCTGTCCAAACTTCTCATGAAATTACAGCTGCGTCAGCATCTGCCTATCTCAGCGCAGGTGCTTTTGCTCACGAGTTGAACACTCCACCCCCCATATCTTCATGAAATTACAACAGGATACTCTGATATATCATAGCTTCACAACAGACTTTCAGCTTTAAGCATCTCCTCTCTCTCTTCCCTCAGGTTTTCAGCTCTTCACAGCAATAAAAAGGGTTAATCTCACCTCGGCCTTGCAGCTTTGCAGCTGGAATGTTGAATTTTTCTTATCGCAGTGGAGAGGGGGGAGAGCCGAGCCGCTCCGGCTGCCCACGGCAAGGCAGTGGGGGGGGGGGTTCCATGGCTGGAACAGGTCCATGGCTCCAGGATGGCCGTGGCCCGGCCTGGCCTGGCCCAAGCAGGGCCTGGCCGGGCCCACTGGGCCCTGCTCGGGCCCTGCAGCCACCTGTCCCAGCGCCGGAAACGAGAGAGAGCTTGGAGGGGGAGTTTGCCTATTCTTAAATGTGGATCACAGAGGTGGTCACAACTTTAAGTGGCTTCGAGAATTGTCCATATTCAAACTGGCCAGCTGATAGGTTCTATCAGTTCCCAGAGGAAACTGTAAGCACCCCTTAGCAAGGACGTCCCTTCCGGGACTATGCTTGCTAACCTATGACAGTGACGTGCAGCTGCTCGGATGCACGCACCTCCGAGGGGAGCACCCACACACCACAGAGCCTCCCATGGATCCCATCTTCCTGCGTATCCAGCACACCGAGCAACTGGAACACAGTCCAACAGAGAGCAGGGTCAGGGTGCAGTGCTGAGGACACAGAGCCTCCCTGGGAATGTGGGGGGAAAGTCCTGACTTTCCTGAAAGTTCCTATACCTGGAAAATAAACTGATTGTACCTGTAGCGGAACATGAGCCGCTGGTAATGAACTGGCTCCCAGCTCTCCAGCGCCAGTGGAAGCTCATTTGCTTTGTATAATTGGAAGTGTCATATTCAGTAGCACTTACCTAACCCTTTTTTTTTACAGAGAATCCACAACAATTTGTTGCAATACAGCGCCATTGATTCCAGTTGGGAGCTATAGATCAGGTAATTAGACATAATGAAAAGCAGAGAAGGGAGAAGGATGTAAAATTTCTAAAGCTATAGAGGAGTCGTCACCTATTGCAGTGCTCGTATTGATTCTCTTCACTGTACGGAAACCTGGAACTCTTAAGGGCAGCAATAATGGCACTTCAAGTGCTCCAGTGTCTCTGAGAGCATGAGAAGAAAACTACGGCTTGGTGCCAACTCGGCTGTGACAGAGCAAAAGGATGCAAAAGGGGAGCACAGGGAGAGGAGGGATGAGAGGGATGCCACCCTTCCTGGACTGCTCTGCTGAGGGAGGGATGGAGGAGAGCAGCTGCTGGGTCCCTCAGAGTTGCCTTTTTCTCTGCCTTCCTGCTGGCATCAGAGGTTGGCTCATTTCAGTCCTTTTTCAGCCTGATTCTGCAGCTGCTCTTGTGCTCGGACTAGAGGAAGGCAGAGGAGAGGGAGGAGCAGCATCAGATCGCTGCCCCTTTCCCTCCACATTCCCCTCACATCCTGCACTGGGTACATGGGAAGTGACCCAAGTATTGCCCTGGACCTGGACCTGCTGTCACATGTCACTCTTCATCTCTGATGCCAGAATCACAGAGCCTGGCAACCGCTCACTTCCTGTCTTTCATTTTATACCAACTCTGTTCCAAAGGAAAAGGCTTGAATTCAAGAGTTTCTCACAGCCTGGCTCTTCCACTCAGGTGCCACAACCCTCCCTCAGACAGGTTGATCCCCCTTCGGTGCTCCCTGCAGCAGGAGGAATAAAACCAATGGAGTAACAGGGAAGAGTTGCACAGCCCCTCTCTGCCGAGAGCATTTTCACAAGGGACACAAAGGAGCCGGGAAGGGCAGGGATGGGCAGAGGTGGCATTACCTGTGGGAGCCAGGCACGTCCTGGTAGGGCAGCAGCCTCTGAGGAAGCCCTGAACTGGCCCTTTGGATACTTGTTTGGTCTCAAGGCTTAAAATGCCCTCTCACTAAAAAGGATTAGGAAAAATTTCCCCTGAGGCAAGATTTTCCACACTTGATTCCTGAGCACTTCAGCCATATTCCTCTGCTGTGTACGCCCAGCTCTCCCCACACCTTAAACAAGCTTTGCACAGGCGTCTTGGCTGCAAGTAAACCTCTTCTCCTGTTAGAGACACTGTGCAGCTGCTGACCATCACCCCGTAGTTCCTGGCTCGTGAGGGCCATCCCTGCAAACAGAGCTGAGCTCACGAGGAAGCAGATGGTGCCATGGGAACAGGTTGTGCCGTGCTGGACTGGCTGCATGGCTGAGCCAGGCTCTGGCTGGCTCTTCCCACACCTCCAGACCTTGCTGTGGGGCAGAGCTCCCTGGTGCAGCAGCTTCTCAAGAGACCCTGGGTGCCACCAGTCCCGGGAACAGTGAGGGTTTTAGGGGAGGTGAGAAGAGTTTGGTTATCTGAAGCAGGGCATGGAAGTCTGGGCTTGGGTAGGTGAGAACTGAGAAAACGTTTTCATTTTCAGTGAAATTAATCATACAATTGTAGAATTATAGAAGGGACCTTAAGATCATCCAGTTCCATCCCCCTGCCATGGGCAGGGACACCTTCCACTAGACCACGTTGCTCCAATCCCCATCCAACCTGGCCTTGAAATGAAAAGCATGTGAAAGCCAGATATGAACAGGAAAGCACTGCAGTAAGTTTGTTCTCCTTGCACAAATTCACAGGGAATTCCGTTGGAAACACTCCCTTCTTCTTACATGGGAACTCAGTCTGTGTTCATCAAGCACAAAACATCACAAAGTGCTTTGCGCAGTTGAGACATTCAGTGCGAGACTTCACATCGGGAATGCAGGATGTGTGAAACCAGCTCGAAATAGGACAAAAAAAAAGGAAGAGCTGTTCTATTCCCCAGGGTCTGCTGCCGTGTTCTCAGGCTCTGGAACTTTTCAGCATTTCTAATGTGGAGCATTATAAATATTCATACAGACACTCATAGGCTAAAATTAAATGAGCTCGTCAGGTTTATTTTTAGTATAATGGACGTAGGCAATAAGAAAATCCCAAGGCAGTGACTGGGTGGGACTGGGGTAATGGTGGTGTCTCTTCCCCCATTTCAGACAGTGCTGTGGAAGGGAAATGAAAGCACTCACGGGGAGAAGCGTGTGGAGAGCAGGCAGCGAGCAGGGCTGGGGTGACGGTCGTGTTTCTCAGCAGAGCCCCCGCTCAGATGGGAGCTGGGCCTGGCACTGATGAATAAACATGTCATATGGTGGAGACACTCCTGTGCTGGGAACACCAGGCTCCTCGGGGTGCTGGGAGAGCAGCAGTGAGCTGAGAGAGCCGGGGGTCGGCAGTGGGAAGCACAGCAAACGGGAATGACCCGGTGTGGCTGGTGCAGGGCAGCAAGCCCACGGTGCCAAGTGGGATGAAGGGATGAAGGGCTCCAAGGTGTTATTTTCCTAGCTGGAAAATCGTCTTTGAGTTAGTGCTGGGAAAAGGGCAGCCGAGGGCTCAGCAACAACCCAGAAATGCATCAGTTCAGGTCTGGAAAGGGAAATATGGAGGGAAAAAACCAAAACCAGGGTTCTTGGTGCACGTGGGGATGCTGAAGGGCTGCGAGTGTCCAAGGAACTGACTGCAGGAGCCCAGGGAGAGGAGGGCAGTGGGGGCAGCTCCAGAGGAAGGGGATGCACCAGCACGGAGCTGGACGGAGCAGACACAGGAAAGCTTTTCCTGAGATACTTTCTTCCATTTGTTCCATTCCTACATTTTCTTTCTAAAGAAAGCATCGCGGGGCCAGAGGGACCTTTGCTCCGGTGCAGCACGGCAGCCGCGCTTCCATGGAACCAGCCAGGGATTCTTCTTTCCTGCTTTAGTGCTTTTAGTTTTAATCTTTTACAATCTGTGGAAGCATCTTTGAAGACATGAACTCCCGGGATTTTTTGAAAAGCTCCACACAGCTTGCAGTGGGCGGCTGCCTTCCACAAGTGCTCTGAGGACACGGCCCTGGGTCGCTGAGGAAAGGCTCGGGCTGCCAGGAACGAGTTTCCATGGGAGATTGGTGTGCAGCAGCCTCCAGAGAGGGGGAAAGATCCACCTTCTGCTCCTTTTAAATGTGTCTTCAAAAGCTGCTGGCAGAACGAGCACTTCGTACCTCCCCAAAGGTGGGGCTCTCTCTGGGTTGTGTGGCGGGACGCGGTGTGAGGGAACACCTCTCCTGGGAGGACAGGCTGAGAGAGTTGGGATTGGCCAGCCTGGAGAAGACAAGGCGCTGGGGTGATGTAATTGCAGCCCTTCAGTACCTAAAGGGGCTCCAGAAGGGCTTGAGAGGGACCTTGGACACAAAATGGAGGGACAGGACCCAGGGAATGGCTTTCCACTGCCAGAGGGCAGGGCTGGATGGGAGATTGGGAATTGGGAATTGCTGGCTGGGAGGGTGGGGAGGGGCTGGGCTGGAATTGCCAGAGCAGCTGGGGCTGCCCCTGGATCCCTGGCAGTGCCCAAGGCCAGGCTGGACACTGGGGCTGGGAGCAGCCTGGGATGGTGGAAGCTCTGGCAGGGCTGGTGCAGGTGACCCCACAGCCCGGCCGTGGCTTCCCCCAGGACGCTGCCGAGGCCGGACCAGACCACTGCTGCTGGTGGCTCTGGGATGTCATTATTTCTTTCCCATACCCCACAGTTTTCAGCCCCTGGGTTTAGCACACACCCTTCATTCCTGTGTCAAAGCACAGAAGTGCCTTTACCTTTCAGTTCATGATTCAGATTTCTTTTTTTGACATAATGTGACATAATGCAACGTGCTGGCTGCAATTATGTACAGTTTGATTGTGTGCTGGTTTGTCACTCAGGGCAATTATTTCTTTTTAATAGTAGTAATTGATACTCTGAGTTGCCAAAGATAAGAAATCCAGCAGTAAGCAAAGCCATTTGTCATCCCTGCAGCCTTGATAAATAATAATTGAACTGGCTGCCTGTATTGACAAACAGAAAGGCAGCTCTGATCCAAGGGAAATGTTAAAAACTTAAAAATCAGCGTGTTTTTGAGGGAATACCATTTGTCCATAAATAAATATACCACTTATTTCTAATTTTTTTTCTTCTGAGGAGCATTTGTTTTTACTCAAAAAGCCGGTGATATCAGATGGGAGGTTCTTTAGAGTTTTATCCTATAATGCTTTATATTTATTCATTAATATAGAGCATTGCTTCTTGTTCTTAATAGACAATCTTCTTAATCTTAATAGAAATAATCACTAAAAACCAGTAAAATTAAGTAGCAGCAGTCTGTTGGTAAAAATAGGAGCACAGGTGCAGTTGTGTTTGGCTTGGAAAGCAGCTGTCCTGGGCAATTTCTGCAGATGCAGCTGGACCAGGTGCCTGGTCAGGGAGGTGCACAGGCTGTGCCTCCCCGCAGGATGCTCAGAGACAGGGGCAAGTCCCACCCCGGAGCCCCCGAGGCCTCCCCAGAGACCTGACCAGACACCACCAGTTCTGCATTAAATGGTTTGGGGTGGTGCTCACAGCGGGGCAGGAGAGGTCCCACCTCCACTGGCTGCAGGTGTCCCACGGGCTGAGCAGACATACAGGAAACTGTTGTACTTTACCCTTTTTATTTTTACTTTTTTAATCATCTACTAGAGCTTTAAACAGGCAGTGAACCTAAACACCAGCAAATAAACCACCCTGCTGTTCCACCAGGTACGGGCAGCTATTTTTATACTTAGACTTTGAATTTTCAGTGATTCTGCAATGAGATTTTTCACATTAAAGAATATCCTTAGAAAAGGAACTCTTAGAAGAAAAATCATTCCTAATAATCTTGTTTGGGTTGTATTCGGGCTGTCCTCTGTAAGATTTAAACAAAAGGCACAATTGCTTAGACTAAGTCTCCTGAATCAAACTAACACAGGTTTAAAGCAGCTCCTGTTTCTAGCTGGAAACGTGGAGGTTGTTAATCCTCTCCACAGGCACAGGGACCCTGCTGGGAGCCCAAGCCCGTCCCCACTTGCTGCGTGCTGATCCTGCACACTCGGCCCTGTCTCTGGTATGGATCTGCTTATCTTAAAAAGGAGCATATTTGATGCTATTTTCAGAAATGTTATCAAACCAAAAGCCGTTCCTCATGTTTTTATTTATCCATTCATTAATTCCTCTGTAGTTAGAACAGGCTGGGGAGATAAACCACACTTGCTGTTCTCTGTTCCTCCGCCCAGAGCAGGGGGCAGGTCCGAGGCTCTCGGAGACAGACCTGATGGCCAAGATTTGCTGCTCTGTGAGGCAGTTTGGGCTCCTGGACAGATCTGTCATGTTTGGGGCAGCCCAGAAGGGACATGCAGGGGTTCTCAGCTCCCAGAGGTTCTCATGGCCAGGAGTTCTCAGTTTCTAGGGGTTCTCATGGCCAGGCTGCTGGGTTAGGAGAGAATCCCCTGGTTCAGTGCTGGAGTCACCATCCCTGGAAGGGCTCAAAAAACAAACAGACGTGGCATTTGGCGACATGGTTCAGTGGGATGGGAGCACTTGGCTGAAGGTTGGATTTGATGATCTTGGAGGCCTTTTCCAACCTTGCTGGTGTGTGGAGATTCCGTGACTCAGAGCAGGTCCAGGGCAGTGCTGCCGGGGCCAGGGAAAGCACTTGGGGCGTGCTGATGGGACGGGGTTGATTTTGTGATGAGCAACCCAGGGCAGAAACTGCTCCAGCACCTCAGGGTTATGGGGTGGGGTGTCAGTGGCCCCCATTTGGACAAGGGATTGGAGGGACAGGACCCAGGGAATGGCTTCCCAGTGCCAGAGGGCAGGGATGGATGGGAGGTTGGGAATTGCTGGCTGGGAGGGTGGGGAGGGACTGGGCTGGAATTGCCAGAGCAGCTGGGGCTGCCCCTGGATCCCTGGCAGTGCCCAAGGCCAGGCTGGACATTGGGGCTGGGAGCAGCCTGGGACAGTGGGAGGTGTCCCTGCCCATGGCAGGGGTGGGATTGGGATGGTCTAAGTCTCTTCCAACACAAACCACTCTGTGATTTTGTGATTCTAATAAAGTGCAAAGACAAACATTAACAGCAGAAAGGCCATTCCAGGGATGGTTATTCCCACGGAGCAGGTCTGTACAGCTCCTGCATGTCCTGCTCTCCTTACTCTCACTCCCTGCAAAGGTTCACCTCCGAACACCTGCGCAGGACAATTTTCCATGCAGCTGGGTTATTCCAGTGTGGATATTTTTGTGCCTTAGTGTTCACAGAGCTACCCAGGATTCCTCACCTGGTTTTCCACTACCAGCTGCTTGTTCTGGAAAGAAGGAATTGGTGAGGCAGAGCCAAGGCTGCCTCTGCCCTCGGCAGCCGTGTAGACATTTCTCATCCCCACGAGTGATAACAAGTGGAGAAGAAGCGCCGACCGTGGGGAAACACGGTGAATATTTTATGAGCTGTTAAACATTTATTAATCATTCATATGCAGATGATTAAAAAATTAATACAAAATCTGAGAATGATTTAGGAAGGAGTGAGCTCATGCTGACAGATGTGAGGAGCTGCTGGAAGGGGAGGGCGAGGGGAGGAGACGGCACTGGAGTCCTCTGGAAGCAATCCTGTCTGCTTTGCAAATATCAAACAAGACAAATTCAGCAGGGCCCCAGGTCCTCCAGCCTGCAGCAGTGAGCTGGGGGTCAAACAGGGACAGGCAGAGACAGCAGAGGCAGGTAAGGACAGGCAGGAGCAGACAGGGTTGAGTAGGGACAGACGGGGTCAGGCAGGAGCCAGCCTCTGGCAAGGACACAGCATTGGCCCTGCTTCTAATTAAACCCACAGAAGTTTGTGTGAAGTAACCAGAAGAGCTTGAACTTTTCCCTTCCCTTCCCTTCCTTCCCTTCCCCTTTTCCCTCTCCTCTCCTCTCCTCTCCTCTCCTCTCCTCTCCTCTCCTCTCCTCTCCTCTCCTCTCCTCTCCTCTCCTCTCCTCTCCTCTCCTCTCCTCTCCTCTCCTCTCCTCTCCTCTCCTCTCCTCTCCTCTCCTCTCCTCTCCTCTCCTCTCCTCTCCTCTCCTCTCCTCTCCTCTCCTCTCCATCCTTTCCCATCCCTCCTGTGTGGATAACAAGCAGCACAATCCTGTCTCTGCTTCTGTGCTGCACTTCCAGTGTTCCCATTTTTAGTATGAATAAGGAGAAGATTTGTGTTTTTCTTCCCCATCTGACATAGCCTCTACCCCAGGAAGACTTTGGCACGAGGTGATCTCAGGAGATAAACCCGTCAGAGCGCAGAGCCTGCGGGCTGTGCTCGTTCCAACATTACTCCTGATAATCTCATTCTTTGTATAACAAAAGGAAAAAGCTACATCTGATAGTTGTTGCTTCCATGGCGAAGGCGTTTCGGGGGCTTCACTGTCACCTGCTCGTCACAAACACCACGGGAATTTAAATTGGTTGTGAACAGAAAAGGGAGAAGGTTCCCTCGTTGTGCCACTATTGGCTGCCAGAGCTGGGGCAGCACAGCGAGGGCACCTGGGGGATTGACCTTCCCGGGATGAACGCGGCTCCACAGCCCTGCCCGGGCAGGGGCACGGCCAGCAGTGACCTCGGGGTGACAGAAACTGGGGCTTCGAAATAAACACCAGGAGCTGTCTCCTGTTCTCCGAGGAGCAGCCTTGGTACCGTGCTCTGCTCCAGAAAGAGCACAAGACAAAGAGAGGAACAGCACCGATCTACAGCCAGGATAGAGAGAATCAGAGGATCCCAGACTGGCTGGGGTGGGAAGGGACATGAGAGCTCATCCAGTGCCACCCCTGCCGTGGGCAGGGACAACTGCTCCCAGCCCCAATGTCCAGCCTGGCCTTGGGCACTGCCAGGGATCCAGGGGCAGCCCCAGCTGCTCTGGCAATTCCAGCCCAGCCCCTGCCCACCCTCCCAGCCAGCAATTCCCAATTCCCAATCTCCCATCCAGCCCTGCCCTCTGGCACTGGGAAGCCATTCCCTGGCTCCTGTCCCTCCAGACCTTGTCCCCAGTCCCTCTCCAGCTCTCCTGGAGCCCCTTTAGGCCCTGCAAGGGGCTCTGAAGTCCCCTGGGACTGATTATTTTCAAGAGGATGGTTTTTCTTCCCTGTGGCTGGCTGAAATGCCAACAGGAATCCTGAGCAGGAGCCTCTGTGACCTTGGGAATAGTTATTAAAATGAAAAAATAGTGAATTTGTAGGAATTAATTTGACTCCTGGAAGGTTTCACAGGAACAGAAAGCTTTTGCCTAAAAAGGAGATAACTTAAAAGAGATCAGGTAGGTTTTAAGATTCTGATTGAATTACTTAGCTCTATTCACACACAAAAAGAGAGAAAAAGGCAGGGGGCAGGGAACTGAATGAGACTGAAATATTTCCTGTATATTTGACTAAATAGTTGTTTATTCTCACCTCACAGAATTGAACGGAGAGATCCCGTGGAATCCACTGGTGAGTTGCCCCCAGTGACATGTGAAATGGAGCCAGACTGAAACCCTTGAGGTTCTGGTTACAGTAGTGAGAAAAATAAGATTTGTCCATTTCTGTGGGCAGTAATGACAATTTATTCTCTTCTAATCACAGTCTTCTATCAAAATTTCTCCAGCGTGATATGAGCATCTATTATAGCAGCTCCACATCGTGCTCTGAGAAACTCAACAATAAATGGGTTTAATTGTATTTAAAATGATGGTAATAATTCAGGTATGTACAATACACACACCATGTTACTGATTGCACAGAAGGTATGTCTAATGTCATGTTTGCTAATTAATTTCCCTCAGAATGGCAGCACCAGCAGCCTGTGTGTGGTGGGGGATTCAGGGTGGGGGCAAGGAGACGTTGTCTCTGCAATGAAATGACACTGCCCTTTCTCCTGTCTTCGTGCTCCTTCTGCCATGACAAATAGATTTAATTTCAGAGCTTTCTAGGAAATTGCATCAATATTTAACCTAATTCTGGGAAGTTGCTTTGAAAATGTAAATTCTGTTCCTTACCCCCAGCAGCGACACAATCCCACCATGCTCACTCAGGACAGGAGCAGTGGTGCCCAGTGCCTGCCTGGCCCAGCACGTGTGAGTCCATGGACACCTCCCGGGGGCCCTGGGACACCTCTGCAAGTGACAGAAGGACAGGAGGCAGCCTCAGGTTGCACCAGGGAGGTTCGGGTTGGATATTAGGGAACAATTCTTCCCAGAAAGGGTTGTCCAGCCCTGGCACAGCTGCCCAGGGAGCTTTGGAGTCCCCATCCCTGGAGGGATTTCAAAGCCCTGTGGATGTGGTACCTGGGGACATGGGGCAGTGTGGCCCTGGCAGTGCTGGGGGAGGGGTTGGACTCGATGGTCTGAGAGGACTTTTCCAACCTAAATGATTCTGTTCTATGATTCTGAACTGAATAAGTGGCGATGCAAACCTCAGGGAACATTTGCATTATTAAAATCATAGCAAATTGGAATTGCTGAAAAGGACGTTCCTGAACCTTCTATTGGTTTTAGGTCTTTGAAACCAGTGGGGAGCCCACATTTCAAACATGAACCATATGGTTTCTGAGATTACAAAAGATGAAATTTTGTTTTGCAGTGCAGCACACTGCCCCTGTCATCCTCAGCCCAGAACAGGACTTTAATGAAGGAAAATCACCATCAGATGACAGGGATTTCTGTCCTGGAGTTGGCTCCTTCAGTTCATGGGCACCACCACTAACAAGGCCCCCGGGCTGTCATCACATGTGCCCTGGGTGGTGGCACCACCTCACCCTGAACACGCCTGGTTCTCCTTCCAGCCATGCCAGACCCACGGAGCCAGCCAGGCTCCGGCCTCAGCGGGGTGGGCTCAGCCTGACTCCCTGCTCCATGTCCCCAGCACTGCCTGTCCCAGGGGAGCAGCACCTCGTCCTGTCTGCACCTGGACCAGGGCAGGAAGAAAAGGAATGGGTTTGAATTGGTTCAGTCCAAGGGAGGTGAGTGAATGTGCAGAAAACAGCATCTCCTTCAGTGCAGTCACCAGCTTCACCGAGGCACAGGGACCACGGCAGATTTTGGGACAAGCTGAAACAAGGTCACACTTGTCAGTGTGACTGGTCCTTCCAGATATATGGCAGAAAATAAGACTTTAATCTTGCCAGTTGCTGTGGCTTTAAAGAGTGAGACGAATTGCTTCACAAGAGGGGCTTCTGCCTTTGGACTCCTCAGGCTCAACGGTGTTTTTTTGGACATTGCATTCAAATATCAGCAGGATCTGATGGGGTCTGAGCACAGAACCATAGAAGAGTTTGTGTTGGAAGGGACATTTTAAAGGCCATTTAGTCATTTGGTGGTGTCTTTTAAGCATCCTAGGTAGGAATGACAGAACTGTGAGGTTTGGGTATAAAAATGCACAACAGGAGGGCAAGGAAAAGCCAGAGGGCCGTGATGCCCCTGGCTGCCATGGGCCTGGGCTGAAGCATACTGCAACAAGCAGTGTTAGCAGGATCATGCTTTTATCTATCAGGAGGCAATACTCAAGGATGCCTGGGATAAAACAAGCTTGAAGCAGCAAGGTAATGCCATTGGACTTGTGGATCACGTACCAGGACTGCAGACAAGATCCATCCATAGTGGTCCCACCAGTGTGGGACAGCTGCTGCCCCATCCCACTGTCCCAGCCTGATGGCACAGAGCTGTGCTGGCACAGGGGGCATGGGAGGGCAGCCCCAGGACCAGACTGGTCAGTGCAAGGGAGACCTGGCTGTGGCAGAGTGTGAAATGGAGGGGTAGTGCCAGGGGGTTTCTGTCCCTGCCTGTGGATGCCCTTTCTCACGGATGTAGCTCTAACGCATTTGAAGCCCTGTTGGAAAGCTGGAATGAAACCTCAAACTGCCTCTGTTGTTACTGTCAAAAGCCTTAAACCCAGACAAAAGTGCCTCACTATCCCGGACCTGAGATCCCTCCTTCTGGGGGGACTTTTATATCTGGTTTTTTTATCTCCCAAGATTTGGCCTGTCCATGGCACCGCAGTGTCCATCCTGAAGCTGCATCCTGGGCTGGCAGCTTCGTCCTGAGGAGGGATGTGCTCCTGAGAGCACTGAAGATGAGATTTCACTCCCTGGAGCCCTTGTCTTACCTGAACAACAGCAAATCTCTGTAGAACCTTCCCTTGGGGGTGAGCAGGAGGATAAACCCTGACTCCTGGGGCAGCCAAATTGAAATGTGTTACTCCTTCAAAGCATGGCTGAAAGGCCTCTCTTGCTTTGCCCCTCGCTGCTGGGATGGGAATTTGAGAGATCAGGCATCCATGTGGAAGCACAAGTTTCTCCCTACAGCCACTGGGGCTGGGATCTGATGGAAATCAGCAGCACACGCGTTTATTGTGCTGTTGGTGAAATGTGCAGAGGGGCACAGCAGGGCAGGGAATGCAATTTCAGTTTAGGCTTTTGAACTGGAGCTTAATTATATCCCAGAATTTACTCTGCCCTTCACACGGGGCTGTAGCTAGACCAAGATTAATTATGCTGTGGAGATCTCTCCCCCTCTGGCCTAACTTTCTCTAACTGGTTGCCTGTGTATTTTGACTGGGCAATAAACCATTTTCTGAGGACAGGAAAACTCCAATTTCTCTTTGCTATTAGCAGTACGGGTTTTTCTGCATTGGGAAGGTTCATCAATTATACCAACATAATTACCATATAACCATACTACAGTAATTATTTCACTATAGCTCTTCCTGTAGTGACTGCTATTGAATAAAGCAGCTTTTTCAATATACCTTAAATCTATTCCCCAGCAACATCAACTAAATCAAAACACATCCTGTTACTGAAGAACAACCACTTTGTGCTGGAGATTTTGCTGGAGGAGGCAAAGCTGCTGAGCTGCAGCGGTCGCGCAGGTTCTGGCAGTAAAATAGGGCCGGGTAAAACCCTCAGAGCAGCACTGGCGGCTCCTCACGGCCCCCTGGGCTCTCCGAGGAGTGGGAGACCTCCGGCCTCTGCTGCCCCAGAGCTGGGACCTGGCCTGGGGACAGCGGGATCGTAGCTCTGCCAGAGCTCAGGGAGGGTTTGGACAATCCCTCAGGCACAGGCTGGGATTGTGGGGGTGTCCCCTGAACGGGCGGGAGCTGGACTCCATGGTCCTTGTGGCTCCTTCCAACTCGGCATATTCTGTGATTCTGTTACTCTATGATTTCCTTGCAGAGGAGACATGGTTTGGGTCCTGTTGTTGTTATCAGAGCACCTTCTCTCCCAGTCGCTCAGAAGGGAGAAGAGAGCACCCAGGGACATGAGCTGGCCATGCCTGTGTGGGGGGCTGGCCCTGCGACTGGAAGGGGATGAACCATCCACTGGTGTGGGATCACGAGCCGGCCACAAGCCCCTGTGGCAGGTGGTGGATCCTGAGGAGGAGCTGTTTCATCGTTTTGATCCTTCTGGAGGCAACCAGAGCCACAGGCCATGGGGAGGAGCTGAGTATCCCTGGTGGTCTGGTCTGTGTGTGCCCATCACTGGCTGCTCACGCCCACCCCTGCAGTGTGGGGCTGCTGGGACCCTGAGGGGGAAAGCTCAGGAAAGCTCTGTAGGAGCAGGGAAAGCAGCCACAAGCAGGGTGGACACCTGCTGCAGGCCCAGCCTGGAGACAGAATCCTGCACAGGGCCTTCCACACCCCCAAAGGCATGTGGCTCTCCCGTGCCAGGTGTGCCACCCGTCTGGGACTGCACAGCCATCGCTGCTGGGTCTGTGCCACTCTAAGTCCCCCGTCAGGAGGTGGTTCAGAAGGAGTTTAAGTCTGTGGGGTTCGTCCTCAGCCCCACCCATCTCTGCTGGCATTTGCAGTTACCATTATTGCAGCGCCCACTTGCAGTAAAACAAATGGTTTAAACCTCGTATCATTTTGCAATTCATGATACATAAACCCAAGAGAAGCAAAATAAATTTGTCTGAAAAGAATAAATTAGCTGCTTATTTCAGGAAACATGTGCTCAGGTGTTTGACAAAAGCATTTTGTTCTGCAGTACTCCCCAGGCAGTGCTTTGTGTGCTGAGCAGCACAAGGAACTCAGCTGGGCATCGGTCTGAGCCGAGTCCCCGGGGCTGAGCAGCTCAGGGGATTTCGTGGCCGTGGGAGTCAGCTGTGGGTGACAAGTGCAGCGGTCCCCATCCATTCCCGTGTGCAGCTCCTGTCCCAGCCCAGCGAGGAGCCGTGCCCTCCCTGGGGCTTCGCAGCAGCTCCCAGCACTGCTCTGTGCACCTCTGTCACACAGGACCTTTTCCTTCTGCCTGACACTAGGGAAAGGTGGGAAAATAAGTGTTAACCTGCCTGATGTGGAGAGTAGAAATCAAGATATAATTTTGGGAAGCAGGACACTTTGGCATTGCCATGGTCATTCCCCCAGTGCCCATGTTTATGTTCACCTGGCAGAGAAATGGATGTTAAACCACAGAATCCCAGAAACCTTTGGATGGGACAGGACCTTAAAGCCCATCTCATTCTTCCCCTTGCCACACCTCCCACTGTCCCAGGCTGCTCCAAGCCCCAGTGTCCAGCCTGGCCTTGGGCACTGCCAGGGATCCAGGGGCAGCCCCAGCTGCTCTGGGCACCCTGTGCCAGGGCCTGCCCACCCTCCCAGACAGCAATTCCCAATTCCCAATCTCCCATCCAGCCCTGCCCTCTGGCACTGGGAAGCCATTCCATGGGTCCTGTCCCTCCATCCCTTGTCCCCGGTCCCTCTGCAGCTCTCCTGAAGCCCCTTTAGGCCCTGGAAGGGGCTCTGAGCTCTCCCTAGAGCATTCCCTTCTCCAGGTGAACATTCCCAGCTCTCCCAGCCTGGCTCCAGAGCAGAGGGGCTCTGGCCCTTGGAGCCTCTCCATGGATTCCTCTGGGCTCTCTCCAGCAGCTCCACGCCCATCTTGTGCTGGGGGTCCCAGGGCTGGACGCAGTGCTCCAGGGGAGTTCCCATGGATATGCCCTAAGATTTCCAAGTGTTTCTTTCAAGGGGTTGCCCTGGCCTTGCAGGTCAGGTCCCCCTCCCTGCACGCCTGCCCCACGCTCTGCCCGTGGGATGCCGCTGTGTGGGAGCTGCACCATGAGAGCTGTCTCCTCTCACAGAGTATCCTGAAGAGGGATCCCACTGCTCAGGTTCCCTAAAACATCCCTGGTTTGTTGCGGTAACACATCCCTGAGATGGTGAGCCCAGTCCCAGGCACAGGGAGGAGCTGCCTGCACTCTTTAGGGTGATCAGACCAGCAAACTGGTTCTCCCAGCACTTGGTAAAGGTCATGGAAAATCCATCCGGAGGCTGCTGTGGGATGGCAAGGATCAAAGGTGCGAGCCCCCTGTCCCAGGTGGAATGTGGGTTCCCACCTGGCAACACATCTTGTGCGCTTGGGTTTTGCTTTGTGCCCCCACACACCCCAAGCGTGGCACTGCTGAGGGTCCGTGGTACCCACAGTGCCCAGGGCTGCCCACGCTCGTGCTCCCTTCACGGCAGGTTGGGAACCAAACCCAAGGGTCACGGAGCTGAACCAGTGGCTGCACCTGCTGAGGAATGTTTGCACAGCAGCGTTTGACACACCCAGGGCCTGCAGCCAGGGGCTGCTGAGGGTGCACGTCTCTGACAACCAGAAAAGCCTTATCTGTGCTTTCATAGCTGATGCAAAAAAGCCAAGATGAATGACACGAGAAATGATAACTGGGGAACAACTCTTTAATGTTTCTCCATCCTAAGGACTGGGGGTCACTGAACAAATAATCTAACAGCGGATTTAAAATAAAAACAGAGTTTAATTAGTAGAACTGCTCTTCCACATAATCCATAATTAAACACAGAGCTGAGAGCCACGGGAGGGTTTGGAAAATAAAAATATAGATATACTCCAAATAATTACACGCATTCAGGACAAAAAGATCCACAAACTAATTGGGTTGTGCACAGAAGGTGAAATTGTGTCTCCACTGAAGCCTGTGCTAACATTCAATTTATGTTAATTAGACTCAAATTTAACACCTCCGAGGCAGTGCTGAGCACACAGGTGTAAGTTAATGAAACAGGACACATTGACTTTTACTTTCTGATGCCTATTAGTATTTATATGTTTGGTATTAATTAATGAAACTGTATTTCTGTTTATATACAATTTCATGAGAGCTTCCTCATGAGTCTGGAAAATCCTTCTTTAAGCATCCCTTGCATTCAGCCCTTTTTAATCCTATTCCACTCAGGGAACTGTCCTTTACTCAGACACAACCTATTGCCTTTCTAAATTCAACTGTAATGCAGAAAAGGGACGCACTCAAGTTTTCCTGTCCCCATGAATGGAGACAAATGCTCAGCCAAACAGGAGGCAGATAATTTCCCTTCTTCTCTTTTCCCCCTGGATTCTCCCAGTGCCATATTCTCTTTCTTTGTTGCACTTCTCATGCAACACTGATTGTAACCAACACTTTTGGACCCAGCACAAATAAAAAAGATTAGGAGAGAAGAGCCCTCCTGGAAGAAGCACTGCATCCCTGCGGGCGTTTTATCCCCTCTGAAGCCAGCGATGGTTCATCTCCGAGAGCACAGCAGAAAATAATGAGCTCATTTGTTGTTTGTTTGTTTTTCCCTCTTGGCAGAGCAGCCAGCAACCAGGAAACAAGCCTTTATTCTTCATGGATGATCAAATGGCTGATTTAGCCCTGAAAGACTTGCTCTTGCAAAATGCTTCGCCTTTCCTGGGCCAGCGAGGGCTCTGTCCCCTCGGCCAGCAGTCCCTGTGCACCAGGCGATGCCCTGCAGGTGACTGGGCAGTGCCAGCTGCCCCGAGGAGCAGTGCCCAGCGTGGCTGTGTCCATGGCGAGTTCTGAGCAGAGCACAGGGAAGGTGCCCAGAGTCGCTCCCTGTGGTGAGGCCTCGGGGAGGGCAGCACAGCCTGGGTGGGGTGTCCATGGGACACGTCCTCCCTGCACACCCCTCACCCTCCCAGCAGCAGAGATGGCCAGGCATGGACAGAGCCATGGAACCATGGAATTGTCACGGTTGATAAGGGCACTGAGTCCAACCATCAACACCCCATGACACCGTGGTCACCAGTGAGCCACGTCCTCGAGTGCCACATCCAGCCATTTCTTGGCCACTTCCTGGGATGGTGACTCTGCTACTGTCCTGGGCAGCCCCTGCCAATGCCTGACAACCTTTTCTGTGAAAAGAATTTCCAAATATGCCACCTAAACCTCCCCTGCTGCAACCTGAGGCCATTTCCTCTCGTCCTGTTCTTTGTTACCTGGAGAAGAGACCAACACACGCCTGGCCCCACCCACCTGTCAGGGAGCTGTGGGATGTGCAGGAGGTAGGAATGGCCATTCCACTTCAGAGATGTCCATAAACAACAGCTGTGAGCTCAAGTGGTCAAAAGCCATTCGAATATATGTAACAACTAAAGGGGTTCCTGGGTATTTCTAGAATCAACAGACAGGTTTGGTGGTTTGGTTTTTTCTGTTTGTTTGTTTGGGTTTCTTTTTTTGGTTGTTTTTATTTTTGTAGTTTTTAAGGAAAAGGTTTCCATCTGGTCTTTAAGCCTGACCCATATTTTCCCCCTTCCATTGCAGCAAAGCTGGGCTGGGACTTGGATGTTGTCTCAGGTGTGCTGAGCACCACCTGGGGCCCTGCAACAACCCAGATGTCCCACCAGCATCAGCCAGAAAGGGCTCAGGGAGGCCGGTGGGCGACATGGGAACCTCCCCAACAGCCTTGGCTCCAGTGGGATGTGGAGGAGACGTAACGATGCCAGCTGATGGGAAATGGCAGGATGGAGAGGCACAGCTCCGGAGCAGGAAGATCCCCTGCTGGAGGGAAACTGCCACCGGTCCAGGGGAGAGGCAGGTGAATGAAAACATCGTGGTGATGAGGATAGAGTTAATTGCGTCAATGAACATTATACTGGCTCGTTAAATCCATCCTGTCCAAACCCTTCTCCTGCGCTTTTCTGGGTCTGACTTCAGGAGTAACCATTCCCTCTGCTTGTGGAAGGAGCTCGTTAGGGCCCACGGGATGCCCGCATGCCAGCTCCTCCCTCCCTGCTTTCAGGAAGGTTTTTGGATACATGTGCATTCATCTTGTAGTTTATGTTGTATCTTAAAAAGGACAAATTACAGAGCTGGGTACACCTGAGAGTAACATTTGCTCGAGCTCACTAAATGCAGCTTTTTTTGACAAATGTGCCTTTGTATCCAGACCGTGGAGTCTCTAAAGTGCCAAAAACTACACTCAGTTCCTGGATAATTGCCTGATCTCACAGGAGATGGGAGAGGTTGAAAAAGTAATTGAAGGATCCTGATGAATTCCAGCCTGAGACAATTTTCCAGAGAGCCAGGAGGTTTCTCTACCTTGAGTTCACTCTCCAGATACGTTTCATTCCCCCATGGAAAAACACCCCGAATCTGTCCCAGATTCCCAAGAGGAGCTGGAAGGAGCCTCCCCAGGCTTGAACTGCTGGTCTCGAGCTTTTCCCAGGCAAAGGACCCACCACAGGGACACCTGGGGAAAGGGCTGCACTGGGAACAGGGCAGGGGCAGCAGAGCTTGGGAGCACTAAAATCGGGTGGCGTCGGCAGGTGCTGATGGAGAAATGCCTGGAGAGGTCCAGCCCAGCCTGCAGGGACGGGATGGATGGATGGATGGATGGATGGATGGATGGAGGGATGGATGGGTGGATGGGTGGAGGGATGGATGGGTGGATGGGTGGATGGAGGGATGGGTGGATGGATGGATGGATGGATGGAGGGATGGAGGGATGGAGGGATGGAGGGATGGATGGAGGGATGGATGGAGGGATGGATGGAGGGATGGATGGATGGATGGATGATGGGCGGATGGATGGATGGATGGATGGATGGAGGGATGGAGGGATGGATGGAGGGATGGATGGAGGGATGGATGGAGGGATGGATGGATGGATGGATGATGGGCGGATGGATGGATGGATGGATGGAGGGAGGGATGGATGGATGGGCGGATGGATGGATGGAAGGATGGATGGAGGGATGGATGGATGGATGGATGACGGGCGGATGGATGGATGGATGGATGGAGGGAGGGATGGATGGATGGAGGGATGGATGGATGGATGGATGGATGGAGGGATGGATGGATGGATGGATAATTGGATGGATGGATGGATAATTGGATGGATGGATGGATGGATGGATGGATGGATGGATGGATGGATGGATGGAGGGATGGATGGATGGATGGATGGATGGAGGGATGGATAATTGGATGGATGGAGGGATGGATGGATGGATGGATGGATGGAGGGATGGATAATTGGATGGATGGATGGATGGATGGATGGATGGATGGATGGATGGATGGAGGGATGGATAATTGGATGGATGGATGGATGGATGGAGGGATGGATGGAGGGATGGATGGATGGATGGATGATGGGCGGATGGATGGATGGATGGAGGGAGGGATGGATGGATGGAGGGATGGATGGATGGATGGATGGATGGATGGATGGATAATTGGATGGATGGATGGATGGATGGATGGATGGAGGGATGGATGGATGGATGGATGGAGGGATGGATAATTGGATGGATGGATGGATGGATGGATGGATGGATGGATGGATGGATGGAGGGATGGATGGATGGATGGATGGAGGGATGGATAATTGGATGGATGGATGGATGGATGGATGGATGGATGGATGGATGGATAATTGGATGGATGGATGGATGGAAAATTGGATGGATGGATGCTGTAAGCAAGAGAGGGTGTTTGGTCCTGAGCACCACACTGAACCAATCTCTTCTGATTTGTTCCCACGAATTTATGAGCCCAGAAGGAGCATTAGTAGCCCAACCCAGAGCCTAGTAAAACAGATAGCTGAGACAGAAATCTCCCCTGGCTCCATTCCCTGACATTATCTTCTTTCCATCCCAGCCTCCTGTTGTTCACCCATCTCCCCACATCAGCTACAGAGGTGCTTGTCCCAGCCAACGAAAAAATACCATTATTTTTCCAGCCAAACTATCAGGAACAGGCACATAAGCCCCTCATGGCAGCTCCACAGCAGGGCTGCAGCACCAGCACATGCTGCTCCAGGGCTGTCCCTGCCTTTATCCCGCTCCAGCATCTCCGTGGGTATGGAAGGGGCCACCAGAGAGGATCCTGCCCCTGGGCAGCAGCACAGGCAGCAACAGAACATCCTGGGCTCTGCGGCTGCCAGCCCTGGAGCCCGGGAAGCACTCACGGAGCCCGGGACCCAGGCTGTGCTCCCTGCGCAGCCACAGGAACAGCCCGGTCACAGAGACCCTCGGGGCACGATTTGACACCTGAGAGCCAGGGACAATCTCCTCGGGCTCTACCGAGTGTAGGGCTAAAAGCAGCTGTCCTGCTGGTTCCCCCCCACCCCCCGCCCCCGGCAGCCCAAACACAGGAGTGTTAACAGCAGTTTTCACTTCATTCCCTGGAGAAATAATCTGGAGTTTGGGAATTCTGTTTGTCCTAAAGATATTTGATCAGGAAATTGATAACCTTTAATGGACTGTGGCTTACAGCAAGGGAAGTTTTTTAAAAACGATCTTGAAGTGAAGGGGGATTTTACTCGTTTCCTATAGTGGGTTCTTTACAAAATCACAGAATCTTTAAGGTTGGAAAGACCTTTAAGATCATCAAGCCCAACCACCACCACTAATGTATGTCCTCAAGTGCCATATCCACATATTTTTTAAATATTCCTAGGGATGGTGCCTCCACCACTGCCCTGGACAGTCTGTGCCAGAGCTAGATAACCCTTTTCGTGAAAAGAAATTTCCTAAAATCCAATGAAAACCTCCTCTGGTGAACTTGAGGCCATTTCCTCTCATCCTGTCGCTTGCTGCTGGGAGAAGCTCCGTTCCAGGGCCGCAAGGGAAGCTCCGGCGTGGCTGGCCTGGGCTGAGCCGGGGTGGGCGCCCGGCTGTGCAGAGCCCTGCCCAGACGCTGAGGATGCACCAGCCCAGCACCCCGTGCTGCAGGGAGCTCATCCCAGCCGGGACGCAGCTCTGCCCAGAGCCCGGCCCAGCCACCACACCCGGGGAGCCTCAGAAAGCAAACAAACCTCCCAGCGCTCTGCAGGAGCAGACAGGGGTTTAACAACAACCACAGGTGAGAAAAGGTCATTTTGTCCTCAAGGCAGTGGAATGTAAAGGTGGAGGTTCTTTGTGCCCCTACACAGAGACATCCCCGAGCTCAAGGGGCACCCTCCTGCTCCAGCACCGACAGGATGTCAATGTTCACCCTGCGCCCTCAGCCACACAAATTAATTCTTTGCACTGAGAAAATAATTTAGAGAATTTTATTCAAGGCTCTGGAGAGTAACTTTTAATTTTTCATTCTGAGATATTGTAAACCCCTCTGCCTCAGATTGGATAAAAGTGATGAATTTTAAATACGTGTGACGCCATTCATCTTCCACTTGGTGAGGTGACCGCAGTGCTCATTTATAACCAACCACAGTGACACCTTCCATGGAATTCAGAATGAATAGAAAGGCTGAAAATAATCCATTCTGAAATAATTGTGTTCTGCTGACTAAGAAGCTCCAATTTTCAATTTATCTTCACATTTTGCTATTCTAAATCTGCCAGCAATTAGTTTTTCTCTGCATACAGGAGCATGAGCAGGCCACAGGCAGGGGAAGGATGTGCTGCATCCTCCTGATACGAGCATTCCAGAAACCTGAGGAGCCTGTGAACAGAGAGCTGTAATCTCATCTGCACAAAACATGGATCAGCAACCAATGTGGAAAGCAGCAAATGGAAATCAGATGTAACCATTTCAGTATTTTTTTACACAGAAGATGTTAATCCTTGTTCTGCTGAGACAGAGGTGTGGCCTTACATCCTCCCTTACACCTGAGACCTGCATTTCATTTTAGGTAATAAGTGAAACAAAAATCTTCCCAGAATGTGCTCGATATAGAATCAGGATATTAAAAAATGAGCAGGCTCTAAAAATATCCCTGTGTTCATCCCCCTGCTCCCAGGGAGGCAACACAGCCGTGGCTCACCAGGTGCCGTGGACAGGGGCTGCCCACCAGCTCCAAGGAGAAATGGGCTCCAGGATCGTTCCCAGCAGCATTTGAACAGAAATAGAGCAGCTCTCCTTCGTGCCAGGACAGTGCTAAGTCCCACACAGGTAACGCATCCCCTGCTCAGGTAACACACCCGGCTCAGGTAACACATCCCCTGCACAGGTAACACACCCTGCTCAGGTAACACATCCCCTGCACAGGTAACACATCCCCTGCTCAGGTAACACATCCCCTGCTCAGGTAACAGACCCTGCACAGGTAACACACCCTGCACAGGTAACACATCCCCTGCACAGGTAACACACCTTGCACAGGTAACACATCCCCTGCACAGGTAACACATCCCCTGCTCAGGTAACACATCCCCTGCACAGGTAACACACCTTGCACAGGTAACACATCCCCTGCACAGGTAACACATCCCCTGATCAGGTAACACATCCCCTGCACAGGTAACACATCCCTGCACAGGTAACACACCCTGCACAGGTAACACATCCCCTGCACAGGTAACACACCTTGCACAGGTAACACATCCCCTGCACAGGTAACACATCCCTGCACAGGTAACACATCCCCTGCACAGGTAACACACCTTGCACAGGTAACATATCCCCTGCACAGGTAACACATCCCCTGCACAGGTAACACATCCCCTGCTCAGGTAACACATCCTTCACAGGTAACACATCCCCTGATCAGGTAACACATCCCTGCACAGGTAACACATCCCCTGCACAGGTAACACATCCCCTGCACAGATAACACACCTTGCACAGGTAACACATCCCCTGCTCAGGTAACACATCCCTGCACAGGTAACACATCCCCTGCACAGGTAACACATCCTTCACAGGTAACATATCCCCTGCACAGGTAACACATCCCTGCACAGGTAACACATCCCCTGATCAGGTAACACATCCCCTGATCAGGTAACACATCCTGCACAGGTAACACATCCCCTGATCAGGTAACACATCCCCTGATTAGGTAACACATCCTGCACAGGTAACACATCCCCTGCTCAGGTAACACATCCCTGCACAGGTAACACACCCTGCACAGGTAACACATCCCCTGATCAGGTAACACATCCCTTGATCAGGTAACACACCCGGCTCAGGTAACACATCCCCTGCTCAGGTAACACATCCCCTGCTCAGGTAACACATCCCCTGCACAGGTAACACATCCCTGCACAGATAACACACCCTGCACAGGTAACACCCCCTGCACAGGTAACACATCCCTGCACAGGTAACACACCCTGCACAGGTAACACATCCTTCACAGGTAACGCATCCCCTGATCAGGTAACAGACCCTGCACAGGTAACACATCCCTGCACAGGTAACACATCCTCTGATCAGGTAACACACCCTGCACAGGTAACACCCCCTGCACAGGTAACACACCCTGCACAGGTAACACATCCTTCACAGGTAACGCATCCCCTGATCAGGTAACAGACCCTGCACAGGTAACACCCCCTGCACAGGTAACGTGTCCCTGCCCATGGCAGGGCTGGAATGAGATGGGCCTTCAGGTCCCTTCCAACCCAAACCACCCTGGGGTTCTCTGAGGAAAAGTTTGGGCAAGGTGTTCTACCTCAAACATCCTTTCATTCCAAACTGAGGCAGAGCTGCCCATGCAGCAGAGGGCAGAGCCAGAACAGCTGCAGGTGTTATTTCCTTGCAGTCAAAGGGTTTGTGATCTTTTCCCATGGAATTTACATCCCCCAGCAAGGTAACGCAGCTTAACTGCTTGGAAATGTTCCAGGCCACGTTGGATGCGGCGTGGAGCAACCTGGGATAGTGGAAGGTGTCCCTGCCCATGGCAGGGGGTGGAACAAGATGGTCTTTAAGATCCCTTCCATCCCAAACCATTCTGGGATTCTGTGTGGCAGAAGCCCCAGCAATACCAGGAGGGGCGGCAGGTTTCAGGCTTGGGGGGTGGGACATGGGGACCACACGTCTGGATCCAGAGGAACCAGAATTCCATCATTTCCATTAAATGTGGAAACCTTACAGTGCTTTGTTACCAAAAAGAACCCAACCCAAACCCCAAAAGTCACAAGGATTTGCAAGACAGAGGAAGCAAAAGGAGAGACAAACCCATTTGTTTGTTCCTTTGCTGTGTGGAAGCTGCAGAAGAATCAAAGATCTGGTTGTTTTGATTGACCATCAGCCTAGGAGTTAATTTTCTCGGTGCAGATACAGGAGTGATGGAAAATTCTTTCCATAAACCCAAGGGATCTTTTACATTTTGCCCATGTTGCAGCTCAGCCATGGGGACGGAGGGCTCAGCAATGCTGCAAGGATTTAAAAAGATTAGTGTGGGCATGTGTCCTGGTTTGTAATCATGGTGTGCCTCAATTAATGCACAATTTTCCAAGAAAATCCCCTCAGTCAAAGGACTGAAGCCTCCTGAGCGTCTGGCTGAGCTGCAGGCAGGTGCTGCTGCTGCTGTCATCAGTGTGTGAGGATTCTCTTCTGGAATACACTTAGCAGGTTTCGCTGCTTTAGCCTCTCAGAGGTAAACCCATGGCTGGAGCTCCTTTAAAATTAATTGGCTTTTTTTCCTTAGAAGATCAGAGTGCATTGCAGAGAAGGAGCATTGCAGAGAAATGTGTTCACAACGTGACTGCAGAAACAACCAGCCTGGCTGGAGCCAGGGGTGCCCGTGGCAGTCACAGCCCGGGGCCACAGGGGCACACACAGGGACCAGAAATGCTCCTCGCACCTGCAAAAGCATCGTCCAGCAGGGGCAGGGGAGGCGACAGACCCAGACCTGTGTCAGGGTTAAACAGGATGACGGCAGAGCAGTCTCACAGCTCTGGTACTGCTTGTTGCAACCTTGAAATAAATAAAAACCCCACAATGTTTTAGAGCTTCAGAATTCAGGAGTCAGGAAATAACACGAACAGAGGAAAGCCAAGGCATGGCAGCACCAGAAGGGGAATTCTGAACTGCAGGGGGAAGGGTGGGATGTAGGAGGGTCTGTGTGTCCCGGGACAGCCGTGCCTTGTGCAGGCGGGGTTCAGCCAGAGGGGCTGTGTGCCCTGGGAGCGTCCCTCGTGCAGGAAGGGTGCAGCAGGCAGAGCTCCACCAGCCACGGCTGTGTCCAAAGGGAACGCAGGAGGCTGAGAAGCTCCATGTGCCACTTGCCAGTACCATGATGCAACAAGAAAACCCATCTTTTCTGCTCTTCTGCCAGTTGTGAAGATGTATGATTTTTTTTTTTTTACTATTCAAAGTATGATTTTAATCATGAAAGTTGTGATTTGTAATTCTAATATTTACACAGAAAGCTCTTTTTCTTATGTCTCTCTCTATAGAGCAATATTGGAATCAAAGTGAGGGTTTCATTTCATACAGCTTTGAAGTTGATCCTTTTGACATTTCACATTTCCATGTCACACTTTTAATTATGAGAAAGAAGTTTCACTCATCATCACTCAATTTTTTGCATATTTCCTTCACTGCTTATTCCTCACTTCCATGGGCAAACTCAGAGAAAAGATGGGAGCAGGAAGAGTTGTGAGTGCCAGGGCTTTGCTCAGCCCGGGAACAGCCGGAGGGTTTTATCCTGGCTCTGGTGAACGACACACAAAAATCATGGAATCGTGGAATGGTTTGGGCTGGAAGCGACCCTAAAGCCCATCCCACTGACCCCCTGCCACTGTCCCAGGGTGCTCAGAATGTGTCCCCCTGTGGGGAGCACACAGGCTGCTCTGGGAAGCTGGAATGGTTTAATCCTGAGGGACAGCACCTCAGGAGCAGGGCTGGTTCTGGGGCTGCTCCTGCCCAGATCCCATCCTCAATCCCAAGAAAGCAGCACCACGTCCCCTCCCTGGCTCTGGCCACTCTCCATGGTGCTCTGGGGTTGGAGGTGCTTCCCTAAAATTCCTGGCACCAGAGAGAGAAGTGGCTCCTTTTCAGAACAAAATCCCACATCCTCCCTACCGCTCCACGGGCACAGTGTGACTGTGGGTTGGTTCTTTCTGGGGGGCCAGAGGGAGAAGGAGGAGAAGAGTCACTGGTTTTGAAGCTAAGAACAGCTGTGCACAGCAAATTGAGTTTTCAAGAGCCAATACAAAAGTGACTTTTGTGCCTGAATAAATTACTCGGAATTTAAAGTCTTCTCTCCTCCATGGGAAGCAAAGTGGCTGCTCCCACAACTCGCTTCTCTCCTTCCTTCTCTTCACAGCCATTCCATAACACAGAAATGTTCAGAACCCAACCTTTACTTACTCAGAGCAAACCTCAAAGCCAAGAGAGCCCTGGGATCTGCACAGTCCATCTGAAGATCACCGGGGTGGTTTTCCCAATCCAGACTCCCGGAACTTTGCCAGATCCGGGAAAGGAAGATTCCTCACCCCGCGGTTCTGCACCTGCCCTGCTCTGCGAGGAGCCCTGTTCACACACAGAACGGAGTCTGCGGCCTCGCTGTTTAATTTATTTACAAGGTGATCTTCTCTCCTGGGCTGTGGCAATTATTCCGCACGCTGCAGCCAGCGCAGCAAGCTCCTGGTGATGCACAGTCAGCTGCGGCTCCTCGCAGACAGCGGAGCGGGGACACGTGTGGCTGCGGGAGCACGCAGGGACGGGCAGTGCCGGCGAGGAGCGACGGGCCGCCGAGGATGCGGGGATGATGTTCGCGGCCGCGACAGCCCTTCCTGCCCGGGCAGCCTTGCCGTGGCTGCGGACGGCGCTCGGGGCGGCCCGGGCTTGTGTAACCCCATGAATAAAACACTGCGGAGAGAGTCCGGATGGCAGAGTCACCGTGTCCCCGCCAGCGCTCTGGGCCTCCTCCCGCGGCGAGGTCAGCTCTGCCAGCACACCCAGCAGCCCCGGAGAGCTCTCCCAGCTCCCCATCGCCGGCTGCTGCTGGATGAAAGAGAACAGGGGGGCCCTGCAGGGTGTCTCAGGCTCAGGAGGTTGACATCCACCCGTCCATGGGACAGCTCTGGGACAGCCCTGGGAGAGCCCTGGGACAGCCCTGGGACAGCTCTGGGACATCTGTGGGACAGCCATGGGACAGCTGTGGGACAGCCATGGGACAGCTGTGAGACAGCTCTGGGACAGCCCTGGGACAGCTCTGGGACAGCCATGGGACAGCCATGGGACAGCCATGGGACAGCTGTGAGACAGCTCTGGGACAGCCATGGCATGGGACAGCCCTGGGACAGCCCTGGGACAGCCCTGGGACAGCCCTGGGACAGCCATGGGACAGCTCTGGGACAGCCCTGGGACAGCCCTGGGACAGCCATGGGACAGCCATGGGACAGCTCTGGGACAGCCCTGGGACAGCCCTGGGACAGCCATGGGACAGCCATGGGACAGCCATGGGACAGCTCTGGGACAGCCCTGGGACAGCCCTGGGACAGCCATGGGACAGCCCTGGGATAGCTCTAGGACAGCTCTGGGACAGCCCTGGGATAGCTCTGGGACAGCCCTGGGACAGCCCTGGGATAGCTCTGGGACAGCCATGGGACAGCTCTGGGACGGCTCTGGGACAGCCCTGGGACAGCCCTGGGATGGCTCTGGGACAGTAATGGGACTCCTGCCACTGCACAGGCAAGGAGCAGTAAGTGCTGCTCTGCTGAGGTTATAACTATTGGTTTCACTGCTCAGCCCTGCTGGATCTCCCCAGCCCTGCGGATTGTCCAGGCATTCCGTGCCCAGTGGGAAAAGCCATCCTGTGCCTCACAAAAGGAAGTTCTCCTACACCTGTGATGGAGATGGATCAAGCCTAAAAACTCGCCTTGGGAGCACAATATCGAGGGTGCAAGGGTTTGCGTGGCAGTCCTGTGACTGGCAGACACTTTTTACTTAAATTGTGTTTATAGTATCACATAAAAAAGAAAGAAATAACAAATTCCATGTCTCCCCAATCCAGAGGGAGTTCATGTGATAAAATACATAAAGGATCAGGCAGCTGTATCTCCTCTTGCTCCGAGTTCGTGTTTTCTAGCACAACACTGTGGGCAGTGTAATCCCTGCCTGCTGGAAATCGCTGCTCCCAAACCTCACTCCTGAGCTCTCTCGAAACTAAACTGCTGCCATTAATCCTTGCTTAAAAATCATACAATAATCATTCTGGATGCCTCCAAAAGGGCAGCAATGGAAGTTGTGACTCAGTTTGGTTCTTTAAAGATACAGAAAAACAAAAATAGCCTCAGTGGAGCCTGTTGGCTCCGTGTTCACTGAGGACATGAACCCGGGAATGCACCTGCGGGAGCTGTCGGGGCTGTGATGCAGATACCAGCACACACTCGTGTGTCACAAGCACTGACTCATCCTGCTCAGGGCATGGATAAGAGCAGGAGTGGCACTGGATTGTCTGATTGGGAAAAAAAAGAGAAAAGTGTGTTTGTAAAAACAAGACCAAAAAAAAAAAAGGAAAACTGAACTGTTCTGATTGCGCAGCCCTGTGTTTGTCTCCTCCTATCCTGCAGGAACCCGCCCTCTTCTCACCGTCCGTGGTGATGACAATGGACAAGGATTTATGGGAGGGGAAGCAGACAGGTTTGTCCATGGCATTTGGGAAAAGCTTCATATCCCGGCTTGGCTCTGGGAATGACTCGGCTTCCTGTCAGAAGGAAGGGCTGGGAGAGCCTGGAGCTCCCGAAATAAAAGGTGTCGAATAACCTTAGAGAAGGTTATTAGAGAACCTTGAGCAGAAGATCCTGTAGGCACCAGAGGAGCTGGTGGGTCTCCCTTTGGCCCCTTCCAGCAGCAAGCTGGCAGGGATCTTATCCCAGATAAACCCCCCTTATCTGCATTTCTTTAGCACCACGTTTAGTGCAAAAGAAGTTCCTCAGTGAGCCAGACTGGGGGAGCTGGGAGCCACCTTCCATCCTCTGTGAGTTTTCATCCTGTAGCTGCAGTTTGGTTTGGGTTAGCTCAGTTCCTTCCATTTAGGAAAAGCATCCCCAAGAGACAGCTCTGGCACCATACCCCCCACTGAACACCTGCTCCGTGTGTGCAACTCCAGGAGGGATTGACAAGGAACCTTTATCTTCCTCCTCTCACTGGTGAGTCCCTGGGGACAGGCCTGAGCCCTGGCACCAGCTGAGGGATGGAGTGGGAGTTATCTCAGGATGGGTGGCACAGAGCACCGGGGGCCCACTGCAGTTTTCTCAGTGCAGTCCCCCAGCTCATCCCTGCAGCCGACTGGGGAAAGCAGCCACTGCCCTGGATGTGGAAGCTGGAGTGATTCCAGACCTAGGGGGATCAAAGCTTTTGCCGTGGCATTCACCCTCCCCCCAGCACCCCCCCGTCCCTCCCAGCAGGAGGGCTCTGGGGGCTGCGCCACTGCTGGTCGCTCTGGGCATCCCAGTTCTCCTCTCCAGGCTCCCCAGTGTCTCCTCTCTCCTGGCTTCTGAGCACCTGGAGCATTTGGGAGCAATGTGGTGCCCAGTCCGGGCAGGGAATGGACTCAGGACCATCCCCACATGGCTTCCACTGCTCCCACCACAGAGGAAAAGTGGAAGTTGATCCACACCTCATTCCCTCCTTCCCTCTGCACGTCCCTCCAGCGCAGGTGGCCCTGCCGGGCTGTCATCGTGTCATCACCATCAAAAGTGAGCTGGATGTTTCTCAATAAGAGGCAAATGTTAATGTAATGGGAGAAGAGATTAAATTATGTACAACTGTTCTGACCCTTCCTGCTATACATCAGAAGCGTGGGATAACAGGTCACGGAATAACTGTGCATATAAAAGAGAAGAATTTCCATCATTATAAATTCATGAGGATTCATAGGAAAAATTACTTGTTTGTTTATGCAGAACTGCAATATTGACCTGATTATAGGAATGCCAGGAAACCTCAGAGGAAGCCATAGGGCAGAGGGATCCCAGGCGGAGGCACGCAGGAAGATTAATACCATCGCTCACCAGATGTGACAACAGCTACCCTTGGAACATGAAGATATCTCAAAGTTAATGAAGAGATAGGAGCGAGATAATAAAGATAAACATGCCTTTTTGGGTTAGGCTGCCCCACTGCAGCCTCGTGCTGCTGCTAACGGGTTCTTCAAAGCCACGCTGATGACAGCGCTGCAAAGGAGAGATACTTCATCTTAAATCTGAAGTGAGGAACCAGGGGGTGCAGGATGTGGCAACAACATACAGATGACAGTGTCCTTGCCAAGGAAGCAAACAACCTTATTAAGGGAGAAAGGGGAAGAGATGGCTGTATTAGCAAGGAAAAGTGAGTCCAGGGAATACCGTTACAGCCAGGGATTGGTGTCAGTGTCTGTGCTGCCAGGCTGGAGGAGCAACTGTGTCAGCTGGGGACATCAGGGCGGGAATGGCACCCTCCCTGGCGCATGGGCTGTTTGTGTCGAGTTCCTTGGTCCTGAAGGCCTCCAGTGGTTACCTCAAAGCGGAGAGCAGCACTGCAGTAAATCCGGGCCAAGCCCTGCAGCACAAAGCTGTCACTGCTGAGGAGCCGCCCAACGCCACCTGCCCGTGCTCCTGCAGCCACCGTCGGTGTCACCACAGACAGGGGCTGTGCCACCCTACCACTGCTGCCGTGCCACTCTGCCACCCCGCTGCCATGTCACCCTGCCGCCATGTCACCCTGCCGCCGTGCCATCTTACCACTGTGCCACCCTGTCACCGTGTCACCCTGCTGCCGTGCCATCTTACCACTGTGCCACCCTGTCACTGTGCCACCCTGCCGCCACCTCTGGCTCCTCTGCTGCCTGCCACCCATCACTCACACACCTGAGAAGTGACAGGTGTGGCACAGGATTTGGGAGCAGGCGGATGGACAGGTCCCACCTCTCCAGCACAGGGCACAAACACTGCAGCACGGGCGGGAGAGTGAGACGCCTGCAAGGCACGTTCTGAGGAGCTGAAGCTTTCTGAGACAACACCGTTAGTGTTGGGATGGTGTCTTACCTGAAATCCTGGACATGGCCCAGAGGAAGCAGCATTTGGGCAGGTTGCACGTGGGGGTGTGTGCACAGATACCCAGAGGGGACCCCTGTCTGTGTGCCTGTGTGTCTGTGTGTCTGTGTGTCTGTGTGTCTGTCTGTCTCTGTGTCTCTGTGCACTCCTACATTTTCCAAGTTGCAAATGTAGAACTGTACAGATGTATAGAACACAGCCTTTGGAACTGCCCTCCCAGACTGGGCCAAGGTACACACCCATACGTATCAGAACAGGAAAGAAGTGATGTGTGAATGCAGCAGACATGCGCTGGTTCAGGAAAAATCAGCACTTACAGCCTGTTAAAAGTGCACTTAAGCTTTCAGACTGTGCTGCCAGTCAGAAAGCAGCACCTGCTCACTGCAGGTTCCAGATGTGAGCAGTGGCGAGTTCCCTCTCCCCAGACAGATGTCCCAGAAGCCCTCGGGGATGCAGGGGATCCCAGTCACCGAGGAGCGGCTGGCCAAGCCCTGGATACATGGCTTTATCTCCCTTCTCCTGCTGCATCCCCCTGTGCTGCCTCTGGACACCATTCCTCAGAGGGGACATGGAGAGGTTCATTTTTTTTTTTTTTTTTTTTTTTTAATTTTTTCATATTTTTATCACACCTTCTCTTAATTACCCCTTCCAGTGCTGCCACCCCAGTCCCTTCCAGTACCCCCCAACACCACGTGCAACTACTCTGCTCCACCTCTGTCCCTTTCTGGACAATCCACATCTCTCTTGACCATCTCCCCATGTCCACTCGACCTGTTTTTGTGGTCTCCTCAATGGCTCCTCTAGTGCCCCCAGATCTACACAAGTCTGTCACCTATCAATGCCGTCACCTCCCAGCTGTTTTCTTCTCCTCACCCTTCAGGAGCACCGTGCTGGGGAATGATCCTGCTTTGTTGGGGTTCCTCCCAACTGCCATGGTGTCCTGGGAGAGGCGCCCTGGCGTAGAGACACGGGGTTTACCCACTCCCTGGTCAGTCCTGTTCCCCTTTGGTTGTTCTGTGTTCCCCTGCATGGGGAGGACCCTGCTGGTCCCATGATTGCCACAGTTTCTCAGCAGTTGCCGGCCATGCAGCTGGAAAATAAACATCTCGAAAACATCTACCAAGAATCGGTCCCTATTTCTTTTCCACGGGCCTCGCTGTCTTATACATGTTGCAGTAATCCCCGCTGCAACGTTGCAACACTGCTTTCCAGAAGAAAAGGGGCTCTGCTTGAGGATGCAGCTCTCCTGAATCACAGAATTCCAGAAAGGTTTGGGTTGGGAGGGACATTAAAATCCATCCAGTGTCACCCCCTGCCATGGGCAGGGACACCTTCCACTATCCCAGGGTGCCCCAAGCCCCGTCCAACCTGGGCATCCAATAAGATAAAGAAGTAGGAACAAAGCCAGAGCTGCAACATGGAAAATATTCTGGTCAGCCTGGATGGAAAATTTTGTCAGAGCCAAGCATGGCAGGAGCAGTGCTGTGCCCATGGCACGTGTGTGCCAGGAGTTTGTCTGGACATGAGGGTGCAGAGCCAGCGTGACAAAGTGGGGTCCCCACGGCTGCACCCCTGCCACAGGACACCACCCAGAATGTCCCCAAGTGCCACCGCCACAGGGCTGCCCTAGGGAGGGGCTGTGACTCCGGAGGCGAGGACCCAGTAAACCAACACAGGAATTGTTGGAGAGATAAAACTCCTCAAAACCCGGCACAGGAACGTAGAGGTGGCGCTTCGAGGATCCCCTGAAAGCTCGTACTGACGGTGCCTAACGAGCAGGTGTTTGTACGGGAAGGGGAGTGCCGGCTCTGGAGAGAGCTGGGCCGGCTGCTGAGCCTGCAGGCATCCCGGAGCCGCGTGTCCCTGCAGCTTCCCCCACAAGTGCATTCCATGAGACAACACTTCGCGTTACTCCCTGAGCTGACTGCACCTCCCGAGGGTGCCGGAGCCGATTTTAACAGAACTCCGACACAGGCACAAAGCGAGTCGTAACAATTAATTACAGAGGCTGCGGGTGTATGTGTTACTCTGCTCGTGCCCTTTCAGGCACTGCCAGTGTGTTATTTCTAAGATTTGCTGAAGCCACTTCAGTTATTTCATTTCTCCAGCAGTGTGAGCTCCCGCAGCAGCGGAGCCGGTGCGGTGGGAGCTGGGCAGGGCAGGACCCGGGTGTGTGGGGACATCGGCATCCCCAGCAGGCACCGGGGACATGACGACTTCCTCATCAGGAGTCAAAGACGTGAAAGAAGTGAAATTACAGAGCCTCGATAGAGAAATCAAGGAGAGATGTGTATTTTGGGAAGGCTCCATTATGCAGAGTATTAGAAAACACCAATCAGTCGTGGAAATCGTGTTCAGGGAATCTGCGGGAGCAGCCAGACACTGGCGTGTCCTCTGCATGACAATGAAACCAGAGGCTGCCCTGATTAAAAATAGAGTGCGAAAAGCATAAAGAGTGGCAGCAAGGTAGGAAAATGCCATTTGCTCGTGGCACAGCAGACACGGAAATTCACTGGTGATGGAGCAAAAGAAGGAACAGGACCAGGAGATGATAGAGGGAGCTGGCAATGCCCATTCCAGGGCTAAGGGTGACAGAGAGGGTGTCAGACAGGGCTTGGCAGGCCTCAGTCCGTGCCTCAGCTCCCGCCGAGCGCACGCTGCTGATGTCGGAGGCTGGAGCTGGGGGCTGCGGCCTCGCCGCACGCTGAGCTCCTTCACTGTGTGTCTGAACCCAACATTCCCTTTCCCACAACACCTCAGCGAGGAAAACAAACACATTTTCCCTGTGCAGGGTCGTTCCCACCGGTGCAGCAGGCTGGGTCCAGTCTGCCCCCAGCTCCAGGAGTGCCCTGTGGGTGGGAGCGGAGGGACTGAGCGGGCTGGAGGCTTCTGCACTATTTCAACCCTAATTTGTTTGCAAAGGAAAGAGAACTGGAAAGCTCTGATTAAAGCCTGACCATCTTGCAGCAGCTCCACGATGATTGCTGCCAAGTTTGGATCCACTTGCCTGGTGAACGGAATGCTGGGGATGGGGGAGTTTTTAAACGCAACAGAAAGAGACACCAGCAATGCCCTGGCTGATATCTTTGGTTTTAACTGCATTCATTCAAAATCACACGTGTGGAGCCTGTGCAGCTCTGCAGGAGTTTGTGTCTCACCAGGCTCAGCTCTGCACCTCTTGCCCCTCCCAGTGAGTGAAGCTTTCTGTGCTGTACCACCAAAGTGAGCCCAGAATCCCACACCAGGCTGCAAAGGGCTGAATCCCAGCTCCAGGCTGGCGTGGGCTGGCACTGACCTGGGGGTAGAGGAATGAGCCAACCAAATATTTCATATCCAGAAATGAAAAATACCTGTTTTGTTTCTCAGCTCTGCCTTATCTTTATGAAAAAAATGCATTTGAAATAAAAGAGGAACATCTTCAGTTAACAAATGCTCCAATTAAAGGGGTTTTTTATATTTAGTTTCACCATTCTTTTGCATGAAATGCAGCAGTTTCCTAGAAGAAAAAATTTCAGTAGCCCCTTGATATGGTGCAAGACATTAATTTTGAGTTTTGCTTTCCATCTTTTCTGTTAATTTCTCTCTGTATTAAATTTTGTATTGATTAATAAATAATTTGTATAGAGTAATATTTTGTATAATAACTAAACTTTGTATTGAAAAAGGAGCAAAAGATTCTGCAGACAGATTTTACCAAAAATTTTGCAAAAAAGCCATTTCACAGATGTTTTGCTCAGCGTGTCTGGGCAGGAGGGCAGCAAGGACAGGCAGACGTTTGGGGCACGGGGCTCCACGTCTCCTGCAGAGCCCCCGGCTCCGCTCTCCGGCCGTAGCTGCCATTCCCAGCCTGCAGAGCAGCTCTGACTCACGTTAATTTATGCCAGGCTGCAATGCTAAGGAGTGTCTGCAATTATCCAGTCAAGTCTATTACTGAGATCAGAGCCGTGCACATTCAGTAAGGGAATGTACGACTGTGCTTGGATCCCGAACTCATTTCAGTGCGAACACGCACGAGACGAACCCTGTGTTCATCTCCAATTCCCACTTCCACTGAAACTCTCCTAGTAAGTGTGTCTCCAGTAAATTCATTCTCAACCACAGTCCCCTACATTTGGCACAGCAAACCCGTCCAGACTTTGCAGGTAAAGCTTTAGGTGCAGAGCCTGCTCCGGGGTCACTCGGTGATGGGAGACCCTGCACAGAGAGCGCGGCACTGCAAACACTGCCCAGCCTCGGGTCGTCACATCTGTGATTCTAATTTTAGTCATTTGTAGTCAGATGAAAAGAGCTACTTAATTAACAGTGGGGAGAGCTCTCTTCCCTGTGTGCTGCTTTCTGCTCTGGGTCTGTGGCAGTCAGCTCTGCTTGAGGATCCCAGGGCATCACCGTCCTTTGAAACCTCTTTTATCCCCACTCACAAAGAAGCGCCATTGATAGCTGGAAGATGGATTAGGGTGGAATGATTCTAGGATTCTATGGACTGTTCTCATTAAATATCTGAGGAACAAAGAAAAGAAAAGTTTTATTTTTAACACAAAGTTACCCACTCTGATATCTGATAATATTTTTCTTTGAAATTATCTGTGTTCTTGCTTGGATGAAATAACATCAGCTCACCGTGGGCAGGGACCTTACATCCTGGATACTTCCATGCTCAGCCACTCACATCCTGACCCAGCTGCACCATGGTTTCACCTCAGAGTTTTGCACAACCACAGAAACAAAGTAATTAATTTATGCATTAAAAATGAATTCCTGTAGCAAGCTATCATCCTACAATTTGCAGCAGCAGCATCTCACTGGGTGTGTGAGGAGTGACCAAAGTGCCCCAAGGCAGGGAATCACAGAACCACAGAGTGCTTTGGGTGGGAAAGGACCTTAAAGCTCATCCCATCCCACCCCTGCCATGGCCAGGGACACCTCCCACTATCCCAGGCTGCTCCAAGCCCCTTCCAACCTCGCCTTGGACACTGCCAGGGATGGAGTTGCCTGGCACTGGGTGACCAGTGGTGCTGGTGCTCAGCTGGAACAAGGGACCCCAGGAGGACCCTGAGGCTCCACTGCAGAGACCCCACAGATGGGTGAGACAGAGCAGGGACCGAGCCCTGTCCTGCTGTGCCATGCCCATCACACTGCCCAGCCCACAGGCTCCATCCCTGCCCTGGCGCAGCCGGTGTGTGTGCCCCTGCAAGTCATGACCTTCCCAAATGACACACCTGGTTCTGTTTCGCACCTCACCTGTGTGTGCTCAGCTTTCCCTGTCACAGAGCAGCTGGCACGGCCTCCATCCAACACAGGCTCTATCCGGCATGGCCACCATCTGGCACGGCCTCCATCTGGCACGGCCTCCATCCAACACAGGCTCAATCCAACATGGCCTCCATCCAATGCGGGCTCTATCTGGCATGGCCTCCATCCAATGTGGGCTCTATCTGGCACAGCCTCCATCCAACACAGGTTCAATCCAACATGGCCACAATCTGGCACGGCCTCCATCTGGCATGGCCTCCAACCAACATGGGCTGAATCCAACATGGCTTCCATCCAACACGGGCTCAATCCAGCATGGCCGCCATCTGACACGGCCTCCATCCGGCACAGCCTCCATCCGGCACTGGCTCCACCCGGCACAGCCTCCACCCGGCACAGCCTCCATCCAACACTGCCTCCATCCAGCACAGCCTCCATCCAGCACTGCCTCCATCCAGCACCGCCTCCACCCGGCACAGCCTCCATCCGGCACCACCTCCATCTGGCACAGCCTCCATCCAGCTCTGGCTCCATCTGGCACAGCCTCCATCCGGCACAGCCTCCATCCAGCACAGCCTCCATCCAGCACAGCCTCCATCCAGCACAGCCTCCATCTGGCACAGCCTCCATCCGGCACAGCCTTCATCCAGCACAGCCTCCATCCAGCACTGGCTCCATCCGGCACAGCCTCCATCCAGCACGGCCTCCATCCGGCACAGCCTCCATCCGGCACAGCCTCCATCAGGCACAGCCTCCATCCGGCACAGCCTCCATCCAGCACAGCCTCCATCCGGCACGGCCTCCATCCGGCACAGCCTCCATCCAGCACAGCCTCCATCCAGCACTGGCTCCATCCGGCACAGCCTCCATCCAGCACAGCCTCCATCCAGCACTGGCTCCATCCAGCACTGGCTCCATCCGGCACAGCCTCCATCAGGCACGGCCTCCATCCAGCACGGCCTCCATCCGGCACAGCCTCCATCCGGCACAGCCTCCATCAGGCACAGCCTCCATCCGGCACAGCCTCCATCCAGCACAGCCTCCATCAGGCACGGCCTCCATCCGGCACAGCCTCCATCCGGCACAGCCTCCATCCGGCACAGCCTCCATCCAGCACTGGCTCCATCCGGCACAGCCTCCATCCAGCACTGGCTCCATCAGGCACGGCCTCCATCCAGCACGGCCTCCATCCAGCATGGGCTTCTCCCTGGCGTTCTGCATTTATGCTCCCGCACTGACCTCTCCAAACACGATTATTCCTTCTCCCCATGGAGGGTCTGAGCTTTCCGGACAGACGAATAGATTTCCCCTTATTCCTCCTATACAGAGCAAATATGATCAGTAGGAAAATCTTCCCAGTTTTGTCTTGGCTTTCTCTCTCCTACATATCTCCGAGGCCATGAAAAGCCTCCCAGCGATGGCAGCTGCCAGGTCTCCTTCTTCCAGCACTAAACCAAAACACCAAGGCTTTGTGCAGGAACTGCTTTGGTTTTTATTCTAAAACTTGGTTTTTTCATATCCAAGGTGACTCTGTGATTCTATAACATTTTATAGAAAATGCTACATCTTTACTGCCTTCCTGAAGTTTGGGGTTATGAGATAACTCCAGTCTAAGAAAGTTCCACCAAGATTAGGGAAATAAATGACTTCTTTTTCATTACTTTTTATCTTCTTGACAATAATTAAAGCAATAGTGGTAAACCCAGAAAAAGCCCACCTGAGTTTGCTTTTATCAGTGCAGAAGAGCCAATTTACTGGGCTCTCTCTTGTCTTGGTAAAGCTCTTCAGTATTTCATTTCTAAAAATTTAAAATGCAAACGTTTCAAAATTAAATACTGATTTTTTTAAAAATGGAAATAAACTGCTCTGTCTCCTGGACAAGGTTTCACTGTTTAGTAAAGTTTGACCAAATTCTCTAATGCCTTGTCAAACTCCTATTTTTGGCCTGTGTTATTTTATAGACAAAATTAAACGCATGAACCAGGCCCGCCTTCGTGCTTCAGCAAAAAGAAGATAAAATATTATTTTATAAAATATATCTGTGTGCCTGACGACCTCCCACAGCCAGGAGGGACGATGTTTATTCCCTGCCACGTCCTTCCCACTGTCAGGACCTCGCGTGACAGCACCAGGCCCCCCCCTGTGCCCCCGGCTGCCCCGGCTGCAGGCGGCACAGCCACCCGGGGAAGTGCCGGGAATGTGCCGGGAATGTGCTGGGTCACTTCCCGGGAATGTGCCGGGTCACCGAGGAAGAGAGAGCTGCCAGAGGTCCCACGAGAGCTCCGTGCCCAAGAAAAGCAGAGTTTCAAGCAGACTTTGTCAACAAAAGGGAAACAAGGGCACCTGCACAGACAGCAGAGCTCGCAGTGCTGGAGGCAGGGGAGCTTTCTGTGCCATGTTCACAGCCCTGGATTAGAACTCAGCTGGGGACACACTGTGCTGGCCCGCTGATGTTCTCTGCATTAACTTCTCAAATACCAGCTGCATTTAGTTCAGCCTGTTCTCAATGTTTTCTCTGTGGGCTGTGAAGAAAAACTATTATGAAAATTAAGGTATGGTAGAAAAGACCAGGTTGGAGAGGGCTTGGAGAAGCCTGGTCTAGTGCATGGCTCCTGCCCATGGCAGGGATGGAACAAGATGAGCTTTAAGTTCCCTCCCAACCCAAAATACTTGTGATTGGATTGTATGAAAGGGATGCTAAAAGATTTCTCGTCTTTGAAAACCCCTGTAAATTAGCCCAAATCATGCAAAGAGATATAAAACCTGCAAGAAAATTGGAGGTGGAATTAAATGTAAATATGAAAGTAACATCTTCATCATATCGAACAACTGGATGCAAGGCTGCATAGGGCACTTGTAAACACAGGCCAAAATGCAGAAAACAAAGTACGTCCATGGAAATACTTTCTTCCACTTCCAGTCATGAGCGTGGATCTCAGCAGGCTGAGGCATGGAGACAAAGGGATTTATTCAGACGGCAGTGGCCAGCCCACAGACAGGTCTGCAAGGGAATTTAGAATTATACTGCTACTGTTACTGATCAAAACAGACTCGGGATCCCATGGGACCAACACCCAGGTTCCTGGAGGGGAATCCCTGCCCTGAGCTCTGGGTCCCTGCAGGGAGCCTCTGCAAGCAAACAGAGCCTGGGGGTCTGGAACAGAGATGTGGATGTGCAGCCTGAGTGCTGTGAGCAGCCAGGTCTTTCCACTGCTGCCCTTCCCACATTCCACTGCTGCATCACTTCAGTGCATCAATTGCTCCTGAATCTTGACAGTTGTTTTATGTAATTAAATCTTTGCTCAACTTCACAGAAACATAGTGTCATAAACTGATGTAATCATAGACTCCCAAAATCACAGAATTCCAGAATGGTTTGCATTGGAAGGAACCTTCAGGACCATCCAGTGCCACCCCTGCCATGGCAGGGACACCTCCCACTGTCCCAGGCTGCTCCCAGCCCCAATGTCCAGCCTGGCCTTGGGCACTGCCAGGCATCCAGGGGCAGCCCCAGCTGCTCTGGGCACCCTGTACCAGGGCCTGCCCACCCTCACAGACAGCAATTCCCAATTCCCAATCTCCCATCCACCCCTGCCCTCTGGCACTGGGAAGCCATTCCCTGTGTCCTGTCCCTCCAGATTCTTGTCCCCAGTCCCTCTCTAGCCTTTGCAGGCCCCCTTTAGGAATCCTTTAGTCGGCTCTTGTTGTCTTGGATGCTTTCTTGTCTATATTTCCTCTGCACAGAACTGAGTGTCACGGGCAGGTCCCTGCACAGACTGCGCCAGGAGGTCTTGGCCTGGGGATGTTGGTGCCAGGCTGCCACAGAACTGGCGGCGTGGGACCAGTGCAAGTATTTTTTTAAGTACTCCAGGAGATTCAGCATTTCCAAACTGCTCCTCATCCCTCACTGCAGCAGAGACCTCCCTGTGCTCCTTCCCCTTGGTGTCCTGGCCCAAGGACAGCTGCTGCTTCTGCAGGGAACAGGGTGAGCCCCAAGTCTCAGCACTAGGGTAGAATTAAAATGTGTCTAAAACAACATTTCAGCATCTGTGTGAGGGGGAATATTTGGACATTCCCAGTTTCTCCCACAGGGCGATGCTTGGCTCATCCCTGTAACAAAAGCTGCTGTGAGATGGGAAGTCGATGGGAGAGGTGGGCAGGGCTCCGAGCCCTGTCCCTGCCCAAACCCCAGATGGGAGCCCTGCCACAGACACTGCCCAGGGCACGAGGGTGCGAGAGGGGCCTCAGAAGCAGGGATTAGCATCTTCCCATTTGGAGACCTGTGTAGAAAGGCACTGGAAAGCCCAGGGAATTGTATAATTAACACTGAACTTAATAGCAAACCTCTTTTATATCTCAGTGCGCCATTTGCACAAAAATAGCTGTTCCCAGCCAGCACATCTGAAGTGCAGATTAACAGATCCTACATTTCACATTTCCAAAATTCTGTGGCTTTTACCCCTACAATTTATTAACTTCAGATGTGCATCTCCAGTCCCAGAGGAGCTTAACATGAGCTGGAAGGCTGAGCCCTGGCAGGATCAGTGGCAAACTAACAAGGTCAGTCCCATCCTCCCGTTTCCATGGCGATCGCTCTGATAATATAGAACATGGAACACCAGCCTTCTCCCCGCTCCTCCAGCTCAGCTCCTGGCTTTGTCTGACTCCCTTGGAATGGGGCTGAGATGAAAGAGAGCTCACAGCAAAGAGGGGAGGACCGTGGTGCTGCCTGAGCGTGTGCTGGGCACCCGGGCCGTGCACTCAGGAAGGTGAGTTTTCAACAAAGGCTTCCTTCCAAGAGCCTGCTGTGTGTTGGAAATGTTCAACCTTCGCTGAGGCTGCACTCGGCCACCCGAATCCTGACACAGACCATAGCTTTTTGTTTTATTCTGTTCATCAGGATGTATTTCCTCCACTACAAGATTTCTCCTGCTCAGTTATGAGGACATATCCATGCTGGGAGCAAAATGGCCAGTGGGTGACAGAGCATATTTGGTGTAGGAAAAAGAGTGGGTCTGGTACCTAAAATATTCCAGGAGAGGACGATGCTGTGGCACTGCCCAAGGCAGCCTCTCTCACACCCAGACCCCAGTGAGGGGATAGGCAGAGGGGCTGGGGATGGCTCTGCTCCCTTGAGCGGGGACGCCACTTTCCAAGGAAGGGTGAGAGTTTGTCACAAAAAATCCTACTTGTGTCTGAAAATAGAAGCTTTCCAAACCTCAGCTCTTTGGAACGAAAGCCAGCTCCAGTGGGTGTATCAAGATTCAGGAGTTTAAACTGCTCGTGGAGCAAGGTTTCTGGCTTTGATGAAATAATCCAAAGCTCTGCGTTGCAATAAAGTGTTTTCACCAAACCAACTATTTCCTAGTTCACTACGGAATTATTGCAGAATTGCAGGAATAGATGTGTTTGTGTACCTGCGTGTGTACATCCGAGTACAGACATCTATGAATTCAGGTGTGAATCCCACCAGTACTCCACAAACCTGTCCCTGGAGAGCAGTCATGTCAGCTGCTCTGCCTGCAGGCCTGTGTTGCTTTCCCATGCCTCGGTTTTAATTTGTGTGTGGAGTTCCCGAGTGTTTGTCAAGGCTGTGAGAGGACGGGCCATCAGCAGGAGTGCTCCCAGAAGGGCACAGCCCCTCTTGCCCCAGTGCTGCAGGAGATAAGTGCTGGCTGCACTCTGGAGCCGGGAGCTGAGGAGCCTCGGGAGCAGCCCTGAGCCGGGGCAGGGCCGCTGCACCAGCTGAGGGCTCAGTGTGGGGATGCACCGTGGCCCGGTCCCTGCCCCGAGCAGCTGCAGCATCCCCACCCCGAGCAGGAACAGCCCCGGCTGAGCACAGCAGCCGTGCCTTGCCCGTCTCCTGCAGTTTGGGGTTTGCCTGGCTCAACCCCTTCAGCTGACACGGGAGTGGAACTGTTCTGGGCAAGGCTGGACAGGGCTTGGAGCAACCTGGTCTGCTGGAAGGTGTCCTTGCCCACGGAAAGGGGTGGAATGAGATGAGTTTTAAGGTCTCTTCCCACCCAAGCCCTTCTGTGATCAGACTACAGCCCAGCATTTTCTTGTGCATAGAACATATCACTCCAACAAAAACTGGGCAATATTTGCAAATTATTTACCTGGAAAGGAAAGAAACATTCCTAGAATACTGAGTGCCTTGTAAAACTTCCTTCTGAAGGGTCTCGTCAAGGGAACAGCCAAATGGGATTGGGAATGAGGAGCAGTTCCCAGACACCTAAACACATCAGTTACGAGCGTCCTTGTTCTGCAGCCTGAATGGAGAGATGTAAAATGGATATGTCATTGTGGTGCATTATATTATCATATTTTAAAGCTGCCTTCAGCTGTAACAAGCTCTGAGGTGTTTTCTAGAGTGATGAAGTATTTAATAAAAGTAAGACAAAGAGTCACTGGAGACCTCGGTGGCTTGTGTGCCCTTTGAAACACATTACTGGTCCAAAAGATATTAGCTTAATCCTCTCTTCTGGTTAAACTCTGATTCATCGTCTGAAGGAGAAAGATTTCAATGTATCTGCAAACCCCTTTTAGTTTCATTCAGCTTATCTGGATAACATTTCCATACAATTCTTTTTCCCCCTGTGTAGCAAAGGAGACAGATTATAAAGGATCCATTGTCTGACAAGGGTATTTCATCACATGAAAGGGGACAGTGAGCAACTTCTGGACTTTCCAATGTGACTCCTCCCCGCAGGCCCCAATATCCATCTGTCTGCAGAGTCTGAGCTCCAAGGGCTGTTCCTGCCCATGACTCTGTGCCAGCCTCCAGCAGGGTCACAGCCTCAGGCCCTTGTGCCAGACCCAGTGCCTGTGACAGCCAAATTTACGCTTGGGGTGAGCCCATACGTTTGATTGTGTCTGTGAGATCTTCACGGTTTTGCCCTCTCCAAATTGCTTTTGATCTCTGAATCCTCACTGCTCATCCCATGCCCAGCACATTCTTTGGAGACCACGGTCCAAAGCCAAGGAATGTTTGCAGTGACATCACGACCCTGGGCTGGCCACGGTCACTCACAGCCCCCAGGAGAGAGCTGCAAACCAAGGCACGCTTCTCCTGGCTGTTCCCTTCTTCCTCCATCCCTCTCTCCTGCAGCAGGATCATTCCCTCAGCACCAGCCTAGGCAGGAGGGCTTCTCCCAGCTCTCATCAAATCAACCTGGAAGTGTCAGATCAGAACATGCCTGCACCCACGGGAGGGATAAGTAGGTCCAAAGCCTCAGAATATGAAATTAAACCCAGACCCAGCCTAGGTACCGTGATCAACATTGGGGCCGGGGCACCATGACCTTGGCACCACCTGCCCTCAGGTACAGGTGACATTTCTCATCTCTGTTCCAGCTGCAAAAATGTTCTTTTCCCTTTCTCTGCTCCCATAGTCGGCACTACAGCCACTAATGACCCTTTTCTTTCAATAATACAATATAACTGTAAGAAGCCAGCGCTGAATCAACCTAACCTGTATTTAACTGGAGTTCAGGGTCTCCTGCCAGACCTGCTGAATTTTCTCTGAGCATCCCACCTCCCTCAGCACAAGTCTCTAGCTCAGAGCAATTAACCTTTTTCTTTCCCTCTGTAATGCCTGAATTTCGGCTTATTTTATTTTCCAAAGAAATTATCTGAACATGCAACAATCCTATAATTAAAATAATTTGCTCTTGTGGCACAGGGGTTACATAATTGGCAGGGAAGGATACTTGATATTTTAATAACTGTGACGCATATGAGAAATTTTTCTCACCTTCAGCTGCCTGTGAACAGGAGCTGCTGTGTTTTACAGCTTCACAATCCTCATCAGTCCTTCTGATGAGTGATTTGCCCAGAACTTTATTTTCCAAATGAGCCAGTAGCTCACTAAAATAAGCTGAACTCCTTTGCAAAGAAAATCAATAATTTCCTACAGTACCTTACTAAGAAGTTCTTCATGCTTGCTCAACTGCTACACACAATGGCAAAACACTAAAAAAAGTGAACGTGGGAATGGGAGAGCCAAGTCTGGAAGTGAAAAGAATCATTGATGTCTGGCTCCCAAAATGTCCCAGGCCCAGGGCTGGGCTCTCACACAGGATTCCTTCTACTATCACCTCTGGCAGGGGCAAAATTTAAAATCTAGCAATAGTCTTTTCTGTCATATTTTGAAAGTTCTGTGTCAGACCATTCCAAGCCAGATGTGCAACTTCCAGGGCTTTTAACCATAGAATTTTAGAATCACAGACTGGTTTGTGTTGGAAGGGACCCTAGAGCTCATCCAGTTCCACCTCCTGCCATGGGCAGGGACAGCTCCCACTGTCCCAGGCTGCTCCAAGCCCCATCCAACCAGGCCTGGAATACTTCCAGGGATGAGGGCAACAGAATCTGCAAAAAAAACCCATAAAATGAAAAATAACAAAAATTTTAAACATTTTCCAAACCCAAAGGCTGGAATGATGCTAAAGAGTTGCTCCACCTCCTCTACATTCTGCCACCTTCTAAGCCATGACAGCTGCCCCTCACGTCAGTGTAGCTGACCTTGGCACGATAAAAATCATTGTCCCACCTCGCAGCATCTGCCTCTGCACAGCCTCATTTTGGCAGAGCAACCTCACCCATCTCCCCTCCTGTGTTCGTCAATGCTCCCTACAGCCAAATCCCAGACCCCACAAGGATCCAGCCCCGGTTTCTACACCCATCCCGCTCTGCTCCTCAGCCAGGAATAGAACCACAGAACCACAGGATTACTGAGGCTGGAAAAGCCCTCTCAGATCAGTGACTCCAACAGAAACCCAGCACTGCCAAGTCACGGATAAAAAAGCTGTTTGAGAGCTCGCCACCAGATAATTGAAAACGAGCTCCTCAGGTGGAATTTAGAAATTGGGAAGAGGAACAAGGACAGCAAATAACCATAATAGTCAGAAATTGGCCACGAGTGGCTGTGAAGGAATACAGGTGGGACTGGGGAACTCGCGCATGCAAATGTCTTAGTAAATAAAGAGCCAAAAGATTTCAGTCATTAAACCGGGAGAAAGATTCCCAGCTCTCTTCCTTGGACAGAATTTTCCACACCCCCAGCCCAAGGATCGGCGCCCTCCCCTCAGAAGAGGGGTGTGTGTCCCCGGTGGAGGCTTTCCAGGCAGGAGCTCTCCTTCCCTCCCGACCCCCGACCCCCGGCACAGGGAGCAGCCCCTAGCGCCCCCGGGGGAGCCAGGCAGCCTGGGGAGGGACAGAACTAACGAGCCTTTTGTGAGAGAGGCACTGAGTATTCCTGCAGCCAGAATGCCAACGGTTCCATATTTACATGAGAATAGACCCGGAAAAGGCTCTTTTCTAAGCGGACAAATTTATTTAACCTAACTGTGGGGAGAGGGCAGTGTCTAATCAGGAGCTTGGAAGGATGGTTATCCATGTCCGAGCGCTGGCACCTGGATGTGCTCCTAACTAACAGGACCATGACAAACCCCAATGTGATGCAAGACCCTGGATGTCACCTCTCCAGGACTTGGCTCATGTGACAGGACACATCCCTGCATCCCTGCCCGAGTGTGTGAGACATGCTTGATTTTGGATCCCGTGGTTGCTCCAGTCCAACCTGCTCAGCAGCGAGCAGCGGTGGGGTCATTCCCACCTGAGCCAACTGCAGAAGAGCATCCCCAAAGGCATTGCCAAAGGCATTGCCAAAGGCGGGGCCGGTACCAGGGCCGTGTCAGTGCAGCACGGGGAGGGCATTGCAGAGGTCCCTTGGATGCCATGAAGGGATTTTGTCTTTTCTTTTATACCCCTGTTATACCTTTTACAATCTCTGTATTCTCAGTGCTCTTTGCCTCCATTCTTGGACTTGTTTGTTCAGCCAGGAGACTCAACATCTCAGAAGCTTCGTAGCCGGGGATCAGTGTGCCCCAGAGCCCAAGGTCCTCTCCAGAACACATTCTGTAACCTGAGATAGAACCATCCAGGGGAAGGCTCCTTGGGGAGGGGGGCTCACTCGAGCCTCTCATTGGGGAATCTTTGATAGATCTGCTAATTAGTAACACCTCTAATGTGATACCAGATCTTTGGGGGTGCATTGTGGTGTGCATTGGGGTGCATTCCACCTGGGCGTGGTGCACTTAAGGATGCACTAAGTGAACTTAAAATAAATACCAAGGTAAAATCCATTTTTCCCTTCTAACCGTGTTTGACTTTTGATTTTAAGACGAGGAAAAGGCATCACCTTGCCCCTCAATATAATGCCAGCCAATGCTTTACTCAGTGCAGAGACAAACATGAAATATTAGTGCGTCTTTCTCGTTAAAAAATGAGAAGTGGCGTTTTTAATGAGTGGAAGAAGCATAAAGCTGGAAAAGAAAGCACCACAGAAATTAAAATGGTTGTTTCTTAGGTCTTGTTTTCTTTTTGGTATGGACCATTCGCAGCTGAAATGGCAGAGTGATAATGAAGTGAAAGTTGCTTATACATTTCCTTTTATGTGTATCCTGTGAAAAAATAAGCCATTATTATCCTACACTAATACATTTCAGACTAGAATGCAAGATAAGAACGTTGGGATGTGGGATGTCAGTCTGTGATGGCTCATAGGATGAGGGGTATTTTTCACTGCAGTAAAGAATCACATTAGATTCTCTCTATCTTCATTTTCATTGAAGAGATAACACGGAATAAACAGTTCTAAGGTAAGCACAAAGAAATCAATAGCACACACATCTTCTGCTGGAATGTACAATGGATGTCATATTTTTAATAGTGGTACTTCAGGAAACAATATAATAAAAATGCACACAACATCCATTTGAGCTGCTATCACTGCTAGTTACAGCTGAAATCACAGATCTTAATCCAGCCAGTCTCCTCCCCCAGCGTCCTGAATTCACAGACCAGCTCATGGAGTTGTTCAACACTTCCCTGCAGGCAGAGTCCCAGCTCCATACAGATGTTCAGGATACAAGAACCGTGCAGTGTCACTGGCCTGACCAGAGCCCAGGACAGTCCCAGGTCTGAGCCGATCTTTCCTTCAGAATCCCAGAATCACAGACTGGTTTGGAATGGAAGGGACATTAGAGCTCATCCAGTGCCAGCCCTGCCATGGCAGGGACACCTCCCACTGTCCCAGTGTTCTCCAAGCCCCAATGTCCAGCCTGGCCTTGGGCACTGCCAGGGATCCAGGGGCAGCCACAGCTGCTCTGGGCACCCTGTGCCAGGGCCTGCCCACCCTCCCAGCCAGCAATTCCCAATTCCCAATCTCCCATCCACCCCTGCCCTCTGGCACTGGGAAGCCATTCCCTGGGTCCTGTCCCTCTAGCCCTTGTTCTTCACTGGTAAAAAATGCCATGAGCATCCCCCAAGCCACCTTTTGGAACTGACTAGAGGAGTGGGAGCATTTAAAAGGGTGTCACTGCTGTTCCCCAGGGCAGGGGGTCCAAGGGGTGCCAGGGGGGCACAGGGAATAGGAGGGGCAGTGCCTTTGTGCCTCTCCTAAGAGGCTGCAGCGATGTCAAGGTTCCCTTTAGCTGCACATCCCCTACAAACGTGGGCACACAGTACAGCAATTGCTCAGGTACATGTGAATAGAGAACATCGATGATTTCCTTAATTTCTGTTAAATTTTGGGGATAAAAAGGAGGACCTGACATATCCCGATCCACCCTGTGATAAAATCACACCATAGATCCTTGATGTACAAGAGTATATATTGATACTTGATACACAATAGGTACTTAGTGATAAAATCACACAATAGATTTTAAGCTTCTTGATTCATTCAGATGCTCTGAGGATTTAGCCAGCATGATAGAAGGGAAGATAATGTCCTTTATCTAATCACTTTGGTCAGAAGTGCAGTATTTCTGAGAAAAAAAGGAGACCTTTTATCACATATCAATTTTGTTGGTAAATTAGCCAAAACTGGTTTTAATTTTAGTTAAAATTTAAAACATGTAATTTAAAACAAAAAAAAAGGAACAATAAAAATCCCATCCCCATGGCTGCTGCACCATGAAAGATGGTAAAATGCAAAGCTGGGACAAAACCCTTTGGAAACTCCGACATCAGCTTCTTTTTACTTTTTTGGCTCTGGCTCCTGAACCTGCTGTTGTTTCAAATTCCCCGTGCAGTCAATGCCATCCAGCAATCAATGAAAGCTTGTTCCAGACCAGCCCTGCTTCTCATTCCCGCTACAATCAATTGAACCTGTCAGAAGGCACCAGATGCTGCTGCATTTTTCCCTATATAATATTAGGAAGAGAAAAACATCCAGCACAGGGTGTGTGGGGAGCCTGACTTAAGTGTAATTAAAATTAAAGAACCTCAGTCTCCTGAGAGTGCAAGTATTGACAAATCTTTCACTTTCTCATTTACAACCCCATGTTTGTGTGCTGCCGACTCTTTCAAAAACAAGCAAACAAGGGAGAAACAAGAAATGAAAAGATATTAAAATTCAAATAGGACAATACCCTGCAGATTTCATTGTGTCCTTACACTGGTGAAACAGATGCTGGATGTGATGGGAACTTTGCTGGGGCAGATGTTAAAGCTTTCACAGGTTGCTCCATTTCTCTCCTAATACGTTTCCTTTGCAGAAGTGTATTAATAGAAAATGGAAAGGATAATATGTAAATGATGAGCAGTTCTGCATCTTCACGGGAGTAATCCAAGATTAGGTAACAGGCAAATATTTGGATGGACAAAAAATTAATGCGTTTTAAAATGTATTTCTGTGGCAGGATTATTGCATTGTTCAGTTCTCCTTATGTGTATAGAAGAAGAAAATATACAGACCACAGATCTTGAAATATATATATTAGTATTTTAGAGTTCTGTTCCAGGACTTTATTTCATTACTGGTGCCAGGAAATCTGAGTGAGGAAGAAGGAGCAGTAAAACCAGGGAGATCTGGGTTTAAAAATTCGTCTACAGGCAGCAAATTTTGACCTTGGGAAAGAGAGTGCTCACATCTGAGTTTCTGCTTTACGGAGCTCAGCCCCTGTCCTGGGACCAGGAATAATGTGCATGTACAAACAGAAAGCACAAACCCCTTGGGTTTGCAAGCAGCAACTGTGATGAACCCACCCCGATCTCTCCCAGCAAGATCCAGGACACGCTCTGGCCAAAGCACTGCTCCGGGGGAAATCGTGGAATGTGTCACTGCATAGAAAAGGAGCAACCAAGTGGGGGGGGAAATCACACTCAAAAAAATATAAAGAGTGAGGTTCCTCAGCTTAGTATTTAGCTAAAAAGTTTATGTTCTGCCTGTCCTGGCTGCAAATTGTGCCAGAGGAGGTTTGTATTCGATATGAGGAAAAATGTCTTCCCGGAAAGGGCTGTCCAGCCCTGGCACAGCTGCCCAGGGCAGGAGCGGAGTCCCCATCCCTGGAGGAGTTTAAAAGCTGTGTGGGAGGCACTTGGGGACATGGTTTAGTGGTGGCCTTGATGGGGCTGAGGAATGGTTGGACTTGATGGTCTTCCAGGGCTTTTCCAAAACAAATGACTCCATGATTCTGTTTTAGGTAGGTCCCTTCCTACTCAGGACATCCAGAGACCCCAGGAACAGCTCGGAGTTCTGCAGCAACCACTGCAGCAAACACCGGCATTGGTGGATGGCCTGTTATTCTCATGTTATGTACTGCTGGTTTCTGATAAACTGAGATAAATAAATGAAGTTGTTGCACACCCACACCTGATGAGCTGTAATTCAGCTGAAAATCCGTGTTTCCACATGAGAGATGCTAAAGGAAAGGAGCAGCAGCAGGTGGACACTGCAGCTCTGTTGACTTCTCCATTTTTCAAATCAGGACATGGGGTTTGGAATTAGAAAGGAAGATGAGTAATGGTGAGTTAGAAGTGTGAATCTGATAAATTCTCTCTCTTTGTGGTGATACCCATCACTGCAGGGAAGGTAGGAGGCTGCTGCAAATGACAGTTTACAAATTTTCATGGCAGCAGCATCCCCTTTCTGTGATAGAGACAATGGATAAACATTTCCTAGGGGTCTGGCGGCTGACCTGGGGGCACATGTGGCTTGCAAACCACTTCTCTTGGCCTGATCTTTGTCTCCTGCAGTCACTGAGGGATGGCTGGCTGGAGATGAGCCTCCCTCATGGAGAGAGACCGTGCCACAAGCTGCATCCTGATCAGGCTGAGCCCTGCAGGAGCCCAGAGCCATCCCCCAAATCAGGGCAACCTCTCACTGCCAGCACTGGCAGCCTGGTGGCACAGCTGGTGGGTGACCAACTGAACAGCACCACCCTCACAAATCCAGCTGCCAAGCAGGTGCTGTCACCCTGGGAATGTCACCGACAGGAGCCATTTGGGGTTAGGCTATGGTTTGCATCCCGTGGGAAAGGAACGCCGCTCACTTTGCCTGGGTTCACAGCCACGGGCTCTGAGAGGAGATCCAGAAGCTCACCATGGAAATCCATCACAGAAATTCATCAGCTGGTACAGGCCTTTCCAAAACACTGCATCAGTAGTCTGGAAAACACTTTTGGATTTGGGCCCTTTTCAGATGCAGCTTGGGCAGGGTGCTGGGCCCTCCTATCTGTGCTTGGGCCAAGACAGCTTGGACCAGATGATCCTTTAGGTCCCTTCCCACCTGGGACTCCATGATTCCATGATTCTGTGAAGAGACTCTGCAGCTACCTAGCTGTTCCTTGGCATACTGTCAGCTATAAAATCAGCCATATAAATCCACAATACAATTAAAAGGTGCTGCTAGTGGGGAAAAATGAGATTCAGTTAAAAAATGGTGGTTCTGTGGCTGCCCACAGGGAACACAGGGGGCACCCAGCACTCAGGGAGGGGTGCAGGTGGTGCCAATTTGCTCCCTCCTGTGCAGAAACTGCAGCTCTCCAGGCTCTGCCCTGTCCCGTTCCACCCCATCCTCTCTGTCCTGGCTCTCATGGAAAGCAGTTTGCAGCATGATTGTCTGTATTCCCATCACTACTCCATGCAGGGATTTCCTTGCATTTTCCTTTCTTCCGAAGGGCTGAGAATTCCTTGGGTGGCAAAGGCACTACTGACCTGTGGGTCTGAAGCAGATTGGGTTTTGGTACAGTGAGAAGTGTTAGAAATCTGAACAGAATGTCCTCAAATCCATCAAGACCTTTAGTGGCCACTTCAATTTTATGGCTAAATGTATTTGTATTTAAAACAGTGAATAGTTTAACGTATTAAATCTATTTTTTAAATATTCAGGCCTGAGACACATCTCACATCCCTGAAGTGTCTGTGGTGTGCACTGCAGTGACTACACAGAGCAAAGAGCAGGCAACCTGTTTATTTAAGCCTACCACAGATTCTTCTCTTTGATAATCAGAACTAGAATTTAATAGAGACTCAGAAAATCACCTGAAGAGGAGTCAAGTGCTCCAGGAAACGAGGCTTGCAGGGTTCTGCTCTCCACACCAAGCGGACACACAGTTAGTGCCTGTTTCGTCCATCACTTCAGGGGACAAGGGCTCCCGCTCCCTGCCAGCTGCAGGGTAACCGAGAGAACAAAGGAAACACCACTGGCCTGCTCTATATTCTAGACATAACCTGGAGCTGCAGAGCAACGGAGAGCAGTGGAGAAAGGGAAAGGTGTAAAAGCATGGGGGCAAACCTGGGGAAATGACCCCAGTGTCCCTCTGCTGCTCTGTACAACGCACACTGTGTGGGCGGGCGAGTGTTCTCCAGAGCCCAAGGCATGTCGCACTTAGGAGAAAAGGAGAAGAGAGAAGAAATATTTCCTGTTCACTTGGAAACTCAACACAAGCTAATCTGGAGCCAGAACTCCCCCACCCTCTCACCTCCCCAGGGGTGCCTGCCCAACAGGAGCTTCCCCAGCTCTCCCAGTCCACGGCAGGAGTGCAGCTCCCCTGGCAATTACAGCCCTGAGTCCGCATGGGTTTCAGTGCACTAATACCCAAATCCTATCCAAGGCACAAGCTGCTTCCCTTGCCCACAGCCCCCGGCTGGAGCACAGGGCTGGGAAGCTGCTTCGAGAGAGGAACCTCTTTAATGGCCACTAATCTTTAACCCTTTACCCTCCTGGTAACTGCAGACTCAGGTCAGCAGCTCCTGCCTTTGGAAATCACTTTCATGATGATCTGGGCTGGTTTTTATCAGCCCCCTTCTCTCCAGCGCAGGATTTCCCCTGCAGCCAGGACGTTCCCCTCCACCTGCAATGCAGCACTACCTGTGAGCGATGGGGCTCGGCCCCTCCGGAGGGGCTGGAGCCAAGGGCATGGAAATCGTATTGATTTTCCTGCTGCAGCAGATCCTCGTGTCCAACAGCCAAGCACTCCAGGAGGAAAGCCACAAAAATAACCCACAGCTGGGCGTGTCTCTGCAACGCTCTTTTTAGGGCTCATGCCCAGCTCTGCCCACCTGGTCACCTCCCCAGTGGCACTGGGGGAACACAGCCCAGGGCTCCGGTGCCAGCCCAATTCATGGCTTTGCTCCCCGTCTGGTGCCACCCAAGCTCCAGTACTGAGCCAGGATGGGACAGATGGTGTCCCCTGTGTCCAGAGCAGTGTTGGGGCTGAGTCCCCCCACAGGGTCCCCCCACTTCTGTCCCACTGCACGAGGTCCCCATGGGGACACTGGGACATGACCCTGCTCTCGGGGTTCCGATGTACCAGGGGAGGGTCCCACAGCCTGCAGCACTGTGTTGCTCTGCCTCCTCCTGGACCAGGGCACTGCCCAGCCCTGGCAGGACCCTCCAACAGGTCCCACAGACCAGGGGTCCTGGAGGGAGGTTTGTGCTTCAATTAATCCAAATCATGTTTTATTCAGTCATGGATCAAACGCAGCCAACAGCAGAGTTTTCCAAAGGAAAAGGGTCAACCGAGACCCCTTTCCCTTTTGAGGCAATAACCACCAGCTCTCAAGTTGCCATTTAACTCCTGTCACTTGGTTTTTGTTCAATTCCCACAAAAACCATTACTGGAATAACAAAAGCATTTGCTAAGCAGAGCTCAGAAATTTTTGTTTTTTGGACAAAAGCTCAGCAACAAAACTGGTGAACAAATTGCATGTGTGATTTCCCTGAGGATCCATCGTTCTTCCTTTTATCAAAGTCCCAGTTTTGTTCTGCCACATGCTTGGTGGGTGCTGGCTGTGCACGCGGGGCGCTCGTTCAGCGTTCCTGTCGGATCCGGGCACTGCTTTGCCCTTGGCTCCTCCAGCATCCCCCTTGGCCGAGCAGCCCGGCCTGTCCAGTAAAGCTCATGCTCCCAGAACATCTTCTTATTAATTTTCCAAGTTTATGGAGTCAGCTGTCACGTAACAGCTTTTCCTCGTCTCTAAAGGAACACGGCATGCATGCGAAATGATTGCAAGAATATGTACCCTCAGGACATATTATTTTCTTAACTAAAATTCAAGTGCATACTTATTACCCAAATCTTTGTCTCAGAAACAGCTTTGACTTCACATGATGGAATTACAAACCACCAGACAGTTTTTAGGACTTGTATGCAAAACTGCTTTTTAGCATGGCTTTTATAGTTGTGTTATTTATCTAATCTCCATGAGTCATAATTCCTTTAGGATCACTTTCTTCTTTCTACATTTCATCTCACCAAAACAAATTAAAAAATCAAAAAGCAATGGAAAAAAACAAAAGCAGGCTCCTGCTCCAGCCCAGAGTTGATGAAGTGCTGCACGTAATTCAGATTTGTTGCACCATTTCTAATAGGAGAAGACACCCACAGTACCTATGAAGAGAGTCCCCAGGCGAAAGACTCGGGCACAACAACCCCCTGGGAAAGGAGCAAAACGGAGAGGTTAAAAAAAAAAGGAGCAAGAGGAGCTGGAGTCCCCATCCCTGGAGGGATTTAACAGCCACGTAGATGTGACACTTGGGGACAGGGGTCAGTGGTGGCCTTGGCAGTGCTGGGAGAACGGCTGGACTCGATGGTCTCAGAGGGCTTTTCCAACCTAAATGATTCTGTGATTCTATTCCACGACGATTGCCAGTGTTCACCGTGGGTATTCCACAGCAGAGCCAGTCTCTGCCTGCTGGTGCCAGCACCATTTGCACTGAGTTTTACAGGTACCAGCTGTGCCAGTGCCCTGCTGACTGGGGACAGAGCACAGGGTACAGCTTAAGGCATCCCTGGCTCATTTCCATCAGCAAATTCTGCAGACCGTGTAACACATCTTCCAACCTGAGTGATGTGAGTAAACCAAGGATGAAGTGTTGTGTGAATTGTGATTGCAGACTGGTGACAGTCAGGAATCAGCCTGGGTAGGACTGGGAATGTTTAATCTATGAGGAATTCATATTATAAAAATACAGAGATCTGAGATTTAAACAGTTTTCACCTCTGGAAAAATATTTCCTTTCCCTTACTGTCACTTCAGTAGCAAAACACTGAACCTTGTACTGCTCTGATTGGCCAGAACACCTACACAATGATATTAACAGGGATCTTGCAAAGTGTTCCATCAAGCTGGGATACAGATAGCTGAGCCATAAATTTCTGTGAGGAAATGCTACTGGAACTGGGTATCTTCTGCACCTGCCCATCGCTTTGCTTTCGCAGACTAAGTTGGGACAGGGATAATAAAGTGCAGCTAAGATGTTGCTGTGCCAAAGCCCATCTTTTGTATTTCAGTCACCCCAGAGCAGTGTTTCCTCAGCCAGTGACTCTGCCTGTGGCTGGAATGGCCCTGTAAACAGGACCAGTGACAGGCTGACTACACCTGAACCTATTCTGTCATGGGGCCAACAGCAACACAGGGCATGAGCCCCAGCCCAGAGGCTCAAAACTGGAATGTCCATCAGGACAAAAGGTGGACAAAAGAGAAAGGATAAGTGGACCTGAAGAGTACAGGTGTGCCCAGAGCAGCTGGGAAGGGGAATTTCCATGGGGTCTGGGGCCAAGGATCACCAAGCAGCTGCTCTCACTAAGCTGCTTCCTTTCTTTATCAAAAGCCTTCAGACTTCAGATTTTCTGTCTGAAGAGGAATCAATAAGGAGAGAATTTGGGTTGAAAAGCAAAACAAATGTATTTTCACTACACAGAAACAAAGGAGTGACCATACTGAGAAAAGAGCAGGGCAGAAGACAGCAGACTTGTTTCTACTACTGCATCACATCACAAGGAACATGATCCTTATCGGATGAATCCATTCATTTTTAATAAGCAGTCTGATGTAGTTGAACTTCAGTTTCAGGTTAAATATCTTCTCAGCCCTTCAATATCAGCTGGCTCCTGAAGCTGCTTACTGAGTGTTCCGCGATGCCGCGGTGCTGCAGGGGAGGCCGCTCCAGGAGCACGGCTGGACCATCCCACCGGCATCTGGGACCTGGGACAGCCCAGGGCTCCACCCTGGCTGAAAGGATTGGTCCCCTCCTGCCCTCCCTCCCCCACAGCTCTCCCCCATCCTTGCGTTTGGACAAGGCCAGGCCAGCTCAGCTCCCTCTTGGGATGCAGAAGGTGAAGCCCGGAGCTCTCGGCAGCACTGGGGGTTTTGGGGCTGTGGCTCTGACTGTCCCCAGGCAGGTGCCTCGGGCAGGTGCTGGCACAGGGGCTGCCCTGGGGACATGAGAGCTGTCTGTGGGACAAATCAAACATAACCACATGGCAACATCTGCTTTGAGACTGTGTGTGCCCAGGTGACACCACAAGGCCCTTGCCCTGCCTTGACAGGTCTCTACAACCATTTCCTGATGGTGTCACCATGTGCTTCACCTCCTCAGGAGCGCCCGGACGAGTCGCCACGGAGCAGCACATCACTGTGACCTCTGAGGCCTAAAACAAACTCTGCCGACCCAACAAGCAAGGACAAGGGAAGGATTAGTTCCACATCACTATGACATTTATCCACCCCTGGAAAATTACTGATAATTCATATTGATTCTGTGGCCTGGGTGCATTGAGTTGAAACATCAAATCCAGAGAGCCTCTCAGCTGAAATTACAAACACAGCCAAGCACGAGCTGAGCTGAGCTGAACTTGGTCCATTCCTGTTGTGTTGTGCCACCCCCAGAAGGTTTGCACTATCTTTGTCTTTGAAATTCAATGTTTCCTCAATGTCCTCTCTGCCAGAGCTGTTCCAGATAACCCTCCCTGACCCTGGAACAGGGGGTGAGCCTCACACCATCCACACTGGCAGTGTGTGTTTAGCAGGGAATGCCTGACCCCAAACACTGTAGTGAACACAGACAGGAAGTTGTTCACGGTATTTGGGGTTTTCCTAAGATTTTTACCCTAACACTCCGAGAGCAAGCTGCGAGAAGAAGCTGTGTGTGCTGTGCAGCAGTTACAGTGCTGAGGGCAGAGAGGGCAGCGGCCGGCGTGTCCTGGTCCACCACTGCCACGAGCAGAGTGGGATCGGGGGTGAGGGGACATGAGGAAGTTCTGCTTAAGCACAGGATTGTTCTGTAGGGGAGAGGAGAAAAACATAAACATGAATCAGTGAAACTAAAGGCAGGGAAGAACAGGAGAGGAAGGGAAAGAGTGGGCCATCAGCCCCCTGAGCAGCCCCCACAGTGTCCCCAGAGCCATGTGTGGAGCATCCCAAGCAGCCAGCAAGCTCCCAGGGTGAACCCGCTGCCTCAGCCAGACTCCACCTTCCCCTTGGTGTCCTTCCATCCTCCTGAAAGTTGGTCATGGCTGAGGATGGGACAGAAGCATGGCATGGATCCTCTGATCCTGGCAGCCAGGGGCAAACCCAGTGCTGCAGGATGAAGCCAGCCTCAGAGCAGGGTATGGGCACTGAAAAGCATTGTGGGTGCCCTGCGCGGAGCTCCAAAACCCACAGGAGCTGCCTTGCTGATGAGTTACTGCTCTCCTGCTTCCCTTCAGGCTCTTTCCCCTTTGCAGGAGCACCTTCACCCCCAAAATCACCTGATCGGACCGTGGGTGCCTTGTGCAGGACCCTGGGAATGTGCTGCAGAGCCTCGAGGAGCCCGTGACCCACTCCCTCTCCTAGGGTGGGCTCTTCCCCTGCCAGTGCAGGCACGGATCCAGCCCGCACCCAGAACCTCGCCAGAGTGCACATCATTCAAATGCTGGGGGCTGAATGCCTTCCAAAGGACATTTTTCCACTGGAAAATGTGCTCGCGTCTGGGACTGGAATTCTGCTAAAGCCTGATCTCTACACAGCGTACACGTGTCTGTGATTTATCTACACAGGCTGAGTTCTCGAGGCTACAGTTTTTAATCAGCACTATTTGCATTACATAACGTCTTTTATTTCAGCCTGCATTTTGGTTTAATTAGTTCTTTGTTAAATACATCAATGGCGATTCTACCCTGCCAAGCAATTCCAGATTAATTGCATTTGTTAAATCTTCTTCTTGTTTCTCATTTTCCCTGTGTTCCAAGGAGGCAGCACATTTGGAAATTAATGGTATTTTCAAATCATTACATTGTACAAACTCATGGGCATATTCCAAATAATAGACCTGAACACCCCCAGCTCTGTGTGTTGCTCTCCAGCCCAGGAAGATGGAAGTCTGGCTGTGCTGTACACTGGGCTGTAGCTGATGGGTGATCTTACTCCTACGGTGACCCTGGAAGGGAACTCTCCAGGAAAACAAGGACAGCAACCCGGGCAGCTCTTACCCTCTCCAAGTTTTGCCTTGTTTCTCAGCCTGACAGCGTGGAATTTAATCCATCATGAGATAACCTCACAGACACATCGGTGAGGGTCAGCTGCACATGGGTTCTCCCCAAGTATGGGGAGGAGATACCTCATCCTTGGGGATGCTCTGACCCACCAGGAAAAGCAGAACAATACTGAAAGGACTGGATTTCAATTTCTAAAAATTAAAAGAGAAAAAAAATAGCAGAAGAAAATTTTAAAAAGAAACTGTAGGTAATATGGACTATAATTAATGGCTGAGACAATTTACTAATGGATATTTTAGACATGGAGTGACGGGACACAGGCACCAGCTTCCCACAACCAGAGGGCAGGGTTAGATGGGATATGGGGGAGGAATTGATCCCTGGGAGGGTGGGCAGGCCCTGGCACAGGGTGCCCAGAGCAGCTGGGGCTGCCCCTGGATCCCTGGCAGTGCCCAAGGCCAGGCTGGACACTGGGGCTGGGAGCAGCCTGGGACAGTGGGAGGTGTCCCTGCCATGGCAGGGCTGGCACTGGGTGGGATTTAAGGTCCCTCCCAACCCAAACCATTCTGTGATAGGATTCTGTGTCCACCTGAGGGTGATGTGTCACCAGTGACAGCCCAGAACACAAACTCTGACTCCCATACAGGAACAGGAGTTACTGGGATAGACTTGCTGGAGCAGCCAGTGCCCAGCAACAGACAAGATGTTCATAAAGACCATTGTGGCTTTGATAAAACAGTTTCCAGCCAGTGACACAGTGCACAGGTGATCCAGGGCACAGGTGATCCAGAAACAGAATTCCTGTCTCTGGCTGGCCACCAGCCACCTTTCCTAAGGAAAAGAGGTTTCTTTTCTTCTTCCCCTTCCCATGACTGGCTCCCCAGCTGTGCTTCAGCACCCCTGGGAAAAGCTGGCTGGGGAGGGAGCCCCAGAGAGCAGCCCGGGAGGTGGGACCCCTGCCTGGGAAGTGGAGTGCCTGGGAGCAGCCAGCTCCTGGGGCTGAGGGAGCAGTAGCTGAGAGACCTCCAGCAAAGAAATACACTGGCTTAAAAAGAGCAAGTAAGGACATGTGAGTGTGGCAGTGTGCATCCAGGCGAGGGATTTCAGGGAAGGGCTGTCTTCCAGGGCATGGAGCAGGGAAACCCTGTTCCTCTGTGCATGAGCTGCACACAAGCATGGAATTCATCAGAGAGTCCCTCTGACAGATCCTTAATGAGATTTCAGATAATGATCCAGGCTTTGTCATTCATTATTAAAAAAAGCTTCTCACAGTGTCAAGCAACTGCAGTGCCTGGGAATAGGCAAACTGGGCAGGCACTTTCCTGATGGGAGAATGGAGTCTGCTCATCTGGGAGCAGGTATCTCCATTTTTTCCATTGCTGGGCAGTATATTTTAAGGATTCACATGTGTTTTGGGCTGACTAACTCAGTAACAGCTCCTGGGAAATGCTTCTTTTCCTCTCCCCATCACGAGAGCAAATTCCAGTTGCTGTTTTTCCCAGGACAACTCTCCTCGCCTCACGCTGTGGCTTCGCTCCCTGGCCTGGGAGGCCAGGCTCCTGGGACAGACTGGGCACATTCTGTGCTCCTCAGGGCCAGGTTTAAATTGGATAAAGCCTGTAGACATTCACAGCTCAGTCCTGCCTGTTGCCCTGGTGCTCCCAGAGACTTGGGGTTGAACTGCTCCTGACTGGGAATGTCCAAACCTCAGAAGAGATTTTGAGGGGAAAAAAGTCGTAAACAGACAAACCACAGCAGTCAAAGCATCCAGAAGTCCAACTGTTTTCCAAAGGTGGAGAACTCAGCACCATTCCCCCCAGGCACTGGGATATGGGGGGCTCAGGAGGAGCAGCCACTGCTGCCCCTCCCTGCATTGCCCCCGAGCCAGCCTGTGCCAGGGCACAGAGCAGCTCATGGCCTGGGGTGACATCCCCTGCTTGCAGGATGGTATTTAGGGATCCCAGGACACCTTGGCACAGACTGGCTTTCCCAAATCTCCAGGTCTCACAAAGCGCCCATGGGTGGGCAGTAGGACACAGAACCACAGGATGTAACTTTGCTGGGACATCCACTGAGCCTGACAGTTTATGAGCATGAACTCAGCACAACACAAACCAAACCCTGTGACCACACCTGTGAACAGCCTTTGCTGGTTTTCACACTCCCAGCCTTTCCCGTTTTGTTGCTTTGTTCCTGCCAGGTGACATTCCTGGGTGCCACAGCCCTGCTGAGCTGCCCGGGCACACAGCCCTGCCTGTCTGCCCACACGGTGTGTGTGTCCCGTCCTGTGCCAGGCGTTTGCTCCCTCGCACAGGAAGGAAGGGGGATCCCACAACAGACACCTGCGACAGGGCAGGGGCACCCGCTGCCCGCGCTCCGGCAGCCCCGGCACTGGGCTCTCAGTTCTCCTTCACACCCAGCACCCCCAGGGTGATGATCTGCCAGGGCCCTTTTCCCACAGCACCCACAGCAACCCTCGCTCGGGTTCTAGCCCAGAGAAAACTGATGCTGTGTTCCAGGGAAACACATCTTCAAGGAATTAGCATCACTCTGTCTTTCCCTGATTTTGGCCATGTGCTCACCCGAGCTGAGCTGGTTTGTGACCATGGGTAATACACTTTGGTACATGAAATTATCAAGGAGGGAACAAATGGGAAATGGTGTTTTTTTCTTTTCAAGACATATTATTGTCAGCAGCAGCCCTATTCCATCTTTACATGAGGAGCAAGGAATTCGTTATTAATCTTGCTGCTGGAATGATCCACATTTCTATCCCTGTCTCTGTGTTCCTCATCTCATTTTTCTTGGTATCTCCTTCTCTCTCTTTTCTGTCCATGCCCAAAATGATCTCACATCCAGGAAGCACTCCATGTTTAGCCACACAAAGGGAAATGTTAAACAGCCTTCTTTTATTTATGCTCATCTCCCCTCTCACTTGTGTAGCAATTTCACATTCAGGGTGCTCACACTGCTCTTTACCTGAATATTTCATGAGGGCACAGGTGTGGTGACTGCCCCTGGATCCCTGGAAATGTCCACAGCCAGGTTGGATGGGGCTGGGAGCACACTGGGATAATGGGAGGTGTCCCTGCCCATGGCAGAGAGTGGGGGACCAAAATGAGCTTTAAGTTCCCTCCCAACCCAAGCCGTGGTGGCTGCCAGACCCCTCTGTGACCCACTGCATGCCCCCAGAGTGGCCACAGGCCAGCCCGTGCCCGTGGCAATGGCACAGGGCAGAGGCATGGCCTGGCCAGCTGAGACCTGAAGGACAGGGCTGAAGCACCAAAACCCTTCCTAACTGGGGCTCTTGGTTTGTAACCACCAACTCTGCCTGAAGGTCCAGGAGCTTTAGCAGACCTGCAACAAGGGAACCACCCAAATGCTCCTCTGGAGCTGGGCTTCTCCTCCAGAACCTCACACAGGGAGGGAATCTTTTGGGACTGATGGGCTGACTTGCACTGAAGCACCCCAGAAATATTTCCCACAAACAGGAAAACTTCAGTCTAAGGCAGCCATGCCCTCAGGGGGGGCTCAGTGAGAGCCCTGCGAGAAGGGAAGAGTTCTCTTCAACCTAAGAGCAAAATAAGAGGTCGTAACATTGAAAAAAAGGAAAACAAGATGAAATGCGACACTGCTGTACTACAAGGTGTTGTCAGCAATTCCCAGAGGTTACACATTAGTACAACATTATTTCTTTAAAGAAGCAGCCACTGTGACAAACTCACTTGCAGGTTCTGGAGCGAGAAGGCAGAATTGTGCATCTCCATTACACTCACATTATGTAAATGTGTGAGGATAAAGGGCAGAGATTGTAAAACTGAGCAGATATATGAGAATGCCGACCTTTGCTGCGCTGCTGCCATGTGCAGGAATGTTACAGAGCCACGGAAAGAGCAGAACAGCAGCTGAGTTACACACACAGAAATGAAATGCAAGAGCTGCTCTGCCAGGCTGCAGGATCTCTCCCCCATCCATCTTCCAGGCTAATGATTCATAAGAGACCCATGAAGGTCAAGGACTCTCTCAAGTGTCTCCTCTGCTGGAATCCCAAAGGAAGCAGAGGGAAAGGTAATTTGGATGGTTGCATTTGAGGTAGGATAATCTGCTCTGCTGGGAGGGATCTGCAGGTGTGTCTGGGGTGACGAAACTCCTTGCCCAGCTCAGAGCTGGTGAGGACACCCCACACCCAGAGATCTGCTCGGAGCAGGGCTGAACCCCACTGTGCAACAGAGGCTGGATGTGGGGAATGGGATGGAGTGATTGGAGCTGCTTCTTGGACCTGTGTCTGCAGGCTGCTGCTCATGGACCTGCTCTGTGTTCAGGGAGGATGGGAGGTCTAAGGTGTCTTGGACCCTACAGTGCCAGGGAGGGTCACACCTTGAGAGAGTGCAGAGGCATTTCTTTGCCATCCCTTTTCTCAGTCACAGCCCCCACAGTGACAGCAGAGAGAATGCCAGGGAAAACCCATGAGTGTGGCTCCCTGTCGACAGAGGATTCCACAGGGACACAATCCTGTGCCATGTGCTCTGGGATGGCCCCTCTTTAACGGGGAGGTTGGATCAGCTGACCCACTGTGGTCCCTTCCAAGCTGGCCCATCCTGTGGGTCTGTGATCCTGCCAGGCTGGCAGAGCCGCTGCGAGGTCAGAGGAATGCACAGCACCTCCATCTCCCCACGGGAAGTGGGGAGGGAGAGAGGCACAACCTGTTTGCCACCTGGGGAGCGCACAGGAACAGAACCCCCTGCACAAGATGACCCCGAGCCCCATTTGCTGTGAGCCACCTCTGCCCTCCCGGCACGCGTGTGCAAATAAAGGCTGATTCTGAATGTGAAGCTGAAAGAGTACATGTGATGCCTCCTGGGAGAGGACGTGGGATCTGAGCAAAGCGAGCACACTGAGGAGTTTGAGGTGTTGCAATTGTCGTGGTTTAAGGCTCTAGACACAGATAGTGCTGCACCAAGGTCAAGTATTTTGGATTACCACTTCTGCAGCTCCCAGCTCAAACTATCTTCCAGCAAGGTGAAACTTTGACTGACTTTATTACAGCAATTGTTCCCAAGTAAATCCTGTTTCCTGATTTTCTAGGCCGGCAGAAATAGAAAGAATTGGAAATAATTGCCAAGTAATCGGTTGCCTATGTGGTGATTTTCTCACTCTCCAGAGTCTGAAATTGGCTGTGGAAGAGCCTTGGAGTCTTTGAGGCTTCACTTGTGGGATTGGACTGTGTTTACATGGTGCTGAATAGGGTAATTCCTAGGGGTATTGACAAAACAAATCCGGCTCCAGGAACAAAGGAGGATTCTTCCCATGCATCAGGCAAGAGGACAGAAAGACCCAGGCCCTCATATTTAATAGCACAAATGGTCCAGAACTTGACAATCTGCAAATTATTGCAGCAGGCACTTCCAGAACCTGCTTCAGCATTTTGTTCCCTACCTTCCCAAAAAGATGAATGATGGTAAGGGTTTTAGTAGCCCAGGAAAACAAAGTAAATAAACGAATTAAAACCCAATATAGGGGCTGGAGAACCTTTCAAAATAATGGGAGGACAAAAGTGAACACAATATTAAGCAAATACCTCAGCATGGAAGAAGAGATGAGGCCTCAGTGCCTGTCTGTGAGGGACTGTGATGCTCCACACAGACTTGGACTGGGGCTTGTAGCTGGGGGGGAGGGGGGAGGTTTGCAGTGGCTGCTTTCAGAATTTTTTTAGACCAAACATTCATAAACCCTTGAGGCTAGCAGGGATGGTGACTTGGCACCCAAAGGGCTCCTTCCCTGGTTTTTTTTTTCCCGATGAGAAAATACAACAGCTTTAGGGGAATTAAATCGTTAAATCATTTTTGTAATCTTCAAAAGTAATTGTGACCTGACCGGCTGAACGTCACTGCCAAACGTATCATCAATATAGGTCCAAATAGAGTTTCCATCCCACAAAAAATCATTAGTCAGGCACTGCACTTCCCTGCCCTGTGTGCCAGCTACAGAGGGGTACAGTTCCACTTCCTCCTGCCAGAGATCTCTGCAGGATCCCTGCTCTACTGATGAATTCTGCTGCGCAGGGGAGAAGCGCTGGTGGCATGGAACACGGCTGATTTATTTAAGGTAACTCTTTGTGACATGCAGGCACAAGAGTCCATTAAACACACAGAATAACCTTAAATTGTGTGTTTGCATAGGGAGGATATAAAAAAGAAGGAAAACAATGAAAAGACATTTGCTGAACACAGACCTCTGCCACTTCTTCCACATCTGTTCAACCAACCTCGTCCTATTAGGAATGATTAACATTTGAGGGACATGGAAAAGAAAATGGCCATAATAAACAGACACTGCTAATAATTACCACTTAGTTCTATGTTCTAGTGATTTATTCACTAGAATGATGAGTGTTAGCTCTCAGTCCCAGCTATGGGGGCTAAGCAGGGGCTTCACAGCCCCCTGCCCACTGACACAGCGTCTGGTGCAGCAGCTGACTGGGTGCCATGAGTCAAGGACAGGGCACTCTCTGGGAAAGAAGCAGATTTAGTGCCTCATAAGGAAATATTTCTATTTTTGTAATCATTCCTTTAGCAAGAGGGATCACAGAAGGGCAGAAAGGCTTCCTGTAAGAAAGAGAGAGGGGGTCATCCCCAAAATCTGCAATGGGCTGCCAAGGGTGCTGGGAGGAATAAAGTGATTCCTAAATCAAGTCAATATAAAATTCAAACAATAACAAAAGAAGTACAAAAGACACAAGGCTCAGCCATGAGCTTTGATAAGACATACTGTATTAGAAACTACGTGTATTCCGTTTTCCAGTGACAACATCCCCATCCATCTTCAGTAGGTGGTGGCATCCAGGTTCCTAAATTAAAGGTGCCTTCTTATCTGGATGAGGTTGGTGGATAAATTCTTTTCTTTAGTGAGGTTTTAAATGTGATCTTCCACATCATCCTTGAGGTCAAACTGGAGATTGGCCCTGGACGGGTGGGTAACAAGGCAGAGGAAAAGCTGTGTGGGGAACTGGACCCAAGGACTCCAGTTCAGACCAGTGCTGGTTAGAAGTGATGCTGACTGGGGGTCAGTGGCAGGGTGGGTGGGATGTTTAACCCCCTCCTTGAAGCCCTGGATGATGGGACAGGATGAGCAGCTGGCAGATGCCAGTGAGAAAATGCCAGGGAAAAACAGACTTTTTACTGCTTGTACACATAAAACCAATATGCACTTGGGCACACAAACAGCCGTTGCCTCCTGAAGCCAGGGAAAAAGCACCCAGACAGATGTACACACTTGGAAATGAGTAAGTTTTAGTTGCACAGGGATAAATAATGTTTCCACTGTGCAATACTTCTCCAGTGACCAATCCACAGCCACCTGCCCAGCCCCTGGAGCTGGAACTCCCGATGGTGAGCAGAGCCACGGCTTATGGCTGCGTTTGACCCCTGTCCTTGTAGCTGTGCCTCGGGGCAGTGCCCCTGCTCCATCTCTCACCGCCTGTCTCCTAAACCCACGCTTCCATGTTCCTCCCCTGGAACCTCATTGGCAAAAATGTGTCATGAGCACAAAGGTAAGAGTGAAGGCTCAGAAAGCTGCTGCTCTTGTTTGCTCTTGACAGACTCCCCAGTGTGGTAAATGCTGCTGAGGAGAGCTGGGACTGGGCTCACGCAGCGACAGGCACGGGCAGCCTGAGGGGAGATGGGCGAGCCATGCTCACTGAATGCCAGTGGGAGAGACAGGGACATCCTCCCAGAGGCACAGCAGGAACCCCGTGACAGGGAATTATTACCCTGGAAGCTTACAGGCTCCTATGCCAGGTGGCCCAACACACCGCTCGCCTTTCTCCACCAGACCCTGCTCCTCCTGCCGTCCTTTCCCACCCTGTGGAAAGCACAATCCCAGGTAACAGTGCACTGGGAGTCACCCCTGCTCTTCACAGAGCTGCGGGCAGCTCTCAGTGCTGGCTCCAGGCTCACAGGCAGGTTCAGACTTTTGGACTCAAAGCCACATAAAAGACCAGTTTGAAGACTAATATGCTTTCCTTAGGTCAAAACAGGAGCCTGATGGAGCAGTGGGTTCCTGGATAACTTGGAAGCCTATTTGGGATGAGAAGAAATTTAAGACAGGACAAATGAGTTTTGTGGAAAACAGTGCAGAGGCTCCCTTCCTCATTGAAGAGGAGGGGCAGCTCCTGGTGGTGAGGAAGTGCCACCATGGGCAGAGGAATGACCATTCCTGACCTCTGGGCATGGCAGAGGGTTATACACTGGGATAATTTTGAAGAAAAGTTTTGAGACCTTAATGTTTGACCCTCCCACACCACCAAAAAAAGATGGCAGTGACCAAGTGTGACGCATCCTGAGCCAGGCAGCAGAAATCTGCACTTTGTACTTTCTACAGATATCACAAAATTTCTGCTGTGTTTTCAACAGAAATTAGACATTAGCAAAGGAAATTAATGTGAAGCAAGCAGTGGCAAAGTGGTTCCCAAATTCAAGGAGAGCTTGGATCATGGATCATCAGAAAATACCTCCTGCCTTTATGAGAGCTATAAAAACTCCAGGAAGAATGCATGGAATACAGGTACGAAAAACCACAGTCACCTTGCCATAATTCCAATCACATACCTGCATTTACATCACTGACTTAATGAAAAATAAATCATTCATTCACTCTAGAAAGCCTGGTGGAACATGACAGGCAAATAACAAGATATTTATATATTTATCCCTATTTGGAAAATTATTTAATAATGCTATTAGTGGGGATGACGTCTTTTCTCACTTTGGGAAGCTCCTCTTACTGTGATTAGCCAAGATGGTACCAAGAGAGTTTTCAGGCCTGCCCCGAGTTTCTGTGGAAGCAGCTACAGTGCCCTGCAGCAACCTCAGCCAGAGCATCCCTTCCTTCCTTCCTTCCTTCCTTCCTTCCTTCCTTCCTTCCTTCCTTCCTTCCTTCCTTCCTTCCTTCCTTCCTTCCTTCCTATTGCTTCCTGCAATGTTCACCTGGAGAAGAGAAGCATCCAGGAAGAGCTCAGAGCCCCTTGCAGGGCCGGAAGGGGCTCCAGGAGAGCTGGAGAGGGACTGGGGACAAGGGATGGAGGGACAGGAGCCAGGGAATGGCTTCCCAGTGCCAGAGGGCAGGGCTGGATGGGAGACTGGGAAGGAATTCCTCCCTGTGAGGGTGGGCAGGCCCTGGCACAGGGTGCCTAGAGCAGCTGTGGCTGCCCCTGGATCCCTGGCAGTGTTAAGCTTTAGGGTCCCTTCCAACCCAAACCATCTGGGATCCTCTAACACCAAAGGGCAGCAGCTCTAACACCAAAGTGTGAACTGCAAACACCCAGGAACATCCAATGTCTCCCTGGTTCCTTCTCCCAATTCCCAACTTGCTGTAAGACTCAAGGATCTCATCCCAGGACAGCCAGGATCTGAGGAGAGGTGTTCAATGTCTCAGTGCCCTGGGTGAAGCTGCAGGAGGGGACTGAGTTGCTCTGTGAGCCAGGAATGGTCACTGACACTTTATTTTGAGCTTTCCAAAACTGTGAAAGTTTGATAAATCAAATATATTCTTTTTTCACACTCCTAAACACATGTTGTCTCACTGTAATATGATTTCAGTCCCCCTAGAGAGACCTCTGCAGGAGGCTGGCATCTTGTGCTTAACACAAAAACCTCTATTCTCCACCAGAAAATTTACTTAAAATTTAAAATAATCAAGTAAACAACCTAAGATTGAAAAACAGAAGGAGGAGTGAATGTTGAAAATAAAAGGTGTATATAACATGTTTCAGTCCTGGGTTTTGGTTTCATTTTTTTGTTGGAAAAATCTGAATGTTTAAGTGTAGCAGAGGAAGTTTTCTATATAAAAGATAAAAGAAAAAAGAGAAAAGAGAAATCCAATCATATAAGTGAAAGGTGATAGTGTTGACCCTCAAAATGAGCTTGAAACACTTCCAGACTGGCTGCATTCCTGGACAAAAAGAGTAAGAGCAGAAACCCACAACCATTTACTGATGGCGGCACCTTTTAGAGCAGTTCAGCCCCTCTTGTGCAGTTTAGGAGAGCTGTGCACAGCACATGCACCTACTGACCCTGCTTGTCTCTGGAATTTAATTTGGGAAAAAATAATTTGAAGAGGTCTAGACATTACAAAAATTAAAGGGGAAACAACTGAAGAAGCCCCCAAAACAGCAAACACAAACCCTCACAGGGATATAAGAGCAGATGCCAGAAGTGGTGAAAATGTGATGCTATTCCAAACCACAGTGGTCCAACACTGAGCAGGAATTCCCATCCCTCTGACAAAATTTGACCTAAAAATGAAAGAGAGGATTGAAATAACAGCCCTCACTTCTGAAATGGCCCTTATCTCTGTGGTGTTTGCCAATACTACTTACGGGTAAAGCAAAGGAAACTAGAATTGTATCATTACTGAGCACTTCTTCTTGAAGATAGGAAGAAATATCGTCTCCACCATAAACCACTGCAATTTGGAAAAGAGCAGTCAGATCACACCTGTAACCATGGCCAAACACCTCCTTTTGCTCAAAAATCTGCAGAAAAGCAGCCACATGAAGGAGGAAAACTGAGCTGTTGGCACTATTTTTACCACGTACTTCAGAATGATTGAAAACGACTTCAAGAACCTCTTTAGACAGTGCCACCATGGCCACACACTTGTGGTAGCACCGGTCATAGAATCATAGAGGCACAGCTGGGTTTGGGTTGGAGGGAACCCTGAAGATCGTCTTTTTCCACCCCTGCCATGGGCAGGGACACCTCCCACTGTCCCAGGCTGCTCCCAGCCCCAATGTCCAGCCTGGCCTTGGGCACTGCCGGGGATCCAAGGGCAGCCCCAGCTGCTCTGGGCACCCTGTGCCAGGGCCTGCCCATAATAACAGGGGCTGGAGCACACGTCTGATGAGGAGCAGCTGAGAGAGCTGGGAAAGGGGCTCAGCCTGGAACAAAGGGGGCTCAGGGGGGACCTTGTGGCTCTGCACAAGTCCCTGACAGGAGGGGGCAGCCGGGGGGGAGGCTGGGCTCTGCTCGCAGGGAACAGGGACAGGAGGAGAGAGAACGGCCTCAGGCTGGGCCAGGGTGGATATCAGGGAAAATTTCTTCATGGCAAAGGTTGTCCAGTCCTGGCATATGGCAGTGGTGGAATCCCTGGTGGGATTCAAAAAACGTGTGGATGTGACATTTGAGGCCATGGTTTAGTGCTGCTGGCGGTGCTGGCTGATGGTTGGGCTTGCTGATCTTAGAGGGCTTTTCCAACGTAAATGATTCTGTGATTCTACGATTCTGTATCTTCTGCATTAACAGCTCTGCAGTCAATATTTGGGTGCAAAAAACCTCCATGCCAGCAGGAGGATGGATGGCAGCTGGCCCTAAGTAGGATTAAAAAACCCTCTTTTTCCTTCATTCTGTGAGAACCAGGGTAACTGAGCACAGAGAAATGTCTGAAGCAGATTTGCATAGAAATAACATTGTTTTCCGTGGAACATTTATAGCAGAGAGCTGCAGCTGATGCTTTGTCCGAACTTATTAGAGAGGGTTAAATTTGCATTCTGGACTGTAAAAATCTGTTGAGAAGCAAGAAAAATACTAAATAAACTGATTTTAGTTAGTTTTACCTGGGTATAAAAGAAAGATCAAAGACAGTTTGCATTTCAGTTGCTGTGATTTGGCTTTTAGTTTCCAAGGAAAAATTTTTTAAAAAGGGGAAAAACTACTAATAAAAAAAAGATCATCGGAACCAACCTCAAAGTAGCATCTGGGCTCTGCTCTGTCCCCGCACAAACCCATCCTAACATGAAGACCAGGAGGGGTGGCCTAGCCCTGCCTTGGATGAGTCCCCTTGCTACTGTGTTTCCCATTTTCCTCCTTTCCTTCCATCTTTCATCCCTTCCAAAGGGCAGGAAGAAATCAAAACGTCTCTTTAAACCTTCCCAATACCTTCAGCCTTATTTCTTTCCAAATTCTCATGCAATAGCCTGGCTTTCCACTCCTGATGGTACCGTGTGAGAACCTAAGATGAGCTGTAAAGGGAATGACAATGGCTTTAGTGAATCACTAATCTAAAACATCCCAAAAGGAGCCAAACAGGATCTCGAGCGAGATGGATGCGTCTCTGGTGAGAGGCCCTTTGCACAGGGTCTGATGCAAGTATTTCTCTGCTTTCTTTAAAGTGTTTCCAAGGGAGATGCTACAACTCACCTCACACTGAACCCAAGCAGGGGAACTTCACTGCTGAGAAATAAACACAACAGTTAAATATGGTTCCAGTTCAGCCGAGGAAACATCCACCCCGACACTTAAAAGAGAACGATGGAAGCTTTCCTGCATGAGGAAATCCTCCTCATTAAATGATCTGCAGAGAGCAGATTCTTAAATAAAGCTGGGAACAATCAAAGCAGGATGAGCAATGGCAGTCATTCCAGCGAGGGCTCGCAGGAGCGGAACAAAGGCCCGATGACCTGGAACACCACACAGAAGAAATGAAACTCATATTTTCAAAGCCATGTCCCCAGAAGCCGCTTAAGAACAGTTGTTTTGGTGTTCAGTGTACTTCATTGAGCACTTTAAAGATCACCACTTGCATTGTGCACTCCAGTGCATCGTCGGGTAAATGCTGCCTTCCGCTCGAGCCTGGCAGGCCCCTGGAGCCTGGTGATCCCTTGCAGCCTGGTGATCCCTCGCAGCCTGGTGATCCCTCGCAGCCTGGTGATCCCCTGGAGCCTGGTGATCCCTCGCAGCCTGGTGATCCCTTGCAGCCTGGTGATCCCTCGCAGCCTGGTGATCCCTCGCAGCCTGGTGATCCCTTGCAGCCTGGTGATCCCTCGCAGCCTGGTGATCCCCTGGAGCCTGGTGATGCCTCACAGCCTGGTGATCCCTCACAGCCTGGTGATCCCCTGGAGCCTGGTGATCCCTCGCAGCCTGGTGATCCCTCGCAGCCTGGTGATCCCCTGGAGCCTGGTGATCCCTCGCAGCCTGGTGATCCCCTGGAGCCTGGTGATGCCTCACAGCCTGGTGATCCCCTGGAGCCTGATGATCCCCTGGAGCCTGGTGATCCCTCACAGCCTGGTGATCCCTCACAGCCTGGTGATCCCCTGGAGCCTGGTGATCCCCCGCAGCCTGGTGATCCCCTGGAGCCTGATGATCCCCTGGAGCCTGGTGATCCCTCACAGCCTGGTGATCCCCTGGAGCCTGGTGATCCCTCGCAGCCTGGTGATCCCCTGGAGCCTGGCAGTCCCTTGCAGCCTGGCAGTCCCTTGCAGCCTGGCAGACCCTTGGAGCATGGCACACGCTGGGCACCACTGGCAATCCCACACTGCTGACTGGTGAGGAGTTTGGCTCCTCTCTGCTCACAGGGCCATGGGCCGGGCTGGCCACATGGACCTTCCCTCTGCAGAACAAGAGAATAATCACTCACAGGTGCAGCTGGATGGGGAACTGCTCTCTCCCTTCATAATTCATTGAATCACTGAATCATTCAGGTTGGAAAGTCCCTCTGAGCCCATCAAGTCCAACCATTCCCCCAGCACTGGCAAGCCCACCACTAAACCATGTCCCCAGGTGCCACATCCACAGGGTTTTTAAATCCTCCCAGGGATGGGGACTCCACCACTGCCCTGGGTAGCTGTGCCAGAAGAAATTGTTCCCAATACCCAACCTAAACCTCCTCTGGTGCAATTCAAGGCTGTTTCCTCTTGTTCTGTTGCATCTTTGCTGAGAAAAGAGCCCAAACCCCCTGGCTCCACCCTTTTGCCAGGGAGCTGTAGAGAGCCAGAAGGTCTTCTCTGAGCTTCCTTTGCTCCAGCCTGAGCCCCTTTCCAAGCTCCCTCAGCCACCCCTGGTGCTCCAGCCCTTTCCCAGCTCTGTTCCCTTCCCTGGACACAATCCAGCACTCAATGTCTTTCCTGTCATGAGGGGCCCAGAATGGCACCCAGCATTTGAGGTGCTGGCACATCTGTGGCAGAGGGGGTCTCCTCCCCTGGTGGCCCCACCCCAAGTTCTGCTGACCCCGCTGCTCTCTCAGCATGGCAAAACTCCCAGATCCCTGAATTTAAAACAAGTGATTTTTGCTCTTCATAACAGACTTCAAAGACAAGTTGGTCTGAGCAATGTCTGAAAAATACTGATCAGCCAGAATATCCTTCTACAGCTGAGGAGAAAACATAACAAAGTTGCAGATGATACCATACAGCTGGGATGACCTCTAAGGAATGGGTCATTTATTCCATCTACAATGAACTTCAAGGAATATTTTGGGTTGTTCGGCATTTCAGCTATGATTTTTCCTCTGAAAGGGAAAAAAAGGGAACCAGAAAAAGCCCTGCTTTTCCTACCACTGTCATGTCTTTTAAATTCTGAGGACGATCTGAGTGTGCTATTTCAGACATACTCAAATATACAATACTCCCATCATTCATAGCAAGCAGCCTGTGCCTAAAACAGAAGGATATTAATCCTTGGTGGTGTATTTAAATTGCAAGCATTAGCTCAGGAGATGGCCCTCTGGGCAGGGAAGAAAAATAATATATCTCACTTTCTGCATACGCATCTCCTTCGACACCGGACTTTCACCTCCACGCTCCTCAGATCACTCACGGGAATGTGGCGGCCTCAGCACTTCTGACATTGCACTGGGCTCCTTCGTCCCAAACTATCCACAGCTCAGCAAAATGTGTAATGAGTGTCATTCCCCATTTCACCCAGGATCAAGACAAAATGAGATCGAGTCTGAATTATTGTCTCAAGAGTCTGCTCAGGCCATGCTCAAAGAGATCAGCCAGGCATTCAGAGCTCACATTTTGTCATGTTCATGAACTCCAGCCTTTACTTTCCTGACCTATCAATCTTTCATCTCTCTCAAGTGCTAAATTAATCTTATTTAGAAATGTCAATTAAACCGGTCATTTTTTTGATGGTATTAGAAAGTGCTTAATATCTTTGCTGCCCTTTAATTTTATGAAACAAGAGAGAATAATCCTGCAAAAATAAAGCCCCTCCAGCAATAAGCTTGGCTGTAAAATATTCATTTTTAATGACATTATGTTGGAACAAAATATTTTTTCTTTTTTTGTAAACAGACAGAAGATTATATTTGCACTTCTTATGAAAGGAGGTATTAATGCAAAAATGAACCTGCAGAGGTAAAGACAATGTGGAGTGTGCTGTTTAGCAGTTTTTAAGGAGTTAACCTTGGCCAAATTTCAGACAACACCTTAGCAGAAACTTACTTGCTTCATTAGGCACCAAGATTTTGTACTCTTCTTCCTATTTCAGTATTTTTAAGGAAGGAAGTGAACAGATTTAGTATCTCTTCTACTGATATGGACTGGAACCGGCCCAATTAAGGCAATGAGCCGTCTCCCAGCTGACGTCAATGGCGGGATACAAACGGCTCTGAAGGCAGCACTGGCCCGACTGCCTTTGGTGAGGAGATTCACTGGTTGTCCCCACTGACCTCCAGACCCTCCAGCACTCGCTGACACCCCCGGGCTTTTGCCAAGGTTCACCCACGGGATGCTCTCAAGAGCCTCCAAAGCACCTGCGGGCCACCTCAGGTGGCATCTGGACACCCCTGATGGCCTCTGGGCTGGGCTGTGGCTGGCCGGCTGTGGGACATGGCGGCACAAGCAGTGGCAGCCGTGTGCAGGTGAATCTTAGAGGCTGGGTACCCACTAAACATGGGTGGATAAAGTGTCACCAGGTTTGCTCAGGACTGAAGCCGTCCATCCACTTCTCCTTTTACATCATTCCCATCCCCTGGAGCTGATTGAGATGCTACAGCTCCAGGGGGACATAGGGCACAATGTGACAAGCTCCAAAAATGGAAAGGGAGATGTGGGGAGTGGCAGACGTCACGTCATCTCGTGTTCAGCCTGGTGCAGCTTTGTCCACGGGATGTTGACCAACTTGTGTCCTCCCCATCCTCCAAAAGCTGAGATCTTCCCACAGCTGGCACCAGCTCTCTCTTTATCTTCCCTGCGGCACCAGCAGGCCTGGAGTTTGGGATTTTACTTCTTCATGCAAGAGAACCTGGCTGTTTCAGATGAGGCTGACCACTGTGACCACTGAGGTGCAGCTGCACTCACACACACCATCCCTGGGGGATCAACCAGAGCCAATTCGAACAATGGGGTACAACCTGTGCCCCTTTAGGACCTGTCCCCACTCCAGCACTTCCCCTGAGATCCTGGGCAGGCCAAGCTGAGCAGCAACAAGAGGGGACCCCAAATCTTCCTCTAGAGCCAGGCCCTGGGCAGCAAAAGGCACAAGTGTTGCGACAGCCAACAGCCGGGGCTGAGCAGAGGCTCAGAGGAAGCAATTTTAGCAGCTGGCAATTAAGTGACAAAGAGAGGATTAGGGCAGCAGCTGGAGGTTGAACAGCAGGAGCAGCGGGACAGGCAATAACAACAGCTTAGTTTTACTCGGGTGTGTTACAAAGCGAGGTGTTGACGGCTGCACTGGTGGGGCTGTGACCCGGGCCCCAGGGAACTGCTCTGCCCATGACTGATCTCAGCAACTCTTCTTTAAATATGTGCTTAATAAACCTTGTTTAAAGAGCAGCACAATGTCCACTGGCCTCACACTTCCCTGCCTTCTCTCCAGACGATTTTTCCAGAGACTGAGTTTTTGTGCTAAATAAGCCCATAGGCACCGCCATCTCTTTGCTGTAGTTATATATCCACTGATAACACCATCAAAGCCATTTCTGGGTGCATTTAATGTGAAACTGGGTGAGATTGACAGGAAAGGGCTTCTCTGCATCAGTGTCTGGGAGCACCACTACTCGCAGAGGCTTCTGAAGGCAGAACTGAGGGACCATCCCCTCACATGCCAGGTACTTGTACCCAGGTAATAAATCCTGCTGTGCCTTTCATGCTTTCTCTTTTCCTTCTGAAATGCTCCCATACTGAGTATCCATAACAGACAGGGACTCATCTTCAGTGATCTTCGTAAGAGATTTTTAAAAATACATCAGGCTTAGCATCAATAGCAGAGACAGGGAGCCACATTAATAAATCCATGGGCGCTAAACCAAGGATTATTTTTATCTGGCTGAGATACTGATTTTTATTATAAAATGTTCTTCAACAGTAAAACCAAAGAATGATGTCACCACTAATCAGGAGTCCGGCAAGAACAGAAAGCAGAAAAATCAGTGGATGCAATGTATGGGAACAAATGCAGTGACAGAGCCCAGAGCAGCTCATTCTGAAGAGCACCAACTGGAACTAAAATCTGGATTCTAGTCAGAGATTTTCATGTAACTGCCCTGATTTTTGTAAATCCTCATGCTCTGCAGAGCATCAGGTCAGGAGCCCATCTCTCCACGAGCCCGGTTTTTCTGTGGCTCCAGCGGTGCCAGACTTGGGCCAAGCCCAGCAGCCTGGGAGGCAAAAGCTCAACCCTGAGCAGCCTGGGCTCACTCCAGAGCCAGCCCGGGCTGGAGTGAGGGGCGGAGCCAGAGACCCAAGGGGCTCTTCTGGCCTGAATTAGTCCTCACATTTTGTTGTTTGTTTTGGGGTTTTTTAATTTATAGAAGATGTTCAGGGAACAAAAAGCATCGTGGAGAATGAGAACAACAGTTCAGTACACTATTACAAAATGGAATGGAATGGAATGGAATGGAATGGAATGGAATAGAATAGAATAGAATAGAATAGAACATTTTAGTTGGAAGGGACCCACAGCACTCATCTGGTCCAACTGCCTGACCACTTCAGAGCTGACCAAATCTTAAGGACATCATCCAGTATTGTTGATATTTCCTTCTTGTATGACCTAGATGCCACTTCAGCCTGCCAGCACTACACCCTGTGAGCACAGCTCCCCACTGTGCCACATGGGCAGAGCTCTGCCTGAGCCCAAAGTGAGGAATGCTGGTGGCTGGCCCCAAAAACACGAGCACTGTGCCCCAGTGCACCCAGAGATGAGTTGGGTTTGGCATAGACTGAACACAGTGACTGTCTGAGGAATCAAATGAAAGAATTTTCCCAATGTCCACCCTGAGCCTGCCCTGGCCCAGCCTGAGGCCGTTCCCTCTCCTCCTGTCCCTGTTCCCTGTGAGCAGAGCCCGACCCCCCCGGCTGCCCCCTCCTGTCAGGGACTTGTGCAGAGCCACAAGGTCCCCCCTGAGCCTCCTTTGCTCCAGCCTGAGCCCCTTTCCCAGCTCCCTCAGCTGCTCCTGGGGTTCCAGCCCCTTCCCAGCTCCGTTCCCTTCCCTGGACATGCTCCAGCCCCTCCATGTCCTCCTTGTCATGAGGGACCCAGAACTAGACACAGGGCTGGAAGTGCCTCAGCAGTGCCAGCACAGGGGACAGGCACTGCCCTGGTCCTGCTGCCACACTATGGTTGATGAGGATTTGAGGATTTTCTTTATTTCAGGAGAGAAATATGGAGCAGTGGAGCAGTGCCAGCAAGATGCCCATGGCTGCCCATTGCTGAGAGGACAGTGGCACAAACGTGCTGAGCTGCCTCAAGGCTCTGTTTGCACCAAGTGCTCAGCACTTGCCTCAGCAGATTTAATTGTTGGGGTTTTTTTTCTTTTCCTCTCTTTTTTTTTAAGATCTTGTTAAATAATTAGCCAGACTTTGCAGTGTGACTAGTACCACAGGACTGCTTTCAACAGGGAAAACTGACTCCTGCACTGTGCCCACTGTGGCTATGCCAAGAGCTGGGATGAAAGAAGAACTAAACTTTTCCAGCAGTAGCTTTGCCAAGTAGGAAGAAAATTGTGAAAAGAGCTTATGAACCGAGAATACACCTGCATTCAACACAGTGTCTCTTTTCAACACAAAATACCTTCCAAGATCCCTTTTCTGATTAAAGTTTTTGAAACGGGCACACTCCTGTAATACATTTTGATGAAATCCCATTCTCCAGTGAAATTGTTATAGTGGATAACTTCCAGGCAACAGTAGCAGGAAGACTGTTAATCAGGATCAGGAGAATACAGAGTGCCTGCAAACCCAGCATTAAGCCACCTATGACAGGCAGTCCCCAAATTCATGGCTCACACAGAACAAACTTATTTTTGAGAGCAGAATTACAAAGATATAAAAACAGGAAAAAAGTCCTGAAAGTCAGAACGTAAGTGATTACCTTCATATTGCTCCATTCTCCAGCTGCCATCAGGTAGCTGAGGCTTTAACTCACAAAGTATAGACTGAAATCCATCCTGCCCAGGGTTAATAAAGCAACGACCCAGTGATTTGTGACTGGGCATCAGCATGACCAGGCTGAAATGGTGCGAGATAACCTGGGAATGATGGGAGCACACCTGCTCAAAATCCTAATTACTGTGGGCAGAGATGGAGTTCACTCACAGGGTGTCATTAGGCCGGGGCTCAAGTGGGCACCTGTCCCTCTCCTACTAGAGCACTGCTACGCAAATTGCTCATAAATTTAGATTAAGCTTTAAACTGGGGATGGGAAGCTCAGAATTCCACAGTGGAAGATGGGTTTTAAGGCCAGGAAGCACTGGGTCAAGAGTTGTGAAGTTCTGCAGGGAGTTAAAGTGTTTTATTGGAATCCTAGAGAAAATATATTTGGGGTTGAATTACCTCAATTCTTCCATGAGATGGACTTCTATTTCTCTGCTATTTTGAGTCTCTTCAAGGGCAGGAACATGCATTGATGAGGCTCCTGAGGTGCTGCAAAAACATTAATTCAGAAAAACAGAGAATAGATGCAAAAGACTCAGGGAGAGGTGACCAAACTTTCTGATTATCTCCTCCATAAATGGTCGTTAACTGGCTGATAAATGCATCCACGAGACTTTGACAGCGCTGATGAATGACTTATTGCAGAAAACATGAAGATTGATGCATTGTTCAGCCTTAAACTAAACACATGATGTTAATTGACTCATAGGGCCTACAACCTGGAGTCCATCAGCTTCTATAATTAAACACATTGCTTCATGAATTTTACAAATATGGCAAAAAGTTGCTAATGGAGTGTCTTAAATTCTGTTAACATTAATTTTATCTCTTTGGTTTGTCTTTAAACACGCATTTAAAATTCTAATCACTGCAAAAAGATTTTAATAAGACACAATGTTAATGAAATATGTGAAGGAATTATTGAAAGAAAGAATTCTTTAAAAAAAATGCAAGAAAGAAAAAGGAAGCAGGCTAAGCTGAACTGGCATGTAAATCCAGCTGGGGAGCTATTTAAGGGCTAAGGAAGAGCACGGATGTGTTCTAGGATGGCATGATTTTAAAAGGCTTTTTTGTACTAAATACTTGTTATTGGGATTAATTAGGGGATTAAGCTTTGAAACTGTTCCAGCTCTATCATTTGTAGTTTTACTTTCTACCTTGCTGGTCCACAGTTCCCGAAATGGGAACATTTTGGGTGGGGATGACTCAGTGTGCTCTGCAGAAATGTGAGGAAAGCATTTCTACCTCACAGCACTTCCCTGCCATATTTGTGCCATGAGCTTTTATTCATTTTTATTACTTTTTAAAATTGTATTGACCCTTTTCCAGGAGGAAGATGAAAAAAATCGTAATACTGGAATAATTTGCAGCATAAAAATTCTTGATTTTCCTCATTTTAATGCCATTTTAAATAAATACTAGCAATAGGATTAGAGGACCAGTGGCAACAGCACAGTGACTTGAAGTGTCCAAGGCCAGGTTGGACAGGGCTTGGAGCCTCCTGGTCTAATGGACATTGTCCCTGCCCATGGCAGGGGTGGGACAAGATGAGGTCTAAGGTCTCTTCCAACCTGAATTATTCCTTGATTCTGTGCTTCCATGACTGATTTGTGAACACTGCATGACTTTTTCCTACACCCTGATATCTCCAGTTGTTTGTTAGATCCCATCACCTGTATTTGAACACACACAGATGTGCTGGAGTTCAAAGTTAAACCCTTCAGGCTGTGCCATGAAGGAAACATTTCTTTCCTCATTAACAGACAGTTTGAAATTCATTAAGTTGATCCTGGAATGTACTTCTGGGGCTTGGACACACTCCTTTGCTAGGGAACAGTTTTGAGACTCTCTCTAACTGTAGCAAGGCAAAAATTGTCCAGAACCATTTTCACAGACAGAAATGGATCATTTCATGCCCAATTTACAATATGCAGAAGTCAATACATGTCGTTAATGTGAGCTGAGCACGGAAGAATCATCTATGTTATTAAAGCTGACTGTGATTAGCTGGTGCAGGTGTCAACGAAGTGTCACAGAAGACTGTGGAAGCTGTCCTTGTGCACACACGTACAGACTTTCAAATGCCCTTTTCACACAGTTTCTTCACACTTTTGGTTTGCTGCCTGCATCCCCAATGCTGGAACAGCAAGACAGTCACAAACACCGCTTGTTTGCAGCTGTTTCAGCTCCTGTTTAAAGGTCTGTCACACCCTGCCCTCGCTGTAACACACCCCAGCTGTCCCTAAGAGCAGCACCACCACTCACAGTCACTGATTTAACAGATCAGAGCCCTTTATACGTAACAAATGGGCCCCACAGCGCACCCACAGCCTGGATCCCCATCCTCCCAACTCAGCCTCCGGGGTGAGCTCAGGCCATGCAGCAGAGCAGCCCAGCTCAGCAAAGATCTCCTCAGCACTGGTTTGCTTAAACCAGGAACTGGTGCCAGCACAAAGAACTGGTGCTTCTCTCACAGCAGCAAACATGCAAGTGCTGAATGAAAGGGGGAAAAGCCAAAGGCAAAAAAGGAAATCATATTCCACATTTCACGTTTCACTGCTGGCAGCAGGAGGGCTTCAGCTGGGATGAGCCAACAGGGAGGGCAGGGAAAGCCCCCTGGGGTCCTGGGATTCACCTGTGCTACTGCTCCTGCCTTTTTTCCTGATGTAAAGAATGAACCAAGAACACCAGGATGCACCTTCCCTGCTGCCTGGCCGTGCCATCTGCAGGCAGGGCAGGACCTTATGGGGTTGGACCTGCCGATGTCCAACTGACCCAGGAGCTGTCTGACACCACCCAGCTCCACAGCTGCCCATCCCTGCTGGTCCCCAGTCCCACCGGGGGCTCTCCTTGGCACCCCTGCCCCACTGCCCAACCCTCCCCGGGCTGCTCCAGCCTTACCTGCTCCCCAGCAAACAGCCCCCGAGCCTGCTCCTTCCCTGGAGCTCTGCCAGCCGAGAGCAGAGATGTGCAGGTGGGTGTCTCCTGAGGAGGAACCTTGTTTTGGCTTGGGAAATTGACTGCTTTTGGTCTGGGTTTCACTGACTGAGAACACATATAGAACCACATGCCCGCTCTCCTGACAGCCCCTGACAGCACTTTCAGGGCCAGTCCTTGCTGAGCCAGAGAGAATAAACCCCTCCAGACCCTCCAGAGGGATGGCTCTCCCCTGGGCATCGCTGCCTGCCCAGCTCCCCAAGAGCAGCTGCACCAACCCAGAGATTCTCAGCGGGTGTGGATGGAAAAGGACTCTGTGGATGTGGATTTGAGCACAGTGCTGGCACAGCTGATTCCCAGGAGAGTGACCAAGGAGCGAGCACCTCATCTGTCCCTCCTGCGGCTGAGCCAGGGAGGCTGCATGGACGGACATCACCAGCTGAATTCTCACCCTCATCCTTTATGGGATTGTCTGAATCACAGGATCACAGAGTCATTTAGGTTAGAAAAGGCCTCTAAAATCATCAAGTCCAACCTTTGATGAAAGGGTTGTTGTCTGCTGTAAATTGTCCTTTGCTTTGGTGTGACTCTACCATATTTGAGCCACTGAACAGGCCATTTCTTTTAAAATTATCATGACTTTGAATAACAACCAAGCTCATGTTCCCAGCTACACTGGGCCCTCTTTGCCTCCCAGGAGAAGACATCCTGACCATACACTAGTGATGCCATGGGGTGGGGGCTTGTGTTAAGCACCAACCGAAACCAAATTAGGTGATGCAATCACAAACACTGAACTCCTGAGAAGGCGGTTTTCCTGCCCAGGCACACCATTTATTAGCAAATGCTGCTGCCGTATTTTGCTGTATCTACTATTCCAATCAGCCATATGGGAGGAAATCTGTAAATTACATTACAGCAATTAATACACACTTACACAGTTTGTACAAAAGTGTTGAATGAATTATGCTACAGGAAGGAAACACACTAAGCCAAACAATGGAGCTTTATGAATATTTAATTCTTGTAATTTATTTAAAGTAGTAAAACACAGCATACGCTCACCTTCAGAGCACCTGCTCAGACGAAGCATTCTCTCTCTTAACAATCTTATGTAGTTTTAGGAGATTCAGTAGATTATCTTGGTGTAATTAATTTTTTATCCAAATAACTGGGAGGAAAATAGGCCCAAACTCTCGACTACCTCTGCTTGCTCAGAAAGGGACTGTTTGCTTCCAGAGGGAGTCACACACAATTTTCACAAGGGATTGGAAGGACAGAACAAGGGGGAACAGCTTCCCACTGCCAGAGGGCAGGGCTGTATGGGATATTGGGAAGGAATTCCTGGCTGGGAGGGTGGGCAGGCCCTGGCACAGGGTGCCCAGAGCAGCTGTGGCTGCCCCTGGATCCCTGGCAGTGTCCCAGGCCAGGCTGGACATTGGGGCTTGGAGCAGCCTGGGATAGGGGGAGGTGTCCTGCCCATGGCAGGGCTGAAACATGATGGGCTTTAAGGTCCTTCCCAACCCAAATCCTTCTGGGATTCTGTGATATTAGGAGTTACTCTAAAGCACAGTGTCAGGCAGCTGGTCACAGCCAAGAGCAAGGGACTGTCATCCTCCCAGGGTGTGACACTGCAGGAGAAGATGGAGCGAGAGCTCACCTCCTCACCTCCCCTGTGCCGGGGCTGTGCCGGGTACGGGACAGGGGGAGCGACGTCAACAGGGCTGTCTTAAACAAACGTGGTGGAAACAACACAATGACCAGGGTTATTTTCAGGATTTTCTCCCATTATTGCTGAAGTTGTTAAAAACAAATAAATCAAAGTTGCAACTTTGACCTTGAACTCGTGGGAGTTCAAGGTCAGCTGCCCCGGCTCCATCCCCAGCACAAGGTCAGCAGTGCCAGGACAGCACTGAACCAGGACCAGGAGCTGCACACACCAGCCAAACCAGGAGATGCATCCAGCTTGATGGGATCCAACCACCAAACACTGCACATGGAATGAACTATCAGGAAAACAATGGAAAAGCAATCATTTATTTTCCTCTTTAAAGCATAATTGATTAGCTGAATTCCTTATTGTGCATGTGCTGGGAGTGGGGAGAAGTGTTGTGGCATGCTTCGGGGTTTGGGGTTGCTCCTTGTGGGGGATTTTTGGTTATGTTTGTTGGGTTTTTACTTTGGACTAGTGACAGAATTGAGATGAACTGAACCAAAGGAATTCTAGATCTGCAATACAAAGCGTTTACAATTACTCTCAAGGCCAAAGCAATGGATTTCAGGGCTTTCACACTCATCACAAGCTGGGATATCATGTTTCCATTCCAGAGCTGACCCAGGAAAAGCATTAGCTTTGTTAGCTGTATTAGCTAACACATCCTTCACTGCTTTCAGGCTAATGCCAGTTTGGTGTATGAATGCCAAGAAATAGAACATCACATTTGCAAGAAACAAATAAACCCACACACTCCAACAATCCTGAGCAGCTGCTGGCCACTGACGCAGCCTGGTAAATCCTGATCACTTCAGCGATGCTGTTATGTTTGGTATCTTACCTGAAAAACATTGTTGGGTTTGGTTTTTTTCACGTTTAAACAGCATTCACCTCTTCCTTTATAAGCACATCAGATGTACTTAATTGAAAGATGGTTTTTCTTTCCTCCAAGCTATTTTCACACAATTCCTGAATAAACTCTCTAATTTCTGCTATTCTAGGGCACAGTCTGTTCTGACTTTATGGATGCTCTTTTTAATGCCTATTGTTTAAATTGGCTACCAAAATGGCTAGGACTCCTCACACCAGCAGCAGGAGTGCCCTTTGCAATCCTGTTTCCCTGGGTCTGAGTTATGCCTCTTCAACACATAAAACAAACAAAAAAGCCAAATAGACAATAAGCTAGTGAGTTCAAAAATGAGAATGGTTTTAGTGTCTAAGAAACAAAGCCATGATTAACTCTGTGGGTTAGGGAACAAGTCAGCAACAAGATACAAACAAACAAACCTTTTTATTTTGACAAACAGAAAAAGTTCATCTTAATCCAAGTACTTCCATTTGCTAATGCCAGTATCTGTACATCTATTTCAACAGGTGTTTCTATTCAGGGAGACTACAGATCTATGCTATAAAAAATAAGGAAATTATTTGAGCACCTCATACCCATCCAGGTAATGGGTAGAAAACTTTTAGTGCCAGTAGTCCACAGAAGTGTGCCTATAACTATAGCAGTGGGCTGTGCCCTGGTCTCCAGTCTCCTGCCTGGTGATGCCCAGAGCAGCAGCAGCCACTCCCTAACTGCTGCCAAGGAGCAAGGAAGCAAATGAAAAACTCCTGTGGGTTCACCTGAGCTCACCAGAGGAGCAATAAAAGGGGCACAGGGGGCATGGGCCTCCTTGGGTGCTAGAGGAGAGGAGAGGGTAGGGCTGCTGGGCAGCAGGTCCTGTGCTGCTCACCTGAGCATCCCCATCCTGAGATGGGCAGCCTGGGGGGCTGCTCCTCTGCAGGACAGGGAGAGGGAGCAGAGCTTTGATGGAGGCAGAAAGGCCAGGAGCTGTGCTCACACCTTCAAATCCAGCTGTTAGCTGAGACTGCTTTGCAGGTGAACCCTGTTTCCACTCTGCAGAAGACTGAGGCTCCCAAGGTTGGGAGGTCCTGGCAGGATTTCCCCCAGGCTGGTGTGTCTCCTCCTGCTCAGTGTGTGGTTTTATGGGTCTGTCTGACCGTTCCACACTCAGCAGGGGTGAGTGGCATCCTCATGGACAGGGGTCTGTGGATTCTCTCAGGAGGCTCCAGGCCCACAACGCTCCCCTGGTGTCTCTTTCTGGTTGCTACCATGAGGCTCTTGGCAACCCTTCAAGGTGACAGAGTTGGCCTTGGACACTTTCAGGGATCCAGGGGCAGCCACAGCTGCTCTGGGCATCCTGTGCCAGGGCCTCAGCACCCTCACCGCCAAGAATTCCTTCCCAATATCCCATCTAACCCTGCCCTGTCTGTGTGAAATCATTCCCCTTTGTCCATTCATCAAATCCATGTCTCTCCATTTCAGAGAGAACGATTTGGAGCAGGACAGTGCCAAATGCCTTGCACAGGTCCAGATGCCCTCGTGCAAAACAGCGGAGGCCAGTATATGTCAAAGAGAGCTCTGGGAGGTTCTGTGAGGAGCCCTTCGGCACTGACTCTGTGCTGCTACCAAAATCTGTCTTCTGTCAGAGGTTCTGAGTGCTGCAATTCCAGCTCCCCCGTGCCTTTTAGAGCCAGCCTTTAAAAATGAGGCTCTGGGAAAATGGGGCACTCTGAAGAATGCATCATTAAATTGTCAATATTTAAGCTCATTTCTGGGCAAACTAGGCACCAGAGCCCTTGCTTTTCCAGATCATAGATCGAGTTTTCAACAGCTACAATATTTCTCTGTGTGTTTAGAGGGGAAAACAAACAAAGTGTGACTTGTGTGTGCCTTGCTGATATGAATGGATGACCACTTGTATGCCAAACTGGGCTGGTGAGCTTGTGCTCCCCATACTCCAACAGACAAGTCAGAGTCATAAGCAGGTTTTCATATTTCCATATTTCACACAGCTTTTCTGTGTTATGGCGCAGAACACAGCACTCCTGGGATGTGGGACACGAGCTGGGGTTTGGATGTTGTGCAGAAAAGTGCTGGGTAAGGACTCTGCTTTTAAGCTGATCAATCAATAAATAAATGAATCAATAAATAAATGAACCAATAAAGAAAGCAGAGTTGCAGTTTGCTCTCGGGAAGGTGGGCGCCGGCCATGCTGTGCATCAGTGCAGACACAGGCTGACATCACCCATACTGTTCTTTGTTGACTTCCTCCCCACACGGAAATTTAAGTCATCAAAATGTAATCCTTTTTGTTGTACTTCTGGGGCCTGGGGAATGCAGGCAGCCAGTGTCATCTGCAGGGGAGGGCTCCCAGAGCCTGCTTAATCCATCCCCAGAGCAGTGTCTTTGCTAAATGCTCTGTGGTAACGACGTTGTGCTTAGCTGGATGCACTGATATGTGAAAAAGAAGAGACTCAGGGAAAACAAAAAGAGTGTAGAATACCAGTGCTGTACTTCACAATCATAACTGGGTTACATACTATAAATCTTTTTATGTCTGTATTTTTAACAAAAAAATTTGCTCTTTCAAGCAATAATTCAGCCTTGTTAGCATTAAGTTTTATAAAGTTTCCAGTAATGAGCTTTCCAAATGTTAAACCTGTTATTTTATTCATTGTGATTGAAACTAAAATTGCTTTTCAGACACAAAGCTGTCAGCATAAGATCACGACTGACAAAGTGACTTCTAGCTAACAAACATTCCCGTCTCTCCCAACAGACTTTCCTTGATCAGGAGAGGACACAATGGATGAAGGCTTATGGAAGATGAAACATTGCAGGAGTCCCTCACATGAAGAGGAGCTCCTATCCGAGGGCTGTGGGAAGCCTGGCTGAGGCCATCCAGCTCTCCTGGCATCCCGTGAGGACGTGGCTCAGTGCTGAGCCACAGTGAGAGGGCAGCAGCAGGAATGTGTTTCGCAGCATTCCTTGCAGGACATGACTGAACCTCTCTCCTGGGTGGAGGCTGGTCAGTGTCTGCAAGGACTCGTGAGCTCCAGTGACCACCAGGGAGCCTCTGGCACTCACAGGTGAGGTCAGAAGCAGCAAAGGTTGCCCGGAGCTTTGGTCTCTGGCAGGATGTTGGGCGAGCTCTGAGCATGTCCCACGTGTTCCTGGGGCAGGGTGAAAGTGCTGCACTGCAAACATCAGGAACCAAAAGCAGTGCCCAAGTTTCAAAGGCAATGACCCAAACCTGGGCCAGGTGAGTCAGATGCAGCTGTAGGGATGCTGTGGCAGCACAGCCCTGTGAAGGGCAATGAGCGATGATGGAGTGAGGAATTGTCAGAGCTCTTGGCTGCTCCAGCACAGCACTGATTCCCACTAATGTTTTATTTCTCCAAGGAGGTGTCAGAGGTGTGTAATTCATAAAAGCTCTAATTTATTGCTGAACTCCAGGGAAATTTTGCCAGGGACTTAAGAGAACATGGAAAGAAACTCAAAACCTGTGAAAAAACTAGGATGAGAAACAAATTCCTGCAAAATAATGGCTTTGGGTGTGTGTGTGTGTGTGCTTGTGCTGCTAATGTCAGAAAAGATAAAACAACCATTTTCCCCAAACTCTTCAGGATGTATCCACTCCGTTGCATTCCTGAAACATCCAGCCTTGTTTTCCTCATGTGCTGCCTGCAGATTGTTAATCCCTGTGGTTACCAGGACGTGCTGGCATCCCCAAGCCACTGTGAAGAACATTTCTGTGTCTGTGGTGGGTAACTGGGACCCTGCCCCTCAGGACAACCTGCTCAGTGCCTTGCTGTGGTTCACAGCCCTGCAGGCTGCCTTGCCTCTGAAATTCCTGTAAATACACGAATGTGGAACTGCACAAGTCAGCAGAAGTGTTGTTGTCTTGAAGAAGAATCCTGAAAGCCCATATTAAACAGCCCCTCCTGGAGCAGCAGGAAACACACACCCTCAGCAGATGGGCCCAAGGGTGGGCTGGAGAAGAGCTGGGGAACACGGCTGCCCTTCAAGGAACAGGACAGGGAGTTTCTGCTGTAGCTGCAGGGAAGAGCCAAAGCTCTCCCTGAGTTGTGGAGGATCATCATCTCCTGCTGCTGGAATAGCATCCAAGGAGTGCTGCTGGCCTAACATGCCAGGGTTTGCTGATGAGAAAGGTATTTGTCAGACGCGCCTTGTGTCATTCCTTGGGAAACTCCTTATGAGAAGTGTCACTGGGGGATGTTAGTGGAGCCTCACCCTGTGCTCTTCCTGCTCTGGGTCAGAATCAGCTCAGCTGCAACCAACCCAGGAATCAGCCAAGACAGAACACGGGCAGAACACAGGGTTTCTCCTGCTGCTGTGGGCTTGCAGAGGTTACACATCCCTAAGCTAAACTCCTCTTAGAAACCAGCTCCCGCAGGAAATCTGCTGGCTCTGGAAGTGTCAGGTTCAAACACATTGTGATGGATATGCTCCACACATAAAGGCATCCTTGGGAACAGTCTTCATCTCGTGTGCTCTCTGTGTTCGGTATTTCACCACCGGCTTCACTCTGTTCCCTGCTCCGGCTCTGGTCAGTAAATGAGCTGATTCCCAGGTGGACCCACCTTTTTTCAGGACAGACAGGCAGGTTTGTTCCCAGCTGCCTTGGAAGGAGCCTCAGCCTGCAGCACCCAGCAGGAAAACCTTGCAACTGTTTTCTCCTCCAGGGCATTCTCTGGGTGCTGTGGGTACTCAGGGCCTGTCTTGCAGCTGAATTATTAAAAAAGTCTGAGTCAATCATCAGTTCTCGGGTGTACCAAAGCAACCCCTTCTTCTTATTAAACAGAGCACTGCTTTCCCAAAAGAACAGAGAACATAATATTGGAGAAGAGAGTTGATGAAAGAAAGGGACCACAGCGAATACTGGCTGAATTTTAATAATCTGTGCTCCCTGCCAGGGAAAGCCTTTGGCTGCTGGTGAGTCCAGTCCATGTGTCCACAGGGTGGGGTCCTTTGGCCAGCACTGCCAAGTCCTGACTGCTCCAGAGGCAGGGAGAAGGGATCACCCCATCTCTGGAATTCCCTTGGCAAGTACCTTCCTGCGATGAGCACTCCTGCGCCTGCTGCAGCATCCGCCCGTTTTCCTGAGGTCTAGGGTAGGAATCCAACCCCTCCCCTCATCCCAAAATCATAGAATTCTTTCCTTGAACACTTCCAGGTATGGAGGTGAATCCTGAAGGATGAGACAAAGGGTGGCTCCTGAGGTTTGCTTTCTCCAGCTCTTCTACCTCTCCCCCACACACCTCCTTGTCCTCTGGTTCCATTAAGTGCCATTACTGAGAGTGGAAGGAGCCAGCAGTAGCTGATCAGCCCAGAGAGAGAGGGAAGTAACAGGTCAGACCTTTCTCCTCCCATCCATTGCCTGACTTGCTGCCAGGCTCACGGGGAGGCATCAGGCAGTGGCTGCATTCCCAGGCAAAGTTCAAGCTCAGTTCCAGAAATACCCATGCCTGGCCCCATGGACAATGCAGGGATCAGAGGTGCAGAGCTTCTGCCCTTCCTGAAAGGGATCAAAAAGGGAAAACAGCAGAGAGAAGGTAAAAGGAGATGTGTTACCAGCAAAAGAAGCTCAGGGGTCCATAAACTCCTCCTGTTCTTCACCCAGCCTTTAGGGAATGCAGCCCATCATCAGTCATGGATCATGTTTGCATCCTACAGCCCATGTAAAAAACGAGCAAATCAGTATGGGAAGGAAGGGGAGGGAAAAGGACACTCTGTGGCCAGGGCCAAGCCACTGAGCACTGGCTGCAGTCTCCTCTCAGCAGCTCCTTGCCTCCACCTACTCTCTGAACACAGGGCTGGGGACAGGATGATGTATGGGAACATCCCCAGGCAGCATCCTGCCTTTCCAGAATGGGATAACACAAGCACGAGGCAGCCTGGCACTGCCTGGGCAGGGGGGAAGGCAAGGAAAGGCTTCCTCACGAGCACCAGCACTGTGGTAGCCTGTCCTGGAGAAGATGAATTAGCAAACTGGGAAGGGCAAGTGTGTGCCTTTGGACACGTGTGTGGATACCATGCACGTGTCTTCACCGAGAGAGCAATTTGTTTCTTAAAGATATTTTGTCTGTGGTGCTATTGATGTTGCCTTTCATTCTTTTGACTGTATTCTCATGGACAAGGATACATGAATTTCCTTTTAACCTCAGGAATCATGCCAAGCCCAAACCCTGCCCGCATCCCATGGGACAGGACCCCCTTATAAGTAGGTGCAGGAGAACTGGAGAATGGTTCAGAGGGATTCAGGATCTCTAAACTCACCAGCAGCTCAGATGGCAGGTGTGACAGTGGGAGTAGCAGGTTTGGGAGCTGTAGGTAAGTGATGTTTCTAGGATTTCTGGAGGATGACACAGCACCACATCTGTGAGGATATGAGGCGACACTAAATCATCTAGACACTTCCTCTGGAGGTGTGTCAGCACTAAAGGAACAAAAACGCAGATTTAAAAATGACTGGAAGAGACTTTCCATCAGATTGTTCAGCTTTCTAAAAGCACTCCAGAGTACTCCATGCTGAAGGAAGTGAGGTTTGCTTCGGGACTAAAAGCCGCAGCATCGAGCCTGGCCCAAGAGCTCAGGAATGAAGTCCAGGGCTTCCAGTGCACTGATGGCTCAGAATATCTGATCCTTCTGGGGGAAGAGACATGAGAGGGGATGAATTTTAATAGATTTGAGCTGAAAGAGGGCAGATTGAAATTGGATATTGGGAATTGGGAATTCCTGGCTGGGAGGGTGGGGAGGCCCTGGCACAGGGTGCCCAGAGAAGCTGTGGCTGCCCCTGGATCCCTGGCAGTGTCCAAGGCCAGGTTGGACAGAGCTTGGAGCAGCCTGGGACAGTGGAATGTGCAGCAAAGGGCTTGAGGGGCATGGCTGGAGCACAGTGGAGAGGGGAAGGGAAGAGCTCTGACCCCCGTGAGAGGCTCTTGTTATCTGCATTCCCAACAGTGGTGTTTGGAAGGGCAGGAAACACCAGGTTTGTTAAAGGTGCCTTTCCCAGGGATTTGGCCAGGTCACACTTCCCTGCAGTGCTGGTGGAGGCAGCAAAAGCTGCCCATGCCCTGTCAAGGGCCTCCCTCATCCCCTCTCCCTGCAGCACAGGAACACCGTGCGAGAGTGACTGGACTGCAGAGCATGAAGACAGCTACAGGGTTTCACAGGGCCAGTTTTGGCAGGACAAGAAGCTCAGAGGCATTTCTGTAGGACTGCCACCCAGCCAGCCAGGACATGCAGACAAATGTCCCTGCACAGCAGAGCTCTGGCTGGGAGGGCTCCATCCTCCTGCTCTGGGCTCTGCCCACAGCCCCCTGCAGCAAACCTCGGGGAACCTCCCCATCACCCCACCCCAGCTCAGCCCACGCTGGCTCTCCCCATGCTGCCCTGTGCTCCCAAAATGCCACAAAATTAAAACAGGCTGAAAATAAAGGGCTTGCTTCATCCACAAGACCTAGAGGAATACAGACCTTTGGTTCTGATCTGACACAGGGAAAAATAGGGTTTCTTTTCTCTCAGGAACAATAAATTTAATTTCAGAAACATCTAACCGAGTCCACATCAGAGGCTGCCCTGCCTGTCTGCCAGCAGACGGGCAGCGTCGTACGGTTATGAAGCCACAGAACTGTAGGACTCGAGTGTGCCACAAGGGTAATGTTCTTTCATATCCACAACAGAAGCTGTTAGCTTGATTGTTAATCTGTAAAGTGGGTTTTTTCCCTAGGAGAAAACAGGCAAATTACAGAGTCATCAGATGTTCCCATGGATCTGATCGTACATATGTGAGAAAATGTACGGCAAAAGCTGAGAGCAGCAGGAGCTGGCTGCCCAGGAAATCAAACCTATGAACACTGGCCCGAGGTGGGGCATTACTTGCACATCTGAAAAGGTCAGATTAGGCCCAGAGAGATGATGGTTCACGGGAGGTCAGGGAGAAGCAGGTCCCTTTAATAACCCGCATCCGCTGCTCCCATCTTCTTCTTCTCTGAGTCTGGGTATAAACAGGAATACTGAGGAGTGAAAATGATGTGAAGTTATCCTTCCTATGCTTGACTAGCAGCCAGAAACCCAAAGGGAGACCTTTTCCCACTGCTCACAGACGTGCTCTGAGCTGAGCACACACCCCAGCTCCTCTGCTTCCCAGGCTGGGGTCTCATCACTCTGCTGAGTCATCCACACATCCTGTCCTGTCCAAGGGATGCACAGCAGATAGATTTGGGGATGGGAGTGGCTCATGGGTGCAAGAGGTCTGTTGTAGGTCCCAGCAAGGCAGGTGTTTGACCCTGTAAGGTATTTGATTAAAATGTCTTATTGGAGGGGGACAACAGGAGAAGGAGAAAGGGGATCACAAACAATCTTGCATCCCAGCAGATGCAGAAGATGCCAGGCTGTGTGACATCAGCCAGACCTCTTGCCTGGGCACAGCAGGTGGCACAGTCTGTGCTTGCTGAGCCTCGCCAGCATGACGATGTGCCTCAAGTGCCTGAACCCAGCCGGAGGGGTGGTGGGGCAGCACCGATGGGCTGTAGCTGCCCCAGCAGCAGGAAAGAAACTCCTTTTTATTCACTCGCACTTCCACGTCCTCCCCAAACACAGTCCCTGCGCCTCTTTTCCACATTTCTCTAGCAGCAATGAGGTCGGCTCCCAAAGCACAGTCTACAAAGAGCCAAGTCCTGAAAAATGGCAAAATCACTCTTTTCTCCTTCCTTGCTGGGCCACTCAGTCACAGGGAGGGGCTATTAATTTCTTCATGCCTTCATGGCTGATGAGTTCTCTATGTTCTGTCCCCAGGGACAAGTCTTTTATAAGGAAGATCTAAAGCTGTTGGAAATTGTCCAAAGGAGGGACACAAAAATGGTGAAGAGTCTAAAGGACCATAGGAGGAGCAGCTGAGGACACTTGGCTTGTTCAGCTGGAAAAGAGGAGACTGAGGTCAGACCTCCCTGGGGCCTGCAGCTCCTCCCGAGAGACAGCAGAGGGGCAGCTCCGGTCTCTGCTCCCTGGCACAGGAACAGCACCCAGGGAGCGCCTGGAGCTGGGCCAGGGCAGGCTCAGGCTGGAGATCAGGGATCTCCCCCTCTTCCCCCAGAGGGTGCTGGGCACTGCCCAGGCTCCCCAGGGAATGGGCACGGCCCCGAGGCTGCCAGAGCTCCAGGAGCGTTTGGGCAGCGCTGCCAGGGATGCCCAGGGTGGGGTTGTTGGGGGGTCTGGGCAGGGACACGAGTTGGGCTGGATGATCCCTATGGGTCCCTCCCAGCTCAGGACATTCCCTGGTTCTGTGATTCTAAGATTTCCGGATCTGTCTGAGTGAAATTTCACATTAGTGCATGTTTTGCACTCAAGTCTTACACAGACTCTTTCCTCAATTCATGCAAGAATTCCTGTCATTTGCAGCTCTCCGGTGATCTCATGATTGCTGTGTTCCTGCTGTCACCATCACAATCACTCCGTTGCTCTGAGGTCCGTCCCTGGTTCTGTCGTGGGGTCTCGGGCTGCTCTGGGCAGCCGATCCCTGCTGGGCTCCGAGCGCACAGCCAGGAGTGCAAATTCCTCTCTGCAGCAGCAGCCTGGACACAAACCACTCCTTAGTGCTTATGAGGCTGTAAACATTGTCCAAGCAAAAAATGGTTTTGGGGATAATTGGGGTTTAGCTTTGAAAGATTTTGGAAAACACCGGTGTTTGACGTTCCACGTCAGCCCTGGACAGCTCCGGCACCCAAGGGCGAGGCGCTGCTCTGTCCCTGCGCTGCCCGGGGCCATCAGGCAGCTGACACCGCTCCTGCCGGCAGAGGTGTCTGTCTTCACACAGCACAGTCTGGCTGCAGAGAAAAATGGGATTTTTACTTTATTTTGGTGGTATTTGCACGTTTTGGGGTATTTTAGCTTTTTTTCTTTTCCTTTAGGAAGGAAATGTGTTAAGTCACCTATCTTCTTCTAGCATTATTTTCCCCAGGTCTGGGATCCAATAGAGCAGCGAGGACTCTGCCACTCCTGCAGCCTTTGGAGCCAGGCAAGTAAGGAGGCTGCTCTCCCTGCCGGCTGGGTGAGCCCTTCTCCTCTCCCCCCGGGGCTGGCACTGCAGGAAATACCTCCAGTTTAGCAGCTGTTCCCCAGTAGCTGTTGTGCTGTGTGGTTCCTGCCCTTATAACCAGGCTCTATGATTTTGACCGGTAAAATTTAGATTTCAGGTAAAATTATCTTCTGTATGAGCATTTACAAAATTCACTATGAAAACAGTGCCAAGTCCAACCCAGGGCAGTGAAGTGCTGACTGGAGACCACCAGTAAAGGTTACTAACGAAAATATCGTGCCCAGGTGAAAATGCACCATGACAAGTAGAATATTTGGAAGGGCCCTGTTTCCTTCTCTTGTGCCAAAATTTCTCAAGGTTTTGGCTGGTGATGTGATGGCATCAGGAAAAAATTAAAATCATAGAATCGCAGAATCACAGACTGATTTGGGTTGGAAAAGACCTTAAAGACTATTCCAACCCCCTGACATGGGCAGGGACACCTTCCACTAGACCAGATTGCTCAGAGACAGATTAAAAATAGCTTCTTCATTTATTTTTAAATTTATTTCTTCTTATTTGAAAGAGTTCCTTTTTATAAATGTGAGACAATTGATTCCTTGTTTATTGCTGTGCTGCCATACATGTGTCCGTAGGTGTTCATTTGGAGATTTAGCACTTTATCATCAGTGAGAACACTTCTCTGGGAGTGTGCTGCTATGATGAGTTAATTAAGTATTCATTGTAATAACACTGATATTAACAAACTTACTTTGTATTCATTTTCATGTGCATGCTCCATATTTCCAAACGAGTGCTATCAGGGCTATTTTCATTGATCGTTGCATATCAGAAGTATAAAAATAAAAACTCAGTAGGAGCGTGTGAAGCCTGAGCTCCCACACCAACTGCTCACCTCAGAGGGGCTTTGCCCACCGGGCTCACTGGGTGTCCCAGACACAGCCGGGCAGCCGGCGCTCTGGAGTCAGGCACATCTCCAGAAGACTTTAGGGCTCTTTTTTAAATATAGGACCATTTGGGCAAATATTTACATGATGAAGGCATCTACTCTAACCTGGGGGGAGAGGGTCTTAGATGGAGAGCCATTGCAGAAGGGCCGGTGTGCTGGAGCCAGGGCTATGGGGCCATGGGGCTGGGGTTTGGTGGTCTCTGACGGGCAGAGCACTCCAGGGACCCACAGATGTCACCCCCATCTCCGTGCCCCCAGTGGGGGTCCCCATGCCACGGCACTGAGGCTTCTGTCTCAGAGACAGCACAGTCCCCTGGCCAGCTACTGAGGGGCAGGGCCTGGCTCTGGCACTGCTGCCCTGGTGGATTTGGAATGTGCCTGTGGCACACCGCTGGCTTCTCTGAGGGCAGGAACGGAATGGTAACGATGCTGCACAGTGCAGGCTGGAGCTTCCTCATGCTGCCAGCAGGCAGGAGATCCATAGGGAAGGCAGGAGGGAGAGCAAAACAGGCCAAACCCATGGCTAAAAGCTGCTAGCAGAAGTAGCAGGATTCATAACGGGAAGGGAGGGCACAGCTGGATGCAGGGAGCCTGGAGGCTTTCTGCAGACATCAGCCACTCCAGATCAGTGACAGTGTGTGTGTGTGTGTGCACTTCTCGGGAGCAGCAGCAGGAGAGGAGCTGGAACAGCTGGATCTGTGGCTGTTTCACTGCTCTGTGCATTTACTGAGCTGTGCTTAAAACGCTCTCTGGTTTCACAGGTCTGTGAGGAGATAACCTGCAGCAGAGCTCTGCATGTCCAGCCAGCTGGCAGGCTGGGGAGGATGACTCAGACAGCTGGCAGGTGATGGCAGGTAGTTTTGGGGTGTTCTCACAGATTCTGCTTCCTCCATGTTGAAGAGGATGTAGGATGCTCCTTCGGAAGGGAGGGCAGAGAGGGACACATCGTTCATCTGGCACAAAGATGCCAGCACCTGTCACTGAATGAGGTAGGAGAGCCTCTGCCCAGGACTGAATTCCCCCAGCAAATGGCTTCGTGTGTTCTGTGCTGCTCTCAGAGGTTTATTCCTAATGGTCCCCCTGCTCTGCAGCTCCAGGGGCAGAGCCATAGGTAACACACCTGGAAAGGCACCAAAGAGCAGCAGGAGCATCCGAGCCGGTGCACGAGGGCCTCTGAGCTAATGGGGAAGAAGGAAGTGGGGAAAGGAAGAAAAAAGCAGGTGGAGAGGGAGAAGGAAAAATATTTAATAGGAGAGAGAAGAAAAAAACTAAAGCCAAGCGTGTAATTTGGGGAAAACATGGGCTGCCCTTTTGTCCTCTGTCTGGGGCCGATTCAGATCCAGGGAAAGCAGCAGGTGGGTACATCAGGTTCTGCCACACAAACAAACCCTCTAATAGACTTTAAAATTCTGTCATAAAACAAAGAATCCGCATGAAAATTATATTTTCTAAACTGTTCTCATTGGGCCTCTTATTTAAATCTCTATTTGAAATATTATTACTGTGTAATGCAGACTTTGGCAGGGAGGATATTGCAACCCCTCTGCTTGGGCAGCTGCCTCCGCTTTCTCTCTGCACTCTGCAAATGGCTCCTGTCCCCTGGATTGGCTGGCTTCATCCCTGAAAATCCTTGGGAAGACCTGCGATCCTCAGAAATCGCTTCTCTGCTAAATCAGGATAAGAAAAGAAGGTATTAGAAAAATATAATACTGATTGATAATGACTTCTGACCAAGCAGATCAAGATTTTTCATTCCAAAATATGATGTGCTGTTAAATATTGTAATGGTTTAGAGGGTGAGGAGTTGCTTGCATTGAGGAATGTGCACCAGTGCTGGAGGCTGTTTGTTCACACAGCCGTTAGATTCAACACCCAGTGGTGCGTCAGTGGCTGTGATTTACCTCCGAGGGGGTTTTGATGGAAATAATAACACAACAATAACAAACCAATAACAAAATGGAGCTCACAGAGGGAAGAACTTCCCCAGCAATGTGGTTCCTTCAGCTGGAACTGGAAATGGTGAAACTCAAACACCAAGGATAAATCAACTTTTAGGTTTGAGGTGATTATCAGTAGCAGGGAATACATTTAAAATATTGTTTGCTATTAAAAGACTGATTAATGATATTTGAATGTTGTTGTATAAAATATTTTGCCAATCATATTTAAACATTATTAGTTCTCATTAACAAGTGTCATGGACTACCACAGCCACAATAATGTTACGGGAAGGATGTGTTGAGTGCAAAGGCAATCTCTTAGATGCCATGATTCCAGAATTTTGGATATGAGGTGATTAATAAGGAAGATCATCTGTTCTGACAGACTCAGTCCCACACACAGTGTGATAACAATGGTAATAACAGTACCCCATCATAACTTGCACTTGGTAAGCGAGGATGGGAACAGCAGCTGTGGAACTGCACTGTCTGCTGGGCACGGCCACGTCTCAGTGACACAGCCAAGGGCCCAGTGAGGCTGAGCCCAGCCCCTGACATACCCGAGGAAGGAGGAATTGGTCCTCTCCGCAAGTTCCTTTTTGAAAATACCTGCCCCAAATAGCTAGGACCTGTCTCAGGGAGGCTCAGGCTGGAGATCAGGGAAAGGCTCTTCCCCCAGAGGGTGCTGGGCACTGCCCAGGCTCCCCAGGGAATGGGCACGGCCCCGAGGCTGCCAGAGCTCCAGGAGCGTTTGGGCAGCGCTGCCAGGGATGCCCAGGGTGGGGTTGTTGGGGGGTCTGTGCAGGGACAGGGCTGGGCTGGGTGATCCTGGTGGGTCCCTTCCCACTCAGGGCATTCCCTGATTCTGTGTCAACCCTGCAGACCCCTGAGCTGCTGTAAGGAAAGCTCCTCCCTTTTCTTTCCATTTTCTCCAGGGATGTTATGAACTCTGTCTCCAACAGGTCTTGTTGGGATGCACCAGTTCAACAGGAGAGCTTGCTGTGCCATGGGATTGGAGAGAAGGAGCCTCCCCGTGCCCCCAGCCAGTGCTGGTGTGCCCAAACCCCTGCCCTGGGCAGTCCCAAAAGCTTGGTCATTCCACATCCTAGGAAGAGCATCCACTGTCCCCCACTCCAGTGTCTCTGTTGAGTCAGCCACACATCTGTGAGGCCCGAGGCACGGAGCAGGTCACTGAGGATCTCCTCTGCCTCACTTCTCAGCCGTTTTTAAAAGCAGGCACCAGCTGCACTGCCTGGTGAGGGCCGTGCCCATCAGTCCATCAGGATTTTCACATCAGTTCGAGCATCCAGCACAGGAGCACTCTGTTCATGGAGCACTGTCAGCAGCTGTGACAGCACCAGGCCCACCATCCCCTGTGACAGCACCAGACATGCCATCCCTTGGAACTGGACCAGGCCCACCATCCCCTGTGACAGCACCAGACACACCATCCCATGGGACTGGACCAGACACGCCACCCCATGGGACAGCACCAGACCCACCATCCCCTGTGACAGCACCAGGCCCATGATCCCATGGGACAGCACCAGACACGCCACCCCAGCACTCCAGGATGAAATCAACACCAGTGAAGCGTAAATCTGCCTGTCGAGGTTGGGTCACCACCAGGACAAGGACGTGCAGAGGAGTGTGTCACAGCTGCAGCACCACTCCAGCAGCCATGGGGAGAGACAAACAGAGCAATTAACCCTTTTTTAACAGCTTATTGATTCCCAGCACGGTGTCAGATCCGATTTAACAGGAACAATAGACAGAGCCCAGAACTATCTGGCACACAATGATGCTAAAAGACACAAACAGAGCAGGTAATATATTCAGAGATTCCAAAAGAACCCAACGCTAATAATTACAAAATTAATTCCTTCCACTAAAAATAAATACACTGCTGGAACGTTTAATACAATGAATAGCAGATAAAATTACTGTTCTATCCAATTAAACCTCAACAAGTTTTTCTGAGGTTGTGATGGCATTTATTGAATTATCTCTGAACTTCTTATGCAAATCAGAGGTAGACCTGAATGCCTAATACATAGCTGCACCCAGCAGTCCTAAGACTCTCAGGAGGAGAAAAAAGGGCTGAGCCTCCCTGAGGGCTTGGAAGATCCTGTGTGTCTCTGGGGAGGCAGCTGGCACCTTTTCCTTCTGCCCAGTCATCCCCAGTGCAAGTCAACCCCTCTGTCAAAGAAGGAAAGTGTTTTAGGATAAGAGCTTTCAGAAATGGTGCATTGCTAAGTTCTCAGCTCTGGTGCTTGTCTAAATTGCAAGTCATGTGTCCTAGGAAGGGTTTCACTGCCAGCTGACGGCATGGTCTCATCACAGCCACAGTTAGTGAATCACTTCCCAGCCAAGTCTTTATCCTGTTTGAGCAAACGCCTCAAAGGACAGGGATCACATTCAACAGATCAAAGCCAGTGATTCCTCCACCGAGCATGTGGTCAGGTGGGGGAGACACCAGTGCATCATCCGTGTTAGGAACCAGAGACCCCCAGCCACTGCACTTGTGTGGGGTTCTCCAGCAGCACTAGTTACACTCTGAGCTCTTAGTGCAGCCACATCTGAGAGTTTGAGGTATAGCTGTTAAATATAAGACGTTTAATAGATCGTTTTGCATTTTTTATTTTATGCAAGTTAATGTGAGTGAAAGTGTTGTAACAGAGAGGTTGACACAATGTGTGCATTGGCAGAGGTAGGAAATGAATGGTCTTTAAGGTCCCTTCCAACACAAACCAGTCTGTGATATTAAAGCGTTCCTGCACGCAGAGATAGGACTGTGCCTCTAAATAATAAAATACCCTGCTAACATAGAACACAGCGACTCCTTCTCTCTGCTTGACCAAGTGAAATCCAGCAAACAGGAAAGTCTGGGCAGAGGATGTTCCCACCATAACCATAGCAGAAAATTATCCCACCTGAGTTAGCATTTTGGATTATAAATCTCTTTGTCTTTCAGCATTGGAAATAGGAAAACAAATCATCTATTCAAAAAATTAGATATATTACATTAGCAGAGTGTAATTGCATCACACATTACAATCTACAAAGCTCTCTGACTGTAATCTGCAAGTTAATGACAGTTAAACATTTCAAACTCAAATCTTTGCAAGCATCTTCAATTCCCCAGCTGCTGGGGGGATATCGTTGAGAAGGATCTCGTACTAAATTATGTATTCAGAGCATGAAGATGCACTGAAAGAGACAGAAATGTCCCCAGAAGGCACTTCTAGAAAGGAGTCATAAATTTAAATAGGAATAGAGAAAGCCTGTTTGAGCTGTAAATCGCAATTGTTTTCTAAACAAAAGTATTTTCATATAAATATCAAAGTTTTCTATTTCTGTGGCACAAGTGAAGGATTTACTGAGATAAGTACCAAGTGAGTAACCCAGGGACAGTCAATACCTAAAGCAGATTTTACAGATACGGATGAAACATTGATGGATCAGCACTTAATAGCATCAAACTCCAAAGAAACACTGGAAAACTGGTCTGATAATGTAAAGCCGGTGGGGAAAGGCAGCGGCATAGCTGAAACGTAAGTGAAGCACACAGCACCTCAGCACCCCTCGGGAAAGTAGTCCAGGTGCCACCTGCAGGAGCGTCCCCAGCCAGACATCCACCGCCAGAGGTGGGGTGTGGCAGCAGGCACCGGGACGGGGATGTGCGACAGCCCCGAGCACACGGCGCTGGCGCTGGGAGGGCAGGTGCAGGTGGGATGTCAGCACAAGGGCTGTCCTGGCGCTGGGCTGAAACGGGCAGGATGGAACAGAGAGATTCCTGGGCTTCCCAATGTATGTGGGGCAATGCTGCTCAAGCCCTGCAGCCCCACCACAACACCTGAAACCTGCAGCACCCACCCAGCTCTCTGTTTAGACACAAAATTCAGCACTGCAGATCATACTGGCAAAGACAACTCCGTATTTGCAGAGACGTGGGAGCTGGAGCTGGAAGACAGCTCTGCAGGAGGACGGCCTGCGAGGGCTGCACAGTGCTCCGGGGAGATCCTCCATGAGCAGCAGCGGCTGATAGGACGCAGCACATTGCTTGAGCAGCCGTGGCAGAGCAGACTCTGACCCAAACCTGCCAGGCCTGTGTGAAGGGTTCAGCCATCACATGCACGCACAGATCAGTACAGGGCATGCTTGGCACAGCATCAGTAATTAATTAAATGCAATGAAGATGGTGACAAAGACAGAACTCCCAGGCCACCCTCCGGAGCAGAAAATCACAATGGGGTGAATTACGAACTTTGGCCAGATCCCCTGCACTGGCCTGGCTCTGGTGAGAGGGGGTGGGGACACACAGCAGAGAGGAGCCAGGAGGGACCCTCCAGCCCATGAAGGACACCACTGTCCTCAGAACAAATCAGAAGAAAGAAGCTGAACCAAAGGAATCTCATCGCCAGCATGGCTCAAAAGCAACACTTGCAGAAGTGTTACTGCAGGCAAGAACTGCAGCAGCAAATCCCAACGGCATTGGCTGCACAGAGGTCTGAGGATGTCCAGTGTCCATCCTGCTCTCAGCTTCCTTGGTTGTGTTTGTCTCCAGACATCAAATATTCCCATTAGTCCATCCAGGCTGCAGAGCAAAGCTGGAGGAAGACTGGGGATTGCATGCCAGGGGTGCAGTGAGCCGGCAGACCTGGGCTGTGTGTCCTTACAGCGGCTCAGAGCTCCCGAGAAGGGAGGATTCCCTCCTGTGCAGCTCTGCAGAAGGACCGGATGCAAAGCAGAAAGAAAATATGGAGAGATAATATACACATAGCAGACTTTTACAGATAAACTGGCAGAAACATAGGCAAAGCACGATTATTCAGTTCATCTTAAAAGGTTCCTGCAAGAAGAGATTTAAAACTTTTCAGTAAAACAAGTTTTCTTGGCTAGACAGAACATGCAAGAGGATTGTCAGATGGGGCTGGGAAAAAAAAGCCAGATGAGACACGTGGTTTCTGTCCCAGTGTGGGCATGGAGCAGGGACAGACCTCAAGGCAGGAAATGGACTGTCCAGGAGAAGAGCCCCTAAAAAGGTAGGTGAGTTAATTTGAGTACAGAGGACACTAAATTCTGCAGATAACTGGTTATTAAAGCCATCTTTTTCCCAAAAAAACGCTAATACTTATCAGACTGATTATTGTCCATGTGATCAGCTACAATAACAGCAAATACAGCAGAGCTCGCAGGATGAGAGAAAGAAGCTGAAATTTTATTGTCTATTATGACAGAAGCAAGAGACTCTTTTGGTTTTTTATTTCAAAATAATCTTTGGGTTTTAAGAAAGTGAAATCTTCAGCTACCAAAAGAGTTCTCTGCTTCTCACTCCAGAAGAATCAGAACACGAAATGGTAACTGAAGTTGCTGTTGCTCAAGAAACCAGAGAATCACAGAGCCCCAGGTTAGAAAGGGACCTCAGAGGTCATCTGGCCCGACCTTCCCTGGCCAAAGCATGGTCTAGACAGGATTGCCCAGCACCCTGCCCAGCTGCACCTGAAAGAGGCCCAGCAAGATCCGTGCTGAGATCCTGCCCTCAGCTTGGCCTTGCTGGGATGGACAGGCACCTAACCACAGCGTGGGGAATAGCGTGGGGAGGAGGAAACTTGTGGGGTCTCCAACCCAGTGTCCTGCTGAGAGCAGGGTGGATATCAAAGTCACTTCAAGTACCTCAGCTCCAATGCTTCCAGCTTTCTCTTCTGCTATAAAAAGGAAGAAAACTCTGATTTTCTACAGGCAACTTTCATTGCCACTTGGAAGATTTTTATTTTCTTTTAATTGCACAAGATTATTTCCTAAACTCTCCTCCCGAGATGGTTGTTTGAACATTTCTCCAGCTTCCTGCCTGCAGCACTGATGCTCTCCTGGTGGTAAACTTGAATGTCAATGACTGAGTCAGGCAGTGAATGATGGCCAAGTGTGCAGGAAATGTCTCCTGACCCCAACACCCCTCACACGCCTCTTTCCACTCGCTGGTGGCACTGCGTTGGGGTTTTTTTACCCTCTAGTCATGTCTGTTTGGTTTGAGAGAAGAAGGAATAAGCTTGCAGGGATGAATTGGTTCCCATTTATAGCAGAAATATGGCAAAGTGGGTTGGAGTACTCTGTGTGATCACAGGAGATTCAAAGCTCGCTCGCAAGGGAAGCAGCACACACACGCACACACTCCTTAAATCCAACCTCAGCGTTATAAACACCCCCTTCACTGCTCCCTCATGGAGATTTGTGGAGCTGGAAGAGAAGCCATGTGCCATGGATGAGAGCAAGAGCACTTCATTCCTACGAGGGTGCAGATAAGATCAAAAACGTTCATTCCTGGAGGAAAAATAAAAGCTTTTAAAAGAGATAATGAACCATTCATTTCTTTAATTTTATTTTACATATAATTATTTAACTCTATGCATTTTTTTTCAATTGCTTCCTAATTTAAAACTTTCTGCAGAGTAATTATGCATATCAAGGCTTGCACCTCTATCTATAAAAAACCATATTCTGCAAGTAGCATCAAACCAATATTTTTACAAAAATTCTATTAATGTTTGATATTTAGCTAAGTGTTTACCTTAAATCTTAATGAACTGTGCCCTTAAGCATATTAAAAATACCAAGTTTAAAATGTTAAATGCAGATGAGGCTGAATAAGATTTGTTTTCTAATGTGTTTTCTAATGAGTTTTCTGTGATTTTCATCTTTCTCTTTGTGAGGTTTTCACAGAAACTTGATTTTCTTTAATTTTGTTATTGGAAGAGGAAGAAATATTTTTATATGTATGAGAGAGAAGTGCTGGATGTCTTCACTGCCTCCAATGCTTCCCAGGAGCAGATTGTGGGTGACAGCTGCTGGCAATGGCAGGGGTGGTGTGGGCGGGGTTGAATCAAAAAATCAGAGAAATGTTTAGGTTGGAAAAGACCTTTTCAGACCATCCCCCAGCACTGCCAAGGCCACCATGAACCCATGTCCCTAAGTGCCACAACCACAGGGCTTTTAATCCCCTCCAGGGATGGGGACTCCACCCCTGCCCTGGGCAGCTGTGCCAGGGTGGGCAACTCTTCCCCTGGGGAAATTTTCCCTGGTAGCGCACCGAAATCTCCCCCAGTGCAAGTTGAGGCCATTATCCCTTGACCTGTTGCTTGTTACTTGCTGCCCTAGACTGAAAACCAGAAGAGCAAGGAGCTTCTTTGGAAAGCGTTCTGGTTTCAGATGTCCTCACCAGTACCCTTTCTTCTGCCATGATGGACTGGGGCCAGAAAAGGTGCAGCTCTGTAGAACCAGGTAACAATCTTCATTAGACCAATTGAAACAGCAGGCAGACATGGCTGAGCTTTCCAGCTCGACATCCTTCTGCCAGGTCCCTGAACTGGTGTTAAATATGTGATGAAGTGAGCTGGAGGCATGTAAGGCTTGGCAGGGAAGGTGTTAAACCGAGCTGGGAGTGGAAGGTCACTGAAGGAACACCAGTCATTCTCCTGGAGGCTGACAGCTCGGATAGCGAACGTCCCCCTCGGTGCCAGCTCGCAGGGACTGAGCCGGGCACGGTGGCACCAGCGCAGCGCTGTCCCAGCCTGCCCGGGCTGCCCCAACCCCTCTCCTCCCTCCTCCTGCCCAGCTCTGAGGTCCCAGGCCCCCCTTGCTCCTGCTGCATCCTATGGAGCCGATCCAGCTCAGAAAACCCTCAGGAAGCTGTTCACCTTTTTATTGCCCCACCTGAGACCATCCCTCAGCAGGAACGCCGAGCCCGGAGCTCGCCGTGCTGACCCCGCCGGGTCACGGGAACCGCACTGGGAGTGAGCATCCCTGCAGGGCAGCTCGTGTCCCTCCCGGGATACAGCCAGCTTGGGCTCTTCTCAGTGAGAAAATCCCCACCACGGTTTGAGACGAGCAAAGCTCAGAGGAGGCTCGTGCTGGGTTTGCTCAAGCACCCACAGAGGATTTCTTTCTGGGTTTTTTCTGGAGGACCTGTTGACTTTCCACTGACAGTCTGGAAATCTCCTGAGGAGCTCTGCCATGGTTCCCTCAGAGTCACAGTTAGGACATGGCTGGAAGCAAAAACATGCAAGTGAAAATTATCTCCTTTGGAATTCCTGTGAAGTTTATTAAGAGTTCTGGCTTTGGCAGGGCGATGGTGCTCAATTTATTTAATCCATCTAGCCAGCTCAGTTATTAATTAATCAGTCTTGGGAAAGTCTAATGACAGGTTCATATTAACAGCAAAAGCACTTGATTCTCACAGTGGCATAAAATGAAAATATAAAGGAGAATCAGAAGAGACATTATCCATGGGAAATTAGACTTCTCAGCAGAAACAAGAGCAAAATCTATACAAATGTTCAGAGGAAGATGTGAGACAGTAAAATATTTAAACCACATAATATTCACTATAAAAGTAAGTTCAATGATACATTAAAAGTCATTGGACAGAACAGAAAACACATCCATTGGCATTGGGAGAAAGAAGTTTCTGAGGAATTTAAGGCAGAATGTGGTTGCAGGAAAACATCTGAGAGTGAATCCACACAGATCCCTGCTGCTATTCCTCTCTCTCTTCCTGCCCCTGTACTGCAGGCACAGCTCTGCCCTCCTTGGGGGATCCTTCTCAGAGCCGCCAGGAATGAAGGCTAGTGGATGAAACCATCGCAGCATGACACAGCCACAGCAACTCTGGCAACAAACACATCTCCATAGCGTCCACCTATGGGTCACCAGGGGCTTTGGGTCACCAGGGGCTTCAAACTCATCAATTTTAAATTTTGCATGAGAATGAAATTATTGCTCCAAAAAATAAAGGATGGGGGAGTGAACAGCATCAATGTAAAAATCAAGATTTCTGAAAAACTCCATACATAGAGAAAACTCCTTTCACTTGAGCTTTCAGATTGGAGTTTTTTGATGTCTCCTTCAAACCAAACCATCCGGCTTTTTCAGAACGTTTATTATCATGCATAGTATTATTTTCAAGTTTAATGAGTTTAACTCTCTGAAACCACCCCTGCTCATTTCCCTCATTGTGTCTTTCATGTGCTGGTCCTCAGCTCTGGGGAAATGGCTCCATGCAGCCAAGCATCACCAGGTCCTCCAGCAGAGAGCCTCTGCCCATGAACAGTGGAAGCTTCTCACTGCGGCCCCATCACCATCCTCTCCTGGTGTCTAATCCAGAGACATTCAGGTGTGGAGAGCATGTGGTGCAAAGCCAGGTGAAATCCTGTGGGATACTGAAATCCTGTGGGATACTGAAATCCTGTGGGATGCTGAAATCCTGTGGGATGCTGGCAGGTCAGGGAAGAGCAGGTGACCCACAGAGATCTGTACCTTCAGCAGATGCTCTTCAGGGAGAACATCTCCATCCACTGCTCAGGTACAAATGGGCTTCAGAAAAAAGAACAGCTGTGGCCAACGGGGTTTTCTTCTTGTTCCCTGCTGAGATTTGCTCCCAACAGTGTGGAGTAACTGCAGCAGTGTGGTGTCTGCCAAACAAAACACTTTGTGCCCCAAGAGAGGAGAAGGATAATATCCTTTCTGAACGGAGCTTTCAGCTTGTCCAAACATGCAGGATTTTGGTCTCCATGCACATACTTCTGGGTTCTATACAGACTTGGGGAAGGTTGTTTATTTTTGCATGTAGACACCTAATTATTTGTTTAATTAATTACCACCACTGTCTTCCTCCTCTGTCTCAGCCACACCATCTGCCCACTGATGTTAGCTCGGACCCAGGGAATGCCTCCCTGCAGACCCACGTGTCCAGGAGGTCAGGTCACTCTTGTGGGTGTTTTGGGTGCACTCAGAGGCAGGGAAATGGGGTGACAACTGTGTGGCCCCAGCAGGTGTGTCCCAGAATCTGCCAGGACTCCAGAATGGTCTTTTCCTTTTAACTAAGGAAACCATTAAGGCTGTTTGCCTTGAGCTCTGGTTAATGGACTGCACGGATTATTTATTTATTTTTAAATGAACACACTTTATTTCCCCAAAGTGCCGCTGTTGACTTTCTCTAAGTGCTGCCATCTGGTTCCCCTGACTCAAAGGGAGAGAGAGGTAGTGTGGTAATAAATAAGAAACCAAACAAATAAACAAATAAAAATTCCTGATTCCTTGCAATTGGAGCGTCACCCAAACATTTGTAGGGTTGCGTTAAATTCTATAATTGTCTTGCTGATGATTTTGAAAGAAACAAGTGCGGTTGTGCTGAGAGCCTGTAGCACTGATTGAAAATTACCAAATCAATCTCCTCGACTGAGGGTCTCTCCCCATCGTTCTTTTTGCACTGCTGGAGACTCCCCTCTCTGTGGGAGTGCCATTACCAGCCCAGGAATCTTCTTCCTGGCTTTTATTTCCCTTTGCAGAATGGCTCAAGGCTCAGAACTGCAGCGTCACTTTGCTTTCCTTTTTCTTCCTCGCCTTCCCCCTTCCAAGATAGCATTTCCCAGACCCTCACACCAAAGGATACATCACTTTCCAGAACAAGGTGAGGCAGTTTCCAGTGGCAGCAGGGAACTGCAAAGCTTGTCTGGGCTGTGCCGTGGCAGCTGGCAGAGCCATGAGGAGCCCCAGGGACCACTCGGTGCCGAGGATGGGTCTGACCCCAGGCTGTCCCAGCGCCGAGGTCCTGCTCGTCCCCCTACCAACCGTGCCAAAACATAAACACAGCTGTGCCAGCACAGGATGCTCCCCTTCCCAACTCACAGCACAGAGAGCGGAGATGACCCCAATGGTGAGGCTGGAAATGGATGCAGCAGCATCTGTCCAACACAAACACACACATCAGTCATGTGTGTCAACACTACACTGAGAAATTATTTCATTTTAGAATGAAAGCTCACTGCCTCTTCCACCCAGGGCAGGAGTCAGAACTCATGGAAAATGTAGGTTATGGGCAAGGATAATTGTTCTAAATCGCCAGGAAATGCACATCCTTCAGGGTGTGTGGCCCAGGGAAGCTGGCAATCCATCACGCTCCTTCTAGCTCTAAAGGTTTTGCCCATTTTTACAGCCGGTGTCGGTGACAGGCAATTTTGTGAGAGGTACCTGTGAAACCAATTAGGACCCCACAGGGCATGGGGACAGAGTGAGTGACAGCGGTGCTGCTGACAGGCACTTTCTCTGGAAGCAATCCCTGGTAACGACCTGTGGCACAAGGACACAGGGACAAAAGCACCATCATCTCCCTCTCTGCAAGCTGTGGAAGCCAGGCTGTCCCTGGTCCCATGCTTGGTGCAGGGATGGAGCGATGCCACACGCACACCAGCGTACAGCACTGTCACTGCTGCTCTCAGCCTGTGGAGCTCCAGGGTTTCGGAGAGCCTCTCTGACCAAAAATAAATGGATTTCCACCTCTTCTGCTCTTGGTCTGCAGTAAGGCTGGTGGGCAAATTGTCATTTTATGCAAACACAGCCACCACTGGCTGCTGTAGCTATGTTTTGGCATCTGCAGGCAGCACTGGGTGAGAGGACAACCACAGCCAGGGCTGGGAAGGGTGGCAAAGACACCTGAGGGGAGCCGGGTGCTGCGGCTGGTGGGCACCGAGGTGTCCCCACACCTGCACTGCCTGGCCTTTCCCTCCCATCCATGCACCACGGCTGGCACAGCCCCTGTGCTCCACCACCACTTTTCCCAGCACCTCCCAAAATCCCTGCCAGCAATGCACAGGGAAGCAGGTGCTGCCAGGCACCCCTTGCTCTGCTCCTGTGCCTTGTCCTTCCTCCCATCCAGTGCCTGGTTTTCTGACATAAGTTGCAGTGGGTATTGGAGCTGACTCCTGCCCTGCCTGGGGTGCTGCCCTGTGGAGCACCACATTCTCGCAGATGTTAGCGTGAGCTGTTGTCTGGATCAAGGACAATTCCTTCTGGAGACACCACGCTCCCAGGACCCCACTCCCCAGAGAAATCTTCCAAGTTAATTTGTTGCCCACTGAGAGTATTGGTGTCTTTAATCGGACACAAATCTTTCTCTGGGAAAAGCCATTTCACGGTTGAGGATATTTCACAACAAGATCTGAACAAGGAAATCACTTAATTGATGATACAAGCTGTATATCTAACAAAGAATTGTGTCCCAGGAGATACCAATACTTTTTGTATCTGAAGCAGTGACCCAGCAATTTGCTGTTGGGTTAGAAGAAAGTTATGCCAAACCTCCATGGAAGCAGCGCCTCTGCCCCACGCTCAGGGCTGCAGCACAGCCTCGGAGGCTGCTGCTGGGAGTCCCAAAGCTTCATAAGCTGTTCCCATAGATCCAGCCCCTCAAGTCTGGCACTGCAAATAAAATAATGACAGCAAAAGTAAAATAAAAATTGCCCCATTACTTCATTTTTCTGTAGGGCAGGTAATCAAAGCTTTACAGTTTGTGAGAAGCATCATAAAGCCCTCTTCAACCCATCTGGGAGTACCACTTGCTAAACCATCAGCTGAGATTGCTCTGCCAGCCTTCACTCAGCTATATCACGCTGTTCTGCATCCTGTGGCCAGAGCTGTGTCCAACAGAGGGGCCAGGATCACACACTCCAAGATTTACAGATGGAAAGATTGGGGCAGACGCTTTGATGTGCCCATTGGGTGCATGAGTGCACGGCTTCTTCTTCTCATTACTGCACAAATAAGGGGGAGAAATCCTGCTTCTGCTCTGTTATGTTTGAAAGGGGGTTGGTTGGTAATCTTTGGCATTTCCAATGTAATATTCCTGATATTTCCTAATGATGAAATGAAGTTCAGCACAGTGAGCTCAGCATTACCTGCCCCAGTAGCCCTAAGGCAGAGGTGCTCCTGCAAACACTCGCCCCAGCTGCCTGAGCCCGTACCCTGTCCTTAAAAGAGATTTCAAGTATTCCTGGGAGGACTTTCCACTTTCCTTTTCTTTTTACACTAGTGGCTATGAATCCCCCCCACCTACTGCTTTTGCACAGAACCTTAGACATGCCCACAAGCACCAACAGGCTCAGCTCCCTGCATCCTCCGACTTCGTCTCTGATTATGACTGAGCGCTGAGTTTACACTCCTGGAACAGTTTTCCCCTCTGTTCCCCTCCAGGGTGGGAGGCTGTGGGTGGCAGAGCAGAGGCGGGGTGGCCTGTGGGATGGGATAGGAGGAGGATGGGGACCTGGGGACAGAGCTGAGCCGAGGGCACTGCTGCAGGGCTGCTTCCTACGGGTGGCTGATGTGGAGCACACCCGTTGGCAGGCAGAGGAATGTTGTTGCCTCAGGTTGCCTCTTAACTGCTTTCAATTCTTCATCTCTGCCTGGTCTCAGGCAATATTTGGAGGCTATTACAGCAAATCAAAGACTAAAATCACCCTGCTCATCCTCCCTGCCTTTAGGTATGGCCAGACCAGAGCTGACCAAGCTCCTTCTCCAGAGGTGCCTGTGCTGCTCACCAGGAACGCATTTTCCACCATTCTCCGTGAGGATCAGTCACCCATATCACAGCCCTTTTGGAGGTTCCTGCACCCACCCCACAGAGCAGTGCACAAGGCACTGGGGCTCCTCCCTCTGCTCCGTGAGCCAAGCCCCCACAGACCCCTGCACACGGGATCCCCCAGTCATGAGCAAACTGTTGGACCAACATCAACCCTCCTTGGGCAGGGAAATAAAAATCTTGTCTTCAGGCTTCCAGGACCAATTACAGTGATATTCTGACTTGCTGTAGAGGAGCAGTGGCTTTTTGTCCTCACTTTTTATTGATTGTAAGGATTCATATTAAATGTAATAGCGGCAATAATTCACCAATAGCCTATGAATCTTACGTACAAAAATCTGCAAATAAAATCTGTAGGTTACGGGGGTTCTGGGGTCCAGTCGGGACGGCCGGACGTAGACGGTGACGGATGGAGACGAGAGATCTCTATAGGCAGGTCTTGGGACACAGCCGGTTTATTGTAAAGGGCGTGGGTATTGGGGCACTGCTCAGAGCTGGTAGACTCAGCTCTGAGCAGGCCCAAGAGAGCAAGAGAGTGAACGGGTGAGAGAGAGAGAGAGAGAGAGTAGGAGCATGGGTGGAAGTGGAAGAGAGAGAATGAGAATGAGAATGAGAAAGAGAATGTGAATGAATAGAAGAGAGAGAATGAGAATGAGAATGAGTAGAAGAGAGAGAGTGAGAATGTCTGAAGTCCTGGTTACAATACAATAAATCATCTTCTGCACTGAATATTCTAATTGTCACTAACCAATCTAATACAAGATACAAATCCTATAGCATTTACATACAGCCTATAAGAGTTCTTATATTACCATAGAGTGTTACATCTTAACTTCTAAAAACTACTCTTTGGACCCCTTCTGCTGAGCTAGTAGGGTCTGCTCTGACCCTTGGACCTGTTTGCAAGCAGAGGGTATTGTTCCATCAAGAGGGGATTACTTCAGTCGGCCATACCATTGTTTTCTAGTTGTTCAGTAACTAAGACCTGGTATTTCAAAAGTGGCTTTCATTTCGATGTTGCCTGTAGTTTTCATATTCCCAAAATCTTTTGTCAGGCAATCATATTTCCAAGGCTTTCCTGTTTCATCTTCCCCAACATCTTCCCCAACATCTCCCCCTTTTCGATGGACAATTAAGATATTAGACATAGTCTTACTCGTCATTTTTTGCACACACTGAAGTATACAAGGTACTGCTACTAAAACTATAATTATTACTACTAGAATAATCAAGCCTATTTTACAGAGTTCCCTTAGCCAAGGTGCAAAGCTCCAACCATCAAACAAACTGTCTAGCCAAGACGAGTTATCTGTTGTAATTTGGTTAGCTAGGTCCCTTAGTTTGTCTTTGGTTGATTTACAGGTAAAGCTTAGCTACAAAAACTAAAACATAAGAATAAAAGCAACATGCACGCGCGCAGATGAGAAAGCTCCATTATTTTCTTGAGCTGTTTTTGGCAGATCGCTTTCTTCTGGTGATTCTGCGCACTTTAGGTTTGGGTGCTTGCTTCCTGGCTTCCACTTGCAGGGTCACTGGCTGGTGTGGAACAGACAGTGGGCTTTGATGCGTGGTACAGCTTCACGTTCTTTGCTGGAATCCACTTGGTTCCTTCACCTGTGGAGAGACATGCAAATCCCTTTCCCCACATTATAAGATCATAAGGTCTTTCTATTTTTCCTGATGCTAAATTCTTAATTAAAACTGGAGGGTGCTCTTTCAGTTTTGCTTTTTTGTTGTTTAGGAAATGTCTATAGATGGGGGGTTCAGGCTCTTCTGCAGAGCTGTTCAAGAAATTAAAAACATACAATGCTTTATTCAACCTTCTTTGAGGTGTAGCCTGGGCTTTTCCCCTTTTCTGTTGATTTAAAATGCGTTTTAAAGTTTGATGTGTTCCTTTTAGGGTACTTTTTGGCAGTTGTTTAAGATACGGTGAGCAAATGCCACTGTATCTTACAGCACTTTTTAGTTCTTTAATTTGGAGAGTGGAGATGGGAGCCCACATTTTAGGACTGTCAGGCTGTTGGCTAGCTATCACAGGCTTAGTTAATAGACTAAGACTTTCATCTTTATAGATTTGGGGTCTTATTTCATGGCAATCTGTTAATTTAGAATAATCTGAGCACTTTGGAGGATTTTTTGATTCAGAAGGTAGTGCTGACAAACTTTCAGAACTCGTTTTCTCTTTCTGGGTTGCAAGATCCCCACCGCTTGCCGGCGGGACTCTGGGGCTTATTGCAAACAAATCTGGCTGCTTTTCAGAGTTCACTTGTGTTAGATTTAAAGCATCAGCTCCGGCAGAGGGGCTCTCCGTCTCCCCTGCCACTGGAGCTGCATTATTGCTCTCGGTTCCCCCCCTGCTCGCAGCTTCTGAGGCAAGGCTGCGCTGCGCGGAGGGATACGGCTGTACGGTGTCGGGGGACCCCGGCGGGGGCGGCTGCGGCGCGGGGATGGGACCCGGCGGGGGTGATGATGGCATGGCAGAGTTCGGGAGTGGTGCAGCCGATCTCGGTGGCGGCGGGCGAGGAGGCGGGGTGGAGCTGCGCGGCGGAGTCGCGGGAGGATGCGCGGCTGGTCCCGGGAGCGGTGCTGAGGTTGGAGAAGTCTGAGCGGACTGATACCACTGGTCCGGGAGTTGCAGCAATTGCGCATGCGCGTGTTGCGTCATCAGGTCCGCGCGGTAGGCTGTAAGGGCAGCAGTCCGTGTGGCGGGCGGTTCGGGCAGAGCGGGAGATGGCAGGACTGCAGAACCAGGGGCTGGGGCTGCGGTCGCGGGAGGCAGGAGGGCTGGTGGCTGGACCGCGGCGTGCTGCTGCTGGAAGCTTGTAGGCTGGGCTGGGGTGGGTGGTGGTGCCGCGGGAGACGGGGCTGCAGTGCCAGGAGGCGTAGCTGGAGCAGGGGCAGGTACGGGGGAGACTGCAGACATTCGTGCAGGCAGCGCGGCACCGGCATCAAGTGGCTCGCGGAGCTGGGGCGCTCCCAGCGCAAGCGATGGTGTGCCGGGATTGGGGAACCGCACAGAAACGGCAGGAGGAGCGGGAGTAGACACAGGCGGCTGCTGTGCCGCCACGGGGCCGGGGGACCGCTCGGGGCGTGCTGTGCGCGCTTGAACGGCAAGGTGGGGGGGTAGGGTTCCTGCGGTAACGTGCACAGGGGGTGCCGGAGACAGCAGGACAGCCGTGGCCGGCGCTGTAGGCACCAGTGTTTCGGGAGCGGCAGGGGACTGTGAAGACGCAGCAGCGGCGGACGCAGATGGAACAATGGCTATCATCGGCGCCGTGTGGGGGGGGGGGGACCTGGGGGGCTGGAAGAAGGGTCGCCGCTTGGCTTTGGGGGGGGCCGGCTATAATAGCAGCCATGGACATAACCGGCGCGGCTGGGGGAGGGGTAACACCCGTAGGTAGCAGGGGGGTAGGCGCTGGCCCCGCCGGGGGTACCGCCGGGGGGCGGGGCCATCATGATGTCAGCAGCGGGGGGTGGGGTAGCAATGACGGCAGCAGCGGGGGGTGGAGCCGCGGTGACGGAACCGGGGGGGGGGGCACGGAGGGGCAGGGGCAAGGGGCGGGGCCGCGGAGACGCTGGCACTGAAGGCGGGGGCCGCGGGGGATGGGGCAGCGCGGAGGAACGGGATGGCGGGAGGGGCGGGAGGGGCCGTAGGGTCCAGTGAGGTGGCTGGGGCCGGGGTAACGGGTGCCGGGACCGCGAGCGCGGGGGGCGGGGCGGCGCGCGTCAGCCGGACCGCGGGTATCGGAGCCGCGGGGTCCGGCGGAGGGGCGGGGGCCGTGCTCCGCTGCGGGCTCGCCACGGCAAGGGGCGGACTCGCAGCTGGAACCAGGCTCGGCGGGGTGACTGCTGCGGGCGGCGCCACCGCAGCAAACAGCTCTACCAGCGCTCTGCAAGCTGGGAGCAGCTGTGCAGCTGCCATATCCCGGTAGGAGATATTATTAAAGAGCTTAACTCCAACTGTGTCCCAAAAGTCTCTTGTAAAGACGGCTGAACGGTCAGCATTTGGGAAATTAAGTCGGGTCCATTCTAAAAGATTTTTTAGCTCGTGTTTAGGCAACTGACTTGGACCAGAGCTTATAAGTAAATGCTTAAGTTGCTTATAGAGATCTCTGTCATGGGCAGAGTGGGTTTGTCCCATTTTTTAGACCAGTATGATACTCACTTAGGTGATGTCGCAGGAGCAGCGTCCTTACTCAGATGTCTGTCGTGCGGGGCTGGCCAGGCACTCCACTCAGCACTCAGGACGCCGCTTTTCGGTCCTTTCCCAGAGCTCCGGTTTCAGGCGTCGCTTGGCAACGGCTTTCCGTGCTCAGGACCTCACGGGTGGGTCCGCACTGAGCTCCAGTGCGGGCGGTGCTCAGCACTACTCGCCTGTGCTCGGGGCGTGCGGCAGATTTCCCTCCGCAGAGCTCCGGTCAGTACTGCTTAGCAGCGTGTCCGTGCTCGAGGGGTGATACGGCAGACCTCCTCAAAGAGCTCCAGGGGGCCGCTGCGCAGCAGTGGCGGCCCGTGCTCGAGGACTGCCAGGCAATTCCCTCCAAGAGCTCCAGGTAAACCCTGTGCTCGAAGGCTGCCTCAGCAGAATTACAGAGCTCCAGCTATTACGATGCGCAGCATCGGTATGCCGTGCTCACGACACGTTCTAGGTGGCTATAACTGGTCTTTTAGTTACCGTCCATGGAGAAAAGTCCTACAGATGGAGAAAGCTGAACCGGGCGTTCATTCACGTTGTGTGCCAGGCTGCAGGTGCTGGGTGTGGGTTCGGCAATCACGGTGGGCGCCAGACTGTAGGTTACGGGGGTTCTGGGGTCCAGTCGGGACGGCCGGACGTAGACGGTGACGGATGGAGACGAGAGATCTCTATAGGCAGGTCTTGGGACACAGCCGGTTTATTGTAAAGGGCGTGGGTATTGGGGCACTGCTCAGAGCTGGTAGACTCAGCTCTGAGCAGGCCCAAGAGAGCAAGAGAGTGAACGGGTGAGAGAGAGAGAGAGAGAGAGTAGGAGCATGGGTGGAAGTGGAAGAGAGAGAATGAGAATGAGAATGAGAAAGAGAATGTGAATGAATAGAAGAGAGAGAATGAGAATGAGAATGAGTAGAAGAGAGAGAGTGAGAATGTCTGAAGTCCTGGTTACAATACAATAAATCATCTTCTGCACTGAATATTCTAATTGTCACTAACCAATCTAATACAAGATACAAATCCTATAGCATTTACATACAGCCTATAAGAGTTCTTATATTACCATAGAGTGTTACATCTTAACTTCTAAAAACTACTCTTTGGACCCCTTCTGCTGAGCTAGTAGGGTCTGCTCTGACCCTTGGACCTGTTTGCAAGCAGAGGGTATTGTTCCATCAAGAGGGGATTACTTCAGTCGGCCATACCATTGTTTTCTAGTTGTTCAGTAACTAAGACCTGGTATTTCAAAAGTGGCTTTCATTTCGATGTTGCCTGTAGTTTTCATATTCCCAAAATCTTTTGTCAGGCAATCATATTTCCAAGGCTTTCCTGTTTCATCTTCCCCAACATCTTCCCCAACAAAAATCTAAATGTGTGACTCAGCTATTATTATTTCCATGTGAAAGAATCTACGAAAATATTCTTTTCATAGATAACATAGATTATTCCACATTTTGTCTTCTTCTTAATAGTTAGGTCATGCAATAAGCCATACAGGATTGTTTGCTCACTTAGACATTTTTCCATCACTTTTTAAATCAGTGTTTCTTAGAAATGCTTTTTCATGCTTTATAACCTTGTCCATGCAGCCTTATCTTCAAACAAAGTACAAGCCAGAGGTCAAACATACATGATCTTCGCCTTTACAAGGAGATTAAACCCTGTGGCTATTTTTTAACCTTTTAGTTTTATACTGTGCTCTTTTTCACCATAAACACTTGCTTAAGCACTGTAGTAATGGGCCCATCTCTGGAGAGACAGGAGAAGGATTGCCCTGAGCTACACGTGGCCTTGCAGGAGGAGATGGGATTTTAAGCTCCAAGGACTGAAGGCATTTTTACTCCATGTTACAGAGGGAGAGATCCAGTGCTGTGCCATGGCCTCTGACATTCAGAGATATGCCGGGCACACAGCACAGTTACACACCGAAATGCACTTTATCAGCCAGTTTCCACAGTCTAATATTTTATCAACCCTCAGAGAACACCACTTAAATTGATTAAAAGCCTCTTCCCCATCAAAGCAAGAGGAGGACTAGGAGTAGGAATCAGTAAATGAAGGGCAATGTGACACATTTCCAGCGACGTCTCTGGCTCTGATGTTCCCACGGCACGAGGTCCCTGAGGAGCTGCAGGGCCATGCAGGCCCCAGCCACCAACGCAGCGCTGGCGGGGCTGGGGAGCAGGACCGCAGACAGAGGTGGATGTCCAGACTGAACTGGACAGAGGGCCACCTCCCCGAGCTGTCAGCACCCGTGGGGATGCTCGTGGGACAGGTCAGACCACCCCCAGGACAAGGCTGGGAGGGAGTCCTGGGTGACCCAGCACAGGTAACCTAGGTGGGGAGGAGACCCCAGGAACGCCCTGGGAATGGCTCAGCTGGCCCTGCCACAGAGCAGGACAGCCCCAGCGGGCACTGACACAGGGAGGTGGCAGAGGGTGGGGATGGTCCCTTGTGACTTCTCACCCCCACCCTGGGGGACGTTCCCATAGGCCAGGACATGGCTCAGCAGGCATGGCAGCCCTGCCTGGGAGGCCATCAGCTGTTCCCTGCTCCAAAGGCAGACACAGGTAACCTTGTGTGCCTCACGTCACTGCCTGCATTTCTGCACTGTCATTTGGATTGCTCTAAGCCCAAGTGACCGTGTCCCCTGCTCCCGAAGCAGGCTGTCTGTCTGGAGCACATGCAGTGACACACCAGTGGCATCATCCCTCAGGATGCCAGTGTGTGTTCCCTCACAGGTGACAACTCCATTCCTGCACCAACATCCTCAGAGGAGATTCTGAGCTGCTTAGGGAGGGGCTCAGGGGGTTCTGGGCATGCTGATGTGAAATTCTTTTGCCACAAAAATTTTCTGAGCTGCTTCTCAGTTTCTTAAGTCCAATAGGGAACAATAGTGTATTTGGCATTAATTTGAGAAGATGAAAGAGGAGAGGAGTGGCAGAGGTTCTGTTCCATGGGATGTCCCTGCAGGCAGCAGCCCAGAGCGGTGAGGCCAATCTGCCGAGCTCCACCGTCACACCCAGCACTAATCACTGCCTTCCAAAGACAGCCCTCACTGTCCTGTAGATTTGCCTCCCCAGGGCAATGGATTTCTCTGCCAGGGTGCTGCTGCACTGGAGCCCCTGGGCACGGGACCCAGCGTCCTGGCTGCACAGGCAATGGATTTTTCCATTCATTATGAGTCCATGTGATAATTGGGATCCCCGAGGCTGCGGTGTCAGTGTGAGAGGACTGTGCAACCTTCACGAGGCCGTGTCAGCCTGGACAGCCACTGAGCTGGGAGCAGCTCTTGAAATTTCTTCCATGTGTTGGTTGCATGGAGCTGCCCCATGCAATCTGCCTGCCCCAAGGGCAGAGACCAGGGAGGGATCTGTTTGACATCCTGGGAAATCACAGAATCCAGGAATGGTTTGGGTTGGAAGGGACCTTCAAGACCATCCTGTTCCACCCCCTGCCATGGCAGGGACACCTCCCACTGTGCCAGGCTGCTCCAAGCCCCAGTGTCCAGCCTGGCCTTGGGCACTGCCGGGGATCCAGGGGCAGCCCCAGCTGCTCTGGGCACCCTGTGCCAGGGCCTGCCCACCCTCTCAACCAGGAATTCCTTCCCAATATCCCATCCATCCCTGCCTTCTGGTACTGGGAAGTCATTCCCTGTGTCCTGTCCCTCCATCCCTTGTCCCAAGTCCCTTTCCAGCTCTCTTGGAGCTCCCACAGGCCCTGGAAGGGCCTCTGAGCTCTCCCCAGAGACTTTCATTCAAAGTGCTTCGGTATGCTCAGCTCTTTATCACTGCCTCCCTGTTTGGCATTCATTTCAGAAATTGTCCTAATAATTGTGCAAGCAAATTATAAATATACTGAATATTTTGGTAGAAACAGTAATGAGAGGGAATACCCTAACTTATTTTTAATTTTTCACTAAATCATATTACCCTGAACTAAATATGTGTAGAGGAAGCCTCAGTGAAGGAGTGAAGGGGTTTTACCCAGTGTTGACTCTAACTATTCTTCTGTAAATACATTGTAATAAATTGTAGTAAATACAAACAGCCTACTAATGATAAATAAAAATATCACCTGCAATGGAGTAAGTTTTCGTTTTCAATATGAAGGTCTTAAACATCAATTTATTCTCCAGTCTTCTGGGTACTTTTTCACTATTAGTTGCCTTGAAGTTAGAAAGAAAACTTGAAGAAAAGGGCATTTTAAACAGCAAATCCTCATTCTTACCTTTGCAATGAGGGGTGTGTGTACTTGGAGGCAGCACGTATTGCTGTCTCATTGCTTCTACAAATGGGAAGATTTCCTTCCAGCAGGATCCCAGTGTAGGTTTGGTTGCTGCAGACAAATTGGCAGTGGTGACAGTGGCAATGAGCTCACACCAGCCGGACATTTCAGGGCTGATGGAGGGAGGGAGGCAGGGACAGCCCGGGCAGGGTCTGGAAATAGCCATGGGTTGAAAGAGGGCAGGGATAGATGGGATATTGGGAAGGAATTCTTCCCTGGGAGGGTGGGAAGGCCCTGGCACAGGGTGCCCAGAGCAGCTGTGGCTGCCCCTGGATCCCTGGCAGTGCCCAAGGCCAGGCTGGACATTGGGGCTTGGAGCAGCCTGGGACAGTGGAAGGCGTCCCTGCCCAGAGCAGGGGCTGGAACATGATGGGTTTTAAGGTCCCTTCTCAGCCAAAGCAGTCTGTGATTCCATGGGCTGGGCCAGGAGAACAGGCAGGGTACAGGCAGGGCAGGGTCCCAGCCAAGGGGGCCGCCAGCCAGGGTGTCACACCAGGCAGGCTGGGCACACCTGAACAATAAATAACATTTTTGAGCAGTGTGAGGAAGAAGATGGCTGAGTTCAGGAGAGTGAAGTGCTGCAGGGGGGTTCAGAGAAACAAATGCACCATTCCTGCAATGGCCCAGCGTTAATAGGTTAATAATTAATTAATAGGCACTAAGAGGTTTCTGTTACTGCTCTTTTGGATTTGCATTACTCTGGCATAGCTGGTCACTAGCTGTGGGTTCACGGGGGTCCTGAGATTGCTTTTAGGGAGATGGAGAAGGAAGGAAGAACTCACACTGTTCTTTTAAGACAGCAGAAGGCTCTAGAAGCCGCCGGGGTTCTGCAGAAGCTCGCAATGTGCTGTACGGCTCGGATGCAATTAAGGCAGAAACTGGCACAGATCTCCCAGGCTTTCTCCCGCACACCTTCCAGCAGCCGCGTCCTGGGCACTCTCACTCCTGGTTTAAACACTGCTGGAAGGCACTGCTGCTTTCAATGACATCTGAGTAAAACTTACCCTTTCCAGTCCCACTTCGGAATTAGCAGTGAAAAGAAAACCCAGGCAGGGGTGATGAGTGTTCAGGTACTGGCACTGCAGGACTTTCTCCTTCCCAAGGAGCTTGTGCTTCACTCGGTCCTTCAAAGCAGGAGAGAACAGACCTTTTTTACAGCTAAAGTAGGCAATCGAGGTATTTGTGTTCTTTGACCTTGTGAATCGTTCAGCACAAAGGCTATTTACAGACACTTTTTTTATTTAAATCTCCTTTTGAAAGGGTTTCTTGAACACATGCTGAAGTGCTTCATTTGGGTTTCTCTTTCATCTTTTCTGCTCTCCACAATTTCCTCTAAATCCTCTGGGATTTAATTAGCAGCTGGGAAATTCCGGGAGCCTCCTGCCTCCTTTCGCTGCATCCAGAAGTGACCCGGTGCTGTGCAGCCTCCATCTCTCTTCTGAATAACTCCTGAAGCTCTGTAGGGCAGGCCAGGACTTCAAATGAATACTACAGCCTGATTTTCCTAAACTTGTCACGATCAGGTGGAAATCCTACACACCAGGAACTGGCACCTACATCTGCTTAGTCAGATGGACCTGTAGTGACAGATTTGGAAGCAATATTTACCTGTACAGATATAAGCACTGAAATAAATATTAATTTTTATCTTTAGGTGAGAGTGCTTAGAGACATTCTTGTCAAAATATTTTATTTCTTGAAGATATTTTCTGCTAATTCTTAGCAAGATGCAGGTAAAGCTAACACAACTGAAGTGGTTTTGCTGTTTGATAAGTTTGTAATTAAAACCTGAACCTCCTCTGTTCCTTCACTGAATTGCCAAGACAGTGACTTAGAGCAGGAAACTGTCTCCGGTGTGTGTCCAGGAGCAGAGCCAGATGCTTGAATGTAGTCAGACTGTCAAACTTCACATCCGCAAACACTAAAGGTCACTTGCACTTCTGGAACCAGCAGTCAGCAGTGAGGCTGCTCTGCAAACCGCACAGCTGGGTACAGCTGTGGGGACCAGAGGCTGTTGTGAGCACATCAAGTAAGACACTCACATCCACACTTCATTAAGCTATGAATATGATAGGTGGAAAAGACCTTCTTAATCTCCGTGGAACAAGCCTAATTAAGTTCAGTTTTCTATTAGATCACAGCGATAGCTACCACAGAATTGGGAAAAGCAATTAACTCCCTCAAAGTTCAAATCTGGTCGAGTTCGATCGACAAAAGTAGTGTTAAACAAATGTTAAGGCTGTGCAGTGGGTGAAGCAGCTGAGGTCAAACCCATCAAGGTCCCGGCAGCACAACCCCGTCTGCTCCCCAGCCTGTGTTTCCCAGAGAGATTTAAATATTTCATTGTCCCTCAGCTAAAGATATGGATCAGGTGTTCGATGGCTCATGGTGCTCCTCAAGTGTCAGGTGGTCTCTCTCTGGGAAACTCATGTCACATTTGGCAAAAATACAGTAACATCTCTCACAAAAATTATCATCACGTGTTATAATCGTTTTAGATTACATTTGTCTAAAACCAATCAATGTTGCATCTGGCATGGAAGAAGATATATAGATATACATAATGTAATGTTCAGAGGGTTTTGTAAGAGCTGACTCAAAATCTTGCTTGGATGTCTGGCTCACGGTGAGAGGAAAGGAATCAGAATTGCAACAAGAACACACGAGATGGCCCAGATCATTATAGACTTGTCAGTCCAACATCAAGGAAATGGAACAGAGCAGGTGCTATGGAAGTTAATCAAGAGACAGCTAAAAGAATAAGATACAGTCAGGGCTGGTTTGACAGAATAATTACCTTCTTTTTGGGCAGGATTCCAGTTTTAAAAGTCTCACAGGGTGCTCAAGGAAACTTCAGCAGCACCCACCAGTTGGGCCAGCATCCCTAAGGGGTGCGGGAGCCTGGAGAAGCTCTGCAGGAACAGGAATGCTGGAAGAGCCATAAAACAGGGTCAAAGGCACATCCTGCTAGAACTGTTGCTGGGACAGAGAAGGGGAGATGGGATAGTCCTCCCAAGGGGAGGAGGGGGAGGGGACACCTCCCAAGGAAGCCAAAATGTGGGGAAAGGGGAATTTTCATAGAACCACAGAATGCCAGAGCGGTTTGGGTTGGAAGGGACCTTAAAGCTCATCTCTTTCCACCTCCTACCCTGGGCAGGGACATCTTCCACTAGACCAGGTTTCTCCAAGCCCCATCCAGCCTGGCCTTGAACACTTCCAGGGATGGGGAGTCTGCAGCTGCTGGTGTGGAGGGGCCCAGGGAGGTCAGCCCGGCCGCCGATGGAAGTGGAGGCACTGCTGCCAAGGGGCCAGACAGGCTTCTGCTCTACAGGAGTCATTAAAAAACCCACAAACTTAACATGGGCCTGGGAACTTTGGAATCAGGGTAAGATTGCCTTTGCTGTTTTTGCTGCTGTTCAGCAGTCCTCTCAGCCAGGAGTGTGCTGAAGGACCTCTTGGGGCCCCTGTTGGGAGGAAAGCATCACTGGTCTCTTCTGGTTCTGTAAAGTGTAAATCCCTCAATCTGTGGATAAAGCCCAGGCAGTGAATCTGAGCAGTTACAAGCCAAGTAGAAACCGAATTATTGTGCTTAACTGAGAATGAAGAAAAGCATGGTTAATAGGAGACTTAATCCTGACTTTGGGAAGAGCAGTAGGGAGTGTCAAGATGAGACAACTGCTCTTCCCAAAACAGACCATTTGCTGGCAGCTACGCTCAGGGGATGAGGGACACACCACAAAGAGAACCACTGGCACCTTCCTGAAAGAAATCCAGTTCCTGTCTGTGGGAAATGAGGAGGAGAGACTGTGGATTAATAAGAATGGTTTCTAATGAACCAAGGTGATCACACAGCTGCCTTTACATGAGAGAAGGGAGCAAAGGGACCAGCACAGGCTGAGCAACAGCTCATTTGGACTCTGCTCACTCTCTGCCTGCACATGAAGGCTCCTGGGAACACCTGTTTGCTGAGAACAGCAGAAAAACTCCTGCCATTGGTGCGGTCTCTAATAGCCCACACTGCTTAAGGAGGTGGCTGGCGAGGGGCCAGGGACCAACCCATCCCTGCCCGGAGTGGGGGCAGCACTAGAGCCATCCCTGGTGGGCACACGAGGGTCTCCTGAGCTTCAGCTGTAAGTGACAAGCCAAAAGCTGCTGTTTTAAAACAGAGGACAGAGGAACAAGTAAGAAACGGGATTAGAGTTTCAAATGGTTATGAGTCTCTAGGAAAAAAGTACCTAAGTTTTTCAATTATTATTATTATTATTAATAAAAAAATAAACCCAGACTGCAATATGCTCTTTACATTTTCTGCCAGTGGCAGATGTGTTAAGCATCCAGAGTGTTTCAGGCCCTTCCTGCCCATGAAGGGTTTGCCTGGACAAACCATGATCCTACGGAGCCAAGAGGGACGCAGTGCAGCCCATAGACTGGTGATCCCGGCTTGGGAGGAGAGAGCAGCAGCCACTAGCCAAGGAAATGTCCTTCACCTCTCACACGCCTGTATTCTCCTAGCTGACTTCATGCTGCAAAGCTCCTGGCACAGCCCCTACTCCTTTGTATTCCGCAGCAAAGCTGACAGCGGGTCAGCCGAGGTCACCGGGAGCCGAGCACCCGCCCGAGGATGCCCGGTCCATCTGCTCCCCGCCGCAGCCGGGTGAGCAGGGCACAGTCCTGGGCAGCCAAGCCCATCCCTGAGCCATCATGCTCCCCACGGCCAGCAGACCCATCTGCTCCGTGGGCAGCAGCTGCCGCCCGCACCCCAGCCAGGGACCCGCAACACGGCCACAGGCACACACCGGGCACTCTGCCCACCCAGCTTCCTTGGGCTGGAAAGACACCATATGGATCCTGAGGAGTCAGGGTCTGTTTTCCAAAGTGTCCACTTACAGTTTCACACATTATCAGAGCTTGGTATTCTGCGGTTATTCCACTGGGAAAGCAGAATCCATTCCTTTCAAAATAAGTACTGGGGTTAGGTGTTGGATATGGGAGGTCTTTTGGTGGTCTAGGAAGGGATGTTTTGGGAAGTCGAAATTCCTGCCAACAAAGTATTTTCCAAGAAAAAGTACTTAGTACTTCATGACATGCTTTTTTTATTCCATCCCCAAATAACTATTCCCTGCTCCAAAGTTCCACAGGGCAAGGCCGAGGGTGAGGGCTCAGCTTGGCTCACGGCCCGGGTTTGGACAGGAGCCTCCCGTATCCCAGCCAAGCACTGCCCAGGGGATGCAGCTTCCCAGTCTGTTGGCTGTTGAGTGGGCTTTTTTCAACATATAACTGAAAGCTCTGGATTTTGTTCTGCAAGAAGGGAAAGCAAACACCTCCCATTCCTCCCCCAGGAAGAAAACAAGCAGTGCTGCACTTTCCTTTCCAGCAGTGCTGAGCAGAAACTCAGTCAGGAGAAATCCAAGTGCAGCATGGGAAGCCTTGAGAGCAGAAAATCTCCTTTCCTTCCTCCCTCATCCCACAGCAGGAAATCTCCTCATCCTCACAGTGCTCCCTGATGTGCGTGCAGGATGGCAGGACCCTTACGAGCACAGCTTTATGGTTCTCTACAGGACACTGATCTCCCAGTTCCCAGTGTTAAGGAAATCCTCTGGAATTACAGGGTGAGGTCAGAAGTTTTCTGCTTGGATCTTTTACTTACTTAATGGAAAACCCTTTCTGCAGGGAATGACCTGCCAGCCTCCTGTCCTGTAGCACAGAAGGACAAATTCTGGGTTCTGCTCTAACCTTGCTACCAGCAAGGGTCCTGAAAGGGGTTTGTGCCAGTATTTACCACACCAGAGCTCTGGGCAAGGAACTCATCAGGCACTTGGGGGGCACTGGGCAATGCTGTGCCCAGTCCCCTCCTCCATGCCCACTCCCTTCCCTCCCGTTTCCGGGACACATAAGCCTCTCTGCAGAGCAAGGTTTATTTCTGGCATGGTAATCAAGACACCTGTTAATCACGTCTAAGTACCACAATTAAGATCTGACCTGATAAACAACAGGTATGGCAGGAGCCCAATTCTCAGGTTGGTTTATTCTGCTTGAGGTGTGCATGTCTGCTTCACTTTTTGTTCATTTTCACAGAATCACAAAATCACAGAATATGCTGAGTTGGATGGGACCCACAAGGGTCATCCAGTCCACCCAAGGACAGTTTCTGCAGTAGTGTGTCGTGTGTCACCACTCATCCCTCAGTGTCCCAGTGGAGTACAGCATCTCTGACAGGACTGGCCAGCTCGCTGCTGCTGCTGGCAGAAAGTTAATTAATCCTGTTTCACAGAGCTGGGCCACTGGAGCCTCAGTGAAGCGGCTGCAGAATTGCTATAACCAGAGTTTCTTCTTATTGCCGCCCTGGAGTAATGAAAATATAATTACTTCACTTGCAGCAAACCTGGGTCCCCAGTAGCCTGCCTGGAAAGCCTTTCATTCCAGCTGTTTTCCTCGGGCAGCAGAGGCAGCACCTCAGCCAGGATTCTCTGACAAGACTATGGGATATTATGGATGGGGTGACGTCAGTCAGGCTGGTCGCCTTAGCCACAGCTGGTTTGATCACTTACCAAATTTCAAACAACCGTTCCTCTGTGCTTAGGCTTGAGTAAGACTGACCTTGCAGCAAGGCTCCAAATCCATCCCACAGCCTGCGGGTAGGACCACCACCTGCCTTCCCACCCTTCCCGCCCCAGGAGCCGCACCTCCTTCTCTACCCAGAAGTCGGAAGGAATTGCCTATGCTTTGTCTTGCGAAGGACAAATGACACCAACCACAGCCAGGCCACTGGGGCGGTGCAGAGCAGGGCATGGCCACGCAGCCCCGACAGACTCGCTGTGGCTGTGGAGCTGTGGCTGCTCACAGCGCGCCTACCCCGCGAACTCAACTGCAGAACGAGCAGGCCCGGTGCTCAGACACCACTGCTTACCTTCCCTTCCTCATAAACAGCTTTTTAGGGCATTCACAAGGTAAAGAAAGCAAAACCCCACTTCCATCCAGTATTTACTGCTGTGCTGCAGGAACGCCTTTGAACCTGCTGGCACTGCTCCTCCCAGCGCCACGAGGTGGGGGCTGAGCTGCTGGGCACCAGCTGTGCCAGCCTCCGCTGCCATCTCCGTGTTACATCCTCTTCCCCTTGAGCTCCCCAGCCACGTGTGGGTCCCAGGGTGCCGTGCCCTGACCTGGCTGTGTGCTGAGCTCTGCTTCACAGCACGGCCTTGGTCTGCCTCACCTCTTGCCTCCAATGCTCTGCCCGGGCTCGGGGAGAGCCACCCTCACCATCCACCTCCTGCAAGATCACCACAGTCCACAGGGACCCCGCCCCACCATGCACATGCTCCTGCAGCCTCTCCTACAAATCAACACACCTGTGAGAGCAGCTCTGCAGACCTGGGGCTCAGGCAGATGGCCGAGAGGAGGCTGTCCAGGTGCACAGTAGGCCATGGGTAACTCATTTATTACCACTTGCAGATACAGCTGAATTTTGCAAAGAAATTTCAATGATGTATGTGATAATCTAAGTGATATATGTGTAAATCCAGGTGACACATGTGATTTAAAATATTGAAGAGCCTCAGGGTAACAGGAAAATAAAACACAAAAAAAAACCCCACTGGCATGAGCAGAAACAAACTGAAAAATCTAAGGTAAACAAAGAGAAAAGGAACATTACATTTTCAACCTTGTAAAGTACAAAGCATTAGTAAATAGATGCTTAAGGCTATAAAACAGTAAAAAGATACAAAAAACACAGAGACAATGTTTCTTTTACAACAAAATAATTAATATTATTATTCTTCTGTTGGCCTCAGTTGAACTTGCAGAGATTCAGTCAAGTTCTCACATGCTACAGACAAACGGGGCTGCACCACTCGGTACTGCTGTTGCTCCCTTTGTAGGCAATACATCAACTTCCTTGAGTTTTATCCCCATGTAATGAGCCGAACTGTTATGACAGCAAAACATATGCCTCTTGCATCTGAACACTTTGAATACCACCTGTTTTGGGATCCTTCATCATTAAATGGGTTACAAAGAAAATAAAACAGAGCTTTCCCCAGACAAAGTACCTCAGGAGGTGCCAACAGTTTGGAAGGTCAGAATAAGCTGCATGTTATAACTCTGATGCTCCGTGAGATGAAAGGAGCAGGGAGGACCAGAGGGGCCCTCAGTGTGGGGAAAGGTCAGCAAGCAGCTGGAGATCACAGGAGGACACAACCACAGAGTGGTCTGGGTTGGGAGGAATCTTAGAGTTCATCTGGTTCCAACCCTCTGCCATGGCAGGGACATCTTCCACTAGACCAGAATGCTCCAAGCCCTGTCCAGCCTGGCCTTGGGCACTGCCAGGGATCCAGGGGCAGCCACAGATGCTCTGGGCACTCTGTGCCAGGGCCTGCCCCCCCTCACAGGGAAGAATTCCTTCCCAATATCCCCTCTAACCCTGCCCTCTGGCAGTGGGTGAGGCCATGATGGGATTTTGTCTTTTCTTTTATACCCCTGTTATACCTTTTACAACCTCTGTATTCTCAGTGCTCTTTGCCTCCACTCTTGGACTTGTTTGTTCAGCCAGGAGACTCAACATCTCAGAAGCTTCGTAGCTGGGGATCAGTGTGCCCCAGAGTCCAAGGTCCTCTCCAGAACACATTCTGTAACCTGAGACAGAACCATCCAGGGGAAGGCTCCTTGGGGAGGGGGGCTCACTCGAGCCTCTCATTGGGGAATCTTTGATAGATCTGCTAATTAGTAACACCTCTAATGACATACCCAATCTTTGGGGTGTGCATTGTGGTGTGCATTGGGGCGCATTCCACCTGGGCATGTGCACCTAAGGATCCTTAAAATAAATACCAAGGTAAAATCCCTTTTTCCCTTCTAACCGTGTCTGACTCTTGATTTTAAGACCAGGAAAAGGCATCATGGGAAGCCATTAAGATCTCAAGACATCTTCTCAGCCAGTTTCCAGAAAAGCCATGAGAACAGCTGCCTCCATCTCCTGTGTCCTCTCTGGCCCCAGCAGTGGCGGGTCCTGCACAGCTCGAGGGAGGGCTGGCAGGTGTCTGGGCACATCACTGCCTGGGGTCCCCTCCTGCACCCCTGGATTGCAGAGGGATGAGCTGGAGAGCTGGGGTTACCGCTGCTCTCCCACCCCTATGGGCAGAGGCGGGGCACAACATGGCACTCTCCCTTTTCACTGACCAGGGATGCGTGTCCTGGGATGAGCAGAAGGTGACAGCCATGGTATTGTCCTTGCCTTTTCACAAGCCTCCCCTGCCCACAGGAGCCCTGGTGCACAGCCATTTGCTGTCCCAGAGGTAACCCCAGGGATCTCCAGTGGAGCAGCATCATCACAACTCTCACAACGATGGCAAACACCAGGGATAAGAAAGTACCAGATTGGGTGACCCCAAGTGTGGCTTTTCACTTGGTCAGATAAGGCTGAGGCTTTATGAAAGGAACTCGGAGCTTGTCCTTCTCTTCACAGGTGCCCAAACACTGGCATTATCACACGTATTTCATTGAATTCCAGTCATCTTGCAGCTCGTGTGAGCTTCCAGATCCTTTTCTGAAGAGTTGCTACTGAGACAGTCATTCACCAGCCTTACCTTTCAGGTGATTCTTTTCTATTCTATGCTGTGCTATGCTATGCTATTCTATTCTATGCTATTCTATTCTATTCTATATTTCCACAAAATCAGTAACTTTCCATTTGTCCCCACTTTTTCTTACCTATTTTTCAGTTCATATCCTTGAAAACAGGCCAGAAAATTTCCTCCAGAGCCTCCGACACCAAAGCAGAGCACATGGCTGAGGCAGGACACACTGTTTCTCTAAATGGGTTAAAAAAATCAGATTATAAGATTTCACTACAAGAGAGCAGGAGAGGGACTTTGGACAAGAGCCTGGAGTGACAAGACAAGGGAGGATAACTTCCCACTGTCAGAGGGAAGGGCTAGATGGGATACTGGGAAGAAATTCTTCCCCATGAGGGAGGTGAGGCCCTGCACAGGTTTCCCAGAGTGGTCAGGGTGCAACTGTTCAAGGAAGAACCTTTCTTTTTGCAAGGGTTACAGAGTGACAGAAATTTTTTTCAATTCAGTGCACAAAGATTAAGATTTCAGTCAGCAGAAAGTGAGGACAGTGAGGAATTAGCCAAATTTGTGCAGTGATTAGTGGTTACAGGTGCCACAGGTGTTGCTTCCTGTACTCACTACGCCCCATTTCCTCTGAGCCTTTCCTGCCGTGCAGCATTGATTTCTCCTGGAGCAGAATCTTGAGCAGTTCCAATGGATCTCTGCTAGAGCTGCTTCCTTCCTCCTGAATTCCACTGCAGCAGAGGTTTCACACTGTTTTTGCACAGTGTATCATGGCAGCGAGGAGTTTATTATCCATTCAGTTTATTTCAGCTGTCCTCAAAAATCACTGTAACCACTCCACTGCTGACAGAGGGCAGCTCTGACACTCGCCTGGACCAGTTAAGTGAGTCAGTAGAATAGTTATTTCAGTGCTGAATATTTGATATCACTCCAGGACCCTGGTTTCCTGCTGATTTTTGCTGCAAGGACATGAAGATATCTCAGAGTAGCTGATGGAGACACTCAATCACAACCCTCAGCCCCAGCACTGGGACACGTGGACTGGCAGCCCCATGGCACAGGCCAGCTCCATGGGCAAGTCAGGGGCTGCCAGGCATCCTTCCAGAGGCCCTGCTGACATCTCCTCAGACTTACTCTCATGACTCTCCCCACATGAGCTTCAGCAGCAGTCGGGGTAATATAAATGTCCTGCTGTGACATTTTCTTACAGATTTTTGTTGCCGTGTTTTCAGAGCACCATCCTGGTTGACATTCTCGGCCAAAGTGAGGTGGATACTCTACCACTGTTCTCTTTATGCTGATATTTGAGGCAAACCCCACATCAGAATCATCACCAAAACTATCAAGCAGCTGCTACATCACCCACATTTGCCACATTTCTAGAGCATGACAATGGCTGCAGAGTGTCAGTGCCTGAGAAATCTCCCTGGGCCAGCAGGAACAAACAGTTCTCTGCTTTGGCCACAAAGCTGGAATATATTGAGAGGAATAACAGTGTGTCTGTTGTCTCAGCCCCTGGCACTGGTTCAACAGTCACTCCAAAGGGGAGTTGCCATCTCTAATCAGACCACACGCCCAACCCCAAAGCATTTCACAAACAAGTTGTTCCAGCTGGGATCAGGAGCCCAAAGGATCATTTGGAACTCTGCTTCCAGGGCCAGGAGGCATTTGAGCACTGCCTGGTGCAAAGCTCAAACTGCTTCTCCCCTCAATAATGCTCCTGCAGCACAGGGTGACCCAGCTCATAGAACCACGGAATGGTTCCGGTTGGAAAGGCTCTCTGAGACCATCCAGTCCAACTTCCCCCAGCAGTGATGAGAAATTCCCAGGACTGTCTGGACCTAGACAAAGGGAAGCTAAGAAGCATTTTCAAAGATACTCCAATGGGAAAGCCCAGGCTGTCCTCAGGCCCAAACTCACCTGCCTCCACAAACCAGGTGCCTGCTGAGCTCACACCTGATGACCTGTCTGAGACTGAAAACTCAGCAGCAAGGTCTGCCCTTCACCTTTGCCCAGGCACCTCAGCTATCCAGAGGACCCAGGAGCACCACACTGCTGAGAAGCTGGGGAGTTTAGTAGACAACAGAAGATAACACCTGCATGATGCCGGATCTTTTCTGCCCGTGGCTGCCAACACTTGGTGGTGCCACTGGCCCCATCAGGGTGACAATGACAGATACAGATAATTCCCAAGTGCAGCAGATGTCTGAGATTGAGCAGTTTTTGTACCAGGCTACCCTTCCCAAACCTGAACAGAGATTGGTTTAAAAAGGAGCAATGTAGTTAGAGTTGCCCAACCTATTACAGGCTACCTGTGCTCTACACTGGTACTCAGCCCCCAGAGCTTCTGGCAGGCTGAAGGCAGGTACTGAGATCACACATCAGGATAGGAGGCAGGAGTTTGAGAGGTGCCCCTTCACTGAAGGCAGGCATTATGGTTATTTACATATTCAGAGAGATATTTTTCCAATTTTGTTTTCAAGGTTTCACATGCAGAAATCCTGTACAAAGACCACATCAACCAAAGGCATGAGCACAGTCAGTTACTGAGGTCCCACCTTTCGGACATGTGATGTATGTGTGGATCCTCAGCTCACTGCAGGGGAAGCAAACAGTGGGGCCCAGCTGTGCAAACCAAAGGATCTTCAGGGAAATGTCAGCCTTCCCATCCATTTTAGTCCCTTTCTTTCACCAGACCTGTGATTGCCTTGGCTCTAGGGTATCTCCTCCTGCCCTGCCACCTTCCCATACGGAGCTGGTGCCCAGGGGAGGCCCACAGCAGTGAGCCTTACGCTTCCCAGGCACTGAGCCCCCAGGCTGACTGCCCTGGAACGTGTGAGTCAGGCTGGAAGCCAGCTCTGTGCATCCCTTGCGGTGGAGTGGGATGACAGCTGAGGAGGAGCTGAGGGATCCTGTGCCATGCTCGCTTGGTGGAGGTGGCAGCAGATGCTTCACAGCCCAAGGACTCACAGACAGGGAGCACCTGAGGAGGGAGCTCAGTATTTGGGATGTCTGCAGCTTGTAAGGATGGAAACTGAGATAAACGCCTGATCCATGCTGGTGTGCGCGACCTCAAGTTACCAAGGATGCCACGATTTATTCCATCTGCTCTTGCTTCCTGTAGGCTGGTTGGTTGGTTGGTTGGTTGGCATGAACAGGATCACCTGAAGATTGAAAGGAAATCTGAAAATCCATCAAAAAGCCCTTCAAGGCGGTATGAAATGCTTCAGCAACTCTGCCTCAAGTTTCCACCACGAGCTGATGAGCAGGCAGGCAAGGCACAGAGTTGTCATGCACTGATATCTACACATTAAATTATTCATCTTAATTGGTATCTAAAGCTCTGCAATATTTGTTAATTTTATAAGAGTATTCTTTTTTTTCCTTCATGGAGGGAAACAGCATTGAAATATTAGAAAAGGAAATAAGCAAAAAGATGTGTTATGCTCTTTGTTGTAAGAATATTCACTGGAGACACACAAAGTTTTAATGTTAATGTCTCTGCATCACTACTCCCTGCATGCTAAAATAGGTTTGGAAATGCTTGAAAGGTTAAAGCTTTCACAAATGATGAAACCAGACCATTTTGGAGCTATAAATCCTGCTCATCTGGGAGAGTTGTTCTTGTGTAAAACCTCATGTTTTCTTGAGAGACTGAGCTGAATATTTATGCTTAGCACATCAAACACAAGGAAAGCACAGAGGTTCTCTTGTCTGCAGTGGGTATTTAAGAGTTCACTGTTGATAATTAAATCTAGAAATTATAATTAGTCACTTATCCAAACTGGAGTGCCCAGTTTTTCCTCATTTACCTTTCCAGCATAGCACTGGTGTTGGCTCACTGGCTGTCCTGGAGCAACAAATTACCATTTATGATTTCGTCATGCCCTGGTGGCTCCAGAGGCCCTTTCCTGGTGCAGAAGCTGCCTCAGACAGGTGCACCTCCTGGTCCAGGAGCTGATGAACCAAACCAGGAGACCAAGAGCCCCCGTGTTGGCCAGACCCCCTGGGTGCGAGGCAGGGGGCAAGGCTGACCCACCCACAGGGGCCGGCTCAGGGTGGCACAGCAGCGTGCTGGCAGCTGGGCTGGTTTGCTCACAGGTGAGGCACCTGCACTCACACCAGGACTCACCTCACACAGGGACACAAATGACCTGGTCCTGAGGAAAGCGAGGCCGAGGAAGGTGAACAGGGGGCCCATGGGTGGGGCTCTGAGCCAACAAGCAAAAGGGGCACCAGAATCCTGAGAGGCGAGTGAGGAGGTGTTTGGGATGGCCTCGGTGCCAGGCATGGTGAGATACAGCTCCATGTCTTTGAGGAGCGTGTGGTGGCTCTGGGCCGCTGCTGCAGCACAGCCAGTGGTGATCAGAGTGGGGATGGTGGCACTTGGCACAAAAACACCTGCTGGGGCAGCCTGTCGGGGTAGGGGACACACAGAGGCAGAGGTTCATGCTCGGGGGCTGCAGCAGAGCCCCAGCGCTGCACGCGCAGCTGGCCGGGCAGCAGCAGTGTCCCGGGCCTTGTGCAGCTGCTGCAGCTCCTGTCTGGCCTCTCCTCACACACCAGCCCAAGTCAGGTCAAAAGCCAGCCCAGCAAACAAGGAATCAAACAAGGAGGATCTGGTTCTCAGCTCGGGCTGAAGCACCTGGCAAAGGAAGAAAGGAGCACATGGAGCTCCAAACCCCTCCTGGCACCGAGTGTCGGCAGAGGGCAGGGAGGACACCTGGCAAGTGGTCAAACCTGATCCCCAGCACATCTCTGCAGCCTCAGCTGCACTCGTCCCTCTCCCAGCACCTCGAGCCATGCTCTGCTGCCCCCGAGAAACATCCATACTGCCTTTTACTGCAGGGCAGAGCAGCCATGGCAGTACCCACAACATTCTCCAGACCCCTCTGCCACTGTCTGCCATGCAATCCCACCTGCCCTGTAATTCACAAGTCCTGGGTTTTGTTTTCCAGGCTAAACCAACCTCAATGCTCACGAAAGCAATTCTGTAGCATCCTGCTCTTGCCAAAATACATTTTGTGGTGTTTTCACTTCTTCTTAAATAAATAGCTTCCCCATGCAGTGAAATAGAATCCAGAGAGAGAAAAAAAGAAGAAAACAAACAAACAAACAAAAAAATCCCATCTTCTCCACAAACACCTCCACCAACCACCAACTATTTGTGGCTCTTCTGACTCCGATAAGCCAGAGGAGGATGAATGGATTTATCGATTTGGTTGTTGCAGGGGGATTTGTAAACATCTTCTTGGCTCAGAGCAGGTTTTCAATGTCTCCCTGGGTCTTACTGTTGCTTTCCAAAACACAAACAAAATAACCAAAGCCTTGGTTTGGAATGTTTAACCTGCCATGTACCACCCTGTCCCTCTGCCAGCTGGGGTGTTCTGACTCACACAGTTTGGGAGGACATGACAGCACAGCTGCCCCTGTTTGGTTCTTCATGTCCTACCTCTCATTCATCCAAACAGAACACGAGCAGAATATATCCATGAAAAAGCACCTGTACACCAAAATCATCTCAACCTAAACCCAAACGCCTCCTGTCAATACTTCATTCAACCACCAAATTCTGCTGCTGGCTCATCCTGAGCAACTTGTCTTCATTTGAAACAAACAATATTCTGGAACCACATCTCACTCCCGCACTGTAAACCTGGGCGGACAACTTTCAAGTCAAGAGAAATCCAGTGTTGTCACACCAAGATGTAGAATGAAGCCTCACACAACAGCTCTGAACAAGCACAATTCCTTCTCCCGGCAGAAGATGAGTGGAGAAACATTTTCTCTGGAGGAAGGTGAAGGTTTAGCTGTGTGTGGGAAACCCAAACACCTCATCTGCAATGGGATCCCTGCTCAGCCGGAGCTGTCAGACTGCTTCCACCTCCCTTCCAAGATGAGGATCCCAACATCACTAAAAATAGAGACTAGTGGTTAGGTTTTATGCAAATGACAGCTGGAATAAGACATGGTTTAAACATAGAACTTTAGATCTCCCAAGGGAGAGGAAATGGATTGAGAGGAGCCTGTGTCCCCCAGTTAGGGCACCCCTGCAAAGCTGGGCCTTATCCCATGTGTTACTTAATTTTATGGCCTTTATCTTCTGTTCTCACCCAGTCAAAGCAGAGTCTGTCTCCTTCCAGCACCCCACAGGAGCCACCACATGCTGCGTTCTTGCTTTTGTGTGCATTTGTAGGAGTTAAACAATTCATTGCTTAAGTTACTACAATTTTATACCAAAAGACTCTGAGATGAGATGCTGCTTTACTTGAACCATTTGTGTATCATGAAACGGGAGAAACAGGCTCAGCCACCACAGCAGCAGTAGCTGCAGATCCTGGCTGCCCCTGAGCCAGTTCGATATTCCTGTCATGTCATGATTTCCCCAGGGAATCACCCCAGCTCTTGCAGCGTTACATGAGGCAGTGCAGGGCTCAAGCCCAGCCCTGGCCAGGCAGCAGCGTGGAGCTGGTGTAGAGTGAGGTGGAGCCCCAGCTCTGCTCGTGGATACCCCTGACTGCCCCCTGCTCCCTCCAGCCCCTGCAGTTACCATGGACACTGCAGGAGTGTGCGGGCCACGCCCTGGTGACCGCCCGTCCACTCACAGCAGAGCTGGGATGGTGGGGAGACCCTCGCTGCCTCAGGGCTGCATTCTGCCTGCCCCAGGGGGACCTCTGTCCCCACAAACAGCTGTGAAAAACCAACCAAAGGAAAGGAAAAAAGTCAAGAAAATAACAAATTGCACAAAGTCTGCACGGGAGCACAGGAGAAACCAGTCCAGCTGTGACCTAAGGCCAGGGATGCTCAACTGCACCCGTTAACACAGAGATGTGACCTTGGCCTCTTCCCTGCTCTGGGTCAGAACACCAGAAATGTTCCTCCATGTAATAAGCTCTGCCCACCCTTTTGTGTCTCATTCCTCAGCTCCATCTCCTGAGTCGTGGCCAGCCTGGAGCCAGCTCAGCCTTTCTTCCAAGCTCAGAAAATCATTGCCAGCACCATCCATTTTTTCTCTCTCTGTCCTCCTGCAGAGGATGCTGAGTGGATAAAGACCCGTCTGCTTTTGACCTTGCCATCTGTGCAAGAGCATGTGGAGTCCTTCTCTCCAGATTTTGAGTCTTTCTTCTCCTCTAACCCCAGCAAGATAAGATTTCACTGAGTTCAACCCATGGACAGAGCCAGGTCCCATGAGCTTATGATGAGGATGTGCTGATGTAATGTCAGGGGGTAGAAATGACAGCTGCAGGGGAGCTGTTTTGATGGGGAGGAAGGCAGCAGCAGAGCTGGTATGAATCACTGCCAATTGCTAGGATATCTAAAATTACACAAAACATCTACACATAGTCTGGAGAATCACAAGCTGAGTACCAGGCAGTTTCCTCCCTGCTGCCAGCAAGTTACAGATGAGCTGATTTGGTTTTATCCTTTCCAAGCAAAATATATTATGATTGCTCTGCCTGGGTTGTCACAGCAAAAGCCTCTCCAGGCTGTGACCACCAGCCTGGGGGCAGGAGACAGAGGTGTCTGTCACAGGGCTCTTCCTCTGCTTTCGCTCTGTGTCTTTGGGCCACCCTCATGATTCTCCCTGCTGTGATAAAAATGTCTGTTCTGAGCATTCAAGTGCCTTTTGGAACACGTGTTCCTGGGGTCTAATGCACACAGACTATTCCCTGATCTGGTGAACCCATGAACTGCCCTCACTGGTAAAGAGCACCGTCATACCTGACCAGAAATGCAGATTTTTCATATTGGCATTCACAGCTGTTCCCTGGGCAGTGCTGAACCCATTTGCCAAGGAATTTCAGGTTAGGGTCATAATAATTTGCCCCAGCCTCAGAAACAATTCTGCAGTAACGAAAAACTTTTCCTGGCGTATATTCAGGTTAGTCGAAAGTGTCAATCCCTTCCCACGAACTTGGATAAGGAAGGTAAGTGCCCTAACTCTGTGCTGCTGAACACAGAGGTCACCTCTGCTCCTGGCACAGAGGGAGGCACAGGGCCTTTGCTGGTGTCCCATGTCCCTGACAAGTGCTTTAAGCCCCTGGAGGCCGAGGCTGCCCGGAGGTGGTGCTGGGCAGTGCAATCCCAGCTCTTCTCTCCCCACGGAGAGCGACCCCCAGTGCGGCAGCACCGATCCTTGCTCTGCAAAGGCTTCCCAGGCACTCCTGCGCGTAGAAGCTGGGGATGTTACCGAGTTCACATCTCTCCCAGGGCAGACACACATTCAGCCATTGCCCCTTCATCCCTGGATGGGCACCTGGCTCCCCTTCTCATCCAGAGCTGGCAGCGACTTGCCTCTCCAGCAGCTGTTCAGGAGCCAGTGCAGCACTGAGCCCAAGCTCTCTGCTCTCCCCTGATTTGCTGAGACATGGAGGGCAGCACCTTTCCTTGACAGGGACCCCACAAAGCACAGCCCCCCAAAGAGCCCAGCACGCTGAAGGGACGGATGATGCTGCGCTGGTGTGGATGGCAGTACGAGGACCAGCACTGCAGGGACAGGACACATCACCCTCGCCTCCAGCAGCTCTCCCTCAGGGCACAGAGGAGGCAGAGCTGGCCCCTGCCATTCCTTGGAGCTCCCTGTCAGCCCCGCTGCCTACGGCTCCAGCAGCACAGGACACCTCGGTGCTGTCCGTGCGCAGCAGGATGTGGTCAGGCCCAATGACCCCACCCGCCCAAACACGAACCTGCAGCTGGGGACTGAGCAGACAGGGCTGGGTTTGTCAGTCCCACCGGCAGCAGGGACCAAACACCTGCCTAAGTACCCCCATGGTGATCAACAGAGCACAGGGAGGTGATGGAGAATTAACCTCTGGAAAGGTGCTCTGTGTGTGCTTTGCATAACAGACTAAAACCCACCCACAGTATTAGGGTCTAGTAAGACATACCCTGACAGCAATGCTCTGAGGTCTATTAAAAATAGGTCTATGTATCTTGGAGTATGTAAAGGAATAGAAAAAATGCAGGCTGTGACTCTCACGGCTTCACAGTCACACACAGACATCTGTGTCGGAGCCAGCTGGGTTTTACCCCCGTATCTGCACACGGTTACTTCTATGGTTAAAACTTTACAAACCAACATCTTTGATCACAGAATCACCTACTTTGGAAAAGCTTTCCAAGACCATCAAGTCAAACCTGTGCCTGATTCCCACCTTGTCCCCAGCCCAGAGCACTGAGTGCCATGTCCAGTCCTTCTTTGGACACCCCCAGGGATAGGAACTCCACCACCTCCCTGGGCAGCCCCTTCAAATGCCTGGAAACCCTTTCCATGAAGAAATTTTTCCTTAACTTTCTTCCTGGTGAAAGAAATGAGGACTCTTCATTAATTTAAAAGCAAATTATTAGATTTTCTGGCATTCACAAATGTTTTCACCACTTTCCTGGAAACATTTGAAGAATGAGTTTACAAAAAGAATTTGTAAAAACCACACAGCAGCCTGCAAAACAGCAAGTGGAAGCAGAATATTCCAGGAGCTGGAGGCACCCTCATGACATGCCTGCCCACATCCTTGGGTATTTGGGGGGAAAAGATCTCTTCTAGTCCTTGTACTATAGATTCAAAAACATAAAAGTCACTGAAAAGATTATATGAAGGAAAAAAGAACCTGTTTAATAAAACTGCACCTCTTGCCAAGGAGAAGAAGCACCATTACTTAACATGCAAAATCAATTACACCATGGAAATAGCAAAGCTTCTGACTGCAGTGTTGTTAAAAAGTGTTTTCACATACCATGTGAAGTAGCTGCAAAAGCAGATTGTGAGTTTTTGGAAACATGATTCTTAGCAGATGAAATCTCAGCCAGTAGTAGGCAAGAGCCAAGAAGTAGGAGCATTATCACCATCAACCCTAATTTAGGAAAACATTCTTGAAAAAATTGCTCCAGCCAAATGTGTATAACATTTGGCTCCGACCGAAATCTCACCTAAACCAATATGTCACAGGCAAGGCAGGGTGGAACTAGAGATCTTTAGTCTTAAAACTAGTGAGCTGGAGTTTCCCTCAGGCTGGCAGCCACCCTTAGTGCCTCTAAGGGGATGATGGTGTGAGGTGAGGGATCCGTGGGCCATTCGGGGCTCAATTCTCTCTCCAGAGCTCTCGGTCAGGCTGAGGGGTCTGGCCCTGGTGTGTCCCTCCAGCCTAAGAAGGGTTCTGCTCTCAAAAGCTCCTGCACTGCTGGAGTCCTCCAGCCCAATTCTGTGTGTCCTGCACCCTAAGAAGTGGCCGCCTTAGCTTGGGCTCTCACTTGGCTCATTCTGGCTTCCAGCTCAAGCTCCAGCTTTGAGAACTTCCAGCAGCTTTCATAGCTCCAGGACAAATTTAGATTTTTTTTTATGCTTTGCCACATTGCAGAGCAATTAAACATTAAACATCAGCAATATGGCAAAGACAAATCTACAGCTTCTGTCTTGGGGACAGACAGCACTTCCCCACCATTCCAAGATGTTTTGCCGTACATGGCTCCTTCCCTGGAAAACAGGTCTCTGCTTCAGGGTCACAGTGAGCAGGTCTGTGGGTTTCTCTCTGGATAATCCCAGAATGCTGGGTATTCCCCTCATCTGAGCACTGGCATTTGGATGCAAGTGGGCCTGATGAAAAACGCATGGAGTTTCCCATTCCCTGCAACAGCCTGTGTGCCCACGGGGCTGCTCCGGTCTGCTCACAGCAAGGGAAGCACAGCGTGGTTGTTCTACAGCCAGTGTCCATCCACGGGCAGGGAGAGGGGTCAAGTAGGACAAGGCTGACAGGAGGGCAGGGATGGGTGGGATATTGGGAAGGAATTCCTGGCTGTGAGGATGGGGATGCTCTGGCACAGGGTGCCCACAGCAGCTGTGGCTGCCCCTGGATCCCTGGCAGTGTCCCAGGCCAGGTTGGAGCAACCTGGTCTAGTGGAAGGTGTCCTGCATGTGGCAGAGGGGTAGAATGAGAAGAGCTTTAAGGTCCCTTCCAACCCAACCATTCATTCATTCTGTGTTGTACCTGGCTGTGGCAGCTTCTGCAGAAACCTCTCTGCTCTTGTGGCTGCTGAAGGCTTCCCTTGTGCAATGTGCAGAGAAGCACTGGATGAGCCCCAGTGCTGGACAAGCCCCAGCCCACATGCTACTGGGAGAAGCAGAGCCTGGGCAGCCCAGCTCTGCTGCACCACACAGCTCCTGCACACGTCCTGGAAAAGTACAAGATGTTCACTCCAAGTGGTCCTGTTTGAAGGTGATGAGCTGCAGCAACACCTGCACACGAGCCCAAACCTTCGGGCACAATGGTGCATTTCCCAGCCAGGGTATCCCAGCCCTCTCCACTCATTGCCTCCCACACTCTCTGCACTTCCCACAGCTGCTGCTGTTCCTCTATCTGACTTTCAGAAGGATAGACACAAGGATTAACATATCCATGTGGTCAAGTGTAGAGGGATTCCTTGTGGAGCAGGGGCATATGATACACCTGGAAAGATTGGACAACCCAGGGTTGCTGAGGAAAAGCCCCTGAACTGGCCCCTGGCTGCAGGCAAGCCTGGAAAGCACCTGGCTGCAGGCAGCCTTGAAAATCCTTGGCAAAGTTATACACTGGTTGGCTCCCCCATGGATTAGAGGCCGTCTAGAGGGACCGGGCGTGAATCTTTGCAAAAGTAGATATAAGTTGGCATAGTTAAACAATAGAGGGAGAATGATGCTCAAATCGTATCGGTGTACGCGTCGTTACTCTGGCCAGCTCTCCAGCCTCAGTCCCTAAAAGTCAAGGCCAAAATTATACAAGGCAATAAAAGCATTTTATGGCACAAAACTGTTTGTGACAATTCGTAATAACAATTATGCATGAGAATCACACACATATGGGGATCAGAGAACTTCAAAACTTCACCTCCACCAAAACCATGCGTTAGTTACGTCAGTCTTTCATGTTTGGTTCTGCCTACCATTTTTGAGAAAAGTTGATTTAAAAATACATCATACCTCAAAATAACTTAAAAGTCAGGGCAGGAAGCAGGTTCTAAAGTGTTAATACATAAGGAGCACTTTGTGACATACAATTATCAATTTGTGCAGTGACTGCATAATTAATACGTGGTCTCATCTCATTCTCTTTTAAATGTATTCCCACACTGCCTAGAAGTTGTTGGGTAATGAATTAAACAGTTTGATGTTGATGAATCACAATTTTGCCTATCAATATTAAAATATTGCCAGAGGTATGTTTTCAGTTTGGGTCATGAAAGTTTAAATTGTAATACTGTCAGAAATGCAGCATCCTGTGTTCCCAAGCTTTGCTGCAAAATCAGAAGAGTCCAAGTTTTGTTTTCAGATTTTGGGGTTTTGGATTATTTTTATTTGCTTTCTTCCATTGAAGAAATGACAGGAACATAAGGTATCTTGCAAAACTTCAGACTTATCAATAATAGCATCTAAAACAGAGAAATCTAGTTACTTGGGAAACCTCAACTCAAAGCTAGTTTGTTGCTTGGACTACGATTAATGTGGTAAGTGAGACCAGATGGTGAACACTTCGAGAAGCCTCTGCGCTCCAAAGAAGTGTTAATTATCTCCAGAGCTGCAGCAAAAGGATAATGGGGAAGAACAGATCCCAGCCCAGCATCAAAGGGACAAGGAGCAAAGGGTACCTTGGCAAGGGACACAGAGGGCATGGTTAGATGGGATATTGGGAAGGAATTCTTCCCTGGGAGGGTGGGCAGGCCCTGGCATGGGGTGCCCAGAGCAGCTGGGGCTGCCCCTGGATCCCTGGCAGTGCCCAAGGCCAGGCTGGACATTGGGGCTGGGAGCAGCCTGGGACAGTGGAAGGGGGTGGAACAGGAGGGTGTGTAAGGTCACTTTCAAACCAAACCATGATTCTACGAGAAGCACCCCCACTCCAACATGAGGGAGCAGAGCCCTGCACATCTCCCAGCCACGGTCACCTGCAGGGACAGGATCCACAGCACCCGCACATCCCTGTGCTGCCCTGCCATGTGCCGGCCCTGGCTGTCACAGCACCAGCTCTCTCTCTGCTTTATTGCCTAAGAAAGACATTTCTTGCACACTCACAAGTCATACAAGCTCACACAGAGCTTCTGAGGCTCTGTGAATGGTGAAATGCCCAAGTAAAATCAACACGAGGCACAGGGCTGTGGTCAGAGCCCTTGGGAGGGAGGGACAGCAGGTTCAGGCAGCAGCTGGGGAGGAGCAGGGCTGCACTGCAGAGCTCTGGGATAACAAATCTGGGATTGCAGCTGGCTGGACTCAGACCAAGAGCCACATTCAGGATAGGGGAAAAGGCAGAAAATCCATGGAGGCCAGGGAAACTTGCTCCCTAGAGATCTCAGCAGGGCCCAGGCTGCACGGAAGATGGAGGAGTGGGAGTAGCTAATGGTACCTGGGGTGAGAAAAAGATGATGTAAGTGAGCTGAGATTCCCTCCTGATTCCATGGCCACTGAGGGCACAGACCTGGCTGAGGATCGATATTCCACAAGATCAGATCTCCCAAAAGTCTTGTGGATCAGTGCCTCATTTCATGGAATAAAGAAGAAAAAAAAACCCAGCCAAAAATTTAAAAAGACAAGACAAAGGACATTGAGAGCATCATCACTGCCTCTCTGAGCAGCACTGATGTTGTGTCAGATGGAAACTCCTCAGAGGTACAAAAGGAACAGCCCAAAAGCAAGCCCAAGGTAAAGTAGATTTCAATTCCAGAGCAATGAGATTTTGCTGTTTCACTATGGATTTCCTGTAGGGAAAAAGATATGAAACACAACTGCCTCGTGAGTTACCACAAATAAACCACAGGCAATACACATGAGCTCTGAGGACTCAGCCGCCCTTGGCACCCGTGAGCTCTGGCTGCCGTCGCTCCATGGCACCCCACAGCGACAAAGGGCAGCCCGAGGGGATGCGCAGGTCCAGGGTCAGATATTGATTGCACATGCAGATCCATCGGGCTGACAGCTCACAACCCACAGGGAACCAGGAAGCTCCTTGCAATGATTTAAGACAGAAAGTGAAGCGTTACTTGGGTTATTTCACAAGCAAAAAGAGTAAGTCTTAAAAGCAAGTGTGATGAGAGCTCTGCTGCTTCAGTAATTTCACAGCTGAAAAGGTCACATTGCAGAAAAGCCAGTTCTTTTAAAAACTCCTTCAGAGGTGAGTCTGGAGAGAGTGCCCAAGGAAAGTGGTTGTTAATGTACACTTAACCTCTGCACAGCTGAGAAGGTAATACCTGAGAGCAGCTGCACCACCAGCAGCCTTGAAAAACCTGAATTCAAGTCCACAAAATGTCGCTTAAAACTGGAACAGTCCCATCAGCACCTCTGAGGCTGCAGGATTGGTCCAAAAGCTGTAAAAGGCAAACCTCTCCAGGAAGTCTGGAGAGGGATGTTTTGCAAGGGCAAGCAAGTGACAGGACAAGGGGAAGTAGTTCTAAGCTGAAAGAGAGGAGATTTAGATGGGATATTGGGAAGAAATTCTTCCCTGGGAGGGTGGGCAGGCCCTGGCACAGGGCGCCCAGAGCAGCTGTGGCTGCCTCTGGATCCCTGGCAGTGCCCAAGGCCAGGTTGGATGGCATTTGGAGCACTCTGGGATAGTGGAAGTTGTCCCTGCCCATGGCACTGGGTGGAACTAGATGATCTTTAAGGTCACTTCCAACTCAAACCCTTCTGTGATTCAGAAAAAGGATCTTTGTTTCACAAACTTGGTTCTCTCTCTCCTGCTGTAACACTGGAAGGCAGAGAAAGCTCCCTGCTCCCACATCGCAACATTCAGAGGAGCTGGAGCCCCTCAGCACAAGCACGCGTGGTGTTTTCCACCTGGCTGTGATTCCAGCCACCAGACCAGCCCTGCACGAGGCTCTGGTCACTGCACTTCCACCACGAAAGGAGGAGCTTTTGCGTATAACGAAACACTGAAGACTCCAAGAAAAACCAGAGCCCAGGGGCCCTGTCAGCACCGCATGCTGGCCTGGATGACAGCCCGCTCCCCGCCTCGGGAGGGGCTCCAGAGCAGGGGACAGCAGCCCTGGGCGCTGCTGACGGGAGCTGCCGGCAGAGCCACCCTGAGGGGCCGTCCCACCGAGACAGGAGAACACACCGCGGTACCAGGGCAGGGAGAGGCTGATCGAGCCTCCAGCACGGTGCTGTTCCGCAGGGAAACCAACCGAGTCATGCTCCAGCCGCCTCCGAGGCAGAACCATTAAACTGCTGGAATGGGCGCAGTGCAGCGGGAGAGCTGCATCTCCTGCACAGAGGGACGAAGTGGTGGTGCCTCATTACCCTGGAGATCTCTTCAGCATGGGCACCCCATCCCAGGAGTTCTGCTCCGCTAGCAGGGCAGGAGCTTTCCTAAAGCCCTAGATTAAAGATTTCCCACGTAATTTATCACATAAGGAATTTTACCAGTCATGGATGAGTGATGAATGAACAGTTTGTCCCAATGCACATTTCAGCCATCATTCTAAGAAATTGTCAATACTAATGTTATTGATCACTAAACCCAAGGGAAGAGGGGAACACTGAAAACTAAAGAACAGAAAACTAGAGAACAGTTTCCTCTACTGACATTTCATAGAGTCTCACAATCATTAATTTTGGAAAAAAGCCTCCAAGATCACCAAGTCCAACCATCAACATAGCACCACCACCATCTTCACCACCAAACCATGTCCTCAAATTTGAGTCCCAACAGCTCTGAACCCCACAGAAGTAACATCCCAGCCATCCATCCAGTCCTGTGTGTGCCATTACACCTGAGTTTGTCAGGTTTTAGCTCTCACTGATTGGCTTTTCTAGACTTTATTTCTGCTGGATTAAAAGAGCTGTTAGAAGCTGTTTGTATTTCTGGCTGCCAGTTCTGCAAACCTCTCCAAGGCTGTGACAACTGAGCCAAGTCTCTTCTTGGGAATAGGGGAACCATATAATAATAGACTTCATATGCCAAACTTAATTTTCAGTGACACCTGTGCAAACAAAATGCCTTTGAAGGCATTGCTAGAATATAATTGACCGGTCACACAAGCAAAAACCACTAGAGATGCAGGAGACAGCTCAGTTTGCTGCTCCCTCAGTGCCAGGGCCACAGCAGAAAAAAGAAGCTCAGACAGGTTTGTGTCACTTGGACATCAGGATACTCCTCACAGGAAATAAATATCTCTTTAAAATGTCCTTTTAGCATGCAATTCTCTGATCAAGAGGTGATCCACAGCCAACAAGGATGTGGGATTAGCACCTGAAAGTGAGGGTTGCACGAGGATGGTGCAGCAGCATCACCCCTCTGCAGAAGCAAGGGAATAGGATCGCATGGAAGGCCCTGCCAGGGCAATTCCCCACAATTCCCACACCCAGTTTGGCCCTGGCAGCTGCCAGACAAACCCCACAGCTCCCAGCGTGCCCCCACTGGGGCTCACAACCCACATGCAGCATCACTCCAGCACACAAGGTATCTTTCCCACACTGATTCCCAGGTACTTAGCCAGGAAAGTGCATCACAGCAAATTATTTTGTGTCTGTGGCTGTGTGAAACACACTGTTTAATTGACAAATTGACCAGAAAAGCAACCAAGGTACTTGCCCCCTCCCCACACCTCCAAGCGCCAGCTTGAGCTCTCCTGCAGCAGGGAGAGGAGCCTTTGAACAGGGAGTGAAGTGTCACCTGGACCTAGAAGAAATCTTAATTGGATATAAGAAAAGATTTTGTATATTCAGTGTAAAGGAGACTAAGCCACTTAGAAAAGGATCAGACAAATCCTCTGAAGTGGGTTGGTATCATTTGATCAGCACTCGGTGCCTTGAAACTGAGCAGAGATTTTTCCCCTTTAGTTGGGGAAGGAGATGATCCAGTTAAACCACAGGTTTGGAGCCTATTGTGCCACTGTGTAAGCGGGAGAGCATTATTCCCATGGCAGGAATTACCAGCCTCCTATGCAAAACCCATCCAACAAAGGATTCCTGGAGTTTGGAATCCAAAGCATGGATGCACTGCTGGCCATGAAGGAGGAAGGCCTGGTGTCACCGAGCTCAGGGGCCCCGCTCCCTCCCTTTCCTCACGCAGGATAAAGGAAGAGGAGAAGCACTGCTCTGCCTGTGCAGAAGGGAATGCCCTGCCTGACCTAGAGGCAATTTTTGGTGGACACCATCTGCTCAGGACCCTGACAGTAGATACCACAGAGCATTCCTGCCTTCCAGCCCATCTGCATGGCATGAAACAGCTTTGCCCTGCAGAGCTCAGCCTGTTTATTGATTTACTTTCATATACGCTGAGTTTGCAGCCTGGCAGCTCACAGCAGTGTTCGTTTCAGGAATGCCCTTGATCCCTGCCCAGAGCCAGGCCCTCTCCAGCCTCAGCAGTCAGCTTCCCAGATGGCAAGGGAGTGAGCAGGGCCTTATAAACTCTCATACAAGCACAGGGCATCGCTGCTGTCTCCTGGTGTGCTTCATACAGGAACTCAAACCCAGCATCCCTGTGGGAACAACTTGCAGAGCCGTGTTCTGTGCCAGCCACACTTTTCCTCACCATCATCCCTTCAAGGAGCTGCTGGCAGGGCCAGAGCAGCGAGAGGGATCCCAGAGCAAAGCTGAAGTCAGCAGGGCAGCGCTGGTGACATTTCTGTGGTACACAGCCACCCTCCCATGGCCCACAGGACCCTCATACAGACCCCCTGAGCTGCACCAGAGGCCCTTTATCCATGGGAAAGGCTGCCTGGGGCAGGTTCACAGGGGCTCAGCAGAGATTTCCCACCCAGCCTGTGCACTACCCTGTGCCAAGGTCCCAGTAAATCAGTTAATTTTCCAGAAATGCTCCAGAGTTTATGTGCCTGTGCAGGACAGCTGCTCCCCTGTGCCATTATGGCAACAGATTGATCTGAAGGCTTTTCCAAGAGACAGAGGAAAATGCTTTTTCCTCATACTAACAGCAATGAGACACTGGCACAGGATGTACCAAAGCAATGCCAGGCATCCAAATCAGGTGGAGCCAAGTTAGTTATTACTCTTTAAACAAACTGAAAAATTTCATATTAATTAAGACAGAACTTCATCTTCAATTTCTGCAAAACAGGTGTCCTGCATGCCAGAGCAAAGACCACGTCTAGAGATGAACAGGGCTGCTCTGGGAGGATGGAGCCCAGGGCTCACCTCTGCACATGGGCACAGAGTAAAGCCGGTGAGAAGTGTCAGCTCTGCAGTCAGAGATTTTTCAGAAAAAACAAAACAGGATTTTGCCCACCCTGAGATGTCAATTTGCCCAGGCTGGGCCAGTGCTCTACTCTGTCAGTGAGTCAAGGTGGACAAAGGGACCTGAGGCTCAAGTAAAGTCCTTTTTGGCTCAGAGGTGAGACCTGCAAGGCACCAGCAGCACCAGAAAAATCCCCACACTAAGGCTTAAGCGGGGTCTTGGCACAGCCAGGGAGCTGCATTTTCTGCCCCTTTTATTTTATTCCGTTCCCCGCCCTGATCATTCAGTAGTCGCTCCATGTAAACAGCCCCACCCGCATTCCCAGAGCAGGGGGAACACGGGTTCCCACAGGCCATCCCATAAATTTATTTATCCTCCCTTTTCTTGGGACCAGGGCTCTGCTGTTTCCCTGTGCCATCTCCTGTGCTCTCGACAGGCATGGACAGCACTGACCCGTGTCACTTTGGTGCAATCTGACCACGGGTTTTACATCAATAGGAATGGAAAGTTTTAAAAGATTTGCAAAACATCAGTTCAGTGGCTGTGTCTGCTCCTTATTTGGTCTCTGCTTTGCATTCATTTTCCAATCAAAAAACCTTCCACAAAATCAGGGTAAAACACTCTCAAATGACAAATGACTTTTCTAAGCTCTTAGTCTTTACTTAAGTCAATGTAAATCAGATATTGAATGATTATTCATACACTTAAAATGTGCTGCATTTTAAATCCGTTCTTCACTGAGGTGCCAACAAGAAGGAAAAAAAAGTGCCAGCTCAAGGAGCCGTGCCCCCGGTCCAGCTGTCTCACCAGCCTCTACAAACTTCGGTTTTTGTTTGTTTATTCCATGTGTGTATATAATCACATAAACTTACTTTCCCATGTTTGCAAAATAATCTCAGTGAACGGTGTGTGGATTACAAACCAAACCTGCTGTGGGCTGAAGAGAATTGTCCTTCCAAGGAATGCTGGGGCCACTCAGCCGGATGGTCCCTACTGAGTTCTCCTGGTCCCCACAGGGCCATGTGGAGTTAGTTACCCACCAAGAGGAGTTAGAAGACAAGCCCCACTCCAGAAGGCAACAGTAATGATAATTCTTACCTCCATTAGCAGCACAATGGAGGAACGCCATATAGCCAACCCTGGATCCGCAATAAGGGTGTCTGGCAGGGTATCGCCACTGAACAGTCACTTTCCCTGCCTAAAAATCCTCATCATTTCAAATAACAGCAGAGTGTTCTCAATAATGAACTCAAGGACAATTAGCTGGAATCATCCAGCGAAACCCAAGATACCTTGGAGGAAGTGTTACAGCTTGCCATAAAAATATATCCACTTAATTTGTTACACTCGAGTCATGTCACGGGCAGAGGCAGCGCAGTCCAAGGGGCCGGATTTGCTGCTGCTGCCATTAACGTTTTACCAGCCTCATTGAAACAAGAGCAGCAGTTATTATTGGACCAGTTACAGCAGCACTAACATTTACACGCCAAACTAGCTAACCATTATTTTAAAAGTCACTGAAAGTACAGCTAAAATCTCCCTAGGTGAATTCCCCAGCGTTTCTGGAGGGAGGAGCTTCTGGAGCTGGGGCGCACAGGGACTGCGGGTGCTGGCACCCTTCTGCACTGCGCTTCTCCACATCGCACTTGTATTAACTGTGGGGTCACAGAGGGGCCCCACCACTCAGCAGAGCTCCTCGTTAGCACGAGCAAGTCTTTCATTAAAGGAAGTTAAACTACAGCCAAAACGAACTCTGGCAACAGGAGTTTGTTCTGCCCACGCATGGCGGTGGCAGGCACTGCCCCAGTGAAAAGCACTGCCCCAAGCTCAAAGCTGACACTGGGATGAGACCTCCCGACCAGCATGGAGCCCACAGTGCTCTCTAGCAACAGCAAAATTAAAACTAATGAGATATTGGATAGTTCATTTGGTGAGGAAAAATGTCAAAAGCAGCTGAGCCATTATAAAATACTGGAGCAGATGCTCAGGGAGTAGGAGGCACCCAGGAAGCAATGGCCGGAGGTACCAGCTGGCCCAGAGCCATGCCCGCCACCCCTCTCCTGGTTTTGTTGGAAACGGAAGTGACCTGCATGTGGCACTGCTCCCTTGGGACACAGCTCCCTTGGGACACTGCTGAGAACTGCTGGTGAGAGGGCAGATGCCTTCCAGCTCCCCATGGATCTGCTCCTCAGCAGTGAGTGCAGAGGGGCACCGAGCACTGCTGTGCCCAGGCTCCCATTTCTCACCCTGCACATCCCCCGACACAGAGATGGTGAGGCTGGGACAGCACAGAGGAACAAGGATGTCCCTGGGCTGGCAGCATCACAGACACCAGCCAATGCCCTGCCCTCCAGGATTTATCCACCATTAGTGGTGCATAACAATTAAACAACCAGCCAAGCATTGTCGGGTGAGCAACAGGACCTCACACTGCTTCTCCCAGGGCACTCGGTGCTGCAGGGTTGTATCTCACACCTGAGCTCATTGTTGGAATAATTAAGAGTTTCCTTTGGTTTAGAACCTTCAAAATGCAACGTATTCACAGTTTTTGGCCCAACTGTCTTGGCAGAAGCTTTTCAAAGGACACACTCTGTGCAAAACAACTTGTCACATCCCAAGCAAAGCCTCCAGAGCCGCCCAGAGGAACCTGCTCCAATCCCAGCTCTGGCTGCCAGCGTGGCTCTGGGCTACCCACAAATGCAGGGGTAAATTCAAATTTTGTCTTTCATGAAATTCATACTGTCTCGTACCATTGATATCAAAGCAACTGGATGCAAATTTGATACTCAGTACATATTTCTTTATAGAAAACAACTCCAAAGGGATGACTAAATTGCTTCTCATTCCAGCTTGGATTTATGACTTTCTCGAACATCACATGGATGCATTTGCCTGCCTCTTTTTTCACCTTTCCAAGGTCAGGAAACTTCTTTAGCCCAAGTTTATGGGCAAACAGCCAAGAATGCAGCATTTCCAGTGTTTTACAGCAAAACATCCATAACAAACAGCAGGACTGCCCAAAGTGTCTGAGCAGAACTAAAAACAAAATATCGAAGCAATTCATCACAATCTGTTTGCAGCCCAGAATATTTGATCCAAGGCCACGTGAGACTGCAGACCAGTCGATAACCCAGACACACCCTCAGCTCAGCCAGGCGCTGCTTTTGCCACAGCATTGCACCCAAGGATGCACCAGGTGCTCCCTCTGCACTCACCTGCCCTGACACTGCGACCAGGTGGAAACCTGGGATTTATTTCTTGGACTTAAATGCAGCAGTAAAGTTTGAAGCTGTGCAGAGCAACAGGTCCAGCAGTCATGGCCTCGCTTCTTCCCTGTATTAGAACATTAGAAATAAACCAGTGACTTCCTCAGAAATGATGAACAACAACTACTGGCAAGTCAGCTCTCACCAGACAGGTTGGATTCCCTGCCCAGGTCTCGCTGCTGATGGATGTCCAGGCAGCAGCACTTCAGTTCCCCTGCCAGGCATCCGCAGAGCCCGTGAGTGACACTAACAGGGCAGGTGACAAATACAGCACCCAGAGTGTTTGGTCTCTCCCATCCATCACCTTTTTTGCCAGGTTTGAGTCTCCTCTCACCAGGAAAGGTGCTAGGGAACACCTCACACCGCTTAGTGGAACCACCAAAGGAAAACCACACATGAAAAAGCATTTCAGAGGTGATTTGTTTTCTTAACACATTTAGATGGGAAAAATATATTTGAAATTGCTTTGATATTGGCAAGAGCAACATTGGGAAATGTATGAGAATTGAAGAAGTTCCAGCCAGAAAAGGGACAAGAGAAAAAGCAGGTTCTTTAAAAAAAACAAAACTAAAAATAAACAAAAAGCCCACACAACAACCCAAAGCAAAATAAAATCAAAACAGCCCCCCAAAAAAACCAAAACAAACACAAACCAACCAAAACACACCAGCACTCTAAGTGCACTGCTAAAATACACATTCTTTCACATGCAAATCTTCCTTTTCACTGCTTCATTGATTCTGAATAGGGGTAAAGACAAAAGACGCTAAGATTGAATTTAAAGCAAAGGCAGAGATACTAAACAGAGAAAAGTAAACAACCTTTTTTTTGTGAGGGAGGAAGAAACCAACAACAAATAGATGAGATGAAAATGAGCTGTTTAAGACAATTTCTTTGTTCACATCAAATAGTTACACTCTTGTAGCTATACAAAAGATAATTTGGGAAAGCAGAAGGAAACACCGGGTCCTCCCTCTCCCTTTATTAACTCTTAGGTGTTTTTATTGCTCCGGACACAGACTCACAGCCAGGGGAGAAGGGAAAGGGGTTCCACGTGAAGGGCTGCAGCTGCTCGACAGCAGCTGCTCGTGAGCAGGGCCCCAGGGAGAAGCTGGTCCTGCCCGGGCGCTGCACAGCGGGGCAGCCGCAGGTCTCTGCCCGGAGGTGGCGGATGCTTTCCTCACCGCCACCCTCTGCCTTGGCAAAGGGAAGCACCGCGGCTCCAGGGATGCTCCAAGGCAGTGATCCAGCGTGGTGGGGCCTCGTCCTCACCCTGACACCCCGTGGGATGGGCTGGGCCTCAGCAGGGCACCGGAGGGAACCAAGACCCCCCAAACCCCTCCCATCCTCCCTCCGACACTGGCAGCCCTCCCGTGTTTCTTGGGGCTCCGCTGTGCTCCAGAGCATCCAGCTGTGCACAGCTGGCAAATGAAGTGCTATCACACACACCCAGTGGGATAAAGATAATGAAGGTTTAATGTAAAACCGTGTTAAATGTGTTGCAGATTCCCTTCCCCTCCCTTTTTTTTTATCCTCCTTCAAAGCATCAGTACATGCTTGGGAACTGGAAAGGTTTGCCTGGATCAGAGCAGGGCTGGGTTTTATTATTTCACCATGCAAAGATGAAATCCAACAGAAAAATAAAAACCAAAACAAAAAACAAAACAAACAAAAAACCCCAATCAAAGAAAAAAACCCCAAACCATTTCTTACTCCCTCCCTAGCTGCTCTACACAAAAAAATTTACTAACAAGGAAACCTCTGCTCAGCTCTGTTCCATTCCTTTCTTAAATTACATTGAGCTTTCTGATTTTGTTTGAGGAATTGTGGGGGTTTGGGTTTTCCTAAGGCCCCCTCCATCTCAGTCACCTGAGGAGAGGAAGGGCAGAAGAAGGCACGGTCCTGGGGCTGGGGGTTCCCTGCCAGCACAAGGTCCTGACAGAGCTGGACTGCACTTCCCACAGGCTGGAGATATGACAAGCCCGAGATCCTTCTTAAGGCACTGGCCAAGGGGAGAGAAGGAGGGAGCTTGTTAAAAGAGAAATCCTGGGCAGCTCCACTGTGAAGTCTGGTGAGTGATAGCAAATCATCATGACAGAGCACCCGCTCAGCACCCACCCCTGCTGTGGATCCATCCGCCACGGCTGGTGCTGCTGTGAACGGCGATGGGGATTTTATCCTAAGTCACTGACCCTTGCTCCGTGCTACAAATGCACTTTATGTGAAGCAGAAGGAAAATGCCTGAAGAATTGCAAATGCCTTTTGAGCAGATTCCCACGAGACCCTGTTAAGGACAGTTCATTGGCTCTACAGTTGTTACTGACATCAGAACCAAGTGGGAAGAGAGGCAGAGAAGTCGCTCCTCAGTGGAGTGGGCACATCCCAACCTGGCAGCCACAGCGGGACAGACAGCACAGCGAGCAGAGGTGGCTTCCTGGGCAAGGTTAGCGTGGAGCCACTGTGCCAGCATAGCCCAGTGCAATTCAGCCAGTCCAGAAAAAAATCTCCATTTAGAGGGATAAACCCCAGAGCCCAGGAGCCATCAGTCTGGAGAAGTCCAGCAGCATGGTGACCACAAGTCCAACAGCAGAATGTCACAGGCTGTCCCACGATTGTAACTGAGGTTTAATTGCATTATAAAAGGGGCTCCAGGACCTACATCCAGCCCTTGAAGGGTTTCCTGGGACGATTTCCTTATGCTTGTAGTCACTGTCAGCATCTTCCAAACCAGCCCAAGGTGACATATTGCAACTGGAAAAATGAAACATGGAGGAAAGAGGGTAGCATGTGCCTGGTACACCGAATCATGGAATGGTTTGGGCTGGAGACCTCTGAGGATGCCTGGGCAAGGGGGTCTTGTTTTACTGCTCCATAAGTGTCTCTGTGTGCATCTGTCTTGCACAGAGGAAACTCCCATTCCTTGAGCAGCTGAACTTCCCTCTTCCACACAACGCCACAAAAGGGATTGCTAGTGTGATTTAGGACTCTTTTCCCCTAGATCCCCCTCAAGGAAGCTTTGCAGGTGGTACAGTGGGACAAGAGGCTTCATCCGCGAACTTCCTCCTTCTTCTGTGTGCTGGGCAAAACAGCTGCTTAGAAGGAGCAAAGGCAAGTGCAACGGGATATAAATAGGAGTGAGAGTCCCCCAGTTCATTCAGTTTCCTTCCAAAATTAGAAGACTTCTATTTAGAGGGACGCACTTTCTCTTACCACAGATTGACAGAATCATGGGAAATGTCCTTGGAGCCCCTCACCTAAACAAGTTTTGTGCCATTCCCAGCAGAGGTGTCTGCTCTGGGAGAACCTTCCTGAGTATACAACAGACGCCCGGAGCGAGCAGCCCCATCCCCCACCTCGGCAGGCTCTCCTTCAGGCCACCTGCCCTGCAAACCCACCGTGTGTTTCCCCATCCATCACAGACACCAGGTAGATGCTTCCTTTCCTCTTTAATCACACCCCACATACACACCTCTTTTCTCTAGCACACGTCTGAAGACTATCAGCATATCTGATACCACTCCCTCCTGAAATCTTATTTGCGGTTTATATTTAATGCAAATATTAATTCACTTGCTCCTTACCGAGGGTCTGTCCTTCAGACACACTGGCTGGCACAGCACACAGCTCCAGCCATCGTCAACCCATCCTTCTCCACACCGGAGCCAAGACAATGCCAGTGCAGCTCGCGGCCAGGGGCTTTGTGCCCACTCGGGCCCGCAGCAGCTCAGGACTGGTGTGGGGGTCAGAAATGTCCCTCTGCAGCCCTGCTGCAGCTGCCCACCCGCACTGGCTAGAGCAGCGCGACACGGACCGCAGCAGAGGGGCTGCCGGCCGGGCATCCCGCAGGTGACGGCTCCGCGTCCTGCCGCAGCGGGGACAAACCCCAGCCGAAGCCGTCCCCCCGAGCAGGGTGCGCTTTCCAGCCGAGCTGTCGGCACTCCGGGAGCCCACGCGTCCCTGCGGCACAGAAATACCCGTGCGGGGGCCGAGCCGCACCATCGCTCCTCCCGCGCAGCTTCCGCGGCGCAGAAACAGAGCGGGCCAGGGCTCCGTCTGACGGGGGATACGCAGGGCAGGGGCCAAGGGGCCGAGCCAGCGCTGCGAGGCAGGGAACGCCAGCGCTGCTGCCCCGGCCGGGCCCGGCGCGTCCGCTTCCAGCGCAGCAACCCGAAACCTGCGCACCCTGAGCGCAGAAGCAAAGCCTCCTCTCTCCACCGGCATCGTGGTTTAGATCTTATTTGAGCATCTACATTCAGATCTCTGATCAGTAAAGGCTGGAAAGAGACATATGATCCACCATTAACTCCAGCAACAGGAATTAGAGATAAGTACGTTTTTTACAATGAAGGCAGAGATGCCCTGGCACAGGGTGCTCGGAGAAGCTGTGGGCTCCCCATCCCTGGCAGTGTCCAAGGCCAGGCTGGATGGGGCTTGGAGCACCCTGGGATAGTGGAAGGTGTCCCTGCCATGGCAGGGGGTGGGATGAGATGGGATTAAAGGTCCCTTCCAACCCAAACCCTTCTGTGATTCTATGGACACAACCTTTGCCATCAGCTGCAATTGATGATGAGCCAGAAAGTCCCCTCTGAATCCACCACCCTCCTCCCTGCACAATTCAGGACAGCCTTTGCCTTAGGGAGAGGGGAACAAGTCCCAGGGCCACTGGGAACTTGGACACAGGGCAGGTACTTCCACCACCACAAACCAGGCATGCCGTGTGCCTCTGGCAGTGTCAGTGCACGATTAATAACCTTCCTCTGTGTCCAAATGAGAAACAGAATCCCAGCCCTCCTATATTGCAGGAATTTTTTTAAGCTCAGTTTTTTGCAACCTGTCAAGATGCTCTTTGCAATTTGTACCCTGCTGCATCACTCCAAAGCACAACTAGCAGCCTCTCAGCCAAGCTCAACCAGGTATTTGTTCAGTTAATATGAGAGAGTAATGGGCACAGAAAGGACACTTGTGCACCACATTTATCTACTACATCAGCAAAAATACACAAACAGATCTCAACTCTGTTTAAGAAGCAGTACTGAGGCTCCATAGAGCTCCAGATAGAAGTTTATCCAGCACAAGAAACCATGCAGCATATTTTCAAAGAGCAGTGTTCCCCACTATGCTTCTGCAGCACCATTTTTCACCAGAGACATCTCTTATTGTAGTGTCAGATACAGGCACTGTGTAACGAGTTCAAAACCCCCCAGCACACTGCTGGCCAAGCACTGTGGAGCATCCAGCCAGGACTGTCACTACCCCAAGAGCCACACACTGTTCCCCAGCTGCCCACCCTCTTCTGCTCTTGTGGCATTATTTGGTGACCCCCTGAGCCACGACCTTCAGGTCAGCCCGAGCCCAGGTTTGGATGGGTTACTGTAAGAAGCCTTCTGGGAAAGCTACAACTGACTTTTTTTCTTTCAATAATGGCTTTTATTGTAACTACAAAATAAGTGTTGTCTAAGGGTTTGCCTTCCACCCACCTGCTGTAAGGGGTTTCAACCCTACAAAACCACTGGGCAAATATACTTGACTTTAGATTTTCTCTCATTTCAGTGAACTGCACAACAAAAAGTACACTTGCAGGGAGGATGTCCCCTTGGAGGCTGTTCACACACACACACATCCCCACCTCCCTGTGCAGGCCCACCTGCACATGCAGACCCGCCCTCCAACACCACCTGCCATCCCTCCCTGACACAGGCAGAACTGCTGCAGGGCCCTCAACACCTGCCCCAAAGGAGAAGCCATCCCAGTCAGGCTCTAGCATTGCAACTTTTCCTTCTTACAACCTGATCTTTCATCCCAGCAAAGCAGGCAGATGTCTCTCACCAGAGTGGGCTCACCTTGCTGTCACTCCTGGACCAGCTTCACCCAGAAAACCAGGTGCAGCCCCTGCTCCCCTCCTGCTTCCCCATTCCCTCCCCAGCCCCAGCTGGGTCAGTGTCACACCAGTGGCTGATGGGCTGTTCTGTGGTGGGACAGCTGGTTCCCATCGCCCTCATCTCTCCTGCTGCAGTAGGCATCGCTCCTTGGCTGGCACCGGGCACCGTCGCCCTGGACATGGCACAGGCAGCGTGAAACACTTGGAGAGAAGAGAGAGGCCTGTTTGGTCCCTGGCAGATAACTCCAGTGCCACTTCAGCTTGCCCTGGCAGGGGTCAGTTCCCAAAGGCAGTGCCATCCCCTCCTCTGCAGGGGTTTGGGTGAACCCCCATTCCCTTGCTCCATGCTGAATCCCGGAAACATGGAATTGCCTGGGTGGGACCCCCCAGGGGGCTCTGCTCTGGTCCCTGCTCAAAGCCCAGCCAGCCCTGGGCTCAGACCAGGTTACTCAGGGCTTTACCCCCTTGGCTCTCACAAACCTCCATGGACAGAGGTGCCACACACTGTCCTCCCTGCTTCCCTGCCTGGGGGGAGGCTTCTCCCAACATCGAGCCTGAGCCATTTGGCCAGCAGCTGGAGAGGCACCAGGACCAGAATCCTACTCCTCCCCTGCCTCTTCAGGAATCGTGGCACAAAATGCTGACACAAGAAACTCCTCATCTCTCTAATGTTCAGGGAAGGTTCTGGCCCAACAGCAAATTACTCACATTCATCCTCCAAGACAGTGACAGAACATCAGCCCAGGTACAGATTAGACTCCACCTATTTCAAATTTCAGTAGGGTTTTAGGACTTTAAGGGTCAGAAAATTTTTTAGGGATGAACACTCCTAAATAATGAAGATATTCGGCCACTTCAAATGAATGAGTGTTTAGGAGCAGTGTAATTACTGCCCCTCAGCAGCATGAGCACAGACATGGTGGTGCCTACTGCAGCCTGAAATCATTCTGGAGGACGATGCTATTTCCAGCACAACTGGAAAAAGGGATTGCTGTCATTAAGCAGAGGCAGTGTGGTGACATCCTCCTTATCTCACCCATCTTTTCCTGCCTGGTAGCCAGGGAAAGTCTCTTTTAGGAGACTCACAACAGCATCCTATGGTGTGTGCCAAGGCTGAACCAGCCCAGCTCCTATCCTGTGTACACGAGAGAATTTATGGAAAAAAATTACAGGAAACCGGGATCCCTTAAAGGGTGGCCCACCATCAAATATTTTTTCCCACTGGCCTCAAAACTCCTCCCGTGTCTCTGCCAGGGGACACCTGGGGGCTGCTCACTTGCCTCTGTTTGGGCATGTCCTTGGCAGCCTCGGGGACTCTGAGAGGGGAGAGCTCCCAGCCCAGACCCCGAGCCTGCGGTCACACAGTGAGACGGCTCCAAGGAAGGCACTGCCAGGGTGTCTGCAGCTTCCATTAGGTGCTGGGGCCACTTCTCCCGGAGTGTGCTGTTGCCCGCTGAGCAGGACGTGCCCAACTGAGCAGCTTTCCCAGCCCCTGAGTTCCCCCTTAGTGCCCTGCAATGAGCTTGCCCTTGGCTGCCATCTCTGTCAGATTTCTATGAAAATGCCTCTGGAAATCCCGGCTTGCAGCAAACACAGCTCCCACATGACCACATCCCCTGCCCAGCTGGCAACACCCCAGAGGAGCCGCCTCTGTGCTGCCCCAAGACCTGGACATCCTGAGCAACTGGGATTGCTGCCTGGAAATGCTACCATGGTTTCATAATGTTTCCATGAGATTATAAGCACACAAAAAAACCCCAAACAACCAAACAAAAACCCAAATGAAAAAGACCAAGGAAGTTGTCAGCACTATCTGCTAATTTTGAGTGTTGTTTGCATCAAACAAGGAAAGGGAGATTTACATGCCCACTGCAAATCCAGCCCCATCTGGAGTTCCTTCTTCCCAGAGTGATGTTCATCAATCTGTTCTGGGGTGTCATTTGTCTCTGAACAGAAAGTTTTTCTTTAATTAATTTTCCCCTACTGAAAAAAGAAGAAAACAGAACCAACAAAACCAGAACTAGACCATGGTGAATCTGTGTATTTCTGTGAAAACAAGGTTTAATCTGAAAATTCCCAACTCGCTGTTTCTGGTGCCTTGCAGGACTGCAAGAGCCAAGCACATGGTGCAGTGAGGAATGCTGGTGGGCTGGAATGTCCAGACTTTTCTGACTGAGGATGCCCTGGAACAGCACAAGACATAACTCATCACACCACCATCATCTGGTCACCCCACAGACCCTGTGAGCCGTGTGTCAGGTTGTCCGAGTCCCCAGGAGGCTGCTGGGATCCCCTGGACCCCTGCCCACCATCCTCAGTGCATACAGACACATTTCCCAGCCTTTGTTAACCTGTTAAGAGAAGCAATCCCCATAATAATCCACTCAGTCCTGTGATGAGCACCAGTGGTGAGTCAGTGACCACTGAGCAGGGTCAGGCCCATGGGGCCACTTGTGAAGAAGCCCCTGAAGCACCACAGTGCCCGCCTGGCAAGGAGCCCACCCACGGCCAGGGCTGGCATGGGACACTGGTGCGGCACCCACGGGGAGATAAGGAAGTGCTGTTTCTGGGCCAGAATTCCCTTCAGCTTTAGCAACTGAGATGATTTGCATGATTCTTCAGTAAGTTCTGGATCTCATAATAGGTCACTTTTACCCAACAAGAGGATCACTCACGGCACCAGACAAGCAAGCACACTCTACTTCATGGACTTTAACGATTTTTTTTCCCAAATCTGACTCACAACTGCAGTGAATTTTGCCCCCTGAAAGCTGTATTTCCAATTAACATCAAACGGAGAGGTGGAACTTAGCTTGACAATTAATTAAAAAGATACAGAAAGGAATCAGCACTCTGCTCTGTGCATGGAAGCCTGAAATTGAATGAGGGGAATAACATGATAGTAATGTGGAATGAAATCCTGAGCATGGATGTGGTCTGTGCAGCTGGAACTTGGAGCATGTTGGTGTAACAAGGGTTTTGGCAGCAGCACAGATAATGCAGGATGCTTGAAGGAAGCTGCAGCCTCTGTTATTCCTGTACCTCACACATCTGGGTCATGTGTTTGCTCTGCCCAGCTGCTTTGCAGACCTCAGTGTCACCTGCTTGCTCCAAGAAAGGTCAGTTGTCCTGAATTCCACCAGGGGAGTCACTCCAGTCTGCAGTGCAAGAGGGGATGGGTCTTTGGACTCAACGTCCACTGAACATTTTATTGAAGAGTAGTTTATCTGGGGCTCAGTCTCTTCCAGAATTTAAACCCCTGCTGCACTGCACAGCAAGGAAAGGGAAGAGCAGTATGTGCTGTTGCTATAATCCACATGAAATCCAGGCTGTGTGCAGCACCAGGATCACTGCTCAGGCTTCGTGAGAAAAAGAGCGATGATCCAGCTCCTGATCAGAGCCCATGGCTCTTCCCCTTGAAGTCACCACCCGGCACGGCATTCCATGCACTGGATGGATCATGGGCCATCTGCCCCAGGGTCTGTGCAGCCAGAGCAGTACTCAATTTTTCACACAGGCACAAGCCTTGGGTGCCAACTTGGGGTCTCCTTGCCAATGTCATGGGGTGGATCCTGTCTCTGCAGCATCAGAAGAGGAAGCATAGGAGGGGACCTGATGGGTGAGGCTCCTGGCTCAGCTCAGCCTCTCCTCCAGGGACTGTTGTGTCCTGGGGAGATATTGATGTCTCTGCTGGTACAGACAAGCCACGGGCAAGTCACTTAGCCAGCTGCCCAGACTGAGGTCCATCATCAGCACAGCAGGACAGGGGCCAGCAGTGGGACCAGCCTCCACCAGGAGCAGTGGGCCCAGGAGACCCCCACCTGGGCAGGCTCAGTCCTGGTGACAAGACACACTTACCAGAGCTGTGATCTGTTCTCCTGAAGTTATGTTAAGGCTGGCTGATTCACTGTGGTTCTGAAGAAGCTCTAATTTTATCTGTGAGCCAGATGGAATGCTGACAAGGGAAAAAAGAAAAAGAAAAAAAATCCAAAAAATCCCTTTGGTCTTGTTAGAACAGCAAGGTGAGGCTGTGTGGACTGAAGGACTGGGGCAGCATGAGAGAGAACAGTCCCAGGCCGGTCCTCAGCTGTCTCCCCACCCTAGGCCATGCTGTTAGGGCTGACACTGCACCAGAGCTCCTGGCACACTGTGCCCAGCACTTTGCCCGCTCCATGGCACCCCTGGCACATGGGGCTGGAGCAGCCTGCAGTGCTGTCACCCACCACAGCCCAGGCTGCCCTCCTGCCACAGGGAAGGGGGCTCTGTGGGGCAGCACCCTCGTGCCCCAGGGCTTTCCCGCAAGGGCAGACAGGGCTCCCTCTGCCCAAAGCCCATGTCATTGCCCAGCACCACGGGGCAAAGCCAGGCAGCTCTCTGGCGGCATGGCTGCCTGACCCAGCTGGTCACCCTGGGCCAGTGGCACCAAGAGCCACAAGCTGGGCCTGCAGCCAGGCACAGCTCACTGCTCCCACTCAGACACACAGGAATCGCTCACTGCAGTGCCCGGCCCCACCTCGCACAGCTCGGCTGAGCACATGGACCCCGGGCAGCATGGGGTCCTTTCTGTGGGCACAGACCCCAGGCAGCATGGGGCCTCTCCATGGGCATGGGCCCCAGGCAGCACAGAGCCTCTCTGGATCAACCAATCTGCCAGGCACAACCCCCTGGATCAACCAACATGCCCATGCCATTGTAGTAAAACATTTATTTGTTCAGGTGATTGAAGCTACCATGTTTACAGCTCGTTACCTCACCACTGGCGACATGGAACATGACCTGGGACTGCAGCTGTTGCCACCAGATTTTTCATCATAATTTCTAGTTATAAAAACCTTGGACACCAGAAAAAAACAGGTATTTTAGACTTAAAGTGGCAGATGGGAGATGGGCAGCCTGTGAGGGGGGAAGACAGTTTATCGAGGCAGCCGACCTTGACGGCCACGTGGCCTCGGCTGCAGCTTCAAGTAAAGGTTTCGGTGGGGTGAGTGCGGTGCGACACGTCAATCCTCGGAGAGTTGGAACCGTATTGTTTTCTGCCGAGTAAGAACATCGGTGGCAGCGTTTTCGGGGAGTGGAGAAGGGCTGGTGTCCTGCAGAGAGGCCCCGGCTTCTGCGCAAAGAGACAGAACAGAGACGGTGAGGGGACGAGGAGCAGAGCAGCCCTTCCCATGGCCAAAGCCACGCTGATGTGGGACCACACCAAGAGCCCCAGGAGCTGCCATGGGGCCAGTCTGGGCACAGCTCCCACTGACAGTCCCGGGCACGGCTGCACAGCCAGCTGGGCACTGCACCAAGGGTCCCAGAAGCTGCCACAGAGCCAGCCCAGGCAGGAAGCAGCAGCAGAGCCTACCCTCGGCCCTGGCACCCACTGTCTCGGTGCCATGTGCACTGCAGGGGCTGGGGCGCAGCAGCAGAGCGTGGCAGCTAACAGGAGACTGGGCTGATGGGAGACTGGGCTAGCAGCACCCGATGTCCCCCACCCATACCTCTGCCACAAGCCTTGTCACCATCAGGGAGGGCAGGCGCAGCACTACTGCTGCTGCTGCTGCTTCAGGGAAAATCCAACTAACAAGACAACCCCCAAAACCCCCAACAGAACCAGCAAAGCTCATTGTTCCAGAACCAGAGACTTCTCCATTTTCCAGATACGCTTCTGCCCTTGCATAGGCCAAGCCTTTGCCCATGGCAGGGACTCCAACTCCACACACTGCCAGGGGTTCACACAGAGCTGAGGACACCAGAGCAGAGCAGCAGGTGGGCACAGACACAGCACTCGCCTTCCCCTGAGGTTTGCACGCACGAGGAAAGGCCGCTGCAGCGAGGATGTGCCATGTGTCATTGTCCTGCCCCGAGCCCCCACATCAACCCCAGGGCACAGGGACAGCCCACGAGGCAGTTGTTCCACCACCTCACCTGGTCCCACTGCACCGGCCTCTCCTGCCAGCCAGCACAGCCCCACTTACCTCGGGGAGAGCAGACGTGCCGCTGCCATATGCAAATACCAATCAGGCAGCACTTTAAACTCATCTTTGGGTTGCTGTGGGTTACAGCCCCCAGACTACAGATTGGCCACGGGGAGCCCAGGCTTAGGCCAGGTGGGGGTCCCTGTGTGCCTACCGAGGGGACTGGGCTCCAACCCTGACTGCTCTTCCTCATTCCCTCTCCCAGTGGGAATTTCCCCTGCAGAGGAGATGGCACAGCTTGCACACAGCACTGCAGGTGCCTCGAGAGCAGCAACCTGGCAGTGCAGGAGGAAAACCAGCTCAGACCAAGTCAGGCACACCAGCCTGGGCTCACTGTTCCTGAGCCAGATGCTTCTAAAGTGCAGTTCTTGAAACGACACAGCACCACAAAACCTGGAGCTTATTCTGTTCATTTTAATACAAACACAGTCCCTGATGTGGGGTCTGCAGCCAGCCACGTGCCACATTTGCTCCTTCCTTTTCAAGTTTCCTTCCTTCAAAGCCAAGCTTCCCTTTCTCTCCAGCAGCAGCCTTGACATTGGCTCTTGCAAATAAATCTATTGCATTAGAAGTCCACAGTCACCAAAACCAGTGTGATTCCCCTTTTGCTGGGCTGCGTTACTGGTGCGGGGTGTAGGCACTGTAGCGGGCACTGCTGCTGCCCCACGCCCGGCACAGCCCTGTTCCACGGGCTCTGTGCCGCTGTGACAGCCAGACCTCAGCCACTCTCCAGACCTCAGCCACTCACCAGAGACACTCAGCACTGGGCACAGGTGTTCCTATTCACAGAGCTGGTTTTCCTGGCACTCCGTGCCCGCTGCCGTGCGCCTGCCCGCAGCCAGCAGCGAAGGGTGGACAAGCTGCTGCTGAATAGGTAGGCTGGCACCAGCCAGACCCCTCTGCCGTGCCTGATGCCCACAGGGACAATTCCACAGTCACATGGGGTGCAGCACCACACAACCAGTGGCCGAGGACTTGGAGCTTGGCCTGCGGGGAGCCCCAGCTGGGCTGAGGGGCCATGGTGGGTGACCACCCCAGCATGGCGTGATCTGGCAGCACAGGCTCTGCCCCAGGCCCAGCACCCCAACACACAGCCAGGCACATAGGGACGCATTTGCAAAGGGGAAATGGGAGAACCACGTTATTTGTAAGCAGGACTCTGCAGACTGGTCACAGTTTGCTGCTTTTAAACCAGAACTCTGACCAACATTAGAATTACTGCCAGGAGAAGGCACCGTGCAACTGGGTGGATGCTGTTAGAGTGGCTTTTGGGCAGTGATGCTGCACTCCGAGTGGGCAGCAGCACCATGGAACAGGGAGGTGAATGTTCCTGAGCGATCACAGTGCTGACACGTGTGGCCACTCTGCAAGTGGTACTGCTCAGGCTCCAGTACCACAAAGCTCCAGTATCGCTGAGGCTCTGTTTCCCCTTGGTTGATGGGAAGAGAAGTGATCCTGGTAGTAGCTGTAGCCATTACTCCTGGTTTGAAGCCATTCCCAGGGAAGCAGCGTGCCCATCTCTGTGCTGGGTGCCCACCACGGCTTCGGGCACAGTCTCGCCATGGCACAGGAAGGGCCCGACTGCACTTTCTAGAGGGCACACACAGCTGCACAGGACTGTCCACCCACCACAGCTCAGTGTCACTCCACTGGTCTGGGATGCTCCCAGAGCAATGCCCAGCAGGGCTGTCATGGTCCCCAGGAGGCAGGAGCATCCCTGTGCCACTGGCACCAAGCCTCTAGCAGCTCTGCCGCCAGCAGGGAGGAGACCACCTCGAGCCAGTGCCTCGGCAGGAGCTCTCGGGCAGGTGGTACACCCCAGCGGTGCCGGGCCCTTCCCAGCCAGAGCAGCAGGTGCCCAGGAGCTGTGTCCCCTCTCCCATGCACAGGACACATGGCTGTGCTTCGCAGCTCCCTCTCCATGGCTGCAGGGCCACGTGGGCGCAAGGGGAGGGCTGGCAAATGCATGGGGACACGCTGCAGAAATAAAGCCACGATGGCACCAGAGCGAAGCAGCACCATGTATTGATGGTAAGGACATGCCTGGACACAGCAGGAAGGCAGCACAGACACAAGAGACAACACAACAGCCGGCTCCTCCACCCAGGCACAGCCACACCGGCCTCTAACAGAGCACCATCTCCAGAGAAGGCCTGTGTGTTCCAGCCATTTCCGTAAGAGCAAAGAACTTTCTGAAGTAGTTTCTCCTCCTCCACCAGTGCCTGTGAACAAAGACCCTCTCATGGCTAAAGTCTCAGGTAATCTATATCTGAGCAGGAGCACACAGAGCCGAGCTGCAGACAGGTGATGCCTGAGGGGCAGGGAGGCACCTTGGGCTCATGTCCCTGCAGACCCCTCTACAGCTGAGGGTGATGCTGGGGTCACAGCACATCACACCCCCCATTCCATCACCTCCTATGGTGAGGAGTTATCCCAATTTGGGGGAAATAACCTCATGTTATTCTGATCCAGGAGCATCTCAGCATTTTTTCTGTCTCACACTGTTGGCAACCTATGGTTTTGCAGAACAGAAAGGACAGAGAATTTCCTCCTCCATGAGGCCTCCCATACTTTGAATCAAGCCTAAATAAAACAAAATGTCCCACTGCACAGTTATTCCAGTGGGAACAGATGATTCCATGCCCAGGGCGTTCCCAAGGGGTGATCCTCTCAGCCTGGGAGAGAAGCTAGCACGAGAGGAACCCCCGGCTGCCCAGATCCCCATTCCTGCACTACCAGCAGAGAATCAAACCAAACACAGGGCCATATGGTCCCTGTATGCTGCTTGACACAAAGGCACCATGGACAGCACATCAGCTGCAGTGCTTAGAAAATTATTCCTTTGAGTGAAAAATTACAAATATAAAAATAAACTTCCCTAAACCACAAGACACCATTAGTATTTTAGCACTTTCACAAAACATCACACAGATTTAGGTCCAGTTTTAGACAACATATAAAAGCATTTTCATTTGATGTTTTTAAAATGCATGATTAAACGCAACCGCTCCACAGCAAACCTCTGACACTCTCCCTCTACCCCAGCGTGGGGGGAAAGGTGCCTCTGCCAGCACAGTCCCTCACTGGGGCTCAGACCTTCACGTTTGACCCACACTGGGCAAAGCCCTTGCCATCAGACTGCCACACCCTGGACAGACCACCCCTGTCCTTGACAGCACAGTATTTAAGAGCTCCCTTCTGTTCATGCAGTGCTCATGGGTTGCCAGAGCAATCCGAGGAGGGATTTATTGTATTTTTTTAAACTTTTCCAGCAGGAAGTGGGTTTTCTCATTTTGAGGCTTTGTTTCCTATTTGGTCTCTGCATTTCCTGAGGGAAGCAAAAAGGGTTTCTAAAAAAGAAGCAGCCTCTTCCTTTTAGGTCCTTTACACCGCCCTCATTGACTTTGTTCTTCCATGACAGGCAGTAAAATCACCCTGAGCAACCCACAATGGCCAAGCGCATCAGCCCTGCGCTGCAGAGTCCCGGAGACAGAGATGGGGTGCCAGGGGCCATTCCCCACCGTGAATGTTCCCCCACAACTGCCCTGGGGCCGGCTGCTGCCCTCGTTAGAGCCAGGCTGTCCTCAGGCACCTGCCTTAGTTATGGTGCCCCCAAGAACAAGCACACAGGGTATAAAATCTAACTGTTCTCTCACTTTTATGGCCACAAAGCCCATCTTAAACCTATTATTTGGCATCTGAGAATGCACAATGCACAAATGTTCAGAGTTAAGCCGTCTCTAATTCGAACATGATGACCATATGAGTTTAATTAATATTAACTGCAGGCTTCCCTTTACAGTGAGCAGAGCAGCTGCCATCCACACAACATGGAATTTGCACCTGCTGTCCCCTACTGCTGTGGGGTTCTGTCCCTACAGAGTGGCCCAAAATCACTCTATCCCACAGGCACTGCAATTAAGAGCAGCTTAAAGGCGAGACCACCATCTTCCAGGCCCTTCACCGTGCTCAGGGACTGAAAAGAACTGGATTCAAACCATAAAGTTTAGAGGAAATATACCCCAAAAGTCTAGGACAGCAGCAGATGACCATCATCACTGACCAGCCAGCACCGAGGCGCCGAATGGCCGCGTCCCTGCCAGCCGCAGCCCTGCCTGCACGCCTGGCCGCCTGCCGGCCTCGCTCGCTGCCCTTGCGCAGCTCTGCCCTGCACCCCGAGGCGCCCAGGCCCGCTCCCTCCCCGAAGGCTGCAGGACGGGATGATGCCTGCGCCGCGGGATGTGGTTGCTCTGGGGCTGTGGGCCAGGCACCTTCTCAGGGAGAACCGGTGTGGGATCCCACTGCTTCACCAGGGCCCAGCCCCAGCCAGCTGGACCCAGCACACGGGAATGGACCCCTCACCCTGGTACCTCCTTGTCCTCCTCCCAGCCCCACGGTGGGAGCTGTAGAGCACCAAGGCCCGGCTCCGGCAGGGCAGTCACCGCGAGGCTGGCTGGCGTACCGAGTGAATATTTTATTTTACACAACATAACAACACAGCGTTGTTGCTCCTGTACAGCATCTGCCTAAAAACAAAGGCAACACCATTGTCACGGAAAAGAAATATACAGTCTGACCGGTTTAAAAAATATCATTTTACTGATTGATCCAGAAGTGGTTATTTGTTAGCTTGGAGGAAATTGCATTTCCTTTATAAAAGGCTTTTTCTGTGAAAACTCTCTCTTTTGTTTTCTGCTACTGCAGAACCAGGAAGCCAGTCCTAGAGCAGGGAAGGCACTGGTGCTGTTTCGTGCTTTTTTTCGCCCCTTAATCTTTTTTTCCTTTTTTTTTTTTTTTTTTTTAATCTCTGAATGTTGCCTTCGGTTTTGATATTAAACAAAACCAAACGAAAACTAAATGAACCCCTGTGTGCACTGGGTGGCTTATACAGAACCCCGCATGAACAACCCATTAATCAGCGAGACAGCAGTGGACTTCCAAATCCAATTCCCTGGGAAAGGGAGTTTCACACAACATTTGGTGTTTTGTTTTTAGTTAAAATAAAAATTAAAAAAAAAAAAGAAAAAAGAAAAAAAAGCAGGTCACACAGTGCTTTCCAATATCCACTCAGAACTGGAGAAAGTTGCTTTTCCACTATCCGCACCGGCGCTGTCTGCCTGGACTAGCATCCCGTTCATGGACATGCTCCGTTTGGAGCGCAGTCCGCCGGCGCCGGCGCCGCGGGGCTCCAGCAGCTCGCCGCCCAGCGACCGCCGGCGCTTGGCTCGGGACGCGTCGGCCGGCAGAGTGAGGAACTTACTTGGCTTTGATTGTGCTCTTTTGTACGTGTGGGCCGCGGGGGCTGCGTCAGGGGGGCGGCTTGCTAACTGCAGGGTCGTGGAGTTATTTCTGTTCGAGTTTTGGGGCTCGGTGCTGCCGCCAGCCTCACCCTGCGGCTCGCTGCCGGGCTTTGGCCCCGACTTTCGCTTCTGCTTCTGCGAGAGGGAAGTGCTGGAAGTCCAGGCAGGAGGCAAAGCGGAGGTAGTGGTGGCTGAGTCCTGGCTGGAGCCGGTGTCCGGTGACTGCGTCACACCGTCGCTGGCAGCCTTGCAGCACTGGATGCCCTCCTCGTGCCCGAGAGCCTGCTTGGACATGGACTGCGACAGCACCCCACTGCAGCCCTGGATCTGAGCCCCGTTCGTCTGCGAGTACACGTTGCTGACCTTGGTGGCCTTTTGCTGCCCATTGTTGTTACACACCTTGTAGCGGATCATGAGGATGATGATGAACACTAGCACGGACGCCACGATGATCCCACCAATGATGATAATCATGGTCCCACCCAGGAACTGGGACTGCATGAAGTGGCAGCGCACGTAATCCTGCTCGGTGGTGAACTGTGTGCAGCCCACGACTCTGGTGGCCGTCAGCGAGGTGATGCCATCATCGTAGATGGCCAGGACGCACAGGTCGTACATCGTCCCCGCAGCCAGGTTATTGACCAGAAAGGTTTTGCTTGTGGGAGGTATCATTCTGAGGGAGAAGGAAATCAGTGTGAATGAACCCGGCGGACACACCGGCACCTTCCCACCCTGTGGGGCAGCCCAGGCCATGCTGGGCACCACCACAGCTTGGCTGTCCTGCTTGTGCCGGAGCCCCTGTGCGGCTGATCTCCGCCCCCCCCAGCAGCTCCCACCTAGCCTTTGATGTAGCAGCAGTCACTGCCAAGACCCCTGGCATGGCTCAGCATGGCAGAGCCCCCATTAGAACAACCACGTCAAAAACATGGAATCACAGGATCACAGAATGGCTTGGGTTGGAAGCAACATTTAGTCCACCCTCCTGCCATGGGCAGGAACACCTTCCGCTAGACAAGGTTGCTCCAAGCCCTGTCCAGCCTGGCCTTGAACACATCCATGGATGGGGCACCCACAACTTAGGAACCTGTGCCAGGGTCTCACTGTCTTCACAGGGAAGAAGTTTTTCCCAATATCTGATCTATATCTACCCTCTTTCAGTTTAAACCAGCACCCCTTGTCCTATTAATGGATAAAGAAATTCACAGAAGAAATGACCAAGCAAAGCCCGTGCTGAAGGGTGAAACAGCTACACCTGGCAGCACAGAGCCCCCGTGCACCTCCCCAGCACGGGCACAGCCAGAAAGCGCTGTGAGGAACATGGTCACAGACTCTGTCCTCCCTGTGCTTCCATAAAGCCGAGCACATTAGGATCCATTTAATCCATCTACCTTCACAACCTTTCTCAGATGAGTTCAGAGGATTAGAAGTCCATTTGGATTATCTAAAAATAACATTGTTCAAAGTAATTTTCCCATTTGCAAGTAGAAAATGGCACGAGTCCTTCCTGAGGCTCCCACCATGAGCTGCCGGGGCCAGGCTCCGCTCAGCCAGCACAGCATAGCACAGGAACTGCAGCAGAGGGGCTGCCCAGGCCAGGGGCCACACGGCAGCACGGAGCACCCAGCATGGTCCCACATGGGCAGGCTGGGGCTGCCTTACCTGTAAACAAGGGAGTCATCGTAAGTACCATTGTACTGGATTTGAAACATACGTATCCCAGGTATATTCCTCTGAAAATTGAATTTCAGCAGAGCCGTGGAGGACGTCGCTTCCGCAACGACCACCTTCTTATCCTGGCTGACTTTAGTATCCCCGTTGCTACTGCTCGCATTGGAGCCCGACTTGGTGGATGTGGAGATATCCGAGGAGCCTGGATCAGGCTCATGGATGTGGTTTGTGCTGTTCAGCAAGTGGGGGAGTTTGATGATGTGCAGGTCCACTGTCTGCGTGGCCTCCCCTGCTGGGTTGGAAGCAATGCAGGTGAAGGAGCCCGTGTCCTTCACCGTCGTGATAAGGATGTCGAGCGTCCCGTTGTCGTACACCGTGGACCTGGTAGCATTGGAAATCAGTTTGCCCTCAGGTGAAATCCAATGGATTGCTGGCTCGGGGTCACCCCGGGCCTTGCAGCGCAGGGCTGCCCGCTGCCCCTCCAGCACCCGCAGCTCGTGGGTGTGCCGGGTGATGAGCGGGGGCTCGCAGAGGAACTCCTCCTCAGGGATTGACCAGAAGTACCGGCCAGACAGGAGCGTAGGAGAGGCACAGGTCTCCAGGTCGTCCTCCCTGGAAAGGCGCCTCAGCCACAAAAGCTCACAGTTGCAATGCAAGGGGTTCCCACCAAAGCTCAGCGCAAATGTTGAGGGGCTGATAATTCCTGAGGTTGCCAGCACCTGAGCGCGCTGGAAGAGCGGATCAGGCGGTAGCTTCTGCAGTTTGTTGGATGTGACGTCCAGCCTGGTCATCTTGTGGAGGTGGGAGAAGGTCCCCTTAGGAATATGGTCAATCATGTTGTGGTCTAGACTGAGAGTGTGCAAACTGACCATTTTCTCCACGGCATCCCAAGGGATGGTTTCCAGATTGTTGTAAGACAAATCCAATTCCTCAAGAGCTAAAACATCATCAAAAGCTGTGGAAGAAATTAAAGTCAGCTGATTATTGTTCAGTATCAAGTGGTGGAGATTGGAGAGCCCACTGAACATGTCATTAGTGATCTTAGTCAATCGGTTGCTGTTCAAATGCAGAGCCCGCAAATTGCGCAGGTCAGCAAATGCGTGAGGTGTGATAAAACTGATTGTATTCCGGGACAGCGTCAAGTCCACCAGGCTGGTCATGTTGGCAAAGTCTTTCCTTTTAATGTTTGTAACAAAGTTGTCTGCCAGCCGCAGCTCCACGGTCCTCCTGTCAATGTTGGGAGGAACAAACAAGAGCCCTTTCTTGGCACAGAGGGTGGCGAGGTTCGGAGACAAGATCTGACAGACGCAGCGCTTGGGGCAGATCTGAGCTCGCACCGCTACGCCAATGAACAGCAGAAACAAAAGCAGTTTTTCCATTGTAGAACAGATTCAAGAGCCTGCAAGGGAGAGCAAATGGTGGTTAGTCTCTGTGAGGAAAGCACGGGACATGATAAAAGAGCCAAGACAGATAGACTGTGGTTAAACTGTGGAACTGAAGTTCAGGTAGTGGCGAGTCACCCTCACTGTGTTACCTGGCTCTTCTTCATTCCCCCATCCCGACACAAGAGTGCCTACACTGCCTGCCAGGAGGACAGCTGAGAGACAGGGATGTTTGCAAATGCAATTATACATGCCCCGACACTTGCATACAAGTAACAAAGTGACTGGGAAGCCACTGGTGCCACTGCACTTGCCACCCCTCAGGCCTCTCCTGCTAGAGCCCATCCTGCTGCCCAGCGCACCTCCACATCCCGGCAGAGCCCCTGACCTCCCAGGCTGGTTGGCCATAATGACAAATGTCCAGGTATAGAAAATGAGGAGAGGTTCATGTGTGCTTCACTTGCTAAGCTGAAACTCTCAGCGGCCTTGAAATCGCAGCAGCTCAATGGGTTTACAGCCATCTCCACTGAACATTTAAGCTCTTAATGCTATTTTCAGAATAAACTCAGAAGGAGCTAATTTTATGTCATTCAAACCCCAAAAATGCAAATAAAACAAAACAAATAAAAAACAAAACCCAAGAAAAGCCCCCACAACAGAGATCTAAATAAAAATGGATCTTGGGCTAATTTTAGCTGATTGCAGCTTTCCGGCTGCCGAAGCGCTGTGCTCCCCCTGGAAAGCCCAGCGGTTCAATCAGCTTTATCACTCACACTGCCAGGCCCGGCTCCTCATGGCAGGTGGGAACAGGGCTGATAGCAGCAGTGCCCACGCCAGCTCAGTGAGATCATCCATCCGTGACTCTGCCAAAGGCTTCGCGGCACGGGCAGGCGGGAGGGCTGGGGAACGCTCCTCCATGGAACAGGTGGGAGCACGGTCCCATGGAGAAGCACCCACGTGTCTCAGAGGGAACTTGTGCCACTGTGAGCAATGGTGCTCAGAGGGGCTCCATGCTGCGATTGGAGCACTCAGCACCCTTTGGGACCGGCACAATTATACGTGTTCAGATCAGATTACTCAGACCCATTACCATCCCAGAGATGCATTAACAAAGCTCAGCTAAAATACAGTTTCACAGCTAGCCAGAAGCAGAAGTCTGGAATCGTTATCGATATTTAAAGACACATAGTTAGAACAATAATTATTGCTCCTGTTGTCCGGTCTGTCCATAACCCAGACCAAATCCATGGTGCCATGCAAGCAGAGGCAACAAAAGGATTAGTGAAAATACCAGCCCTAAACCCTGCTTTTCAGCACCATCAATGTGCTTTTTCCTGGTACTTCTGGGAACTGCAAGTATTCAGGACTACTCCAACTTTTGAGTTCCCACTGGAAAAATAAAAGACTATGCTACCGCGGTCCAAAGTGGAGTCTGCTACTGTGGGCAGTGCTGGGAGCCCATAACCAGTATAACCATCACCATTCTTGCTGCCATGACTTGTGGCAGAAAGCAAAGTGCCACAGCAGTGTTCAGGTATGTTCTGTGGACTCACTTTCAGGACAGCACTGCAGATCAGGGTGGCCCTGCAGATGACAAGGACCTGGAGGAGAACGGCAATGCCAAACAGTGGAGGAAACTGCCTGCTGCAGCCCCCAAACCCCACTGGTGTCACCCACTGGCCACCTCCCAACTCAGCAGCTGCAGTCATGGCCAGGGACTGTCACCTCTCCTTTCCAGGTGGGACTTTGCTCCTTTAATCTACATCTGCTAAGTACCAGATTGGATTGGGCTCAGCGGCTCAGGGCATCTGCAGCACAGCCACTGGGGTCCCTAGACAGCCTTGGCTGGGGATGTCACACTCATTTAAATTTGCTAACTTAATGCTGCTAATTTAGATTCGTGGCTATGATTTAAGTCACATGCCTGGATTCAGCCAAGTCCATTGGTAGAGCAACCCAAGACTACCACAAGCTTAAACCCAAATCAGCAAGTTCACAAGTTTGGAAATACCATTACAAGATGAAATGACTTAAACAACAACTGGGATGACAAGGTTACCACAAAGTTACCTACCAGCAGAGGTGGGTTTTTGGGATGTTAGGAGAGTTTGGATATTGTCTCTGTCAATATCCTCTGGTCAAATGCCCAGCACATAGCCAGAGCTGGATGCAACACAACCAGTGAACATCAGGCTTAAAGGACTGCAGTAAATGGACCAGCCAGTGGCCAGTTGCGAGCACTGTCTGCCATGGCTTGGGTTTAGGGACAGTCCTCTCCTGTGTCAGTGAGCTGGGCAGAGAGGTGAGTGCACCCCACGTATATCTGCCAATGACACTGAATTAGGAGGGACTGAGCCCTCGGGAGCATGGGGTGCCTATTGGAGAGGTCCTGGTGGATCAGAGTGCTGAGCACCCACCAGCCCTGAGTGCAACGAAGACAAATGCAGATTTGGCACCTGGATGCCTCAACTGATGACAACAGCAAAGCCACACCTGGATCGACATGAGGAAGCTGGTGCCCCAGGCTGTGCAGGGATGGGCATAGCCCATCCTCCCCAGCCTGGGCATCATCCCTTGCTGCAGGGGTAGCACAGACATTTCATCTCCTTGCTGAAAAAACACAGAGCATTTCTTCCCAGAGTGCTCGGTGCAGCAGTCTTGTGGCTGCGCCCCACCACTGAGACATTCTAGATGACAATATGAACTTCAGGACCTGGTGGCTTAGGAGGACAGCCATCAAAAAACACATCTGCTGAAAGTCAGCCTGGACATGTGTCCCCTCCTCTCCCAGCATACCACACCCCCCACACAGATAATTTGCAGAGATAGCAGCGCTGACATAGCTTAGAGCTCACTGCAGAAAACACCTTTTTGACTAATGAAAGCAAAAAGTGATTCTCATTACTTGCTTAAAAGATAAAAAATCGAAAGGAAAGTGCACTCATACATAAAACAAATGCCAGCTTCCTAGGAAGGTGAGCACTGCTCAATTACTGCTTGGTGCCTGCAATAGGACAGGGTAGTCGAGCTCTTCATGTGACATTTGTGATTCACAAAAAAAGCCTCTCATATATACTACTCTTTACATCCATTCTGTTGCTACATTTGATCATTTTGAGTTACTCATCTGCCTATAAAACCTAAGTTCGAATTGCTGTGGGCTGCACGGCTCATGGCCACAGAGTGGGAACTGTGTCTCCGAGGAGCGGAGAACCTGTGAGCCCCAGCACACACTGCCGGGGGCTGGGAGCCCCTCCACCGTTCCTCCATCGGCTGGAGGGAACTGACCAGGGGCACGTCCCCAGACTGCTGCTCCTGTTTCAGAGTAGAGGAACTCATTTCCTACCCCCATTTCTCAGGTATGGAGCAGGTGTGACAGTGGTTGGGCAGGGCCGGGGCGCATCAAGGCAGGGACCCCTCAGCGCTGTCACCCCCTGCCCACCTTCCCCTGGCCACTCTCAAGTGGGACGTGCCCACGCAATGGGTGACTCTCCCATGGTCCTTGCCCTGCCAGGCGTTTCCCACAGGTCTTCTGGCCTTCACACCACCTCCAGCCCAGCTACGGACCACGGACCACAATTCCACCCCAGGACCAGCTCCCCTCTGGTGTGGATGTCAGGCACCCCGCCGGCCCCAGCCCTGGCAGCTGCAGAACAGCCATCCCTGCACGGAGGAGGAACCCTGAGCCCACCTGGGACCAAGCCCACACACAGGCAAGGTGTAGGGACAGTTGGGGCACACTCCAGCTCCAGCACCACACATGGCTCTGCAAGACCCACTAGAGGATTTCCACTGGTTCCAGAGGAGCCACCTGCTCCTGTAAGGGGGTGACAGCCCCAACAGCCCCTGGTGAATCCCGGGGCACACACAGACCCTCTGGCCAGCACTTCCTAAGGGCAGACTCCCACCACAAACCTCTGCAGGGTCTGACCGGTGCTGGGGAACGGCCAGAGTAACCCCAGCCCCCGTGGGGCACAGCTGTTCGGAGCCACATGCCATCACTGCCAGGGCAAAAGGCAGCCACATCCTGGCACTAGGTCAGCATCAGGCCATGGGAATAACTACCCACCTGCTCCAGCAACAGTCAGAGGTCAGGTGAAGGGCTAATGAAATTGAAATTCCTGTCTGGAATGGATCGAGGAACCCAGGACTGAAATGCTACAGACTGTGATGGCTCCTTGTGCCCAACATACTGCATGCTGGGGGTTTTGCCCCTCCTCTTTGGGATATGAAGTGCAGCATCTGCCAGTGTGTCCAGTGCTCCAAAGGGTCATTTACATATTGAGGATCACACAACACATGGGAGCAGCAGAATCCATAACCGCTGTTAATTAGCAACCAACTTCCACTACATGCAGTTCCTGTATGGATGGTCAGTGTTACACGTGGTCAGCATGCCAGGGATGCCCAGTGTGCACACTGGGAGCTGCTGGAGCCAGCTGCCAATGCAGGGCCTGGCTCAGACTTCATCTGTCATCGCTGAGGTCACAACAGAGCTACTGACTGCCCTTCCCACCCTTCCAGAAGTCAGGATTCTCAAGGTCTTTGCAAATGCAGTTTCGTGGTGGGGGAAAAATAGTCTGGAAGATGATGATGTTCATCTGCTGAGGATGGAGAAAGGGAAATCACAGCCACCACAGGCACCCAGTAGCCATGCCAGAATGTGGTATGTAAAAGGAGATGCTGGGATCTGTGGCATTCCAGCTGCTGGGACCAGTGAAGTGGAGAACAAGGAGCTTCAGTTTCACAATGGTCAGTGGCTTGTAAACAGGTCGGAGGGTTTTGCTGAATTGGAAACAAAGTACCTGAGAAAAAAACAATCATATCAAAGAAACTCATCCAGAGATCTGCTTTGAGGGCTGTGCTAGCCACCCAGTGCTGAGCTGGCCATGGATCACCAGCCAGGACCACAAGGCCACCATGTTTGACACTTGCTGTAGGACTGGACGGGTGAATCCCCATGAGGAGCCATGAGACCAGCAAATCCTGTATCCTCGTCCTTGTTGAAGGGCTTCAAACAGCCATGAACCACCCCTCAGTCCTCTGGGAATCTTAGAAGTAGAAGCAAGGCGAGACCCAGGCTCAAAGTGAAGGCCAGGGGCAGTGCTGCCAGCTCCTACGGGGATGATGCCTCTGCTGACATAATGTATATTCCTTCCTCAAAAGCTTAGTTTCTGGATTTTTAGTGTGTTTCCCCTGTCTTCTACACAACAAAGAGCTTCAGCACCTGCCCTTGCAACACACAGCTTAAAAACATGCCCATAAAGTTCAGAAACTGAGGAGAAAAATGGAATACCCTTTTTTTAAAAGCACTTTGTTTTAGAATTGTTTCACATTGTCTGGAGCAGACAACACTCAACAATGCCAAGTGCTCAGAAAGGTAAAAAACCCATGGGGTTCCTGCAGCAGTGCTCATATCACAGCTGGAGTGTTTCCAGCAGAAGCAGGGACACGGGTACATTCTAGGCATTCTCCCCTCACTTCTGCTGACATAGCATCCTGTGTCCTGCATTTTCACAAGAATGCTGGAGCCTTCCCAAGAGGCATGGGCAGGGTCAGGATCTCTGCACTCAGGGGAATGCCCAACGCTCACCACCCCGCCCCAGGCCCTGGACTCCAGCATCGCTTGCTGCTGGCTCCCCTGGGACAGTGACCCTGGGGTCAGCACAGCCAGTACAGAAGACATGGAATTTCCAGGGATTTCATTTCTTTCCCTTCTCATTCTGCTCCCTGCCACGCCCCATGCTGTCTCCCTCACACACGTGTCCCAGTGAGCCCCTCTGAGCACACGGGGACCAGCACTCCCAGCACTGCTGCCTGCCGTGCAGTGACAGTGGCCGGCAAGGTGGCAGCACGCTTCCAGCACACTCCCAGTGTGCCTCCTGCACACTTCCAGCACTCTTCCTGCACACCTGCTGCTGGCATGGCCCCAGGCCCACAGCCACACGTGAGAGCTCCGCACACGGACAGCTGAACCGAATGCACCTGCCATGCCCCGGATTAAAGGCTGAGCGAGTCAGAGCGCAAGGGGGGCTCCCACAAACACGGGGCTGCGGTGGAGGCAGCTCATCAAGGCTTTGGTATCACAGACAAGAGCCCAGAGTGATCCATGGGATGAGTCAACACGGCAGTGCAGAGCACGACTGCAGCTCTGTAAGGTATTAATAGCTGTGCCGTGAGGAAACCACGCCGGATGATCCCACGGCCCCCGGCACGCCGGGCTGGGGGCACCTCCCGCTGCTCTGCCGTGGATGGGGGAGAGGGCACCGAAGCAAGCACAAAACAGAGCAGTGCCTCAGAAATATCCTGTGATAAAAACACACATGGAGAGATCATCTCCCATTTCTGAGGGACAACTCTGCACTCCCATGTCGCCCACTGTCAAACCCAGCAAGCTCTGTTTAAGCTGTGTGACTACCTGGGGCCTTGCAGGCACAGCCGAGAGCCTATGTGCGCTTTTTTCACGGTATCCTCCCGCTCCTTGGGGCAGAAAGCCTCAGCAATGCATCTCTCAGTCCAGTAGCAGTGAGCAGCAGCTTCCCAAGGCACCTCTAACCCATGTATAAGCAGCACACACTGCTGGCACCGTCCATCACCATTCACATGACTGTCCTTATGCCCTGACGACCACCAGCACCCAGGGTTGCTGGTCCATGTGCTGGCCAGCCAGGCTCTGTGGACACCACAGGCACAGACAAATGGACAGGTTGCTCCACTTCCCTGGCCCCCTCTATGAAATGTGCATTATGAATTCCATCCTTTTCCTTTCCTCCAGCCGCCCGGAATCATCCCTGCAGTGGTATGCAACGAGGGAAAGCAGCACAGTCCCCACTGCCTGCACTCAAGAGCTCCCAGACCAGCTGCAGCTCCCTCCCAAACCCCAGCCCGGGGCTGCCAGTGCCATCCGAGACAGCTTCCAACCCCATCCCCCTGAACCCATCTCCCCCACACCTATCACCCCTGCACCCCACAGCAGGGAGTCAGGACAGGAGTCAGGGCCAGAGCTCCTCACAGGGAGACATGACCAAAAAGCATCTCAGGCATGGTGGTACATACACACTGTGTTTTAAGGTCAAAACACCAAGACCTTTAAGGTCCCTCCAACCCAAACCATTCTGTGATTCTATACAAAGCTCTCCAGCTCCTAAGGAGTTCCTGTACCAAATATTACACAGATATGCCAAACACTGACACCGACATCAGCATCAGCCATGCAGCTTCCAAACAGGAGCAGGCCTAAGTGAATAACTGTTTAAACAAGGCAGCTTTTAACTAACCAAAACATTTTTATTGAATTGGGGTATTTTGGCATTTTAAAAACTGTTTTTGCAACATCAAAACACAACACAAATGTGAAGGGATTTTCTCCACCACTCTTCTATCCCTCTGTTCCACAGCCATACATTCCCAGGTGGCACAGGAAGGTGAGGTAGACATGGTGGCCCTGCACAACCTGCCCCACACCCTCCAGCCATACGTCCACTCAGAGGGACATGTGGGGAGCACTGGTGTGGGGGAAGAGGCTCCTCAGGGCCACCCCCACCCTGGTGCAGTCCCTGGCACACAGCCTGCCCGGGCAGAGGCACCCAGGGCGCTGGGGTGGAGGGCACCGGCCACGTCCTCGCACGGGCAGACAGCGCAGCCCAGCTCAGGGTGCACACCCGAACTGCTGGCTAACTGCTGCAGGACACCAGCAGTGCCAGCTGTGCCAGTCATGCCAGCCACTCACCCACTCCTGTCCTGGCACAGGCTCGCTCTCACCTGCACACTCACCCTGCAGCTCCTCCTGCCCGAGCACTCCGGCAGCAGCGCTCCTCCACATGCTGGTGAGCCACATAATGAGGAAATCTGGGACTTTCCTCTTACTGTCAAATGCCCACCGGTGCCCGGCCAGTGCCAGCTGCCAGGGCTGCCCATGTCAGGCATCACCAGTGGGGGTGGGAAGGGCAGCAGCTGCTCCAGGGTACAGCACAGCCAAACTATTCCCTGGCCACATCCTGGTTGTGCCCTTACATCCTCACATAGCAGTGACCAGTGCTCGAGGCCCCACCACCATGAGGCTGCGTGGTGCTGAGCTTCACCTCTGCAGCCTCTTCAAGTCCCTTGGGACGCCACTCCTTCCCTCCAGGTGTTGACCACGCCACACAGCTGTGTGTCATGTCCAAAGGTGCTGAGGGGAGCAAGGAGGGTACAGGAGAGTGACTCCAGAAATGGTAACCAGACAGATCCCAGGACACACAGGTGCATATATGACCTCCCACACACCCCAAACTCCCTGGAACTCTCCATCCCTGACACCACCCTAAAGCAGTATGGGGTGTGCCATTTCTAACTTATTGCTGTGATAAATATGTAATAATGGAAAAATGTGGAAATTGATGCCTCATCCCTGAAAATGTTCAAGGCAAGATTGGGTGGGGCTTGGACCAACCTGTGGAAAGTGGCCTTGCCCATGTCAGGAGGACGGAACAAGATGCACCTTAAGGGTCCCTTCCCAACCAAACCATTCTGGGATTCTATGAGTCTATTAATAAAATTATTCTTAGGGTTTCCTTTGCCAACAAATGCCACCGTTTTTAATGCACCAGCACTCTCGGTCCCCAACAGGCACTGGGAAGAGGGATGGGGGTGAAGGGTGACCCAAGTACTGGCCAGGGCACTGTGGCCAAACCCAATGTGCCCACCAAACACACACAGTTTAACTGGGGGAAATCAGAAGCAGAGGGAACAGCACTGTGAAGGGTGAGATTGTCAGCGTGACACACCAGAGCAAAATGGGGAATTAACCATAAGCAGATCCCCCAGCCTGAACAGTTCATAGGTTTTATCAAGCACCGTAAAAATAACTTATTTCTTCCATGGCCTCGCTTCTGCACAGCCCACCAAATGAAATGAAAAGTAAACTAACAATGATTTACTCCAGATGGACATTTATTATCTGCGTAATAATATCTGGCAATCGTCGCAGAATTAACTGAGGCCAATTCTTTTCTTAGTCACTGTTCTCTTACATAAACGTATAGTAAATTAAACCATCTAAATCCAGGCATTTATTAGGGTTGTCTCTACACTTGCCTGAACATCACTTGAGGACGTGAGTCATAAAACAAGCTTGATTTTAAGTTCTGAAGTTTAATTTAATGTCAAGGAGTACTGGGTACAAACCGTAGATCGCTCTCATGGAAGAACACCTATTTAGTATTTAGGTCTGGCTTGTTAACTGGTAAATCAAACAGATGTGGCCAAATTAGCTACTGAGATGATTTAAGATGTGCCATGTCTACAGCAGCCCTGACACTTCAAAGGCAAGCCCAGGGAATCTCAAGGAGATAAAACATTTCCATCACAATAACGGGTGACACGTGCCGGCAGGATACATGTAATAAAGGAAGGACAACAAGAGATGAAATGGAAATTTGTTTTGCAGAAGCCAAGAATAGAACATGATTTATATGCACTTATTTTAATTTATTTCAGGCTGAATGCAATTTATCTAAAGTCATCAAAAATTAATAGGCCATACAGAAAGTAGAAGTAATAAATCCAAACTTGGGGCACACAGCAAGCACATCTCTTTTCAATCGCTATTAGCACTTCACTATCTAATTAATCCACAGTGTTATCTCGTCTGGAAACCCAGGCAATCCTGCTTGGCAGGACAGGCACTGACTGCACGGCCCCTGGCACAGCCCCTGGCATACTGTGAAACCCTAGAGAAGACCGAAGCCAAAGCTGAGACCACCCCAGAGAGGGAGCCCCAGCAGGACCCACTGCCCTGGGACCGGGCATCCCAAAGCTGCTGCTGCTGCCGCTCCAGCCCCAAGTGTCCCACACGGCCGTGCCACAGCCAGAGCACCGTGTGCCCCCAGGAGGGAGCTCCCCAAGGGATGACGTGAGGTGATGCTGCCCAAGCAGGTGAGCCCCCGGCAGAGGCTCTCATCCAACCCGGAGTAAATTCCAAGCACTTCCATCACCACACACAGCTTGTGTCCAGCACCGACAGCACCAAGATGAGGGGCAGTGCAGGGCCAGGGGCAGTGCCAGGCCGGGCCCTGGCCCCAGCCTGGTTTCCATGTGCTGGCAATGCAGCCGGGGCAGGAGGAGCAGCACACGTCTCATCCCAGCACCCTGCCCAGTGGGACTCTGGAGACACAGGAGGAGGCAGGGAGCGGCACCTGCCTCCCCTCAGCTGAAGGTTGTGAAAGAAGTGGGGGTCATGCAGTCCCCAACACAGAGCGAGCACAGAGCAGAACCCACCCTCCCTCCCCCTGCACATTCTGCGGTGTCCGTGCTGAAGGGGCTCCAGACCCCAGCACAGGCGGCCACTGTCCAGGGCTGGCAAGGGGACAGGGCCCTAGGCAGTCCCTCCAGCTGCCACAGGAACTCAGAGCAGAGTCTGACCATAGAGCCAGCCTGGAACAGCTGCTCAACACACATTCACGGAGCTCACTGACCACACAGCTGCAGCAGGAACCCGATGGACCTCAGTCCGTATTTAGATCCAAAGGAAATCAATGGGCATACCAAAAGGAATATTTTCCTTTACCAAGAATGACAGTTTAAGTGAAATACTGGGACTCATATTTTTTTAAAACTTCAGATACATCTGTCAGGGTTGGGCAATTTCACCTAAAAGGGAAACTTTCAATGTGCCATAAGGGAGAAACTATTTTTGCAGTCTTCCCTTTGGCTCAAAATCTGCTGCTGGGATTTTTCAGGAGGCAGCACTCCACACGCTCGAAAAAACTGACGGCTCTAAAATACATATTTATGGTTTCCTGATATAGGGAATAAGAACAGAAGAAAGTAATGATAAGCTGCAGGAAGTGTTACAGAGCTCTGGCAGCAGGACAGACAGCAAACTGGGATCAGTGGCAGAGTCGGGGGAGGACAGGAGTAAAAGAAGGTGGCAATGAACCCCAGGCACTGCCCCAGGGATTCTGGCCAAGGACAGGACAGGCTCAGGCACAGGGCTGCTCAGCTGCAGACACAGGGATGTGCTCAGACACAGGGATGCTCCAGCACAGGGCTGCTTGGATGCAGGGACGTTTGGGCACAAAGATGCTCAGTTGCAGGGGTGCTCAGGTGGGTCTCTCGGGGTCCTCAGCACAGCACAGTGCACCAGCTCTGGCTCATGGGCTGCGATGACCAACAGCCCCTGCCAGCAGCCCCGTCCAAGCGGGACCCGGTGCATCACTCCCTCGGGTGAGGCACACTCCATCTCCGCTGGGCTCCAGGCTCAGGGAATTGACCCTCTCACAAAGAGTGAAAAGCACACTTGTGCAGCACAAGATAACAGGCAGCAGAAAGTCCCAATCAGGAAATTACACGTGAGCCTGTGCTGCTGGCTCACCTCGGCTCTCTCCATTACTGCCGCCTGACTGCCGAGAGGCAACAGAGTAATGATGCCAAAGGGCTTAAAGATCTGCTTTGGAGATGATATGAGGCCTCTATGTACAAGGAAACGTGTAAGGAAAGCTGTGTTGGGCGAGATGGAGACAGGAGGACCTCAGAAGCCTGTGAAATGCATAGCCTGGCTCTGGAATGAGGGTTGGTGAGTCAAGATCAGGATGTGGAAACATCAACCTGGCCTCTGGTGTACCCACGCGCAGGGACTGGGACTGGTCACTTGCTGGGTCAGCACCCGTCACCACACCATCACATGGTCACATCCCACAGGCGTCCAGCTGGCACCTCCCAGGCTGGGGACACCAGAGGTTGGTGCAGGTGGCAGAGGTCGTGGGCTGCGGGACTGCCATGGGACCAGTGTCCAGATCAGCATCCATCACACAGCCTCTGATAGCATCAGCCAAACCACTGCCCAGCCATCAAATGTGCCAGGACAGAGTGGGAGAGGGGCTGAGCATGGCCATGTCGTCCCAGCAGCACATCCAGCAGGAGCAGGAAGAACACGAGATCTCACTGCTTTCTATGTCCAGCTCTGCAGGAAGAGCCTGTGGTGGAAACAGGGAGGGATGCGAGTGGGAGAAGAGCAGAGCCAGTGGGAGAGGGACCCAGCCCAGGAGGAGCTGATGGCACAATTCCCCCTAGACCAAATCATATTTAATTTTCCTATCAATTTTCATTAGCCTTTTCTCATGTCTCTGGTTCATCCTCAGCATTCCAGGATTTGTTAAAAATAAACCATTACTGTCTCAGGGAGCTCCTTGGTCAATTATTCTAATATTCCTGGGTACCAGTTATCCAGCTCTGCCACTTTTCAACTGGCTTACTTAAACTGCCACTTTTTAACCTTTTTCTTAGCTCCTGTAGCAGTAGGAAACAGCTGCCATGAATTTGCATTTTGCTGCTCCTTTGCAAACAGCAAACAGAAATAATCACAGAAAACTTCTGTATTGCCCCAATGTATTTCCCGCTTTGCCTTGTGAGTTCCAGCCCTGCAACAGGCTTATGTTTGTATCCCAAATGCAGTCCTCCTCCTGCACCTGGTACATGACCCAAGGATATCAAACGTTTTAATTAGAAAACTTCCACCCATCTCAGAAGACAGCTATTTAGGCACAAAAAAGACCCTCAGTTTGCAGAAGCATTTTTGGGGAGTGGAGCAAAGAATTAAACCCCTTGGACACAGGAAGGATTTCTTCATGAAAGGGGTTGTCAGGCACTGAAATGGGCGGCCTGGGGAGGTGGTAGAGTCCCCATGCCTGGAGGTGTCCAAGGAACAACTGAACGTGGCACTTGGTGCTCTGGGCTGGGTGACAAGGTGGGGATCAGGCACAGGTTGGACTTGAGGATCTTGGAAAGCTTTTCCAGCCCTGATGATTCTGTGATTCAAGGGTCTTGCAGAAAGGTGGGTCATGAGAGGGTGGTGAGATAGGCAGCTGCAGCAGGAACTCCGGCCCCTCCAGCACCCCTCCAGCACCTCAGCCCAGTGCCGCTAGCTCCCCAGCAGCTGCTTCAGACCCACGGCTTTAAACAAGTCGCCACCAAGCAAGTGCCTCATTATTTCATCTGTTAATTGGCCACTTCTCCATCCCCTGTCACCTCACATTAACAAGCCCTGCTGTCAGGGCCACTCGGGTAGTGCCAACACTGGTGTTTGCTTGTTGTTAAGATGGAAGCTCTGGCTAAAAAGCAGAGCTCAGAGCTGAGTGGAGCTATTCCCATTAATGAACTGCAGCTCCCAAACTTGCACACCATGGATTAGTGGAGAACAGCATCACTGACACCAGGAGAAGCTGAACCACTGTAGATGCTAAAAAGGCTGGCAGATTTATTTTCCCAGCTTTTTACAGCTGTTTGGAAAGTCTCCTTTCTCACACAAGCTAGCTGTAAACAGAGGGTTTTTGTAAACCAAGACTTTATCTCACAGGTGCAAACTTGTTATGCACAGTCTTGTTTTCCACACTGAAGAAAGTATTTTGAAATGGGCATCGTGGCATTCAGCCAATCACTCTGGGAGCTGTATGGTCAAGCACCCAATAATGTTATACCACTTTGTGAACAATGCTATATAAATGAGTCTGTAATTAATTAAATAATTCCATTTATCCTGGACTTGGACTTCTGTGTCGTTTTTCTCACTGTCCCTGCGGACAACAGCAACAAACCATGACCATTTGTGACCTCACCTACATCTGAATGACAGTTCTGAGAAGTTTGCGAACATGATAACCAGGATGGTGTGAACTGCTCAAGCAAGAGCTGACAGAGTGGCACTGCGTCCTTTCCTCTGCTTCCAAAAGACGGATCAAACATCTTGTAAGACAGGAAAAGTAATATAAGCAAATAAAACAGGTATCCCTTCAGCTGGACAAGATCAGAACTACTTTATACAGATTTCTGGAAAAAGAAAAGACATCCTTAGCCACTTTCAAAACTTCTAACCCAGGAAATTATTCTGAAAGGTCATTCTCCCCCTCTACATCTCAGTGCATGAAGCAGATACCATCAGATCTGCCACGTGCTATCCCATTAGTCTGCAGGATTTATCTCCTTCTTCTGTGCCAGAAAATTTAATGGGTCTCTTGGTCCTAATGTTCTTAACTCAGTAAAGAGTCTGAGCATTTCAGATAAGAGACATACTTAAGGCTTTGGCAAAGAAATTTAGATTTTAATTGCTACTTCAAAATTTGATCAACTGTGCTGCTATGGCAAGATTTTCACAGAACTCAAGAAACGGATGCCAACAGATGGCCACCCACACCCCAAATCCAGCTGTACAGCTGAGGCTGATCCTGCCCCGAGGCCACAGCAATGCCTTGCAAGGGTTGCATGCACACCTGCAACCACTCTGTTCACACCACAATTCAGGTGTGGGCCAGCTGTGCAGGAGCTGCACAGCCAGGCTCTGCCCATTGCGCTACATGCCTGCAGCCGTGCTGTAGGAGTCTTCATTTTGCATTCCAACCGTGGCCTGGAGAAGGCAGAGATCTTGGGAGATCCTGACAATCTTTTCCCACACCAACACACCCAAACCACTTCACCACGGCTCACAGGAGCAGCGCTGCGCTCTGAACCGATTTAAGAGGCAGCTCCTGAGTCCCACCAGGTGTAAGCAGCACTGGCTGGGACTGCACAGAAACCTGCAGTGCCCACTCGGGACAACAGAATCCTTCACTCTCTAGCAAAAGGGAATTCGGCATACGGAGCTCATCCTTGGGCACTGCCAGCTCCAACACACCTCGAGCCTCCTCGAGCCCTCCCAGTTTTGGAGTGGAGCTTGCGGAGTCAGCGCCTTCACCCCTTGCCACGCGAGCTCCCTGTGTGGCACCACCGTGGCGCAGCAGCAGCAGCAGCAGCCCCGCTCCGGAGCCCCCGCTCCCGGCACACAGCACCGGCACACAGCACCTCCTCAGAGCTCCCAGCCACAAGGAGATGGAGCCCATGCGGTGCCACACTCGGACAAGCACAGGGCTCTGCCAGCCGTGGCCACGTGCACCTGCACCGGGAGAGCCGGTGGCTCACACAGGGGAGCAGGGGCACAGCGGGGCCGTGCGTGGCTCCTGAGCTGTGCAGCCCCTGGGCCAGCACAGCGGGACTCCAGGAGCTCCAGCATAGACACAGCTCACAGTGGCCACAGCACAGGCACTCTGCTGCATCCCCTCCCTGTGTGAGCCTTCCCCACTCACACGATTTTCAAAGGCAAACGAAGTCCAGGTGGATCCCAAGTGGCATCGCAGCCTGACCCCCCCACTCCGCCCCCACACTTGCTCCCCACAGAGGCCCCTGCTTGGGGTGCCAGAGCTGTGCCAGCAGCCAGGCCAGGGACTGTGATCTGGAGTTCAGGCATGTTTTAAATTTATTTATTTCCCATTGAATGCATTTTGGTATAATTCTCTCTTATCTTAATTAATATCAGGAAAATTACGCTGTTCCCCTCTCACAAGAGGAGGCAGAGCAGCATTGTGCAGGGAAATGCTTGTAGAAACAAAACAAAGAACCTCAAACCCTTACCTCAAGTAAATCAGCATGACTTTACTGCAGCTAATTGAGTTATCTTCAAATTATGCCCAGAAATCAAAGCAGAGAGAGAGAGAAATTTTGCCCTCCACACATTGCCCTCTTTAAAAATGCATCACTGCTCATCTCCTGGCTCCACAGCACAGGAACATGTGTCTGTGTGACGTGTCCCTGTCACATCCCACCCACTGACCCCAGCAGGTCTGGCAGGAAGGGACGGAACAGGAGGGAGGGGACAGAAGGGAGAGCTCCAAGCTTCAAAATGCAAAACGGGGTCCCAGGTGCCACGAGCACAGGGAGCAAGACCCAAACACCATTCCCAGTCACTCCAAATCTCCCACAGCCACTCCTGCTGCTCAGACCCTCCTTGGATTTTCACAAGGAGATGAGAGAAAGTGAGAGACAAACACAGAGGTAATGGCGGGTGATCTCACTGCGAGTTTTTTAACTTTTGTTTCACTCTGAATGGATCAAGAATCCATCTTTTTCTTCAAAATTATTCCTGGGGAGCCCAAACACCCCAAGCTGCCGGGGCTCAGCACCACCAGCAGTGTCCACAGCGCTGGTGGCACAAGACAACCATGCACCCATCCCCGCAGGCTCAGGATGCCTGGCTCAGCACTGCACACTCAGGGACCCACAAAGCCCCCTGCCCCAGGCAGGCCATGCCAAAACCTGGCCTAAATATAAGGAAAAGTCATCTAATGTGAAACATTTTGAGAAGAGCACTTTGTATTTCAAAAAACGGCATTTTTTAGCAGGGAAGCTTACCTTGACAATTTTCTGCTTATTTCCTGATACAGAGGCAGCTGCTCCTTGGTTACAGCTCAGGCAGCACCCAGAGGCTTGAGCTAAAATATGGATCCAGTGGCCCCAGGGATGGGGACAGGTGACAGGTTCCAGAGCAGCAGAGGGGACAGGGGGCAGGTCCTGGTACAGTGTGGGGGGACATTGTAGCAGGTCCCAGTGCTCGACAAGTACCACAGCCATTTGCCAACATTTTAACAGTTGTGTTGTTGCTGATTGGTTTTTAAGTTTTTCACTGTTTTTTTAATTCAAGTTTTCTTATACTAAAGAAAGCAACAGAAAAGCAAAGGCATCACGCCCTTCCCGCTGTACTGGAGGTTCTTGAGATACACAAATTCTTTTGCAAGCACTTAATTTCTGCTGCAAAGATCTGATGCCAATTGAATTTCTTTTAATAAGAAAGCCTTTCACTGGACAAAAAAATCTTACTTTAAGGAATCCATACTTTTTTTTTATTCTCAGCTTTGCTATCTAAGCTCTTCCTTGCCTATCTCTTTTGCTGTCTGGTCCTCTTGCTCACTTTTGTAATTAAGAATGAGGTGGGGGAGCTGGAGAAAACTAAATTACTTCAGTGTCCCAGCAAGGGGACAGAGCAGAGCAGAATGATGCCCTGGGCAGCACTTCCAATCCTGCTCACAGGACTGACTCGTTTTTAAGTTCATTCATCAGTCAGCAGCTCCAGCACCACTGATTCTGTGGGCACAGTGACCTTACACACCTCCAATGAACAGGACTTGTGGATCTTTTGAAAGACCACAGAATCCCAGAATGGTTTGAGTTGGGAGGGACCTTGAAGACCATCTAGCTCCATCCCCTGATATGTGCAGAGACACTTTCCATTAGACCAGGTTGCTTGGCGCAAGAGTCAATTTGCAAAAGTAAAGCATCCTGGCATGACACTGCCACTCTCAGAATGACTGTGACCAGAGGAAGCACCTGGAGGCATCACCAGCAGGTCCATGGTTGCCAAAACCCCACCAGGACCACCCAGGAGATGCTGGGAGGAACACAGCCACCAACAGGTTATGTCAGAGGCAGCGCAGGAGAGCTGCCAGGAGTAATGCCCAGGCAAACTCAGACCCTTGTCTCAGGAGAGAAGCCTCTAAGACATGAAATCCCACTCTGAACTGAGGGAGAGGAAGGAGGCCAACATCTTTGACTCCCTGTTCCAGGGGACTGGGATGGTACCAGGCAGAAGAACGGCTCCTCTGCTGGCTCTGGCAGTGAGGGATGACATGGGGACAATGGGTTCCTATCCAGCAGTTCTGTACAGCCCCAGCACAGGACAGCTCACACCACTGGAAAGGGATACGTCAATGCCTCACTCCCTTTCACCCATGTGAATTAGGGAATGTGCTACTTTGCTATGTGCTGTCAGTTAGACTCACACAGAAGAAAACAAACAAAGCCCCAGATCTCCCAGAGCAGGGTCTCGTAAAGAAGGATCTCCTGCAGCAGGATCTCCTCGCTCCCAGGCAGCCTTTCCTTCACATCATCCAAATGAGATCCAACTGTCCTCACTGCATCCTCCCAGTGTAAGAGCTATTTTTACATGCAATTTCCTTACCACACATGGGCATTCCACACATGCACCCACCAGGGCACAGCTGGAATTATACTGAAACAAACTTTTTGCAACGCAAAGTGATCCTGTTTGGAAGCCTGGTGCACCCATAACCAAGGCTGACGAACAGCAACCTGGCCCACACCCATAGCAGAAGGCTCCAGGCATCAGCTCTGTACCCTGTGATAACACTTGGGAATACATGGATATAATGTGACAAAGGGGCCCTGTGTGTGTGACAGAGGCATCGACACCTCTGCAGCAGCAATGACACCGACAAACGGGCGTTCCTCGCGGGATTCACTCCATGCCCAGCACGGGCAGGACAGGGACACACCAGCGCATCGTCCCGACAGCACTGCACCCACCCGGGCACTCTCAGCATACCCCTCCTGCAGGCAGCCCAGCACCACTGCACGCAAGGAAGGCCATGAATGCCTCCTCCTCCCCGTTTGCTGGGAGCCTGCACTATCCATCAGCACACATCCAGATCCTCCTGAACCTGCTGCTCAGCCCTGCCCTGCCACAGCTCCAGGACACAGGGATCCTCCCCTCCAGGAGCATAGGTCACCACAGACCATGCAGAGAGGAAGCCAACATTCGCAAGGATTTGCATCAGCTTTGAGTCACCAGAGATGTGGGCAGGTTGCTGTTTCCATTACTGTCTTCATGTGCTGGGAATGGACTTCCCTCCGCTGTCTCCTTCCCCTTCATTAACTGCTAATCCGTACCCTCCCAGGTCCAGCCCCTCCAACTACCACGAACTCCTTCATACTCTGTTATCTTGATGTTGGGCACAGGGAGCACGGCAGTGGCTGCTGTTTCTGCATGCCCAGAAGTGCCATACCTGCAATTAAATTCATGGGAAACAGTGTTTGTGCATCGACATGAACTGACGTTCCGAAGGACTGGAACTGCATCCCACAGCCACATGACTCAACTGCGTCAGTGCATAAACCCCTGTAAGGGCTGGAGTGCCACGACCTGGGAGCAGCAGCAGGGCACAGGTGAACAGAAAGTCAGGCACTGCATCGCACCAGGACGGGAACAGGAAACACGTCAGGAGAGCAGATCACTGTGAGCGCGAGCGTGACGAGAGAGCTGCCATGCTGTGACTGAGCATGGAAATCCTGAGCTTTCATTTCTGTCTGCTAAGAAAACCAATTAAAATCTTGTCATTTTGGAAGGATTTGAAGTAGCTGCTCAAGCTTCACCGACAGAAACAGCACCTGAGAGGTTTCACAGTATCACAGATAGGCAGTGGCAGGCGGCAGCCCCAGGAGGACAAGGCTGCTGCAGCAGGCACCACGCTTTAGGCAGCCCATGCTGCCTGTGCCACTGCCCGTGAGGGCAGGAATGGTCTGCTGAGGGCTGGGGCTTCCATTGCCCTGTGGGAGAGGGCAGAGGGGATCAGGATAGCTCACCCTCTGCAGCATCCTCAGCCTCTCTGCCCTGCTGCCAAGATCACCCTCCTGGCCCCTCTACCTGTTACTTTTTGGGCAGGGAAAGAGTTCACTGCCAGGGCCGTACCCTCTGCCCAGCTCAGAGCTCACTAGCTGCCAGCCCCCACCATTCCAGGGTTTCCTCCTGACAAATGGGAATTGCCAGACAAGCAAAATCCTGTGAAGTGTAGCTGAGCAAGTAAATGCTACAAAATAAGAGCAATTTATTCCACAATTTACAAGTCAGTCTGTGGTCCTCAGAGATAATTCTGCTGTCAGGTGCTCATGTTCCTCCAGCACTGCCAGGCTTCACGAGCTGCTTTTGTGCTTCTATTAGCCCACATATGTGCAGATCCCCCTTTTCCACATTATATTTGCATTCAACACATAAAGTTTTGCTTGATCTGTGCTGCAAACTAAGCGCAATTCTGTCGTGAGATTGCATGGAAAACCAGAGCGGGCTTCTGACCAGCATTTATTGTTCAGGATACTGAAACATATTGGTCTTTCTGGAAAGTTCTGGCAGTCTGGAAATACCTTTTGCACCCACTTGGTCCCAGCCACGCACTGGTGTTGTGCTGTCTGAATTGCACTGTCTGTCACCTAGCAGCAAACCACCCCTTACTGAGATTTGAACTTTTAATTTATTCTCCAGATCTGCTGAGCCAGTCCTGTTCTACTCCAGAGTCACTCCTGCAAAGCCTTACGGATGTACAGGGTATTTTACATTTCTGCTTCTCCTGGTGCCCAGCCAGTGCTTTGACCTGACGCCAAGGCACCATGAGTCACCCACAGGCCCCTGAACTCCCCTTTCCAGAGGGAAAAACACCTGCAGCCCTCTGCCTCCCCTGGGCTGTCACATGGCCCAGAGCAGAGGGGTTTCCCTGTGGACAAGACTCTCAGCGCTGAGGATCTCACCAAAGGGAGCAGATGCTTCACCCCCTCCACACCACAGCACTCCAGCAGCGGTGCCCACGCCCAGAGCGCGGTGCTACGGGAACACAGAGCAGCACATGGCAGAGCCTGAGATGGGGACACAGTCACCCACATGGAGGCGTGGGGGGCACAGGCTGTGCCCGCAGGCACATCATGCTTTGGACACTATTTGGTGACACAGGGCTTTCTGAGCCACGACAAACAGTAAACGCTCAGCCCAGCCTGAAACCGTCTCATAATAACAAACCATCTCATTTCTACGGAAGAACTTCTTCCCTATGAGAGTGGTGAGGCACTGGCACAGGTTGCCCAGAGAAGCTGTGGCTGCCCCACCCTGGAAATGTTCAAGGCCAGGTTGGACAGGACTTGGAGCAGCCTGGGACAGTGGAAGGTGTCCCTGCCCATGGCAGGAGGTGGAATGAGCTGTAAGGTCCTTTCCAACCCAAATGATTCTGGGATTCTGTGACTCTGTAAAGGAACACGTCAGTAAAAGCCATAAAAAACTCTCACAGTACCATGTCGGTCATGGGGAGCTACAGGAGGGGCAGCTGCTCCCCTCAGCTCCTGCTGCTCCGATCTGGGGGGCAGCTTGAGACCAACCTGACTGGCATCCACATTTGACATCAGCAGGTCAGCCTGTCACTAACTGAATTATACCTGCATTACTTAATAAACAAAGAATACTCTCCACATTACAAGGATGTAATCCTTTAATAGGTTTATGAGCACAGAGTCCAATGGGAAGTGTCACAAATCCATCAGGATGCCCTGAGCACTGTGTTTCTGAGCTGGAGAGATAACGAGTGTCATATGCCAGCAGTCAGCTCTGGGCTGAGCTGGAAAGGGAGCTGAGCCAGCATTCTGCTCTGCTCCACACCACCAGCACACCCAGCACCAGTACTGCCAGCACTGCTCCTGAGGGCTGTGGAGCTGCCTCCACCAGCAGGAGCTGGCAGTCAGACCCTGTCCTTCCAGTCCCCCCAGCCCTGCAGCCCCATCCCTCCCAGGCTGCTGCCCACCCCACTGTGCAGGGTGCAGGGTGACCCCCCCACTGCCCCAGAGGGCACCCAGGGCCCCTTCCAGGCACAACGTCGTGGGCAGGTGAGCACTGCAGCCCCCCAGTGCCTCCAGCCCCTCGTCCACACTTGATTCATCAGCCTTGCCAACACAGTCCACCTGACTCCCCAGACACACAGGGAGGGGATGTGGGTCCTCCTCATCCATCATCTCACCGTAGAAATCACCTTCTTCTGCCTCACACAACTTGGTACTGTAGCTGTAAAGCAAAACCGTATCGGTGAAACTCAGCACACTTCAAAAGCCTTGCTACAGGGAAACCACACTCTGCAGGAGGCAGGTGTCCTGCTCCATACCACCTCATGCACACACATGTCAGCTCAGGATTAAGTCTCTGCTGTGCAAAATCCACTTTAGCATCTGAAACACCAACACTGTTGCTCCAGCTTGCACTGCTGGCCACGCTAAGGGCAAGGACGGAACAGGGCACGGACACACACTGGCCACACTGGAGGGCACAGAGCACACAGCACTGCTGGCCACACCGATGGCGTGGAGGGAACAGAGCATGGGGCATGGGAGTGCGGCTGGGACCCCACCTGCTCTACGCTGCTCCTACCACATAGGGACACCTGGATCGCACATGAGTGCTGCTCCCCAGATGCTTGGGTTAGATTTTCTGTGCCTGGCATCACAGGAACACCATACTGTGCCCTCGGAGTACAAGTGACTTCTCTGATCCCTACGTGGTAACTGTACTACTGTCCTTCACTCTCCTCCTTTAGCCTTCACCTCTCTTCACATCCCCAGTACCAACCAGGGAAGCATTATTGACCATTGGGGAACTATATGGATATCTGATTTCACTTACACCCAAATTCTAGAAGGCAAGGAGCAAGTCCAGCCTCTCCCCAGCATTCCAAGTCTCACATCCTGCTGGCCACACAATTTCAGTCCTCATTACTGTTCTTTATTTATTGTTATTATAACTTTCCAGATGGAATTTAAGTGCAGTCACACGCTCTGTACATTGATTGGCTTCTTAGAAGAAATGAAGCTTATTCAGCTCAGCCCTTTGTACCTGTTGGCAACACCACAGGAGGCCCTGGCAGAGCCAGTGCGAGCACGGAGGGGCCACGGTGCCGAACGGAGCTGCTGCGGGCATGCAGCCGAGCGGTGCCGCAGTCACAGGGCATTCACCTGAGCAGCTCGGCTGTTACCCGTTTGGATACACAGCACAAGGCTACCCAGGAACGCTCATTTAAAAACTACTGTCCTACTCTGTTCCCTCAGAAATTAACACAACCCTCATCTGGCACTAGCAGCAGCTGCAACCATCCATCTTGACCTACTGTGTCTTTTTCCACGGTGTTTATCATGTTTTCCTTCTAGATCAGGGAAGGACAGGGGATTGTTTCAATCCACAGAAGTTGCGTGTTGGCAGAATGCTTCTTAAATAACACAGGTTAGTGTCCAACTCAGGGCAGGAGTGGGCAATAATGAACACAACAGGAATGCCAGCCCCTGGGGAGGCAACCTCTCATTTCAACCACATCAGAACACTAGACCCCGATGGAGGGGTCCTCGTTGCTTGCCAATGTGGGAATGCAGAGAGGGGAGGTGTATGTGGGACATCTGTGGGGTCAAGCTGCAGATGAGCAGGGGGCTCATCTGCAAGGAACATGGAGTACTAGAAAGGAAGCTGCACCCTCCAGTCACTAAATGCAATCCTTGCCATGGACTTGGGGAACAGGATACATCTGTTTGCAGCGGCCCAACACGCCAGGGCAGCAGGCGACGACCAGCCCACAGAGGAGACCCCATGCAAGTACTCTGCTGGCTGAGCCTCTGAGGTCACGTGTCACCAGGGTGGCTGGTTGCCTCCATGTTCACCCCCAGCCCTGGTCCTCAGCGCAGCACATGGCACCTGAATGTTACCAGACCCACAAATGACATTATGAGGACAGGTCATCACCTGGAGGCATTTGAACACATCTCCAACCCACCACGGGCCATGCCAAGGACCCTTGCACAGTGCCTGCTGGGACACCCTGCCGCTGGGCACTGGCAGACACCACTGGAGCCTAGACTGGGGCTTCTGCTGTTATCCTGGTTCTTTACACTGTAGCTGAAAGAGGCTCAATTGTCTGTGTCAGCCTGCCCAGGCTCAGCCACGGCATTCAGGGCCATGCTGCTCTCCTGACCAGGGTACTACTGGTGTGCAGAGCCCTCCCTGCACACCTGTGACACAGCAGACTGTCCCCAAAGGCAGCTGCAGCAAAAGCTGAGGGTCAGAAGCAGGAGAACAGCAGTCACTTCTTGGGAACTGCAGTTCGGAGCCTGGTCCCCAAAAGCAGCATCACTGCAGCTGGGCACCGGCAGAGATGAGACACAAGGCTGACGTGTCAGGAGGAGCCACGAGCACAGCAAACCTGCCCACGGCACAGCGACACCAAACCTGCCCACGGCAACACCAAACCTGCCCACCGCACGCACAGCGCAGCAACACTGGCTCCTCATGGAATCACAGGCGGCAGCAGAAGGCTCCCTGTGAAACGCCACGTACCCGGCAGCACTACTGACTCACAGCTGACAAGGCGACAAATCCCGCTCGCCTTACTCAGACCCGCTCCCACGAGCCCTATCAGGGAGCTTTACATCAAGGGTTTCAAAAGTGCGTTGGAGAAAACAAGAACGACGCAGCTCCCAGAGCCCCAGCAGCGCTGCCGACAGCACCTGCCTTCCTGTGCCGGGGCAGAGACTTCACATCCCAGGCAAACTCTTAACTCTGGCTTAAGCACAGCGAACTACCACCTCACCCATGTGCAGCAGAACGTCTTTGCATGACTCCTCAGTGGTGTTAAAGCAATCCCATCCCAATCCCAGGACCAGCAGCAGCAGGGGACTAAGAACATCCTGGGGATTCCTCTCAGTGTGCCTTTCTCCAGTGCACCTTTTCCTTTTTGTATGTTTTCCTTGTACACCTGCTGTCCCTACAGCTGGTGAGTCCTGCTGCAGGCGTCACAGAGCTGTCACAGCTCTCTGTGGTGGGCTCCTGCTTCTCTATCCCCCATAGCCAACTACAGAGACCAGGAAGTACAAATAATTGGAAATAAACACGGAGGGACTATCAGCTGTCTGGCAATGAAACAATGCTGAGGCAACAAAAACTGAAGAGTTTTATCTGTCTCCAATCCAAAAGAATTCCAACATGATCTTGACAGAGAAGCCTAAATAAAAACTTCAAGGGAATAAAGATATTCCACTTTAAAGCAAAGCTACCTAATCATATGTTTTCATGGAAATGTTTTGCCATGAGACAGTTCCTGGGGAGAAGCTTCATCTACAAGAGCAAACTCAAAAACACAGTATTTGGACACGAGCTCTGCAGCATCAGAAACTGGCTCAAGTACTCCGAGGTCCCACTGGCCACGTGCTACACAATTAGAGGCACCCACCAAGGCTCCCATTACCATCTCAGTTAGCCACTTGACAAACCACATTCTACATTACCCAGCCTGCTCAAAACAAATATGACTTGTAGAGCTATTTATTCCATGAAAACAAAAGCTGCTGCCCAGCTCAGGCAGCAGGCACAGGGTGCCCAGCCTGTGCCTTAGTGGCCGGCGAGCCAGGCGGGATGGGGCACATGGTCAGGGAGCCCCTTGGACACCACAGTCATGCTCAAACACCTAAATAATGGGTCAATTAGGCAATTAAAGCAGCTGCCAGGTAAACCTGTACCCACAGTCATGGGCAGGACACAGCTCCTGGCACCACAACATTTCACCACACTACGGACCTCTTGCTCGTGGAGCCCAGAGCCCCAGCCAAGGGACCTGGGGTGGTCCAGGGGATCAGCACCTGTCTTTGGCTCGAGGGGCTCCGGGCCAGGGCCTCCTCCAAGAGCCCTGTCTGTCCTCTCCTCTCCTCACCTGCTCCCCCATGAATACCAACCCCTTTCCCTTCCTCTGAAGCCTCTTAGCTCTCCAAGAACTGACCCTAAGAGCTGCCACAGAAAACAAAATGATGGCCATCACTATTCCATGTCGGGCTGCAGGCACTCAGCCAGCCATCGCTGCCACCACCAGGCAGGGAGCAAGCCTGTGGATTACTTGGGGATGTAGCTGAGGCCTCCACCCCTCCTCGGGAGCCCCACTAAGACCGACACCAGCTCCAGAGAAATGCAAACAGGGACACAGACCACCCTCACAGCAGGGCTGTGTGGGAACACCCTCGACAGCCTGGATCTGGGCACTGCAAAGGAATTCCATAACCTAAGTTACTTCTTCAAGATTTGTCATTTTGTTCTCAAAATGACATCTCAAACTCCAGAGTACCAGAAGGTGTATCTGACTAATTTGAAGCAAATGTTTCTATTTTGCTGCAAAGTGCATGATTATTTGATACATATTTCTAGAAAGAATGGTTCACTCTTCAGCAACAAAACCTTATACTTTGGATAAGGTTTGGATTTGGTTTTCCAGGCCTGAGCATGTCTCCACTGCTGCTTCTGTTTGACCACATTTCTCTCTGCTACCCAGCCACGCAGACAACAAGCTTTTGTTTCCAAAGCATTTTAGGTAACTACCTCAAGAGCAGTTTTTATTTAAAACAAACACACATACATAAGCCTCTCTTAGCACAAACCTCATCGGATAGTGTCAGCAAGCATGTTTTAGTAGCATGATATTGAAAAGTAATTTTACTACTAGCTAGAAAAGTCTGAAGACTGCAGAGGATATATTTAGATGTGTATAAATAGACAACACTCAGTGATGTCTGGTCCAAGGAGTACAAATCTTCCCTAATGCATGGAATATGCCTGGCCCAAAACGCTTGAGCAGCACTTACACAGCCTTTTCAGTCTGGCTCAGGTTCTGAGCCCGCTAATAGCAGGGCCATTAGAGCAGTGCTCCAGCCCAGCTGCTTGTGCAGGGAATATGCAAAGATTGCTCTATAAAACCGAGCCCGTTACCACATCTGAAAGCACAGGCTGTATCGATCAGCAATGGAAAGCCATTAGCTCTCTAGCCTCTGAACTATCTCCACGTGCCCCAGCAGAGGGACAAGCCCTGCAGGCACCTCAGGATGCTCCAACTTCCCAAGATAGGCACCCTGTACGGCAAGGCCATCCTTCCTGATGCACCTGCCTTCGTGTCCCCTCTAATCTTTCTCAAAAAATTGGGGAAGATCTGTTTTTTCTTGCCATGCTGCTCAGCCACATCTCTTCTCGGGTTCCCCACATTCCCAGCCAGCCCAGATCTTGGGCTGGGCAGACACCTCTCATCCTCCTTCCCCCAGCCCCACTCACACCTTCAACGGCCAACAGGAGCCTCTCCAGACAACAGAGCTGCATGAAAAATTCAAACCAAGCCCCTGAGACACCATCCTGAGCAGTACTGCAGTCAAGCGCAACTTCTCTCGGTCGTAAGCATGACATGAGCGCTCAGCCCACTGGATCTCCCTGGGATAGGACAATCTGGAGCCCACTCCCACATCTGCATGTGTTTGGTGGAATGGGACAATCTCAAGTTCCCTCCTGCAGATGGAAGTGTTTGGTGAAGAGGTGAACTAGTTCAGCTTTAACTTGCACTGGGCACCTGAGATATCCAGGATTTGCTTCCACTGACTGCCCTGCCATGATAAAACCAGGAAGTGCTCTTTCTGAAAGCAGAAAGATGAGGTAATATGCCAGGAGATGTATCTTAGAGAGGCTTGTAACTGGAGGCCAAACTGGCGAGCTCTGGTGTGCATTATGATCCAATCTTATGCATTTAAACACATTTATTATGCATTTAAACAAATGCATAATCCCTTGAGTGCAGTATATATTTAGCAACGTGGATTGGGAAGGTGTTGGGCACTGAGAACACTCAGTCTCTGGTACGGCTGCTTGTGCAAAATCAAACCTGACTCTCAGGCCAGCAGTGGAATTGTCAGGCCTGGCACACCTCTGCCTGCCAGGACTGACTGTAGCAATACCACAGAGTCCACGGGCCGGGTCCAAGGTGTGGCCTGTACACAGATCCAGGGTGCCCAGTCAGAGTCCTTGCAGCAGCACACGCAGCCCTGAGCACCCAGGTCCAGCCAGCTAGGATGCAGTCCCACCACAGCAGGACAGACCAGTGCCAGCATACGCAGTCCATTTGGGCAGCACTGCTCCGTGCTCCTGGATACAGCCATGGCCAGGGTCAGTGCTGCCAGAGCCAGCCCAGGCCCCTCCATCTGCAGGTGCACAGCTGGAACAATTAGGCTTCAAGTCCAGGACAGATTCATTTCGCCTTGCCAGTGTGCTGTCCGGCTGTGCTGGCCTGAGCAGCCCCACACATGCAGCGCTCACCCGAGGATGCTCAGAAGGAACAAGCCGACACCACGTGTCACACAGGAACATGTGAAATGGAAGTGTGGGTGGGGAGGATCACCAGCACGACAGCATGATGGTCAAGGGCAGGGACTCCCAGGATGTCCAGTTCCATGGCAGTCAGTCAAAGGCCACACAGGACTGGGCTTGGCTGGGGGCACCTCTGTCCCACCCCTGGATTCCAGGACTGGTGAGGACAGGTTGACCACAGCTACCAACACATCCCTCTGCTCCACACACAAAACGTAATGAGTGCCCCGGAGATGCAGGAGACTGGGAGGGAGGAGGCGAAAGTGCAGGAAGGGAAGAGCTGCTGTCCCAGGATGCAGAGGAACCCCAGAGCCAGTGTTCCCCACCCTATGCTGGGAAGGACCAGCCCGGGAAGAGGCTTCCCCAGTACACCTGGCCCAGATATGCCCGTTCCCACACCCGCTGCCGGCCGCAGCTGGGCTCCTGGAGCCGGGAGGGCTGTGCGCTCCAACACCCGCTCCTGGAGCCGCGAGGGCTGATGCTCCGACACCAACATGGCTGCGAGGCTCCGCCGGCTCCTCCGCCGCTGCTCTGCCATCTCCCCAACGGGAACCTTCCGGCGGGGAAGGTCCGTCCTGTCCTACATTCGTTCTCCCGCACACAGCGGTGTTCGCCACCGACGGGGCGGGGGGGACGGAGGAGAGGGGGGCGCAGCCGCATCCCGGGACGCAGGGGACCGCGGCAGCCCCAGGGAGAGAGCCGCGGGGAGAGCGGTGTGTGTGTGGCGGCCAGGGGCGGTGGGACGGGGCGGGAGGACTGGGGAAGGGGGAGCCGCGGGGTTGCCGGGTCCTCTGGCAGAGCCCCGCACCCCCTGAGCCCCCCGCGAGAGAGCCCCGGGATGGCTCCGCGCACGGCGGCGCCTCCGCCCGCCCGGGCAGCGCCGCAGCGCCAGCGGTGCCGGGTAACCGGGCGGCGGCGGCAGCGGCACCGCGGCGCGGAGGGGGCGGCGGCCGCGGCACGGGCGGCCCCGCAGCATCGCAGCCTGGCAGCATCCCCGGCCCCGCAGCATCCCCAGCCCAGCCCAGCTCAGCGCGGGAGGCCGCCGGCGCCGTCCCGCGGGCAGCGGCGGCAGCGCGGCCAGGCCCGGCCCGGCCCGGCCCGGCCCGTCCGCGGGGCACCCGCCCGCCGCTCCGCGCTCTCCCCGATCGCCGCCCTCCCGGGAAGGGCGTCGTCCCGGCGCCCCCGCCGCGCCGTAGGGTCGTCCTGACCGGGACGTTCGGGACCGGCCGGGCCGCCCCCCGCCCCCCCCGCCCCGTCCCCTGGGCCAGTACCGCGGTGCAATGCAGATGTGCCGGGCGCGACTCCCCTCGCGTTACCTGGTGCCTCCGGGGACGGGCGGCGGCCGGAGCGCGTCCCCTGCGGGTGCGGCCGCGGCCGGGCCCCGGCGGGCTGCGGGCGCTGGCGGCAGGCGGGCTGCCCGCCGCTCCGCCCCGAGCCGGCGCTCACCACCCGCATCCTACCGCGGGTCCGCGGCGGAGCTGCCCGCGGCCGGGGCGGGCAGGGCGGCCCGGGGACGGCCCCACGCGGCGGCTCGGGCGGGTGGCGGCACATGCACACACGCGCGGGCGGGGGCGGGAGGCGCGGGACAACCCGCCTGCATTAGCCCGCCCGCATCGCCCCGCACCGGGCAGCCCGCCCTGCTCCGCGCCCGCCGGCGCTGACCTTGTCGTGTACCTGCGCCAGGTTAATCCTCGCCAAGCGCCGCCGCTCCGCACCCCGCTGCGGAATCCTGTGCGCCAGGCGCTGCACTGGACGGACGGACGGACGGACGGACGGACGTGGCCGAGGCGCGGGCAGCCCCGCCGCCGGGCCGTCGCCTCCCGGGTGCGGGTGCCGCTAGCGCGGGGCGGCCGCCGGCAGGGCCATGTGGCTCCGCGCCGCTCCGCGCCGGGCGCGCTCAGGCGGAGCAGCCGCGGCGGCGGGCGCTGCGGCGGGGCAGAGCGGGGAGCGCGGCGCCCGCGGCTCGGCCCTCCGCGGCGGCGGCAGCTGCGCCCATCCTCCGCGCCGCCGGCCTCCGCCCGGCCCCGGCCACGGGCAGCCGCGCCGCTCGCTGCCGCATGGAGCAGCCGCCGCCTCCCCCGCGCCGCGCCGCGCCGGGGCGGGCTGGAGCAGCCGGGCCCTCCCCGCCCCGCCGCACGCACGGCTGAGCCGCAGCCGCCCGACCGCCGCCGCGCAGACGTGCGGCCGGGCCGCCCCCCGCCGCGCCGGCCTCAGGGCTGCGCGCCGCCGGGCGGGACCAGGCACGGGCACCGGCACGGATACGGACACGCCTCCGCCTGCCCCGCGACGCCGGGGCCGGGCTGAGGCGACGGGAACCGAGAGCGGCCGCGGTCCTCGGGGCACCCCACAGCCCTTCCCCAGCCGCCGCCCGGGGCCCCGGGTCCGGAGCGGGCGGCGGGCGGGGGCGGCGCGGCTGCGGGGTTGCGCGAGAGTTTGACCTGACGATGGATCCGGTAGATGCACCGGCGGAACCGTCCCGCGGCGCGGAGCGGCCACGCGGGGTGAGAGCGCGGCGGCAGCTCCGCTCCGCGCTGCCTGGCTTGGCGAGGGCTCCTGTCCACCCTCGGGGCACGCAGCTGTCCGCATCCTGCTCGCGCCCTGCCGGTCCGAGGACAGGGACTGCAACACCGGACTTCTAGGAGGGATGATCCTGGCAGAAGAAGTAAAGGTTGGGTCATGTTTGGGGGCAGTAAATTGGAGCGCTTTTGGGGATTCCGATCGTTACCTGTCTCCTGGATCTCTAACAGGGAGGAGAGTGCATTTCGTGCTATGGAACACTGACACCCTTCTCTAATGCTCTTTTGTGGGAAAACGCCACGGATGTTACAGGACCCGAAGAAGAGGAGCACTGCCTGGAGAGCCTGGAAGAGGAGCTAATTAACGAACCTCGTAAGCGGCCAGTGACCCCGCACCTGGAGGGATGTGCAGGCACGTGCCCTGCCACCACTGGGCAATGGCCCCGTCTCCCCCGACACCCCTCCGCTGGGACGGGAGGCAGTTGCCCACTCCGCCGGGGCTGCCCTGGGACTCTCTGCAGCCGGACCAGCCCGCGTGGCCACCGCTGCTGACGGTGCAGGAGAAAACCCCTGGACTGCTCGGCACGCTTGGAGGCAGTGGGAGCAATGCTGCTGGGGATACACTGGCATCTTCTCGCTGGTGATGCACGTGGTAGGAGCCCCATTCAAGAAACGGGAAGATGCAGTGACAGTCCTCATGCCTCTCTGCTGATGCCATGCCAAAGTTTTTTGTGCCTTGGGATGCAGCGTCTGGCGTCGGTAAGGGTGAGAAGAGGGAGCACATCACTATTCCTGGGCTCAGGGCTGTCCGTGTGACTTAAGAACTTTGAAGGGGTCTCCAAAGCAGCCTGTTACCCTGCTCTCACAAGGAACACAGCTGCAGAGCCACGTCATCCTCTGCCCTTCTGACAGCCTCTGAATCTGTCCAGGGCTGGGCTGCCAGGCTGGGCCTGAGTTAGCGTTTATCTCCAAGTACCAGCTGCTATTTCATGGAGCTGGTTTGAGCTGTTACAGGGGGAGAGAGGCTGGCAGGAGGAAATTAGTCTAAATGTTCTCTCCCTCAAAGGAAAACTCATGTTGGCTGCTTTTGCTGGGGTGGTCTCTGCCCCACATTCAGTCCTAGCGCTGATCTCCTTTGGAGCTGGAGGCAGTGTCATGCTCGGCCCTGATTTGGCGTTCACAGTGTGCTCCCCTGTGGAGAAAGAAGAGAGACAATAAGATGCTCCCTGGTAAAACATCTGTGGTCTTGGCTAACATCCACCAGTGTCTTGGGCTTCGGGTTCAAGCATTTGCACTCTGTCCGTTCTCTGCTGCCCCAGAAGCAGGGGGGCTGGCATGCCAGTGATGCCAGCAGTGTGGCTGTCATTGGGAGAGGAGGCAAACATCGGGGTATGGCTTCCCTGGCCATGGGAACATGGAGAAGCTCAGTGGAAACTCAGTGGAAGCTTGTGTTCAGAGCCTGGTATGTACTGGGGGGTGCACTGGTTTGCACCATCCAGCCCAAACACACTGTGAGGGCTGGTTCAGGACCCCTCTGAACTGGTACCAGTACAGCACAGCCCAGGAGCTCCACAACCTTGCAGCTAAAGCAATGTCCTGTGCTGTCCGGCCTCAGGTGTTTGAGCAAGGGCTGCTGCATCTTCTTTGTCACCCTGAAATCCCTCCTGGATGTGAGACTGAGACAACAAGACTGAGACAACAACACCCCCTAGTTATGTACCCAGTGGGAAAACTGCTCCCCCCTGGGGCCTCTAGGACTGTGGGAACTGGGGGTGTGCTGGGGAAGTTCGCTCACTGATGGCTGAGATGGAAAGACCGCTTGTCTGATCCTGGACCTTGACCTAAGTGACAGTGTGTGGCTGCTATGCTGTACAGGTCTTACCCTGAAGCTGTTCCCCTCCCTCTTGGTCACCCCTCCACTGGGGTCTTTCCTGGGGTGTTCCTGGCTGCCCCCAGTGATGCTATGGGGGTGTCTGTGCCTGAATGCTCCCTTCGATGCCCTGAGACAGGCTGTTTTGGGACAAACCTCAGTGCTGTGGGTGGGGCAGGTCTGTGTCCTGGCATCGTTATTCCCAATGCCTTGCAGTGTACCTCATGGACAGCACTGTCCTGCACAGCCTTGGCACTGAGGATGCTCAGGATTACTCAGGTGAGCTCCTACCTAGCTGTGGCCAGGATTCACCCTGCCTTGGGGACTCTCACTCCTGCTGGGGCTCAGTCACCTCCCCCTTTACCCTTCTGAAGAAGCTCTTGCTGGGGGTTTTGTCTTGGTCTCACCAACCAGTGTTAAAATGCTTTTTTCCCAATAGAGCTGGTAACTCCTTAAACTGAGATCTTTTTCCCCTCACAGGTATAATTTTAAATTTATTTCATCATTTCTTTTTTTGGCTGAAATAAGGAGACCTTGAGGAGAGTTCTTTGTTCAAATAGCACACAGAGCTCTTTTATGCACTTTCAAACCCTTAGTCACCTCCGGAAGGAGGGACCTGGGGCCTAGGCACAGTGCCACTGTGCTGCAGCTGCTGGCGACAGGGTGCCATGCTCCCCCAGCCTGCTGCCCCCAACACCCACACCCACGGTGCCACAGGGGGCTGCCTGTCCCTCATCCCTTCAGACCTCCTTCCCAGCCCGACCTCACAGCCCGGAGCCATCCTTTGAGCTGTGGCCGGAGTTGCTGCTGGACTGCTTGGGCAGCAGGAGGGGCGGGATGCCCGTGTGTGCGGTGGTGGTAGCTGTACCATGGACTGGAGCAGGAACTGTTCAGGCATAACGTCACTCCGCACGGAGCACAGTTTTCCATCAGCACAGGCGCCCTTCCTCGCCAGGCACCGAACGCTGGTACCGCGTGCTGCGTGTACACCCTAAAGGAGACCAGCAGCAGTGCAGGGGAGCAGCTCCAGGCACTGCAGGCTTTGACAGCCTGGCGAAAAACATGTCAAGAGGCAGTACATGGTACTCCTTAAGAGAGACTCTGGTACCTCATCAAAATGCATCTGGAAGCGGCAATGCTTATTCATCCTTACAAGGAGGAAATTCACTGCCCTAATCACTGAAATGTCAAATGTCCCGTTGCATGAAGTAGGTTTCTTGTCCCTGGAGCACCTTGGAGACAAGAACGCCTCAGGTGCCAGTGCACGCCAGCCTCTCCTCCAGAAGAACCAGGGAAGCATGTGGAGTTAACGCAGTGATCATTTCCTGGAGATGTTTGTCATTTTAAGTTCTTTAGTCTGTAAGATGGGGGAGCTGTTGCATTGTACAAAAAATGGCAGGGACCGATCCTGCTCCTTCTGGAGCCCTCTGCCTCCTTGTCACCAGGCCACAGGTGAGGTCCTTCCCCAGCTGTCCTGGTGTCCCCAGCTCTCGCCCTCGCTGGCCAGGGAGGCTCAGGGCAACTGGTGCTAAACCTGGCCCGAGCACACAGGTCCCTTAGCACTCCTTCTGATTTTATTTAAGGTGAACTGGTGTGACATTTCTCCCTAGAGTCTGTTCATATTGGTGCCCTGGTTTTTATGTGCCAGCCCCACCCTGCCGGACCCTGCCACTGGCACTGCCAGTGAATCACTCAAAACCTCCACAGGGGGTGGGGGGCCAGCGACAGGCTTATCCTCAAACAGACTCAGTTCATCTGGTAGAAGCAAACCAAGTAAAGCAATACTTTATACCTGGAGTGCACCCTTTTTTGCATTTTTAACCAAAAAATAGCTTAGATTAAAAGTGTTGATGACAGTAATTGTAGTGTCTGTTTGCTTAACCTTTTAACAAATTTGTTCTTTGAGAAATAAAATCATGTGCTGATTTGTTTTTTTTAATTTCTTACATGATTATATGAAGACTTCCAGCTGTTGGTACCTGGCTTATTTATGAAGTGCATTAAGTGTCAGACACAAGCTGGAGGATGAACACAGATGAGCACTGACTGTCCTGCGGTGATCGCATACCTGCCACAATTCTGCATTGTGTGAGCCCAGTTATGTCTGGGGAAGACCTGGAGGCACAACTGGGAAAAGTTTGCTGTGCTAATGAGGAGCCTTGTCCGCCTCACCCCAAACCTCGTGGGCAGGCTCTGCCTGCCCTGGAGCCAGCACACAAGCTCAGGGCTCTCTTCAGCCAGCTTTGCACCCCACACAATGGGTTTTCTCACCCCCATGGTGGCCTGGCAGGGCCACATGATCTCACCTGGAGCATGGCTTGTTTGATTTGGAAATAGGCGTAGGAGGAAATATTACAGATGGAGACCCTACATAAGAAACGGGAAGAAGCAGGTATATTGTAGGGCTGTGAATAAAAAGTAGAGACTAAGCTCAGTCATAATTTAGAAAAACAGCCTGTCCAAAAAAACCTGTTACCTGCAAAAGGCCGTTTCCTTCTGCCAGCTGTCATTGACGCCTCCAGGAACTGGGACTGGTGTTCCCAAGGCAGGGAGAGGCCAGAGCAGTCGGAGACTGCCAGGGGCTCACTGCAACTGACAGGCAGTGCTGATGTGTGGGATGGAGCTGGGGCAGAGCTTACATGAGGAGAGGGCTGCTGGCACCATGGGCAGCCCCATCTTTCCGTCTCTATAAACATACTTGTGTTCTTGCAGGGCCCAGCACAGCTGGACGTGGAAGGCAAAGCCAATCTGTATCCCAGGGAAGGGCCCAGGGCTACACTGCAGTGCTGTGGTCTGGTGAGCTGGTTCAGGGGCAAACAGCTCTACATTTCTTTCTGAAGGTGACATTAAGCCTCCTGGGTTGAAGAACAATAATTGCCCATCCCTGACTGCAGCTTCCAATCACACATCGTTGAACAGCTTGAAAGTACTGGGGGAATGGTTGGACTTGATGCTCTCAGAGGGTTTTTCTGATCTAAATGATGCTGTGATTCCATGATTTCAGCAGACAGAAGTGTTGGGTGCTGTGCAGATAGGATGGGCATCACCTGACACACAGCACGAGCACCTAATCCTTTGCCACCAGGGCTCAGCACCTCTCCTGCTGCCTGTTTAAAGCCAAAGACGTGCTTCATTGTCTGTCTCCTCCTCCTTGTTTCTGGAATTTTAATAACATGCTCTCTTAACACTTGCACTCTCTTCGTATTGGAGTTTTGGGTCTCAGTCTTTTAAAATTCTTCCTTATTCACATTTCTTTCTTACACAGTTTATTCCTTCTTTGTTCAGATGACTTCTCAGTAGAAAACAGAAAAATCTCCATCACCAGCCTGCCCCAATTCCCTCAGAGCCATGTGCAGAGCTCGTTTCCATAATAGATGGGAATTTGTTGTTCTACCAGTTACTGATTTAAGTCTTTTCCTTAAGCCAAATTTTGCATGGAAGATAGTGTCCAGTAATCCAAGCTATTATTCTTCTGGATGTTCCATCTCCTCTCTTATATCCAAGCAACATGCTGAGGGCTAATGTTCAACTCATCATGGTGGGAGAATGAAGAGCTACCCTACACCTCATTTGTACACAGAAGAAAGAACAAACTTTTATTTACAGTGTTTGCAGTCTTCAATTTATAATATTTACGGTCTCTACAGTTGCAGTGTAGACTATGCAGGAGCTCACCACTGCGATAACCACAATGAAAAGGTTGCACCAAAAAGGAGTTAATTTTCACTGCAAAAATTACTCTGGAATGCAGGCTGGAGTGTTGCTCCCCAGCAAAGGAATACAATATTCCACTGGAAGAGGAGGAGAAAGTGAATTTAGTGATTATTATGCATAAGCATCCCAAACAAGCAGAACCAGGAAAATAATAAGATAACTAATATTTTTGAGAAGCTGCTAATTGGAAAAAAAAATAGAGACACAGAAGCAAAAGAATTCTAGTAATAACTCTTCAAAAAGAGCGAACTGGTGTCTGGCATGGATCCCCACTGCTTCCGAGCTTGTTCAATTAAAATCAACATTGAATGGGTTTTCTTTCACTTCCATTACTCAAGCTGCATCCTTCAAAAGGATGGCAAATGATTGATATGCATATGAAAGAACCACAGAGTATGAAATTACAAAATGATACAGGGTTTGGATATTTGCACTTTGAGATATTAAATCTTCTGAAGGAAAATATTTGAGCAAATTCTGAATAAAGAACCCTACAGAGGAGAAAAGAAGAGCAGCAAGATAATCTAATAAGGCAGGGGCTCAGGAATTTCCAGGTGCTGAATTTCTCAGTTCAGCCATGACACGGTGTTTCCAGCCCAGGATCTGCTCTCTCTGGTCTGGGCATTCGCTACCAGGGTCTTGTGTATGTTCGTAACACAAACGAGGTTCAAGGTCCTGACTCGGATTTAACCCTTTCCAGACATACAGAGATGCTAAAAATCACTTCATTGCTCCTGGTGCCCACACTCCTTTGGTTTTTGCAGGCTCAGCATTGCTGCTACACCTCTCCAAGCAGGTGGGAACCTTCTCAACTGTCCCAACAGGCTCTGCAGCACAGACAGCCCCTGCTGCTCTGCAGCCATGGCTCCCAGGAGGGCACCACTGCTCTGGCGCTCCCTGGTGTCCTGCCCGGCCACGGACACACTTCCTCACAGCTGGCAGCTGGCAGGAAGAGCCAAAGGAGAGGTGTCATGGTAGTTTGGATCTCTCAAATGTACAGGACAAAGTGCTCTGTAAATTAGGTTTTTTTAATGAGCTCATTAGGAGATAAGAGAACCAAGCACAACAAACAAGGATTTGATCCCCTTTGCCCAAGGGATTCACATGGATTCACTTATTCACTACTTGAGTAATGAGAGTCCATAATGTATAAGCCATAACTGAATCACACACCTATGAGCAAAGAAGATCCCAATCCAGGGGTGAGTGTTCATTTCTCCTCCTCCATCATGGAGTGGGCATCCCCTCCAGCACAAAAGGAGGCAGGGAAGCCTCAGCAGTCCCACTGCTGTGGGATCCACTGCAAAGGCTTTTGGGATGAGCTGACTTCTACACCTCCCAGCTTGGTCTGTTCTATTCCCAGGAGACAGCAGACTCTGATAGAGCTTTCTGACAGGTGATATGTGGAGATGCTGGCTGCAGGGATGGGGAACAGTGGCTGCATTGCAGATCTTCAGCTCCTTCTGTCCACCTCCTGCCACCATGGGGCTCTTGCTCTGACCCAGTGATGCTGCTCCCAGCACACACCAGGCTGGTGGGCTACAGGCTGGGTTAGCCAAAAATCTGATCAGGAGTCACAGGAACACTCACAATGTTCCAGGTATTCCCTTTGATTCTGGTTTTTGAGGTGCATGAGGAGGGCTTGGGCTGTCGGCAGTGTCTCAGTCTGCCAGCCTGCTTTATTTTTATTAATGTTAAGTGCAGATTAAACATCAGTGAAAGTCACCTGTTTGGCATGAACCATCTTGTCAGGAATATACTGCATGGAAACCCATTAGAGAGTTGCCTGATGGTCTCTAATCACACAAGACTTCCACACTGTGTTTAAAATCTCGGGATGCTATGACTTGATGGTAATTAGTGGTAATTGTTTCCCAAGAAGGTGCTGTATTTGACTAATAACTCTCTTTACAGGAGTCAGGGAGATCGGGGAGACCTGGGTCAGGAGCTGTCACTGCTAATTACCCTCTTACTCCTGTTGCTAACAGGAGCTCTCAGCAACTCCTGCCAGTGTCACCTCTCAAGGATAGGATCCTCTGTCCTGCGGGGTGCCATTCCTTAAGGAGAAGTGGTAGGTGCGTCATGCCAGTCTGACCTGCCACAGGGCACAGACCGAGAGCCACAGGGTCCTGGCTTTTGCTGCTGTTTGAAGTTCTTCTGGAAATGAACCCAGGCTGGGTTAAAGAAAAACAACTTCAATAGGCAAAACTCAACTGTCTCCCCGGGTAAGCTGCTTCAATCTCTTGCTGTCCTCAACAAAAATGCATGTTTTACTTCTGAACTTCAGTTTCCCACTGTAGCTTCCAAACACGGGGGTTTTTTTTCTTTTTTTTTTAAGTCCAGCCCCTGAAGAGGAATGTTTTCCTGCTTTTCCTGTTCCTCAGGCCCTGAATAACATTTCCTAATGTGCTGGGATTGTCTGTGGGTTAACGGGAGGGGATCAGGGGATACTGAGAACCGTGCTGCCACCTCCAGACCAAACCCCTCTCTTCCCACCCTCACGCTGCTGCCCTGAGTAGCCACGTGTCTGCTGGTCCTTGGAGCTCACACAGGACAGTGAAGGATAAAGGCTGGTGCTACCACATGGTTTTGAAAAAATGTGGCTGCCAAAAGGGTTTGGTCATCTGAACAGGTTGAGAAATGCTGAAAATCGCAGGAAAACAGGTGCTTTTCTCCTTGTGTTGGAGCTGCCCAGGAAGGTGTGGGGCTCCTGTGCTGGCACAGAGCCCAAGAGCCACGCACCCCCTGCACCCTCAGGAAGGTGGCCAACCCTGTCCCCCCCACTCACGGTCTGGTCCCCATGGATGAGTGCCTGCACCAGCTCAAGCCTGGCTCCCACAGAGGTCTGGAGGTGCCACCACACTCCTCTCTCTGAGCATCACCCTCCTCTGCTCCTTGTCCTACTCCCTGCCTGCCCGTCACAGCTGCTGGCTGCCCGGCTCTGCTCTCCAGGAGATGTGTAAATATCAGTTAATCTGATGCTCTGAGTTCTAAAAAAACCACCCAAAATCTCCACCACGACTATTTTATAGCCTCAGGGAGTGAGATTGCAAAGAGGCGGTGCCCTTGGGAGGTCAGGGAGATAGGAATATGGAACAGGAATTCAGTGTGCATAGACACATGAAAATATCCAGGAAATGGGAACTATATGTCCAGAAAATATCTTTTACACGGCAGTGACCAAGCCTTTCAGGGACCTGTGTGGAGCAGCAGTTGTCCTTGTGCACCAAGCCAAAGACGGGTCTGGGAACGCTCCCCTCTGCATTGGGGTTAACACCCTTCAGAAATGCCTCACCCATTGCCCCCACCATAGTGGGGTCCCCTGCCTCAGGCTCTGCACCTGCTGAGCCCCACAGCCCAGTGTGAGCCCTGCACCACCATGGCAGATATCTCACTGGCAGCACCTCCTGCCACAGCAGCTCCCACCTGCACTCAGCATCCTCCTGCTGAGCTGTGCAGGAGCTGTTGTGTGGCACCGGCCTGGAAATCTGCTTTCCTGGTTTCTGGGTACAAGACAGCTCAGGTTGCTGGTGCAAACATGAGAGCTCAGTGCAAGAATCTCTGTGCAGCTCAGCCTGGCCAGCCTCACACAGCCCGGGTGGGCAGTCTGTGATAATCTTGCCTGGGAGTCAGGCAACAGGAAAATATTCCTGGCTGAAGAACTTGGCTGCAATTTGTCTCCCTGAAACCCGATTTGTTTGACTCCTAAATTACCTACTCCTAAAATTTTCTCCTAAATTTACTCCTAAACTACCTATCCAGTTGTCTCCAGCTGCTATTTCTTCCCAATTTCTCCTGTGAATTTGCACACTGCTAAGGACTAACCTCAAGATTCCTGTTTTTCTGTCTCACTTCAACCCTTTCTTAAACTAGAGGAACAAGCGTACCTCTTTTCCCCACCCATGACACCATTCCCAATTTGGCAGTCACTATAATCACAGCTTCTGGTCCGTCACAACAGCACCTTGGGATGAAGACCTGGTTTCTGTGCAGAGGAATCTTAAATAAAGCTGGGCACAGCTCTGTTTCAGAGATGCATTTTTTGATATTCAAGTAGATTTTTATCTTCATTCATTCCAATGGAACGACCTCATACAAAATGAAGAGATAGGTGCTGTTGTCTCCATTTAGCTTTCCCTCTCATCACTCCCTTCTCTAGTTTCAAACGGCACAGCAAAAGGACCTGCTTCCAGAAAAGCTTTTTACCATCTGGAAAACTACAGATACTCATGGATAAGACGTTCTCAGTCAGTAGAACCAAAAATCTGCTTCATGTATGACCACTTGTCATGTCTGAGACAGCTTTTTGAGTCCCTGGCACAGTCCAGGGCAGGATTGTATTGCTGGTCACATCCAAGAGCAGCACTGCAAGGAGAGCTCTGGCTCTGAAACAACAACAGTGAATTAACTGTCTTCCTCAAAAAACAGAAGAAGGAAAAAGAAATAACCTTTTGCCTTGCCCCTCTGACTGGAAAAGCATTTCTAGAGATCCTGTTCATTCCATCTGGTTTTAGACTAGTTTTTTAAAGCAAATTTATCATGTCAATTCAGAAAACCTCAATACATTTCCAGCAGAACGACAGAAGACAGCTTTTCCAATCCTGTTTTTTTCTCCAAACATGAGAAACACCAAAATGTATTAAGGAGCTCACACATGAAATATCAAGCTTCCTTTTTGCAGTTTTTTCCATGTCTAACATAGGTTTAATGAAAAACGTGTACAACTACGCTGCTGGACAGGCAGAGCTGGGCTGCTGCCCTGCGTGCTGTGGAGAGCTGATGCTCAGAGCAGCGAGGCTGGGCCGGGGGCTCAGCAGCCCCAAGCCCCTCCTGCTGACCACCAGCACTGAGTGGGCTGTGCTGGCTCACACGGAGGAGGCACACGGGCCAGGGGCTCTGCTGGAGACAGAGGGCCCCAGGGCTGTGCCTGCTGCTGCCAGCCATGGCTGGGGCTTGGGGCAGGCGGCTGGAAGAGCCACCATCAGCTTCTGCAGTGGCCCAGCACCACCAGCAGCCCCGGCCCCTCAGGTGCCCTGGTCTCACCCCAGCTGGCAGCTCGGCTCACCGTGCTGCTGGATCACACTCAGTGGGGTGGGCAGAGAACTGGGAGAGCAAAAGTATGAAAACTGGTGGGTTGAGGTAAAGTCAGTTTAACAGATGAAGAAGAAGCTGTGCACACAAACAAAACAAACCAAGCAATTCATTCCCCACTTCCCATACCAGGCAGGTGCTCAGCCATCCCCAAGACAGCCAGCCTCTGGCGCACATGACAGTGACTTGGGAAGATGAACCCCATCACCCCAAATGTGCCCTCATCCCTCTCCCTCAGCTCTCTATGTTGAGCACAATGTCCTGGGGGCTGGGGCATCCCTTGGGAGAGTTGGGATCAGCTGTCCCAGCTGTGTCCCCCCAGACCCTGGTGCCCCCAGCCCCTCGCTGTGGGGTGGGTGAGGAGCAGAGCAGCCCCTGGCATGGTGCAGGTGCTGCCCAGCAGGGCCTGACACAGCCCCGTGGGATCCCCACTGCTTCCAGCACAGATCCCAAACACAGCTCCAGACCAGCTACTGGGAGAAAATCAACTTCATCCCAACAAAAAATCACCACAACAGCTAACTCACATACAGCCACTCCAAAATGCTCAACACTGCTTCCATGCGATCAGTAAAAGCCAAGGTCTATTCTTTGATTAATTTTGAAGTTACAGCCCCACTAAGGCCAGAAAATAGCACCAACAGATGCCTCCTGGCACTTCGTTCAGACCTTTGCTACAGAAGCAGGACAGCACACCCAGAAGTGGAAGCAGGATGTGGAAGAAGGGGGTGAACAAAGTTTCCCCTTTTGGTGGCCACCGGCTAGTGCATCCTCTGGCTTATAACTCCATCTGCCAATGCTCCATGAGGATGAGGAAGCTGATCCACTCACTTCACAAGCTGTGGACTGATTTCCCGCCTGCTTTCTGTCAAAAGCCCATAATTAGGTGCATTCTCTAAGGCCTTTACAGTGTTTGTATAGTGAGCAATTACCAAATGCTGCATTACAAATGTACAATTAGCAGTTCTACACTTAATAATGAATTTAAGACTTGTGTAACAAGACTGGAGGGCTTCCATTTGGAGGACTTATGAGGATCTTGTTTGCATTACAAAAACCAATCTGTGCACTGGCCTGCCAGTTGCTGACTTTGAGTCTGAACAGGGGCAGCATTTCAATCTCAAAGTCAAACTCAGTGACTTGGCACCTTCTCATGAGTCAGGAAGTCTCAGTTCAGCCCCATGGCTGAGATGGTGAGGATGGAAACATGTCTGAGAGAATCTTGTCGAAGCAGATAAGGCAACATCTCTGAAGCAAATGGCACTCCAAATACCATTACAGTCTGGCTTTTTATTTTTCTCAAGCGATGTCTTGGAGCCCCCAGATTCCCTATTAGTTCCTCAGAGCAGGTTTGTGGGCATTTTGTGGTTTGTTTAAACAACCCACCAGTATTGTTACAGTTCTTTGATGGTGAGAAGGTTGACTTTGAATAAAATTTAAATTAAGGGAATTTTTTCCAATTCCACTTTCCCAAAACCCAGCACTAACAAAGAAAAGAAATCCAGCCCTGACGTTGTACTTCTCTCTTCTCTCTTCTCTTCTGTTTGCTTTCTCCCTTCATTGTTTCACACACCAGATGGCAATTTCTTCCCTAAAAATTGCTTGTTACCCTGTTCAGTGATCATTTTGGGAATACATCCATTAGCATCAACAGGAGGCGAGCAGCAGGATGCAATGAGGAAGCTGGGTGGATGTCAGCTGCAGGAGCGAATCCCTCTCGTAGCCACTGGCATTGGTTCCATCTAATATGGGGGAAGCTTCTGGCAGCTTCTCACAGAAGCCACCCCTATAATTCCCCCCACTACCAAAGCCTGGCCATGAAAACCCCATACAATTTACACTTTATTTGTGTGTTTGGTTTGTGGACTGATTTTTCTTTCAGAAAAATAGTGCATTTCCAAGTAGTCCTGGTGGCTTATGACTTATGTTCAAGGCAAACACAAGACAAATGAGGCACCTCCAAAGAGCCAAACTCCAGGCAGAGATCACTGCCAGGTGGTCCAGTGATAAATAATGACCACTATTTAGTAAAGACTGAATAAATGCATAAAACACAGGAAAAAAAGTAATTAAACCTGAAGGCAACACCTGAACAGGCCATACCCCACAGTATGGGGTCTGTAAACCAGGCTGTGAGGTTCAAAAAGGACTGGTTTGCAATGAGGAATGGTTTCTCTGACAACATATCAGGTGTGTGTGATGTATCACGTGATACACGGTTTGCTGTGTGCCATTAATTATGCCACTCATTCCTCAGAAACCTAAATAGTGTTTGTATGTGACAAATGGTGGTTTCTGGAAGGTGAGGGGCCCTATGAGGCCTGCAAGGGATCCCCTTTTGCAGTACCTGGGACCTGGGCAGTCCCAGCAGAATGATCCTGCCACCCTCAGTGATGGCACAGGTCCCACTGATACCACATCCATTCTGAGCCTTTTTGGACACGAATTCCCTGCCAAGTACCTCTGCGGAGCCACAGCAGCCCTGTCCCATGCCCCAGGAGGAGGACAAGGACTGCCCATGCCGGGCTGGTGCAATGTGCCATGGGACGTGCCACAGGATGTGCCACAGGAAGTGCCGTGGGACGTGCCGTGGGATGTGCCACAGGATGTGCCACAGGATGTGCCACAGGATGTGCCGTGGGACGTGCCACAGGATGTGCCACAGGATGTGCCACAGGGAAGTGCCACAGGATGTGCCACAGGATGTGCCGTGGGACGTGCCACAGGATGTGCCGTGGGACGTGCCACAGGGATGTGCCACAGGATGTGCCACAGGATGTGCCGTGGGACGTGCCACAGGATGTGCCGTGGGACGTGCCACAGGGATGTGCCACAGGATGTGCCACAGGATGTGCCGTGGGACGTGCCACAGGATGTGCCACAGGATGTGCCACAGGGAAGTGCCACAGGATGTGCCACAGGATGTGCCGTGGGACGTGCCACAGGATGTGCCACAGGATGTGCCACAGGGAAGTGCCACGGGACGTGCCACAGGATGTGCCGTGGGACGTGCCACAGGATGTGCCACAGGGATGTGCCACAGGATGTGCCACAGGGAAGTGCCACAGGATGTGCCACAGGATGTGCCGTGGGACGTGCCACAGGATGTGCCACAGGATGTGCCACAGGCACTGCCCCAAACATTATCCGTGGCCAGCTTTCTCTCCCGGTGATGCTCATGGCCCCGACCGTGCAGCCTGGCCCAGGAACACCCATACAGGCACCCAGCCACCGAGTCCCCCAGGCTTTCCCCTCTCCCTGCAGACCTCGCAGGCTCCAGCTGCTGCTGCTCGCAGTTCCCGGCCCAGCTGTGGCCGTGCTGCTCCGCAGGTCGGGCTGCATGAACTGAAGCTGGGCTCTTGGAACGCCAGCCTGCACCTCCCAGCAGGTTTTCAGGCACGGCTGCACCCAGCGCTCCCCATTCCCATGACTTCTGATGTCTCCTAGTGGGAGCGGAGTCTTCCTCTGAGAGGCAGATGGAGGAGCAAATGTTAAAAAAATATTCAAAATATTTTATATTTATATTTTATATTTATGGTATTTTAACGTTTTATCCTTGTTTGCAATTAAAAGCAGCTTGAAGAGCGTAGGTAGCCAGAGTAATCCTTCCTATGTGTCCAGCTTACCTGCATAACCCACAGCTCAGTGCAGCACCAGGTGTGAAAGCAGCTCCTTCCTGATGCTTTGCTATGGAAATCCAAGGGAAGTTTCCATTTTATAGGGGATTTTTTATCAAATTAACTTTTATATAAGCAGCTTAGTGAGACTGTTTTTAAAACTACTGTTTGGGGAGATTCCAAGCCTGCCATATTTTCCCTCAAAGGACAGAAATTATGTCGCTCATCTCACATGGGGTGGAGTGGCTGCTGCAGCCACGAGGCACTAAGAGTATGAGTAAGGGAGATTTATGGCAGAGAAGATGATCCTTCAACACCTGATACAGCTGGAGGAAAAGACAATAATTCAAAAACAAGAGCACTTCACATCTGAAACTTCACCTACCATACCAGTGGTTCTACTAAAAATATAACCTCTACCTACAGGTTTTACCTTAGATATACAAATTATCAGGGCTGTAAGTCTATTATTTCTGCAAGATGAAAGATGATCCCCTTTCCCACTGTGAGAGATACAGCAGAAGACACAAACAGCCACCATGTCCAACCAAAAGTCCATAACCATTTATCCAGCACAAACGGTGCCAGGAAGGAGTTTGCTTCCAAATCCCAGATCCTAAAACTCTGTGCTAATCAGTTATTATGTCATGGGAAGAACTGAGGCCTCATGCTGGGAATAACAGACCAGGTCTGGAGAACACAGGCTGACTTTGCACATAAAATCCTGGAGCAAGAAAATTTGTGCTGGGTGTTACCACAGAGCCACACTAGAGCTTCTGACAGTTTTAATTCTCTGATTAGCTGATGCCTTTAATATTTATACACATAAATCACATAGTTGTAGAGTTCTGATCTCCTGATTTATTTTCTTTGCATTCAGGAGAATCCATAGAATTATTTCAGCTGGAGCTAACAGTTATAACTCAAATATACTTTTTCTTAAGCGATAAACTTAATTTATCACAGCTTGCTATCAGCAGGGACTCCATGATCTCATGAGCAAATGGAAGATTGAGGAGGGAAAAATGAGGGCAGGTTTGATGTTATAAAATTAAGTGGGAAATTTACAGTGATGTATGGAAAAGCCTGATATTTTACAAAGTATTTGAGATATCCACTGGTGAGCTGACTGAGTTGTTCTGGGTAACCTGTAGGGGCAAGGCCTTCATTTGCTGCCAGCTCCACATGTTCAGCAAAGCTCAGAGAAACCTTGCATTTGCACAGTGACTTAAGTTTTCAGCCCAAGTTTTATCATCTCAGGAGGTTTTATATGACATCACATTTGCAGTTCTCCGTATCACCTCTGGAATTATTTAAAAATGAAGGTGAGGTGGACTCATTATGGAAATTCAGTAAACTAGATCTGTTGGAAAAGGATGTGAAAAGCAAATTTTTCCTCCTATTCCAAGCCAAAATGAGTTTGAAATACTGAGCTTTCTACCAGACAATTTTCTTTACCTTTCTCTTCATTCATCCAAATTTTTATCCTAATTCTTTAAAAATCCCAATAAAAGTGTGAGCATGTTGGATTCCATCATTGTCCAAGGAATTAGGGGCATTTTCCTCAAAGGGAAACACCATCAAACTTTCTATCACTGCCTTTCATTTATCACTACATTCAGTTATTTCTGGCTTCTAACTTTTGTGGTCACACTCACACTCTCACATTATGAAGCAAAAAAATCAAGAGCCAGCTGTCCTCCTTCCTAGAGTTGGCCAAACTGGAGTTTCCCACATTCCCATTGCTGTTCTTGCGATGTCAGGGCTGCTCAGACCTGTCCCTCTGTGTTTGCTCCATCCATACCAGTGTCACGGGGAGAAGTGGCAGCACTTAAGGCCATTACCTCTTGTCTTGTCGCTTGTTACCTGGGAGCAGAGCCAGACCTCCACTTGGCTGCAACCTCCTGTCAGGGAGTTGTAGAGAGCAACAAGGTCTCAGTGTTTGAATAATATTGGTATTAATTATTGCCCTGCATTGTGCACATCCCCAAAATCTAATCTTTCCCTGGAATGCAGTTGCACAGTGATCATTAATAGATGATAAGGAGAGAATGGTTTGTTTCTGGATTTGATTCTGTCCCTGCAGGTTTGCTGGGTGCTGCCAGAAGGGTCCCCAGTGTGAGCAGGTGGTGCCACTGGTACTGCTGTGACTGGAGATGGTCAACTGCTCTCACCATCACTTTTGAGGGAGCCCAGAGCATTTCTATGTGAATATTTTGGGCTGTCAAGTGCAGCAGGAAGCCAGGAAGGCACGCATGGGCGAGGTGCTCGCACACCCAATGAGCAGCTTCCCAAAGCCGCTGCTACTGCAGCACTGCCCTGCACCCCTGCGCATTGGCATGTTTGGAGTCACAAGGTCACCCACAGAGAGCAACTGGTTTTCATAAATCCTGTTCATTATGCAAATTCGTTATTTACAGACACTGTTAGGCTGAAGTGGATGTGAGAAACAGTAATAGGAGCCGTGCTTTTGGCAGGAGGAAAAAATATTTGACAAGATGAATTAGGGCTTGGCCAAATGAGCAAAAAGTAATTTGGAGAATGGGAATGCAGAACCTTCCCGGCAATGAAGCCAGAGTACTCATTTGGAAGCAGAGCTGGGAGTGGAGAGAAGGTGGAAATGATGCCTTAGGTTTTAACTTTTATATTTTTCAAATTCTGTACTTCTTAGTGTGTAACTCTGAAGTTCCTTGTAGCCTGTTAATTTCTGCTCTCGTGCTAGATAGACATAACAAAGCCTCTCTGGGCATGCTCTTCAAGGACACTTAGACTGTCCTAGGCCAAAAGTATAAACCAAAGAGCCACTAAGAGGGGGGTGTGCTGAGGGTAAAACTGAAGCTTTAATTGGAGAATTAACCCTGATATGCAAATGAACCAAACCTATAAAAAGAGTGAAGAACTCGTGACCTGCCGTCCGTCTCGGGTGGCATCAGGAGCTGCTGCCACGTCAGTTGGTGCCATGCTGGCCCCCACAGAGCCCCCTCCTCATGAGGCTTGGGCAGCCTTGGCTCCCACACAGGGGCTCACCTGGATCTGCCAGGCAGGGTGGCTGGTGCCAGCGGGGCAGAACTGGAGGCTGCAGATGCTGGGCACTGCCTGGAGCATCCCTCCCTCTCCCAGCTGCCCCTGATACAGACATGGCATCTGTACCACGCCAAGGGGTGACACGAGTGTCTGCCAGACCTCCTTGCCTCACCTGCAGATGCACATTTCAGTGCCCACATCTCTACAGAGAAAATGTATAAGCCATTAAATTAATTTAATTTGAGGCAGCCTGTAGCTTCATGGTCTAGAAACTTAGCCATGGCTTTCCCTCCTTAAAGCAAATGTGTTTGCTCTTCTGCTGTGCTTCGCATTTGTTTTTTGGCTTCTTATCTGCCTTCTGTAGGATAGCAGAGTAAAAACTTATTTATTAATTCAGCACAAAACCATCAGCTGGAGCCTTGCATAAAGGCTGGCAAACACTCAGAGGTTTTTCCTTTGGCTGTGATGCCATTAGATACAACTGTGGGTTCCAGCCCTGGGGCACTTTGAGAGAAGCCTTAATCTGACACCTATTTCACATTGCAGGACACTGCATGGACATGTTTGGGGTGTATTTTCCAGCAGCAGTTAATGCAGGCTTGCACACATTTTTAGTATATTGTACCATTTCAATGGTAGTTTGTCCTGTTAGCTCCTTGATGGGCCAAGCGGAATGACTAATTTACTGGTCTGTCACTGGTGTAAGACCCAATGTTCCAGCTGAACATGGACTGGACAAAGACAGCATCACTACTCGATGGATGGTTTTACGTCCTGGTCTTGTCTCTGCCACCTTTATTGCAATGGATCCCAACCCCCACGCTCATGGCCTTTCTGTTCCCTCCTCCCTTCAGGAGCTGTTGTTATTTGAACACTGCCACTGCTGCTGTCACATGTATTTAGGTGGCACAGGGTGTGTCTGGCAAATTCTAGGCTCAAAACACGGGCAGTTAGTGATTGATCCTGCTGGGTCAGTGCCAGCCAATACATCTGTTGGGCACAAAGAGAAGGTGCCTGGGAAGGCACCCAGGCTCTCCCTGCCCAGCACTGCGAACCAGCAACGCCACCCACCATGAACCAGAGTGGAGTGATGGAATTATTGATAATGGCTTGTTATTAAATCCATTATTAACTCCATAATATTTTTGCCTTGCTGGGTGCTGACAGTTGGACTAGAAGCAATTCCTCTACCTGTGCTAGCAATGCCACAGGATAACTCACTGTGGGAGACAGCAGGCTGTTAACCTCCAGGGGAAAATAAAAAGCTCCTTTTTGTATAAATGTCAGTGTTAGTTTTGAAAGCTTAGCAAACAAAGAAAAAAAATCCCTTCCCCAGAAAATCTTCAGCACCCATTACAGAATCATCTTATCTCCTTTTGCTTTCCCTGTGTGCCTTGGAATTGTTGGTGTCAAAATGCAGAACAACAGGCTACGCACAAAATCTTATTATAGTCTCTTCCTTAGGATCCACTGGAGAAAAATGTGATTTTTCTGTCTGTGTGTGCAGGAGCGTGTGCACTCAGCTGAAGAGCCAGGTAACATCTCACTTGTTCACGGTTTCTTTTGCATCCACAAAGCTGAGCAGCTCCTGCCCCTTCTGTAACAAGGGGCCACGTCTGCAGGGTTTTTGCAGTAACCCTATGGAGGGCAAACACGGGCTGGGGTCATGGGAAGCCAAGGGTTAGTGATGTTCAGGGGATCCATTGCTCCTGCATTTCATAAGGCACCACAAGCCTGGAGTGAGGCTCTGTCTGGCCCTTGGCACCAGTGGGGTGGATCACCGCACTGTGGGAAGGACCTCTTCCATTTGCAGCACTGTGGGAAGGACCTCTTCCATTTGCAGCATCCCCACAACAGCAGGGGCTTTCCATTGTCCATCTCCTAGAAAAGTTCTACCTGGTCACAGTTCATTGCCAGAGCTGAGGCAGGTACCAGTCGCTTGGTTGTGTGACCCAACTTCAATCTCAAGGATTCTTCTTCAAAGAGCTCCTGCCTTGCTACTGATCCATTTAATTCTTTAGCTTGCAGTCAGACTCTTTTGTTTCTTCAACCAGATTTAAAAGTTTCTTAGTACCAGACAATCTTTTGCTGAAAACATATACCAAACTCACCATTTTGCTGTACTTCAGGCAAGATAACCAGGTGGAGCTCTTCAACTCTTGCCAGACAAGGATTTCTTTTCCTACCCCCAAATGGTTTTGGTGATTTATTTGAAGCATTTTTCTGTAAGGCACTGACACAGAACACTACAGATGCCAGTAGTGTGAGCCTTACAAGAGGAAAATTGGCCCCCATCTCCTCCCAGTGCCCCCCTGGCACATCAGAAGTCCATGGCTATGCCATCCCCCACGCACAGGCTGCCAGCCCTGCTCCCTACACAGCCCGAATGCCCTGTGCTGGAGGGGCAGTGGCTCTGAGCTGGATGGGGCCCCTGGCCCAGGTGGGTCAGGTCACTCTGTGGTTGTAGCATGAGCAGCACTGTAATGTTGTCAGAGCTTTCCACACAGGTGCTGGGTTTATATCACATCCAAGGGGGTTATCACAATACTGAGTAGCCAGAACTCTTTTTCTCCTGTATGGTTTGACCAATCCTTAGTTGCTAGCATGGAACAGAGCACTGCCAGGTCTGGGGCACTCCTCACTCCCACTGCTTGTCCCATGCTCCTGCCTGCTCCCTGGATACGCTTGCTCCTCAACCACAGATCTCCAGGGAGTCTCAGTGGAGATGCTGAGCCCACAGTAAGGGTCCAGAGCCACACACCCAGGGGCTTGGGGTTGGTGTGGCTGCTCCAGCAGCTTGTAGGGCTCTCACTGCTCTGGCAGCTCCCATCTGGAAAACCACTTGGGAAAAGGGCAGCTACCCATAAATCTTCCTGAGGGCTGGAGCCGTGCTATGTGATGGCCTCAGAAGCTCTGTGACCTGAAAGGACCATCATTGTGGTTCAGTGTTACAGGGAAATTCACTTCCCACACTCACCCAGCCTTCACCTGTAATTATAACCTCAGGCATGACAGGGAAATTGCTCTTTGTCACTGGAGCAGAAAACATCTCCCCTTCATTTTGGGGTAAGGCAAGTTGCGTGATTTTTAAAATGCAATTTCATCTATGAGCTTTAAAGTCATCATGGCACTGCTGGGTTCATTTAGAAGCACTACAGTCAGTCCAGAATGGAGGCAGGAGCTGCCTTTTACCTCCTCAGGCAACACGTGCATGGGTGTACAACTTCCTTTTAACACTGCTCAGTTTTCTTTTTTCCCTTGAAATTCCAGGTGTACAATCCTGGCGGTGAAACAGGATAGGCACAGACCACACTCTCTGCAACATCCACTAAAAATAGTGCAGGAATGGTGCTGCTGCCTTCTGCAGACTTGGGAAAAAAAGAGCTTTTCAAGTCTGTAATTCCTTAATACAATCAAACACAATTGTAAGCAAAATTATTCACGCTGACTTGATTAGTAAAAAGAGAATAATATGCTAATGAGGCAGTGTCTCTCCCTGCATTTGAACATGGCATTACAGCTCTCTGGACATTAATTCATCACTGTGGGAAAACACCACCTCCTTCCTTTGCTCTCAAAATCTGCTGGTGTCTGGAACACACATGTATATTTGAGTTGCTCTTTGTCAGGGCTGTGGCTGGTCTGAACTCCCAGACCAAAGAGCAGGAGAAAACATGAGGTTGTACCTAGGGACAGGTGAGCAATAGCAGTGACCCAGGTGAGGCTGTGCCTGGGGACAAATGAGAGATGGCAGTGACCCAGGTGAGGTTGGGCTCAGACACAGGGGAGCAATGGCAATGACCTGGGCAAGACTGTGCCTGGAAATGAGGTGAGGGACAATGGGGTCTTCTCCTCAGCACCAAAGGAGAAAAGAAATGTCTTTTACCATCTGCCCCAAAATGAAGGGACTTATCCAAAACTTGCAGGTGGTTTCCTGTGTCCATGAGGCACTGCACCAGCTCACGGCTGAGCACGCGCTCCACCCTTAAGAGTACATGTTCTGTAATGAGTCTCATACCAGTGCAGCTGGTACTTGCCTCAGGCTGTGAGGCGCCAAGGGACGCTTCTATGGCTGATACAGCAATTTTTGCTTGTTTTCCAGGAAAAACACACCTGTTTGTGCAAGACACGGGAGCTCAGCCCCTTGGCAGTGCTCCCAGGGCATGGTCTGGTCACCAGCCTTCAGCAGCCCTCTCAGCTGAGTGCCTGGCTCCGGCCAGCAGAGATCCATCCCTGAACTAATGATCAGGGTCTCATCCCCCAGGGGAAGGTTTGTCTGTCCCCAGGGGGATCTTTGTCCACTCCCAAGGGGGATGTTTCTGTTTTCCTGTCCCCAAGCCACAGCTGGAGCCCAGGCTGCACACCAAGTGGGCTGCTAACCTGTCTGCAGTGAGAGCCCAGGCTCCACTGGGGCTGGTATGATTTTTTTCCTTTTCAACAGGATTCATCAGCTCTCCATGCCCAGAGTCTTGATATCACCTGCAGATCAAAGGTATCATTTTTCCTCTCTGTCAGCAGGGATTCTGCCTGGGTATGTAGGTCAGAATCAGTCCTTTTCATCCCATTGTCTGCCATATCTTTCATTCTTCACAGAAGCTAACATTTCTCCTCACTTTTTTAAAATATTCCATTTGCACCTTTTTTTCCTCAATCTGGCTGCATTCTCCTGACATTGTGGCCTCTTTCCATTCTCTGTCTGACATCAGAGACAATGCACTGGCAATATTTTATACATGATCTAGAATTTCCTTAAGCCTTTGAGCCTTCTGCTCAAATATCCTTCTGGGTTTGTCAGACAGATACTTCCATTACACAACTCAAATGTTCAATAATAATAGGTTGGATCTTTTCAAATATCAAAACTTACTCCCACTGGAAATCAATCATCAGGCAAGAGACAAGTCAGGTAGTTGACAATTGCCTGCCAACTTTCCTTCACTGTAAAAGCTGATGAAAGCAGGCAAACTCTAAATGGCTTGTCAAAGACAGCTTAAAGAGAGAAACTGAGAGTATAATTACGGCCACACAGAAACAGTGTTTGCACAGACACATGGTGGTGGGGGCACAGAGAGGGGAAGATGTGTCGGAGGTGCAGGTGCAGGTCCGGAGCCAGCAGGCTGTAAGTGATGCTCTGAGCGTCTGAGGAGGTCACAACAAGAACAGATGAGGGATGACAGTCCTGGCAGCATTGTGTGAAGGCCATTGTGGGTTCCAGGCTAGAGAGTAGTGTCACCTGCCTGGCCCCCAGCCTTGCTGGTCATGCACAGTTCTAGTCCCCACAATCCAAAAATGAAGCAGACAGACTGGAGAGGATCCAAGGGAGGGCAATATAGATGACCCAAGGACTGGAGAGCCTGCCCTGCAAAGAAAGACTGAAGAAGTTCAGTCCCTTCTCCCAGAGAAGATCACTCGGGGGGGACCCATCACAGCACCCCAGGACATACACAGGAGATCTGAAGAGGATGGAAGGTCTCTCTGCAGGAGGAGCCCCATGGAGAAGGCAATGGATGATGGGTACAAGCTGCACCAGAAGAGGTTTCGTCTCAATATGAAAGAAACTTCTAACGAGAACAGTCATTCGCTGGAACAACCTTCGCAGGGACAGGCCTCCGTCACTGGAGGATTCCACATGCAGCTGGTCAGGGTGTGAGAAAATCACTCTGGGCTTCCTTTCCCAGAAAGCATTGGAGTAGGTGATCTTTCAAAGTCCCTTCCAGCCTGGGCTGCTCTAGGATTCTATGATTCTATGATCTGCAGAAAATAAGAGAGTAAAAATATTATGGGGTTTTTCAGTTGTTACTGTACAAAAACATTGTATTTGAGGATTAAATCTGGTGGTCCTGCCCATCCCATGCCACTCACACCACACACTCAGATATGAGCCAACACTCTCCTGGTTCCTGAGCCTGGGGTTGCTGGGGGGCTGGGGACACAAGGACTGTCCTTGAGACCTGTGGAACTGTAGCTGATCAGGGCAGGTACCCCCCAGCCATCTCTCCCTGCACCCTGTGATCCCCACTCTCACCCCATCCTCTTGCCCAGCATTTTCTGTGCTCCACAGTAATTTCCTGTGCTGAGTCAAAGCTCCCATGTGTTCCCTCTCTATCCCAATGTCATGTCCACCACAGTAATGCTCAGTGTGTGTCTACCATTAAATGTCATTTTATTTATGCATGAATAAATGGAACCTTGCATTATTAATGTTTTAATTAACCTTTACACAAGGTTTGGTGTTTTTAATGCCTCCTTTCATCTCCCTGAGCAGTCTCTATAATGTGTTTAACTGCTGACTGTCCTGTTAACTGTGTGAAGTTTTTAACTGCAGCATGTGCACAGATCATCTTCAGAAAGAAGTCATTGCTGAAAACCATGGAGTTGACTCCTCATGAAAGTACTTCCCCATCAGTGATTCCTGCCATCACTAAGTTCTATCTAGGAAAATGTTGATGCATTTTGTCCTGTGTTGCTGCAGCTTTTCCTGTCTCTTCTTTTACAAGGAACCCAGGTCATTTCTCTGACTCGTAACTGGCAACAGTGAGAAATAAGCACATGCCTTCCTTTGGGAAGCCAGACTGGGAGCTGGCAGATGCCCCTGGCTGTAGGGGGCTGGATTATTTACTATTTTGTTTAATGTTGCTGCCTCAAGTGTACAAAGGTGCTAATGAATCCACAGTGAACCTCTATGTGTATGTCCTGTTTGTTACACAGTGTTGGTCTCCAAGCACAGCCCTCCCACACAGTGATCACCCATGGGACATAAAGCTGAAGGACATCATCAGTACAGAACTAAATAAAATAAGTAAATAAATAAAACAATGTCATTAGAAAGGTATAAAGGGGCTCCAGTGCCTCAGTCCCCCTGAACTGGGACAGCTGTGTGTACTCCCACCTTCATCACCATCTTCAAGAAACCTCTGAACTTGTGCTTAAGAAATCCCCTGATTATACCGGTACGAAACTCTGGCTCACGTGGGAAGGAGGCCACTCCTGCAGGTGGTGCAGGAGGAAGTCATGAACACTGATAATGCAGAACAAGGTATAAACAGCTCTTTCAAAGGGAGGCCAGGTCCTCTGCTCATTGTCCTTGTGATGTTGCTGCCACACAGCTCAGGGGAGTGAGTTGGGCAGGTTCTGGCACTGCTCCATCACCCAGTGGAGCAGCCAGCCCTCACCACCATCTCATACCTGTCCAGGTAAGCAAACAAGTTCAGCTGCTCCGCCTCCTCCTCAGATCTCTTCCACAGCTCATTCTGTGGGGGCTGTAGTGCAGCTAGCACTGGGCTCATCTTCTTATTTTGAGCTTGTCTTCTCCTTAAGGACCAAAATCTCGTCTGTTTGAGCCTCCAAAACTCAGGGATATTTGGGGTTATCTGAGGAAATGAACACAAAAGCAAAACAGTATGGCTGGGGGGAGCTCAGCCCTTCTCCCTCAGCTCCACTCCTGCACTCCTGGCCCTTACTGGTGTCAGACACAGTAACATCTGTAGAAAGCATCAAACAAGTAGTAGATGGATGTGACCTGGACCAAAGGGATTTTCCTGTGCCCAAATGGCTTTATTGCCAAGTGGCAGTGGCATGTTTGCTGCTGGACTCACTGCCTAAGTCAGAAGACTGCTGCTTAATAGGGAAAATAACAGGACAGGAATTAATAATTGGGATGAGGAAGGTTTTCCATTAACGGATCACATATGGCAAGCAATTCAGCTGAAAATTTGTCATTGTCACTTTTCCAGCATAAATTCAGAAAGAATGGTGCTTCATTAAATCTGTAAGGCTCTTCCAGAATAAGCAGCTACTGACCATTCACAATCAGTTAATTAAAACTCTTTCACAATAGAAGGAGCAAATGTTGGTGGAAATTAATTGATTTCCTGTTAGCATGGGCTCAGGACTGACTGATGTACTGGAAATGCTCTATCTACATCCACTCCATCTCAGTCAAGTGCAACCTTTAGCATGCAACTATTTTCACTTTTTCATTAGTAACTGCTGTTAAATACCACAACAGTCCAAGCTACAGTTCCATTTTTTCCTCAGTTTACCATGCAATCTCCTGGTAATAGTTTCTGTTATGCCAAATTGCACTTTAAAAAAAACAACCAACCCAACAAAAAAAAACTGGTGGTAAATCTTGATAATTTGATTTATTCACATTTCTCTGTCTCTTCCTCTTTGCCCATAACGTTTAATAATGCTCAGCCTTTGAGCACTCATTGTTTGCACTTCCTGGGTGATCTCTGGGGTCAGAGAACAGGTGTCTGGGGTGTCTTTCACTATGCAAACAGGAGTGGAAATATTCAGGATACTCCTTTTCCTCCTCTTTGCCTTTAAGCCAGATTGGAAAATATGGAATGGTCCAGCCAACCTCTCAGCAAAAGAGGTTTTAGATGTCAAACAGGAACATTTCAAATAAGTACCATTGACCCTGCCTGAGCCTTCAAGCTCTTCCCTTCCCTCTGAGGGCCTTACCAGGGATACAGGACAAGCTCATCACCCTGCAGGGACAACCTGAGCAGTGTCTGGTCTCTGCATTGTTAATAAACCACAGTCATCTCCCTGACCCTCAAGTGAGGTAAAAAACAAATAATGCCAATGGTGCATGAACACCAGATCATGTCTGTTCTGTGTAGAAGTCTTCCCCACACCACCTCCACAAAATCTTGTAGCTCAGCAGTGGCTGCAAAGATTTAATAAACAACACTCTATAAAGAAGCATTTTTTAAAAAACCATTCCCACACCTCCTGGCAATATCTGGTTTAATTTTTTTATGAAACAATTCATTGATTTCAGAAGTTCAAGTTCAAGTGCAGTGAAACTGTGAGTAAATTCTGATGAAATGCAGCAGTGAGTTTGTTTCTAAAAACGGGGTTAAAGTGAAAAAGATGAAATATTTCCTGAGGGAACTGAAAAAGCTCCAACACTTGCTTGAAGACCAGGTTTTGGGACTGAGCTTTACAGACAGAAAAAGTGCCTGCTGTGAATGGATGAAGGCTCTGAGGCTAGAGCGGGGTGCAGGGAAGTGTTCTCACACCTCAGGTGCTGTTCCCACTTCTGGACTCAACAATATAAATGGGGAACGTTGTGGTAACGCCCAGAGCACGCTGTAAGCTCTGAGATCCTAAAGGCCCTTTTGGAGAGAGGACAGGACTGTTTGTATCACTCCTGAAAACTCTGTGTTTTGGCTTTTAGTGTGCAGAATTGCCATTATAATTGCATTATTATTGTATTAAATTTCTCCTTTAGTGAACAAACAGCTGTGTAATTGCAGCAGTGAGTTAACACCTCTCTAATGGCTGGTTAAGCTCTTTAATTGTACCCTCCATTTCCAACTGTTGGTCTCCTCTCTGGGAGCACAGCCCTGGGTGCCAAACACTTTGTATACCGTTGGTCTGGAAATTCATTTCTGCTCTAATTTACCAGGGGACACAGTGAAATCCTGGAGTGTGCCCAAAGCTGTGATAAGACTGTCGTTTGATCACCTCACCTGTACCTTCCAAATCGAAGTCCTCCACAAGACTCAGCAAACTCTGCAGGTCCCAAAGTCAGTGACCAGCCTTCAAGCTCTCCAAAGGAGGTGTCAGATGCAAGTTCCCAGCTCTGCCTCAGTGAGTTTGGTTTTATTGTCACTAAAGATAACAACACCCCAGGTGTTGGGCTCACCAGTGCTTGTGGCTGATAAGAGATGGCGTCTATGATTTTTCATGAACGGGAGACGTGTTTGACTTGCCCACCTGCTTCCCATGGGCTGGAGTCTGGCTTTTCTCTGGAGGCTGGAGGGATGGAAATCCCCAGAGCAGCTCTCTGGGGCTCTCTTCTTGCCCTTTAAAACACATCACCCCCAAGTCAGATCCTCATTTCTCACCAAGTACCAGAGTGGAGTTGTTCCTTCTCTCACGCTGCTCCTGCAGCCCTTGGGGATGATCATTGTCCCAGCTTGGCTCTGAGGAGCTACTACACCCTCACTGCTCTCACAGGGGTCTTCTCTGGACATGCATCCTCCTGTGCCAACAACCAAACATGCACACACAGAGGAACAACACAGAAGATAAAGTACTATCACAACTAAAAGAATCATATTTTCAAATAAAATTACATAAGAGCTATGCCATATGGCTTAGCAATGAAATGACTCACAGCAGCTGGTCTAAGAGGGGACGTTTCAGTGACTCTGTCCACAAACAGTGGTAATAGAGAGCTTCAGAAATAATTTGTGTATCTGGCAGAAAAATTTGACTATGAGCCCTCTATCTTACTGAGCATGTCAGGTGTACTCTCAAGGAACTCCTCGTTCTCTGAACCTGGAGTGACTCACCAGGCTTTGATGGGTGGCAGCTTTTGAAGGAGTTGCCAGCTGCCAGTTCCAACCGTAGTTGCGGCCACACAAAGGTTCTGCTGGGCTTGCTGTGGTGCTCTATCCCAAAAGCAGGAAGCCCCAATATCCTCAGGCCCTGCCTAAGGCACCAGGAAGTTACACAGTGATGTCTTTTTACCCAGTGCCAGGGGCTCTGATAGATATGAGGGGCAGACAGGGATGTTGAAAGCAGAGGGAGGAAGGAACTGGTCCCTTGTGTCACTGTGCTGGAACATCCACTGGCCCCGTTCAGCACCTCTGACACTCAGGGAATGGTTTAATAAAGAAAGGATGGGAGGCCCCAGCCAGTTCTTTGTGTCCTTCCAAAGCAGAATTGCTTTTTCTCTGACTAGGAAAGCAGATGAGCCTGATTTTCCCAGGTAACTCCTGGCTACATCAGGTTTGTGTCAGAATAACACATCCAGCTGACTTCGGAAACAGGAGTGTCAGCAGTGATGGAACAGGGAATAACAGGTGCAAGTTATTGCTAATTAACGGATATACTGGAGGGATGTGCCAGTGGGAGTGAACAGCCAGTCCATCCCTGCATGCTGTCCAAGTGACTGCCTGGAGCACACATGGGTTTCTGTCCCTCACGTTGTCTTTTTGGGGAATCAAGCCAACTGGGAAAAGGTCAGTGCTAAGGCCACAAGTGTTTGGTAACTGTCTAGAAACAAAATGGATAAAAGACAGCCTGTACAGCATGTTAAATAATTTTCCAGATAAAAGCAGGATGAACTATAGCTGGGAAGCTGAATGGGATCAGGTATGAGATTTTTCCTAAAAGGAGGGGGATTCAATCATGTTATGTAATGCAAAAACTAGACGAGTGTGAGGAGCAAAGGGGCAGAGAAGGAGCAAGAACAAAGTGAAGGATCAGAGAGGGCACACAGAGGTGTGGGGAGGGGGAGAGCAGAGGAGGAATTTCTCTGTCTGTATCACAGAGGAAAAGGCAAGATTTGCAGGAAAGGGAGAGCAGGGCAGGAGTAGGGAAATGCTCTGTCATTTTTCCTGTCCCTCCCCAGGGCCAGCAGCACATGGGGCTCTGTGGAGGGCTGGGGCTGGTGAGGGGCCCAGCTTCAGCTGGAAGGGAAGAAGGGCTGGGGCTGGAGTGTGGGGCAGAAGGGTCCCACATGGCCCAGGGGTTGCTGCTCACAGTCGGGCATTGTCCCAGGGATGTCAGGGGCCAGGACAGGGAGATGGCAACCACAGAGCTGGCAGGAACGATGGGCTCCTGCTGCAGGGGAGGCTTTGTGCATCCCAGTGGGACAGGGTACAGCTCCTTGTGCTGAGGACAGCTTGCACAGAGGCAGTGGAGGGTTTGCCAAGGGAACGTGTCACTTCCCCAAGAGTCATGTGGCCCAGATTCTCTTTGTTCTTCTCAGTGCAAGATGTAACAAGGCAGTTTGCCAAGGGGAATATCTTTTCTTGCACAGGGTCTACCACCACATAAAGCACACTCAGTTTGGTGACACTTCACTCCTCCAAATGTATCAGAAGGTGATTGGGAAGGAAAAGCTGAGCTTGTCTCCCACAACCTTGAAGGCCCCTGGGGCACCACCCCACTTTGTTGGGGGGATCATCTCACTCCTGCCACTGTTCTTCCAGTTTCCTCCCTTTGCTTTGTGATCACTGATAAAGAAATACTATTTTGAAAGAAGTCTTTAACCTTTTCTAACAATTCACTCTTCTGTGGCCAAGCCAAGCATGCTGGAGCCTTGCAGCCCAAAAGTGAAGCCAGCCCAGAGCCAATTTGGGAGTTCCCTGCCTACACTTCAGATGTGTCCAAAGGCTGTGCTGGGTCACAGGGACCCACTGAGCCCTCCCCACCCATGGAGCTGCTCTGCAGGAGCTGCCCACCCCTGCCCTTGGCCGGCCCTTGATGTACTTTCCAGCCACAGGCTCTGCTTCCCTCCCCTTCCCAGCACGACCCAGAGTGTTGGAGATACTGGGATTCTATGTACATGGGAAGAAACTTCCATTATCTTTGAAGCATGTTAAAATAGCACTGGCAGACAGTGGCTGATACCAGCTTTATACGAGGTGAATGGGAAAAGGAGAAGTTGAAATTTCACACAGCACTGAGAAGAAAATGTGGTTTTCATACCTTGAAACACGTACTGGGAACGGCAATTCAGAAATAAATGGGTCTGCACAGGAACAATGGCTCCTGGTCTCTGGGGAAAATGTTCAGTGAATCCTTCCTATTTCCAACATGCAGGACCTGACCAGCAATTGGCCTTGTGCCCATTCTGTGGGTGCTGGGATTGCCTGAGGTAGCTCACAACTGCTCTGTGCAGGGTATTCAGCTAGGAAAAGCAAACCTTCGGTCTTCCTCCATGAATAGTTTGCATAAAAGGCTTCTCAGGGAGCTGAACTGAACTGGCACTAGGCATGGTCTGAACAATTACAATTATTTTTAAAAATCAATTGCCAGAGTTAAACCTAAACTGTTAATTCAGAGCTTCAGGCAGAAGGAACCTCAGCACAAGTTTAAAACAACCAAAGGAATTACTCCCGGTAATGTTCATCTCCCAGTTCTGCTTGTGGTTTTTTTCCTTTAAACCAATAAGATACTTCTCAAGCTTGGGAGAATTTTAGCATCAGTCTTAGTGAGAAGAGCCTTCCTTCAGCTCTATTTTAGTTATCAAAGAAACTGTGAGCCTGAGGTAACCAGATAAAAGCCCTTTGAAATGAGAACCTTCCTTGATGGTCTCATTCCTGATCAGAAATGTTACTCCATGGAAGCTCGTAGACCTCTCCACACATAAGAGTGTAACGACACTTAATGTCATTGCTCACTACAATTTTGTTTCCCAGTGGCGGAGAGTCCCTGGGGGGATCAGTCACACACACTGCAAACCAGCAGGAATGTCTCAGCCTGGGTTTGCTTAGAGAAAGGCTTCTGACAACGAATAGCAGGCTGCTACACTGAACAGTCTCCACAGAAAACAAGGCTTGTTTAGGGAGTGTGGAATAAGAACTGCATCCCTGGGCAGGATCAGCGGTATTTCCAGGTCAGTGAGAATCAGTCCTATTAATAGCAGTTCCTGATTGCTGCCCACAGAATTTATTTTCTCTGCTTTGTCCTGCCTGAGGCAAACCGAGAGGTAAATCAGGAGAGCCATCAGAGAGCTTCCTCACGGAGAGCATCCTCCTTCCACATTGCCAGACACAGTCCCCACTGTGCAGACTGGGTCAGTGTCCAGGCCAGCTCTGGAGACACTGGGCACAGAGGGCAGGTGGATTCAGCAAAGAGAGGAAGCAAAGAGGCCCTTGGCTTTTTCTGTTCAAGTCTCCCTGATTATTAATCAGGATCTGCTGATTAAGAGGTGCAAGGTTTGATAATCAGTGCAAGGCTCTGACACTCTCCTGATCTGAGTCTGGGCCAGTTCTCGGTGTCAGGACATGGTAAGAAAGAGTCCTGACCCTCAGGAAGCTCCGTTGCCCCAACAAGGCACCAGCTGCTGACAGCAGAGGGGAAGGTAAGAGCCCAGCAGCCAAGCACCACAGGGAGCTCCCGGGGACAGCAGGTCCCAGAGAGTCACAGCCACCCACCAGCAGTGGGATGGATCCAAGTGCCTTTCCAGCTCCCTCACCATGAACTGACTTCATCCCCCCATACACACCCACCCCACTGCCCTGCATGCAGCAGTCATCTGTCAGGGCATCAAGGCTGAGCACAGCCCCATTTCATTGCAATTGTAAACTTTAGTGAATCTTAGATTTAGGAATGTGTTGCTGAGGACACTAATTCCTGGTAAATCTGGTGTCTGCATCTTTAGAGAAAGAGTTCCCAGACATGGCCCATCAATTCCCTTTCCGGCCTGCTTCCATATCCAGTCTAAGTTTAAGCTGCTCTAAGTGCTCAGCTGTGAGTGCACAAATTTATTCAACATCTGTATGCTTTTTTTCTCGGGTTATTTGCATCTGAAAGCTGCTACATTAGTCCTTCTCAGGCACCGGCTCTTTGAGAGTAGACAGCCTTGGAGCTGATCACCTTGGATCACTGACCCTCTGAGAGGCTGTTTCAGGCTCTGCTCTGAGAGGTGAGAATGCTCAGCTGATGTAAGGAATAGCTGCTATGGGATGCTGTGGAGTCCTTGGTCCTTCCCCTGTCCTCTTCAGTGTGCCTGCAGGTATCATCAAGTATCATGGTAAACTCCAGCCCTTCAAAATACCATTTCCTGTGCATAACCAAGAGCCAGTGCACCACCAAAACCTGCATGGAACAAAGGTCACCAAGTGCTGACTTCAAGTGAGGCAGATGCCCCACTCCCAAGCACAGGAAAGTATTTTTTCTTTTTTTACTTCAAGTTTTCAAAAGATGTTGCTAATGTGGAGCAGAACCAAACCAGGTGTAATTAGCTGTAGAGCAAATGAGGCCATCCAATTCACAAGAGTTTTGACTTCCACTTTCCAGGAATGCAGCACTTCATCCCTCATGAGAAGGGTTCAAACCCTGTATTGCAGGATCCAGCTGGGATTTAGTTACTGATTTCCATGAGCTGATTGTCAACAGTGGTGGAATTAATGATAGTGCTATGAACAATCTGCATCTGCACATTATCTTGTGATGTGTTAGGCATGCACATATCACACTTGTGATGAAATTAATTATAGAAAGACACAGGATCCTCCTTTCAAATACACATCAGGCAGCCCTGCCAGCTATTTAATGTGTGTCACAATCTCAGAAAACCCATTCCTTTCAAGAATTTGCAACTTGTTTCAATTTGTTAAACACAACCTTTCATTTAACAGTTTGTACAGTTAAAGGGATTGACTTTAAAGCTATAAAACTCTTTCTGCTCCACTGATAGCAGTATTTCCTTTGCTTTCACATCCTTTTGAACAGATTATTGTAAAGCCTTCCCCCACTACAGTGCTTATTGCTTCACAATTGCTTGCAGTTCCCTTATTACTTGAGTTATTTTCCCTTTGTATCCCTTGTCATCGCAAGTATCCAGACCAAACTGGATACCTAACAGAGCCTGTGGTTAGACATGTTTCCTATGAGCTCTCTAAGATGGAAAGAAAGGGTGGCATACACCAACCCTCACCCAACATCTGCTCATGTTACTTAGTTAAATAGTTATCTACTTAAAAATATATAGTCAACCTTAGTATAGTATTTAGGCACATAATTACGTGTAGTTGTTTAACATTATTTGATAGAATTTACAGGGTATCAAAATTATACTGCCTTAGCTGAAATCCACCACAGCAGGAACCTGCCATCCACTTTAAACACGCCATCACCTGGGTCTCCCCCTCCTTCCAGGTGCCCAAAGCACTGAAGGCAAGGGGACAGTCCCTGCCACTGCCATGAGAGGTGTCCCCAGCTGGCACAGCCACACCAGGCACCCTGCCAGGAAAGGTCCCTGCGGTTCCAGGAGCTGTGGCATTTCCCCCTGGGAGCCAGTGAGGAGGTGCAGCCGTCAGGGACAGCCATAAAGACGTAGGGAAAATAGCAGGAGAAGTTCAGTGCTGGTGTGAACAGCTGGATAAAAATCATTCATAGGGCAAAACCAGAGCAAATGAGCAACAGTTTCAGTTGAGAAAGGCAGAAAACATCTTCCATGCCAAGTTGAGTTGGGTGTGGTTTGGATCCAGCATTTACTGTAGGCAGAAATGAGAATAAAATAATGAATGCATCAAAGCCACAGTGGTCCAGAGAGAATTTCTTTCTGTTTTATCATTTTCTGGTCTAGGTCTGAGTGGCATCGCGAGCAAAGCCAAGTGAACCAGCTGGCCACAGGCAGGGCAGCGCCTGTGCCAGCACACGCCTGGCATGACCCTGGCGAGGGGCAGCTCAGTGGCCCTGTGCCTGTGTCAGCACCACCAGCCACAGCACACGTCCTGCGCAGCGCACGCTGTACAGCAGCTGTAGTTCTGGACAGCACTACTTGATTTGGCACAGGATATTTTTCTGAATGGCTCCCTTTATGGCGTCTTTTCAGCCTCAAATTGTGCTGAACAACAACAAGCAGAATCACCTTGCATGTAGACCTTCTCTGCTCAGTGTCACAGCTGTACTCACTGTCAGCACAGTAAGGTAGATAGTTCTGTCCCTTACACCAGCCCCTCCCCTGTTTCCAGGTGTGTGTATTTCATGCCTCCATAACTCCACACAACCCTCTGTCCAGGAGATAAACTGCACACTGTCAGGCAGGAATGCATGAGTGTTGTGTGTGTGAGCAACCTCACACCCCAAAGCTGATACCAAAGAATTAAATGTTGATTGGCTTTTCCTCACAGAGCTGTGGTTCTTGAATGAGTTACTGGATAAAAGAGCTCATGTGTCCATGCAGTCTGTCTGTGCGGGACATGGAGACAGGAGGGACAGAGGGAAGGGTCCTGGGGGCCTGGGGCTGTGACAAAGGCCTGCCCCTGTTTTGTCTCCACATAACATCTGGGCTACAAAAAGTAATACATTCTGATGAATGGATTGTTGTGCCATTTTGGTTTTGTGATGACAATGTGTGGTGTATACATCACCAAAATTTTCTTTAAACCTTTATGAAGAGTGTTTGCTTGTAAGCCCCAAGCTCTTGGAGGCTTGGCGGCACTGATGTTGCACTCATTTTCCATGTAAGGATTACAGCAATCCAATTGCTCTGCAATTGCTCCACATTTATACAGCACAGAAGTAGCACAGAATTTTGGTGATCATTAACATGTCCAACATCAGTATTTGTGCCCATCTTCTGCATTATGTTAAATGGGAAAAACAGGCAAAGATAAATCACAGCAGATGCACCAGCCGTGTTTGGGATGAAGGTGAAGCAATCCTGATCATTCTCTGTGTGGCTGCACAAGCGGGGCTGGCTGGGAGCTGATAGAGTGAGGACCCCAGGACCAAGGGACAGCTGAATCTGCTGTACTAAAGAAGCACAACCCAGAATGGGATAAGCAAGGCCAAGATGGAGGAAAGCTGCAAGTCTCAGCCCACTGAGCCACTAAACCCTTCCAGGGCCAGCGGCAGCACCTGACAAGTTGGTGACTTGAACGTGGCCCGTGTGTCAGTCACAGTCATGTGAGCTGCTCCTTTGAGCAGTCAGGCTGCTGCAGGTCATCAGCAACAGTTTTAGCAACTCAGCTTCTACCAAAATACTAAACATTGTCAGGGGTTGGAAAGAAAATGAGAGCATCACCCCTTCCCAGCTAGAGAGTCAAGTTGGAAGTCCACCAACAGCTAAAAGCTTAATTCCCTCAACTGGGTAAATCATTAAATCCTTGAGTGTTAAATGCCCCAAGACAGAAAAGCAAAGCTGCTATTAATAATTCCAATGGCTAAAGAGCATGTTATTTTCAAATGGCTTGTTCAACAGCTATGGGCCTACTCACAGCTACTGCCATCCGTCACTTGCACCAGGAGGAACAGGTGTCTGAGTAAGGCACAACAAGACATTCAAGGGAGTTCAGATTGTTCAGACTGAAAGGAAGTTAACAGAAATGATTAACCAACTTGGCCAAAAGCCATTGGAGAACATGGGAATATGACTGAAAGGGCAGATCATAAAGCCTTGATGCAAGTGAATAAAGCCAGGGAACGAGCTGGTGAGAAGGCTGTGGAAAGCTGCTTACCACTGATGGAATTCTAATCAGGTGTGCAAAATGGTGAGGAAGGATTTTCTTTCATTATGGCTCTGATAATCATTTAGGGAGAAGAGGTATATTTTATACTTTCCTTGCCAGACCACAATTTGTGCCCATTGTTCACAAGGCTGTTGGAAAAGATTAACTGCTGCTTGTATCAATGGCCAAACATCGCTCCTTTTTCTCCACACTGCTTTGCACATTTTAAGGGCAGAGTGGGGGGGTGCAGCCCAACACCGGCTAGCACCTGGGCCATGAGCTGGTTGCCCCTTGGCCCTGGGGGAGCACGGGCCAGGCCCTGCCCACCCTGAGCTTGGAGTCCTTCCTTGCTCCTTATATCTCCTTAGTCCTCTCTTTTCTGTCACACAGCCTAGCACTGCCTCACAAAAATAGGTCATATAGATAGCTCTGGCATAGGTTACAGAGCTCAGAGACAAATATGGATAAAACAAATCCCAGGAAAGTACCGACACACCAAATATAATGTCATAACCAAGAGGGACCATGATGAGAACCAGGCATGGCATCTGAGGAAGGAGAGAGTTACCATAAGTGAACATTTATGAACAGAAATAAAATTATTATTGTTATTTAACTACTTCTCTACCCTGAGCCCTCCATCAGCTCTTCCCTGACCCTCCTGGTCCCAAGAGCCACAGAGCTGAGCCCCCCAGGTGCCATGGCCTCTTCACTTGCACCGTACCTACCCTGAATAAGAACAGAGCACGGAGCATCCGCCATCACTCCAGCTTGGAAAAATCAATCCATTTCCCCTCTACAGTGGCTGTGAGTTTCCTCTGCCACCAGGCACATTCATTAAACAAAAACAAACAAACAAAAAAACCAAAACAAACACCTACAGAACAATTTAACAAAAAGGGATTCTTTACTGTTACAAAAAAATCTAAAATATTTTTTAATTAGGTTTTGGTTAGGTTTTACATAATTCCTTTGAACATCTTGGAAGATACTTATTTTGCTTTTTTTTTTCTATCTTCAGGTTTTTCACCGCATAGATGGTACAGTCAGCTAAGAAACACACACAGGTGATAACTGAGAAAGCTGCTGAAGCAGAAGTTACCAAAGCTTCATAGGAAATTTCAAGTAAAAACTCAGCTAAAATTAGTAGAATAAAAAAACATTCAGAAATTTCTGTTTTATTTATTGCCGCCTTTCTGCCCTTCAAGCCAAAATTCTTCCCTGCACTTGGCCTCAGCCCTCCAGCCCCTGCCACTAACTGTGGGAGCACTGGGGGACCCTGGCTGGGAGCATGAAACCAGTTGAATGAATGGCACAGAAGTTGTTAAATTAAACAATTTGCAAAAGCCACTACTGCAGCTACCTTAGACAGACAGGGCTGGTGTAATTTATTCATTCTTGCATAAAGACTGGGTGAATGAAACACGTGTATTTGAAGCTCCAATGTTTACAAGAAATGTTCTACAATCACACACCTGGCCCCACAGCCCCAGGGCTGACCATGTCCAACACACATGGTTCCCCCAAACCCCACAGCCCCATTACAAAGCACAGATGAGTTTTCCAGGATGCTTTTTTTCCTGTACTTTTGAATTGTTTCTTTACATTTACCTTTTTTTTAAAAAAAAAAAGTCAGGCAGGAAAAGCTACATTCCTTCTTAGTTTTACTTAAATTCCTTTTTATCAAGTGGTTTTTATTACATTCCCTACTCTCTACAGAGTAACAAAAAACAACAACAACGAAAATCAAAAGCTTTGATTAAAAAGCAGCTCCTCATCATAGCTATTATTGCCAAAATCATTGTATCATGATGAGAATTACGATTTTCACTGGATTGGCCAAGGTGAAAAGGTTCCTGGATGCCACAGGATGTCACAGGCAGATGTTGCAGCTGTTGAAGGACACACATTGACACATCTGAGGGGGAAAGCACCAGCTTGGGAAAAATTTTCCTCTCACCAGTGCTGCAGAAAGGAAAGGGAAAGCATCATATGACCAAGACAAAGAGTGGAAACAGAGAATCAAGAAGAATGAGCGATCAGTAAATTAAGATCAGTCCTGCAAAAGCCCTGCATCAAAGACATTTTTCTCTCCCAAAGTACAGGAGAAAACTGCATTGTTTGATGCTCTTGCAAGGCAGGAGCAGCCCCGTGAGCCCAGGGCGAGCCCCAGCGGCTCTGCCCAGCCCGCGGGCTCTCGGCATTGCGCGGGGCGCGGGGAGGAAGGAAAGGGAGCTGCAGACAACTGCGTTTGAATAAATGGTCACAAATCTGGGAAAAAAGCTGCATGTTATGGGACAGATAAGCCATCTGCCACACGGGTACAGCAGAAATCTAAACCCCTGAAGTGCCTGAAGCTGTCGAAGCCCCTCTGAGGTGCTGTGAAGCAAGGCTGGCTCTCCCGCTGTCATCTGTTCCGCCTCCCCTTTGCTGGGCTGCTAAAGCCCTGACAGAGACGGAGCCTGGGGCTTGTACCACACTGCTCCTGCAGATTTCACCTCGACCTCTGGCACAAACACCATGGGTTTGAGCATCACACTGGCCCCAGGGTGCGGTAGCAGCCCCTGCGCCCCGGGGCTTCCCGTAGTGTCCCCTGAGCACAGCTCTGTCCTGCTGAGGGCTGCCATCTCTGGGTACCACTGCAGGCACTGCTGGTCCCACTGCCCACTGGACTTGGCAGGCGGTTTCAGGGGATTAGAGAGAGTCTTTATTAATGCTGTCCTGTTAAATGGCATGCAGCGCTCTCACAAGGAAAGAGAAGAGAGGAAAAGTCTTGAGCAGAAAATGCTTCTGAGTTCTTAACACCGGCACCAGAGAAGTGGTGGATGCCCCATTTCTAGAAGCATTCAGTGTCAGCTTGGATGGGGTTTGGAGCAACCTGGTCTAGTGGAAGATGTCCCTGATCATGGCAGGGCATCAGATTAGACGGCCCCTAAAGGTCCCTTTTGACCCAAACCATCCTGTGATTCTAAGATTCCCATGCAAGGGTAAGAGTTTAAACCTACGCTGTACCACACAACTCTGCTCTGCTTGACAGACTTTAAATGTGATTCATCTTTACTTCCAGCTGAAAATCCAGCACTTCTTTCTGAAGCAAGGTAAATTCCCTAAAGCTTTCCTGTCTAAAACTGGGGAGTTTCTCACTGTCATAGGTAATTTATGTAAGTGATTAACAGGAATATGCTGTGGCCAGGCAATGCCCCAGTTCCCACCTGCACAGCACAGCAGCTCCCCCCAAACTCACCTGATGTGTGGGTCAGCCTGGCTGCCTCTGACATGAGTAACAGAAGTACTCAAGGACTCCACAGAGCAATGAGCACCTCGGAGGTGTAAAACTGTTGTAATAAATAGCAGTGCTTATTCTGTCAGCATTTTAGCCCTCAGTCAGTTCTCAGTGCCTCTGACCTCTGTGGTATAGTTAGCTTCAGGACCACTCACTGCAGGCGTGTCTGTGTGACACAGCCAGAAGTCTTGTCTTCTCTCTCAGTTCTGAGCAGATCACTGATAAATGGCTGTCCTGGTAGGGAGACGCCTCGATAAAATTCTGCACTGACATTTATTTGCACCCAACCAGACTAGTGAAAGGTTTCTCAATGGTTTCATCACCCACTGAGGGTAGTGCTGCAGCTACCAAAAGCTGCCATGAAGGTGTCCTTTCACCCTGACCCTCCAAACCTTTGGCTGCAGCAGACACTTCCCCAGCCCTGCCTGGTGCTGCTGTCACTGTGTGTCCCCTCTGCTCCTGACTGGCTCAGACCCAATGGGGGCCCATCCTGGCAGGGTGAAACGACACCACGTGTTCAAGTGGCCAGAAGTGAATGATGGCTACAGCAGCCTCCAGTGGGGTCATGAAAGACACAAGCACAGCAAACACCATCAGGCAGCAAAGCGCTCCCAGCACCCTCTGAGGGTATGCCAGGTGAAATTCAGTGAAGATGAGCATTTAAATGATGGACATGCAGGAAAAAAATCTGGGCTGTACAGAGACCCTGATGAGCTGCGAAAACCAATCACTGCCATTCAGGAATGATAATGTGAGTTTTAATAGCGAAAAGAACATGTCAACTCAGTGCTCTTCAGTGGCTGAAAAGAAAGCTGGCTGCTAGAAATTGTCCAAGGGAACACTGTGCGATTACACATGGGATGAACATTACATGATGGGATGAACCCAGAGGTGCCGCTGCAGCCCCACTCCCCAGCTCTGCCGGGAGGTGCCAGCAGCTGGGCCAGTCCCAGCAGCCCGAGCAAAGGCAAAGCGCTGCCAGTCCTGGCATGGGACAGGAGGGACACTCAGGGACCACAGCTCAGGCAGAGCCATCTCGGATCCCAGGGTGGTGATGGAGCAAGCCCTGCTGACAGCCAGGCCTGGCTGGGGGAGGCAGCCCGTGGGGACAGCCAGCACAGGTATACTGGAGGTAGGTTGTGCCTAAGGAACCTGAGAGCTTTCTGAGGGGAGAGGGTTGTTCTGTAGGTGAGGGGAAACCAATGAACAACGAGTATGGTTTGTCCTGACTTCATCTGTGTCTCCAGCACAGCCTGCCACAGTCCTGGGAAATCAAAGCCAGGACACACACACCAGACAGGTGGAATAGGGCAGTACAGCAGCCTGACTGTGACAGTGTCCCTGCTTTGAGCAGGCAGCTGGATCAGAGCCTCCAGACATCCTTTTCAACCTAAATTAATATGTGATTCAAAAAGGGGAACAGAGAATAGGACTAAATAATGTGTAAATGCCATAGGGCTCCTCAAACTGGCATGAAAGAGGAAAATGTGTGCCAGGAAGTGCTGGAGGTCTGGAAGAAATAGCTGGTGGGGAGAAATCAAATCATCTCCTTGCTCTTTCTTTAGTGCAAGAGCTGGGAAATAAAAATACCAGATAGAATTCTGAAGCAAGAAAAGAAATGTGTAAATAAATGGGGCTTTTTGCTGAGATGGACTGTTACAAAGACCAAAAATACAGATAACTGGGAAATTGCTAAGACAAATTACCAGAGGAAAATTCCACCGAGTCTTTAACCTTAAATAGCCTGAGCACAGAGTGGTGGATCACAGGAGAGATTACACCGTGGAACACAGACGACTTCTAGTCTTCCTGTCCATTGTGGCAGGCTCACCACCCTGCCCATGAGGGACAGCTGTGGGGCTGGACAGACCCTCTGTGCCAGGCTGTGCCCATCCACGCACTGGCCAAGTCTGTCAGAGGCCGAAGTGTTATGGCTTATGGCTCAAACATTTTTATGAAGGACTTTTGCCTATTGTAGAAAAATTGTGTAACAAAAACTGCACGGAAGCCCACTGCACCCTGAATGGGTCTCCTGACTGAGACCCTGGCCTGCAAGTTGATAGAGATAAGAGAAGTGACACTACTGTTCAAAGCATCTGGAATAGCATCCACAGCAGGGCTCGCCCCAGTGCCTCTGGCGGGGAGGCTGTAGCCCCAGTCTTACCTGCTGCCAGGCCTGCACACACTCCCCCAAACCAGCAGGAGGAGGAGAGGTTTTGGGTGTACAGCAAAAAAAAAGCCTCTGGTCAGAGGCAGTGAATGCCCATCCTCTGCTGGGCAGACCCACCCAGCTGCGGGGTCCCCCACCCCGGGAAAGCCACATGCAGGGGATATACACCTGAGGGATAGCAGAGGGGGTGTCATGGCCCTTCAAAGGCCCCCCAAAGAGTCCCCATGCCTTGCACCAGAGCACTGCACATGATGATGCATGATGCAACAGATCCACAGTGTTGCAAGGGACAGTATCAAACCTGCTCCCCTCAGGGGAGGCAGGTGGGTGTTCCCACCTGCCCAAACGTATATTAATCCACTGGATTCTGTACTCTTCGGCACGGGACCCTCACCACCAAGAAGACCAGATGGCGGCAAGCAACGAGACGTTGTTGGGACCCAAAGAGGGGTGATGTGTTTCTACTTAATTTGTCTCTGTCACTCTCCCTGGTCCCACCCCACACACACCTCTTTTTCTATTTCTTCCTTTCTTTTTTTTCCCCTCTTTCTTTCTCTTTGCATCTTTTACTATTAAATAAAATATATCAATTTTTTGGTATCAACATCTAACCTCATTTGGTCTTTATCTTGTTTTGGGGAATATTTCGAACCTTTCTGGGTTTGTTCCATTTTATTCACAGAGAGTTAGTTCTCTTTGCTCCTCTGTGATTAGAGCAGATCGTAAGAGAGTCACTCCAGCCTCTGCTCCTGGGCCTTGCCAGCCCATACCCTGGCAGACCCCAGGCCTCTTGCCATCTGGCTCAGCCTCCCACTGCAGGGCCTGCAGCCATCCCACCCCAGGGGCATGTTGCTGACACACTCACACCTCGAAGGGACCTCGAAGGCAATATCTAAGGACATGACCTTCAAACTGTGCTTGAGACCAGCTGCAACTATGGATTTGTGTGAGTTGCTCCCAACATGCTGACTGCTCAACACCTTGAGTTTCACCCTCCCTAGCATTTCAGGCTCTACCTTTTGGGGAGTCACAGCCCATCCGGGCCAGAGCTGGAGTAGGTGCTGGACCCTTGGCAGCAGCTCTCTTCTGTAACATGGAGGTGGGAAAACAGACACAGACAAAACTTGGGGTATAGATCTTAAATAGTGTGGTAATTCTCTTTTTGTTTTCTTGCATCCTCTCTCTGCATGGATGTTTTAAAATCAATTTGCATGTACTCAGTAAAAGTAGGGTATGTTTTAGATGGCTGGCATCTCTGCAAATGAGACTTCTTCACTAAACTTCCTTTAATGAAACCCAGGAAGTGAGGGAGCACTGTAACGCCCTGATGTGCACAGCTGCTGGGAAGCTAAGTGGCCAGCCCCTGCACTTCTGCAGTGGGACTAAGGAGCTCAGGTGTGCAGGTATGCTGCTGATTACTTGCCTGTTAATTAATATTCCAGGCAACACATTTCCTTTAATTACACCTTACATGGCAGCTGTTGCCAGCAGCCTCAGGACTGTGTGATATAGAGCACTCTTAGCACTTGTCCTTATTTAGTCATATTTTGAGTCCAAGGGCTGGAGTTTTACAAGTCCACACATACACACAAGGAAATTCTGTCACTGAGGGAAAGGGCAACTCTGTCATAAAAATACCGTGGCCATAATGGTTGTGTCTTCCCTCTCCTTTTATCACAGCATCTCTGATTTCACGTCAAGATACACTGTTTTGGTTGGCTGGTTTTGCAGGATTCCTGGTGGTAACATTCTGGGGTGGCACCAAAGGGTCTCATGCTGAGCCCTCTGCCCTGAGGTCCCCAAGAGAAATCAAAGCCCAAAAAGTAGACAAGTCTGCGGAGGAAAGGCCTGCAGCCAGCAAGGGGAGCTGGACACTGCTGGCTTACGGCACTGTCAGAGGCACAGCAGGGTCCTCATCATTGTTTGCAAAGCCTGGAAGGGGAAGGAAGGAGGTTGTACATCAGCTCCCCTCCCTCCAGTACCTCCCAGCTCTAGGCCAGCCTGACACAGTGCTTTTGGAGGCTCAAGCTGTCCCCATAGTGCCTGTGGGGCTTTGGGGCCTCTCTGCACTCTCTGCCCCCACCACGGGCTCCTGCCTGAGGGTCTCCCTCTGCAAACAGGTTCTGAGAAGTACAGGGCTGATGTGGGCAGAGCTTCATGATGGTTCCACGCTGGACTGCAGGCAAAGTCCTGGGCTGGTGTAAAAGCATCACCAAAGTGACAGGGCACCCGAGCTGGTTCACCCAGAAATCACCGTACTCTGTTGTGAGGCAGCAATGTGGCAGCAGCAGCCACTGTGCCCAGCACCGGCAGCTGCAGGCAAGGCAGATCTCCCAAACACACTGACACGGGCTGGAGGAGCTCCCTCTCCTGTCTTGCTCTGCTCTGGACAGGCTGTCAAGATGCTGGCTGGAGCTGGTGCCACAGCAGCTCAGGCCAAAGCTTGCCTTCAAATCTCAGGCAGTATGCCAGGAACAATTATTGCTTCATCACTAGGAGTGTTATCTGGGTTTGGAAATGCCTCTCCACACCTGCAAAATGAAAGTATCCCCAGAATTGCAGAGATAAATGTGTTGCAATGAGGTAATTATTTGGTACAGCCTACTGCAAAGCTTTTGCCAGTCTTCAGAAAATGAGCTCACTGTTCCATCTCTTCCTGGGCTGCTCTGCACAGCTCTGCAGCCACAACCACCCCTAACACCACCTTTTCCCTCAGTTAGACAGACCACTCAGCAGATGTCCTTAGCAGTAGCCAAGAAAAGGAGCAAATAGCTTTCTGAGCTGCCTTGTTAGTCCAGCACGCCTCTGTATGGAGACATTAAAGAATTGCTCAGGATGAAAACACAACTCTGATGTGAGCAAGAGAGAGATTCCTTCCACCACCTCCTCCTCCTCCTCTTCCTCCTCCTAACTCCCAAATGCTCTGCAAGACCCCAGCAGGACCCAAAGCAGATGCAGCATTATAGCAGTCAATATAGCATGGATGAAAGCTCATCCCTGCTGCACACATGACATTTGCTGTCTTGGGTTATCCAGGTTTGTTCCAGTTGCAGCAGAGTGCTCCAGTCTGCGCTTCTGTTTATTTTAAAGCAGGCTCCATCCCCTCAGTGCCAGGACTGTGAACGCTGCTCTAAGTCTCACAGAAAATTATTTAGTGACACTACAAACCCATTTCTCCTGAAGGTAGGAGCAAGGAAGGGGCTGGCAGTATGGAATACTGAGAGCAGTACTCGGGATGCCGTGGCATCTGAGCAAACCCCGAGAGTACGGATCCCTCGGCAGCCGCAGCAATGCTGCAGAGGCACTTTGCGATTTTAAACCAGTGCTGGTTTTGTCACCATCGTTACCAGACGGGACACTGCACCTCCCTTTGAATGAATTCATAATGAGTTCTGCTGGGAACCCATTGAGCAGGAGATAAACAGGTGATTACCTCCTCACTGTCCTGTTGGATGGGGCTGCTCGGGGAACTGCGTGCCATTTCCACAACCTTTTATGGAGGTTCCATAAATCACAGCAATCAGTGACCAGTTAGAAGCACAACCAAAGGAGGAGAGGACTAACTTTGACGAATAAAACTCGCAAGGACTGACAATGCCAGCTGCCTCCTGGCACGGAGCAGAGAAGGTTGATGAAGACTTGAGCCATCAGGTCCCTGCTGAGGAGGGGTGAAGAGATTCATGTGAAAATGCCACAAAATAAGGGAGAGATGCAAAGGGCACAGGATTGGGGCTGCAGGGCACCTTTAATAGGATAATCAGTACATTCCAGGAAAGCTGTATCCTTCAGGACTTTTCTCCAGGGCTTGAAGATAGCACATAAAAATGAAATTAATACTAAGAAAAGAAAGGGGAAAAGAGGGAGATACTGACTACTTTTACAAAGGTGTAGAAAAAATCGAGTGAGTAGGAATTTAGCAATGGAAACTGGAATGTCAGAAGGTAAAAGGATGGGAAGTGGCTGGAAATGAATGTTTAATTCCTGAGAACAGCAGCTGAGTCAATGACAGGGTCAGGAAACAGCGGAGATGCCTGACAGGCAGGGAAGGGAGTGCAGGCAGGCAGTGAAAGGAATGAGAGGGAGGTGTCTTTACAAACACACTGTGGGCTTGCTGGTAGATAAAGCCAGATACTGATAGGTGAAAGAAGCAATGGGAAGAACCATAAATTCCAGAGGAGTTCCACTAATTGACACAGACCAATTGTCTCACCCAAGGCCGTGATAAATTTCTAGATTTGGAGAAAAAGAAGAGAGATACAAAGAAAAAGAGGGGGAAGGGAGTGTACATTAGGAGGGGGTCTGTATTAGGCGACTCGGGAAGTCTGTACCTCTCAAGTACCTCAGCCAATGGGGAAAGAGAGAAGGAAATGTGGCCGGGAAATTAGGATAAAAAGGAGGCTGCATCCTCCAGCAATTTGAGAGCCTCCGTGGGAAATGCCCATGGCCTCTCCCTTTATTAGAATAAAGTTACAGGACTCCTCTGTCTCCTTTTTGGACATAAATCTCTGGTGTTCGTGGATTAATGTTCCTAACAGCAGGAACATGGGAACAATTGTGCCCTTCTGCCAAGAGCAGGGACATTGGGCTGCAGACCCCTGAAATTTTGAAGTGGTCCAGGAGGGTTGGTTCTTTGGGTAGAAGATACACGATAGAAAAGTTCTAATGGCTTGGTTGGGACACAGTCTGACTCACAGGCATGAAAACAGGTGGTATGAGTAGGACAAACTACTCCACAACAACATAAGTTCCGTTTTAAAAAAATCACTTGTGGTGTCTTGAGAAAATGCTGTAAACCAGGACTTTGTGGGAACTGCTGTGTAATTAACGTTTGCAATACTTATTGTGTAGGACAATAGTTCCAAGAAAAACACTCCACAGTATGTACATCATGTTTCAGTGCATCAGAGGAATCAAATAAAGCTGCCATTCAACGAGGTTCTAAGTAGGACAAAGGCAAAATAAAGGAAAACATTCCAAAGTGCACTCTAAACACAAATCCCTTCCACTTCAGACAGCTTAACAGTGTTTCATTGTGAATTCAGACACTAAAACATAACCAAACACACAATTCAGCTGTGTTAAGAAGTAAGAATAAAGAAGGGGAGTTCCTAGAAAGTGCTTGGCTGACTCATTTGTACTTTGATAGCAGCTGGAGAGCTGATGCCAAGTGTGGATAGCAATGAGCACCTGTGGGACAGCCAGGGAGGCGGAAACATCAGCTCTGCCACGGCAGCCAGGGATGCGCCTCCAGGAACTGTCCTGTGCCAGAGAAGAAGGGGACTCCAGTTCCAACACAAAATAGTGGGTGGGGAACTTCCAACCCAAATTATTCTGTTGTTCTGTAATGCTGTGAGGCAGAAAAAGGCACTCAGGCAGATACGGAGACAGATAATTAGGGTGATCTCAGAGTGTTGCTGAACACACACCCTAAGCTGAGGGGGTGCAAGAGAATTACAAGTTTGTTTGAAAAGCTGGCAGTGTGGTGCTGCCAACTGCTCACAGGAGCCATCCAAGATGGGAGCTCAGATCTCACTAGTGAGGCAGTGACAGACAGAGTGGGGACTGGGTGCCAGGAGCCCTCTGCATGGTGATGAGCAGCTTATGCTTCCTGTGACAGAAACACGGGTTCCAGGGCAGGGATCTAAGAAGTGATTTCACAGGGGTGAGAGCAGAGGGGAAAAGGCTGGACTGGGGACACTGCACCCCAAAAAGCTGACAAGGAGATGAAAAGGATCCTCCAAAAGACCTATTTGAAGACAGACCTGTAAGGGGAGAGCAAGGAGGAGGCAGAGCTACAGAAGATGAAGTACCAAAAATTGTGACATAGAAGAGACTGCCTGCCAGTCTTCAGGGTGGTTGAATAGTAATGGAGGAAAACAAGCAGGAAAGGGCTGAAAGGTTACAGTGGGTTGTAAAGACCCTGTCAGCACAGTCTCTCCTGACTTCTGTCACCAAATAAAGATGCTCCCCCATATACATCTGACCAGTGCTTGAACATCTCACCGCACTGATGCTTTGTGCTCTGGCTTAGACAAAGAATTTAACAATCTCCCTCTCTATTCTTTAGAGAACAACCTTTACAGATGGCTGGGAATGCCATGTGTAATGTGTGTTTTAAGTGTTTGTTTGTCTTATTTGAGTGGAGCTTTTGGTGTTGGACTATCCATTACTTAAAAGCCAGTAAGTTAAAAACCATGAAGGAAAGTGAAATAGCCTGTACCATTTGGTTCTGCACAGTATTTTTGAAGATTTCATTTTTTTCTGTAAGATGCAGGTGGTTTGAAATTGAAAAGCTGGGCTATTCCAGTGGCAGCCCTTTTGTTCTTGGAATGAGCATGGCTTAGTGAAGCAAAGCAGGAGAACCTCTGATTAATGGCAACATCTATCTTTAGGGAAAAAGGTTGTCATTAGACTGAGCAATTCTGAAATGTTTTAACATTGTGCTTTATATGGCAAGAGCTTGAAGAGGTTCCTTCTTCTGGAGAGATCAAATCCAGTTGGGGGGGGGGGGGGGGGGGGTCATCACTGCTCTCTTGATGGGGTGGGGAGAGCCCAGGAGCAGTGACAGCAGGGAACACCTGACAAGGGAAGACCCAGGGTGCAGCTGGCTTAGAGATACACCTGTAAAGGCAGATGGAGTTGATACTTAGCCTCAAAAGAATAATACTCCAGCTGGAAATGAGAGATTCTGGTCAGTTAATGAGGGAAGAGAATAACCAAGTGAAAGGCATGATGGACTGGGACAGTGTGTAAGAGTGCGGGGCCATGGGCAGCCCCAGCCCAAGCCCATTACTGCAGCTGGAACCAGAGCAGAACTGCTGTTCCCAGGGGTAGATCCTGAGCAGGATTCCTGGATCAGAGGAGCAGGGCTGTGTCACTCTGTCCTGGCCTCGGGAGCTGCAGCTCAGCACCTGCTGGGGCAGAGGCAGCAGAGCCCAGCTCCTGCTGCCCACACAGCACAGCCCCTGCAGCTCTTCCCAAAGTGCTTGGCTCCTCCAGCCCTCATGGCCAACCTGGCAGCTGCAACCAGACCCAGGCACTGTTTTCAACTCTTGTCATACCACACCACAACTGCACCATCACTTCTGCTGAAAATGTCCACAAAGCTCACTTCTCAGCAGTGGATTTCCTGAACCCGAGCTCATCCTAGCCTGGCAACCCCAGGGGACCATGCGAGGGGCAGCAGGTACCTCACTGCCCACCCTCAGCAGGTGGTGCTAAGGGAACCGTGGCCCCCTCAGCAGCTCCCTGTGCGTAGCCCAAACCCTGGGGGACCTTGCCATGGCATGCTGAGGGGCACCAGTGCTCCTGCTGATCCCAGCCCCAGTCTGCAGGCTTGGCTTTGGTGTGAGAGACTGCTCACTGGAATATTCCTGGAAATCTGCTGTTGTATTCCAAAACACACCGCTTGCCTGAGTTTTCCCAGAAAGGCAGAGGCAGCGTGTAGGTTTAGAGAACAAGCTGCACTTTCCTCTCTCCATGTGCAAAATGGTTTGTGGCCTTGGGATAAACAATTGAACAGTGGACATTGAAGAAGATAATTAAAAACCCTTTAACCCTCATGGGAAAAGGTACGTTACAGAGAATGAACAAATGTGGGATTTTCAAAATGTGATTTCTGTTCAGGTTTTTTTTTGTTTCAACAATAAATTTTTATTATTATTATTTGAAGATAATATGCAGGACTTAACCTTTTGCATTACGTTGATCAGAAATGGAAATTTTAAAAGCAAACTAGATTAGGGCAGTGCAGGAATGTGAACTGAAGAGACCAAGTCGGGGCAGCTGAGTCTGCCCAAGAGGAACTGGCAAAACCAGACCTGGTGTGTCCATTCTGATCTGTGTGACAGAAGAAAAAGAGGCTGCAGAAATCGCATTTTCCACCTCAAAGGTTTTGTAGGATTTTAGGCAATGTCTATTGGATTTTACTGAATGGAAAGGACTTGTACATCTGTGATCATTTCTGAGAGACTCAAGTCTCTTCAGACACCAAAGTTCAGGAGGCTGTTCATAATTTTTCATGCAAGCTGACGAGCTTCAGCTGAGGCAAAAGTACATGTAAGAGGGAACAAAAGTGTCAGGTAGTGGGAGACAGAGTCAGTAGTTTTAGCAGTAATCAGTGGAGAGTGTAGGAAATGTAGACCCAAAGGGGCTGGGGATCCCTCAGAGAGCCAGCTGTCCTGGTCCCCAGAGCCCAGGCATGGTGGCATGCTGGCCATGACCAGTCACTGGGATCCCAGTACAGGGGCCACACCAGGCTGCTTGGTGGGCTGCACCCAGCCTGTGGGTTACATGCTTGGTGTTCCTGGTGTGTATAGTATTTTATTTCATTTTACACTGTGTTGGCTTGGTGCTATTTCTGTAGGATATTCTGCATTTTAAAATGTCATGTTTTCATCCCTCAGCTTTGGAGTAAGAACTGAACTGAAATACCTCCTCTAAATTCAAAACCAAGGCTCATCTAATGTCGTGTGATGTTTTACTCCTCATCATATGGCAGACAGCCACAGCAGTGCACAGGCTTTTCCATCTGGGAGAGAATCCAGTGACTCCAGCTGTTGGGGTCCCTCCCCTGCCGTGTAGCCCTGGGAGAGGGGCCCTGAGGGCACAGACACGGGGCTTCCCTGCCCCTGCTCAGCCTCGTTCCCATTGGTTGGTTTGTGTTCCCTGCGCGGGCAGAAGGACCCTTGGTCCCGTGACTGGAACAGTTCCTCGGCAGAGCTCCGGCCATGCGGCTGGAGAAATAAACATCTCTCTGAAACAGCTATCAAGAATCTGTCTGTCCATATATATTTCCTTTCCACGGGACTCCTGGTTTGATATATGCGTGTTGCAGGATCCCCACTGCAACAAATGGTGGAGATTTGTGAGCAGAACGATCCCCGATCCCTAAGCGACTGATTTGTGTGAGTAAACCCTGGAAACTTTGGATTCCTCTTCTTGGTTTTGCTTTGCTATTCCGTATCTAAACTATGGAGGAACCGTGGGAAGACTCTTGGCTCTCAGAGCCGCATATGGACATTTATCTTAAACTTAAAATGATTCTTGAACAACGATTTGTGAATTTTAGCTTGATTCAAGCTCAAAAAGAACTGAAACACTTCCTGGCATGGTTGTTTAAGAACTTTTTCTATGTTTCTTGGGATTTAATTCTTACCAAGGGCTTTTGGAAAACCGTTTGGACACAGTTAATACTGGAGTCAAAATATATGCCGATGGAAGAATATTTTCGTGAATATTATTTAGTTACCGAGACTGTTGAGCAATGTCAGCTGTGTCCTGGCGAAGGGAAGCCTGGCGCAGGGACCGTGCGGCCCAGGCCACGTGCACCGAGCGCTCTGAGAGCAGCAGCGAGGCAGTTCCCGCGCGCGGGCGGAGCCACGCGAGCCGCAGTGTCGGTGGCGGAGCGAGGCGCGGCGGGAGCGGCGGGACCCGGCGGTGCCCGCCCGGTCCTGTGCAGTGCGTGGTGGAGCGAGCCCCGTGAACGCCCGGCCGAGAGGGGCGGCGCGCGGGCGGCGGCTGGCGGCGATGGCGGTGGAACGGAGCCGCGCCCAGCCGAGACGCGCGCTGGAGCGGAGCGCGGGGGAGTCATCGCTCGGGGGCCCGGCCGAGACGTGGGTGCAGCGCCCGGCAGCGGCAGCGAAGCTGCGACCAGAGGAGGCGACGCACGGAGAACTGAGCGGCACGGCCCGGCCCGGCCCGCGCAGCCCCGAACGCGACCCCGGGAAGAGCGCGCAGGCACCAGCAGCCCCGACAATTCCAACACGGGAGCGACCGAAGGAGAGAGCAAAGACGCAGCGAGACAGAAAACAGCAGCCACTCGGAAAAAGGAAAAGATCATAGCAACTAAGACCTTAGGGATAGTAAAATGGTATAATGTTAAGCAAAATTATGGTTTTATAACAAGGTGTGACAACCAGCAAGACATATTCGTGCATAGAACTGCTATTAAAAAGAATAACCCTGAAAAATGGATCCCAAGCTTGGGAGATGGAGAGGTGGTGGAATTTAATATTGTAGTAGGGAGAAAAAGGTTACAAGCATCGCAGGTCACTGGGCCTGATGGTGTTTCTGTAAAAGGCAGTATATATGCAAAAAATCGTAGTCATGTTAGACAATATCTCCATTGTAAGCCCCCCCTACAGTTTCCCTTTCCTAATCCCACCTTTCCCTTTTACCCTATATCCTATTACCCCCAGTGTACTCCCAATCCGTTTTTTCACCCATGGTTTCCCTCACAAAACCATGCTTTTGCCAATTGTTTCCCCAAAAATCCCTTTCCAATGCCGAGTGGGGGATGAAAAGGGGGAGGGAAGAAGTTAAACCCTCTCCTGCCTCAGTTTCCCCACAAAGCATGCTCAGAGAATTCTGTCTCCCTTCTGTCAGCCCTAAGATGTTCCAGAGAATCTGTTTGGACATTTAAAGACTCAGGAGGGTGGCTTGTTTTGTTTTGAAACTGTTCTTGTTATGTTTATCCAGTTGTTTTCATTCTCCTTTTATTAAAATAAAACGGGTGAGGTGTTGGGGTCCCTCCCCTGCCGTGTAGCCCTGGGAGAGGGGCCCTGAGGGCACAGACACGGGGCTTCCCTGTCCCTGCTCAGCCTCGTACCCATTGGTTGGTTTGTGTTCCCTGCGCGGGCAGAAGGACCCTTGGTCCCGTGACTGGAACAGTTCCTGGGCAGAGCCCCGGCCATGCGGCTGGAGAAATAAACATCTCTCTGAAACAGCTATCAAGAATCTGTCTGTCCATATATATTTCCTTTCCACGGGACTCCTGGTTTGATATATGCGTGTTGCAGGATCCCCACTGCAACATCCAGCCCTGGTTCAGCTCCTTTCTCCAGACTACTCAGCATTCTCCAAAGGCACTAAGGGAGCAGTCAGACAGCTTGTTTTAGATGTACACACTTCATAGACCAGCTTTTGCAAACAATTTTGAGGAAATGGACCTGTTTAGTCATCCTGCAACAGCCACATGAACTGTGGAGAGGTGGCAGGTAACAGGTGAAGCCTGTGGGAAGCTGGAGAGGGATACAAAGTGTTTTCAGAGGAAATCAATAATCCTTTGGTAGCTCTTGCTGCACAACACCAGCAGAGAGATGCTGACAGCCACTGAAGTTACATAGGCTCTCATCTTCTCACTTGATAGACCATTAACTTTAAGGACACTGCCCAGGGTGCCTGCTCCAGCTGAAGAGTCTCTGTGATTATCTTTCCAGGCAAATTAATCACTGACATATTTCCTTATTTTATTCTGAATGAACTAATAAATGAATTTACTAGGTGATTTCTTCATTTAATACTGCAGTTTAAATCAAGAGACAACAGTAGAAAACTGGTTTATTGAAACTTGCTCATTACCTGTAGCCAGTTACATGGTGCTGGTACCTGTAAATCCTCACTGAGCAAGGCTGAGTGATGCTTCGAAGCTGGAGCCAACAAAATATGCAAATGTACTTCCTGTAGACAAGCACAGTTCTCATGTGCTGTTGGGTGGAGTGTGTGGCATAACCCTTCCTAAACCTGTGCCCTGGACAAAGGGACCAGTGAGACAGTCATACTGCAAGTCAAACAATAATTTTCCATTAGATGTTAAAGACTGTTTAACAGTTCTTAAAGTACTTCTCCTTAGTTCAAAAGTAGACAGAGTAGATATTTTATGTGTCAGGGAAGACAGTTCCTTTTTCCCAGTGGAGATGTTATTTGTACCTTCTAAACACTAAGGCTATTAACAATAAAAAATTCCATGCAAATAGTAAATAATTATAAGCAGAGAGGCACCCATGGGAGAGAAATTACGAACACAGAGAGGCTCTTATTTCTACTCTCAAAATAGTCTTGATTTTATGTACACAAATATTTCTTACTGAACTATTTCTGACATTGCCACCATTCCTGGTACAGACCAAACAGGAAGGAACCTCCAGGCTCTGCTGTCAGCATGGCCTTCCACCCACGGTGCCAGCATCCACCACGCTGTGGGAGTGGGAGGGCACCTGTCTCCCACCACCTGCACAGTCAGCACTCGGCAGACGGCATGCCAGGGGAGAAGGAGGACACACTGCCAGTGCCAAAACTCTCTCCTGCAACATCCCCTTTGGCAGTGCAGCCACTGCTCTGGGTTGCTGGGGGCTTGGCCCTCCAGCTGCTCAAGGGCTGCATCTGAACCCACTGCATCTGGCATCCTTAGAGTGCTTATCACAGGTCACCATGGATTGAGAAGCCCGTGAACAGAATTATTCTCTCCTAGTTTCATGTGTCTCAAATAGTAGTAACAGTAAATTATTCCATTATTTATCTTTTGTGGCATCAGGTATGGGACAGCACCTTTTCTGCGCTGTGTTGTGTCTGTTACTGCAGTCCATGAGTGCCTCAATCTACAAAATTTGTTATTGTCCTCCTGCATCTGTGGGAAGATACCAAAAGACCAATACACAGAACCATTTTTAACCTGTAAGCTGTGATTTTAAAATGCTCATTTCATATTTAGGAAATGAGTTTTAAGATGTCATTGAAACTTGCTGACAAAATTGAATCCTTACAGACAAACCATTCAAATGCACAGGAAAGAAATGCTTCCAGGCAAGGATTTCCTTAGATTTCTGAATGATTCTTTTGGAGAAAAGGACAGGCAAAGAGGGGAGGATGAATATTTTGATTCCCCTTGATTATACCTCAGTGTTTGGAAGAAGAAACAAACATCAATTTGAAAGAATCCCCATTTGGTAAAATGCCAGAGATAGGGACATTTCCCAGGTGTCCAGGGCTGCATTCCTCCATTGTAGCAGTGTGTGGCTCAGGCAGGTCTCGCTGCCTGGCATCAGGGTGGGCAGAAATCCCCAGTCATGTAGGTGGGGACATGGGGAGCAGGAGCCAAGCCATGGGACATCCATAGTGCTGGCCAGGAACCTGGCTGAGGGTGGTTGTGCAGCCCCCTGAGGTGACCTTCAGCCCTGCACTCGTGCTCAGCCATTGTGGGGCCTGGAGGAGGAGAGGGATGTGTTCTGCAGCACAGCCATAGGCTACAAACAGGCAACACCCGATAACCACATGATCCTTGTCTTTTAGAACTTGGCTGTTCTATTTACAGATGAAAGCATGGATGACAGTGAACACAGAAATCCAGGGACACAAATACAGGTCAATGACAAGGGTGTTTTGTGCAGACAGAAGAGATGCCATTCCATGGCCATCCATGGAATCATGTCAGGGAGTCAGCCACCACTTTGTATTCATGGGCGGGGAGACACCGGACACTGCCCTGTTGCGGTGGGGTGTCCTGCAACATGCATTAGACAGCAAGGCCCGTGGAAAGAAATAGGGACCCATTCTTGACAGATGTTTCAGAGATGTTTATTTTCCAGCCACATGGCCAGGGGACTGCCGAAGAACCGCGCAGTCATGGGGCAACCAGGGTCCTTCCCGCTCAGGGGAACACAAAATAACCAATGGGGAACAGGATTGACCAGGGAGTGGGGAAACCTCCTACTAGAGAAATCTACTCCAGGGTCCTCTCCCCCCAGACCCTACGCCAGTGGGGAGGAACCCCAACACCTCACCCTTTTGTTTTAACTAAAAGACATTTAAAACTTAACATTGGAAACAACTGCATAAACATAAGATAACAAGAACAATTTCAAAAGAAAAGAAGCCACCATCCTGAGTCTCTAAGTGTCCAAACAGATTCTTTCTCTGGAACATCTTAGGGCTGGCAGAAGGGAGACAGGACTCTCTGAGCATGCTTTGTGGGGAAACTGAGGCAGGAGGTTGTTTCTTCCATTTGTGCCTGTTAGAATTCTAAACAACAATAGTTAATTTCCCCCCCTCTGTCATCCCCCACTCGGCATCAGAAAGGGATTTTTGGGGAAACAATTGGTAAAGGCATGGTTGTGTGAGAGAAACCATGGGTGGAAAAACGGGTAACAGGATATGGGATAAAAGGGAAAGGTAGGATTAGGAAAGGGAGACTGTATGGACTGCTTATAATGGGGATATTGTCTGACATGACACATGACTACGACTTGCAGTGTATATACTGCCTTTCACAGAAACACCACCAGGCCCAGTAACATTTGCTGCTTGCAGCCTTTCCTTCCTTGTATAATCTTAAACTCTACCACTTCTCCATCTCCTAAGCTTGGGATATATTTTTTGGGGTTATTCTTCATAATGGCAGTATGATGAATGAGTATGTCTTCCTGGTTGTCACACCTCGTTATAAAACCATAATTTTGTTTAACGTTATACCATTTTACTATTCCTAAAACCTTGGCTATGATGATTTTTTCTTTTTTCCTTGTCACTGCTGTTTTCTGTCTCACTGTGTTCTTGCTTTCACTTTAGCTTTCGCTCGCTCCCACTTTGGAGCTGCCGGAGCTGCCAGGGCTGCCCGTGTCTGCATGCTCTCGCCATGGAGTCTCGACTTCTCGGGGTCGCATTCGGGGCCGCGCAGGCTGGGCCGGGCTGGCTGGGCCGTGCCGCTCAGCTCCTTGCGCGCCATCGCCGCTGCCGCCACCTCTAATCGCAGCTGCGCTGCTGCTGCCTGGCACCGTGCCCACGTCTCGGCCAGGCCTCCGTGCGGCGGCCCCCCCCCCCGTGCCCTGCAAACTACTCCGTTCTGGCACATGTTTCGGCTAGGCGTGGCTCTGCTCTGCCGCCAGCCGCTGGCCATGCGCCGCGCCTCTCGGCCGCGTGGTCACGGGGCTCGCTCCACCGCACGCTGCCAGGCGGGCACCGCCAGGTCCGCTCCATCGCGTCGTTCCTGCCGCGCCTGGTTCTGCCACCCACCCGCCCACGTGCGGGAACTGCCTCGCCACCACCGCAGCCCACGTGGCCGCGGTCGCATGATCCCTGAGGCACGTTTCCCTCCGCAAGGACACAGCTGATACTATTCAACAGTCTCCGTAATTAGATAATACTCACAGAAATATTCTTCCGTCGGCATATATTTTGACTGAGAAATTAACTGTGTCCAAACTGTCTTTCAAAAGTCTTTGGTAAGAATCAAGTCCCAAGAAACATAGAAAAAATTTTTAAACAACCATGCCAGGAAGTGTCTCAGTTCTTTTTGAGCCTGAATTAAGCTAAAATTTACATATCGCTATTCAAGAATCTTTTCAAGTTTAAGATAAATGTCCCTTTGCGGCTCGGACAGCCAGGAGTCTTTCCATGGTTCCTCCATAGTTTATGGAATGGCAAAACAAAAGCAAAACCACCCTTCTTCAAGTTACACTGGACAAGCTGTTCTCCCCTGAAGTACACTCCAGGCCTTTCTGATAATCAAATGTCACTCACTCTGATACTCATGGCTCATCCTGCCACACTAGCACCCTGCCACCCTTCTCTGGGAGACTGAAGATGACAAAGAAACACCCCCTGGGGGATGTGTATTGAAGATCAGACTGTTTGTCAGGCTCATCCTCAGTGCTCACCGGAATTCCAAGCTGAAAGGACACAGCAGGAGAGCAGAGTGTGTTTTCTGTCTGCAGAGATCCTTCTGGGCATACAGGGCCACTACCAAGCCCAATGTTCCAGCAAAAGGCTTGGAAGGGGCTGGCATGTTGCACCCTTTCGTCAGTGTCCAGCAAGGTGGGGAGGGCATTGGTTTGGGCAGTGGTAGTACTCTCAGCTCCTCATTAAAGAATTCACTGTCCTCCACCCCTTAACTTGCACTCTGTGAACTGGTTCAGGTGCCATGGGGTCAGGAGAGTATCCCTCTCTCTCTGTCACTGATCCACCACGGGATTTTTGCACAAGTCATACGGCATTTCTGGGCTTGGATTTCAATAAATCAGGGTTACAGCAGCAGACCTGCACCGCTGTGCCCTCCACAAGCCCTGGATGAAGAACACTGGGCCCACGAAAGTCACAAACACTTGTGCATCAGCAAAAGAGCAAATATTTCAGTAGGATATTAACAGTTGACTTATAAAATGTTGCACTAATCTACAAAGTGCAAGACAGTTATGTCTGCTTACACATAGGACTCTAGTCTTCTAACAGTCCTGTAATTTTAGGTAAAACCTATTTCCAGAGGATTAGCAACTGTCTTTCTGAGGTATTAGTTGTAGAAGGTTCTCAGGAGTCTCACACATATTTCAGCAGAGCTGAGTTGCACAGAGCACACACCCTATTGTCATTGTGGAGCAGGAAGTATGAGAGTGCAGCACGTGAAAAATTGTATGTACATGTTTTAAATTCTGGGTTATTACACAAATGTCTTCCACGAGCCTTAAATGTTTGTAAACAACTCATTTAGTCATCACAATGTGTTTAATACTAGTCTTCTCTTTGATGTCTGTTCCAGAAGTAATAGAACAGAAATTGTCACAATAAAATACAAATTTTGGACATACATTCTTAATCTTGATATATTTAATGCTTTGTAACAAACTCTACAAATTATTTTTTACACAAAGTGAATTCCAAAAAGAAAATATGGATCAAACACAGAATATAAGATAACATATATCTGTAGTTTCTGTCCATGAAGATCTACCAGTTCTCTCCTCATTCCCTTAGGATATTACATGGGGCCATAAAAACCCTGGCTGGAGGGAACACCTACTGCTGACACCAAGGCTTTCAATCAGGTGAGGCATGGCTTTGTCCAGCCAGAAACCTTCAGGGTTGGGGTCTCTACAGTCCTCTCTTAGTCACCAGGATTTTTCATGGGTGATGCAAAACAGCTCCAAGCTGCATGGACCAGCGCTTTTGGCATCCTCTGTGAGACCTCCTCAGCTCCCAGGTGCTGACAAACCCAGCTCACCACTGCTCCAATTCCCCACTCCTGCACTGTCACAGGGCTGTCCCCTTCTCCACGGCTCTTACACTGGCTGTGCCTGCACTGACTGGGAAAACGCATCTCAAGTCCAAAGAAATTTAAATAGGGGGTTTGCGCTTGATTTATTGGAGGTTTGGAGTGTTTGTGTTATGCTGAATTAGCTCTGAAGCTCTGCTGGAGCATGGGTCTATCATATGTGGGTTGGGATGCAGCTGTGGACAGGCATGGGGTCACAGACGGTGGATGCAGCCTGATGAGTCAGCCAGCACCTTATGCAGAAGCTGACCTCACACTAAAACAGGCTCATCTCTCCATCGACATTTGGCACATATGGATTTTCTTGCTGAGTAAATAAATCCCAAGTGGGCAGCGTGAGCTCTTTGGGAACTCACCGAGACAGCAATTAGCTGCATGCCTTGATGCGTGAGCACACAGCTCCTCTCTCCAGTCCCTACAGCCCCCACTGGCGCCCCAGCCCTCCCAGCCAGAGGCAGAAGCTCCGGCAGCATCAGATCTCGCATGCCCACCGCCCGCAGCTCCCGCCGGGCCGTACATGCCAGCGCAGAACCTGAGGCTGCCAGCGGGGCCACGCCAAAATGCACAAAAGTAACTACATTTCAGTGCAGAAATTCCATCTGCGGCAGGTCACGAGTGCCATCTGCTGACGCTTCCCTGGCCCTCAGGTGTCCGGCCCTGTGCAGCCGGTGCAGCCGGTGACCTTCCAGCCGCCCTGCCCCCGGTACCCACCAGGGAGGACAGAGCCTGCCTTGACAGTGGCCTGGTGGCCGCTGTCTCTGAGGTCAGGGGCGGGTGAGGGGGCACAGACTTGCCCCCGCCCAGCACGTGGGCAGCAGGGATCACAGTCCCTGGTACCAGGCAGCCAGAAGGGCAGACCAGCCTCCGCTTTCCCATCACGGTAGGCAGCACCAGGTCACCCCACAGCTTCACTGCTGAGTCTGTGCCAACAAAGGGGGGGGCTTGCTGCTCTCGCAGTGGGTCCTTTTGTTACCAAAGGTCACTTTGCCCTACAGAGAAAGCAGCTGTTTGTCAGCAGCCCAGCAGTGATGGCATGGCCAGCCAGGCCTGATGGACAGCGCCTGTTTTCAGCTGGATCCTGCACCCATGGTGTGAGCTCCCAAGACCTGGAAACCTCTGAGCAGCACTGACATCCTCCTCTGAAAGCAGAGTCCTTCGTAGCTACCACCTGTCCTTCATGACCCAGCCTGTCCTGTCTCTGATGCCACATTTACAGTGTTGGGATGTTAAAGAAGTCACCTACTCACATTGAGCAACCTGGGCTGCTTGCCCCTCTACTAGGAAACTCAGCCATGGGGACAGAAAGAGCATCTTACTGTCACCATGCAGCACAAGCAATAGCTATGGGAGCACAGTTGAGGGTCACAGGGCAGCAGAACCATGTGCTGGGCAGGACACCACAACTCCCAGGTACTTGCAGCAAGCCGAGTGGCAGGACCATACTTCAGGCCCTCAATGGATGGAAATTGAGATCCAAATCCTTTCACCTTTCTTTCTGCTGCAGTCTGTGCTTCTAGTAGCTCCTGCACCTATTCATTGATTTCGGCCAGAGGCTGGGAAGGAACTGTCTTGGAGGCAAAGGGGCTCTGGCCTCGGGAGATGGGCTGCTGGGCAGAGAATGGCAAGAAAGGGCAGGGGGACACTGCAAGTTGCCCTCTCAGAATCCAGCAAAGGCCACCCCAGTATCCCATTCAGGAGACCCACTCTTCCACTCCGTGAGGATGCTGTCCCCACATCCACAGACCACATACCCCAAACTGGCACTAAGAGCACAGAAAGTGGCAGGAGAAATGTTTAATGGGGTTTTATCACTGCTCCACTCAATCAGATACATCTCCTTCCAGCAAGGTGCTGTGACAAAGGCTTCTGCCCCCCAGCCCCACCATGGGGGGGACTGATACGGTGTTAAACCATGTTCAGCACTACTGCCAGGTGCCACTGAAACAACCTTCACTTACTGCAATACTAAGTCTAGCAGTTATAACCATAAAATTCAAATCTTCTCTCCAGAAATGAAACTAAAAGGGGATATTTTAATTCTACCAAAGAAGGAATAGGAAGAGAAAGCAATGAAATAAGTAGCAACTAAGCAACTGGTACTACAAAGCACCACTTTGTAGTAGTTAGATACAAAAAGGTTAGCTCCTTTAAAGTAGACATTCAGGTATGGAAGTACCAATGGCATTTATTTTCCACAGACTCAATGTTTAACTGAGCAATTATACTCCCAGTTGTTAAAATGATGGGATGCAAATGAAAAATATATTTACATGTCCACAATCATTAAGTCTTTGTACTTCTGTGGAGATACAGGTAGAATAAGTATTAAAAAAGTAAAAATTCTTGTGAACCTCTCCAATAGACGTAGTCATATCAGTCAGATAATCCCAGCTGTAATGCCTTTAAGAAGCATTTTGTGTTCCAATTTAGAGCAGAATAACTGAAATACAAGGTTCCAACTCTCAAAGCGACAAACTCCTCCAGATCCTATTTTAAATTTTTTTTAAATTAAATTTTAAAATTAAAAAAAAAAAATTAAATCCATTTAGAAGTCTAGAAACTGTTTTTCCTTAATTTTCACATTACTTTTGTTATGTCAGAGAAGTAAAATACATTTTGGTCATTTGCATTCCACACAAGCTTCCAAAAGCCAAGTATTCTGCAAGATTAATGCCATAGAATGAAAACATCTCCATGCCAAAAGCCCTTGTGGTGCTGCCCAAGGAATCCATCAGTTAGAGATTTCTCGCTGCATTTGTGTTCTCAGATGTGAAATATTCAAGACAAAATACCAAAAAAGAGGAAGTGCAATTCCCATATTAACAGAACAGGAATACCATAATACCTTTGCAGAAACATTTGCTCTAGAGGACTCAACAGCGAAAGACAACTACCACTCTCAAGACAGTGAATTTATAAACAATTTGTAAGAGTTTTCTCAAGCCCAGCACACTAACAGATTTCCATTGGCATGTGAGACAGCTGAATAAAACACACAAAAGGCACATGGAGCCCTGGCTTTGTCTTTGCAGCAGCAGCTGATACTGGGCAAACCTCTTGCAGTTACCTCTGACTGAAATACAGGTGAAGCACCCCTAAGCGTGACACTGGGCATGTTTGGGACAAAGATTATTTGATTTTCACCTTTTCCCTGAGTGGATCAACACAAAAGCATAACTGAATGAAGTTAGGCTTTTTTTCTGAGAGTCAATGCCACACTTCTGGCATCAGCCTCTCTGTCCCACTCTCCACTTCCCCAGTGTCATTTAAAGCAAGTCCAGCATCAAACTGGAACATGCTCTGCAGTCTGGTAGGTTTGAGGGCTGCAGTCCATGCTCCCCTCGCCTCAATGAATAACTGAGGAAAAGCCCACTGAAATGAATGTGATTCCCTCCTGGAAGGGCTCCATCCCTACCCACTCACTTCAAGAGTGCTTGGGTACAGAATTGGAGGAATCTTAGATAGACAGTTCCTGAGCAAGAAAGGCATGTAGATGATGTGCTGTACCCACTAACCCCAGCCCAGTGAACACAACAGATCCCTCAGCTCAAATTGAGGGTACCTCTACACTTTCAGGTATCGCAGTGACAAAACAAACCAACATATTTTAATACTAGTACCTTAAAACTGCCCAAAATCTATTCCATTTCCATACATGTTATTTCTAGAAAAATATGTAATTTAACCTTCCTAATTTGATGATCCAATATACCACAGAGCTAGTGAAAACTTGTTATGGAGATTTGACAAAGTTTACATTCAACAGAAAAGTTTAAATTGATTCCTTAAGTTTCCCCTCTCCCCACAAATTCAAATGAATTTCATAATCCTATTATCACCAATAAAATTGCCAAGTAATTTTAAATAAAATGGTTTTAACTACTGTATGGGGGTTGCATGGCAAGGTTTTGGTACTTTGGGGGGCTACAAGCGTGGCTTCAGTGAAAAGCTGCCAGCAGTTTCCCCCATCTGCGATGGAGCCAATGGCAGCAGCTCCAAGAGGGACCCACAGGTGGCCAGGGCTGAGCCTGTCAGCAGTGGTGAATAACAGAGTTAAAAAGGGGAAAAACTCCAGTGCAATGACAGCTGGAGAGAGGGCTGAGAATATGTGAGGGGAATAGCCCTACAGTGCCCCAGGTCTGTGCAGGAGGGGCAGGAGTTTCTCCAGGTGCCAGAGCAGAGACCCTCCTGCAGGCCCTGCGGGTCCGTGCCAGAGCAGGGGGACGCCCAAACGCATGGAAGCCCATGCTGGAGACTGGGTCTCACACACACTGCTGATGAATTGAGAGCAAGTTTATCCTTTCTCCAACTCCACTGTTTCTTATGCATCTCAGAAAAGTTTGTGTGTGAGAAATGAAAAAAAATTGCCTAGCAAAGGTAATGGACAGGTGTAACCCCTGCTGTAGCTTTCATGAAGTCAACATTTCCATCAGGCAATAAGCAGCCCCATTTTGCCCAGTGTTGGCCTATTGTACAGCTATACAAACTAGTGATGCCTCCCAAGCCACGTGAGCAGCAGTACATTGACAGGCAGCCAAACAAACAAGAGCAGACACACACACGAAGACATCCCTAACATACTTCAAGATAGGGAGGAAGAGGTCAGCTAAAACCCATTCTTGCACAGAATTAAAAAAAAAAATGAGACTGGATTTGGGTCAGAAAATGCTTCAAGGTAGTTTTACCTTCACTTTCTTCATAAACCTTGGTTTTCTGGTCCTTTTGAGGGCTATGGGGAACTGCCATAAAAGTCAAGGTGACAATTTGCTCCTTCAGTCTTCCTGATGCTGAAGGAAGGGAAAGGAACATACCAGGAAGCCTTGCTCTGGAAAAAACATTCATATAGTATTTCAGCAACACTTTGCAGTCACAGGTGTGCTATACATTCAGGTTTTTGGGCCTTGCAAGAAGCACTTCAAATGTCTGTGAAAGCCATTTCCAATTATCTCCAAAAATAACTGTAGAAACAATGCTCTTAAGCACATATTTGTGGGAGTGTGTGATTTATACATGGGACATGAATCCACAAAGCTCCAAGGATTCCAGAAAGCTAATAAAAAAATCTGATACGATTACTCAAAGACAGGACCATTTCAGTAGAAACTCCTTTGCAGCTGGGCACAGGGAGAAGGAAACCAGCACAGAGAGGAGGTGAATTTTCAGAAGGGACAGTTTTGCAAATAAAAGTATTTTTGGCTCTTTACTGACTCTGATGCTTTAAGCAGTTAAGGGTCAGTGCTCTGTTCAAGCATCTCTTTGAAATGGCAGCTCTTCAGCAAGGACAGCAGCTTGTCCCTGGGCTGTGGCCTCATCAAGGTCTGCCAGCGCAGACAGCTCAGCTGGAAACAAGGCTCCTGACAACTGCAATGCACCTGAGGTTAACAATGCATGTGTTTATGTACGCTTATATCAAACTGGAGATGACAGATAGAAAGAAGTACAGCTGAAGTAGTTTAGAAACCTGCACATTAATAGGCAGGGTGAAGACTTGGCACAGACCTGAACTCACAAGTGAAATGAGCTCTTCCCAGGATACTTGGCAACTTCGAGTCACTGCATCCCCTGGGATTGGCATCACTTTCCCCTCTGCCTTCATGTCCCTGTGACCCAGCACTGTTATATATGGCAGTCAGCACACAGCCTGTGCCACGCACACCTCCAGGATCCTCTCACAAACCTCTTGCAGATATGAGGCAGGCCACAGCAACAAGATTTGGGTGCCAAGAGACAAGTGGTACAGGATGAGTGGGTCACATTTGAAGGGAAGGTGGTGGCTTTCCACAATCAAGACCCAAGAAACACGCCTCATACTCCCTCTTACACTGGGCTTTACCAAGTGACACTGAACTTTCAGAAAACAAAACAGAACCAATGTTCCTGTCCTGAAATCTTAAACAAAAGGTTTGGAGGTTTTTTACCACAAAGACCAGGACTCTCTTACTTCAAGCTGCCTGTGTCACAAGAGAAGCGCTCTGAGGGCAATGTTGGCTGCAGCCCAAAGCATATCAACCTGCCCTGCTTGAGGAAGGCACAGCTCATTTTCCTTCAGCTTCCAGGTGCGCTGTTCAGATAGCCATTGCCTCCAAACGCTCCAGAAAGCAACGGTAACCAAGGCTCCTCAGCTGGAAGGGAGGTCAGATATGTAACAAGAAACTAAGTGGTCTGTGGTCACAGAAGAAAACATGAAAAGGAAGAGAAAACGACCAAGGACCTCAGCCAAACCTACAACACTCAGTGCAGCATACTGACATGAACAGCACTTAGCAAACCTCTTGCTGAACTGTAGATGGTGCAACACAACTTGTGGGGTATGGGATTTTTGTGACTGTTGTTGTTGAGGGTTGGGTTGGTTTTAACATTGCAAAGGCATCACTTCAGCTTTCCCAGAGTGAGAGCACATGCCTGTTCCCAGGCAGGTAGTGCAATGAGCCAGTGGACCCTGACCCTGGCTTGTTGGTGTTCCCAAGCACTGTGAGTGATTTGGACTTGCCAAAGAGGGAGCACTGACATCCCCTGGCACCATCTTTCCTCTTCTTTGATCACATGCTCTAACATATCCAAAATCCATGTCTCATCCAGCCTTTCTTGTATCAGTGTCCATGACAGTGCTCCAAGGCTGTGACAGGTGCCCAAAAAAAAAGCCAGTTGTAAGAGGGATTGCTGCAGGCTCAGCAATTCTCTCTGCTATCAGTCACCAGCCACATGGGGAAACAACAAGCAAAGAAGGTTGAACCTGATACAGAAAACAAAGGAGGCAGGGAGCCAGCTAAAGGGAGATGGGGTGGCCTGTGCTGGAATGAAAGGAAGAAATCCAAAGAATAGTTACTAATGTCAAGGGTCTGGGAGCAAATTTTCTTCTTCTCAGTGCTGCATTGCAAGAGGGAGCAGTGCAGACACCTTACTGAAATGGCCTCACCCTGCAGCAGTTCAGGGTTGTGCAGGAAACTGTCTCAATATACAAGTTGTTGGTGTTGTGCAGTATCCTGGGTGCCCTCTGTGAGAAGCAGATGGAATGAAACACACCTGACAAGGAGCAAATGGATTGAGACCTACCTGATGTTTGCAGGTGCAGTTACTGTTGGTGCTTCTGATTTATGGAGCACAGTCAGAGAATGCCATCATCTGCCAGGCAGAGGAGAGGTCTCATCTGGAGGGGCTTAAGAGCTGTCACCTGTCCTTGCCATGACCATCCCTCCTGCAGCTGCTCCATAGGACTCGGACAGGCTGGCACACGACGATGCAGACCTACAGCACCTGCAACAGCACCATGGGCACAGCCATGGGTGGGAGAGGCCAGAAGTGGTAGAGCTCCCAGCATGGCCTTACAGTCCTCTAGCATCTCTCATCCAGCTCCTCCAATGCTTTTCTGCTCTCACTGATGCCAGAAACATGCTGGTTTCCCCATGGCACTGCCCTCCTGCTTCTACCCACTGTCCTCTTGAGACCCAGCGACCTGCAGAGCTGTGGCAAACGGGATCCCTGGGGCAGGCAGGATGCCGGGATGGTGTCAGGACCAGGACAGCGCACACGAGACAAATTTAAATCAAAATTATCCGTTCACACCTCCACTGAGTACAAAGGGAAGGGCATTTCTTATGCAGACCAGTGTGACTGTTGGCCTTGATACAACACTCACACCCAGATCCTGCAGGAGACTTCAATAAACATTTAACAATCAGCACTAGTAAAGAACAAGGCTTTTCCTACAGATCTATGCTGTTTATGTTGTTTTCAAAACACCTGCATTTCCTTCAAAGAGAATAGTAAAGAAAATTCATATCTCATTAATCAAAGAACAGAGCTTCAGAGCAGAAATAGTTTCTTTCCAAAATATTACATTGATCACTGGATTTTGAAATCTAAGTTGAATTAAAGGCTTAATATACCTTTATTCAACTTTACTTTTTTCACGTTGGTCTTTGATCCATGATATTTCTGTGCCATGGAGAAAAAAAAGAAAGAAAGAAAAAGCCTACAAATGATCTCTCCATCACTTCAAGCCCTCAATTTTAGATTTACACAAAAAGCAACAAGGCCAGGAAAGATCTTTCCATCTTCTGCACCTGATTTTCTGCTTTTATATTGATAGCTTCTGTGTATTATTGAAGATAGAAAATTAACTCACTAATGTCAGAAACAGTGATGTGTTAACGTGTTAATTATTAAGGACTCTAAAAGCCTGAATTCATTTGTGCTGAATGAGTGTAAATTATCTAACAAACCCTTTGATCATGACTTTATGAGCTTCCCCTCCATAGGTTTAGTCTTCTCATTTATAGCCGTCTAAACTATAGACTATTTGTGCATCCATACGGAATAAATCAGGCTCCCCAGAAAGCCCCTCATTAATCTGCTTTGCAAGGACCTACTAATCCACAGGTGAGAGGATGTGGGAATAAGCCACCTTCTTCCACATAGAGCAGCCTTACTAGAGGAGTTTTCTGCTTTAGAGAGTTCATGATTTTTATATGCCCTGTAAATTATTTTGATTCAGGAGTTTTTGGGATCAGATTAAAGTTTTCATATGCATTTCTATGCAGTTTATATGCAGTTGCATGAAGTGGCTTTGTGGTTTGGTTTTGGGTTTTGATGGGATTTTTTTTGAGCTACAGGGTGGCATTGTGGGGCAGACCCAGCCCCTCTGAGCATTGGAAGAGCAATCTTCCACCCCAGGGGTCCCAGCACCATCAGTGCTGCTCAGCCATCTCCCAGCCACCCGCCACCCCTAGGAAGGCATTTCCCCTTTGGCTACGGCCACCTCACACTCCTCTCCGTTCAGACAGCAGAATACCCTGCCCTCACTGAGCCTGGCCAGAACACCCACATTGCAGGAGGCACCCACAGAGGTTTAGCTCAGTTCGGGATTTTTTATTTTTGCATCTTCATACAAAACCTCTCAAAACAAACCAGCCAGGAGTAAAACTTGCCCCAGCTCTGCAGAACACTTAGCACTCCCTGCCTCTGGGAGCATCTATCACACACCCTGTGTAAAAAAAGTAAATTTTAAGTTATAGATATAGAAGCTGAGACTAAACTGGCATTAACCAGAATTGTCAGGTGTCACTTTTTGGGGTTTTTATTTTGTTTTTACATTTACAGACAAGGGTAAATAACCATTGAAACAGTGTAATTTCCCTGGCCAGAGTGGGAAGTCTGGCTTATCAGAGGGTCCTCCCCATCTGCTGGGGACCTCTCTCCTCACAATGTCACCACAGATGACCTGCAGAAGGAAAGCCATGAGACACTGGGAACAGCAGGAATCTCATGAACTTTCCCCTAAGTTTCACCCAGGAAAGGACATGTGTCCAGCAGGTGATGGTGGAGCTCTGAAGTTCATAGAATGAACCCTTCAGGCCAGTAATGGGAAATGAGCCAGAGGGAACCAGCAGGCACTCCCCTGTGAAACACACACAGTCCATAACTCCAGTGTGACGCCAGTGCTGTGGAAGACATAGTGATGTCTCATGTAACAAGTGATCTATTTTTACTGGCACAGAAAAATGCACTTTTCTGTCCTAGTTTAGAAACTGAGCCTGAAAAATTTGCACACAGCCTCACCTTACCCTCATGTACAAAATCTGCCCACTATGAGTAAGGATTTCAGTAGCATAATAAGCACCTACTTACACGATTAGTGCTTCCGTCCCTAACACTGAGGGGCAGAATTCAGGGAAAGTGTTACCTTTAAGATTTGCCATCTGTTTCAGAGAAACTCACAGATGCCCAGATAGGGAAATAGCTGTGTCTTCATTCCACCTTCTGTTTAATCCACCTTCTGGCACATGAACATGAGGACATGGGGCAGCTAATGGTGTGCACTCCTCTATCCTGAGCCTCTGGGCTTTTGTTCTTCAAGTCCTGGATGAGTCAATTTATGCAATTGTAGATGCTGGGCTATCGGTAGGACAAGCCGTTATTTTGTTCTAGAAATTGCATTTTCCACAAGCACCTTGAAATTCAGAACTTACCATATATTCCATTTCTGTGTGTTACAAATATTTATGTAACGCCTTTGGCTGGAAAAAGTTACCTTTATGGTTTCCTCTATTATTTTTCTTACAGATGATGCCAAGGAATCAATAACCATGTCACACATTTGGGCAACCAGAGCAAGGGACTTTGTATGGAACCATACAGTACCTGCCTTTACACCTCTGGAAACAAAGTCAGAATTTCTCCTAAACTCCTACTTTTTAACCAATCATATGCACAGTCATTAAAATTAAATTGAATGCACCTGCTCACAGCTCTTGACCTGTTTCATGTCTGGTTTGTACCAGATCTCATCCTGCACAGCTCTGAGGAGAAGCCAGCAGAACCTCAGCAAAGTGTCAGCAAGTGGCCCCAGTATGAAGGTCACATCTTCCTTTAACCTTTGCCATCCCCTCACACTGCTGTGACCTTCATGCCACCTTGGAGAAATCCTAATACAAGGGAAGGGCTTCACTCTGTGAACAATAGTTATTGCACTTCATCTTTCCTATGTCTTTTCCTCCCTACCTTTAGAAATCTCCAGGCATTTGCTCAGAGCATCAAGCCTGAATTCATATTTGCACAATCCATCCACTGGAGCCAAGTCTCTCCTGTAATTAAGGGAATGGCACACAGAGCAACACTGACCACCTGACACCTTCAGAGGCCTCAGCCCTATTGATCTGAGACCCGGTAAGGGAAGGCTGATATAAGCACTAGTGGATTTGCAGCTATGTACCTGGTCTTTTCTGTGCTCAAACTCATTTTTTTGTATGGGAAGTTGAACTGGAATTGAAGAGCATGAGTTAAATATTTTGTGTCATGCTGGAATATATAATTCATGATCAAATCCTTTAGAAAGGAAAGACAAGATAGAGCTGCAAAAGCTCTAAATAAAGTATTTTCTGTACCCTCTAGACAGACTGATGGAAAAGTGCTTTCCCCCTTTTTTGTTGGTGTTATAAAGGAAATTAGAAAATAACGTGATAGCAGAAAAACAAATACTCAAAGTACATTTGAGAAATTATTTGTTATTGTTTGTAAACAGACGTAATTAATGTTTTATACACACTTATCTTAAAGTACTGTGTTGCACTTGGTTCCTCCACAATCCACAGCTTCTCTTAAGAACAAGACATATTGGCCTCAACCTGTGAACAGCTCCACACGTTGTTATTTGTTGTGCTGATCTGGGGAGCCCCAGCCAGGAGAATGTGACAGTGCAGCTCTGACAGAGCTGCTCCACTCCATTCAGAGGGGTGAGATTGTTCCACAAGTCTGCACAACGAGGGGTTTGTCACACTGGGATGGTGTGTGCGATCACAGAATTGTGGAGTGGTTTGGGTTGGAACAGACCTTAAAGCCCATCCAGTCCCACCCTCCTACCCTGGGCAGACACACCTTCCACTATCCCAGGTTGTTCCAAGCCCCGTCCAACCTGGCCTTGGACACTGCCCGGGGTGGGGCAGCCACAACCTTTCTGGGAATCCTCCATGCCTCCACACCCTCACAAGGAAGAATTTCTTCCTAACAGCCCATCTAGCCCTGCCCTCTGACAGCGTGATCATAACAGGCCCTGCTAAATGTCCTTCTTATGGGTCCCCTTTAAATAGTGAAAGGCCACATCTCCCCAGACCCTCCTCTCTGCCAGGCTGGACAATCCCAGCTCTCTCAGCCTCTCCTCACAGCAGAGGTTCTCCAGAGCCCTTCGCTGGGCTCTTTGCAGTCTGTCCATGTCTCTCCTGTGCTGGGTAGCCCAGCTCTGGACACAGTTCTGCAGCTGTGGCCTCACCAGTGCTGTGTAGAGGGGCAGGTTTGCCTCCTTCCACCTGCTCTATCTGAGCATTGGCCTTAGCAGGAATATCCGAAAAAAGGTTTTAAAAAATCAACAAAAACAGCCAGCAAACAATAAAATTTCAAAGCAACAATAATTTCGGGGCTGTTTTTCTTTGTCACATTCATAGTGGAAAACCAAGATCTTGGATGAGAGATCTTCAGATTTTTCAGCCCATGGTTCAAGCAATTTCCAGTCCAACAAGAGCCCAGGGGTGCATATCTGAAGCAGGTCTCTGAGGGCAAAACTTCCTTTTGGAAACTGTAATTTGCCTGGAAGAGTTTGTGCACTGTCCTCCACCACTCCTCTGGGGTGTGCAGATTTCAATCATTTCTGAGAGCACTCACTTCTGTTCAGCATCCCCAGAAAAGTGCTCTGCTTCATTTGGTTTCTATAGCAAAGATCCAAATTGTCCACTGGCAGTTTAGGAAACAGCAAGTTAATGCTGGGCTCCCTTCAGTTTGTGGAGAAAATAATCACAGAGCTTTGACAACTGAACAATAGGCAATTGCATGTTGTCTCTGTGTCTTCTTTGAAGGAATAGGAACGGATACAAAAACACCAGCAAGATTGTCACATGCAGTTAGTCATTCCCAGGAAACACTATCAAAGTTTTTGAGAGTGGATGATTTTGGGCTGGTGTGATGGAGCTGCCACAGAAACAGCTGGCACTCCCCACTGCAGGTAGCAAACCACGGGGCAGCTGTTCCAGGGACATCATACATGGAAAAGCATCAGGATTCAGTGGTTATGGCACATCTGTGTAAGCAATGAAGCTGCAAGCATGCAATTAACCTGAAAATGAAGCAATTTAAAGGTCTTCCCTTGCTATAGAGAGAGGTGCCTTGTGTGGATGACTGTGCACTCCAGTAGATACAGCCACAGCCCACACATGGAGCCACAGTGGCACCAGGGCCAAGTTCTCTGGTGGGATATTGCTGCCATTCCCACGCTTTCCTCTTTTAAAGGTTTCCCCATTACCTTTCCACGCAGACATTTGTTACAAGGAATGCAGAACTTGGAGGGTTTTTTCTTCTCGTTCCTATTTGTAAGACAAATAAAAATCTGAATTAATTATAAAAAATCACAAACATATCTACAGCCTTGGCAAATAAAGTCTTGATGAGAGCCAAATGCCTTGAAACAACATGTGCCTCAGGACAGGCTGAGGGAAAATGCAAACAACAGAGTTTACTTATAACAGCTGGCAGAGACAATACGTTCTGGAAAATGTGTAGAAAATACATAAATGTTTATAAAATAGAGTGAAAAAAGGAGAGGAAGCAACATGTGGTTTCTACAGAACACAGTATCTCAGGGATCTTCTGGTGCCCATGCCAGAGATCGGAGGGCCAAAGTCAACAGGCCTTTACAGACCCACCTGCCAAAGGCATGGGTTGGGGTGGCCTCTCCCAACCACACCACAGATGCCAGAGCAGGTGGTGTGGTCATCTGGCGTGACATGCAGAGGATGACATCCTGGGACAGTTCCACTGGGCTCAGATGATGAGGTGAAGATCGGCATTTCTCATCAGGGAGGACCGTGGGGGGACAGCCATCCCAGAGCCATGGGGACACCTTGGCTGACACCTCACCTGCAACACCAAGCTCCCACAGCAAGAGCCCAGTGCTGCCTGTGGCTCTCTGGTCAGGTGCACTACACGATCCACCCCTGACCTTTGGACAGGCAGCCCCACAATACAGTCAGTGCCTGAACGGCACCTCAGGAAGGCAAAAAGTGCAGGAAATACACAAACAGACCCCTCAATAGGGCCAAGAATGCCAGCAGACTTCGAAAATTGCCAGGTGACATCAGTTAGCATTAAGATAAAGTTAAAAAATTATTGGTGGTGTTTCACACAATAATAAGTAAATAAATAACAGCCCTAAAACAAACCATTTGTGTGAATGCACAAAATGAATTCTGTAAGCAGGGATTCAACAAAAGGGCACCAACCTGGGACCCCAGATAAAAAGTAGAAAATTACTGTAGAATTTATCAGTCTTTTATTCTAATTCACTGCTTTTTCAAGCTTCCTCGTTGTGATTGCTTTTAGCCTGTAAGCTCCTGCTATCCATGAGATGCAAAGATTATTGACTTTGCTAAATGAACTTGGATGCCAAATCCCTTCTCTCCTCTGCTGAAACAGCGTCTTGGACAGTGTTAGTGTGAAGGATCCACATCTTCATATCGGTGTCCTTTTTTTAGATCTTTAAAACATCTCTGGATGAGGTTACACTTGGAATTGAATGTCTCTTTACTGCTCAGGCTGTTAGTGCATTAGAAATGTCAGCCTTTGAAATAGACATCACAAGGAATTTAGCTATAGAAAGCAACACAATTTTATTACCTGACAAAAACAAGCTTCAAACATTTCATTTAAGAGACACAGCTGATTTTCACCTAAATAGAGCCGGAGAAATACATTGTCAGTTGTTTCCCAAAGCTAACTTATCACAAAGCCAATGCAGCAAAATTGAGCTTGTGAGCTCCTAGGGGAAAATAATTTTGTTTATTTTCTTCCTTTTAACAAAATGTAAGAGCACGTGGGAGGTGCAAAGAGCCAGACAGACAACAGACATGATTGTGAAGAAGCAAAAGGTGACTAGAAGAGGTCAGGAAGAAATCAGACTAGCTACACTTGTAATTTCAATGATTTTCTGGTCAAGCATCCAGGATCCCCAGCTCTCTGCCCATGCCATCATTCATTAATGCATGAACGAGGTCGCAGAGGTTTTGCTGCAGTTCTTTGCACTCCATGCACTGCTCACCTGTCCAGTTATCGTTGCACTGTCACTTATATCATCTTGTCATCACCTACGACATGGACATGCCATTGAGCCTGGTGGAGAGACAGAGTTCTCATCAGACTTAGGTTAAAATTAATCACAAGGAAGTTTTAAAGCAAAAAAAACTTCCTTTCTAACTCGGAGTACAGGCCCTTGTGCCCAGATGAAAGCTGCTGTATCCTGTTCTGCAAAAGCCCCAGTGAACCCCACACTGGCAGCATCTGGTCAAAGCCAGGTCCAGTCCTCGTGTCACAGTCAACGTTCTCTTGTACTGCACCTTCCGCTTTTTGCACCACATATGGTCCCTGGTGATGGACACCCCTTGCCTGTGGCAGTTGCTCTGCTGCACTTTCTGGTTTCAGTGCTCAACCTTCCTTCTCAGCTTCGGCCCTTCTTCACACGTTTGGGTCATCACTGGAAAATGTGTGCAACATTCAGCGAGCGTCTCACTGTCGGTCAATGAATTGGCTTTTTTCTGCCTTTTCCTGTATTTCTGTTTTCTTTGAGAGCACCTTATGAGACATCCATACAGACCTGCATAGGCATTGGCTTCTTAAAGATTTTCTCTACCCTTAACCTGACCCTAATCACAGAATATAAGACTGAGATATGGATAATTTCTAATTTTTCAGGAAGGGATATCCTTATATTGCTGGTCTATTTTTCCAAACACCTAAGTGCCTTCTCATATCAAATTTGCATTAAAAACAGGGGAATAGCCAAGAAAAGTCAGTGAAAACAAAGTTAATTGCTGCAACCAGTAAGTGCTGATAAACAGAGCTGGGTGTGAAAGAGGAGCCCCAGGTTCTGGGTTATCGGCACTAGGATCATGCTGAGAATCTTGAGTGGGAGGAAAACGACAAACAGCAACATTCATCAGAGCAGATCCTGTCTCCAACGTGATGATAAAAAAGACCATCAATCATCAGCTGTGAGGTAGGAACAACAAAAATGCGAAGGGAAGCCTACCCCTACTGTTAGATACTTGAGAAAACTTTAACAAGTCTGAGATATCTCTGAAAATAATGTGTACAGGTGTGTCTTGAATAATGGAGAGCTTCTAATGGAATAAATGGAGATAAACTGATAATATAATTACTAGCATTAATTCAGCAATCAGAGCTGTTGTCAAACATTGATGCCCTGTTTTTTTCAGAAGTTTGACAAAGACGTTGCCAGTTTTTGCAGGGAAGTGAAACAAGATTTATAAAATTTAGTCCAAGCACTCCTTCTGTCTTCTCTGGTGTCTGACCAAAATGAATGAGGAGCACTGTGTACTGCACGCCCCACTGAGCAAGCCTCACATCCTAAAGAAAGCACTTCCCTAAAGCCCACAACACAACAGTTTGCCAAAATGAATAAATATGACCTGTCTATTGAGGATCTGCCTACCACAAGTGTATGTTCAAAACTTTTGTGTGTTTCTTCCTTTCCCTCCACTTACCACAACACCTATCCGTGAGTCCATGGCCAACAGGTTTGGTAGATCTTAATTTGAGACTAATAATGATAGGAAGACGTGTAGGAGACAGAAAAAAAACCTAGATTTTTTTTCCCAGAAGTTTTACAAATACCGGATGAAGCAGAATCTGGATCCTGATGACCACTAGGTCCAAAACCCAAAGTGCCTGTTTTCCACTGTGCCACCCCCTCGCTGGCAGGGAGGGATGAGGAGAAGAACAGCCCCTGAGGCTGTGAGCACCAAAGAGCCTGAGATCTCTGCTTGTCCTGTTGCACCACTACTGTGAAGAACATGTGATTTGGGGGAAATGTCAGTTTTAACTCTGTTGTAATAAAGAAATGTCAACCCCCGGGGCAGTGCAGGGGCAGCAATCACTGGAGGAGCTGTGACTAGCACAGTGTGACAGAGACAGCAAGAAAATGTGAACCTTAGTAGGAAATGGTACCATCAAAGTATTTTGAATAAGGAAGGGCTGTTTCCAAAGCAAACAAAAAAAAAAAAGAGAGAGGAAAAAATAGTCAAGAAAAATTCCAACACTCTCTTCCATGTCAAGCCAATTTTCCCCAAATCTAGATCAGCAAAAAATTGGTTAGTACCAGGGAATGGAGAACACTCACACAGTGAGTGTTGTCCCCGTTATAAAAGTTTTTGGGGATGCACATCTTATGAAATGGAAATAGGATATTTGCCAGACTTGGTCAAGGAAAAATGCACTTTAACTATTAATAATACATGAGTTTGCATAGTGATAGCATTCTGTACAGTACCTTTATCAATGATCTGGGCGAGGGGATCAAGTGCTCCCTCAGTCAGTTGCAGATGACACTAAGTTGGGTAGAAGTGTTGATCTACCAGAGGGCAGGAAGACTCTTCAGAGGGATTTGGACAGGCTGGTTCAATGGACCAAGACCAACAGTATAAGAATCAATAAGGCAAAGTGCCGGGTCCTGCACTTTGGTCACAACAACCCATGGAATGCTTGGGAAAGAGCAGCTGGAAAGCTGTCTGGTGGAGAGGACCCAGCAATCTTTGGCAGCCTTCCAGTGATGTGCATTAGACAGAGCAGTTTTTCTTCCAAAGCAGTATACTTCGGTGTCCTAAAGGATTCAGACCACTCTCCTTTATCCAGGTCTCACATCTGTGCATGGGGTGAAATCAGTCTTATGCTGGCCCCTCATAAGATCATCTCTCACTCTCCAGGTGGAATTACAAAGCCCTCAGTGGGCATCTCCTGCCAGCTGTTCTGTGATCATCATAATTTTCTCTATTTTGGGGGGAAGCTATTGGCCAAAGCACACTGAGCTGCCATACAGCAGCTGTTCAGGTTCACTTTCCAGGTTGGGCAGGAATGCCTTTGGGATTCTCCCTTCTAACCAAATGACTTATTTCACCAGCTGAGCATATGGCACAGACACTCTCTTTTATTAAATCAGTACTAAAACTCTCTAATCAGATCAATACTAAATCAAATTTTGCTCATTATTCATGTTTTTATGTTGCTAAAAATGCCAGTTGCTAGTGCACATCCCTTGGCTGTTTCCAGGGCAGGATGCAGACCTGAGCAGACTCTCCCCCACAGTCTGAGTGAAGAGTTATGAGCTGAGCTCCCTCGTGTGCTTCTTCCCCCCTTACACCCACATCTCACATGCAAAGACTCTTCGTGTCTGTGTCACACTCTGTAGCAGGAACCTGTTCTCATCTCTGCTTGCAGTGCTAGTCCGGGTGCAAGTCCAGGTGTGAGTCCAGGGGCCCACCAGCTCTGCTCGGGTGATCGACCCATCCCCCTGTGCCTTGGCTGGTCTGGGCACGGTGCTGCCTTCCGGGTCAGCAGTGCTTCTTGTCCTTTATTATTTTGTGATGTAACTATAGTTGTTGCAGCCATGACCTTGTTCCAATGTGTTATTCTTTCCAGGCAAGACATTAAGGGAACAGGAAGGACTCTGGGCAATGAAGGAAATGTTGGATTGTGCAGCACAAATACGGAGGTGGAACCTGCCCACTCCACTTTCCCGCTCTTGCTCTAATTAGCAAAAGTGTTCCCACCTCCAGCATTACTCTGGCATTCAAGATCTCTCCGGGCAATTTATAAGGGGGTCCACTTCCAGCAGCAGTGCTTGCTGCCACTCCCTTGCTGCTGCATCCAGGAGCAGCAACCTGCTGCAGCTGGTGGCCCTGGAAATGCACCAGCCATGTGCCAGCATCTCTGGAGACCTGATCTCATGGCAAATACCCTGGCATCACAATCTCATCACATTTATCAGTGTAAGGAGAAGGTCTTTGCACAGCCAGACTTCCTCATCTGGCTCCTGCCCCTCCCCAGCCAGACCTCCCAGCGAGTGAGAAGGGTTTTCCTGATGTTGGTACCACACCAGGAAGGGCAGCTCTCTTGGCCATTCCCATGAAGGACCAAACAGAGAAGAGCCCTCTCCTACAATCCATTTTTTCTAGTTAACAGTGTAGGAAAATGCTGTCAAAACAGTGCTTGTGGGTGAGCCCCTGGGAGAGGACAAGGTGGGCTGCAGGTGCTTCACTATGCTCCAAGCCCACCCCTGCACGAGGCAGGAGTCAGCCCTGCCATGGGCCAGGGCAGATCCAGCCATCACACACCAGGACGAGCCTCAGGAGCAGAGGATGGGGCTCAGCCCAGATCCAAAGGCATCGTGTGTCCCACCCACAGGTGTCAGCCCCCTGTGGGGTCTTGGTGCTGAATGGGGTGGTGCTTTCCCTTAACAAGTTTCCACAGTTCTCCCTGCTCAGACCTCATCAATCTGCACAAACAAAGCCTCTTTGCGAACATTTTCATGTCAGCCCTGCTTAAAACTTGTACCATTCATGATTACCATTTATTTAATTAGGAGGTACTGAAGATTTTACCCAGATACCATTGTCTGACATTCAGTGTGACTTTGGTCTCATAACACACTGATCTCTAATGGCTGGGTATTCAGTGTGCCACAGTCACTATCTCAGTACAGGACCATTAGCAATGCTGGTCCTTTGACTGAAGACTCAGTTCTCTAATGGAAACCTGGATGACCTGCAGAATCTTCAGCGCCACCAGTATTTACCCCTTGCTGTCCCACTTGGTCCATGAGCCACCAGGGAGCTGGGGTAGGACAGGATATTTCAGCAAGAAGATATTCATCTGCACTCGCACCTGCACTCCCCTGCCTGGATAGAAATGGTGGAGGAACAGGGGAAGAGAGTTTGGTTTAAAATTAGGACAAGTATTAACAGTGCATTTACCCTGGATGGACAGCAGCCCAGTGACTTTCTCGCTGGGTAAAACCATCAAAACACATAAGTGGATGCACTGTCAGGAGCTTCTGGCCAGATGTTGAGCCAAGCACAGTTCTGCTCATGGGGGGTTTGGCACCACACACGGACAGAGCCAGCAGCCTAAGGGAGGGCAGGACTGTGGGTTGGTCAGGTTCTTCTGTCTAGGAAGGGAATCAGGGCCTCTCTGCAGCCACCTGCCCTCCCCTGGCTGGCTGTCAGCAGTGCCAAAGGCTCCAGTGGTTCACACTCTCCTCTGCCTGACCTGATCCAGTTGCACACAGCTAGGACAGTAGCATAGAGATCCCACGGCTGCTGGAATGGACACCTATGTCTCTGGTGCTGCTGACACCTGCCTTTGTGCTTTGTTCTTCTCTTTCGTGCTTTGTAAACTGCACCCTGGAAAGAATGAAGAAGCCCCTGAATATGCCAGTTGGGTCTCTGATATGAACTATATGACATGGAAATAAATTAGAAGGTTTGCTTAATTTTTTCATACTTATGTCCATGAGAAGTGCAAAGGTGAGAATAGACACTCTTGTTACAGACTAATGGATCAATCCTCACTGGGATTGATCCTCTGTGAATCACTCATGTTCCTTAAAGTTCACCTCTTCTTTCTGCCGGACAATTATTTACAGCAATAAATGTGACTCTGACCTTTCTGACTGTAGACAAGAGAATGGATTGGACAAAAGGAAATAGTGATCAACAAGAAATGTGTATAGTGCTGAGCTGGACTCTCATGGTGCCTTGAACTGCAATGACAGTTCAGAAAGGACAACGACCTTGGAATGGCTTTGCAAAGCACAGAGTAAGGCAAAAGAGATCTCCCTCTCTTTGGACTGAACAAGCATTGAGAGTCATGCCTGTCTCCAAGGAATTAGCTACATTTCAACCTTGCTCTTGTTGCTCTGAGGGGTGGTGTGGGCATCATGAGGGCAGTTGTGGTGTCCATGTAAGAGTCCTGTGTCAGCTGCAGCCCTCAGTGCCTTTTCCCAGGATCTCCTGAGTCTGCAGATTCTGTCCATTCCCAGGCTTTGCTCCAGCTCTGCGGTCTGCTGGTGTGGTGATACTGATGATACGGGTCCTGAGCAACTGGTTCTGTGCCCTTGGTTCTCAGGAGCTCTGAACCACCTCAGTTAGGACCATAAATGAGGCCTTTCAAATGGTCCCCAAGAGCCAGGCACTGTTTCCAAGAGATAACTGTTATTTGCTCCCAGAATTACATTGAGTAGAGCTGCTGAAGAATGTTTTGTGCGCTGTCATGCTCTATTAACCAGAAAAGAGAGCAGAAAAAAATTACAACTGTGCAAATACTAACTATTGTCTGTCAGCATGGATTAAGAGCACCCAAACTTCATTGCCTGAAAGGCTACACTTGCCTAATAACACAGTAACAGTTTTCGTGTGAGGCCTCAATTTAATCTTTCTGCATTCCTGGGCTGTTTAGGCTGCTTTTCTTCAAATGTCACATTTAATCAGTGTGCCACCTTCTGTTGAAAGTATGCTGTTTAAATAAAACTTTGATAGACATTTGTCTTACATAAAACTTGTCCTTCCATGCAAAGATCAAAAGCAGAACACTGAAGGGAGGATTTGTCTAAAATCAAAGAAATGCTCCCTCTCTCACTGTCTGCTAAGTGCCTTATCCTCAGAGTTCATTTCACTTTCATTACTGTCATAATGTGGAATGTGCAATGCCTATATACCACTGCTTTGCTTTTCTCCTCATCCTTATCTCACAGAGGAAAATGAGTGATTAATGGATGTGAACGAAACCACTACAATTACACATCACCCTGTGCAGACACCACCACCACCAAATTAGAGAATCAGTAATTTACCTCTGTAGCCACTCACTAAAGCAAGGTGCAAAGGAACAGAGCATGCCTGGCTGCCCACGGTGTCTGTGTGCCCTTGCATAACTCTCTGGTGATGTGCACTTCTGCATCAGCCAGGCACCAATGAAGGTGTTCATGAATTTACGTATTTTGATCAGTAATAATTTCCAAAGTCCAAACTTTGACTGTCTTTTTCAAGAGTCAATACTCTGAGTTACGGGAGAGGAGAGGAGAGGAGAGGAGAGGAGAGGAGAGGAGAGGAGAGGAGAGGAGAGGAGAGGAGAGGAGAGGAGAGGAGAGGAGAGGAGAGGAGAGGAGAGGAGAGGAGAGGAGAGGAGAGGAGAGGAGAGGAGAGGAGAGGAGAGGAGAGGAGAGGAGAGGAGAGGAGAGGAGAGGAGAGGAGAGGAGAGGAGAGGAGAGGAGAGGAGAGGAGAGGAGAGGAGAGGAGAGGAGAGGAGAGGAGAGGAGAGGAGAGGAGAGGAGAGGAGAGGAGAGGAGAGTCCTGTTTATTGCATGAGCCTCAACAGCAGCTGGGACGAATGTGCTGAGACACTGAGGTCAGTAGAGGATCAGCCAGAGGGAACCCAGCGACTGATCATTCACATCCTCTGCTCCCACCACCTTCATGCTTGAGGGCTCATTTCCTGGCCATTAACCTAAATCAGGGCGGACTGGCCCCCAGCGGGTCGGCTCACAGGGCCTCGGGGAACGGCAGGACCGGGGCCTGGGGAGGCAGTTTCAGAGTGTCTGAGGCAGAGAGATGCTGCAAAGAGCCCGAGGAAGAATCATGGGAGTTGCATGACGACAAGATAATAACTGCAGGAGAGCGAATGCCTGCCAGATCACAGCTTAGGGAGGCCACAGCCCAGGAGCTTCATCTAGTTAAGCCAAGTCAAAATAATGTTATGAGAAATTTTCTAAGCCTTTCCTCCCATACTTTGCAAGATAACAAATCAAGTACATTTCCAAGACCTACTTATTTACTCATCTCTTACACACACAGTTTATCCATAGGGATGCAGTGTGTTCCCTACCATGTATGATGGGGTGATGTGTCTGTCCTTGGTAGCAGGAGGAGAATTCTGCTTGTGCCTTGTTTTGATAAGAGCAAATCATAGCACAAAATAAACACCAGTTTACCTCTAATCTTTTCAGCAATCTGGAAACATTACCTAAACATTAGAGAAAGTCACACCCAGGACACCCAGGCCATTACCTCTGTTCCTGTGTTCCTGTGCTCTCCACCATCATTTGGCACAGTCTCAGCAGGGCCGGGGTGGATAATTACCACTTTGAGTTATGCTGCTGAACCTGTTACCCTCCCTTTCCTCCAGGGTCCTGCTAGTTTTCATCACCCAGCCTTTTCTGGGAAAGGTTAGGAACTCTTAGGGGTGCAAATTCCCATGTGCTGTGCATGTGGATCTCAGTGTCCATTGGAATGAATGACCATTGTGTAACTATGTCTGTACAGATGGATCACTGCATGGTGAAGGCAGCTTCAGGACAGTACTGTCTCTCTTTACATGTGCCAATATGTTTGTGTATGAGCGTACATTTTACATCTGGATGCTAGGCTACAGGAATCCAGGTAAATCACACATGGAAACACATCCCATATCTGACCTGTTTTGCAAACCAGTCAGTGTTTTGATGAGAATGAGGGCAAGGAAATAGTTTCAAATTTTAAAAAGTAAACATAAGGATGTAAACATCCATCTCCCATTTGTCCCTGTCCAGAAGGGCTGAAGAAGGGATTGTGGGATGCTCACAATGGCATCATCACCTGGAGAAGCTCTAATTCTGCCGGGCACAGGGAGTGTGCACACTCTGAGGCTTTGCAAACACCGACACCACTTTTAATCAAGGTAAACTTCAGTCATTTCACTCAATATTATTTCATTTGAAGAACTGTGCTGTGAAAAAAGCAATTTTCCTTAATTAACATTTTGCTCGTTAATTCGTTCTCTCAGAGGAGATTTGAACTTTATTAAATTATTCAAAAGAAAGAAAACACATCTCAATACAGATATTGCATTAACTCAATGTAACCCACAGGCTTCCATTTCAATAATCATTGCCATTTGTACTGATCTTTGCAAAACTTCTCAAATTGATAAGCTTTCCCAGAGGTTAAATTTTGCCTTAAGACAGAGACTATATAAAGAGAAATGTCATGTCTTGGACTCCTGGAATGACTTGCAAGCATAAAATGAGACATGAAAAAGAGGCAGAGAAGCAGCCATGCTATTTTGCCTGAAGGAACACAATTCTGTTGTTTTTATTAGCTGTGCAGATACTGTAAAATTCAGGCTCTCTGTTCTCTGTTCAAGTTACCCTGGCCCATTTGACAGCTGGAGCCTCCCCAGTGTCCTTCTACCTGCTGTTCTGCTGGAACACCTATTTCATCTACACCAGAGATCATTCCAAAGAGCATCAACCTATCCATGACCACCTGTTAATGGGTTTTCATACAGACAGCCACTGTGGCTCAGCAGTGCTCACAGCGCTGGGACACTGACCCATGATGGCACCCAAATGCCACACCCTGCTGCGAGAGAAACCCCTGCCCTGGTACCCCCAGGCCTTTGTGCTGACTGAGTCCCACCTCTCTGGACAGACCTGAGGACTGGGCATCCCCACACCTGCCTGTGGCACACACTGACAGCCTGACGGAAAGGCAGCCAGGCCTCAGACAGGCAGCCCCAGGCAGGTCCTCAGACCAGCACCCCTCTCCTGGCCATCTTGGCATCCCCATGGCATCCAGCCACAGGGAAGAGTGTCATAGACATAGCCCCCATGATGCTCCCAGTCCCTCTGCCTGGCAGGGCTCGCTGGGCTCCCCTCCGCGCTCCCTCCCAGGGTTCCTGTGAGGAAGCCAGTTACCCAACATTTGAAGACAGCAATTAGCATTCACATAAAGTACTTCTGAAATCATTCCACTCCATAATTATGCTCAAATTCATTAGCAAGTATATTAGAACTATAATTAACTTCCAAACCTTGCGTGAGCTCCAGATAAAACCAGAACCTGTTATGAAAGACTGCTTCTGGAGCCATTGGCATCAAGGAGGCAAAACTACACACAGCAGAAGGAATGTGCTGCTTAACAGCTTCAGACCCACGGTTTTACTTTGATTTCTTTCCAACATCCTAGTATAAACTGTAATCTTAATATCTGATCTCTCCTTTTTGCTTTCTGTCATTGGATTAGGATTCCTAACAAGTAAAATCACAGAAAAGCCAGTGTATCAAGTTACTGATAACTTGTTCTGTTAGCCAGTGTAACAAGTTACTGATAAATTGTTCTGTTTACACCCTAATGAGGTCTGCAAAGCATCCTACAGGATTCAAAACCATAATTTCAAAGTAGAAAACGGGCATAAAATGCCTTTGAAACACGTCTTAGCCCCTGGCCAGTTATTCCAATAGTTAGGAACGATTTTCCTTTGGTTGGAGTTAATCAATGCAGATTGGAATCTTGCAGGGACAGTCTCTATATAATACCTGGGAGTCTGGGGCTTGGAACAAGAACCAACCAAAGACATTGTAGAAGGCAGTGCATATGAGGTTGTTAGATAATTCTAATCTTAAAATCCAGCCTTCCACTTCTGAAATCAACATTTTTCTACTTATTTGAAGAAGACATTATTCCACCCTAGCAAGCTGTGACACTTTCAAATGTATTTTAAACTAAATAATTTGAAATATTTGAGAAAGCTAATGATGCTGCATGTGTGTAGTGGGTTGACCCTGCCTGGGCACCAAGTGCCCACCAAGCCACTCTATCACTCCCCTTCACAGCAAGACAGGGGAGAGAAAATAAAATGGAAAACAACTAGTAGGTTGAGATAAGGCAGTTTCCCAAAGCAATAAAAGAAAAGCAAAAGTTTGTGCATGCATAAGCAAAGGGAAAAAGTTAATCTCTGCTTCCCATCAGCAACCAGTGTTCAGTCAGTTCCCGGGAAGCAGGGCTTCAGAACACGTAGGGGTTGCTCCAGAAGGTGAACATTGTAGGATAACAAACGCCATCCCTGTTCTTCCTCTCTCCTTTAGCTTTTATCTCTGAGCTGATGTCATATGGTAATTTGGGTCATCTGGCCTAGTTGTGTCCCCTCCCAGGATCTTGCCCACTCCCAGCCCCTGGGTGGGGGGGAATATTAGAGAGATAGCACTGCTCAGCAGTAGCTGAAACACTGCTGCGTTATCAACAACTTTCCAGCTACAGATGGAAAGCACATGGTGAGGGCTGCTAGGGGAAAGTGAGCTCTGTCTCAGTCAGACTGAATACGCTGTGGCAGGGAAGCCAGCCTGAGGGATGAGCAGTCCCTGCAGAGCTGTGGCCTAGGGCAGATCGCGACACCAGAGTGGGATGGTTTGTGCTCCAGAGCTGCAGCAATGGACAGGCTCTGGTGACCCCAGTAGGTCAGAGAAGGGCACAGCCTCAGCAGAAAGGAGCAGCTCTAGCACCTGGAACTCAAGAGTTCAGCAGGGTGCTTGCAGCTGCAATGGAAGCAAGGGGAAGAGTAGGGAAAGGAAGGGCCACGGCTCCCCAGGCACGGGGTGATGAGGGACACGCAGGGGGTGGCAGTGTCATCCTTGCCCTGATTCTCCCACCATTCAGGTGACAAATGGCTGCATTCAGGTGACGAGTCCCCATGGAGAAGGGTAACTGTGCCCACAGCAGCAGGGTGCCTTACCCAACTCTGCAATTCAGGGGCCCTGCTGAGCACCTGAAAGGCTCTAAACAGGAAGGAGATGGGACCCCAAATGGAGGAGCTGTTTTCACCTTCACAGCAAGAAACCACATGGATGACACCTGTTACACAGTGCTGGAACTTGCCTTTTGACAGAGAAATCTGCTAGAGGAGGTACTAGAACTATCAGTAGTTAATTGGTTTTCATTCTTCTGTGATAATGGCAAATGGGAAAAAGAAACATAATACCTCAGATAAGAAAAGCTTCTGGTTTTGTGCTGGTACCCATATTTTTCCTTGAGAACAAATAAGAATTTGTACGCTTCTCTTTGCTTGAGTCATACTGTGTTTCAAATATGGATGATTTATCTGTTTCTCTTTCAGTTCTTCTGGCATATTTGGTTATATATGTGAGAATAAAATCAAGGTGCTTCATGGAGTCTGGGAGAGTAGAAATTGTACAGTGCCTTGCAGAGATAACCCATTATCTTCATCAACTGCTATCCAAATGGAGAGCAGTAAATCTTAATCTCTTTTCAAGGAGCCACACACTGCACAATTTTTATGGCAGTTGTGAGATGTATCTGATTCAGTGACACTGTTATTAAAGACAGTAGGAAATAGCACAAACGTGTCTCTCAGCAGACCTCTGATGGTGGCATCTCACAGCTCCTGTCAGATGGCACGATGGAGGCATGTTGCCCAGACATGTTTTTGGCAAGAGACAAAACCAAATGGAAAAGGAGAGCTCATCATTACAGCTCTGAGATGGAGAACAGGCATGGAGGAGCTGCAGCACTGCTGGACACTCTGTGGGACAAGCTGCCAGCAGCAACTCCAGCATGTCTTGCACTCCGCAGGCAGGGATGGATACAGGAGCCCTGCTGGGATGGATGCCACTGCCCAGCTCCCAGTGGATGTGCTCATCTCCCTAGGAGCCGTCCATGGTCAATCACCAGGAGCTGCTTCCCAGGCAAGCTGAGAGAAGAGCTGAGCAAGGTGTTTCCTGGTCCCCAAGGTCAGCATCAAAGTCATTAAGCCACATGCCCTGTGGTGCCCAACTGCTCATGCAGGGAAGGCTGGTGCTGCTGCAGTACCCCACCTTGTTAATGTAGTTCCTCTTCCAGCCTTTCAGACCCTACCAGCATGTGGAGATTCTGGCCACTACTCACAACCTTGCTCCTCACCTTCTGCCCCTGTGCCCCCTACCCAGCACTTGCATGGCCAATGCCACCTGCCCTGATCCTGATGCAAAGGAGGCTTTGTGAGGGGGGTCAGTGTACCTGACCTTGCTCACCTCAGTCAATGCTGTTCAGAACCAAGGCTGTGCTATGGCCAGACTGGAACAAACAGGGCAGGAGGAGAGCAGAGTCCCTGCTGATCTCAGCAGCATTCCCAGATGTAAACTACACTTAAGGGCAGCAGCATCTTACTGATTCCAGTGACAAACAAGTACAAACAAGACTTAGAAAAGTTTTGGTGAGATGATAGGGAGCTGTTACAGTGAGCAGGACAGAATTTAGACCTTTTCTCTTTTTTGTAGTCCTCTGGATTTTTCTGTTTAATTTTAACTACAGTGTAAGTGAACTATTGAGAAGAGAGGGCAGAGGAACAAATGCAAAGCACTCCTTGGGCTATGGTGCTAGAAAAGCTTATGTAGAGAAAGCACATCTTCAACCTGAGCAAGCAGGTTCACAGCTCCCTGAAGTTTGTTGGGGCAGCTTCTGCTGAACACAAATTCATCTAATGCTGCCATATGTCCAAACTCAAAAAGGTGCATCCCTCTCTCCATCCAAGGCTTTGTCCTCGTGGGCAGCCAGCATCCTGCTGGGATACCCACATGGCTGCTGATGAGCCAAAAGTGTCATGTGCTCCACCCAGATGAGCTGTGCTGGGCTGCCTGCTCTGCTATCCCTCCTCTGAAAGATCCCAGTGTCCCTTCTCTAGGCGATCCTGCTGTCCCTCCTCTGAGCAATCCCTCTGTCCCTCCTCTGGGAGACGCCGGTGTCCCACACCATGCAGCCCAGCCTGCACACAGAGCCAGCCAGGTGCTTGCACAGCAGTTCACACCAGCTCCAGCTCATTTACAGGGCTCAAGACAGAGAGGAATGTAGTGAGGGAGTGAGGGACAGCATCAGATTGTATCTGCTGTGTGGTGTCAGGTTGAGTACAGGCTTCTTCTGTCAGTATTTTCCTTCTAGTGACCTCTAAAGCACCACCAGGTGATGTAAAAACACAGAACACAAACAGCTTTGAAACCTGGACTCAGAGCAGTTCCTCTGGTCGCTGTCAGGTTATCCTCTCCACAGAGGATTTCTCCAAGCGTAGGAGCTGCCACTTAGTCAAGGTCACCAATACATATTCCTGCAATCTTTGTTTCATTTGGGTTTTGATTATAAAAAAATGATGCTTTCTCAGTAGGAGGGAGTTTCAATCAAACCCACAAGAGAATCTGTGCAATGCAGAGCCCCAGGCTAGAAGTCCCAGAGCACTAATGGTTGGTGCCCAAGCCCCTGGGCACTGCCCCACGTTATGCAGTGCCCGCACAGCCAGGATTCCTTCAAAGAAGGAGGCCATATTGGGAATGTACAGTGAATAAAAACATGTGATCATCAGCATATTGAACTATTTCATTAAATGAACAGGTGCCCTCTTGAGAACGTATTGGTCCATCAGTGCTTTCTCCCCATGACTTGTCCGGAAGAGCAGAAAATGGTCTGCAATGGGTCTCATGCCATGAGCTTCTGCACCTTCTGGCTCTCCTGCTACAGGAGCATCAGGCTTGATCCTGCTATTCCCAGGACTCTCCTGGGCCCTGAAAATGTCCCTTCCCCACCATTTTCTCCATGACCTTCATGAAGGAGTTCAGTAAATGCTCTGTGGCTGGACCAAGTGAGAGACTTCCTTCCATTTTCCTTTTTTATGTCTCCTTTATCTAGTATTTTCTCTGAAAGTCTCTGCTTATATACACACAGTATATTTGATACATAAGCCCATATAAATACCACTGGCATATAATGAGGCCCTGAAATTAATACAAACTATGTGCTTAGAGCTGCTGGATCATATTTAATCAAAACTCCAGTTTTACTGGTGATAAGCGAGAAATCTGGATTGATGGAGATATGAATAACTGCCTCTCATGAGGAGGCATTAAAACCTAATTCACAGAAAAATCTAATTTTGGAAAAGCATTGCAATAAGGAAAGAAGGGAGAAGGTACAGAGAGAATGAGAGGAAAGGAGTGAGAAAGGGAGAGAGCACCAAAAGCAGAAATGTGCCCAGATTTACAATGTCCTGCAGAAAAAAGTCTCCTCTGCTGCCTCTGCAGAGCAGTGTTGGACAGCGTTTGCTGCTGCTGAATAACCAACCCATTCACTGATTCGTCCTCCTCGCCTGGTTTCCCCACTGTTCCCAGCCTGGCAGCCCTCCCAACCTGGTCTCTGCTGGAGCAGCTGGGATGGGGAATCGGTGTCAAAGCAGAGTCGCAGCTCCTGAGAGATCCAGGACAGCACACAATCCAATCCCATGAGGCTTGTTTTGTTGCACTATTATCACTCCATTGAGAAGATAGAGAACAGTTCAGTTCAGCCCTTTCCAGCCCACTCACTGTTGGTTTTCCCTGTGAGGCTGTGCCAGGAGAGCAAAGAAGCCGGGAATACTCTGGTGTAATTAAGTTACCTCCACACCCACTGCAATGCCAACCAGGTGGCTGGGAGAAGATCTTGGGGCTGGGAAAGACTCAGGCAAACACCTTGGATGGAGAACTATCATCTGAAACACCCACCATGCTGGAAAGTATTGGGCAGTAGCATAATAGACTGTGATGTTTGACTGGGCAGGCAGATGCTGATTTTCCACCTCAGGGCAGGAAAAAACATCATTCCAAAACTGCATTTGCACCCGTTCTCATTACCTGTTCCCTACTCTGTGCTGAAGGCTTGTGTCTTCGTGGCCACAGGTGAGCAGTGGCACTCAGCTGGGAGGAGGAAGAGGAGGGGAGAGGAGAACCATTTGAGAGTGGAGCAATGAGGGGTTTAGACTTGCACTTGTTAGCCATGGGGAGCAGGACCCTGGGGATGCCAGAGCATGTGGGAGTAGCAACCACCATTCTTCACAGCCGTGGTAGCTAGCTCCCAACCATGTTCAGCCCTGCCATGTTCAGCTCTGCCCTGGGCCCCAGTCTCCCTGTGGGGTCAGCCATGCCATTGCCATGTGGTCTGGCTGGGAAAGAGGCATCTGGAGCAGTGCCTGGCAGGGCTGTCACTTCCTCCTACAGTGAATAACCAATCTTCTCTGAGGTTTTCCATGATAGAGCACATTGCATAAAATATCCGTTTCTGTAGCAGTGTCTATTCGAAACGCTGGAGGCATTAGTGACTTTATATTCTGATAAACTCTGAGACTAACTTCCCTTTGGTATCAGGGAGGAACCCGCTGTGCATAGCAACAGAGAAGCGGATGGAAGATGCTGATGGAAATGATGATTCAGTAGAAGCCAGGCTACTGCTGTAGTAGTTGGCAAGTGGTTTGACCTAACACACAGCAGAACAACTGCCACAGCCCTCTCACTCTGGTGTGGCCAGGCCAGAGAGTGGGCCAAGACATGTCCTGAGGGCAGGCAGGATCTCCTTCCCACAGTCTCCACTGGTGGCCACTCTCTACAAAATAATCACATGGAAGGATGTGTGACAAGCTGCTTGCAGGATTATTTTCCCAACAAATTTGACCTTTGAAATAAATATATAAAATGTCAGATTATTATTTTTAAACAGTCATAACAAGAAAACATTCTGCTTGTATCAGAAATCACCTCTGTTGAACTCAACCTGGCACTTCTCTTCTCTGTGCTGCAAAGATGAACCCCGGGCAGCAGCCTTCCTCCTCCATTCACTTCTCTCTTGGATGTGCTTGGAGTGGGACCTACCTGTCCCAGGTAATGAGCCTGCTAAGCTGTGCATCATGGCAGGACGGTCCCTGCTTTGCAGTCTGGGAAGGTGTCTGGTGAGCTGAGGGCTGTGGCACAGTTGGTGCACTATGAATATCTTACCTGGCCAACCACAGTCTCTTCTGGCTGACTTACTAATGCCCTTTTCCATTTCAGCACCTTTCAGAGGACCTCGTGCCTTGCAGGATGCTTATGTGGTGGCACGAAATCCTGCTCAAATGTGGGAGGTTTCACAGCAGGTCATACCTTTATTTGGTAGATTAAGGACTTTACATACTTAAGCTCTTTGCTACTCCCCAGAGCAAAGAGAGAGCCTGGGCTCTGATCTCCCAGGGCCCCTCCCACATCAGCCTGGATGTGTTTTCTTATGACTGGAGGCACTGATTTCATTCATCAACGATTTTCATTAATAATTACTTTCAATATCTCTCAAGTCTTTCTTCAGCTTTACCAATACTTCCGATTTTTTTTTTTTTTTGCATGTGCCAGAATATTTATTCATATTCACTCTCTTATGAACCAGAGCATCTGTGACTTCTAGAGGTAGGAGCAGTGTCATCAGCTCAGATGAAATCTCTCACTAAATAATTAAAAATAATCAGTGATGAGCATTTTATCATTTACATCAGCTGATGCCAAAGCTTCCTCAGTATAAAACAGCCCATCAAAGCAAGCTGCTCTGGCCTCTCAGATACAGAACAGAGACAAGCCTTGGCAGCCAATGGTCACAGGGGCAGCTCTGGACCTGGCACCCCCTGGCCAGCTCTCAAGGGACTCTCAAGTCTCTCAAAGGGCTGAGGAAACCAGCAGGTCTTACGATTAACATCCTTCCAATGCAGCACTGGTCACACAGTGTTAGGGAAGGTGCAAGGTTGAGTCATGCAGGGATCTGTGGAGCAGCTGTTTTGTCCTGGGTGAGATGGGATGGAGCACAACACACGTCCTATCTGTGTACCTGGACCCACAGGGCTGGTGCTGAGGTGTTTGGGAAAAGCTCAGGACTTGGTCCAGACCACTGTCCCTGTTCCAGCCAGCAGCTGCTTTCCCCACCGTTCTGGAAGTGAACTGAAGTATCTTCCCCTAGTTTGCATTACAGCAGCCAGATCCCCTCTTGATTCATCCCAGAAAAAAACAAAATAGTTTACAATTGGCACCGTGCTCTACCACTGTATCCATAATTTCCCCCAGGTGAGATTACTCATCAAATTTCATCCGAATTTCCTCCTACATAAAGCCAAAGTAAGAAAATGTAGGCCTAAAAGTCACTTCTTGCTAATGCTGGAGAAGAGCCTCCGAAGCATCCCCCTCTTGTGGAACTGGGTGTATCCCTGCATGGCCCAACAGCTTTCTGGGCTGCTGGTGCCCTTCTGAGCTGCTCCTGTTTGACACTGAAGGTGAGAAGCACTGTATGAAACCAGGTCAGTGGCTAACAGAGACTTTATTAAAGACTGGAAGTGTTTGGAGGGATGGGAAAAGCATTTATTCATTCTTTTAAATCATTTTTACAAATGTTGACCAACCCTAGCCACTAACAGGGCAAGCCAATTTGAGGAGGTTTTAAACTGATAATACTAGCAGGTTTTTCCTTTGTCTATAGGAAAACATTTCTAAAATATTAACTGAAAGTATTACCAGAGCTTCTTACTTTCTATTGGCTGTTCCTCTGCTTTTGAACCCAGATAACAAACAATTAATTCTGTTAATTAAAGTGCCCAGAAAGAAACAAGTTTTCCCTCTTTTAGCTGTCTTTAAAATTGATACTGAAGTATGTGTCAAACACTGAATACAGAACATGTGTGTTCTGGTGCATTTTGCCTTGGAGTGGAGCATGATAGCAATCACAGCTGTTTATTCTTGTTTACTAGTGTTTTGCAGCTGAATATTTCTCTCATTAAACATCTACAGGCCACAGAAGGCAGATGTCAGCAATGGCTTCAGGCCCCTTTATGACAGAAAAAATAGAAAGTGGGTGTGAGTGCACTTGTGAGTGCCATTTGGAGTTTTCCCTTGAGCAGTGGAGGGGTCACGGGCAGCCCGTGGGCTGAGATGACAGCCCCCAATGCAATGAGCCTGTGCAGACTCTGCCACCTCCCCTCACAGTGCTCACCTTCATCCTTGCAAGAGAACACAACATTAACTTTGCAGATACTGAAATGCACAGAAGGGTGGCACAACTACAAAAAAATTTAAAAGTTAGGTGTATTACACCATGTCATTATATCACACCCATAATTACAATGCATGACGACACAGTCAGTCACTGTAAAAGCCACTGCCTCAAATCTGCCAGTCCTTCCCAGTTCTTTTCTGAATGCTGAACTCCTGTTTCTAGTGTGATTTTTTTAAAACCAGTGCTCAACTCACATTTTCAATTTGCCCTCTATTTTCATTGAGGTGAAGATGCAATCAACAAATTATCAACACATTGTGATATTCAAGCAAATAATATTTGGAAACCAAAGTAATGATGAGCAATTAGGACCTTGTGTGCTTCCAAAGACGTGCTCTAAGGCATTTGGTCCTCTCGTGGTGCACTGCACCCAGTGACCATTGCCGGTGGGACAGCTGGGACCCCGGCAGAAACGGCGCTGTGCTGCCAGGCCAGTGCTCTGCTTGTGCTGTGGGACACACAGAGAAGGAGGTGTCTGTTTTGTATGATGCAGCAGTTATAACTGGTAGAAATGTTCTGGGACAGAGTTTAGTTGATTTTACTTTTTCAAGGATATTTGCCTGATAGAAAAGCTTGTCCGTGTATTTTCCTCTCTGTCATTTACATTCAGCATATAAAATGGGCTCTTATGGAGAATCCAGTGAAACTAAGTAGATCCTGGAGTATGCAATCCTTGGGATTTCTCCAGCAAGAACTGTAGTATCCCAGCATAAAACAGAGCCCTGTGCATGGCTGATGGTGGCTTGGCAGTGTAGCTTGGGCTACAGCCACGGCAGCACAGGGAGATGCCGGTCCCCTCGGGGGACACAGCCCAGGGTCTGCAGCAGTGCTCACCAAAGCCATGTGCCCACACAGGTCCCCACAGTCCCCTCCTCAGGAACTGCGGGTTTTGGGAAGGATGATGGACCACACAGGTCCCCACAGTCCCCTCCTCAGGAACTGCGGGGTTTGGGAAGGATGTGGGTGAGAAGACAGATCTTGTGCCTTGACACAGGGGTGGGGCAAAGGACACTGTTGCAGGCTCAGGGGTTTCCCTGCAGCTCCAAGCTGAGGGGACCCTCATCTCCAGCACTATACAGACGCATTGCTCCATGCCACACAGGCTGCAGCCAACACAGATAGTACTAATATAAATACTTACTGTTTAAAACTGAATGCAAATTTTAAAAGTAATTTACTCATCTGTTATTCCTGCTCCCAGCATTCAGCAAATGCATTTTTATTCATCTGCCCTTGGCATACAAGCATCTGTGATTAATACTTGTATTTATCATAACTCAAACTGACTCTGACTTTTGTCCTCAGGAAAAAAAAAAAAAACCAAACTGGAAAAAGTCTTTCTTAGTCTTTTTAAATGAATCCTGAAAGCCTGGGATTCACTGATGATATTTCATACATTTCCAATGAAATTCATATATTTTCAGAGGTTTTCTTCTCTCACAGGATCTTTAACAGAGCTGTGCTACAGGTGGAGCTGTACTCACACACTTGTGTTTCTGTGTGGAAGTGCTTATTCTTTTATCATCCATCACCAAGTTGTTACCTTAGCACCCGACCACCCCAAGTGAAGGGAGGCTTTTGCACAACGATACAAAACACACAGTATGTAAGTGTATGGTATGAGAGCATTGACAATAAAAAAACTTAGAAAATGAAGCATGGTGCCTGGGGTGACTGAACTCTTCAATAATAATAAATCAGTGTTCAGGAAATAAATGGATCAGGAAATGTTGCCCTATTACTACTACACAAAAAAACTGTTTGCGTAGTAACCTCAAATTCCAGCAACTGCTCCAAAATTTCCTTTTGAATCAGTCCCAAAGCTTTGCCAATAGAAATTCACTGAAACTCACTGCTTTGGCCTCTGCTCAGGAGGTGTTCAAATGTAAAAAGGCACCTCACAGTAAAAGCCCAATGCAAGGCATCTCTTCCCCTTTCAGAGGATGTTTATCACTACTTGACACTAACCACTGCAAAATAAATGCCCTTCCAAGGAAAAAAAGACATTTCAATTTTCTGCTGGCAGTAGGGTAAGAGATATTTTCCTGCAAATTTTTGCTGACAGGCAAAAGGACCAGCTGCAGTTCCCTCCTTGTGAACTCCCCTCTTCAGCAACTGATTTTGTGTTCTTGGTTTCTTACCTGACAGACCAGGCTCATGACCGAGAGCCAGCAATGCTTTTACACCTAATGTATTCAGCAGTTGATAGGTAGAGCTGATTTTAGATGTATTTGTTATTCCTTGTTCTTTTAAAACGTTGGGTTTTGTCTCCCCATTGAAATAACCAAGCACAATTATGTGTCTCAGTAGCTGCTGACCTGGTACTTGCGACATGCGGGAGCAGCAGCAGGAGCAGACCTTCACCTCCCTCCCACCAGCTTTGGTGTTCCTCCCAGCTTTGCTTCTGCATGGGAATATGGGGAGATGGTATTTCTAAAACAAACTCTGTGGAATGAAAGCGGTTCTCCTATCTCATATTCCTAAAACACAAACTCTGGAATCAGAAAGAAGTGTTTTACACAGCACTTCATCACTTCCTGGGCTTTTCTTGAATTCGGAGTTCCTGTGGAGAAGCATCATGTCACCCAGTGATGGGCCGTGAGGCTTTCTGCAAGGCTGCAAGTAGCATGAGGCAACAAAATATAAATTAAGTCCTTGGATATAGAGAATTACGAAATAACAGTAAGAAAGCTGAATGAGAAAGATAAATTTCAGCTAGAAAAAAACTAAAATCCACAGGAATGTCTCCTATGTGAATTCTCCTACCAGCAGAAGAAGTGTGCAACTAGATTTTTTACTTAAATAAATAATCTTCTGATCCAAATTCCTTCAGTGCCATATATATATCTGTCTATGTAGTTTGAAAGTAAAACTTTCCTCAGACAGTCAATTCGGCCTGCATTAGTTTTCACTTTTTTCTGCTTTACTGTGACAAGAGTACTCTAGCTGAGTCAGCAGGCAGGGGTCTGTCTGCTCACAGGAATAAGCAGTAACAGTATGATTTTTTGGCAAAAGGGTACATAGGGGTTTCAGCTCTCAAATTCACCAGTTCTTTAATCATTCCCTCTCTGTGACAAAATTTCTCTCTGAGAAATACATTGAAAGAACAATTTTTCGCAGTTCCTCACACACACTAGAAGAGTGACAAGAGAATATTTATGAATTTCTCTTCCATCAGCACTTTCATGTTTATGACAGCTCAGTGTATTAACATAAGGCTTCTGATTACAGTTTCTGTATTTTCTTGCACAAGGAAGAGCGTTCTGAAAACATACTGGAGTTACAGGCATAGTATTCAAATGTGCCTTGTGTGTGTTAGAGAGAATGGGGAAAACTGGTGAAGAAAAAGGATTATAAGAGAAAAATGCTGGTAAATGCTGGAACCCACTCACCTCCATTTCAGATGTGTTGTGACAGATGTTACATACTGAAATTAATTATCCATAGGATCATAAGAATTCTGTCCAGAGGATTAACAATGAGCTGGCACCAGCTCTGGAATGGAGATGTTCACACACAGATGTCAGACTTACCTGCAAGTCTGGGCTGGACACCTATGTAGATTTACCTGGGTTTGCTTTTACTCTGAGTATACAGTAGCAACCTTTTCTTCCATGCCTGCATGGGGAAGGAAAGAGAACCAGAAATGGGAAAGAAATGCACACAAACAATTCTGTACCTCAGCAAAATAAAACATGATTCTGAAATCTGGCCAAGGGTTTCAAAAGAGTGTGAAATGTGTAGTCTGCACCTTGATAATGCAATTTATTTGCATTATTGCCTATAAAAGACAGTCTCACTTGATGAACCGTCATCCATATGTTGTCTGCAGAGTTCCACCATCAGGGAGGACATGCACAATGCAAGATCCCAGGGAGACATCCCTCTGTTCATTCTTGCATTTTGTTAAGAACATGGATTTTAAAACCAAAGGGGACCATTATACCATTTTATGTGATATACTGAGTAACTTAAGCTAGAGAAATTAATTTCTGGTATGTGCATGATTCCAGTAGCTTGTCCACTGACGTGCTGCTTTCTGATCTTGTTTTGCAGGCTTCTAAGGTGCATATCTAGCATTTCCCTCAGAGTCACTGCCAGAGGTTAATATTCATCAGTGTTAACAGTCAGGGCCCTTTGCGACTCTTGAATGTCATTAGTTAATTTCATTGTGCCTTTTGCTTTCCTTTCAGAGCCTTTACTTTCTGTTGTCCTGCCCTCACAGCTGTGGTGCCTTCCTTTTCTTTGAGTAAATGTCCATGTCTATGGCAGCTGTGGGTTTAATTTTATTGAGCTGTGATGTTTCCTGTGCTCACAAGTACCCCATCCCACATGCAACCAGGAATATACAGGTGTGAACATTGCAATTTGCACACACAGCTGAATGAACTGGGCAGCCTTTACCCCCAGCTCAGTCCAGTGCTCCCACAGTTACCCCTTTATCCCAGCCAGCTGGGTCATCCCTAGTGCAGCTTCCACTTGGGTCTGAACTGGTCCCACAGGCCTTTTCCCCCTACTGGTTTTTGAGAGCTGTTATTTGTTAACACCACCAAGGTCTTTATAGGAGAAGTGTCTAAGAAAGATGTCCGGACTTCAGGCAGCTCTCTTGAAAGCTGTTTATTGCATAGGCGAAGTTACAGCATTTCAGGGAGTGGGTATCCAGAGCCAGCCCTACAACTGCCAGCTCCAGCTGTAGGCATACCTGAAGCCACCCGCTGTTCAAGTTACAAAGCATTCTATACTTTTCTTTGCAGAGTATCTTAACACATAACAACCAATAAGCACCATACCCAATACCTTTACATTTGCCTATAGCCCATCATAGCTACTACCATCACCATATTCTAGTCATTATTATCCAATCACAAGAGTAAGTAAGTTACAATTTAAGCTTACAGTGGAAAATTCTTAGACCTCTCTTCTTCTTGCTACATCAACATTTCTTGTTTGCCTGCGATAGCTCTTTTTGGTAAAGACACGTTTTCTATTTACTTACGCTCTTCTTGAGACTTACTTACTTGGTGAAAAACATGTCTTTTTTTGTGGTCACGTACCTTTGTCCTAATCATAAAAATCTCCTTCCAACTCATCTCCAACCTTTGCCTTCTCACTTATTCAGTGGTCAGTGTTTCAGCAAAACATCTTTTACTCTATATCAAAATTTGCTTTCATTTCTATCTCATTCTCTGTTTCTACATTCAGAGATCTTTCTGCCAAGCCCACGTCTGTGAAACTTTCTTACCAAACTTTCATCCCCCCCAACAATCTTCTTCCCTCTCATCCATGGAGCATCAAAATCACAGAATGGTGGAGGTTGGAACAGACCTCTGGAGGTCACTGCTCCAGCCCCATTGCTATGGGAGGGTCACCGGGAGCAGTTTGTGTTCAGTCAGCTGTTGAATTGTCTCCAAAGACAGAGACCCCACAACCTCTCTGGGCAACATGTGCCAGTAACTGACCATCCTGATGGTAAGAAATGCAAATATTAAGCACAAAACAGGACTTGTGCCAGTTGATGGGTTTTTTTCATGTGGAAGCAGCCACATCTGAGTCTAGTTGGTAGTGCCAGGGGAGAGCACTCACCTGAGGCAGGGACAGAAAATGCAGTGGGTAACAAGTGGTCAGGAACATGAGGAGAGTCCAACATTTTACACCATCAGATTACTTGGACCTGTAGGTGCCATCCCCCAATCTTTTCCTGCCAGGTTTCACACCAGTTACACTCTTTTGCTGATATTTGAAACACACACAGATAAAGCTGACCCAGTCATTTGAAAATACCACTTATCTTCTACACCTCTCCCATAAATGTTCTAAAGACCTATTTTGAGAATCAGCAATGTTAAAGAAATTCCTGTTTCAGACTTGGAAATTGCTTTCTTGCCTGCCAAAAAGTGTTTGGTAAGATGAATTATTGGAACTCAGTCTGTTGGAAAAGAGACACCTTTGCTGATAGAGACAAGCCAGATTGCTTCACAAAAACCAGTTCCACCTTCTTAGAGTTCTGTGAAGAAAAATCCCTGTTCTTACAACAACAACTTTCACTACAAAGAGTTCCTTTTTTATCTGCTGGTTTTTTTCTATACTGTGTAAACCAGCACCTTGTTCAGTGTGCCTACCCTGGAGTGCTGCTGTGCAATTAATGGAATGTGATGTTCACATATTTAAAGAAAAAGGAAACAAACGAACAAAAAAATCACACCTCATTGTACTTCTGCTATGCAAAACCTGTAGCTTATACAGGGTGCTAAACCAGCTGCCAGGAACATCATCACCCTTTGTTCACTTTGCTGCTTTTTGTTTAATGACCACATGGATGAATGTGTGCAGAGCCTCTCCCATTCCCTGGCACCTTTCATTGGCCAGCAGTGCCCTTGCCACCCACAGGAGGGACATTCTGTCTGTTTCTGTATCTCTGGCTGGAGGAGATGTTCAACTGATCTCCAGGCAGACTTCCTCCATGCAAGCCCTCCATGCTCACAGGTATTCCAGTTTTCCCCAGGAAAGCTCTTGTAGTCTCTCCTTACAGGCACAGTCTCAGTGTTCCACCTCAGCTCTGGCAAACAGCCCCAGTGCCAGTCTGGAGTGCAAGTTCTTGTCACTACAAACAGAGATGATCCAAGAGGAAACAAACTCAAGGTGTGCCAGAAGAAGTTCAGGTTGGATATCAGGGAAAATTTCTTAATGGAAGAAAGGTTGTCCAATCCTGACACAGGCTGCCCAGGACAGTGGTGGAGTCCTTGTCTCTGGAGGGATTTTAAAGCCGTGTGGGTGTGGCACTTGGGGAAATGGGTGTTAGTGGTGACCTTGGCAGTGCTGGGGAATGGTTAGACTCAATGGTCTTAGAGGGCTTTTCCAATCTAAACAATTCTATGGTTCTGTGAGTCGCCTGTGTCCTGATTTATTTTGCTCTTGAAGCTTCATTAGCCACTGCCTGTGGTCTCTCCTCCTCCAACACACCATGCACTTTGGAGGCCAATATCAATGAACTGGACAGAGCCAGGAGGAACATGGAGACGCTCTGGATTCCTCACACACAGCCCCTGGATGAGTCCTGGTGTAAGGTGATTGTGGGAAATACCCCTCCTTGGTTTGCTGCTTCTCCTGCACTTTGCTGTGAAGGCCCACAAGTGACAGGGAGGTGCTCTGGTTGCAGTGGCCTTTGCTGTTACAGTCTGTGAAGGGATTCACATCACTCAACTCACCCTCAGCCATCTCCCATGAAGGATAATGGAGAGCTTCATTAGCTCGGTTAAAATCACTGTCCAAACTACCAGCAGTGTTATGGATCTGCCCAGCAGTAGATGAAGTGCAAAAGCAATTAGAGAATCCTGCTAGAGGCATTTTGTCTTATCTGCGCAGCCAGGAAGGAGCGGTGACACCCATGACAGCACACTGGTGCCCGTCTCTGTGGCACAGTGTGTGCCTGGCTCCTCACAGAGAAGTTCTGGCTGGTGTTGAAACGATGCTTAGGTTGAACTGCTGCTGACAGAGATGTTTGTTCAGCAGTGAAATGTTTCTCTCAGTTTGCAGGTTCACAGAGATGGCTGAGCGCCACCGTCCATGGTGCTGATGCTGAGCAGTATTCATAACGGAGTGCCCATTTCTGGGGATTTGTGGCTCAACCCATTCATGTATTTCATGCTCTTTCTCATTCCTTTTCTCTTTTAACTTGGCATGGAGAAGTATTCAGCAGTGCAGAGGCTGGCATCACCCAGGAGCAGAGGCCCCTGTGCCTCTCCAGCCACTGGCAGAGTCCCAGAGACAGGGAACATTGACTCAGCCCCTGAAACAAAGCAGGAATTCCCAAGTGTCCTCCAGCACTGTTCCCACACATCTCCAAATGCTCGAGGATCTACACAGTGGATAATGTCCCCCACTGAGCCAGGGGCTATGACTGTCCCACTGTCTGCCCCTCAGCTGCAGCAGGTCTCAGGAAGAGGCTGGCGCTCAGCAAAGGGCTCAGTGCCCACTCTGAGACAGGACAGGACAGCACCAATGATACAGTTAGAGCTGTACAGGCCCAGGATGTGACTTGCACTGAGAATATTGTCTGGATATGAAGCTTTTTTTGTCTCCATCCAGTATTACGTATCTGTTCTTATGACTGTTCTCTTGGTTTGAACAGACATTTAAGATCGTGTCTACCAACACAGCAAAGTGACTCTAAGACTTCTTTAACTTACCTAGTGTGCCATTCATGATGCTTACATGCTGCAAGAGCCAAGGTCCAGGCAGAGCTCAGGCTAGGTTGGGACACATACCTATGGAGCACATACGCTCAGGGATGTCTGTTAAGATAGAGGAGCCAGAATACCTGAAAGCCAAACTCTGGCCACTAGGCATTGGCAGATTTTCCAGCCAGGCAATCAAATCAGGCTCCAGGATGACCTTCCAAAATGCTCCAGTAAAAAAAAAAAAACTGCCCAGAACATAATATAAGTAATATAGATGTTCACAGGTAAGGATAGGATGGCATGTGACAAGATGCCATGCTAGCATCCTCCCATCCCAGCATGAGCTGTCCCTAGCAGGGGTTCCCTGAAAGGACAGAAGGATAGATGGGTCTCATATTGAGGCTTCTGAATTTCCTTTTCAGCTATTTTTGTTTGCAATATAAAACTTCAGCTTCACCTCAGCTACTGCAAAGCATATTGAAGCCACTTCCCCTCTTTGGCATGCTAGAAGTGTTTGACCAAGGAGCCAAGAGACACAAGCATGAAAACTCAACTCCAGCAATGTGTCTCAGTGAAGGAACATCAGAGTAAAACATTTGAGAAAAACATCTTTAAGCCAACCCACCTTTTTTTATGCTCTATGTCCATGCCTGCTTCTGGGATGACACATCCTTCTCCCACATTGTCATTGTCCCTCAAACCCAACCCTCTGCATGGCACAGCCACCTTGCCCCAGCAGCCCAATCTGCACCTGGGTCCAACAGAGGGTCTCTGGTGATGCCCATCCATCCCCTCCTCCCCAGCCCTGAGATGCCTCACCATGGTTCGCAGACAGGCAGATCAGGGCTCGGCTCCTCTCCTCTCCTCTCCTCTCCTCTCCTCTCCTCTCCTCTCCTCTCCTCTCCTCTCCTCTCCTCTCCTCTCCTCTCCTCTCCTCTCCAGTTCCAAGTCCCTGACATCTCCCTGATCCTCCCAGTGCTGTTTCAGGACTTCTAGGTAAGTCAGTCACCCATGACAGCGCCTGCAAGTACACCTTCTGGCAATGCCAATCAGTTCTAAATTCCTTTCAGGAAAAGTTAAAAGGAAAGCCCACACTCACTGTGCAGAGCGATGTGAGCCCCTGCAACTGTGGCTGTTGGGGGTCTCATCATGGACATCTGTCCAGCTCTTGGTCTGGATACTTCAGCAGGTGAAGGTACCGGGGCAGCCCCTTGCCATATCTGCATTCTGCCACAGGGGTGGGGGGTTTGGTCACATCAGTGCTCAGATTTTTCACCTGTGTGGTGTGAGCAGGGCACGGCAGGTGAGACAGGCTCCCACTCACACCCAGTCCTCATTGGGGCACTGCTGGTGGTTTATTTTATCAGTTTTGTTGTATTGAAGTTGTTGCTGTCTACCTGTAACACCTAATAACTAAATATAATGAGCCAAATAATGCAGGGCTAAACAGGATAGAAATTATGACTAGCATGTTTCAAACATCTCTCCAGAGCCACTCCAATATATTTCCTGTGCAGAAGTTTGGAAACATCAACTTTTCTGTGGGTAGATGAAGAAAATTTCACTCTGAGGAGAAAGCAGAAGGGATGGTTCTATTTTATTCCCTGTCTTTTTAAGCCTGATTCAAATGCCTTTAAAGGAAAATGGAATATTGAAACAAATTCCTGGAAGAGAGATGAATGAATGGTCCATTCGTGAAACCACTGAAACATGTGAAACACGGTCACTGATACTACGCTCACTCTGACTAGACACAACCTGTGTTCTTTTTTTATTATCAAGACAATATTACACTTCAACATTCAATTGGTTTATGCAATTAGTCACTCTGAGCAATAAATAAACTCACAGTTTCTTGTTAAACCTCATTGCTGAATCCAAATAAAATGATTTACAGTGCAATGCATGCCACAATCACAATATGCTGCGTACTTTATTGCTGATACTGTATACATCTTTCTGTGCAAGCCTTCACTTCAGGCCTTTTAAGGATATTTATTTCTTCATCTGCATAAGAAGAGCCAATCTCAGAGCAGCATCTACCCAGGCCACCGGAGCTCTCATGCAGACAGAACTCCAATATAAAAAGTCAATAAAATGGGAAGAACAATCTGGGCGAGAAGGGAGGAAGGCAGGAGAGCTTGGAGGAGGGCCAGAGGGCAGCTGGAAGTGCCTGGTGACCGGGGCAGGGCTGGGGGTCCTGGGACAGTGGGAAGTCGGGGGGTGCCACCTCAGCACCCACCCCCCACATATACCCGCTCGCTGCAGAGCCCCTGGCTCTGCAGCCTCAGTGCCAAGCCATTCCATGGGCATGGAGCCGTGGCAGATGGATGCCACTGTCTTGTCAGTGAGCCCCACTCCACACCACAGTGGTACAGGCATGTAAGAGGAAATATATTATCAGTGATCAGCACAAGTGTGTCAGTATGAGCCAGCTGCCTCCCCAATGGCCCAAGGCAGTCAACTGCCCAAGAGTCAGACATGCCTAAAGGGCTTCCACTGAGCTTAAGTGTTTCCTTCCCATGTAAACCACCCACAGATTAGACACTTTCACCTTTCAAACATACACTTTTCAAAGTAAAAATCCCTAACTAAATCTTTAGATGGGATCATATGCTCCTGTTTATGTATGAATATTAGAAATGAACACCTAAAACATACTCCTATCTGTTACAGCCAAGCAGAAAGTGCACAAAGCCCAGTTACTCCAACTCATTAACAGATGTGTCAGCCATGACCAGAAATGCCTTTGGTGTTTAGGCATGCAGGAAGTTTTGGAGTAAATAGTGGGCTCCTTCTTTCACTATTATCCCTAATACCTTACCTTAGAGCATCTTGCTTCAGTGTAACTTGCGCCGGACACGTGCTCAAAACTGAAAAACCAAATCTCTTTGGTGGTATCAGGGAGCACTGAATTGGTAAGTAGAGGTGACAGCAGGACTTCAGGATTCAATGCTGAACTGTCCCAAGATGTGGAATGGCAGATGCAGCTCTAACTCCAGGGCTCCAAGGAAGAGCTTCGCTTGTGCTTTCTTGCTTGGGCTCCCTGACCGCAGACCCTGCAAAATTCAGTAATTTGTGGCTCATCATGACTGAGATGACTCATTTTTCTACAAAGACAATTTTTGTGGGGAAAGGGAAAAGGGGAAGCTTCCACTCCTGACATTACTTTCAGCATGCTTGGGTCTTTCCTTTGAAATGACTCCACAAAATTGTCCTCTGGATTTCAGGACTATAAGCAAATGCCCATTGTCCTTGCTCATAGGCAAGATCTGAATCTTGCACTATTCCTTTCTCCCAGTCTCATCACAATGAACACTTTGCTGAGATAGCTCGTATGTGCCCTGCTTTCATAGAAGTTTACTGGTCACAGAAGAAGGGGGGATATCCCAGGGAAGAGCTTCGCTGTCTTGTGTTTGCTTGTTTGTTGCTACTACCTTCCTCTTTGAACACCTCGAGGTTCTTAATGAGGTACTAATTGAAAGAGAAATGCCCTTCACAAGCCTAAAAATCAGAAATTTTATTCATATCAGCATAAACTCAGTGGTTGCCACTATAATTTCTATGTTACTTGGGAATGACTTTTCTGAACCCCTATTTAAGCACCACTGGAATCAACAGCAAAATTGTGGGCTTCTATAAGAAAAGCAAAACAACATAATTTTACATGGAGTGTGACACTGCCCCGATCCTTGCATGGCTGACTGATGATACCACTGAACATTGGACCATGTGTTACAAATTTTGAAATCAAGTATTCTGTTTAAAATTTTTTTCTGAAAGCGAATTGGGTATCTAAGTTACCTTTTAAGTTCATAAATATTCACTCTAGTCCATCAAAGCAAAATTAAATGTAGGCAAAATAGCTGGAATCAATATTTCATTTACTTCTAAATGTGTGTCCATTTCCCCCCCCGTTACCTTGTTAGAGTTTGGAGCTCTTAACTGGAGACAAAAATTACTAATTTATTTTCCAAGATCATGAAACGTAGACTGAAAAGTGTTTTAAAAGCTTCATATACCTCATTCTTCATGTTAAAGTTCTGCTTGGAGTGGTTGATGGAGGACTGATTTGTGACGGATGTTCAGTAAGTGACAGCAAAATGCTCATTATGTGATACATACTAAAGACAATTGTAAGCTCATTAGAAAAATGTGTTTTAAATTATTACAAAACATCAGTAACAATGAAAAAACATTAACACCACCGATATTTTTGAAGTGTTTTGTACTTAAAGTTGTGACGAAATTTGTAGACTTCAATATAAATTGTGACCCAATTTCCAAAAAATTTTAAAAGCCTACATTAATGAAGACATAGCATTTTATTTCCCTCATCCTCATAGTTAATAGCTTCTTAAATAGGTCAGTTAGGGTCAAAAGGTGATTTTTTTATTATTATTTTTAAATAGAAGTAAAGAGAAACTTTGCATCCCAAGCCAGTGTTGATGAAGATATGCTCTATTCTGTGGGGAGACCTACACTTACTTGCTTTTGGCCACTTCTCTTGGAAGCCGTGACAAGAAATCAGGTGAAGCTGTTTCTAACCCCAACATCAAAGTTATCTTGAAATTAGAAAATGTGCAGCCCAAGGACAACTGAAGATAAGCTGCTCAGTTGAAACTCTATTGTAAAAGTGCTCAACAATAAAATTAAGTCCCTAAAAATACTTTGGATTTATAATACTTTTTATTTTCTCCCCTTAGAAAAAGCTCTGCCTAATCTCATTGATTCTGGAACCTCACAAAACTCCGGAGTCATGCAGAATCTTGCTCATATGGAGGTGTCTTGTTTTCAAAGATGCAAGAATGAGACCTGAAAACACCCTTGAGCTCAAGTGATAAAGATGGAGAAGGTGGAAACTGTTGGAGAGGAACAAGTTGATTACACCTAGAAAAATATGTGCTATTACTGTATTTTTTTCTCTTAGCAGCTAAGGTTTTTCTCTATCTGGTTATTATCACTTCTGTCCAGTCTGTCATGCATTGTTAAATATCTGGCACATTTTGCAGAAGCTATGATGATAGGACAGCTCTCAGTCCATATTCATTTCTTGCTTCCCTTGTGTGCCGGTTTGAGACAAATTCGGAGGAAAATACCCTCTGATAGAAGGCAGGTTACAACCATGCCTCCCCCACCAGGTTCGGGAAAGAAATATTCCTCAGAGGAAAGCAAATAGGGGAAAAACCCTATTTATTTAACAAACACACAGGAAAATAAAAATAATGCTAAATAATAAAACCTCTCACTGTGGAGAGAAACCTGGGAAGATTTAAAGCCCTTCTGTAGGTGTGGCTGTTCTCTCTCTGGAGCTGGGGTGTGGCCCCTCCAGGCCTCCCAGATGATGTTTTGGTGGTGTTGCACAGTTCCAGAAGAAAAAAGGAAGAAAAGCAGCCAAAGTCCCAGGGATACAAAGGAGTTTAACTCTCCATCTCTCTCTTTCTGAGAAAAGGAGCCAAGAGCCGGGAAAAAGCCAGAAGCTGCTTTCCTCCACTCTGCCGCAGAAGCAGCTATCTCCTTGTCCTTGAACACAAACTGCTTTAAAAAGTTCATCTGGCTTTTTTTTTTTTTTTCTTTCTCTCACACCCTGTTTTAAAGACACAGAAAGGCACAGGATTCATGTCGGGCATAGGGGAGACGATAGGGAATAAAGTATCATACAGTCACCCCAGGACACCTTGTTTCACTCTAACCCAGCACTTAACAACAGCTTTGTTGAGGCTCCCTGCATAAATGATGCTTCCTGCTGGATAGGCACATGCCCAGACCAGTTTCCACTTCTCTGTCCTGGCACAGAACATCTGATCAAAATGAGGGAATGAAAACTTGAAGAAAAATTATCGTTAAAAGTTTGTGGTAAATGGAAACCCACATGCAGGGTGAGCTTAAGTCAAAAGTCCACACAAATTATTTCTAAATGAGAGTTCCCTCAACCACTGAGACCTAGGCCAAGGCAGCATAGCCAGGGCATGTTTGGGCTGCAGGAGCAGTGGTGGGTGGGAGAGCTGAGCAGGAAGGGAGAGACAGGGGGCACAGTGGGCAGGCAGTGCAGGGCCTGGAGCTGAACACACACCCTCACCAGCCCCACAGTCCCTGAGGTCTGGGGCTCCCATGGGGCCACAGTGCCAGAGCACCCATCTCCTCCCTGCCACAGCCCAGCCCTTGAGCTGGGATGGACTGGAGGATGGCAAAGAGGGAAAGGGGCCAATCACCTCCCGGGCCCCGCAAGCTCAGACATGGGTTGGGTGCTGTAATGGCCAAGTTGGGTGCTGTAATGGCCAATGGCAAAGCATTCCCTGGTCTTCAGCCAGCCTTGGCAGGCAGAAATCCTTATAACCCTCTACACAAGGAAAGGAAGGGGATCACGTCAGCATCAGAAGAGGACTACCTTTCATTGAGACTGTCTGGAAGGCCACACTGGCATGTCTCTAGAGGATCTAATTAGGTCACAGCCAATTAGCCTGCATGGTGGAGACCTTGGTGCTGCAGAATGGCTGAGCCTTGGGATAAAAATGCAAGAATTCAGCAGATGATGTATCACTGCTTGTGTCACACATGGCCATTTATCTCCAGTTAAGACATGAATAATGCAGTGAAAGGTTTTTTTACTGGCATGTACCTGAAGCCCAGTAACACACTTCAGGAGGGGGAGTTGAAGAAATTGTCTGGTCAGTAAATACTTGGCGGCTGGCAAGTAAATACTTGGGGGCTGGCAAGATTCAGGAGTGAGTTCTGCTTGCATGGAGTGTAATGAGTCAAAAGCATCTCGCAGATGAAGTGAGGTGAAGCCAGACTAAGAAAATAGGAAGGGAGGTGAACATTTAAAGCCTTTTAACAACAGACTGTAATGTATGTAACGAAAGTGGGTTTCACCAATTTGTCTCATTTAAGAAACAACGCAACCAGCTAAATCCAGGTCATTGGCTGCCCTTTAAAGAAGCACATGGTTTTCTACCAGCACTCCACACTTGCCTTTTCAGTTTCTTTAGCTTACATAATTTGAAAAGGCATTCTTAGGAATTAGTGAAAAGTCGTTTAAAAAGCAACACTCAAAGACTAATGGATTAAAAACCCAAATGTCAGATCATGGTCATTGCACATCACCACCACACAGCTGTCACTGAGAAAACTTCTACAAACACGCATACACACATGCAACTCCCCCCACCATTGGGACAGTACTCACAACACTATGTTAACCATTTAAAGAAAACAAACCCTTTGAGTTAGAGCATGTTCCTCATATGGATTTCCCAGGGCCAGCACCACCATCATTCATGCTGACGGTACAGAAGGCTTTGGCTTCCATCCAGCCTTTACACCCTTTGAACAGGATCACAATGGCAGCAGAGCTGGGCTGTCTACATCAGACATCACGGCACATTTTAAAACTAATTCTCTGCTCTTCTGACCTGCCATGATATTTTCCCTCTTTATAAATAAATGGCTTGCTAAGAAGAGCAAAATATCAGCTATGTAGTAAATGTTGCTCAGAAATTTATCTCCGAGGCTTAGAACTCTCTGAACTTCCCGCAGATTTGTTGTTTTCTTTTTATTTCTTTGAACCAAGATTTCCCTAAACCCTTTGTCTTTAATGGAAGAGAGATTCTTACATTGCAAATCTGCAGAAAGCAAATTACGTGATTGAAGCTGAATTTAAGAGCATCGATAAAGAGCTGAGAACTTACTTGGTGAAGTTAAGATAAAGGAAAACACACAGAATAAAATGGCATTGTTTGAGATGTTATTGCAATTGTTATGTAGGAAAACATCAATAAGGGCATTGATGTAAAATGAGGAAAGAAACAGAGTATATCTCAATGAAAGCACAGCAGAACATGTGCTGGGCAAATGAATAAACAGAGACCCAGATGGATTTGCAGAGAGTTTGTAGTCAACCAAAGACAGAGATGAGTTCCAGGTTTCTTTGGCTTTCACAGAAAAAAACTGCTGCTGAGATATCCAGACTGATACAAAAGAGAGAGAAAAAAAACAATTTTGAAGGTTTCTACTTAATAATTTATATATTCTTTTTTACTTAGTAGTTCAAAGTTGTTAAAAATATATATATTTCAAACATTTTGTAACACCACAGCTTACCTCACCGCTGCCAGCTCTGCATGTTCCTAAAGGAAAATAAGCTTCCTAATTCTAACCAGACAATCATAAAAAATCATAACAAGGAGCACACAAGGAATGTTAGGTATTGAAATGGGCTTTATGGTTTTTTTAATTTTCACTGGATCTACCACAACTGCGTATTTTTTATTCTATGACTGAAGGTCTAAAAAACATGGCCACTGCACATGTATGCGTACATATACAAGGAATCATAAGGGAATGAGTTGAAGCAATGAAAAATTCCTCTCTCTCAGTCCTGCAGATCCATAGATAAATCTTTCCAGAAGAAAGCCATGCTGACAGCTGAAATCTTACCAATAATTTCTCTGGAGCACTATTTGTCTGGAGTCATAAAGGCTAGACCCTCCTTCTGTTAGTCATTCGTAAAAGGGTCCTCTGCATTAGTGCATCAGAGAGAGGCTTCCCCTCATTCCTGGACTCTTCCGCAAACACTGAAAGAAGTGGTTGAGCAAGTGCTGGTGTGGCTGAATGAAGATGAGAGGTGGGTTGTGGAGGAGGTAAAACCGCTCACTTGTGTCCTCTTGGCACCTTGCCCACAGGCAGGTGGTGCCAGCCAGGCCATGGTTCCCACGTCACATGGAGTGAGCTCTCAGGTGGTCCCAAAGGCTGGATCTCTTGTGATCTCACCCCTGTGGGGAGCTCAGCTCAGCCCACCCAGTCACTGCCCGCAGTGGAACAGGGAACAGGTGCATGATGAGCTGTAGTTTTCTGTATGGATGTGTCCTGTGGCCCCTCCTGGATTTGTCCAAGCAGCAAACCCCTGAATCTGCCACTAGATCTCAGCTTTGGGTTTAGGATTTTTTCAGGGAAATAATTTCCAGACCAATAAAATACAAGTCTGAGTCTATCTTAAAACTACACACTTTTATGTGTAATCATTTTGACCTGTCTCCCTGATAAAAAAGATTTGTCTCAAAGTCCTGAAGGCACTAAAGTTGTTGTGAGGAGGGATGCTGAGCACACTGGTCAGTGAGATAAATGAACCTAGTCTGGCTATGAATAGCATCAGAGGCATGTTATTAAATCAATGCTTGGGGAATCAGGCTTCTGCTTAGCTTTCTATTTTTTCCCTTTCAGATTTCCCTGCCAAGAGAACCAGAGGCAGATCTTTGCAAATGTTTTCCTGCAATTTTCTCTTTAAAAAGCAACTGTGTTTGCACAGTTGGGATGTCATGTGTGGCAGATTGGTTGGGGGTGCATAAATGCATTGTAACCAATATAACAAACAAAAAAAACACAAAACCCACTCAGTCTATTTTTGTCTGGTTTCTTCCCGTGCACTTGGACTCTGAGAAATATACTTTGCTCTGTCCTCAGCACAGTAAATTCCTGGAGTAGACACACAACAATTGTCTGTCTGGGATTGTTTCAGCAACTTCTCTTGCTTTTACTTTCATTTTATATGATGCTCTCCAGAAGCCACATTTTCATGTCTTCTCAGAAATCCAGTTGTCCTGCAACAGGAAATCTTTCCCTAAACCAAGTACTTGTTTCAGCTGCATGTTTTATTATCCATTCTCAGATATTTGTTCTCTTTATACAAATGGAGGCAACAAATGAAATGAAAACTGTAAAGCTGACAAATACCAGCCATCAGAGTGCAGATTAAGAGCACCACAACAACTTATTTTTTACAATGAGTGCTGAGGTAATGCAGTATATTTAAAACAAACTGTGGGAAAAGTGCTTTGTATCATCTCTTTTCTGTCCTTAACCCATGGGCAGAGAAACAGCCAGAGGCTGTGCACATCCTCCTGTCACTACAGAAAAGTCCCAAGTGTTCTGGTTTCTTTTGGAGCCAGGCTCTTCTCCATGGTGCCCAGCAATAAAACAAGAGGTAATGGGCAGAAACTGATGCCCAGGAAGTTCCACCTGAACTTAAGGAAGAAATTCTTTCCTGTGCAGTGACCAAGCACTGGAACAGGTTGCCCTGAGAGGATGTCTCATTGGAGATATTCCAGAACAGTTTGGACACACTCCTGTGTCATGTGCTCTGGGATGATCCTGGTTGAGCAGGGAGGCTGGACCAGATGAGCCACTGTAGTCCATTCCAGCCCAGCCCATCCTGGGATTCTGTGATCCTGCGAATTCCGGGGGGGATTCAAACACAAAGTTCCCTGCTCAGACACTCACCACTGTTCCATAACCTCCACGCACCACCACTCACATGTCCCCATGGCTGTTGTCCTTGCTGTGCCACAGAGACCTTGAGGAGGGGGACTCAGCACCCTCTGGGGAATTACCACCATTGCCTTCAGCCTCCTTGTTTCCTGGATAGGCAGCTAATTGCTTCTTTTCTCCTACAATATCCCCATCTTCCTTCCTTCTAGTGGGGCTTGAGTGGATTTGCCATGGTTTGTGAACACATGAGAATAATATGCATTTTAACTGTCTTGGGTGTGAATGGGTTATAGGAATAATTCTTCTATGATGCTGGAAAGCCAGAGCATGCAGGGCTGGCAGAGGGGCTGATGGCAGCTCTGCCAGGCAAACACATCTCTGAGCCAAAGATGCTTTGCTGTAACACAAAACATACCGAGAGGGGATGTGCCCTGGGTTTGTATAAAGCTCTCTTTCCTTTGAAATCAAGTTGTGTTCTTTATTCTTTTCATCAATATATTTGGTAGCATCAAAAATTGTTAAAGGTGAAGCAGAATTTCAGTCTCTGAGAGAGACAAGCCACCTTTTTTAGATCTTTTCAGACCAGGAAACAGTGGATGACACCCACTTCAAACTGATGTCATAGAGCCAAGCAGTGAAAGTCCCTGTATCTCCATCACGATGTGGATGCAGAACAAAAGCTAAGTCTCCAGCTGCTTGCAGCTGCTTCTGAGCATATCTTTCAAGTGAAAACAACTGTTCAAACAAACCTTGAGGAGAAACAAAGTGAACAGCTACATGAATAATGAATGACTCCACACTGAATGCTATAAGTCTTCTGGATGGAGCCATTTGTTCTTGGAACCCATATATTTATGCTTCCAATGTGACTTTCTATATTCCTGCAACTAGAGCTGATATTAAACATGGTCATGCACGTGTGTGTTACTACATTTTTCTTGCAGCCTTTTTTAACTGCTGGGTTTATACAACAGCTTTCATGCTAGGATACATGGAATGTTCTTCAGTCATACTGGAGAACTGGAATGTTCTTCAGTCATACTCATGTGACCATAGATCACTGGATGTGACAGAGTAATGCAAAGAGTAAAAAGAATTTTTCCCCTCTGTTGAACAGAAAAATATTTCTGTCTTCCTACTAGACGATTATCAGCTGTTCAGCAAGAAAGATACGGCCTTGCAAAGACTCCTCTTTTCTTCCTTACTTTGCTCAAAGTTTCCGAATAGCCTGAACTGAGTGAATGATGCTCTTTCCTCTCCAAGTACTGTGGGAGCACTGAATTGTGATTCGTTATCCTGTCCTCAGGGGCTAATGAGACAGCAACACACATTCCTGTGTTACAAGAGATCACATGCTAATTAACAGCATTATACATTAATGAACCAATTATCATATTTACACAGGACAAGTGCATCCTACTTCTAATTATAATTTAAGGTCTCACTTGAATAAGCTGTGATTGAAGAAAAGCCCAGTGCACCCTATTAGCATTTTGCAAGTGGAGGTCAAGATGTTCAGTCAAGTGTGCTCTGCAGCTTCCTTCCCCAGAATCATCCATAGGATTAGCAGGATTATGTCCTCACCTGTGCAGCAGAGGGCTGACTCGCCTTGACTCAGTAGATGCTTCTCACTTCTTTCGCTTCCTCCAGAGCATCCTCCCCCAGCCTCTCCCTGCATGGCTCGGAACAGGAGTGGAAGTCAATTATGGCCTCTGAGGCCTGGTGCTTGGAAAATAAACACCAGGCACCCAGCTACCATAAACTTGGCAGTTTGAAATTGCTGACTCTTTGCTAGCAGTGCAGTCTCTCCCTCAACCTCTCTCTCTCTCTCTTTATCTACCAGCCATGCAGAGACAGGAGGAAAATTAAAGTAGAGGTGAGTCTTTGCTATAATATCTTTTGTGTCAAAGGAAAACAAGCTGCCTCTCAGAGCATGTAGCAGCTCAGGTGTGTGACTTCTCCTTCTGTGAGGGTAAGCACAAACTGGTGTCTCCCACCCCTCACATGGGTGTCTCCCACCCCTCACATGCCTCCATGTCTCACACATCTCCACATCCCTTCTATGTGCTCTACCAAAACACATTTCTTAGTGGTTTCAGCCTCTGTTTGCAGTTCTTTTCATCAACAAACCAATCCAAAATATTTTCTCTTCCCACAGTGGTGCTCCAGATGCCTAACTTCCACAGCCACATTCACTACCATATACAAGGAGTACAGATGAAAAAATCTTTTTAGTAGTCCTTTAAAACAGCCAGAAATGACTCACTCAAACTGATAGTGTCATAGGAAAGCCTGGCCCACACATCTGTCTGGAAAATTCATGGGTACCTGAGAACAAGAAATCATAATATTTGGCTCTGGAATTTATAATATTTGCTTCTTCTGCTACTCCTTCTGCTGAAATGTATTCTGTTACATTTTTGTCAATGCCTGGATAAGGAAAGGAGCAGCACTTTAATCTTCTCTGAGGCAGACTATGTATTTTAAAAGTTCTATAAACATGAGTTTTCCAAAGCACAGTCGTTGTTCCTGCAGGCATTAATGTTGCAAACCAAGTAATAAGACTTCAAGCACTAATCAAAATATTCAGAATTGCAAGTTGGTAACAAACAACCTGAAGCCTAAATAGCCCTTAGCAGTAAAAATAAATCCAGCCTTGTCTGGGATCTCCATGGACTTTTGTACCTCATGAACCATAAATATATTTCCATTTCAGCTTTCAAATTAGTTTGCTGTTTAGGCTACCTCAACATCTGTGGGAAAACCTTCCCTGGCAGAGGAAGCAAACAGCTTTGCTGAGATTCTGGTTTGTGAGGATGAGCAGTACCTGCAGAGGAGACCTGCTTCCAAAAGCAGCCCTATCCGTTTTCCTGGTTTATTATTAAAGTGCTTTTAGTTGAATCCAATGAATCTGCTCTGCCAGCAGAGTTAAGTCCACTCTGGCAGTAGCAGCCGCTGGCTCCGGGCATGTGGTGGCCAGGGCCACTGGTCAGCCTGCACCAGATGCAGGGGCTGCTGTGTCCAGAGTAAAAATACTAGAAATTTTCATTAAAATAATCACTTCTAGTCTCTTTTGAACTTCAGTTTAAGTTTCTCAGACTGTACCAAATGATCTGCATGAACATCACATGTCTCAAGTTGCACAGTGTTGTTCACAACTTGGGGCAAGAGCAGGCTGGTGACGCTGGTGATATTTACTGACAAGCCAAAAGGTATGCTGGAGAAAAGCACCACTATTTCCTTCACAAACAAAAGCAGGCATCCCTAAAGCTATACACACTCGCTGAAATGCCTGTTTAAAGTAATCAGTAAATAGGAATACTTTCCACTAGCTTCGGGTAGCAGAATGTTTAAAGATGTGGTCTTTAAACATTCTGACTACTTTATCTGGGTCCTGGGGTCAGGGTGTGTTAAATGCAAGTATTAATGACTAGCTCCCTACTGCTGACCCAGACAGTCATATGCACTCATAGGGATGTGCTGGGAGCCCTCTGAACACCCTGAGCGTGCTGCTACGAGGAAGCCCCAAAGGGTCCCTGGAAGAGATGGGTCTTCAGCTGGTCTTTGTGGGGATGCAGGTGAGGTCACTGGTACAGAAATTACAGAAATTTTGAGCTTTAAGTCAAATTTATTTGACTGGTACAGTGGTAGAAACAGTTGGAGCTGGGTGCCTCCAGGGAAAGACCCCAGACAAAGGAATTCCTGGCCTTTTATACCCTGACAGTCCATGCACCTGATTTTCACCCACTCCTCACACACTCTGCACACACCTCTTTGTCCAAAGGTGATTTTTGGTCTGGGGTCTTCTAGCACCTTACTGGATTCTTCCTCTGTCTCACAGTGGGTCTTTATAATAAAGCCACTTTATTTTGTGGCTTCCTTATCTCCCAGTTTGGACTGGCCTCAGGGCTGCCTTTTACATAACTAAGCAAGAGCTCGACAAGTTTGGTCTTATCTTAGACTTAAGATAACTTCAGCCTAAGGCTTTAGTTCAGTTTTAGTTACTCATATTAAGCAAACTTACTCCGACAAAAGAATACCGTCAGCAGAATTCAGCTGGCTACAATTTATCTACAGGGTTCACTCAGGAGCCCATTTAACATGTTCGAATACCCTGTAGTCTCTCTCCCACACCCCCTCCTCCCCCTTTCCCCCCTCTTCCCCCCCTTCCCCTCCAGCTCAGCATGGGGCAAGAAGAGCAGCTCTCCAGAAAAACGCTGCAGAAAGTGGCAATCAAGCCAGCGATTAACATTATTGGTTTCCAGTTCAATTTAGTATGAGAAGAGATCTTCTGGGTTCATTCCTGCTGGGGCCAATAAGATGATACGGAGACAAAGTAGAAAATATGCACATCTAAATTGGAAAGGAATTCATTCATGAGACTGATAAAACAGAATCTTAACAAACGTTTAAGGAAAATACTTAAATCCATTTTATTCCCCTTCTGTATATGAAAGACAAAGAATTTGAGGTACCAGTTTGAATTCATTTTGAGTCAATTCACATGCTGAAAATGTACGTTGGCTTTGCTCAAGGGGAGGCAGTTAATGAATGTAACCCCATAGCTATAAAGAATCAGTTGCATAGTTAGCACAATAACCTCAGACCAGTAACCCTCATTATCTGTACTGCTCACTTAATCCTGTTCACTTAGGCATAGATGAATAAATGGAAAAGAAATTGCATTATTTATCAGTTAAAACATTAAATTAAGCAAACCAATAATAATCACCAGTTAAAGCCAATATCTCTTGCAGTAGTAACACATTTCCACTGTTCTGATGACAGGATGCCTAGGCTTCCTCTTTGCTTCCCTGTGTGGTAACAACGCTGTACCCACAAGACATCAGGTCCATTTTTTCTGTGGTCTTCCCACTATTTGCAGTACTTTGTTCCACATTCTAACTGGGTACATAATTTCCATCAGTGGCTCCAGATGTATTCGGAGTCTTGGATGCAGGTTTATTTACCTCTCTGACCAAAAGTGATAGATTTTACTTCCTTCTGATATTTTGCCTGTTAGTAAACACATTTTCTTCCATTTCTCACTGTTTCTGCTCAGCTTCGGTCAATACTTCCCTGTAGTCAGTACTACAGAATTTATCATTGTATTTAATTTCTCATTTCACTTCGCAAGAGAATCATGTGGTTTAAAAAAGTTGAAACTACGTTCATTTGTGATTATGTGCTCCTCTGCTCTCTATTTCAGCAAGCTGAACATTTTCAGTGGGCTTTTGGAAGCAGCGTGGGGTTTTTAGACATACTTGTTTTCATCTGCGCACCTTTTGTTTTATTGACTGTGCCAGTAACTTTACTTCCTGTCATCTTCAGCAATATTACCACTCAAGATTTGGACCTTTTTGTGCAACTCCATTATCATCATTACCCTGGTTTTCCAGTTCCCTCTTTATATTTTCTCTGGCTGGCTTGCGGCACCCCCACCACAGCACTTTGAAGCCTTGGCACAGAGCACACTTGCTTACCCTCTCAGTCACAGGTGTCCTTCCTGGCTACTGCTGTCCACTGCTCTCTCTTGAATAAAGAAGCCACTAGAGTTGGGGCAGAACTGACTGTACAATAAAAAATAGTAATGAAAAACCCAAACACGGTAAACTATTATTTTCTCAAAGAGTATTGGGGTTGTGACAAGGGATTTGGTAGGATTTTGTCTCTCTTATTCAAGTAGCATCCTTCAAAACAGTTTATTTCCAAGAAATTTACCAGAGTCATTGTTTTGCTGTCGTTTGGGGGAAAATCCACACCCAGCCACTCATGACCATGCATGAACACACCCACACTCACTGCCTTCACCACAGACACTTAAAGCAGTGGTCCATGAAGTGACTTCTGCTTTCAGAAGCACCCACATCCCTGGCATAGAGAGGGATGATGTGAGGGCTCCTCCATGGACACATCTGACATCTGTAGAGGGGAACCCCAGGGACAGAGCTCTGAGAAAAGGGAGGCAGAGCATTTCACAAAGCTAATTACTTGCCATGAAGGACATCCCTCACCAGCAGATATTTCAAACACATGAAATAGAAAGTACGTTTCTGAGAAACAGCTAGATAAAGAAACGGGAAATATAGTGCTTTTGAACGTAAGTGCACTGACATGGATAATCAGACTGCAGAGATAGCAGACTAGACACTTACTTTATGGCATTTCTATTTCTTTCCTGGCACAGGTATAAAGATTTTCACAGCTCTTTTCAAAAGAGAAAATGTGAGCTGGATGCTCTCAGTAATCCAATTGCTTGCTCATACAATCGCATTGTAAAGAAAACAGTAATGCTGTAAAAGCAAGAGAGAAGAAAAAAAATCCAGTCCAGCTTCACTCTCTGTCCCACTGCTCAAAGCGTAAATGTTGTGCTTTTTAGGTGTGCAAATAAATGAAGGAATAAATCTAAAGGAATAAATCCTTTAGAAGATAAATTCATTATGCATCATTAATGGCATATGTGTCTCATCAGAAGTGTGTTATGTGATCTGGAGCACAGACTGAAGTGATTTGCATATGATGTCAGAGCCTGGTGCCCACCGAGTGTTTGATTTGGCACACCTTTGAGATGAAACAGGGGATTTCAGCGTCGGAGGCTGAGTCCCCTCTTGGCCTTGGGGTAGCGCAGTAAGCAGTGCCAGTGTGCGGAGCAGAGCTGCCCAGCTCGGACTTGCACCCTGCTGCAAGTTCCCAGCATGGATGAGCCAGAGACTGGACTAAAGCTGAGAGAAAGGCAGCTGACAGAGGGTGGTTTTGGGTTTGCCTTTCTGAAATTGCATGTCTGTATTTACTTCCTCTTTTATAAAGAAGCAGGAGGTTTAAGCATTACCACAATGCAAAACACTTAATTTACATATAATAGAAATGGCCTGTGTAATTTTGCAAAAAAGAAGAGAATATTTTAAAATGCTTTGATCTGTCCTTCAGCTTTCAGTATCTCTTCTACACAAGCCTACAGGGAAGTTAAGGACAATAATATTACAAGCTGTCTCTCCACAGGAGTCTATGAGTTTATTCTTAATTCCTTAGGAGTTTTTCAAGGCTGTCAGCCTCAGTTTAGATACTTCAAGCATTTCCTTTCTCCCGCCTGTAAGACCACCAGCCTTAGTTCCTTCCCTACCACAGCAATGACCTACTGGCTTTATTCCCTTCAGTTTGCTTCTCCCACATTTTGTAGCAACCACTTAAACTAAAACAGCACCTTCTGGTCCATTTCCCTCTTTCATCTTTAAGTCTCTGTATGCTGCTAGCTCAGGGATGCAGCTTCCAGTGTCTCACCCTTGCTGTGTGACCACTCTGCTTGGACCTCCTTTAGTCCCAGACACAAACTGGGAGCCATTCTCAGCCCACCCAGTCCTGCCTTCTCCTCCCCACTGCTGACAGAGAGCAGGAAGTGCAAGGAGAGGCACAGTGACCACTTCACTGTCCTCCACTGGGACTGGAGGCAAAAAGGCTTTTCCAACCAGAAAAATGAACAATTTCACATAAAAACACTCTCAGGGTGGTACAAGATTGGGATGAGAGTTCCCTCGGTATCCTTCCCCACAGAAGCCTCTTTGGTCAGTCATCCTGATGATGGAGGAAGCTGGAATTCAGACAACGGACTAATGCACAGGCTTTAAAGGACATTTAAAGATAGGAGACAAAATAAAACAACAAAACTTTGCTGCTCTGAAGTACAATATTAACCACATAAGATAAGACAAAATGGGTGATTTTCATTTTGGTAGTGCTGAGTCTAACAAACTCCAGAGCAAGTGTTCCTTATGACACCATCCTTTTATGCCTCCCTGAACAAGGCACCACAGATCTTTTTACATTTAAATGCCAGTGGGAGTGATTTTGCACAGGGAAACACTTCAGAAAATAGATCTTATTTCTGAGATTTCCTGTGTTTCCCTTCCCTTCCCTACTAAAGTTTGAGGAAACTGATACTCCAACCAGTTGGTGGGTCCCTTCTACAGCAGTTGTGGTGATGACAGGTACCACACATTGTGCCAATCCTTCCATAACGTATTGTAATTAATTCTTTTTAAAACTAACACATGATAAATTGTGTCAAAGGAGATGAAGAAATTATCTTCAGAGTAGTTTTTTGAGACTTCTCTAGTTTATTCAAAATCAAACTAATATGTTGTTAGAGTTTGTACCTGAGGGGAATTCTCTGCGTGTGTGTGAATTGACACATACTGGTAACCACGGCAACCACCAAACCGCAGCCGAAATGCAGAGTAGATTTATTTCACTACCTCACTAACAACGCTGGGCGGCAGAGACACACAGGACACAGGTTCCCTAATGCTCAGCTCATCCCAGTGGGCAGAGACACGTGGGGACACAGGCTCTGTCAGGCTCAGCTCATCCCAGCAGGCAAAGGGGGGAACTGCTGTCTGCCTCAATGTATTAAAGGGCTCCACGCAGTTTATCACAAGGCTGTGCTTTTATGATTGCTCTCCCAGCAGGAGACAAGCATGTCTATAACACTGGTTTCTCTACACAGGAATTTTACTCCTCAAAACAGGGAGAGGATGAACAACACTAGGCATAAGAAATAGTTTTCCCACACCGACATTCTTAGCACTCCCAGCTGCAACGACACTTTAAGTGAACTATTCCCTCCTTGCCGAATCTTCTGGTTTTAACCCTTTCCTCCCAACAGCATGCTTTCAAATTTTCATTATTTGTTATGAACTGAAGCTTAAAAAAATTCAAAACTTTCCTCCTCAATGACTTTGGTCCTTTCCATTTGGCAAATTTTTATTTTTTTCCTTCTACAGAGAAGAAAGCAAATTCATATTCATATTCAATATTGGTAGTAGAGAAATTCAAGCTAGAGACCAAACCTCCCAATTCCTCTGAAATTACTTGCAGTCCCCCGACCATTGAAACAAAACCTTTCCCATGTGAGCAGCTGGTCACTGGGACACCTCCGACCTTTTGTCTTTTCTGTGGTGGTTCTTTCTGCCTCAGGGTATAGACAGTGCACCAGCAGTGGGAACCATTGTGGGGGTCTGCTCCTCCTGCAGCCCCCACAGGAGCACTTGCTGCCCGGGCGGGCAGACCTCCCTGCGGCACAAGCAGAACATCTTGCCCGCAGGTGTGCAGCTGGCAGTGCCTCTCGCATCCCAGTGCCCACACCAAGGGTTGCAGGAGGCACCATTTCATCCCTGAGCAGCACCAGCTCTTCAGTTGCTGTCCTGGTCTCTGCCTTGTTCTGTGCCCCTCGGGACTCCCAGAGGACCCCCGGCTCTCCAGGCTCCCTGCGCCCGCACTCATCTCCCTCAGAATGGGGCTACAAGAGGTGCCCCTCAGACACTGCCAATGCTGTAGGTGTCTAGGACACCAACTAGATCCCAGCTCAAGCCTTGGGTCATGAAGACCTTTATCCGCTGCAATTGATTTTGCTTGGGTTTTAATCTTCACTGGAATAGGTCTGGAGGTTCCTGTTATCCCCATGAATCTGATCTCCTGTAACTGAAGCAGGTTTTGGCCTTATTGACAACTCCCAGCAATGAGTCTCACCAGAGGAAAGTGTGGAAAACTACCTCCCTGTGTTTGTTTTCCTAAACTTGCTCCCACCTTTGTGCAATGACAGACCTCCTATTTTCTGCTCCATGATAAAGGATGTGCAGATACCTACAATTTGGTTTCATAACACTGTTCATTACTTCTTATGTTTATCAGGTCTCCTATTTAATCATTTATTCTAAGTAAGTTCAGGCCACTTCAGCCCTGCAGACCCTGTAAATTCTCTCCAAGCACTTAGTCACTTCCAGAACTGATCTCTGAATCCACCTATTCCATCTACATCATTTTTGAGACACACTGACCTGAACGGACTATTTTGGGTGAGCGTGTAACAGTGATTTCTTTGACAGCTTCCCAACACTTCCAGTGTTGTTTTATCCTGTTCCCTCTGCATTCTAATGACTCTTGCTCCTTAGAAAGTATCTACATGTTAAGTCTTTGAGCTTTCCCATGATACAGAGATCTTTTTTTCTGGGTTTTATACAGTTAATTTAGAGCATAGCCAGGAGTATAAATTGTTCCAATTAATTCCTCTGTGCAAATTACTTTGCATATGTACTGAATTTTGCCCATCATCTTGTTCTCCATTCACAGCACCATCTTTTTGTACCCTTTGAAGATCATCACAGGCACCTCTGGTCTTGATTAACTTATATAGTTTTTGTGCAATTTACATCTCTACAATTTTTCATCTCTTGCCTCTTCTTATCAATGTTCTCATGCAAAATAAGTGTGTGTGTATAGGTTTTTTGTATGTAAATTAAGGATTAAATTCCCTTTTAGGAATTTAGATATATCACTCCCCAGACTTTCTGCTGTGGCCTCAGCTTGCCTGTCCAATTCAAGATCAAAAGTAGTTTAGGGACCAGATGTGAAATCTGGAAGGGAAGATTCAAAATCCACTTTGTCCTATGTATTGAGAGGGCTTCTGACTTTGCTTTTCACGGCTTTTTTTTATTTTTCAACGCTGGAGCAACTTTAGCAAATTTAGCCAAGGAGCTCCTTGATTACTTCTATCCCTACCCAGAACATTGTTTTCCGAGTCAGGCATTACAACCTACAGCAGCGCAGGGGTCAGGAACGCCACACCACCTCAGCACCCACTGCAGTCACCAGCTGTGACCTGTGCCAGGGCTCAGCTCCAGACACGGCTCATGGGGCTGCAGGTGCTGAGCCCTGCCAGCCCCCAGCCAGGGAACACGACACGATCACAGCACCAGGATGTTCACCAGGAGCTGGGAGCAGCACAGGGCTGCTCCGTGTGTGGCAGTGCCAGGGTACCACGTGCTCCAGGACCCATGTGCTGAGCAGGGCCAGGGATGCCAGGTCAGACACTGCAGTGGCAGCACTAACTGCTGTGCGTCCACAGAGGACTAAAAGTAAGAATTAGTAATAGGCACAGGAACATACTCACCCTCTTCCACATGCACAATTTAATTCCTGCTGACTCCCAGGAGTTCAGAGGAAGGAGCTGAGATTCTGTTATGCTGCACAAAGCAGCAGAGCATACACAAAAGATGAGAGCATGCACATACTGGGTGGTAGGATGGGGACACCCCAACCACCACTTCATCCCCAAAATGGTCAGTTCTTTCTTTATACAAAGTGGTTTAACAGATTGGAAAAATTATGGTTTTACTCAGAATTATTTGCTCTTTCCAATAGCTGATTCTTCTTTAACTGCTACTGAAATCACAAATTCTGCAGTTCAATTTATGACTTATATCTGGAGAAATCTCTTGTTACCACAGTAATGACTTGTTTTGGTTGTGTAATTAATCCTTGCCATGGGTGAAACAGTCATCTGGTTTACTGAACTTCATACATGGCATTAATTCCTATAAATTAGGATACAACTTTTTTGCTGTTCACACACTGACAATTTTCACAACTCACGTAAACATGCTTGCTGTGCCGTTAAGATACACAGGCCGTCCAAACTTTGGTACTAAGGTTCAATGTTTCAATAAGCGAGATGGCCAGCAGCAATTCCCCAGCAGGTGGGATAGAGCATGGTAGATGGTGGAGGCAATGGGCCAGGTCTTAATATTGTGAATAACCCCCCACCTCGATACCCCAGAATGAGGTTATTCCAAACTTCATTACCTCCTGGAATTCATGTTCCTCAGATAGGAGTGGTGATGCCTGGTGGAACTGAATGTTATTTACCTGCAGCTGATTTTTCCCAAGGCCATTGACAGAAAGATAGATGGAAAACATTTATTCTCTCTGTGGCTTGTATAATTTTCACATAATGACATCAGATCCCCCAGCTGTCTGTCACTTTGCACTGAGATTGATGTGAAATGCTGAAAGAGGCGAATAAAGCTGATGATAATAGCAAACTATGCAGTAATTTGTGCTTGACTGTACCCAAAACTTACTGATGCTGTTACCTTTCACTCAGTAATGCTGTTCCCTGACACCTGGATTATGTTGCATCACCCATTCCACGCTATCCAGGCCTGGGTTTTCCTGGCATCTGTACACACAAATAAATATACCTTAGCAAAACACTGGGTTTCAGTCAATTGGCAGCTACTTCTTAGTTGGTACCAGTTTAGATGGGATGATGATGTGGTTAAAATTTATCAATTTCCCTCATGGAAGGGGACGACTCGGCAGCACAGAGAGGGACCCACCTCCTCCAAGACCTGTTGAGGTGGTAGGGGGTTCCAGAAGAGCACACCAGGCTGGGCATCTCCTGCAGGCAAGTGTCTCCTGGATGTGGGAGAACAATGAGAAATATATCAAACAAAGGCTCTAAAAGACAGCAACACATACCCAGGTTCATAAATTGCTATCCAAAACACCGATACTGGTACAAGAGCTACATTCCTCTGACCAACTGGTTTGCTAATTAATTTTTCTTCAGGGTAAAAAAGAAAAATCATCCTATATTTCCTGGTATCAAAGCAACTGATAAAAATATTTTCCACATTAAAGTTGACATTGATTAGTTTAGCTCTAGTGATTCTTCACTGCCTGAAAAAGAAATCCCTCAAAAGGCTGGGAAAAGGCTCTTTATTAATGTTTTTCTGTGATTACGCAATATGTATCTGCAACCATCCTGTATTACTTGAGGAGCAATTATGCTAAAATGCCACTTCCTGAGATGGCAGTAAAATTGCCATGTGAAGTGCCAGTATAACTGTTCCAATAAGTCATATAATATATTTAGCTTTTTAAAAAGTGTTCAGCTTTATCTCTGCTTTATTAAAACGGGAGGACAGAGTCCCAACTGCAAAGGCTGTAACTGTGTGAGAATCCTCTGGAGTAATAATCACACAGAGATCCAAAGTACTGACTAAGAACAGAGGGTGGAGTGGTTCCCTGGAGTGCCCAGCCCATTAGTTTGTTTGCAGCATCACAGGGTCTAGACTCACAGAATACTCTGAGTTGGAAAGGACCCACAAGGATCGTGGAGTCCAACTTTTAAGCAAATGGCCCATACGGGGATTGAACACACAACCTTGGTGTCAGCGCTGGGACACAGGAGGGTCCCTGGGGTGAGGGACGCCCAACATTGGCACTGGGGCACAGGAGGGTTCCCAGGGTCAGGGAACTGGTGCTAATGGGGCTGTGCTGGACTGCCACATCCACCATGTCCTCAGGAAGATGCTGCAGCTCAGGGATGACGTGGAGAGCAAAGGGCACTGTTGTTACCTCCAGTGTGACCAGCAGCTCTTATGGACATTTTGTAGTGATTTCAACATCTCCCAAAAGACCTCTGAAAAAAACTTGTGGAATCTCTTAACATAGCTCTTGCATTTTCCCAGTAATAGCACTCGTTTTGTTCTCCACAGTTGAGGACAGCCAGACTTTTTGCTATTGGATCTCACAAGTTTACTTTTAATTTTTCATCTGCAGGTCTTTTGCTTCTGACAATATGTCAGTCATCCTGAATATGGGGGATGGATGTGGGAAGCCATTAGCATCAGTTCAAAATGCATCATGTCAAGGTTCTCAGCCTGGATTTGTAGAGCTTTCTCTCTATATGTATCCTGTCTGTTGGTATTATGTCATACAGCAAATTACAGAAAATTTAGTAATTTTAATCCAAAAAATTTTAAAAATTTCTGAGTCAAAAAAGAAATAAATGGTTTCACCCTTTATACAGTGTCTATTTTCCTAACTTATTGAAAAATTAGGTATTTTTAAAGTTGTTTTCCAGGCCCACTGAATTCCCTTTCCACCAGGGAATTTAACAGACTTCTGAATGGTTTCCATATATCAATATTGCCCGTGTCAGTGGTATAGAGAATGTTAAGAAATTAATAGCATAGGAAACTTGTGATGCTGTAAATGTTAAATTCTGCCACTGAAATTGTATTTTTGGCAGTTTGAGATTGATGACATTTGCCATAAATGTCCTGCTTTTTAAATGTTATGTAAAATATGTTTCCAGGCATACAAAGAAAGAAGTCTAGGAATAAAGGTTGATTTATTTGGCTGTTGATACTAGATTATGCAGCAGGATTGCTTTTACCTTTCCTTTACAGTAAGAACACCTCTGATTATACAACATTCCTGTACATGGTTCCACAAATAGAGACACATATGTTGTACACAGAGTATATATTTTATATCCATGTAAAGAACATGTAATATTACATCATTATGAAATGAGTACATATAGTGTTCATTGTATATACATGTAAATGGAATTGTCAGTATTTATTAACTAAGTACCAAGATGTCCCCGAAAGGTGGGTCATGTTGGGAGAATAAATGTATTTGAAATACTAAGAACTAGGAAACAATTAAAATTTAATTAGAGAAGAGCATCGAAACTACCCATTTTTAATAGTATGTATAATCATGCAGAGCAACAAAAGGGATGCTGCACTGAAAAAACCACACTCTGATTTTCAGAGCTTAAATATTCTCGCAGATATTTGAGTAAAGGATACAGAGGCTTTTAAAAAACACATTTCAGTCATGTTTCCTAAACTAGGCAGGGTAACACTTTAAGTCTAGTTAACTCAAATTATTTCTCCAAAATGAACATTGGCATTTAGGACAAGTATTACTGTGTGCAGTTTGGGACACCACAATATAAGAAAGATATAAAGCTATTAGAGAGTGTCCAAAGGCAGGACACAGACATGGTGAAGTATCTGAAGGCACCATAGGAGCAGAGGTTGAGGACACTTGGTTTGTTCAGCTGGAGAAGAGGAGACTGAGGTCAGGAGGCTTCAGGCTCCTCCTAAAGGACAGCAGAGGGGCAGCTCTGATCTCTGCTCTCTGTGACCAGGAACACGACCCGAGGGAACGGCTGGAGCTGTGTCAGGGAGGGTCAGTCTGGAGATCAGGGAAAGATTCTTTGCCCAGAGGGTGCTGGGCACTGAAAGGGCTCCCCAGGGAATGGGCATGGCCCCAAGGCTGCCAGAGCTCCAGAAGCATTAGGACAACACTGTGGAATAGCTGGGGTGTCCTGTGCAGGGCCAGGAGTTGGACTTAATGATCCCTGTGGGTCTCTTTCTACTCAGGAGATTCTGGGTGACTCTATTATCTCATCAGCACTCAGTGCCACATCTCCACAAGGGAAAACACTAGTGTTACTTTTCTCCAGGAGGCTGAAAAGTACAATCAAACACTTGTGCAATGATCTAAACCAGAACCATACAACGATTTGTAACACCATAAATTGCAAATAAAAAGTAGCCAATTTTTAAATCTGTTAATTCTAAATGAGCTGTTATTCTGCTATGTAGTCCCATACTCTTACAGGGAATTAGTCCTTGGCCATTTTTATCCCATGAGCTGCCTTTTCATATGACATTAAATTTTAAATTAATTGTACAGAAAGCTAAAGTTGGGGGAAAAATTTTTTTAAAACGTCTGATGGCTTGACACTTTTCTCCCCTGGGTGGCTCTCTGCTCTGCTGAGAGGCTGGACTTTCCAGGCTTTGTCTGCACACAGGGGTCTGCAGGACCCCATTCCCAGCACCCACAACCTAAATCCATCTGTTCTTCAGCACCTGGTAATCACTTAGTACCCCCCTTAACCTGGGTGTAGAAGCAACCGCCTAAACTGTGCTGAGCCCCCCATCCTTCACTTGTGTTGCTTTTCGCGTGTTTGGTTCGCACCAGCCAGTTCACACCCTGTGCACACAGAGTGCAGCTTCCCAGCTGCCATTCCTTTCACTGGCTTTTATACAATGTCTGCACAGCAAAGTGCTCATTGGAAACAGGATAAAAAAGGGGTTGGAGTGGCTTTTTATCCTAAAAGTGAATGCGGAAGCCAGCTCCTTTTGCTTTCACAGAAAGCATCTTCCTTTGGTGCATTGGACAATAAAGTTCAACTACTTCCAAGTTCCACCTCTTCCCTAAAAGCAACTTCTCAGCTGAAGTAATTGTGTGAAAACATAAACAAACTGTTACACTCCCTCAAGAAGCCATTAAACATGGCATGGTGAGTCAGGAATTTGCATATGGCTGATTGTTTAGTAAACAAACTGTCTCCTGAGAGGACTGTAATTAATCTTTTGCATCAAATCTGTTGATTAGTCTTTCTGGGAATAATGCTAGACAATACAAGCAGGTGTGAGTCATGATATCACTTTCTTTGAAATTTAGGATTAAATATGGCAATAAACAAAATTTTAAGTGCATTTTTAAAGCTTTGGAATCTTTAGTAAGAGATTAATTCTGCTTTTTACATCAGAACTGAAGTTGATGTAACCCTAACCCTAACCCTAACTCTTTGTTATTCTTTCTATTAGGAAAAAATTTTAAGAAATCTGAATTTAACTTCAGATTGTTTAACAACCGACAGGCTGTTGTATTTGTCAATGAGTGCAACACTGAAAGTGCAACATGAGATGCCTGTTTAGATGTACATTACTGCCTGTACCAGGTTTAAACTTTTTTTTGCTATTATTATCAGCACAGCTCAAAGGTAGCTGACACTGACCCTGTGGACCAGGACTAGTGGAGACTGCCCACACAGCATGGGGACCTTAGTGTCCCGCACCTGTCCCACATGCACCAGTGGCATCATGACACCTGTGGGCCTGGATCCAGAATTTCCCTCAGGAAGGTAATTCAGAAGAGGCAAACTGATAAACACCTCAGTAGCACAGGCTGAGACCAAGGTGTGCCTGTGGTCAGTCAGTTGAGCAGCTTTTATCAGAACAGGCAACTGTGGAGACAATCTTGGTCTCACAGGGTCATATCTGGGCTGATGACATCCCTGTCACCACTGCAGCACCAGCCCACACCACCCTACCGCCAGCTGGGGACCCACAGTGCTCTGAAAATACAGCAGAACAGCTCTCCTTGGCTTCAGCTGAGACCTATGCTGGACCTGGAATCACTCATGGTATTTGGCAAACTTATTGCTTTGCCTTGTTAAAGAGTATTTGTCAGTTTCTTTCCCTGGGTCAGTTATTTTCAGTGATAACCTGTCAAAGGACAAAATCAGGCAGATTATCATGCTCTTCCTTGCTTTAGGAGAGTCTTGCTGAATTTCTCTGAGTTCCCCAGAGCTGTATCTGGTGTGGATGGAAATCACCTCCCCGGCATCAGTGCTGTCCCATTTGGCAGATCCCAGCACCCTCCCTGCAGCAGCAGTGCCTGGATCCACACACTGTCCCAGTGCAGCTATGAGGTTTTTCACATAAGAACCCAAGATAAGCAAAGGTTTCATTTTTGAATAAAGCACCAGGAGAAGGGCCAATGTTTTCACAACATTTGGTTTATCAGCTGTTGATTTCCATCACACACACACATCACCTCTGTTTCCCAGAGGCAAAGCACAGGACAGCTCTGAGAATCTGCAGAGGGAAAGATGACAAAAATACAACCTATTGCAACCAAAGTCTTCAAGCGGCTAAGAAAGTCTGGAAGGTACCATGGAAAGGTTGTTATTTATAGAGACACAGCTGCCAGCTATCTTAGATTTTAGGCTGCAGATATTTATCACAAATTGTTGGGGTGGGTATTTGTGAAAATAACAAGGTCACATCAAATCTACCAAAGTAATTTGTTAATTAATAAACTTTAAAAACAGAAAGCACTTGAACATTAGGTTAGGAAAGTAAAAAGGAAACAGTGGACTAAAAGCTTTATCATCATGCAAATATACAGGAGCATTTCTTTTCTCCTGACAATATAGGACAGAAGGGTAAACGGCTGAGGAATAAGGTGTATAAAACCACATCATGCATCTGTGTCAGAATTGTATATGATGCAAACAAAAAAATCATGTTGGAGTGAACTGCAAAATTGCAGCGCAAGGAATCTATTTTCCCACAATAAATCTATCACACCTTTCTAAAAGCAGGAGCTCACAATGTCAGCCAAAGTATATACATTTTCCATGTCCCCAGAAAATCCCCAAGACAGCTCTTCTGTGCTCTGTAATTCAGATAAAAGAACAATCAGATAACAATGCCAGGCTCAGACCAGGCAGTCCCTGGCAGCTCTGTGGGCACTCCAGGGGATGTTTCTGGGGCTTGTTGCCTCTGCAGGGCTGGTAAACCCCACCAACCCATGAGCAGCAGCAAATCCTCCAGGACAGATGTTTCCATAAGGCATGTAGGGTTTAATCTATTGCTGTTTTGCATTCTGACCCAGGGCATTGAAAGGATAGCAGATTGCAGCCCCACTGGGGCAGAACACAGAGCCATTGCTGTACACTTACACCCATCCCCTGGTAGCACAGCCTGACCTTTTGAGGGCCTAATGGCCAATTAGTGCTAATTACATAAATGAAGATTGCTATTTTAGACAGCCAGTGGTGCTGGGGTAATGGTAGGCAAGGTGCTTGCACCAGTCTAGGTTCTGTTGGGGGCAGCAGCATAGTCAGCCACCCACAGGACAGAATGGCCCAGCTCCACCGGTGCCATGGGGGAGCAGGGGCTGTGCCCAGGCACACAGACAGCTCGGGGCAGGACAGAGGGGATGCAGAAGCCCCAGGTGTGCCCCACTTTGGGTTTCTGTGGGTGCCACTGACCCCGGCAGGAGCCAACAGACACAGCAGAGATCTACCCGTGCAGCAGGATGAGGGGATGGCAGGAGATCTTAGTCTGACCTGCTACAAACTGCCCTCTGCAAAGCTGTGCCAGGTGCCTTAGCTGGCCCTCGAGGCATTTCTCTGTTCCTGCTTTAGTGCTTGTGGCTGCCACAGTTCATCGAGAGCTTTGCCAAGAGAAGTCCTGCACGGTCTTGAGCACTGTGTGAGAAGAGGCTGCTTTTCCTCTACCTTGCCCACAGAAAGAGGATTATATCATGAAGTTGTGCACAATAAGATGATATGGATTCAAGTTGCCTGTTCCATTCTCTTGGGGGACCAGAGAACAGGAACGATATGAGAAATCCTATGTGAATCATGTATACAGCAGACAAGAAAAACAATCTGCTGCACCTCTGAAAAATACAGGTAAGACACAGTACTACCAGACAGTTGAGCTCCTACACAGAAGGACTATGTGGATAGTCATCAATCTCTGGGAGAATTCTCTCAAGAGAAGCAGCCACTTTTTTATGATGAAGGGGCAATTACAACAAAGAAAATGAGCTGTCTTCCCATATTTCTATGAGCTAGCTCCTCCCTTACCTGAGATAAAGGTAGTTTAGTCCCAGTGGTTCAGCCCTGAGGCTGCAAAGTTTAGTCGATCTTCTTGCTGCTGGGCCATAAGGCATCTCCAATAATAACTGAGAAATACCCCACCACTTTAGAAGGTGACAAGCTTCTTCCAGAGCACCTGCCCAGTTCTGCTGCTCTGCATGCCATGAGTCCATGAGCCAGCCCGAAGGCTTGACTCAGTGCAGCTCAAGCGGCTCTTTAAAGATCAAAGTAAAGGTGAACACAAAATGTGAGCAGTGATTAAACACTTGAAAATGGTGATGTTTAATTTCTTATTTGCTGGTCTCAGGTCACACACTGATGATCCCTTCTCACTTTTAGCAAGCCCTCATGTGATGGGCAGCTGGAATTGAGTTTTTTCAGGGCAAGAACCTGTGTTCCTCTTTTACAGACTGAGACTGTAGTCTCTTAACCACCTTGGGAACCCATTACACTTTGCCATACGCTGTACCTAGGGAGGATCTGAGATGTCTAGGCACCAGCCTCTCACCACACTGCTCTAGATGGCTAAACCTGCTGTGCCAGGTCCTCTGATGAGCTGTGCTTTCTGTTTCCCTGAGGAGACATCAAAACTACATCACCTTCCCAGTACATCATCTGCCTACAGAGCTACTTTGGAGGGTATGTATAAGTTGAATTCGAGAGGTTTTTGGTTGACTTCGTTTAAAGAAAAAGGCTCAGAAAACTGGTCAAATCACATGGAATATCTTTTGCTGAAAGCAGAATTATATACAGTGGCTTTAAAGAAAATCTTCTGCATAAATATTCCTTTCCTATATAATTAATCTTTAGGGACTAAAGAAAATGGAAAAAGGTATATAGAAAACAGTTTTATTGTTCTAGCTGTTTCAGTTTTAGCTGAGAAGAAAATATTTCTGCGTGTATTGTAGAACACATTTGTCAGGTATTTCTTTGTTGTCACTAAACTGTGAATAGTGACGTTCTGGACCGGTGGAGGTCAGGATAAACTTTGGTACTGTTTTTTTCTGTACTCTAGAGAGTCCATCTGAGTGAGGCTGTGGAAGCTGAGAGGTCTTGTATGGCATGTCACTGTCTGACTGCTCAAATGCAACCATGGAAGGATGTCTCAAGGATGCCAACATTGTCTTCCTAAATTTCAACCCCGTTGCATATTTAAAATTTGGCAATTAGTATAAGGAATCAAAGTAATCTTAATTTGAAGTATTTTAAGTTACCTCATTAGATTCAATATTAATTTCTTCATCATCTCCTCTCAATTACATTTCCATTTCAAATTATTTATCTCTGTTAATTCTAATCAATTTTATATTTTGCTAACAACAAGTATGATCTTGATGGGTGGCTGGAGCACTTGAAGGTCACTGCAGCAGGCAAGTGACCCTGTGACAGGCCATTGCAGTGTGTGTCCTGCACAAGGGAAGTTGCCTGTGGGAATGCACAAGCTGTCAGAAGATGTGGGTATTTTTATTGCTGCACTTTCCCCATCTTCTGGGGTTTGAAACAACTGTCACAAAATCAAAGGCTCTTCTTGCTGGATCAGATACTGAAGATGGCAGTAACTGGAGACAGTGCCTTCCCTGGCTCGGCAAGGCTCAGTGTGCAAGGTGGTTCAGCTGGCTGCACACGTGTAGTTTCATTTTTAATTCCTTTTCTACCACAGAAAAAGGATCCCTGAGTGCCAGGCAAATCTTGCGCTGTGTAATTCATGACCAAGGCTGGGCCAACATGAGAACCATCCTGCACAAGGGCAGCAGGTGTCCTGAGGTATTGACTATGTTTGCTGCAGCACTAGAGACCCCGGGGAAATCCACCTGCAAATTGTATTCAAAATAATAACCCACTGGGCATATTGTGCCTCAGGAAGAACTGTCTTGAGGGAGAGAGGACTGCAAGAGACAACCAAAGCCTGCTGGTTTGAGGACCAGCTGCTTCAGCAGAATCCCTGCAAATTGCTTCTGGTTTCTGGTGTCTCTTGCTGTCCCTTATCCTGAGGTTTTCCTTGTGTCACTGACCATCACCTGGCCAAGAGCTGTTGTAGGTTTCATTTGCATGCTCAAAGAACATTTAAAGTGATGCTGGCTTTTTTCCAAACAGAGAAAATTATCTGCTTATATACTGGATAATGTGTTACACTGTAACAAAATGTCAGAATGAGCAATTGTTCTGGAAAATCATTAAAAAGAAAAATTAAACTATAAAGTACAATCAGCCTTTGAATGTAAAATCACAATTTAAATTCACACTTTATGAAGATGTAGACATAAAGAGAATCAGAAATGTTTAAAATAATTACGTACTTTAACAGAACCTAAAGTATTCTTTGATGTCTGAAGTTTTAACAAGTGAAATAAAAGTGCGACGGATTATGAGACCGCATCTCCAGAAGCTGGGTTTTGAAAAGAAAATATGATCATGAGATTTCCCATCAGAATTACAAAAATGACAGCACTGAGAGTGCTTGCTTCCAGAACTGAAATGTTAGCCTTTTTTTGATGTGAAAATGACACTGTCAGAGAAAAAAAATCTCTGTTCTATGTTTCTGATACATTGATAGACTCCTTCACTTTCAGATAGAGCTATCTAGCTAGGAAAGACAAAGGAAGATATTTTTTGTAAGGAAAGATGGATTCAAAGTGCTGTTATTTGTAGTTTATTACTGGCCTACCTATGTTTGTATCATTACAGTTATGTTGACTGTTAAAAAGTAGTGGATTACCCCATGAAAATTCCAGAGTGTATTATGAAAAGTAAGGACATAGAAATCCCCAATAAACGAAAAATAAACTTATGAAACCCCATCAGTCTTAGAGCTAAAAAGCATGACTGAATTTAAACTTTAAACTTTGAGTGAAATATGTAAAACGTAACATAAGATACTTGAAAAGCGATGAACGCCAAAGGATCTGAGTATTGGCTCTGTCCTCAAAGAGAATTCTTTTCCCTAACATCTGCATGCCAGGAGCTACAGTGGAGCACCAGGGAGACAAAGGAATCCACCAGTGCTGAAGAGCTTTTGTTTGTACTCGGTAGTGTTCAAAAGAGTGATCTGAACAACCTGTCTCGACAGACACTTGTTTCCTGTCTCAGCACCTGGGGACTGACTTTAAATCACCAATGTGTGAACAATTTGAACTCACCTGGTGTATGAGAAACCTCTCAAAAGCAGCAGAAGCCCCAAACTGTATCTTGCAGCCTCCACTGTGGCAACAAAATATGTAACTGCAGCAAAAGACAATACAAAAAAATTTTGAAAGAGTTATGCAAAGAATCTTTGCATAACTCTTTTAGAATCTTTGAAGAAGATCCTTGTATGAGCTGAATTAAAGAACTGATGATCTATATCCAGCATAAACTACAGGAAAAACAGTGTATAAAATCAGTTTCTTTTCAACTCCTTGATAGAGCAACAAATTAAAGCCTCAAACCTTCCCTCTTGAACTTTAATTTTTAAGGCAAAAGGATAATCCTTTTCTTATCTATGGAGCACTTATTAGCCTCTGTCTTCAACAGGTGTCTCATCTTGACTTCATCACTTGGTGGGTCATTCAAGAAATTTACTTCTTCCTGAGCCAGTTTACCACTTTTCGATGTATCACTATTTCTTAAGGGTTTTATAAAGAGCCATAATCACTTGTGACTCTAGTTAAAGAGAGTAAATATCCAACCCCTTTTGTTTTCTTCTAGCAGGAGAGGTTCTTAATTAGAGTGAGTCACATTCTAAATAGACTGACTGTATAATTTGGGGGGTAGAGTGACAAGCAGTGAATATTTGTCTAAGAAGTAAACGTGACTGACAAAACCCACTTCTTGTGAGCATCCTTTTGCAGGCTCAGAGCTGGAGTGATGCCGGAAAAACACCTCATGAGGTGGTTATGCCATGTTTCTGTTCTCTGGCTCTTGGGTACAGACAGGTTCCCTGCATGCACATCCTCTCTTCCAAAGTAGCTTTGCAACTCAATAATAATCAGAAAAAAAAATGTTTGGCACTAAGAAGCTTCTCTCCTCACCTTATTCTATGCCACTCCAGATTCCTAGGCAGGATCTAAATCTGCAGGAAAAAGTCCCACTAAATATCCTTCCATTCATTTGTTTTTTAATGAAACTCGGAACAGCTTTGCCTTCTTGAAAATCCATCACTCATAACTACAAAGCAGTTAGCAGCTTTATATCATCAAACATAAAACAAAAATGGAATTAATGTCACAGATAGTTTAATTCAGTCTTCCGTGGCAATCTGTTGCTCAAATTGATTAGAAGCAATATGAAGCAGAAAAACATGAACTGTTGTTAACACCTAGTAGGCTGGTTAATTGAAGATTCAAAGCAGAGTAGTATATTACAGCTTATACTACTGTAGTTCTTGTGAAAGTACAGCCATCCCAATGTGACTGAAAGCCTGCAGCTTGCGGTGTGGGGCACTGACATGGTTCCATCTGGGCTGCCCAGTATCACATCTGCAGAAATATGCTTTTCAGTTGCTCTAGCACTGAGAAGTGAAGAGGTCAGGGAGAAAGGTCCCAGCACAAAACCTCATGGAGGTGTTTGCATCAGCCTGCCTGCTGTGTGCCCTGGAACGACTGCTGCTGCTGCTATACCTTCTGTAAGGGTTTACGCACACTAGGAGAGTCATATTGCAAGAAAAAAAACTAACACCTGTGTGGTTTAAGACCCCAGGTTTTATCAGCAACTGAAGAAGGGGTTCCCAGACTTTGATTTTGGCTGGAGGAAGCACTGACTGTGTGTCACTCCCACTTCAGACTTCCCTATCACCCTTCTCCATCAGCTCCTCAGCCCTTGCTTTGCTGAGCAGGGTTACAGCAACAGCATCTTCAACAGGTCCTGAGCTGTCGCCCTTTGCCTGCTGCTCCTCAGCACTGGGACACCTCAATGAACACAGCTGACCAGGAGTCAGATGAAACAGCAGACACAATGGAGTCTGTTGATGCCCAGGACATCGAGAGCACAAGAGGAAAGTGATTCCTGTTCTAGCAGCATCACCCCTAAAACAAGGGCCAGAGCCAGACCAAATCCAAGGGGAAGAGTGCGCTCTCCACACTGATGGCTCTCAGCTCCTACCACGCTTGCTCATGACTTCTGCTGATATCTGCTGGATATCTGCTATCTCTAACACCTGTATGAGCTAGACAGAATCTGATCCTGCTGATTCTTGCCAAAAGAGAAGCATGGCTGTTTGATGATTAATTCAGCTGGAAGCTTATATTCTGCTTATAAATGAGATTTTGGAGCAAGGGCAAAATGAAATACTGTAGATACTAAACCAAACTAAACAAATCTAAAACCCTATCACAAAATAGCAATGAAAATTTATAAAGGTGACTACCTCTGTGTGAAATGCAGGTCACTTCTTCAGTGGTCTTACTGGCACATCAAAGGTGCTTGATAAATACTCTGTGTAAAGGGCGTTCCTACTGCTGAAGGTGAAACTGCAAACTAAATTAACCCCTATTACAAAAAACATCACAATAAATAAATACGTAATTTCTTTTTTTGTCACTTGGTCTGGAAAATGATATGGCACAATTAAAGTCTTCCCTTGTGGCAGTGATTCAGTGAGAAGCTTAAGTTGCCAATACTATGATCAGTGGTAAATTCGTACAGTCATTTTAATTTCTGCCACATCAGTAAAAGAACCCATCTGCACTTGCTTTACCACAGTAATTACTTTATCCCATCACAAAGACTTACAAGATAAGTATTGCTGAATGTAAGCAGATGGCAAAAAGGTTTGTTCGAAGCACTGCCACAGTTATTCCCTGGCCACCACCAAGCTTCAGAGATGCCAGCTCTCCCAGTGTCTGTTTCTTTCTTACTTGCACTCACATTTGTTTATATTTTTCTCCCTGGTGTTTTCTTCAGTTGGGCTTTTGAGCCATGTAAGGCTCTTTGAAGGTGTGAAATGAAGGTCCATCAAATTCTTACTGCTGGAAGTTGAATGCCACCCAAAACAGCAAATAGGTTTTGACAGGCTCCAAGCAACAAGTCTTTGCATTACTTGTGATTTCATTTTGGCAGCCTGAGTTTTATAGATAGTATCCACTTTTTTGACCTATAGTAAAGAATACACTTTGTAGCTGAAGAAATCCACCTGTGTCTGTAGAATCTCAAATTTACACTTGGAAACACTCGTGTGGCAAATGAATGTGGGCCCTTGAAAACTGTGTAATGCCAACAGTCTAGCAAGGAAAAGGTGCCTTTGTCAGAAAAACAATCCCACTTAGCAATCAGCTCTAACCCTGGCTATTTCCAAAGAACAAGAATATCCATCCCCCATGCACCTCCTGGGAGTGGGTGGGAGGGCACAAATCACTCTTCCAGGAGCTGACAGTGTTTGGGGCAGTAGGGTTGGGGCGCACTATGACAGGCCATGGCTTCAGCAGCAAAAGCCCACCCTGACGTGTGCTCTTGCACATGTTTGAAGGGGGTCATTATCTGGGGGCAGGGAGGTAGTATTTGATTTTATCATTCTCCACTGTTATTTTGAAGCAGTTATTCAGCACTGATATGAATTTTTATTCCCCAAAATTACTGGGGAACTCATTAAATAAATAAGTGGATTTGTTCAGTGGAAAGATATTGGATAAAGACATATGGAAAGACATTGCATCCAAATTTCCTGTCCTGTCAATTAATTGTTTCTAAAGTAAGTCCTATAAGATATACCCATTTGATGAATTCACCCATTTTCCTTTTTCTATGACAGTGCACAAGACAAAGAAAGGACAAATCTAAGGGATTACTGATTGATTCAGTCAGCCAAAGGAAGAAACAGCCTTTACACTGAGACTGGCTGTTTTTGTGTCAAAGTTAGGTTTCCCATTGGTACCACATATAGCAGTGGCATTTGTTCACAGACAAGTACCAGAGTAATCCCAACCTTACAGATGTCTAAGAGAGAGCAACAGGTAGAGAGATAGACAGGTATTTTCTTGGTATTGACACACCAAACTTCAGGAAAACAAACATACTGAAGATTTCATACTTGAGATAGCAGACATGACAGGAAGCTGGAATTTTCTATTTCTGAGCTTTAGGTTTAGCTGCTTTATCTGTTTTGGTGTAAATAAACAACAAAAATTGAAACCTGTGTTCACAAAACACCTGTGAACACTATGCGAGGAAATATGAAAGTAGCTTTGTTTGGCTGAGGTAGTTTAGAAGTACTCTGATAGTCTACACTGCAACTGTATTAGGGAACATAAAAAGACAAGACAAAGCAGGGAAAAATGCTACACAATTGTACAACAAAGTTCAGAAAAAAAGTCCCCATTAAGTCTTTATTCATCTCAAGGTAACACTACTTTCAATAACAGTTTATGCTCTAAAAGTCACTGAGAAAATGAAAACTTTTCTCCCCTCCTTGTTATAATAAAAAAGGTAGTAACCAAAGAAAGGATAACCATATCTCTGAGTTTCCTACTAGCGAACCTTCTGTGTCAAGGCAGAAATCTCAGTCCCTGCTTAAAAGAGCATCTCCTTCACTGACCCATGACTAGCACACGTAAGGCATCTGTAGTTACCTGCTATGTGCCCAGGTAGCCTAAAATCCATCCCAAAGCAGAAGGCACATGCTGAGGAAGATATTTTACCAAGATTAAGGATGGATTAATAGTTATGAAATGTACCAGCAGGAAAACCAAGGCCGTGTGTTAAACTTGGACCATCTGCTAAGGGGCAGCGAAGGATCAGCGCCTCATCCAGTCCCGACACTCACTCCTTGTGCAGGCAGGTCCCCTCTGTGTCAGCACATCAAAGCCACGGAGAGCTTCAGCTGGCTCTGAAGAGCCCAGTTAAACATGACTGGCACTGTCCTCAGGTGCTGCAGCTCAAAACCACCTCTTCTGCAATGCTGAATTTGCCTCTTTCCAGGACAGCTGCTGCAGATGATACCTCCTGATCCATCTAATTCCTGAACCATGCCCAGGAGTTGCTTGGAACAATGCTGAATCTCACAGATGACAGCTGCACAAAAGGCCCGTGGCATTATGGCAGTGCAGAGGACTGAGTTCCTGCGAATGTTCCCTGGCATTTTTTAATTGACTTACACAGTCTACCCTGTGTGGTAGCCTGGCTGCCTAGAGGAACGGGACTTGAAAACTACACCTTCACATGAGCAGTATAACTTGCTAATACCAGGAAAGGCAGAAAATATTAAAATTTCAGTTTACTACAGCTTTGTCCCTTATTCTAAGAATATCCTTCTTGAACATATCTAGGAACAACACTTGAAGATTTTTTTAAGCTCTTGTCCCTGGATGTTTTTTGCTGAGAAATACTTGACAGAGAAGCATCACAACCCGATTCTACAATCTAGCCAAAGATTATTCATACAAATTAATTGCAGAATCACTATCATTTATGTTTTACTTGAAAAGGTTCCCTAATAGAATGACCAGCTTCTTTTGGCGAAATAAAATTTGCAGTTTAGTTCTGTCTGTATGGGCACTTAAAATTTCCTGGAGTATAGTCTATGGCTTTACAGACAGGGGGTAATTGCTTTCCTAATGAGTAATACAGTTTGCAAAATAATCATTTTCAAACCTTCATGCAAGCTGATCTTGTTAGCTCCATTTCAAACATTGGAGTTTTATAAGTTTAAAAAATCGAAAGGCTTGACTTTTCTTTAAAACAAAAAAAAGTAAATCCCACTACTATTGCTGTGGAAATTTACTGCTCGTTTTGTGGTAATCAAGACTATTCTAATTATTAAGTTCATAGTTTCATTAAAGAAAATTCAAGCACATAAAGCAGGGATATTACAAGTTCCTGATGACAGCCATTTAGTCGTAAAACTATTTTGGTAACAGCCTTCTAGTCATAAAACTATTCTGAATTCATTTTTAAATTAATTAGAAAATACAAGTTATGGGTAACAACAAGGAGCTACAAAAAAAAACCCTAGAAAATATGCAAGTAGAAAGATGAGCTTCCACACTTTGTTTCATTCTTGCATTATGACATCATTTGTAATTAAGCACATATCAGATTTAAAGCCTGGTTCTCTAAAATTTTGAAGTAAGAAGATTATTCATTTTGTTGGGTATTTTTCTTGGTGATCTATCCATTGCACCCCTTCCAGTGCTAAAAATACTGTCATTCTACTGGTACACTGCAAACATCTCTAACTCAAACCAGAGATACCAGCCCTATTTCCCTCGCTGAAAAGTACTTCAGTCTCACTACAGCATTTTCTAGAGCAGCAATTTTGACGTGGTGCTTCACGGGCTATTTCAACATGTTCTTTGGAAGGTAGATATGTTTGGACAACACTCTCAAACACACGGTGGAATTCTTGGGGTGTCCTGCAGAGGGCCAAGAGTTGGGCTCAATGATCCTGATGGGTCCCTTCCAACCCAGTATATTCTATGATTCTATGATTCCATCATTCTACGATTCTTTGATTCTATGATTCTACACAGAAGCTCAGGCCTTCACTGGAAAGTCCATTGTATTAGTCCATAAATCTGAAATGGTGATGAAGTATCCAAGGAGGGCTCTTGTCCCTCCTTTTCCACAGTCCCCTATGTGCCACCCATGCTTGCTTTTTCAGTGTTTGTCCAAAGCAGCTACGAAATGTACTCTGTTCTTTGCTCCCTTGACATTTCCAGTAAGCGGTTTTTCTTTGCAGGGCTCTCACAAAGTGCCTACCAAGCAGCACAAACAGCCTAGACCTTTCTCAAACAGCCTTATAGGAAGACTGAGAATTCATGGGTAAGCATGTTAGTTTAGGATTCAAAGTGACTTGTTTCAGTTGTGAGGAAAGGCCGAAGTTCAAAGCACACTAAGCATTCCATTTGGCCATCAGCTCAATAGCTCTAAAACTGCTTCAAATAACAACAAGGAATTTGGGGTTCTGTGAGCAGAAAAAATTATTCTTCCAAACAGAAGGTCAACACACATACAGCTACCCAACTGATATGTTCATACTGCATGTTCTTACTTGCAAATATATTTAAAAATTCTCTCAGGTCATTGCATATATAAATTTTAAGAAGTCCTCTAATCACTACTCAGTTCTGAACAGAAGACTAGAGGGGTGAGACTGGCCTCTTTGATTTAAAATGATCTAAAGATGTTAAACAAATGTAGCTTAGACAGTCTGTAAAAGTCAGGGAACTACTTTTAAAAATTCTGATCTGGTAGTAATTCATCAAACTTAATATGGTCTGCTCCTCCAGCACTTGCAAAATAATAGAATGAGAGTTTAAAATGTGTTTCTTGACTATTCTTCTGGTCTGAAGAAGCAGGAAAGCGTATAAACTTTCTCACTTGAAAGAAACTGTTGCTAATGCTATGCAAGACTTACAGTACTTGGACTATGATAGTAATTAAAGTAGATTTCCATGTCAGCCATGTGAGTAATTATGCTAATACCTCACTGTGAGTGATTTTGATTTCTATGTGTTGAATATGACTATTTAACTAATGTTTTCACTGAATAGTCATACTCTGTTCCTTTATTATGTTCTGTGGGAATGTAGAGGCAAAAAAAGATGAAAGAGTTTGCATGATACACTGTAGTTCTGTAATTAATTATTTATTCACCATAGATTTTTCTCACTTTTTCTTATGATAAAACAGTTGCTAGCATAACCTTAGCCAGTGTAATAATTCTTCATTATTTCTAAATGTCTTCAGTATTTTTGCTTCATTGTGAATTTATTGTTGCACTCAAACTGCTGGACTTAAGCAGTCTAGAACAGCACCATCACAACAACACTGCTGGTTTTGTGGCTTATCTGAAGGATATTCACAACACACAATGGTTCTGAATGTATATGATGCCATAGATACAGGCCTAATAGTCCACCAAAACATTCTGTAGATGACAAGTAACAAGGGATTTGTCTCCTCCCTCTATAGCAGCTTGCTAGGACAAGTGATGTTGGCCATGTGGACACCATGAGGATTGACAAGCTGAAAGGAGGTGGCCTATAATTCACTCAACACAGCTTCTCCAGGAATAAAATAGACACCTCAGAATCTGAGCAGAAGGTGGGTCAGATCTGCGAGTTGGAGTAAAGAGAAGGATCTGCCATGTTTTTCAGGGATTGGGTGGTTCCCACAGCCTGACCACCCCTTGCAGAACAAGTTATTGCTGGAAACCACCAAGGGAAGGATCCTGACCTGTCAAAGAGTGACTGGGGAGGGGGGTCCTTTTTTTCCTGGGCTTAAGTTTATTTTCCTCCTTTCTTCAGCTGTTGGCAAAGACAAAACCAGACAGACAATACAGATATGGTTTATTTGCATTTCAAGGCACAAAAACATGTGAAGAACGTGCTAAAATAAACAAAACATACCAGCCTTCTCAGATGCAAAGGCTGGAGGGAACTCCCTCTCCACCTGAAGTTTTAGACGTCTCTAACTTGTAGGACTACAGGTAAGATTCAACATCCAGGGATGTGGCATTTGTGATGTCATGAAAGATTCTGCACATGTACTTAAGGAACCCAGAAAATGCTTTTTAAATGCAAATGCTTTTAAAAACGGCTTCAGGAAGCAAAGATTTAGCGATTCTGCCTCTTTCCTGAGCTATGGGCAAAACTGACAGTAGAGATGACACTTGGGAAAGGCAACTCCAAGAGGTCTTATCCAGAGCTCAAGAAAACATGTTAACAGTCTCATATTTCCGTAATGAAAAATGTTATTACATTCCTCATGAAAATAAAAGTTTTTTGGCAAAAGGAAAATTCATTAGAACTGTCACTGTTGTGCTGGGGATGGTGAGAATAATGACATAAGTTCAGTCCAGGAAGAATGGAATCATTTAATAAATTACAAACTCATTTATATAACTTGGTTCGCTTGAATGGCATGAGGCTGTTGGTCCTTTGACCATCCACCTCCCAGAGTGATTGGTTAAGACCTTACAACACCCATTTCAAAATATTTTCTCCAGTGTACCATAACAATACTGCATAACAACCTTGCACCTGTGAGATAAAGTCTTGGTTTACAAAACCCTCAAACTGTTTTCAGCTAGCCTGCATGAGAAAGCAAACCTTTTACAGGATGCTGGCAGAAAGCTGGAGAATTTCTCTGCTTCTAGCTTTTCAGCATCCACATAGAACTGCCAAAGGCAAGGGCAGTTTCAGGGAACTTCAGAAATTCAGATGGACACATGAAGGCTCTGTGGAAGGAACAATATAATCTTTGTAATACTTGTCAGGCTCACCATCACTGCTAGATCCTTCCTACTTTCTGTAAATTTGTGCATTGCCTTGCACATACCAAAACTTGCAGATGAATACAAATACATGTTTTAACTATACCTGGAGTTTAACTTTCAACTACTGTTACGTTAAGACTAGTTTTTATTACACTTAAATGATATTTGAAAACTCTAGTGTTTTTAAGATGTCTTTGATCAGTGCTTTGGCATTCACATCTGTTTAAACACGGAGCTGCATTATTCAGGATGAGCTTTGATGAGACAGAAGCACAGTCTGGAGGAACAGACTAGTTCTGAAGAGTCAGAAGAATGATGGCAAGCGAGGGCGCTGCACAGATACTCTCTGTCAAAGCCAGTGCACAGGTCAGCTCTCTGGGTTTTTAACTACAAACAGGTTGCAAGGAACTACTGTGGTGGGGAAAGGCAGACACTGAATGAGCAGATACTCTTCAGTAAAAAAAAAAGATGCAAGAGTGACCCTGCAGCAGCACCAAGCCAGGGCATGTGCTGAGAGGAGCTATTTTTTGTGGCATGGGCAGTAGGACAGTTGCAGGACTGCAAGACATTCAGTGGCCATCATAACTGAGTTATGAGCACTCCCCACAAACGATGACCTTGACTGGTGGACACATAAGGGTGCTGCTGTATTTCGTTTGGTTTTGGGGTACTTTTTGCAACCATTTTAGTACTCATAGAAAAGTTGTTCATCAGTATGTCAGCAAAATCTACCAGGAGATCAAGTCTGGAGGCTGACACATGATGGTGCAATCTATGTGATCATGGGAGCACTTTCCAGCAGAATGCTGCCAGGTGAAACATGCATGCATTCTACCCAAAAACTTAGCAGAGCTGTTGAATAATTTATATGGTTTATAAGATTTAATGTGAACTACTGAAAAAAAAAAGAAAGGAAGGGTCTTGTGCAATGGGTGCTTTCCACTGAGGACAGGGATGCCATAGGAAGAAGCAGAGAGAGCTACTGAGAGCTAAGATGGTTAACAACCACAGGAGGAGGGGAAGGACATGCAATATTCTGCCTGAAGAATGATGGGCAGGAAGAATGAGAACCACAGAGGCTGTATTTTAATTGCACTTTGTTAAATATATGCACAGAGGAATGATTCCTGGGACAGAGCGGATCACAGGCTCCACAGCTGCCCTCCCTCCTCCATGGATGCTACAGTAAGAGGTTTACCCTTCTGAGCAGACCACTTTGAGACACCAGCACTGCCCTGCACTGTCCTTTGCCAAGTTATGGCAAGAAGTGCTTGTGAGTTCATGCACATCACACCCTGTTCACAACTACATGAGTTTTGCTTCAGAACTCACTGACCTGCAGGTAGATCACTGCATGGATAGACAAAGACTCTTGCAAAAAAATGTGCAAACCACCTCTAAGGGAGAGAGCAAAAACCTTTTGCAGATCACAGTGTATCTGATGGACTCTTTGGAATGATCTGCGGGACCATTTTTTTCTACAGCTGAGCTATAGGATCCAAAACACACAACTTTGATGCTCGTGTATCATGCATCTTCCACTAGTTTTTCTGTGACCCTTTATTGAAAATATGTTAAAATATCAAGGTCTAAATTGGTTCTGACATGTTAGATATGGAAGCACTGCTTTAGGAAGAGGATTTTCCTAGATTATCATGAAGACTTCTTTCTGTTTACAAAGGAATGAGAAAAAAATGGGGAAAAAAATTTGAAATTTCACAGAGCAATTCCATCATAATAGTGACACGAGAGGAAAATAGAATGACTTTGAAATCTCATTTGAAGTCATATTCTTAATGGATGAGTGATTAACTTACTCAGACTCTGAAGCAGATCACTTTCAGACCTGCTTTGATAGTGCTGCTCTTTTAAGGGGAGAAAGGCACTTTCCTTGGTTGGTTGGTTGGTTGGTTGGTTTTACCCTTGGGAAAATAGCTTCTCTCTTTTCTCTGACTGCTGCATTTTTCCCCAGAGTGACTTAAAAGTTTAGGGAATTAATTTTGTATTTAATTTTAAAGCTCAATTAGCACATACATTGTTAAGAGACTGCAAATGACCTCATTATTTTTATTTATTTTTACTTTCTCTCAGATAAATTAGCCTGGACCTCATTAAGAGGGGAATGTGCTGCACAAGGGATAGCCCAATTGTGCAAACTGAAGGATGAAATGAATAGTCACTAAGCAATGCACAGCTCTTCTCCTAAGCGTATCAGTAGTAGAAAGGATGGGGAATGGTCAGATAAGATGGTCTTGGGAGGAACTGGGAACTGTCACCACTTACCCCTAACCTTAACTTGCTCAACAGGCTGAAGGAAAACACAACTGTTAGAGCACTGCAAGGCACAGGAAACTGTGTGTGTCCTGAGAGGAGTAATAATATGCAAGACAGATCCCAATCCTGTGGTTATTTTAATATTTCAATGTTTGCAAACTAGGATTAGAAAACTTGGTGAAAAGGAATTATTTTTTCTAGAAAGACAAATTACTGTTTTATGCAAGACAAGGCCTACCCCATGCAGGATCTGCACTGGTGTTCATGTAAAAGCAGGCAGAGTGTTTGCTGTGTTTGTGAGGGCATTTCCATCCACTTGTGCCTATGCTCAGTGGAGATGCAGTTCACGGTGGGATGGGCACCTGTCAGCTTTGCATCCCAAAAGGCAGTTCCTGCAAAGGGGTTGGCCAAGTGCAGAGCAAGGCCCACGTGGGAGTAAGAGCCCACAGGAGCTTCAAGCCACCGTAGGTGTCTGAGGAAGCAGAGGCCATGCAGCCAGGTGCTACCTGGAAGGACGGACATGTCCAGAAACAGAGCAGCTCTGGGGGCAACCGAGGGGCTGCTCTGTGGCCTTTGGGAAATGCCAGCAGTGTGTGCTGGGCTTGCTTGGCCACCCAAGGTACAGCTGCAGGAGACTCTGAGTTCCCCTGCATGGTCACAGACCCAGGCCAAAGGATGAGTCACTGATGCTGCCTTCCAGCTTTCCCCCTACTCCAGCAGCCACGGGGCCACAACATCATCTGTGTGTCCTGGCTGGGGCCTGTGCCGCAAGCACAGCTTGGGTGATGGCTGTCTGACCCATGGGGGCTCGGAGGGAAAGGAGCGTGACACAGGCCATCCCTAGGATGCTGCATGCCATTTCAGTGTACTCCAAACAAATACTGCTCAACTGCTTGCATTTTGGCAGTAAATATATCTCATGGAATCTGGTCTGTATGAATTGGTGGTCTGTAGACTCATCATCATCATTATTGATGAAAGCAATTTCCTTCTCGCACACTTCACCCTCCACTGCTTCTCACCCTCTTGCAATGCAGAGCACTGTGTCAGTCTGCACAGGACACTGCAAGCTGAAGTAAATCTGAGTAAAAACTCAAACTGTAATTTGGGCTGGTGTTAGCAGATTAAGTATCTGCTAACTCTGTTCATACCGAGATAGTTTTATGGTATATTAAGTGCTAGAAAATAAACTTCTACCTTGTTTCTGTTTATAAAGTGGGGAAAAAAAAAATCTATGAAAGGGCAACAATTTTCTCTTGAACTTCACCATCCTCACTTAGAATTTTATTTTGTACTGAATAAAGCTGGTAATCTGATTTAGTCACACTATACAGAGAAACTAAAAATGCATTATAAAGCTAATTTTCAACAGGTCAAAAGTTTTAGGAGAAAATTTAACCTTGAAACAGTGAGTGAGACAGTGAAACAGGAAACCTTAAAGAAGACAGAAACAAGAAAGTTAAAACCGATGCTGAATGTTTCATCTGTTTCATAGTAAACTGCTGTAGTGAAGAAGTAAAAAGTCAAGGATCTTTCCTTCCAATGTACTTTCTGGCATGAACCCAGATGGAAATAAAGTGATAAAATACCAACCCACTCCCAATCCTCGCCCCCCCCCCCAAATTAAAATCAGATATTTACATAGTTTGTATCACAGAATCATGATAAATTATCACATGGACAATCCAGTTCCTGCTAAGTTGGGTGAGGTCCTTACCACCCCTGGATTCATACCAACATCAATAAACTTTTCCCTCTGACTGCATCCTCAGCGCAGTAGCTCTTAACTTGGGGTTTTTCCTCCAGTACCCTCTGGAACTGCAGTCTTACAGAGGTCATGCTAATGGGCAAGCCACAACAGTCCTTTCTGCAAAAATGGAACCAAGATTTGTCTTTACGTGCAGAGCCCACAGTCTGGTTTCTGAAATCAGTTAAGCACTCTCACCCCCTATAATTGGCCAAGCATTCAGGACCATCCATCCATCTCCTTGAGTACACCTCTAGCTCTGTCTCCTCTGAGAATCTTTTTCAGATTTCCAACCTGTTTGAGATTTTGAACCCTTTTCTTCCCGTCATCTCTTCTCATTTTTTATAGACCTCAGCTTTAATAGATGAAGTTTTCAACTGTCACAAGACAGGTTCACAAAATCTCTTTGCACTTCAAACAGTGACAGAGAGATAAAATGCAGCTATGAAGAGAGGTTATTTGCAAAGAAGAAGTTGCTAAGAATTACAGAAATCAGATATGACTTGGGAAGAACAAGAGAATGGGAGTAACAAGCCATTGTTACGCTATGCTTGGGACTTACTGGTTCCAGCCCTTGTGATTTTAGACAGGTTTGGATTGTCTCTTCTAAAACTTGCACCCCTGTTTTATGCAGACCTTTAGCCTGGGTTAATAGAGAAGCACAACTGCTTGGTTTCATCAGGTTATAAAAATCTACAAATGAATGTCTCCTTCGGAGAAAGTTAGTTCTTAATTAGTTATGCTTAGTTCTCTAGCCAGCTATTAAAATCCTTTTTATTGGAAATCTTTAGGTACTGCTAAAACATGCTTTCAGAAAGAGATTGATGCTCTCAGGAATCATTGCTAGGGCTAATACCTGGTTAAAATCACTATTTCATGATAGATGTAGTCCCCAGCAACCTACAGGGGTGTTCAGAGCATGACACAGAGGTAGCATAGAGACTCAGGAGGTTGGGGCTATATGTCCTTCGTCTGAGCCACACTGGCTGCTGCATGTCAGCTTTCCCTCCTTCATGGGAACTTCTACCTCTAACAAAGTATTTCTAATACAGTTATTTGTCTGGATCCTTGTACTGGTGTTGTCTGGGACAGAGTTGGTTTTCTTCACAGTAGCTTGCATGGTGCTTTGGATCTGTGCTGGAACCAGTGTGGGTCCCATGGGGATGTGTCAGTCCCTGCTGAACAGCACTTGCACAGTGCCAGGGGTTGTTCTGCTCCTCACCCACCTCACCAGCGAGGTGGCTACAAGTAGCTGGGGGCACACAGCTGGGACAGCTGATCCTGACTTACCCAAGGGATGTCCCAGACCACAGGACATTGTGCTCAGCATCTAAAGCTGGGGAAGAAGTCAGGGGGGACGTTCAGAGTGATGGGGTTTGTCTTCCCAAGTCACTGTCACGTGTGCTGGAGGCTGGCTGTCTTGGGGACAGCTGAGCACCTGCCTGGCATGGGAAGTCAGGAATGAATTCCTTGGTTCTCTCCTCTGGGGAGTGAAATTTTTGCTTGACGTGTTAAACCATCTTTATCTCAACCCACGAGTTTTCTCACTTGTACCCCCCCAGTTCTCATGCTGAAGGCTCACCTGCCATTTTGCTAAGCTCCCCTATTGGCTGAGGGAGTCTGCACAAGCAGAATCATAAAGCAAATACCATGGCCTATACACCCATTCTTTTGCAGTCATAAGATTCTTCCTTCTAACTTCATCAGAAGGGAAGATTTGGCAGAAAAAAAGCCTCTTACTGGTTCAATAAAATGTGATTTATTTTTATACCAATAAATTATTGAATTCCCTTTTACTTATGTAATCTGTAGATGAATTAGTGTCCATTAACAATGAAATGGTACAAATATCTGAACATCAGATTTAAGTACAAGGCAGCTACCAGGCTAGTGTGAAGCTGACTGACTTTTATGCCCATACACAAAAGACTTTCCAGCCAGTTTTTAGGAGCATCGAGCCTGGAGCTTATCTTTATGACACACATTGCTCTTCTAGAGGCGTTAAATTACTGACTTCAGACAACATGTAATAGCACATTTCCTCTTCTCCAGATGCTGATCATTGCTTTGAGAGAGCTAGTGGTAAGGCAGTGACGTTTTCTGTTTCTGTTTAGTCACTTAGGTGATGCCCTGTGTGCCTGAACATCCTTGGATAATTGAACTCAGGCCCCAGTGTTTCAGGAGAAAACACAAAATAGGAAAGGACGCCCTATTCTGCTCCACCTGGTAAAAATAATGAAAGTGGTTTTGGTTCTGGTCCCACCTAGTGGAGCCGGAGTGGTGTCTGCTTCTCCAGTGCCCCATGTCTCACTATGGTTGCACCTGGGAACTTCCTCAGAGGAGGTGTCAGCCTTTATGCACTGCCTGGTCAGATGGTCACAGTGGTCATTCTGGTCTTGGCCTCTGTGCTGTCTGAGCCCCCTTTTTCACCAGCTCCTGAGTCTTGCACAGCACAGAAGCACTTAATGGGCACGAGCATAACAGTTTCAGCTCTACACTGAGGCAATGGCTGCAGCCTTATGTCAAATTTGTCACTTCAGCAGGACAACTGCAATGCTCAGATTCCTTTGATGTACAATTAACCAAGCAATTAAGGTAGGAAGAGAGAAGAAAGACCTAATCCCTCTCCTTCTGCAGCAGAGGGATTTTCAGCACCTGGCTGCAGTGGGTGATGAGGTGTTAATGACGTGAGTATTTGTCCTGAGTGGTGTGAAGATCCCTCTTTTTCTCTCTCTGTGCTGTGCAGCGGGAGCTGGAAAGGAAGGGAGCCCCTGCAAAACCCCATCTCTAACCCTAGTCTGTTTGACAGGCGTCTTTGGGATTATCGCTTGTTCATTTATACGGTTCAGCAGCAAGGGATACTCAAGCCTTCACTTAATTTACTCCACAGCATTTTCACAGGCTTCAGACATTGCTGGAATTGACACCTTCCCTGATTTCAGTGGCTTGCCATCTAGTGTCCCAAAGTCTGAAATGCTTTAGCCCAGTAAAGATTTCTGAGATACAAGGCACTAACTTTAGAATTTCATGTGCCATGGCTTATGATGACAAAATAATTCAATTTTGTCATCTGCCTTTCATTTATGAACTACGTTAACTGCTTTAACTCATCTCCACCTCCCATAAAGATTATGGCCTGATGCAAAAAAAAAAAAAAAAAAAAAGAGTCCACTTTCAAGCATCTTTACAAATGTTTGATCATATTTAAAATATTCTTTATAGTAGTCAATCACATTTTGAATGCTTTTAGTTGCTTGACCTCTAGAACTTCCTAGAGCAGAAATTTCCTCAGTCTAATCGTATGTTGCATAATGAAGTCCCTTGTGTTCATTTCAAACTCTTGCCTCTGTTCAGTAAGTGTCCTTCATCTTTCTGATAGGAGATGCAGAGAATATATATTTCCTCATTATTACACCCAAGTGACTATTTTATATATAACCGCCACTTCTTCCTATTTCTCTTCCTCAGTAGTGCATCAAAGTCAGCATAGGCCATGTGCTGCAAAGATTTATGGCAGAGACAGATGGCACCGGTGTGAGTTTTGAATCCAGCCCTCCTTTTACGCTGTTTTCTTCCTGTATACGCAGATCATACGCTCTTCCTTTCTCTTGCAAGAGAGACAGGTCTGAAATCCAAGAGAGACAGGTCTGAAGCCAAGAGAGACAGCTGAAGGAAGATGTTAGAGAATGCATTAAGGAATGAAAAACATTGGTTTTATCTGTGTACTAAAGTGGAAAGCACTGTTCCTAGAGTAGCAGTTTCAGTCTCCCTGAGCTTTAGTCATCTCAACTTTCACTGCTAGTTTCAAGTGAACTGCCTAAAGTGCTATGGGCATACTACTTCTGCAGGGTGTATAATTTCTTTAAAGAAGAGAAATGCTGCCCTTGCCATCAGTTCTCCTATTAGGATAAAAACCCCTAAAGATCCATGTTTGTTTTGGAGTCCAAAACACTCCAAGGGACTCATGGCTATGGTTTTTTTATGTGTATTTTCCATTATTCTTTAAATGCCTTTCAATAGTGCCCGGTATAATTTACTTCATAATTTTTCCAGAAATTGAGATCAGATTAGCATGTCTGTAGTTTCCTAGGACCTCCTTCAAGCCCTTCTTATAAACTGAAATAAAGTTGGCTAGCTTTCAGTCAGCAGGAATTTCCCCATACTCCCAAGACCTACAGTAGATTCATTTATCAATTTTTATTTGTAACTTATTCTTTTTTTTTTTTTTTAATCCAGGAGCTTTTTCAGAGAAAAAAAGAATTCTTTCAATGTGATTTGTTCCAGAATCCTTCTACATTCGAGATGCTTCTGCTTTTACTGACCCTCAGGGTTGCTTTTGGTAGTGTTTTCAATTGACTCATGTCACCACTTACAAACTCACTTGATATGTTAGGACCATGTTTGAAGATTCTTTCTGAAACTTGGAATTAGATATTGGTCAGGAAAAGGTGATGGTTTTGTTTGCTTTAATTAATTTGAGGGAAAGAAACTAATGCTTTCTCTCATTTTGTAATATCATATTTTATTAGAAACTTTATATATTTGCCAGGACATGGAGTCAGGGCCCAAGCTCTCTGTGGCTGCCTGTTCTCTAGTACTGAGATGGCAGAGAAACACACAACATTACTTCACCATTTTCTCCTCCTAATAAATGTAAGCAAAGGGTCCATTTTTAAAGTGGTTTTATCTCTTTTGTCAGATAGACCCATTGGAGGGCTTAGCCCCATCCTGACATTTTTGTAGCAATTCCTCCCTTAACCTCTTGGTGACTCGATCCTTGAAATTGTTAAAAACCATGTTGCCAGTCAGGTTGCATTTATGGTCTAAACAGGGTCTCTGTTCCCAAGACCAAGCATATTCAGGGGGTGAAGCAAGGATTCATCCAGGATTAGTTCATTTTTGCATGCTTAATCTGAAAACCTTTTCTCAAGGCTGAATAGAGCACTTGTGCAAATCTGCTCCAGAAGGTAATTTTCTGTCTCTATAAATTGGTGTGAAAGAAAGAAATCATTGTGTCAATTGACATGGAAAAAGAAATCACTGCACAAGTTCACAGGCCCAGCATTAGCCAGGACATGGCTTACACATCACAGCTCATTCGTGCTCATTTTTCCCTCTCAGACAGCTGCAGTTAGTGAGCTGAATACAAGAGGCAGCAGCTCATGGCTTGTTTCTAGGTAACATGAAAATTCCCATCCTTTCCATTCTTTTTTCCTTCTTTGTGGTTATCTATACACAGTTACCTATACTGTGTGCAGAACAGTCTATTATTATTGCTGCCAGCTCTAATTGTATGATATCCAGGAAATTCGGGCATGAACTACAGCCCTGTTCTTCTACTTGCTGCACAAGTACAGACCAGAAAGGATTCTGCTCAGAAACATCAGCACAGATGCTCACTATGAGAATAAGGCAAGTGGAGCAGACAGATAAATAAGGGGAAACAAGGAAACAATGAGTCAAGCAAAGGGGGAGTTTATGTATTTTCTATATTGTGCTCACTGGCTATCTAGGTCACAGAATCTTACCTCACTTTCAAGTACCCGTAGGCTTAGGTTGTCCATTAGCAGCCTTGTCACCCAGCTAATCAAACCCAGCTCCCTCCCCTGCTCTTCATATTCCATGTGTTCAGCCCCACCTTGGAACCCATTTAGTACACTCTCCCCAGTTCCTTGGTAAGTTTTTCATACTGAGAGGCACACACCTGTGGACACACGTGAGATGCAGTGCTGGACAGAAGAGTGTGCAACCTGCCTCGGACCTGCTGACGGTAGTCCTGCTAAAGCAGCCTAGGATGTGGCGACTGTCCGCCCAGAGTTCCAGGTCTGTGAAAAATTATGGTTGTACAGATGCATGGTGACTTAGAAAAATTGCTGTCACAGCTCAACTGGACAAGAAGGAGCTGCAAGCAGGTCACGCCAAGTTTGGGCAGAGCAGGTGTGACGAGCCCTGGTGCTGAGGCCTGGCAAACTGCGGAGCTCAGGGCATGTTATTAGCAAAAGCAATACCATGTAACAGAGGTTATAATGGTTATAATATGGTTATAAGATGACACATGGATTGGTATGAAATTTTCTTTCTTCCTTCCCATCCATCTCCACCTTTCTCAGTCCCATGACTCTCCCCTAGTAGGATATTTTTTGAGGGAAAGATGTTAGAAAATCTTTAGACAAATATTTCAGAGAGAAAGCCGTATGTGTTTTTGTGACACTGATTTTCTTGCTCTTTGTTACCTGAACCAATGTGAAAGTAGGGGTGTAATGGCCACCAGGCAAAGCCTTTAGTCTGCAGGGTCTGAAAGGTGACCTGGTCACTGCCACAGTGTGTGCTTTGTGATGTATTTAAGACAAATTGAAACTAATGACCCTGCAATACAGTAAATCTGCACATTTGTTTTACAAAAGTAAATAACAGCTATGAATCTCCTTCTCTGGAGCATGTTGTACTGAAGCCATAAAATGCTGCGACACAGTCTGCTTCACAGCAAACCCAAGGTAATGCCAAATACCCCTCTACACTGTGGAGCCAGAGCCCTGAGCACCACTATGCCAGGCAGCCACAGCGCAGGATTGCCATCTGCAGGGCAGCCTGGCATCTGGCTCCCTGGAGGCTGGCAGGCTCCTGATCCCCGTGAATATCTTTCAGAAATATTTCTCTTGCTCTTGCAGTTTCCAGATGTTCAGATGCCTGCAAGGATTCCCAGGTTTTGTGCCTGTACTGTACCTGTAAAAATGCTTGTTGTCTTTCACTGCCCTGGAGCTGCAAGTGACATAGAATCATAGAATCGTTTGCATGGGAAGGGACCTTCCAGACCACCTAGTTCCAATTCCTCTGCCATGGGCAGGGAGACCTCCCACTAAACCAGGCTGCCCCAAGCCCCATCCAACCTGGCTTTGAACACTTCTAGAGATGGGGCAGCCACAGCTTCTCTGGACAACCTGTGCCAGGGCCTCACCACCCTCACAGGGGAGAATTTCTCCCCAATATTCCATAGGCCACATGCAGAAACACACATACAGTTTACTACCATAGATTTACATGACACTATTAGCATATCTAGCATGGAAAATAGACTTCTTATTTTTTAAGGTTTCAGTGACTTTTATTTGAGTGCACAGCCTTGTTTCAGCTGAAAATGCAGCAATGGAAGCATTAGGTAAAGACAGTAAATGCAAAGGAATCTGCAAAATCATGAGTGATCTGAAGAGCTGAGGTTCTCATTGTTGAAAAATAGATTGAGAAAATGAGGAATTATTATGGAATTTTTATGGGCCATTCTCCCCACTTGGTCCTTTCCATTAAATGCACTTACATGAGCACACCCAGCATCACAGGCCTGCACTGGTGAGAGACCAGCTGTTAGGAAAACAAAACCTCACAGAGGTGCTCCAGTTCCTCTCTGATGAAGTCAACAAGAAAAAGAACATGACATCAGTGGGTTTTGAAGTTTCTTTTACATTTAATTTTTATTAGCCCCTGCAGTGTGAAACAAGATGAGAGAAATGGGAACAGAATTTTTCAATGCTGGAAGGAGAAGATGGAAGTAAAAACCACTCTATGAAGAAACAGAGAAGAGCAGAGAGTGCTGGAATGGAGGACAAAACTTAAACAAGCAGTAGTTGCACTTGAGAGGTGGCAAAAAATGACCACGGATATGGTGTGCTGTCTTCATACAGAGGTCAGCATTCCACAAAAAAACATAAGGTATATTAATGCAGAAATCAGTTCCAGGAACATATTACTTAGGAGCAACTGTGTATCCCTACAGAAAAACACACCCATTAAAACTGGTGAGTAACAGTAGCAGGGACTGACAGTGATTTTACTTTGCATCTCTCAACACATGAACTTCCCTGTTTTGTTCTAGATTTTTCAATATGAAGGTGCTGGGCATATGATTACTCTGTACTGCACATATGTCCATCACATGCAGAAAGCCCAGCTTTACACAGTGTGATGGTCAAAAGCCACTGTGGTTGTCCAGCATCAACTACCACAGGCTGCTCCTTTTGCCATGATGGGTAAATTACTCCCTGCTCAGGCGGACCCGCCTGCTTCAGCCTCCTAATTTTTACTCCACCTTGTTCCCCCATTTTTTTCCATGTGAAGAAGCCAGTTTGATCAGTTCCCTGGGGCAGATCTCTGTGTGGTTACAGTCAGAGCTGGCAGGTTGATGTCTGAGGAATCTGGTGAGAGGGACATTGGGAACTGCCTTCTGTCAGCGTGGGTGCCCAGCAGCCCGGCATCATGTTGCTCATCTACTGAGAACCCAGGGCATACCACAAAACAGGAGACATTCCTTGAGAGACAGCTGAAATAGGCTAACAGCAGTGCAAGGAACCTGAGTGCAGTCCTTTGAATCAGTGACAATCACACCAAAGACCAGGCGAACTGGACAGGCAGAGTGCCACAAACTGGAAAGTCCAAAGTGCTGCAGTGCACTGAGTTGCCAGACACATTTGTTCACTGTCAGATCACATCAGAGCAGAGGCAAACTCCCCCTGACAACTATGAAAATGCATCTCTTCTTTTTCCAGCCTATTTTTTGAAAGGATGAGTGTCAAATCTACATAGTCTGACTCTGCTTAATCTTGCAGCATACCAGTGTACTGTATGTCTGTGGCACCTGTCTCAGCAAAAACCTGCCAGTTCTCTGCATACTGGGGAAGCTGGACCATGCTGAAGACAGGTTACAGGTGGCACCGGGCTGCGTTGTGTCACCTCACACTCTCTTTCCCCCTTGGACTGTTTCCTAATGTGTTGTGTCTCAGAGTTGCATAGCCTTATTAAACCATAAAGAACTGAAAATATTTATAAACTGTCCTATGGCAAAGTGAATGCTGGCCATACATTATTCTGCACCCCCTCAGCTAAACTGCATGCAAAACCTCACAGTGAGTTTTTCAAAAGCTGCAAGTGCTGGAAAATATCCATGTTCTTCTTGTTCAGGGGTCCCACAGTTGGATGCAGGACTCCAGGTGGGATCTCACATGAACAGAGGAGAGGGGCAGAATTCCCCCTTCATCTGCCCACACTGTGGGGATGCAGCGCAAGACACGGTTGGTTTCTGGGTTGCCAACACACACAGCTGGGACATATGCAGCCTCAAATCCAGTAGCACCCTCAAGTCGTTCTCCTCCTTTGCAAACTTCTGGGGCAGCAGTCCGCATTACTCAGCACTCTGCTTCCTCCAGCACTACTCAAGCTGGCTGAGCACTGAGCCACATCCCGGGAGAAAAGCAGCACATCCTACTGCAGCTGAGCCTCTTGCTATTCCCCACAGCCTCCCAGAGGCTGCTGCAGGGTCTCTCCCTGTACATGTGTGGGATTTGGGTGCATCTGCAGGAAGCACAGTGGGGCTACATAGTGCCCATGAGGCAGTGGGAAACCTGGCTCTGGTTGTCTCCTGCTGACCATGTCAGTCCTTAAGGAGGGGTTGAGACATCGAGGGCTGGGATTCTGGTGAACTGCTCCAGGTTCTTTATTGCTTTCACCTTAATGAATACTGTTTCTCTTTTTCCTGTTTTGTATAGAGGGCAAAAATTTAATACTAGTAATAATATACAGCATTATATTTATGAATATATGAATTATGAAAAATAATTCATTTTTTCAGCCATTGTTAATTGAACAAGTATCATAAATACAGATAATGTACCTAACTGAATTATTCAGAAATGCTTACCATTGTCATTGGTGGCAATCAAGGCGTGTGTCTATGAATATTCATACAATATCAAGATAAAATGCCCAATAATGAAAATGTTATACTTTGAATGTTAATACCAGAGTTTAATTCTTAGTTTCTAAGGCCTTTATAAGTGTGTTGTTAGCCTAGAAATGTCATCATATCCATAGTGCTTAATCTGATAATGCATATTTTCATTTTTACAATGCAATACTGGTCATAAGGTAGAACTTTCCAGTGATTTTTACTGTCTTTACTAAAGGCTTAAAGTACAGAGATGATTGTTTAAATGCTGACTTTTGGAATGTATAACTTACAAACAATATTTCTGTAAGATAAAGTCACTGTAATATGTTCAAAAATAAATATTTGCATTTCATTTTCAATTCTACTCAATCTAGGTAAGTTTACAGTGCCTTTTTCTCATCTCTGTGTCACGAGGGATAATGAAGTATTAACTTTGTACATTTTTTACTCCTTTTAATGAGCTGAAGTGTTTGTCTAGTCTGGTAAAAAGGAGGCTGAGGGGCAACCTCATGGCTCCCTGCAGCTTCCTAAGAGGGACACATGGAGAGAGAGGGGCTGAGCTCTTCTGTCTGCGACCCAGGGACAGGATGCCTGGGAATGGCCCAAAGCTGCACTAAGGAGACCAGACATCAGGAAGCATTTCTTTACTGGGAGGGTGGTCAAACACTGGAACAGGCTTCCTAGAGAGGCAGTTGATGCCCCAAGCCTGCCCATGCTGAAGAAGTGTTGGACAATGTCCTTCACAGCATGCTTTAGCTTTTGGTCAGCCCTAAAGTGATCAGGTAGTTGGACCAGATGATCACTGTAGGTTCCTTTCAACTGACCTATCCTATCCTATCCTATCCTATCCTATCCTATCCTATCCTACTCTATTCTAACAAGGTACCACTTCCTATCTACACAGGAGAACAGTGTTGGTTGGACTTCAGCAAAAGATTCAACACATTTTCCATAGGCGTCTTCTGGACAAATGGGCAAGACACAGGTTGGATGCCTGGTCTCTGAGATAGGTAAGACATTGTCAAAGAGTCTGCACCCAGAGCACTGACCAATGTATTTTACTCAGGCTGGCAGCCTGTCAGAGGTGGGGTCCTCCAGGGATTGATACTGGGTCCCACATAGTTCAACATCTTCATAAATTATTTGGGATGGAAAACACTCTCACCAAGTGTGCTGACACCTAACTGGTTGGTGAGGAGGACACATCAGAAAGCAGAGACATCTCACACAGAGACCTGGACGGGCTGGAACACTGGGCTAGCAAGAACTGTGTAATGTCTAACAAAGTCAGGTGCAAAATTCTGCACCTGGGACTGGGTGCAGAATAACCCTAGAGCCCACTACAGATGAAGGTCTGGGAGGAGTCCTGCTGAAAGAGAGAACAATCATTCACTGGAACAACTTCCCCAGGGACAGGCCAAGTCCCCATTGCTGGAGGGTTCCATACGCAGCTGGACAGGGTGTGGGAAAAAGTCTCCAGGCTTCCTTTCCCACAAAAGGCTGGAGCAGATGATCTTTCAAGGTCCCTTCCAACCCAGGCTGCTCTATGATTCTACAATGCTCAAGTCTTGAATCCCTTTCCTGTTTTTCTGGGAAAATGATGGTAAATCTTGAAGAGCCCCAAAGCTGAAAGATGAGCACAGAGAGCCCAATGGCCATGGTTCTTTACATTGTGATTCTTTTCCATAATACAGTATTTCTTCATCTTTTTAACAGCTCTTGGTAGTAGAAATTAAACCATTAAAGACATCTGGCCTTTCTTGCATACTTTCTTCTATCAGTGCTAAGTTGTAATTATTGTATTTTTACTATATGGTAATTTGGGGGTTGATTCTTTAATGTATGATTTTCTATCTAGAAAAAGTGGACAGTAGTGGCACCACTTCCTCTCTAGCAAAACTTTTAGACTACAACTTTTGGAACATCTAGTGTTCTTGAAGTATGGCTTCTACTTATGATAAACATAGATAACAAAGCACATGAGTCACAGCAAATCTGCTCTTTGATTTTATGTCTTTGAGAGCAGGAAAATGGATTCACATGAGTAGGTTGAGCCAAAACACAAGTAAGTCGGGGCAGCAAGCCAGAAGTTGATGAATTTGTCATCTGCCACAATGGTCCAAAGCTTAAGCACTCCTGCATTTAGAGGGAAAAACCCATTGGTCTTCCTGAAGTTCAGTGATTTCAAACTGAGTAGTGTCCCCTAAGTGAGGAGTGAGAATATCAAATTCTTCGCTTCAATGATGAAAGGTTGCCCAGAAATCCAATCAGAGATCTTTTCAGCAGAAGATCCTGAAATAATTCAAAAGAAAACATGTCAGCTTGTCCCCCTGCCGTGTTTTTCAACATCCCTATTTGACTTTGAAGGACTTGTAGGACTTGTAGTCCTTGCAGCTGTCCCTGAAACAATCAGAGTTCATTTTCAAACACAAACACAGTTTTCATGTCAGGCAGCAGTTTTTATGCTTTTTGCCGCTTCATATTAAGTTCACCCAAATGAAGCAAGATATAATCCAAAAATGCTCTGAAATCCATGATGGTTGATTAGTTCAGAATGTTCTGTGTTTGTCTTTAATTAATAGTTTTATGCATTTAACAGTTTTTAAAATAAGTCGATTTTTTAATGACATGACAGCTGTCATACAGTGAGTGCAGTGAAATACCACTTCACAGGAGCTCTTTGATAAGGTTTTCAGGTGGTCTGTGCATGCACCTGACAATTTCCTGGACAATTTTTCCAATGCAGTCTATATTCACGTGTTTCCATGTTAGCAACACATAATCTAATAGTGCAGTCAAGTGTCCAAAATTCAAGAAAACAAGGGTAAGCTATACAAAATGCCGCATTTTCACAACCACTTGGATACAGTGAAGCCCCTGGTCCTGGGCAACCCTGAGACGTGCTCTGCTGGTCCCTCCTCAGGAGCAGGCTGCAGGTGTTTCTGCAGAGACCCAACGCCCTTTGCCCTGCAGCCACAGTAGTTAGTGGACATTTAGTCCTTCGTTTTCTTTGCCAATCTTGTTCAACTTTGCAAGAAAAGGAGGTTCTTTGTAAGCAGATGTTACTGTTAGCCACTTTCAAAATAAGTAATCATATCTTACTTACATATTCTGTTCGAGGGAGAGAGTGTAGACATGTTCTGGCCCTGAAGGATGCTCAAGAACACATAAAGACATGCAGTATTTCCAGTGTGGTTACAAGAGCAATACTTTCTATCACCTTGAGCAATGTAATTTCCAAGTAAGATAGTATTTATGTCTTGAAATTTTTAAAATTGTGGTGCAACTGACCATAAAGAATAGGATAAAATGTCTGGTTTTTTAAATGAAAGCAGCAGTATATTATGAGAGAGTGAGTACTGGTGGAAGAATGCCAACCGACCTTAATTGTAATTCATGCCCTGGGGCTGTTGGACAAAGCACTCCTCACAAAACCAGGCAGTCACTGAGGAAGGTGAGGCTGCACTCTGCTGTTACTGGAGTCACAGTGGGAGGGAAAACTCACATGGAGGAAGGTCCCTCATTTGGGATATTCAAGAATATACGGGAGTGGGAAGAAGATTCTGTGGGTGGCACAGGGTTAGGGTTAATGCAATGTTGGTAATCATGAAATACTACCATCCTCCTGTGAGCAATGACTGACGCATACTAGGTCAACATCTTCATAAACTCAGATGTGATATGCCTTTAATAGTTGTTTCTGTGAACAAAGTACATTTAAAAAGGAAACTACATTCTTTAAATACTTTTACTGGTGTTTCATTCTATTACACAAAGCCACATTTTTTTAAAGGTTTTATATATACCTGTGTACGCTTTATTTAAGTATAATATTTGGAGTTCTTCATCAGCCTTGATGTGCATACATAGCGTGTCATCCTTGAAAACGTTATAGCACTGAACACAAATATGGGACTTCACTGTGTGTAAAGACATACTGAGCAGCCCTTGTTCAGAAGGAAGAGTTCCCTTACCAGTGCAGTGGGATTCAGTCCGCCCAGTGTCTGTTTTCTCCCTGAAAACAGCAAGAGTCTCTGTGAGAGTGGTGCAAAGGAACAGCAGGAGTCAGACAGTTCTTGTGGCTTTGCTTCAGTAGGATTTCCCATTCGATGATTCTGTGATTACATGATAGTTTGTAGAATAGGAATGACTGCTCTTTAGAGGTTTTTTCCCTGACATATACAGAAACATTTTAAGGGAGGGTAAGAGGAATAAGAACCATTTGTCACAGTTTTCTACAGGCCTGGATAATGAAAAAACTGTCAAGACACTATTATAAAATTATTATTCCATATATGCAAAAAAGAGAAGGACTGAGGGGTTTTGAGATGGTTATAAGAAAATGCATGCTTAAAATACACCCAAACATGTCCTTGATTTCCTATTCTGTGTACTCATGCCTCGAACACTAATAAAATGCTTTAAAACTTGGCATTGTTGGTCTTCTGAGCATTTGTAAAGAATCAACAACAGTGAGGAAAATAAGGGAAATAATGAAAGTATTGTAAAAGGGCAAACCACACATTCACGTAAGCGTGTGACACACAAGACGGTCTCCAGGAGCTCCCACCACAATTACTGTGTTCAGCAATTAGGACAAATGAGAACTAGAATCATTTCCAGCAGCCTTTCAGATTGTTAAAATTGAATAAAGGATGATGAACAAGTATATACACAAGATGCAATTTAAACAGTCACATTCAATCTGTCAAGGACACAGTGAAAAAGAATTGCATAACAGTATAGAACAATCAAAATATGTGTGGAAGCAAACCAAAATATTCAGGACTCATATGGCAAAAGACAACAGCTGTTTCTTTAGTAAAGAGAGTTAGAATATTAAGGCTTGGGTTTATTTTAAAGAAAAGTTATTTGATTGAAACAGACATTCTCTGCAATGTAAGGAGTGGGAAGGTATGTATGACCAGGGAAGCAGGCAGTGATCTTCACTTAGGAAGACCATAGGAGCCACCACTTAGAGACCAACATCAGATCTGCAGAAGCCTATCTTCAGTGAAACTTCAAAATTAAAGGGTCAGGAGGGAGATAAACTGTCCTCGAGTCCAGTTCTGCCTGCTGTAGCTTAGATGGGACTTCCAATTAGAGATCTTGCAACTTCTAGAGTGGAGATGACACAAAACATTGCAGATGTGTGGAGCTGAGTTCTGTACAGATCACACATCAAGGAGCCGGCTGCCAACCCAAACATTTCTCCCAAAGGTTTCCTGCCCAAGACGACAGGAATTGAAAGGAGGCATTGGCACTGGGCATCACAATCTCTGTACAGGCGTGGCAGCAGAACTCTTGTAGAGACTGCATGGCTTATGACATGAGCATGGGCCATCCCTGCTTCAGAAGGGCAGCAAAACCCGGCCAGGTGGCTGCAAGGGACTGCAACTTCTTCATCACACAGGGAGAATCTACCTGATTGGCAAAGATTAAAGGCCAGAATACAGAATATCCTGACATGAGTTTTCATATAAAATAAGTTCCTGCAAAGTTATTTTAAGTGAAAGATTCATGCAGACATGAACAACACCACCATAGTTCTTGAGAAAGCAACTGAGTGCAAATTCTGAAGCAGCCACTACAGTATATCTTGCTTAGACTTCAGCATTATGTAGAGTCTTTAAATGTAACTTTGTTGCTCCTGTGTTTGTATTTCTGGAGATACCCTTTGTTAAACGTGACTATTTTCTAATTCAAAGACATCCAAAATTGAAGAATCAAGCACTTCTCCCCAAAGTTGCTTCTGGTGCTTAGTTGTGGTTGGGATTAAATGCACAAACAAATAAGGTACACAAATTTGTGCGAGATGAACTGACCGTCTCTGAGCATTTTACACTTTCCCTCCCTGAGTTATTGATGCAGACAAAGGTGGTTGTGTGTCATCCCTTCTAGGAGGTACAGAATTTGGCCTCTATATTTATCATTCCACTAGAAGTAATGCAAACCTACTTTGACGGGCTTGTAGGTAAATATAAGAAGCTATTGCACTATAGCAGGGCATCTTACCCCCCACAAAAACTTATCTATTGTTTGTTAACCAGTCAGATAAGTCAAGCAGGACAAGCTATCTTGTAGTGAGTCATTCTGGCACCATGGGGTTGACACTGCTCTGGCATCTCTCAACTGCCAATAAAAATCTTACTCTTGAAGTGAGGACTGGAAGATAAGCTGAATTTCTGAGTGACAGCTATTCGCTTTACAACTATAAAAGCCACAGCAAACTTCCACAAAGCAGAAATCTTCTATGCATTTTCCTGGAAACATGTATTGTTGCTGCCTGTTCCGAGCTTCCCTTCCCCCTCCCCAACACACTTGCCTCTGCCATGAGTTCTGAGCTCCTTTGTTCCAAGCACGGGCAAAACCCAATGTAACTCAAACGCTTTAGCAGCAGTGTCTGACTGGCCGGTCACCCCGAGTCCGCCCCCAGTCCTCCCCTTTCCCATGTGGAGTTTCTCCCATGAGCAGCCGGCAACTGCTTCACGGTCACTCACCAGGGGTTGAGTGAAAGAATCTGTGTACATTATCATCATTTCAGCAGGAGATTACATTCGACTCCTAATCAATATTACTTCTTTTCCTAGCTTTAATATAGGTACCTTGATATAGTGCACTGTTCTAAGTTACGCTATAATCTACTAGTAGTTCTTTTAGTTTTATACTGGACAGTAATTATGATTAAGAGCTTTTGCCTGTTATGGCTGTATTACCGCAGGCCTGGTTCCTACAGTATATCACCGTGTCCCACAGCCATAGGGAGGAGGAGGAGAGAAGATCCAGCAGGCAGGAACTGTGCAGCAAGATTGATTTATTTAATTATTTTACAAACTCTTTTATAGACTTTTTTCTTTATAGTCTAATTGGACAAAGGACCAGCCACCCCTTGGGGGTGATTGGCCAAAATCCTAAAACATCCGTTATCAAAATATTTTCTACTATACCATAAACAAGACTTTCCAAGGTTGCAGGTGGCTTGGTTGTTTACATTCCCTGCTACCTCTTCTGTGAGAGAGAAAAGTCTCTCACGGACTTAGAAAAATAACAAGAAAATCCTCGCTAGCAGCATTTTTGTACCTACATGGCTGTTCATTTGTCCTAATAAATAATTCATTCTTATGTAAATATATCTGATTTGCCATCATTAGAACTTGCGGGACAAAGTGCTTCCTTAAATTTAAACTGTTGCCAAAATCTGAGGCTAAGAAAGGATTTACCTTCATTTAAACCCATCTCCGTGAAGGAGGTTAAATACACAAAGGAATTCTTTCTGTCCCTCAGACAAACTTCACAGACAGCAAAGCTTCTTTAGTAAACTTTTTCAGAAGCTCCCACTCTCCCTGTGACATGCCCTCTTTCAAGTTTTCACATTTGCAGTATTCACCAAGACATAGTGTGGAAATAAGTCAAATATTCTCTCCACGTCATCAGTAAACTGTTCTGCACTGAATTTCTGAAGAGCTGCAAAATTGCAATTAGTCTGACACAAAATATTCTAGCATAAACAATGCACTTCTGAGATAGTCACAACTTGTTCTCACAGCACCAGTCAGAGAAAAAAACAAAAGCTCATGCAAAATGAATTCTTTGATGGAAAGGTCATTGAAGTGGAGTCTGGTCAGGATAAATCAAGGAATCTTAGTTCTATTTTAAATCTCATTTTTTTTAATGTAGATATATAAACAAAATCAGTGTCTTTGTATGCTATGTAAATAAAGCTGATAATGTAGTCTCAGTACACTCCACAATCCTGTTAAAATGCCCTCATATTCTATTACTTTATATTCTATTACTTTTTAAAGGAATACAGGAAAACTTGCACTAATATTTGAAACTAGCACTAATATTTAATGACACTCTGAGTATAAAATTACCCAGTGGGAAGCATTTTTGTCACCCTGGATTACTCAACAGAACAAGTAACACAGGTGTTCAATTAATCACTGTTGAGTTGTCACCTAACAGTTTCTCAGTGAGATATTTACACTCTGCTTGTTACCCTGAAATTGTTATGCAAATTTCTCCATTTATAAGAGTAAAATGAACACTAGCAGCGCTATCTCCTGCCAGCAGAAGGTTTAAACAGAATATAGCAAGACCACTCATGTTATATGTTATTCAGATTGACTTCTGTGCCAACAGTCACAGTATGAGCATTTCACATTACAAGGAATTTATATTATTATAGATTGTTATTACACATAATACATATAGATAGATAGATTATACATAATGTACATATAAATAATGTCTGTAATATATGATACAATATAATTAACATTATAATAATGCAATGATATCTGTAATGGATTCAATAAATTATAGATACTAATTATCATTATTAATTTTACAAACACAATTCAACCATATGCTCTCTGGATCTTTGCTGAGTGAGGGTTTATACTTAACAGACCAAGTCCATGGTGGGCTCATTGATTTCTGGAGATCTCTCCTGCCCTTTTTTGGATTTTTTCCTCAGAATTTTCTAATCTCTTCCTTTCACATGGTCCTGTGAAGCTTAGGGTGCTTCTCTTTTGGCTACAGCTGTATTACTCATTTCTAAATGAACAAATGACAGGAGTTATAACTGTATATTAAATTAAGATACAAAAAAATCTTATTACATCATATTTTAGTTCCTTACTTTTCTCCCTTAGTAAGCTATCTCCTACTTTTTTCCAATTTCTGGTCTTCTCTTTTTGATGTTACAGATCTGGTTTTAATTCTAGCAAGGTCTGTAGCATGAAAACCAGTCCAAAATAGAGGCGCTTACTTTGCAAATGACACGGATCTATGAGTTATCAAAGGTGAATCACGCCTGAGCAGTTTGACTGCTCTCTGTGCTGAGGTCACTGGCTCTGTGCTGAGCAGTGGCTTTTGTTAGTTTTGATCTTAGCAAGTCGTTTGACATAGCTTCCCATGAAATCCAAATGGTCAAACTGGCAAGAAATGGAAACATGCTGTTTTCAGAAATTAGGGAAACACAGATTTATGGCCAGAATGATGAGAATAAAGAACATTTCAGATTCATCAACTGTACTAATCTAAGAAGGATGGCTCTATGTCACAGTTTGCAGAGCTGTTGTATGACTAGTTACAAGTCTGACCTCTTTTGGTAAGAAGCAGGTGCTATATAGGACTCTTAAAGAAGCAGATGTGGAAAGAGGAATTAAGGTCCAGAATGTCTGTTTTAAAATTTTGGGATTCAATTTACTAGGGAGAAGAGGGCAGGGTCCTGATAAAGTACTGAGCTGAAAGGTCTTTGCATTTCACCTTCCTGATTTGTCTCACATTCCTGACTGCTGATGGGGTGCGCTGGCATTAGTGCATGCAGCAATTATTTTTTTACATTAAATATGATAAAGGAAAAAATGTATAGAATGCTTTATTAAGACTGAAAATGCTGTCTAGGAGTATGTGAAGACTGACAGAAAGAAACCTAATAAAATGTAGTTTGGCTTTGAAGTAACATCTGTGGATCAGCCTGCACATTTCTGTGCCAGAGTTTCAGTATTTACTGCTGACTCTTACAAAATCTTGAAAGAGATACAGAATTACATGAACGGAGAAGTAGATTTGTTCTTCAGGTCTCAGTTGAAACAAATTGAGTTGAACACAGACTTTGAAAGGAGTACTGAAAAGCAAATTATGTATTTAGGGATTGAGATATTTTAAGTAGATGGCAAGTAAACAGCAAGCCACCAAAGCAACATGTAGGACATCTGGCAAGAGAGCACTAGCCCCAAATTCCAAGTTTGCTGCAAGGCTGTTGTCACCACAAGCGGTAGAAATACCTGTAAATGGTCAGTAGCCTCTCACTAAATCTATTTTATGACTGATAGGAATCAGACACAGAAGGCAATCAAACATTAGGATTTCTTCTGTGAGTTACCTGGGTTTAAAAAGGTTTGACTTCATGAGAATGTACATTTTCTTCAAACCAGAGCCTTTTTTTTAACAGACACTGATTAATGTTCCAGCACTGACTTCATTTCACGTGGATTTGTGAAGTACTTTCATGTAAATATTGGAATTCCCACAAGGATCCAAATGCAAGTTACAGATTGTAAAATAAGTAAAGTGACACATTTATCAATGACAGTTCAGCTTTTTTCTCTTCTTAGGCTTTTGTTTCCCATGAGTCTACCACCAGCCTCCCAAGGACCTTCCTTTGTTTCTCATTAAGTTCCTCCTGTTTGGACTTCCAGGATTTTGAAGTGCATTATCAAATGAAGCCCCTTTTTCCTTAGGTAGTGGCTCTTTCCCCAGACTGTAATAGAATTGTGAGATGTAGTTTCTCTGTAAAGGAAGCTTTGCTGCCTCCACTGCTTTATATTCTGTTCATCCTTGAGTCAGATGGTTCCATTATTTATTATAATCCCTCTTTACATGGAAGTTAGACTGTCAGGTTTTGACCCTCCCCCTTCAAAAATCTGAAACATAGCAAAATATCTGGACCCCTGTTATCTTTTGGTACTAGAAGAAATCATTGCACTGTCATTTCCAATAAAGCTGAAGCCAGTCAGACTGGGGTCAACAAAGCCCCAGGAGAAAGGAGACTTTTCCTTGTCCTACACTTGCAGCATCACAACTCATTGCTTTTTCTCTTTAAATTGTTCTACTGCAAGAACCTCATCTCTCTCCCCAAATACCTCTACTGCCTTTAATTCATTATCACAACCAGGGTAGCTAAAATCCCAAGAATTTCTGAAAGCACTAGCGTACTCGTGCCGCTACTCCAAAGCACAGACTCCTGTAAAGCCTCCATGACAGGAGCAGCAGGAGAGCTAGGGTTACTGTCTGGTACCAGCTGCTCTCCCCCGCTGTCCCTTGCTCCTTTCTTGCCCATCGATGCCTGCTGCTCACTGGCTGTTTGGAGCAGAGACAGCCGTGCTCCTTTTTCCTTCCTCTCTCCTTTCACAATGTGACTAGGCTGCATTTTAGGAAATAGAGGTAATTACTATTGGTGTGAATAGCATACAACAGTGCATTCAGAGAAGGGCAACACAAATTTCAGTTCCTTCAATGCTTTGCAATCAAGTTACCTTCCTGTAGCCTAGTTAGGAGATACTAAATGGTCTAACATAAACCATGAAGTCTTAGGCATTTTGCCACCAGTTTCCCCACAAACTACACAAGTTCATGCAAAATACACCAAGTTCTTCAACATCTTTTCTGTGGTACGGACAGCTTATCATTTTACAGTTTTGGTTTTTCTGTTGCATTTTTTGCTAAAATCATCTGTTCGTGGAGAAAAAAATCCGCTTGAGAGAAAGAACTAGATTTTTATTGTCCTGACAAATATTTATGTTGAGTTTTAAAAGTATTCTGATGAGTTTAAAGTATTTAGGACAAATCTTTAAAACTGTCAAAGGAAGAGTTGGAAGAAGAGAGTAAGAGAGGAAGAGAAGGCTGAGGATGGACAATGCTTTGAGAGACAGGGTTTGACTTCTAGGTTGCCCTCTATGGAGTCAGGAGCAGGACTCAATGATCCTTGTAAGCCCTTCTCAACTCAGGATATTCTATGATGCAAAATGTTAGCTCACCTGGTAGTTCCCAGGACAGCATGCTCCAACAAGTACTGTGGGGAAAAGGGCCCAGGAAAGCCAGAGGGTACTTAAGTCAGTATATGAGGCGAGCACACGTCTTGACCCTACCTTTCCTTGGTTTCTGTATCAACTGAGACACTGCTACAACCCAGGAGTGGCAGCTATATTTGTCCTTTTCTATACCTTTTCTCTCTTTCTCTCTCTCTTCTTCCAATTACCTCTTCTCAGAGTTATGAGTAACTTACAATCAGGTAGGCTTGGAGTTTGTCAAGTTGACTGGACTAAATTAATGCTCCATTAAGTGTTTTATGTTGATTGAATGCTGCTCTAAACCTTTTGCCAAAGCTGTCTGATTTTCTGAAGTTGCCAGTAAAGTTTTTTGTTGTTTTGACTTCTCGAGAATACCTTGTCAGTATTTTTTTTTCCCATGTGTCTAACTCAGAGCATATAAAAAAAACCATAAGCCCTTTCAAGAGGTTCTTCGAGCCATGTTTCGGTTTTGGGGCCTTACACACTCCAGGTCCCTTTGTTGGACATGTTTGAGGCATATGCCATAGCATCAGGGGATGCTGAAGTGGACAGGGCTTGGACACGAGAAAAAGCTGTGAAAGAGGTGATAAGTGAATGTGAAAAGTGATCTCCCCTGTTTGAAAAAAAAGTTCTTTGGCCAGAGATCGCCCTTTGGAAGGGGCTACATAGCACACTGTATGTATGTCTGCTCTGGGACAACCAGGAGAAGGATCAGGTACCAGACCAAGCAGGACAAATCTGGCGAACACCAGCGGTGCTCTCTGCACCTGCAAGTACAAAGCTATCAAGAAAATTACCATCAGGGTCATCATTCAGGCCATTGCATTCAGAGTCATCCTGCACAACACGTACGCAGAGCTGCATGACAGCATCAGCTGCACTGTTTACAGCAGGATGCTGAGCAGCCCACCCTGGGATGTCAAGGGTAAACTTAAATAGTGTTTGAGATTTGTGTTTGGGACAGTTTGAATAAATGGTGTTGGAGAGGATGAAAGTTTGGTAAGAAAGTTTCACAGGTATGTAGGCTTGGCAGAAAGATCTGTTAATGTAGAAACTGGGGATGAGGTAGAAATGGAAGCAAGTTTTGGTATAGAGTAAAAGATGTTTTGCTGAAACAGTGATCGATGAGTAACTGAGAAGGCAAAGGTTGGAGATGAGTTGGAAGGAGATTTTTAGGAATAGGACAAAGGTATGTGACTACAAACAAAGACATGTTTTTCACCAAGTAAGTCTCAAGAAGAGCATAAGTAAATAGAAAACATGTCTTTACCAAAAAGAAAGATATGGCAGGCAAACAAGAAATGTTGATGTAGCAAGAAGAAGAAAGGTCTGAGAATTTTCCACTGTAAGCTTAAATTGTAACTTACTTACTCTTGTGATTGGATAATAATGACTATAATATGGTGATGGTAGTAGTTATGATAGGCTGTAGGCAAATGTAAAGGTATTGTGTTGTTATGTGTTAAGATACTCTGCAAAGAAAAGTATCTAATGCTTTGTAACTTGAACAGCGGGTGGCTTCAGGGATGCCTACAGCTGGAGCTGGCAGCTGTAGGGCTGGCTCTGGATAGCCACTCCCTGAAATGCTGTAACTTCGCCTATGCAATAAACAGCTTTCAAGAGAGCCGCCTGAAGTCCAGACATCCTTCGTGAAACTTTCTCCTATAAATTGGCGCCCAGCGTTATAGAGGGGCAAAAAGGGATTTTTCCGCATATAGGAGACTTCTTGGTGAACGTGTGGTCGGTCGCTGAAACGAAGTGACCTGAGCATCTGCAAACGAGACGCTTGAAAGGAAAGCGTGTGCAGCTGCTAACGAGAGGAGATGCCTGAAAGGAAGGCGCGTGGAGGCCGGACGGACACTGCGACGGGTCAGAGCCTGGACCGGACCTCAACGAGAGACACCTGCCGCGACCGGCCGGCAAAGGTGAGCACCGAGTAATCCAGTCATGGGTCAGCATGTGTCTGCCCAACAGAACGATGTCTATCAGCACCTAAAACCTCTAATTAAGTCCAGTCCAACTAAATTGGCAAAGGAAGAACTGAAGGATCTCATAGCATGGACTGTGACCCGTGTCCCAATCGCTGATTCTAAAGCAGTCTACACCAGAGACTTTTGGGACTCAGTGGGAATCAAATTATTTAATGCCATATCACGCCGGGACAAGAGAACCGCAAAACTCATGCCGGCCTGTGCAGCGTTAGTGGAAATACTCGCCGCGCCCCCACCCCCCACCGCCGCGCAGCTCCGCTCCGCCGCCTCGCCCGCCGCCGCCTCGATCGGCCGCGCCGCAGCCACGGAGCCAGTCCCCCGCGGCCCCACCGCCTCCTCGCCCGCCGCCGCCACAATCGGCCGTGCTGGAGTCACGGAGCCAGTCCCCCGCGGCCCCGCCGCCTCCTCGCCCGCCACCACGGAGATCGGCCGTGCCATCGCCGCCCCCGCCGGGCCCCATCCCCGCGCCGCAGCCGCCCCCGCCGGGGTCCCCCGGCACCGTGCAGTCCTATCCCGGCACCGTGCAGTCGTATCCCTCCGCCGCCCAGCGACATCCCTCCGCCGCCCAGCGACATCCCTCCACGCAGCGCAGCCTCGCCTCAGAAGCCGCGAGCAGGGGGGGAACGGATGGGAATGATGCAGCTCCAGTGGCAGGGGAGACGGAGAGCCGCTCTGCCAGAGCTGATGCTTTAAATCTAACACAAGGAAACCCTGAAAAGCAGCCAGATTTGTTTGCAAAGAGCCCCAGAGTCCCGCCAGCGAGCGGCGGGGATCTTGCGACCCAGAAAGAGAAAACGAGTTCCGAGAGTTTGTCAGCGCTACTTTCTGAATCAAAAAGTCCTCCAAAGTGCTCAGATTCTTCTCAATTAACAGATTGGCATGAAATAAGACGCCAAATCTGTAAAGATGAAAGTCTTAGTCTATTAGCTAAGCCTGTGATAGCTAGCCAACAGCCTGACAGTCCTAAAACGTGGGTTCCCATCCCCACTCTCGAAATCAAAGAACTAAGAAGGGCTGTAAGATACAGTGGTATTTGCTCACCGTATCTTAAACAACTGCTAAAAAGTACCCTAAAAAGAACACATCAAACTTTAAAACGCATTTTAGATCAACAGAAAGGGGGAGAAGCCCAGGCTACACCTCAAAGAAGGTTGAATAAAGCCTTGTATGTTTATAATTTCTTGAGCAGCTCTGCAGAAGAGCCTCACCCTCCCATTTACAGATATTTCTTGAACAACAAAAAAGCAAAATTGAAAGAACACCCCCCACTTTTAATTAAGAATTTAGAAGCAGGAAAAATAGAAAGACCATATGATCTTATAACGTGGGGAAAGGGATTTGCATGTCTCTCCACAGGTGAAGGAATCAAGTGGATTCCGGCAAAGAACATGAAGCTGTACATTGTACAGTGACATGGCTTAGCTCTGCATGCCATGCAGGAGTTCAGTGCAGGAAGTACATACTTGTACATACTTGTATTGCATAAGTGCAAGTGAAACCAAAATGTAGTGGCAGGATTGCAGTTAAGTTGCCGCTTTTTTAATTGAAAAACCCCTAGGAGCCTGCACAAGTCTGTGGTGTAGAATTGTCACCTTTGTACATTACCAGGAATGCAAAGATAGTAACAGAGCTGACCTGATGGTCACTGGAGCATGGGAGAAATTAAAGAATATCTGCTTTGGTTTTTTTCTGTCAGATTCATGAGACAATTGAGTCCATAAATCAGCTAAAAATACAACGTGATTTTATGCTGAGTTTCTCCAAGGATCCTAAAGGATACATCCAAGACCTTCTCCGGTCCCAAAGTAGGGATCTTAAGGTGAGCTAAGGTTTGAAAAAGAATGAATAGTGGAACCAGAATGGAAGAATTTTATCTAAATGTACATACAGTGTATAGCCAAACATCGAGGATGGATAATTGGTGGAACACAGACAATGAGTGGACTACGGCAATCCCTGAGTAGACAGTATGCAGGAAAGACAGTTTAGGTCGTATTCTGGTTCCAGTAGAACAGTGGTGCTTCATGGGAGTGGTAGGTCAGCTTGTGGCCAGACAGTAAGCTCAAAATGCAGGGCTTTGTTGTTGTATTCTGTAAATTGAAAGCTGTGTAAAACTCAGCAGGAGCATCCTATAGTACAAGAACACAATTTGGGTGTTTTGTTGATTCATAATTTAATCTATCAGCTGTTGTTGACCTTATCTTTGAGATATGCAAGAAATGGAATGCAAAGAAGTTCAGTTGTTTCTTTCACACCTTGCAGTAGAAATATCTGCTCACAAACAAAATATAGAGAATGGTCTGAGAAATAATAACAGCACCGCAGCAGGAGTAGCCGCTTCCTCAGGATAAAATGAGCTGCACCGAGGCGCAGCTGGGGCAGGGGGGCTGCTTCAAAGGTGTCACGGCAAAGGCCGCATCTGTGAAGGGAATAAAACAGAATGGTCGAAAATGCTTTAATAGTACAGCAGAAGAAGTGGCCGCTGCCCCGTGTCACTAAGAGAGCTGCACCACGGGACCCATGGTGGTCCCGTGCTCCCAGTAAGGCCCCAGTGCCCTCCCAGTGCTACCAGTATGGCTCCAGTGCTCACAGTATGGCCCTGGTGCCCTTACAGCACTCCCAGTATGGCCTCAGTGCCCTCCCAGTGCTCCCAGTATGGCCCCAGTGCCCTCACTGCTTCGGCAGAGAACCAAAGGCGCACCTGTACATCCAAAAGATCAGCTTTAAAAGTACATCGCTTATTTTTATTCATCACCATCATGCATCACTCATTAATTCTTTGGAGTTGCTGAGTATCATCTTATCAGTCTTATCTTTTTCCTTGGCTCCATTCCGTCTGGTTTCGGGTTCTTTTCTTCTGATAAGATTTTCCAGGAATGCGAAGACCCCCCCCCCCCCCCATCCTTCCCAAACTGAGCACCCAAACTACAGACATTCTACAGCATTACATTACAGAACCCAGGCAAAGCTTCTCTCACATTAAGGACCATGAAAAAACCAACATCACAATCCATTCCTAACAATCATGGAACATGCAAAAAGCCAACATCACAATCCCGTTCACAACAGAGGAAGCGGCGGTAATGCGGCACCGCCCGCGGAGGGATCAGCGGCTATGCGCATGCGCAGGCGGAGTGATCCGCCAGGAGGGACTATTTGTGATGCGGTCCTGCCCGCGGAGGGATCAGCGGTAATGGTGATCAGCGGTAATGGTGATCAGCGGTAATGGTGATCAGCGGTAATGGTGATCAGCGGTGATGGTGATCAGCGGTAATGGTGATCAGCGGTGATGGTGATCAGCGGTAATGGTGATCCGTGCACCCCGGTCATCTGCGCATGCGCAAGGATCCGCGCACGCGCAGCTGCCAAAATGAGCTTCACTCTAGAATTTGAAGGAAAGTTGAAGAAAAGGGACAATTTAATAAAAGTTTAAGGAAATCAGGAGACAGCAGCGCAAAGGGCGCTACGGCCGGGTGCTTCGCACAGAGACAAAGGCGCACCTTTACAGCCAAAAGATCGCCTTTAACAGCGAGCTCCCGCAGCCAGCTCACAATCCCAGCCCGCCTTCCCGGGCAGGGTTTCTTTCGGACCAGGGCTGCATTTCCATCCCCCGCTCTGGGAGTCACCAGGTGCGTTAGGAGCGAGCCGATCCCGCTCCCTGAGACACAAGGGCTTGCTCGAGGAGACTGTTCCTGTTCCTCTCTTCCAGCCACTCTGCTCTCCCCAAAACACCATTTCCTCGGAGCTCCTCTGAAACTGCATTTCCATTGACCCAGGGCTCCAGAAGCTGCAGAGTCGTGCAGTGGGGTTTTTTTGGGAAGGGACCTTAAGCTCTTGCAGTTCCACCTCTGTCATGAGAATTTCAGGGCTCTAAGACTCACAGAACGATTTGGGCTTGGAAGGACCTTAAAGCTCATTCAGTGCCAGCGCTGCCACGGGCAGGGACACCTCCCACTGTCCCGGGCTGCTCCCAGCCCCAGTGTCCAGCCTGGCCTGGAACATTCCAGGGGATCCAGGAGCAAATCCCCCCTCTCTGGGCAGACAGAATGAGCTAAACCTGGCTATTCCTGAGGGAGTGATGGCAGCACAGCCGAGTCCTACATCCCTGATTCCCACTGGGAATCTCCATCTCCTTCCTGCTGTGGGATCCAGGAGTTGCAGTAGGATTTTTGTGTTTGGTGCTGCATTCCCAGAACGGCAGAACCTGTCACGCTCGGAAACACGGCCAGCGTGACAAGTTTTTGCTCTCTTTCTGCTTTGTTTTTGCTGTGTTTTGTTTCTCTCGACAGCTGGTTTAGAACTTCTGTGTTGCTGTTTAGACATCAAGCTTTGGGGCTGAGGTTTTTTTATTCCCAGGTGCTTGCTGGCAGTAAAAATACACTTCACATCTGCAGTGTGTGCACGTGGCTTGGGCTGTGGATTCTGGGGCAAAAAAAATTCAGGAATCAGGGAAAGAAAGAGATGGAAAAGAGAAAAAGAGAAAGGGAATGTGAAGGGAAAGGGAAAGGGAAAGGGAAAGAAAGAGGTGGAAGAGAGAAAGAGAAAGAAAAAAGTGAGGAAGAGGAAAAGGGAAGAGCAGGTGGTAAAAAGTGATGCTTGAATGTTATAGAATCTCATTTAAATTAAATTCGAAGTTTCTGTTTGCTCTAGAGATGGAACCAAGGATAACAAATGGTGCCAGGTGACATGAGGGGAACAGGATTTTCTGAGTGATCCCAAATGAACTGGATCAAATAATGGAGCAGGGAGGCAGTTTAGGGGACCCCTGATACCCCCAGAAACTCCTCCAGGAGGAGGAAAAAATCCAGACTAAATCAGCCCTGGGATGTTCCGGGGCGTTCCTGCCTCAGCTCTGTCCCACTCCTCTGCTCTGGGCTGTGGGATTGGACACAACCAGCGCTGCAGCACCTGAGGGGACTCACTGAAAAAGGGGTTTTTTCACTAAAAACCAGTGAACCAGCAGTGAACGGCAAAAATGGACAATTTCCGTTCCTGTCTCCGGGAAAAGCAGCAGGGATCAGGCCGGGGAGGAGGTCGCTGGCTCCGGGAAGGGATTTTTTCTAAGCCGGGAATGAGCGCCGGCAGCAGAAGGAAGAAGCTCTGCAAGAGCTGCCGCGCCGCCTCAGACACGGAGGGGCTGCGCTGCCCGAGCGGAAGCGGCGGGAGCAGCGGGAACACCGCGGGCACGGGGAGCATCGGGAGCGGCGGGAGCAGCGGGAACACCGCGGGCACGGGGAGCACCGGGAGCGGCGGGAGCAGCGGGAACACCGCGGGCACGGGGAGCACCGGGAGCGGCGGGAGCAGCGGGAACACCGCGGGCACGGGGAGCATCGGGAGCGGCGGGAGCAGCGGGAACACCGCGGGCACGGGGAGCACCGGGAGCGGCGGGAGCAGCGGGAACACCGCGGGCACGGGGAGCACCGGGAGCGGCGGGAGCAGCGGGAACACCGCGGGCACGGGGAGCATCGGGAGCGGCGGGAGCAGCGGGAACACCGCGGGCACGGGGAGCACCGGGAGCGGCGGGAGCAGCGGGAACACCGCGGGCACGGGGAGCACCGGGAGCGGCGGGAGCAGCGCTCCTCCGGGCGCGCAGTGCGCAGGCGCCGGGCCAGAAGCGACCAAGGGCAGGCGGCGGCGCGGCGGTGACGTCCCAGGGGCTGTGAGGGGGCCTCGGTCCGGGCAGAGGAGCCGCGGGAACCGGGAGCGCTTTTGGGGTCGAGACTTGGGCCGGGGGGTTCCCGGGGGCCACGCGGTGTCTTTGGTGGCCTTTAGGAGGGTCAAAGGAAAGAGTCTCCGGTTGTGGGTGAAAAATCTCCGTTGAGGGACACCCCGTGGAAGAGGCTGGCGCTGTGCTCGTGCCGGGTGAGTGTTCCAGGCTGGATCTGGTTGAGGGATGTGGGAGAGGCGGCCGCGATCCTGTCCGTGTCCTGGAGCTGGAGGTCCGGCCGCGGAGGTGTGAAAAACACTTACAGAGTTCTATTGGACTCAAGCTCCTGCCTTTCCGTGGCCATTCCTCTGTCATCAGAGGCCCTCCACAGACCCAGCAGTTGGTTACATTCGGCTCCTTACCTATCCTTTCCCCTAATTCCACAAACAGATTTTTTTTCTCAATTTTGAGATTTCATTTTTTTAATTGTTGTTTGAGTTTCAACTACATGTCTTGAACTGGGGTCGATACAGAGTTAGATTGTTGTGCTGGCTTTGCCTCTTTATTTACTAGTTGTTCTTTTACTAAGCTTGAGACTTTATTCCCAACAATAGATGCGAAACAAACCCACCTCTCCCCTTTTGGACATTTACTTCCCAACCTGCCCCCACTCATTCCTAGGTTTTCTACAGTCCAGTGCTTTTTCCCATTTTGCATCCAGTTTTCTACTTTGGATGGGTTGTAACAGAGACTGTTGACATGGGTACGTGCAATGAAAAAGGAACCTGGGTGTTTTCCATGTACAGCTTTCGGTAACACCCATGGCGTGGCTGTGTCGGTATCCCCAGAGGGCAGAGACAAAAGAGGAGTGACAGATAAAGGAATAACAGAGGTCCCATATGGCCGATACCTCCACCCCCCGTGCCTATGGGGCTGCTGCCCACAGCAGGGGTATGTGATCTTCTTGGTGGCAGCTACAGTGGTCATCGGGCCTTGCCCTCTATTTCCTCGTCACTTCCTTTTCGCTGATTTCCAGGCAAATTGCTTTTGACACTTCTTAATTGTAGCTTCCCACCGTTCCTCAGGTATCTCCCATTCAACAGGCACTAGTAATTCCCATCCACAAAGCAAGGTTACTGTTTCAGCTGTTCTTTGCTCTGCCTGGATTGGGGAATAGATTTGGCGTTCGACACTTCGTGCAGTGAGAGTGTCGTTTCTGTGAACTACAATAGCAATATTTTATCAGTCTAGACATTTACATTTAACCCAGCTAGCATGTCTAGTAATGGGATGAATTAGACAGGGTATGTGGTATGGCACTGTTGGAGGTAGCAATTCCTCCTCCTTTTTGAATAAATCACAGGCTAAGGGCAGAATATGAGAATCCTCAGCCCAAAATAGTCCTGATCCTCCTGTTTGGAGTGGAAGGATTCCTCCCCAAGGAGGGTATCGGAGGTGTCTCAGGACTTGTCCAGGCAACACTTGAAACCACTGCTATAAGCTTGGCCTTATTTCCCAGTCAGGTGTGATTCTTGGTGTATCTCTTGAATCATTTGGGTTTTCCCAGCGCATTAACCCCCAGTTCCCTCTTAAGAGTTACCTTGGTATCCCCAGGCTTAGATGTTCTAGTCCACTCCTTAGGTTCCTGCACGGGTCCTTTGATTCTGCTGCCGTGGATCCACCCTCGCTCCTTGGCCCGGATCGCTGCCTCAGTTGTCAGTAGCACCTGAAAAGGACCTTTCCCTTGTGCAGCTAAAGATTGCTCCTTCCATGTTTTTACTAACACCCACTCCCCTGGATGGATGTTACGGATATCTGCAAAACTTTCTTACCAAACTTTCATCTTCAACACCAACCATCATTTCGTAAGGTGACACTCACAGGTCTGACCTGGTTGTGTCTGAACTCTCAATAAAGCCAGAGGTTGGCATTTTACCCATGACATTTGAGTTTCAATTATTAATGCAGTTGTTAAGGTTCTCTTTAAAGTTTGTTTCATCCTCTCTACCTGTCCTGAACTCTGTGGGTGCCATGGGCTATGTAGTTCTCATTTTATTCTTAAGGCTTGAGTTAGTTGCTGTAAAACTTTTGATGTAAAGTGTGTCTATCTTAGTAATCATTCCATACCTGGGAATAATTTGTTCTAAGAGGGTTTTACATTCTACATTGGCTGTGGCTCTGACACTGGGAACAGCTTCCACCCAATGGGGAAGATGGTCTGTTATTACTAACAAGAATTTCCACCTCTGCACGTGGGGGACTTGAGTAAAGTCCACGTGGATACTTTGAAATGGTCGGAGAGCCAACTCACGACCTCCTGAAGTTGTTTTTCTCATCACCTTCTTATTTACTTTTTGGCAAACCATACATCTTTCAGTTATTTGTTTAGCCAACCCATAGATTCCAATGCACCCATAATTCCTTAGAAAGTGATCACACAAAGCCTTAGTACCCCAATGAGTTTTTGATGCATGTTTTCTAATGTTTTTCTGGTGAGTGACTTATGAAGTAACTGCCTTCCGTCAGGAAGTTTCCATTTTCCACATTCGTCTGGCCTTCCCCCCCTTCTTCCTTCATTCTTTTTCCTCTGTTTCACTGAATTTTGGAGTCTCCAATTTTTCGCTCTTCGAGGCCAAAATTAACACAACTCTTTTTATCCCATTCTCTGCAGCATCCTCAGCCCCCCCGATCTGCCAAACTCCCTCCTCCCATCTCTGAGGCCATCCCCCCCGCTGTCCCCCCCTATGTACCACAGCTCTCTCTTCAGGCAATTCCAATGCCTCTAAAACCTCCAAAACAAGTCTCCCATGCATCAGCCCCTCTCCCTCTGAACCAAGCAATCCCCTTTCTTCCCAGATTTTCCCAAAGGCGTGCACCCCTCCAAAAGCGTACCTTGAATCAGTAGATGTATTTCCCTTCTTGTGTGCTAAATCTTCCAGTGTGCATAGTCCCCCCATCAACTAAAGCCTACCCTGACATTCTTTTTCCTTGGACACATCTGGAAGAACCGTCTCCAGATATTATTTCCTTCTGCAAGGGCTCGTTCCTCGAGATGGAATTTTGGCGTTTTGCTTCTCCTTTCAGAGGAGCAGCAGAAGCGGTCGTTGCCAGGGGAACGGTGCAGGCGAGGGAGGGAGGGGGGGTAGGAGGTGGGAATGCTCTCGGAGGCCGATTCCTCCCGGAGCGGGGGAGCAAAAGCGGAGGCTGCTGCCGGCACCGCCCAGGGCACCAGCTCTTCGGGCCGGTACCAGAGGCTGGCGTGGAGCCTCTGCACGGATCCGCAGCAGCCACGGCGCCAGGAGGCCGAGCTGCCGGCGGGCCCAGCGCGGCCCGCGGGGCCGAAGCCGGGTTCAATGGAGCCGCGGCAGAGAACGCAGCGGGGGCAGGGGCTGCTGGAACGGCCGCGGACATCGGGACCGGGGCCGGAGCCGGGACTGGGGCCGCCGGCAGGGGCGGGCCCCAAAAGCGGCGGGCTGGACTGGTGTGGAGCGGAGAGCCGGGCTAGGGACGGGCACAGGGACACCGAAAGCGGCTTTTCCTGATGCTTCCAGGTCCAGTCTTAAGTGCACCATCCAGTTGAGCTGTGTTGGTTTGTTACTGATCAATGGAGTGCTTGTCCTGCCCGCAGGCTCTGGGCTTTTCACTGCCCTGTGGCCTTGGCTTGTGTGTTGGAAGTGTTTGCTGAGACACAGAGTGTTGGTGTTGGGAAGCAGCAGCTCCGTGACTTGGGGCTGCTGCTGCTTTAGGAGTTTCATCTTTGTGCCTTTTTTTTGTCAATTCGGTGTGCCCCAGTGAGACAAGGGCTGCAGTGGGTGTTCTGCAGAGCTCCAGCACAATATTGCCACGCAGCAAAAGCAGAGAAATAATAACAGACACAACTGGGCACTGTTCTCACTGGATGCTCAGTAAAAAAGAGACTCCTTGAAATAAAGGGCTCAAAGGAAAGTGTTTCCCTTTGGATGTGTTTCCTTTTGGATGTGTGAAATGCAGGATTGCCGAGTGACAGTCTGCAGAAATTCAGTCATTCTTTGTTTGTGGGAACTGCCCTGGAGAAGGAAGTGAGTGCAAAAGCCCCACAAGCCCTACAAAAGCAGATCCAGACAGGCTGCAGAGCAGGGATTGCTGGATGCAGAGTGGGAATTCTTTGTTCTTCTGGTGCATTGAAGCAGTTGCCATTAGGATTTTATTTGGTGATGCAGCCTCCTCAATTTCTTCTTGTCGGAGTGCCCTTTGTGGGGAGGGGGCATCACTTGTGGAAGAATTCTCAAGTATCTTGGTTTAGGTAAAATACAGTAACTAAAGTATTTTTTATAATTTTTATGGAAAAAGTAGTGCGTAGACTTCCTTTGGAATAAACTGTACTTCTTTAAATGTTTGCAAATCCCTGTGTTGTGTGTGTGTGTCTGTGAGCACTCCTGTGTTTTACAGAACACGCTGCAGACTGTAAATAAAACTACCAGAAAGGTCTTGAAGTCTTGTGGACTGAATGTACCATTTAATGGGAAAGTGAATAAACTATTAACCAGCAGTTGCTAAGTGGATGCTTCCTGCAAATATCTGAAATCTTTGTGGTGTTTGTGTGCAGGTTTCAACTGGAGTTGCCCTGGCATTGCCTCCCAGAGGGGCAGGATTGCTCCCCAGGAAGTTCTCCAGCCAGAAGTCCCTCTGGATCCGGATTATTTTTTTAAAAAAGTTTAGTTTGTCTTGGCTTTTTCTTTTTTTTCCCCTGCCCTTTCTGGTTTGTCTCTCCATGTTCTTATTTTACAGAGGAACCCCTCCCCAGCCTGGCCAGAGCCGCAGCCTCCTTCATGTGCCGCTGCCTCACTCGCTGCTGCCGTGCTGGCTCAGGAATGTGATCAAAGCCCGGCTAAGCAGGAATTGTTCTGGGCCTGCTCTGTTTAATCGCTGCCGCCGCGAGCAAAGCTGCCCCTGCTCCTTGAGGGGAGCGCTCGCTGCAGCCCGGCAGGAAAAGAGCCCAGGAAAAGCCGTGAACTCTGCAGGAGAAGCGCTGGGAGCAGAGGGGAGAGCGGGAAAAGGCAGCGAGAGCAGCCGGGCGGGCGGGGCAGCATCAGCGCTGATCCCTCCGCGGGCAGGACCGCATCACAAATAGTCCCTCGGGCGGATCCCTCCGCGGGCGGGGCGGCATCACCGCTGATTCCTCCGCGGGCAGGACCGCATCACAAATAGTGCCTCGCGGATCAGTCCGCGGCCAGGACTGCAGCACCGCGGATGCCTCCGGCGGATCCCTCTGTTATAAATGGTATTGTGATGTTGGCTTTTCGCATGTTACATCATTGTTATGAATGTGAGGTAAAGAAATTCAGCCAAATTAAATTTAATAAAGAAATAGATTTTATTCCGCGGCCGAAAGATCGGTCACACAGAAAGCCACGATGGAGAAAAGCAGCCCCAGCCCGGGGTCGGAGCTGGGTGAACACGCATACATCTGACCTCTGTCTCCTCAGAGCTCCCAAGTTCACGGGTGCTGCTTCGGCTGGTTCCTTCTTATACAGTTTTTGGGCAGAGTCCGAATTAATTCTATTTTTCTCGCAATTTAGCATATTCATGATGTTTTCTTGTCCCGGAGTTGGGCTGCACAAAGCCTTTCCTGAGTCTGATTAATTGTCCATCCTAGATGATGAATGGGCCATCTCTGAAGATGCTTAAGAGAGTTTTGTGTGCTCCCATTCAGGAAGCAGCGTGTTTTCAGCTGGAAATTTGGGGTGGTTTTGTTTCTTCAGGGTCTGGGGTCTTTCCTGAGAGAATCAGCCCTCCCATAAATCCCCCAGGTTGTTCTACACAGCTGCTTTGGCCGTGGCTCAGAGAGAGAAAAGGGAAATGACTTTTTACGGGGGTGAAATTTCTCCAGGCAGGAGTGGGTCGTCTTGCCCCTCCCCAGAGCCCTGCAGGCGCATGGGAGTAGCTCAGTGCCGGCCCAGTTCTCTGAGCAATAACAACGCTTGGGGCCAAAGGTCTCACGGTCCTAGACCGGTGAGGGAGAGAAGGAACTTGTGCTGTTCCTGGAAAAGCTTCTGTTATTCCTTGTGCAGCCTTTTAATTCTGTGTTCTGATGGACTGTCCGCTGTCTTTGTAACAGGACTTGTCAGAGATTCAGATTTAGGAACTGAATTTGGGTCTGTTCCCTACAGGATCTTGCCAAGCCTGAAGGCCTGGGGCAATGACTGCTCTCAGCGAGGGCTCTTTATGAATCCTCTGTCAGATTTCCCTCAGTGCTGGGCAGGAAAGGCGAGGGTTTGGCTCAGGAATTCTGCAAGCGGGGCCTGTGTGACCGTTGGCTTCTTGTGTGTGTGTGTGCATCAGTGAGCCAAAATCAAGAGCAAAGGCTGGTTTGGTTTTACGAACTTAGAGTAACTTTAAAAAAAGAAATCAACTTTTTCTTCTGTTTAAATTTAGGTGCTGGAATTGCCTGTCTGGACGTGTGCTGAGCTCTCGCTGCTGTGGACTGTGCAGCCTCAGTTGCTGCAGGTTCCTGTTCTTCTCACCAGCTCAAAGTACACGTGGGGTTTTTTTGCCCTTCTATATAGAGCTGTTGAGTTTGGGTGATTTTCCTGAATTGAGGATATTGAAGGTCGAGAAGGAAGATTTGTCTCTTTTTGTGCTTTTCTGTTGTTTTTAGCACCTGCTCAGCATCTGAACGTGGTTGGAATACTGGAAACATAAAAGGTTTTGGATTCAGTGCTTATTTGTGCAAACCCAGTTTTTGGGGGGTTTTTTTGTTGTTTTTTGGTTTTTGTTTTTTTTGTTGTTTTTTTTTTGTTTGTTTGTTTGTTTGTTTGTTTTTTTGTTGTTTTTTTTTTTTTGAAAGGTCTCCACTGTTCCTGGTAGTTTTATGTAGAAAAGGTCATGTGAACAGCAAGGAGCAGTAAGCACTTGGAAGGGGGGGTGCAGGTAGTTCCTTCAGGGTGGGGGAGTGAATGTGGCCTAGGAACGGCTCTCTGGTCAAGTGAGCAGCAGAGGAACTGAAGGATGCTCTTCCCCAGCAGAGCTGCTGCTTTGTGTTCTGGGGCAGCGCTGCCGCTGCTGGGCTTCCTCGGGGAAAACAGCTCCTTTGGGATGTGCTTTGCTGCAAAGGTTTCCCTGAGCTGGGTGTCTGCAAGAGGCGTCGGGATACCAGTGTCAGGAGTTTTCCATGGTTTCCAGGCTCTTGTACGCAGCACGTTCCGGGCAATTTGTGAGCGTGAGGCAGAGCAAATCGGTGCAATTGGACTCTGCAAATGCAGTTCAGGCAGACACTGATCTTTTAACTTTTCCATTGCAGGTACGAATTCTTGGGCATTTGTGAGTCTGCCTTGACTTGCAGGGATTGAAGGGTTTAGGTGTGGAATTGTTTGGCCAGCTTGCTCCAAGGCATGGTGTACTTCTGGAAGTGCCACACACCTCGCAGGACCGAGGAGCTGCTGGCTGGGTGCTGGTTCTGCTCTGCCCTGGGAACTGGGAGCCCCTGGGAGGGCTGGGGGTGACACCTGGAGATGGGCTGGGGAAGCCTGGAATTGTATCTCAGCACTTTTCTATGCAGCTCTATGGACCGGTATGTGCTGAATGAAGCGGCTCTTCAGCACAATAAATTCAGCAGTTTGGAAAAACCATGGAATATCTCCGAGTTAATGATGGGAGAGGGTTGGGGCTGCTCCCTGATAACGTGCAGGGCTCGGGGGTGCGAAACGAAGATGGGGAGAGGAGTGAGGGCTGCTCCTCGTTGTCGAGGCGCCGCGGGCGCTGCGCAGCCTTCCCCTTTTACTTCCCAATTCCTCATTTTGTGCCTCCTTTTCCCTTGGGGATACGCCCGGGCTGCATTCCAGCGGCCGCCGTGGCACAGCGCCTGCGGGCGGCGGGGTTTCCCGTGTGAGTGACGGGGTCAGCGGCCAATGGGAAGGCGGGGCGGGCCGAGGGCTGGCCAATGAGGAGGCGGATCGGGGCTGCGCGTGGCCAGTTGGACTCGGCGGGAGCGGTTGGGGCGGACGGGCATGGACGGGCCCGGGCGGTGAGCGAGGAGCGGGAGAACGGGATGGGGAGCGGGATGGGGAACGGGGGAACGGGATGGGGAACGGGGGGGAACGGGATGGGGAACGGGGAACGGGATGGGGGAGCGGGGGAACGGGATGGGGAATGGAGAACGGGATGGGGAACGGGGGGGAACGGGATGGGGAATGGGGAACGGGATGGGGAACGGGGAACGGGATGGGGAACGGGGGGGAACGGGATGGGAGAGCGGGGGAACGGGATGGGGGAACGGGGGAACGGGATGGGGAACGGGGAACGGGATGGGGGAACGGGGAAACGGGATGGGGAACGGGGAAACGGGATGGGGGAACGGGGAAACGGGATGGGGGAACGGGGAAACGGGATGGGGAACGGGGGAACGGGATGGGGAACGGGAAACGGGATGGGGGAGCGGGAGAGCGGGATGGGGGAGCGGGGAACGGGATGGGGGAGCGGGGAACGGGATGGGGGAGCGGGGAACGGGATAGGGGAGCGGGGAACGGGATGGGGGAATGGAGGAACGGGATGGGGAATGGGGGAGCAGGACGGGGGACCGGGGAACGGGATGGGGGAGCGGGGGAACGGGGTGGGATACGGGGAACAGGATGGGAGAGCGGGGGGAATGGGATGGGGAACGGGATGGGGGAGCGGGGGAACGGGATGGGGAACGGGATGGGGGAGCGGGGGAACGGGATGGAGGAGTGGGGGAACAGGATGGAGAGCGGGGGAACAAGATGGGGAACGGGGGAACAGGATGGGGAGCGGCATCATATTTATTTTTATTTTTGGGTTTAATATTATTTTTATGTCTAATTTTTCCTTTCCCTTCCTTTCCCTTTCCTTTCCCTTTCTCTCTTCCACCTTTCTTTCCCTTTCCCTTCACATTCCCTTTCTCTTTCTCTTTCCCATCTCTTTCTTTCCCTGATTCCTGAATTTTTTTTGCCCCAGAATCCACAGCTCAAGCCACGTGCACACACTGCAGATGTGAAGTGTATTTTTACTGCCAGCAAGCACCTGGGAATAAAAAAACCTCAGCCCCAAAGCTTGATGTCTAAACAGCAACACAGAAGTTCTAAACCAGCTGTCTGGATTTGAAAAGACATATGTCTTTGGAAGTTAACATAGAGTTCAACTTGATGTAGTGATCGACTTAGGTTCAGCTTAGAAAAGGCCCTACCAACATTTTATTGTATCTAATCCCTGCTTTCCCCTGCGTTTGCCTCTCGGCCCACTCTGTTTCACGGGGCTGTACATGGTAAAACACTTCCCTGTGTGCTTTCTGGGTTTGAGCTGCCCTGCCCCGGCACGTAGGGTCACGGTTAAGTAGAAGAGTTATCAAACTTAGTGGTTCGTCTCTTTTTCATGGCTTTTTGGGTAGAAGATTACAGGCCCAGTGTGGGAATAACTCCTAGCCCTCGGCATCTCGTTGACCCCCTCCCGTTGTCTCGCAGGTCCCCGAGGCGGCTTCGGATCTCCACGGTCACCGACGCTGCCGATTTTCCTGGCGCGCGCCGTTCAACGTCGAGGAGCGGCATCCAGAAGCTGTGTCGGAGCATCTTCATGGCTGGAATGTTTTGAGTAAGGGCTGCAGTCAGGGTGTAAGCTGAAGGGTGTGTGACTGTGTGTGTCTGTGACTGTGTCTGTCTGCCTGTGAGAAGAGTGCGTGTGTGGAATGGTTCTAACCTTGTGTGTGTGAGTTTTGCCTTTCAGGCTTTTCAGCTACTTTTTAAACTTAGAGTAAAAACAACCCAGCTGCGCTGTCTGGGGATTTTTTCCCTCCCGGCTGGGTTTTTTTATCTGAGACCCAGCCGGTCTGTGAGGTGCCGTTCATCGCCAGGGTTTGGGTGCCGACCGTGCCGGGGATTTGTCAGGCGGGATGGTTTTGGGGCTCCCGGGAACCGCGTTCCCATGGGGTGCTCTCGAGACGAGAGCGAGTGTGGGTTTGTGTGTCAGCTGAAGGAGGTGTGTGGTGGATGAGTGTTTTGTTCTCCGTGTGCTGCTGTTGATTTGGGTTCCTAGAACAATAAAATGTAATGAATTTTCCAGAAATAGAACAATTGTTACATTGTACTGATAGGGGATTGGCTTGTGTTGCTCTGTGTTCGTGTTTGCTGCTGCACTTGCACATATTGCTCTGTATGTCAATTGGACTTTGACCAGTGTGCATATGGATTGTATTTGTGCTTGTGCTTGTGTATGTTGTTATTTCCACTTGCTTTGCTGAAGTGTAAATAAAAAACCCTCGTTCAATCAAGTTGAATAAACCCTAATAAAGATACCCCCCCTCCCTCCTTTTGGTTGCTCTCTTCCTTTGGTGTGGTTTAGTAATTTTTTCGCCGTATTTCTTGCTTTGCTTTACTTTTCAGTCTGTTCCTCACTTGACTTTTTCTAACTCTTTATCTTTTTCTCACCGTTTAACTGTTTCTAGATGTCTCTGTCGCTCTATTTCTCAGTTTCTCTTTTTCTCTTCAACACTAATTCTCTTTTAAACTCTATTTCTTTTTCTCTCAAACCCTATTCTTCTGTTTCTCTATTCCTTTTTCTCTCTATTTTTTTCTCTTTCTTTATGACTCTGACTTTCTTTCTCTCTTTCTCTCTGACTTTCTTTCTCTCTGACTTTCTCTCTCCGACTTTGACTTTCTCTCTCTGACTTTGACTTTCTCTGAGTTTGACTTTCTCTCTCTCTCTCTCTGACTTTGACTTTCAAACTACCTTTCTCACCTTCCCTCCTTTGTTCATTTTTACCTTTCTACCTTAGTTTGTTTCTGTAGCAGCTTGGAAAAAAACAGAGACCGCTCTTTCTTCAGGCACGATCTGCCCCAGTCTTTGTGTTTCTATTTTGGGAAAGTTTTAAGAGAGTTTTGGGAATGGGCACAGGGAAAGACAAAACAGATCCATGCCCACACACTTGTCAGGGCAGACTTTCTGCCCCTTCTAGGCCACTGACTCAAACATGAAACCCCCCAGCTTTCTGGGAGGTGAAGGAAGAACAGTCACACCTGGTACTTCTACCTGTAGTCATTTGCCTGCTCTGCATCTTTCCCAAGACAGCAGAAGGCCCTTAGCAAAGTGAAGATCAATGGAACAAGTTGCTCTCCCACTCAGGGCTCTCGTTAAGGCTGGAATGGCTGCTGCCAGCCTCTGCACTTTCTGCCTCCCCAACTTCCTACCTTTGTTCATTTCTACCTTTCTGTCTTTCTACCTTTGTTGCTTTCTACCTTTCTAAATTTCTAACTTGACATGTTTGTTTGTTTCTACCATTTGAACTTTCTATCTTTCCATCTTTCTTCATTTCTAACTTTCTACATTTCTACCTTTGTTCATTTCTGCGTTTCTACCTTTCTGCATTTGTTCATTTCTACCCTTCTGACCTTCTGCCTTTTTACCTTTTTTGTTTCTACTTTTAAGACTTTGTACCACCTTTCTAAGTTTTCTCTCCTTTTACCTTTGTTCATTTTTACCTTTGGTAGTTTCTAACTTTCAACATCTCTGACTTTCTCTCTTTGTTTGTTTCTACCTTTCTGACTTTCTACATTTCCAACTTTCTACTGCTTGTTTCTACCTTTCTACATTCCTACCATTTTTGTTGCTACCTTTCTAACTTTCTACCTTTGTTCGTTTCTAACTTTCTAGGTTTGTCCCCTTCTCCTTTGTTTGTTTGTAACTTTGAAACTTTAAACCTTTTTCTCCCCATTTTTACCTTTCTAGATTTGTTTGTTTCTAACGCTCTACATTTCTAACTTTGTGCCTTTCTAAATTTGTTTTTTACTTTCTAACTTTTACCTTTCTAACTTTGTTTCTAACCTTCTTGTTAGAGTGAAGGCTCCTCTGTCCTCAGGCCCAGAGGGAAGCCAAAGCATTAGGTTTGAATTAAAACCTTTGGACAAGCTGACATCTATGAAGCCACACCAAAGTGAAATAGAAATACAAATTTTTAACTTTTAGTAGAAATAGATGCTAAGTGCCTTAAACCTGAAAAAGCTGTAGCAGAGATCTTAAACACAGCTCTTGCTGCAGCAGTGTTACCTTTTCACAGAATTCTTTACTTTAGACAAAATATAGATAGAATTACACTGTTCATATTTTTTAGATGCAGTGTTCACATAAACAATAAGAGCTGATCGAAACTGTATATGCAAATCTGTGTAATACAGATGTAACACTTGTGTGAGGCTTACGAGTGTTAGAATTAGACCAGGATGGGTTAAGAAAAAGAAAACTAGAATGGTGTGTTAATCTTACTGGTCAATTAACAAATATAATCCACACTTCTGTAAGAAAAAATATAGTGTATGGAGCATATAGAAGAAGCTGGTTTTGCCTGCTGCTGCTGCTTGGCTTTATCATGTAACCCCATTTGAACTCTGCCTTCAAGACAGCTGTGAGACCGTGAAATAAAGAACTTAGCAGAACAGCAGCCTCCTCTGCTCTTTCACCCTGGTCTGAGAAGGAAAGGTACCCTATCAAAGGCTTAACACCTTCTGCCTTTCTGACTTTGTTTCTAAATTTCTACCTTTCTAACTTTGTGTCTAATTTTTTTTCTAACTTTGTTTTTAACTTTCAACCGTTCTACCTCTAGAAATTTGTTAGTTTCTTGTATTTTACCTCTTTATTTGTTTATAAATTTCTGCCGTTGTAACTTTTTCTAACTTTTTACTTTTTAAATTTCATTTGTTTTTAACTTTTTACCATTCCTCCAGCGAGGGATGTGTGCAGAATACTAAAACCTGTTAAGTTCTTCATTTTTACGTCTATAGGCAAATGCTACTGATTTAGATGTAAATTAGTTTTGAAATAAGCCAGCTCTCTCTCTCTACTCTGTTGCATATAGGAATATAAGAAGCTGGGAATAGAGATCAGCAAGTTTTGAGAATAACGAGCCGGTGTTTTTCTGTAGGAAGGAAAGAAGCAAGTGCCTGGCCCCAGGAGCCGAGACGCTCGGGCTGCAGGAGCTGCAGAGCGCCCAGAGCCGGCTTTTCCCTCTGCTCTGTCCCTGCCCCCGGGCTGAGCTGGGCGGCGCTGCTGCCGCCTGGTGGCGAGAGCGCGGCACTGCCGCCCCCGGCACGGCGCCCCGGCGCTGCTGCCGCCCGGTGCCGGCTGAGCCGAGAGGGCGGCGGCCTCGGTGGCTGCCGAGCGTGGCAAGGGCAAGGAGCGGGAGCGAGCGGGGCGGTGTCTGTCGGCGGAGGGGAGGGGCGAAGGACGGTTCGGAGCGCCGACGGACACGGCCGTGCGTGAGTGGGGCCACAGCGGTGAAAAGGAGCGGGCGCCATGCGAGGCGGTGACCGCGAGGAATGACAGTGCGGGGGGCGGCCCGGCGGGGCCGGTTTTGCCGGGCAGCAGAGGCGCGGTCGCAGCGCGACCCGGGGCGGGGAGCACCGGGCGGGCACGGTCGGAATCGAGCCGCCCGCGTGTCGCTCTCAAGGGGGCGGCTCGGAAAGGAAGGCGCAGTTCCGCGCTCTCGGGATGGCGTTAAGTGACGTTTTTATTAGCACCTGCCAGGACCTTGCAGAGGGTGGTTTACACTTCCGCCACACTCAAGATGGCAGACGCACTAGGCCCCTGCGAGAGGTGTCCCTGCCGATGCCTGCCGCGGGTCGCGGAGCAGGCGCCTGCCTCCGGTGCCGCTGACCCCCCCAGCCGTGTCCTCGCACCGGGAAGCACCGCGGAAAATCGCACGGAAAGCGCGGGGCCGGCGTCGGAGTCCGGGCCGGATTCAGGCAGCCGAATAGACAGAAGCCCTTGTGAGGGGCGGCGGGGGCTTGAAGTGTACCACACTAAAGATGGCTGCTTGACCAGAAGTGGCTTCTGCCAGCACCCAAGATGGCGGCGAATGGCGGAAGTTTCGTCACAGCCACGCTAAAGATGGCGGTCGTGTACGCTGTTTTCTGACCTTCTCAATATGGCGGCAGTGAAGCCCCCCCCCCCCCCCCCCCCCCAGCTGCGTCTATTCGGCTGCCTGAACGCGACGCCGACGCCAGACCAGCGCTTGCATGCAATTTTCTGAGGCGTTTCCCGCTATGCGGACACCGACTGTGGGGTCAGCGGCGCCTGGGGCAGGCGGGAGCATTCAGGCAGTCGAATAGTCGGAGGGGGGGGGGGAGTCCTTCCTGGCCGCCATCTTGAGAAGGTCGAATAGCCCCATTGGTGCGGTACCGGTGACTTCCGCCCTTCTACGCCAGGAGCGGCAATGGCGGGGAGCCCGGGGAGCAGCGCTGCCGGGCCGGGGGCACCGGCGCGGGTGCTCCGGGCTCGGAGGTGAGCGGGGAACGGGGACAGCCCCGAGCGGACGGTGGGGGCCGCGGGGGATCAGTATTCCGGCCCAGGGATGGCTGCCCCGGCCCAGGGATGGGTGTCCCGGCACAGGGATGGGTTCCTCGACTATCTAATAATATTATATAACAATCGTACAAGGAGATCTATATAAAAAAATCCTCCATCGTCATCCTTCTCCCAGCCCCGCTGTGTTTTCAGGGTCTTGGGGGCAGAGTTTGGGTCTGGACAAGGCTCTCGGGCACAGGGTGGGATTCTTGGGGTGCAGGGCCAGGATTTGGACTCGAGGCTCCCTGTGGGTCCCTTCCAGCCCAGGAAATGCTGCGATCCTGTGCCTCTGAGGGTGAAATAAAGGGCACCGGTGGGGTTTTTGCCCGCTGTGTTCACGGCCCCGCCGGCTCAGGGCGGGTTCAAGGCGCAGCTGCCGCCGAGCCAGCGGGACCGGCCGGGGCTGCTCGCTCCCGGTGCTGCCGCCTTGTGGGGAGAGCCCGGCACTGCAGCCCGGAACGGCGCTGGCCGCGGGATCGGCGTGGAACAGCAGCGCAGGGAATGCTGAGGCACCCCAGGGAATGCTGAGGCTTCCCCTGCCCGGGGCACTCGGCAGCAAATCCCTGATGTTGAGCAGAAAAAGGAAAGTTCTGGGTTAGTGGGAGGAGGTTTCTGGAATGGAGCTGGGACAGGTGCTGATCCACGCATGGAATCACGGGGTGGTTTGGCTTGGAAGGGACCACCAAGATCATTTACACTCTGTTTGTTGTCTGATTCCACAGCAAAGAACATCCAGAACTGCCACTTCACCCTCACGGACAGCAGGAATGCCTTCCATAGCTCTTGTTTTGCAGTGGGAATGGCTGTTGGGAGCTCTGGCAGGACCAGGTAAGAACAGAAATGGGATCATTCTGGCTGCTGCTGGAGGTGGGTTTCTGCTTTCCGGCTGTTCTTCTCATTGATCCTTTCACAGCAGTGTTCTAGGGCACATTTGAGGGTAATTCCAGGAATTTCAAATCAGATAAAAACTGGTGGGGCAAAAATGTGAATCTGATCCATTTCTGGTAATTCCAAGCTTCTCCCACAACACCGTTCCAGGGGAAACCTGATAAAAGGGTAAAGATGCAGAGGAACAAGTGCTGTAAACCCCCCTGGCGCTCTGACAGAGCAAACCTTCCAGTACTCCCAGCAGATCTCTTGGAGAAAGTGTGGGATTGCAAGGTTTTCTGGGAAAGCAAAAAGCCAGGGGGGGAGATGAGGGAATAGGCTTCCAGTTATTCCTTTAGCTGAAAGCCTGGGGGAATTGAGAGGGGCCACAAGAACTGTTTGTGTAGGAAAATGGGAGTTTGGGGGCTGAATCTGAGTTTCTCTCTGGGGTGTTTTTGAGGGAAAAGCTGAGGTGCTTTTTAAGGGAGTGAATGCACATTTTTGGGGTGGAAAAGGTTTGATCAATATTGTAGAGGAAGTAAAATGTTGGGGGTAAAAGTGGATGCAATCTGGAGGGGACAGAATGAATATTTTGGAGGCAAAATGGGGAACTCAGTAGTGGACAGATGGGGAACATTTTGGAGGCAACACTTGACCAACTCTTTGGGGTGGAGAACGAACACATTGAGGGAAAAATGAGGTGATGAGCAGTGGGCACGTAGGGAAGGTCGTGGGGGTAAATCTTGAGAAAAGCCCCATGGTATTCAAGAAATCCTTGGAAGCAGGGCTGAGGAATTCAGTGGTGGAAAAACAGGGGAATTTTGCGGGGGTAAAACTTCAAAAGATCTAAGAGTTGAGAGTGAGTGTTTTTAGGTAAAAAGGATGTCTTGTTGAAGTTGGGCGTCTGGATTGTGGCATTTATGGATCACAGGGTGTTTTTCCAGAAAGTAGGAGATAAAGAAGACTCCCAAAGCCTTGGTAGCTGTGTTAAGAAATCCGTCCCAGGGAAGAAAGGTACCTAAACCTCCTAGAAGTAGGGACTAATTAGCATGGGAAGGGAAAAACCCACCCCCAGTGGGAGAGAGCCCGCCGGGTAAGGGAAGAGAAGGATGCCCTTAAGAAGAAGCAGGGAAGGTGAATTTCTCGGTTTGCTAAAATGTATCAAAAAGTTTGGAATCTGGGTCTGTGTGGAGGCCGGGATTTTCTCGGCCATATGCAGAGCCCAGCACTAGGAATAAAGTAATTCCAGGCTTTCCAACGCCAAAAATGCAGTACCAGAGAGTTCTGTTATCTCGAGGACTTGGGGGATATTTGGCAAAAATTTCCGGGGGCCCAGGCTGGACCGAGCTTTTAACGCTCCCCGGATTCACGGGATCGGGGATTCCAGCCTGCCCTGCACGGGTTTTTTCAGGGAAGTCCCAAATCCGTGTGAGCACGAAGCAGAATCCCCTGGGAGCTGTGAAGGCAACGGGATATTTCTTGGGAATTTTGAAGGATTGGGTGAGTCCTCAGTGTGAGGTTGGAATGAACGCAAATTGTCTGGGAGTTGCTGGTTTAGGGATGGCCGGGTCTGGGTTTGGATTTGTGGGCACCGAGTGTTCCTTGTGTCAGCTTTAGGTCTGGATTGGTGGGAATTGTCAGAGAAAAGAGAAGGGAATTGAAATGCAGAGCTCCATTCCTGGAGAAATGATCAGGATGGGAGAGGAAAGGCTGTGGAGCTGCTGGGAGCTCCTGGAGAACGAAAGGATCTGAGGCCTGGAGGCAAAAGCTGTGGAACAAAGCCTAAAAAGGGTGCAGGGTGGGATGGGAGGGGGAGGAGGGCACCGTGGGGTGGGGGGGAAAGAGGGAAAGGATCCCTGCTCCGGGAATCCAGCAGAGACCAGGAGAGGATCATTTTCCATCCACTGCTCTCAGTGGAATCCTAATAAGGAAGGTTGAAGGAAAGTGATTCATTTGTTCTTAGCTTTGGAATGAAGGGTGTTATTCCAGAGGGAAATATTCACCTGTTAAAATTCTGTTAGATACAGGAAAAGAGGGAGGAAGCAAGCAGCTGGGGAACGAACAGGTGGATTTTTGGTGGATACAGGGAAAGACACGGGAAGGGGCTCTTAAGTAAAATACACCTCACGGATGCACCAGGAAAAGCCTCAACTGCCCTTTTTTCCAAGCTCTGACATTCCAGAGGAGTAAGCAGTGGTCAGCCCATAACTTCGTGTATTCCTTGGATGCCCAGTGCTTTGTTGGGAAGAGGTGACATTTGGAAAGGAACAAATCCGGGGATGTAATTCCTGATAGTGAGGCCCTGGTTTTGATATCCTTCCAGCACCCAAACACAACAGAGGGAATCCTGGAGGAGCTGGAAAACGCTGTCGCTCCGTTGGTGGAATTCCTGGGAAATGGAAAGCAGCAGAAGCAGCAAGAACAGAGTTGGAAGCAGGCTCCAGCCGGGTAAGGCAGACACCAAATCCTTTGGAATTAGAAGTGGGCAGGGGTGGGAAGAATTAATTCTTACATTTGTAGCCCATGGATTCCTGAGCAGGATCCCGGCAGGGAAGACTGCAGGGATCAGACTGGGGACTGATCCCAGCTGGGGGCAGCGAGCCTTGGAATTGGCTGAAGGGAAGAAAGAGGGATCCTTTGAGCACGAGGATCAGCTGTCAAATGTGGAGATGGCATCAGACAATTCCTCGGGAGGGTTTAGTTCCTGGGCCAAATCGATCTCCTGCCTTGTGAAGGAGCTCAGAGATCTGGGAAGAGCCCAACCAACGCAGGGAATGCACTGGCAGATAAAACTGCCGGGGAACGGTGGGGAAAAGCATCGAACAGGGGGCCTCGTTTTGTACAGGAATGGTACAAAAAATTGTCCGAAAGAATAGGAATGGAATGGGATTTTACGTATTCCTCGGAGGCCACAATGCAGTGGGAAGGCTGAGAGAAGGAAACAAAGCCTAAAAAGGCAGATGAGCCAAATCTGCCCAAAGCTTCCAATGGCCACATTCCCTGGCATTGCTGAGGACTTCAGCCAAGCTCCAAGCAAAAGGTGAGCCCCTGATTTTGGTGCCAAGGGAAACTCCAAGTTAAGAATAATCCAAATATGAAGCACTTCTCACAAAACTCAGCTTTGCAAACCTTTATTTGGGCTAAAAAAGAAAAGATGGGAATGCCCTTGGCAGAAAAGCAGCTGTGAGGCACAGCAGGCTTCAAATGCCTGTCAGCAGGAGCTCCAGGAGAAATGGCTGCTGGCTCCGGGCATCCTGGGCTTTCCAGGCAGGTTTTGTACTGGAGTGCAAGGCAGTTTTCTTGCCTCTGAGGGGTGGCACCTGCATCCCACTGGAAAGGGAAAATGTGGAGAGAGCGGCAAGTGGGAAGACGGTTGCTGATGTGTGTCCTTGGATTGCAGTTCCTCCCGGTGGGTCTGTGCTGCTGGAAGTTTGAAGGAGATCAGTCTTGGAGTACGTGTGGGTTCAGCTGTGGGGCTTGGGAGCGACGCTGGACATGAAATTCCAGGGATGTTCCCCTTGCTGGAGGGAGAAGCAGTGGAAGCACTTTGCTGTCTGCTTCTTCATCCCTTTCGCCTCGGTCCCCTGGGGCTCCAGGTAATCCCCTCTCACCTTTGCTTTTCCAAGGGTCTCTAAAGGAGGGCTTGAGCTTTGGTGTAGCTCCCTGTACAGGGAAGATCTGTTCCAGGAAAGGTCTCCTGGTCTGGACCGATGGCGTTGCAGGAAGAGCAGGAAACCCCAAAGCTCCTGTGGCTCCCTCATCTGATTTGCCTGCAGGCAGCAAGGATCATTCCCAAGTGTCATCCCCTGGCTCCGTGACTCGGTGAGGTTGTGTTCCCCCAAAGGCCAGGGGCCGCTTTGTTTTGCAGCTCACAAAAATCCAGCTCGGTGGTGCTGGGTTTGGTTTTTGTGTGCAATGAAGGCCCTAAAAAATTCCCCTCCTTCACTGGCACAGCCCTGGAGTGGGAGCAGATTCCCCTTATCCCGGAGTTATCCCGCTCCTGCCCTGGATCCCTGCGGTGCCGTGTGTTCTCCAAGCTCACAGCACTGCTGGCTCTAAACAAGAAAAACAATCCCTGTTCCTTCTCTTCTCCGTCCTTGATGTTCCCAGGCCCTGCATCTCCCTGGCTATTCCCTGTGTGAGTTTTCATCCCCATCCCACCTTATCCCGATCAAATAAGGGCCTGAGACGTGTTTAGCAGCAAATGCATTCTTGTGAAGAAAGCCAAGAGCAAAGAGCATCCAGATGCAGAGAAGTCTTTAGAAAAGCACTCCGGACGTGCAAATGAGGGATGTGTCTTCCTGCGTGTCCTGTTGTTTTTCTCTGTCAGGTTTTGGAGGGTTTTCTCTCCGTGATTTCCTGCAGTCCAGGTGCGTCCCTTCTTTTGTCCAAATCCAGTGCCAGAGGATCGAACAACTGACGAGTGGGGTCTGGGATGAAAATGGTTCTCCTAAAATGAGGGAAACAATGCTAAAAGAGAAAGGAGCATTCTTTTAATGCCTGGAATAAAAATGCTGGAAAAGAGCACTTTTTATTTGATATGGTGTCATTCTCCTTTTTTTTCCATGGCTAAAACTGCACGGTGAGCAATCAGAGCAGAAATATGAAATGCAGGAGTCTTGGATTCCACAGTGGGATTAACTTCCCTTTTCTGCTCTCTTTCAGGACAGGAAAAACCACTGAACTCGCCCCATCTTTGGGACCAAGAGCTTTGGTGTTGGAGTAGCCAAAGCCAGCTAGGGCCCCCCTTGTCCTGCCCATGGTGTGGGTCAGGGACAGGCTCCTCTTCTCCTCTGTGCTGGGATGAACTGCCTAGGGAATGCTATTTCTGACAGGCCGGTCCTAGCCACAGCTACTGGAAATGGGCAGAGGTGAAGAGGCAAGTGCCAGAGTTCCTTGGGGATGATGGAATTGTGGTGTTTGGCTGTGCCCAGAGGGGCAGGTTGGGCATCTTTGTGTGTCTGAGGACCGGTTTGGGTGCTGGGGAGCCCGGGGAGCCGAGCTCTCAGTGCATTCCCAGCTCTCCTGGGGGTGGGAGCTGGTGCAGGGCTGGGTGACAGCCTCTGGTCGGGCTCGGGGCAGGCCCTGGCCCCGGCACAGACACGCTGGGGTGGTTTGGGGCCGCCTGGGGAGCAATGGGAGGAAAATGAGGGATGGTGCTGGGCAGAGCGATCGGCCTGCGCTCGTGTCAGCGCAGCCGTGCAGGGCACTGGGACCTGGGTAAAACACCGGCTCTCCTGGCTTTCAGGGATGCAAGGTCTGAGGCACTGGATTTACTTGGGGCTTTCCAAGACAGCAGGAACAAGAGGAAATGTGGTGCCAGAGGTGCGTCCCACCAGGTTGCATTTCCCTCTTTCCCGTTTCCATTTCCTCCTCAGTGCAGGTGTCCCCTGCAGCCCATGAGCACGGGGCCGGTGACAACGCCCTGTCTGTAGAGGAATTCCTTATGGAACAAGGGCAGATGACACTTGTGTGTGGCTTACGACTGTTAGACCAGGATGGGTTAAGAAAAAGATAACTAGAATGGTGTGTTAATCTTACTGGTCAATTAACAAATATAATCCACACTTCTGTAAGAAGAAATATAGTGTATGGAGCATATAGAAGAAGCTGGTTTTGCCTGCTGCTGCTGCTTGGCTTTATCATGTAACCCCATTTGAACTCTGCCTTCAAGACAGCTGTGAGACCGTGAAATAAAGAACTTAGCAGAACAGCAGCCTTCTCTGCTCTTTCACCCTGGTCCGAGAAGGAAGGGCACCCTGTCAAAGGCTTAACACCTTCTGCCTTTTCTGACTTTGTTTCTAAATTTCTACCTTTCTAATTTTGTTTGTTTCTAATTTTTTTTTTGTTTTTAACTTTGTTTGTTTTTAAATTTCTACCTTTAGAAATTTGTTCGTTTCTTGTATTTTACCTCTTTGTTTGTTTCTAAATTTCTGCCATTGTAAATTTGTTTCTACTTTTTAAATTTCATTTGTTTTTAACTTTTTACCATTCCTCCAGCGAGGGATGTGTGCAGAATACTAAAACCTGTTAAGTTCTTCATTTTTACATCTATAGGCAAATGCTACTGATTTAGATGTAAATTAGTTTTGAAATAAGCCAGCTCTCTCTCTCTACTCTGTTGCATATAGGAATATAAGAAGCTGGGAATAGAGATCAGCAAGTTTTGAGAATAACGAGCCGGTGTTTTTCTGTAGGAAGGAAAGAAGCAAGTGCCTGGCCCCAGGAGCCGAGACGCTCGGGCTGCAGGAGCTGCAGAGCGCCCAGAGCCGGCTTTTCCCTCTGCTCTGTCCCTGCCCCCGGGCTGAGCTGGGCGGCGCTGCTGCCGCCTGGTGGCGAGAGCGCGGCACTGCCGCCCCCGGCACGGCGCCCCGGCGCTGCTGCCGCCCGGTGCCGGCTGAGCCGAGAGGGCGGCGGCCTCGGTGGCTGCCGAGCGTGGCAAGGGCAAGGAGCGGGAGCGAGCGGGGCGGTGTCTGTCGGCGGAGGGGAGGGGCGAAGGACGGTTCGGAGCGCCGACGGACACGGCCGTGCATGAGTGGGGCCACAGCGGTGAAAAGGAGCGGGCGCCATGCGAGGCAGTGACCGCGAGGAATGACAGCGCGGGGGGCGGCCCGGCGGGGCCGGTTTTGCCGGGCAGCAGAGGCGCGGTCGCAGCGCGACCCGGGCGGGGGGCACCGGGCGGGCACGGTCGGGAAAGAGCCGTCCGCGTGTCGCTCTCAAGGGGGCGGCTCGGAAAGGAAGGCGCAGTTCCGCGCTCTCGGGATGGCGTTAAGTGACGTTTTTATTAGCACCTGCCAGGACCTTGCAGAGGGTGGTTTACACTTCCGCCACACTCAAGATGGCAGACGCACTAGGCCCCTGCGAGAGGTGTCCCTGCCGATGCCTGCCGCGGGTCGCGGAGCAGGCGCCTGCCTCCGGTGCCGCTGACCCCCCCAGCCGTGTCCTTGCACCGGGAAGCACCGCGGAAAATCGCACGGAAAGCGCGGGGCCGGCGTCGGAGTCCGGGCCGGATTCAGGCAGCCGAATAGACAGAAGCCCTTGTGAGGGGCGGCGGGGGCTTGAAGTGTACCACACTAAAGATGGCTGCTTGACCGGAAGTGGCTTCTGCCAGCACCCAAGATGGCGGCGAATGGCGGAAGTTTCGTCACAGCCACGCTAAAGATGGCGGTCGTGTACGCTGTTTTCTGACCTTCTCAATATGGCGGCAGTGAAGCCCCCCCCCCCCCCCCCAGCTGCGTCTATTCGGCTGCCTGAACGCGACGCCGACGCCAGACCAGCGCTTGCACGCAATTTTCTGAAGCGTTTCCCGCTATGCGGACACCGACTGTGGGGTCAGCGGCGCCTGGGGCAGGCGGGAGCATTCAGGCAGCCAAATAGTCGGAGCGGGGTCCTTCCTGGCCGCCATCTTGAGAAGGTTGAATAGCCACTGACCCGATCGCCACATTGGTGCGGTACCGGTGACTTTCGCCCTTCTACGCCAGGAGCGGCAATGGCGGGGAGCCCGGGGAGCAGCGCTGCCGGGCCGGGGGCACCGGCGCGGGTGCTCCGGGCTCGGAGGTGAGCGGGGAACGGGGACAGCCCCGAGCGGACGGTGGGGGCCGCGGGGGATCGGTATTCCGGCCCAGGGATGGCTGTCCCGGCCCAAGGATGGGTGTCCCGGCACAGGGATGGGTTCCTCGACTATCTAATGATACTATATAACGATCGTACAAGGAGATCTATATAAAAAATCCTCCATCGTCATCCTTCTCCCAGCCCCGCTGTGTTTTCAGGGTCTTGGGGGCAGAGTTTGGGTCTGGACAAGGCTCTCGGGCACAGGGTGGGATTCTTGGGGTGCAGGGCCAGGATTTGGACTCGAGGCTCCCTGTGGGTCCCTTCCAGCCCAGGAAATGCTGCGATCCTGTGCCTCTGAGGGTGAAATAAAGGGCACCGGTGGGGTTTGTGCCCGCTGTGTTCACGGCCCCGCCGGCTCAGGGCGGGTTCAAGGCGCAGCTGCCCCCCCGAGCCAGCGGGACCGGCCGGGGCTGCTCGCTCCCGGTGCTGCCGCCTTGTGGGGAGAGCCCGGCACTGCAGCCCGCACAGGCGCTGGACCACGGGATCGGCGTGGAACAGCAGCGCAGGGAGTGCTGAGGCAGCCCAGGGAATGCTGCGGTCCCAGGGAAGGCTGAGGCGTCCCCTGCCCGGGGCACTCAGCAGCAAATCCCTGATGTTGAGCAGAAAAAGGAAAGTTTTGGGTTAATGGGAGGAGGTTTCTGGAATGGAGTTGGGACAGGTGCTGATCCACCCATGGAATCACGGGGTGGTTTGGCTTGGAAGGGACCACCAAGATCATTTACACTCTGTTTGGTTCCACAGCAAAGAACATCCAGAACTGCCACCTCACCCTCACGGACAGCAGGAATGTCTTCCATAGCTCTTGTTTCGGAATGGGAATGGCTGTTGAGAGCTCTGGCAGGACCAGGTAAGAACAGAAATGGGATCATTCCGGCTGCTGCTGGAGGTAGTTTTCTGCTTTCAGGCTGTTCTTCTCATTGATCCTTTCACAGCAGTGTTCTAGGGCACATTTGAGGGTAATTCCAGGAATTTCAAAACAGTTGAAAACTGGTGGGGCAAAAATGTGAACCTGATCCATTTCTAGTAATTCCAAGCTTCTCCCACAGCACTGTTCCAGGGGAAAGCTGATGAAAGGATAAAGATGCAGAGGAACAAGTGCTGTAAACCCCCCTGGCTCTCTGAGAGAGCAAACCTTCCAGTAATGCCAGTACATCGCTCTGAGAGACTCTGGGATCACAAGGTTTTCCAGGAAAGCAAAACAAAGACAGAGATGAGGGAATAGGCTTCCAGTTAAGAATGGTTTGGTGGGTGTAGGAATGATTCTTTTATGTTTGATGCTTCCCTTTTTATTCCTGAATAATTTTAAAATGATTCCTTGAATAAATCATCTAAATTTGGGAATTTAAATTTGAGAGGGAACAGTGCAACATTAATACAGGCAGAGATCATGGAATGATGGAATGGTTTGCGTTGAAAGCCCCATCTCTGAGCCTGTTCTGGCCAGGCTCCTGCCCATTGGCCACTCCTTGCAGGTGGACATGGAAGTGATGGAGGCGTTCAGGGAACGCTGATTGTTTTTCCCTGCCTCTGGCAGTCAGGTCATTACAAAGATTAATTGACCTCTTCCAGTGGGGAGACATTTGAACAAGAGGTGCCAAAAAGAATTGGAGCTTCTGCACGATGAAATCTGCAAGTATCCAACAAGATCCCCCCTGGATCGTCACCGGTCCGACTCCCACGGACTGGTCACCTTGGCCAGGAGTGTCCAATCCTGCTGTCAATGCATTGGGCTGGGGTCTCATTTTCATTTCATGTAAAGACCCTCTGGGTGCCCCCCAGTCACTGGAAAGACCGGACTGGGCTCCCAGGGCAGTAATTCCAGGTGTTCTCTTCATGGGAATAGCAGAGGAGCCTTCCCCTTGGCCAGAGGAGCGGCCAGTGCCTCCCTCAGTCCACAAATCCCCAGGACAGAACACAGAGAAAGCAACAGGAATATGGAAATCCCCCACAGTGGGAGATTCTGGTGCTCTGGATTAGATTTTGGATTTATAACGTTAAAGGGAGGGGTTTCAAAGACTGAAATATTATGTTTTATGACTTAAACATTTTCTTAAAAGACTTTTAAAACTGTATTACAAAAGCTGCAGAAGACTCCCACACCCTGAATGGGGCCCTGAGGCCTGACACTGCTCGCTGATGAAGATAAGATAAAGTAACAGCTCAGGGCTGGGCATATTCACGGAGCACAGGCTTAACACCTCCAAGATGAGGAGCACAGCCCCAGGGCTATCAGCTGCCCTGGCTCGCACCAAGGGGTGGAGGGAGGAGAGGCTTTGGGTACCTTGGAAAAGCCGGTGGTCACAGACGCAGTGACTGCCCATCCTCCACTGTGCAGAGCCCAGCTGCGGGTGCAGAGCCCAGCTGCGGGGTCCTCACTGGGGGGAGGAAGCTCATCCACAGCAGAAGGGGTGACATGGCCCAGCACAGGGGCCCCCAGACCCTGCAGCAGAGCACCAGAGATGATGCAACAGACCCTCAGTGTTGCAAGGGACAGTGTCAAGCCGGCCCCTGCAAGAGAGGCACGTGGGCATTCCCACCTGGCCCAAAGTGTGCATTAACCCACGGAATTCTGCACTCTTCGGCTGTGGCAGCATGTGGCGGCGTGGCCACGGCGCCCACGGGGGACCCTCACCACCGGCAGACCGGATGGAGGGGAGCAACGAGACGTCGTTGGCACCCTCAGATTGATGATGGGCTTCCATCCAACCCCTCTCCCTGTTCCCCCACGCACCCTTCTGTTTTCTATTTCTTTCTTCCCTTCTCTTTGCCTCTCTACTATTAAATAAAATACATCCATTTTTTTGGCAACAACATCTAGCCTCGTTTGGTTTTAATCTCGTTTCTGGGGATATTTTGAACCTTCTAAGTTCTTTCTGGTTTAGGCACAGAGACTTAGCTTGCTTTGCTTTTCTGGGTTTAAACCGGATCGTAACAGGGCGGGTGTGGAGGGGTTTATCTCCCTCTCCTGTTCATTAGTGTTACCACTGCTCTTGTTGCTCTCACTATGTGTTGTCATTAATCTCAAATGATTGTATTTGGTTTCCATTCTTAAACTGTTCTGAGCTGGAATTTTGTCTCTGGTCTCTTCCCCATCCCACGGGGGGGTGAGGGAGCAGCTGCTGGTGCCCAGCTGGGGTCCAGCCATGGCCCCAGGCACTTCTGGGGGCTCCGAACCCGAGGGACAGGAGCGGTTTTGGGCTCACAAAAAGAGACCCAGTGCTGCGTTTCGGGGGCTCAAAAGCAGGCGCAGAGCTTAAAAGCAGAGACTGAATCCTGCATTGTGGAGTCCTATTACCGCAGGCCAAGGCCCTAGGGTGTATCACTGTGTCCCGCAGCCGTAGGGAGGAGGAGGAGGAGAGAAGATCCAGCAGGCAGGAATTGTGCAGCAAGATTGATTAATTATTTTACAAACTCTTATAGACTTCTTTCTTCACAGTCTAATTGGACAAAGGATCAGCCTCCCCTTGGGGGTGATTGGCTAAAATCCTAAAACATCCATTATCAAAATATTTTTCTACTGTACCATAAAGAAGACTTTTCAAGGTTGCAGGTGGCTTGGTTGTTTACATAATTCTGCTACCTCTTCTGTGAGAGAGAAAAGTCTCAGAAAATAGCAAGAAAATCCTTGCTAGCAGCATTTCTCTATCTACAGAGTCCTGAGCGCAGGCTCCTATGGCCAGAGTTGGGACTCAGAAACAGTGACTAAATCCTGTTTTCAGGGCTTGAGGGAGAGCGAGTCCTGTGTGTTTGGGCTCACAAAGAGAAACGGAAGTGCTGCGTTTTGCTGGACCTGAATTAAAGCCCAAGTGCCGTGTTTTGATGCTCAAAGCGGGCTCTTCGGGCCAGGGCGAGTCTGTGTCTCTGGGCTCCGAATCCTGCCTCGGGCACAGCCCGAAGCCGGGCTCGCCGGCCCCACACAGAGCTCGGGAGCAGCGACTCAGCGCCGCGTCCGGGGCTGGCGGCAGAGCCCGGGGCCGCGTCGTGGGGCCCAAGGCGGGCTCCGGGAGGGGCTCAGGGCTGAGAGCGGAGCCCGGCCCGGCGCGTCGGGCCCGGCTCGGGATCCCAGGGTTGCCCGGGCGCCGGCAGAGCCCCGGCTCCCCGCGGAGAGCCGGCCGGAGCAGGAGCGGCAGCGCCGGGCTCGGCCCCAGCGCCCGTCCCGGAGCGGCTCCTCCCGGTGCCGATCCCAGCCCCGATCCCGCCGGGGGAGAGGCGGCACCGCCCGGGACCCGCAGCGGCCGCCGGCAGGACCGGGCCCCGGGGCGGCCCCGGTGCGTGCGCGGGGCGGGTCCGGCCCGGGAGAGAGGGGCGGGGCCCCGAGCGATGGAGCCGCCCCTGTGCCGGGCAGGGCGGGCCCCGGGGCCGGGCGGGGCCGGGGCTCTGGGGCGGACCCGGGCGGGGCCGAGGGCGCGGCTTCAGGGGCGGCCCCGGGCCCGGCTCAGGTGCGCGGGGCGGGGTCCGCACAGGTGCGCGGGGCCCCAGGGCGGCTGCGCAGGGCGGGGCCGAGGTGATTTAAGCCCCCGAAATCGCCCCCGCCGCCATTTGCTCCCTCAGAGCTCGGGGAGGCTGCGGCCGGGTCGGGCTCCCCCGGCGTGGCCCGGGAGAGGCCCCCGCTCCCCCTCTTTCTTCCCCCTCTTTCTTCCCCCTGTTTCTCCTGCCCTTATCCTCCTCCTTCTTCCCCCGCTTATCACCTCTTTCCTACCCCCCCAGTTTCTTTCTCTCTCCTCCACACCCTCCCTGTCTCTCCCAGCCCCCCGCCTGCCCTCTCCCCAGCGCCCCCCACCCTCTCTCTCTCCCTGCTCCCCTGTGCATCCCCGACCCCCCCACCCCTCCTTTCTCCCCTCTCCGTACCCCGCTCCCCAACCCGACTCCCCTCTCTTCCCCCTCCTCTGACCATCATCCCTCCCCCTTCACCTGGCCTTTCCCTTCCCCCCTCGTTCTCCCCAAGCCACCCCGACTCCTCTCCCTACCCCATCTCATCCCTCCCCTTTCCCTCTTTCCCCCGTAGCCGCGGGCCTCGGGGCGCTGGAGAATAAAGCCCAGAGGGCCGGAGCCCGGCGCCCCTGCCCTCGCTGGAGCCTCGCACGGGGGACCCGCTCGGCGGGTCCCCCGTGCAGTACAAAAACAGCGCCGGGGCTCCGGCTTTCCACACATCACACTGGGGATCCCCTCCTCAGGAGGGGTTCCCGAGGGGGGTGGTGGGTTTCGGGGAGGGGGGTGTGTTGGGGTAGGGTGGGCCCCCTCCTCAGGAGGGGGTCCCGGGGGGAGTGGGTGGGGTGGGTTTTGGGGAGGGTGGTGGGTTGGGGTGGGCCCCCTCCTTAGGAGGGGGTCCCGGAGGGGTGGGTGGGGTGGGCCCCCTCCGGAGGAGGGGGTCCCGGAGGGGTGGGTGGGGTGGGCCCCCTCCGGAGGAGGGGGTCCGGGGGAGGGGGTGGGGCGGAGGGGGGACTTTTCCCCCCCCCCCCCTCCAGTCCCCGCCCCCTCTCCCGGGCCCCCCTCCTCCGGAGGGGGCTCGCCCCGGCCCCCTCCCCGGGACCCCCTCCTCCGGACCGGGGCCCCGGGGGGGAGGGAGGGGGGGCGGGTGGGGTGGGGGGGAAGCAGAGGGGGTCACGTCACTCTGCAGCATGAACAGACATAGAGATCACAGGCCAAACCAACAGCCCCCCCCCCCCCCCAGGGCCCCAGTCCGGAGGAGGGGGTCCCGGGGAGGGGGCCGGGGCGGGCCCCGTCCGGAGGAGGGGGTCCGGGAGAGGGGGCGGGGACTGGAGGGGGGGAAGTCCCCCCTCCGCCCCACCCCCTCCCCCGGACCCCCTCCTCCGGAGGGGGCCCACCCTGACCCCCTCCCGGGACCCCCTCCTCCGGAGGGGGCCCACCTCACCCACTCCCCCGGGACCCCCTCCTCAGGAGGGGGCCCGCCCCAACACACCACCCTCCCCGAACCCCGCCCCCCCCCCCCCCCCCCCCCGGGACCCCCTCCTGAGGAGGGGGCCCACCCTACCCCAACACACCCCCCTCCCTGAAACCCACCCACCCCCCTCGGGAACCCCTCCTGAGGAGGGGATCCCCAGTGTGATGTGTGGAAAGCCGGAGCCCCGGCGCTGTTTTTGTACTGCACGGGGGACCCGCCGAGCGGGCCCGGCCCGTGTGGGGCTCCAGCGAGGGCAGGGGCGCCGGGCTCCGGCCCTCTGGGCTTTATTCTCCGGCGCCCCGAGCCCCGCGGCTGCGGGGGAAAGACGGGACAGAGGACAGGAACAAGGGAGCAGAGGGGGTCAAAGAAGGAGTGCAGGTGGGGGGTTCGGGGTGTGCAGGGAGAGGTGGGGTGGGGGGACAGGAAAGGAGGCGGGGGGAGGACGAGGACGGAGCACAGGAGGGGGGGGTCAAGGTGCAGAGGGGGAAGAGGAACAGGGGGAGGTGGAGGGGCGAGGAAAGGTGGGAGACCGAGGGGGAGGATTGAGGGCAGGTGGGGGGAATTGGGAGGGGAAGGGGAGCAGGGTGAGGGGGCAGGGGGGACCCGGGATGGGGGGGGAAGGAACGGTGGAGAAGGGGAGAGAGGGTGGAGGGGTAGGGCAGGGTTGGGGTGTGTAGGGGGACAGGGAGGGGGGATGGGGGAGACCGGGCCGGGGGGGAGGGAGGGGAGGGCTAGGGGGGAGAGGGAGGGGGGGGGTAGGGGGGGGAGGGTGTAGGGGGTGGGGGAGGGGAGGCAGAGGGGGGAGAACGGAGAGGGTTAGAAGAAGAAAAACAAACACAAATATAAAGGAAAAGAAATACAGAGACATAGAGATATGGGAATATAGAAATATAGAGCCCGGTCCGGCCACAACCGTTCCCACCGAGCGCCGAGGGAGCAAATGGCGGCGGGGCCGATTCCCGAGGCTTAAATCCCCTCGGCCCCGCCCCGCGCAGCCGCTCTGGGGCCCCGCGTACCTGTGCGGACCCCGCCCTTCACACCTGTGCCGGCCCCGCCCCGCCCCGCCCGCGCCCGTAAATGCCGGCGGATCCGCGCCTGCTCTGCTTTGTGCGGTGAACGCTCATCCTGCTCATCCCGGGCTGCGGCGGGACCGTCGTTCAGGGCGCTGTGCGGAGCCCGGCACTGGGGGCTGCTCCCGGCGCTGTGCCGAGCCCGAGGCGCTGAGGTGGGAACGGGACCCGGGCCCGGGGATTCGGGGCTGGGTCCTGTCGGTGTCTGCTGGGGGTCCCGGGCCGAGCCGCTTGTCTCTCGGCGGGCGGGGTGCGGCTGCCGGGGTCGGAGAACTGAGGTGGGACGGGGGATGGCATTAGGGATCGGGTCGCCGCGGCTGGCAAGAGCCGCTCCGGGATTGGCGCTGGGGCCGAGCCCGGCGCTGCCGCTCCGGCTGCGGCCAGCGCGGGGCTGGGCTCCCGCCGGAGCTCCGGCTACGCTGCGGCCGCGGGGAGCCGGGCCCGCCGGGAGGGCGGCGCTTCCTAGCAGCAGGCGCTGGACCGCGGCTGGAAGCGGGCGGGCCGCGGGGACCGCCCGTGCTGGCCCCGGCACCCCCCGAGGCCGCCGCTCCCTCAGCGCCGCCCGCCCTGTGGGGCGCCCCCTGGCGCAACCGGAGCGCCGGCGCTCCCGGCCCGGCCCCGCCCGCAGCCCCCGCGGGGACGCGGAGCTCCCCCAGCCCCGGCACTGCTGAGGCCGCCGCACCCCCTGCGCACAGCAGCGCCCGCCTCCCCCTGCCCCGGGGCCGCTCCCCTGGGGGCCTCCCGCCCGCCGCGGCCCCGCCCAACGAGCGCGGCTGCAGCGGCACGAGCCGCTCCGGGCCGAGCGCTGGGGCCGAGGCCGCTGCTGCCGCTCCTGCTCTGACTGCGCCCGCTGCGAGACCGGGGCCTCGCCGGGGCTCGCTGCTGCTTGAGCCGCTCATCCCACAACTGCCGCGTGAGACCTGATGCTCTCCTTCCTCCCCCCCGCCCCCCGCTTTCTCTGGGGCTTGTATACTCCAATGCAAAAACTGGCTTTAAAAGTCCAGTGAAAAATGTTTCTTCTTTATTTCCAGAGCACAGGAGATCCTGAGTGGGAATGGATACACAAGGACCACCAAGTCGAACCCTTATGTGAATGGCTCCTCTGGCGATTGAACCCACACCTAGGCACTCTCAGCACCCTGCTCCAGCCAAGCCAATCTCAGCTCCTGGCAATGTCCTGCCTGGGATAGGAACACCAAGTGCCAGCAAGGCCATTCCTATTCAAATACAGCTCCTTCTTTTATGCTAATGCTGCTTTCCACACCAGCCCCTGCAATGGCCACAGGGCAGAGCTCCATGGCCAGCACCTGATCATGCAACAACACAGGTGAGCAGTTGTGTGACAGCACTGAACTCTTCCCCTAACCCTGATTTCCTGCCCTTTCCAGGATTTACCCAACAGCTGTAAAGGTGCTCGTTCCATGGCCCTTTCCAGGGAGAAATGAGCAAGGCAAGTCCTGAAGGTTCACTTGGTCCACGGCCAAAGCTCTTCTGGAGAGTGTCAGGGCTGCTCCTGCCTGCAGAGGGGCCTTTCCCACAGGTGAGTGTTCACAGCCCAAAATCCCAGGGGCTGCTGAGGCCGGGCCAGCTTTTCCAGCCCAGAGCTGCACAGAGCTCTCAGAGACTCCTGCTCACTGCCAGGAGTGTTCCTTGGTGCTCCTTCCGTGTGTCCCAGCTGGCAGGGAACGAGGGGAGGGAGAAGGCTGGGAGCCCCAGGAAGGGAAGCAGCAGCTCTTGTGCTTTGGATTTGCAGAGAGGAGCTGTGCCTGCAGTGTCCTGCCCGTGGCACGCAGCGTGCCAAACACACATCCCGGGAACGGGCACTGGGCTGCCTGGGCAGCGCTGGGATGGACATGGATAAAGGGCTGCCCGTGGCCCCTCAGCCAGGGGCTGCTCTGAACAGGCACCCACAGATGCTTCAGCCCCGACAGACCCCACTGACACCCCAAAAATGCCCCAAGGAACAGCTGGCACTGGGGAATGTCAGCACGGGCTGTTTGCAGAGGGGCTCAGACAGCAATTCCCCGTGCTGACCTCCCACACTCCTGCCAGCTATGTCCCAGCCACCCAAAATGCCTTCCCTTCCAGCCTGAGGCCATCATCCCTCAGCAGCGTTAGAGCCAAGGCAAGCTTCCCCCACAGCAATGAAATGCTAAGCAATGCCCTCAGAGATACCGTCAAATGAAAGGCCAGAGTCAGAGAAATCTGTTTGGGTTGAGTTGGGAGTTTTTGGGGAGCCAGCTGGAACTGCACAACTGATGGAAAGCTTTCCCAGGTGGCTCCCACTGCTGGTGCCCTGAAGGCGGGGATGTGCATCCCTTTCCTGAGGGAAAAGAACTTGCAGAGGCCACTCCTGAGGCTCTGGAATGAAATCAGCTCCTGCAGGGAGAGAAGTCCTCCCGTGGGCACAGGGGCTGCCTCAGCACAGGCTGGGAGTGCGTCCGGCCAGCGCCTTCTCCTGCTTTAAAACATCACCTGGAGCCCGAGCTCAGGGGGTGCAGGCAGCTGAATTCCAGGGAACTCTGTCAGGTGCCCCCAGGGACATGAGGGAGCTGGGGGATGAGGGTTACAAACAGCAAATTCTATGGAACATGAAGCTGTCCTTGCCCTGACCCTGCTGAGCTTCCCTGGAAGCTCTGCTGGTTCCTGACACACCTGGTGTTAAATAGGCAGCTCTGCATGGGAATATCCATGCTCCAGGAGGAGCTGGGAGGCTATTCCAGTGGCAATTCAGCAGGGAATTCAGGGCTTTGGGTAGAATTCATCTGCGCACCACACAGGGAACAATCTTTGTGCTGCCCTGGCAGCCAAAGCCCCTGGGCTGGGAAATGTCAGCAGGCAAATGGATGGAATGATCTAAATGCCAGCATCCCCCAAAGGGACAATGCAATCACCTCCCTTTGCTCCCAAAGTGTCCACTGTGTTCCCCACAGGTGCCCTGGGGATGCCAGGGAGGTGCCTTTGCCCACAGTGCCTTTCTCCTGCCCCTCTCCAGCCCGAGGCCTCTTCTCCCTTCCCTGCCAGCTGCTGCCAAAGAAGGAGGACACAGTGAGTGCTGAGTTGACCTCCAAATAGTCCTTCCCTCACCTTGAGATGACCTGAGATTTTACCCCCAAAATGTCCCCATCTGTCTCCTTCTGAGTTCCTCATTTTTTACAAGGAAGCATTCTTTCTCTGCTCTGGAGATTACCACAAGATTTGCCCCCAAAACTTTCCCCACCTGTCCACTACCTCTTTCCTCATTTCCACCTCAATCTTTTCATTCTTTGCCCTACAGATGCTTTCAATTTTTACCCCTCCGAACTTCCCTACCTGTCCATAACCGATTACCTCAGTTTACCCCATCAAGTGCATTCTCTCTGCTACAGATCACCTCAGATTTTACCCCCAAAATTTTCCGTACGTCTCCACCACTGAGTACTTTATTTTTACCTCCAAATACTCATTTTCTACCATGGAGATTCCCTCAAGTTTTACCCGCCAGATTTACCCACCTGTCCACAGCAATTCCTTCAGTTTACCTCAGGATGCTCCTCTCTCTCCTAGAGATGACCTCACATTTTACCCCCTCAGTTTTCCCTACCTGCCCAGTTCTGATCACCTCCTTTTTACCTCAAAACATGAGTTCTTTCTTCTACAGATGAACTCGGATTTTATTGCCAAAATGTCTCTTTTGTCCCCTGTACACTGACAAGATTTTAAAACCAAAACCAGGCAGGTTATGTCTGTCTTACCCCCAAAATGTTCATTCTGTCCCCTACAAATTAGCTCAGATTTTTTCTCAAAACCACTTATGGTTCCTACATAATTACCTCAGGGTTTGCCCCCCACATTCTACCTCATCTTGACTACTGATCACCTCATTGCTTCCTCAGTATGTTCATTCTTTGCCCTACAGATCTTCCCAAGTTTTACACCCCAAATTTCCTTGTCTAGCCCCAGTGATTGCCTCAGTTTATGTCAGTGGTCACACTCTCCCTAGAGATTACCTCAAGTTTAACCCCCAAAATTTTCCTTAACTGTCCCCAATTTATTACCTCATTTTTACCAAAAAAGATTCATTCTCAACCTTTAGATTATTTCAAGTTTGACCCCCCAAAATTCCCCTACCTGTCCACTACTGATTCCCTCATTCTTCCTTCAATATTTATTTCCTTTCTACCATGTAGCTTCTATCAAGATTTACCCCCAAAGTTTTCCATCTGTCTACTACTGCTTACCTCATTTTTACCTCAAAATGTTCTTTCTACAGCTTATTTAATATTATTTTTACACAAGTTTCCCTATCTGCCCACAACTGATTCCCTCATATTACCTCAGTGTGTTCATGCTCTCCCCTAGAGATTAGTTCAGATTTAGCCCCCAAATTTTCCCCACATGCTCAGTACTCATCACCTCATTTTTCCCTCCAAGTGTTCATTCTCTGCTCTTGAGACTTTGTCAAGTTTTGCCTCCAAACTTTTCCTTCTTTGTCTACTACTGAGTACCTCATTTTTACTCCAAAATATTCATTCTGTCCCCTACAGATTACATCAGGTTTTACCCCCCAGTTTTTCCTTCCTGTACAATATTAACTCTTTTCTGCCCCAAAAATGTGCATTCTCTCCCCTAAACATCACCTCAGCTTTTCCCTCAAAAATGCCACCTTGCTCCGCTCGACATCCCCTCCCATTTTCCTACACAAACAATTCTTGTGTCCCCTCTCAGTCACCCCAGGTTTTCAGCTAAAAATGTCTCCTCTGTCCCCTTGAAGTTATCCCAGGTTTTCCCAGTGAGGAGCTGCAAGGAATTCAGGCAGGGCCAATGACACCAGGGAACAGCTGTAAATTCAGAGGCAGAGAGAGAAGATCTACCAGGAAAGGGGAAAGGTTCAGAAAACATTACTGCAATCAATCAATTAATTAATTATTATCTCCAGTTCCCCACTGAGAAGAACACAACCTCACAGCTGTTAAGGCCTGACAGTTCCCTGCAGGGAGAGCTCAGCACATGTGCCCAGAGGCAATCCCAGCATCTGAAAGAAAGAAAGAAGCAGCAAAAGGTGATTGCTTCTCTTTCAAAGTTATTTCAAGTGCTCACACCCAAACCCACCTTTGCTCTTGATTCTGGCCAGGTGCATGGTGAGCAGTAGGCACAGGTCATGTCATCCATGCTGGTGTGAGTGATGCTTTCTGGGGGAAAGCAGCTGATCTCCAAAGTTCCCTTCCTGCCCCGTGCCTGATCTGCACAGGAGAAAACCTCTTCCAGGAAGGGATTGTGCTCCCTCTAATCCCATTTGCCCAGTCTGTGCCATGGGGATATTGCCAGCCTGGGGCAGCAGAGGCATACGCAGCTCTCAGCACTCTCTGCTCCAAGCACAGCTCTGGGCTCCTTTGCAGACTGCCTCTGCTGTGGGGTTTTCTCCAGGAGAAGCCAAGGAATTGCTCATGGAAGGGTGGAGATTAAGTTATCCCAAAGGGAAGCAAAGAGTTAAGTACTCCAGGAAGAGCCCTTGGCATCTGCTGGGCTGAGGTGGGAAGGGGACATTCATTCCCTGCAGAGCCAATACACAACAACCTCCAACCCAAAGCACAGACTGGCAGGTGGGGTCTGACAGCACCACTCTGACAAACCTCCTTGTCATTCTTCCCTGCAGTGACTTTTGCAAGCAAACTCTGAAGCTGACAAGCCCAGAAGCTCCATCCATCCACTCTGGAAGGAAAGGATACTCCCAGGGATGAGGCACATTCCCAGCAAACTCTCCCAACACAGCCTGGAGGCAGCGCTGGAGCTCGGCTGTGGGGCTGGGAAGGGCTGCCAGGAGCACGCAGCCCCCAGGTGGGGTGGCAGCGGCAGCAGCAAATTCCCACAGGCTGATGGCACAACAGAGAGACAAAGGCCAGCAGTGCCCATGGGAGGTGCAGGGTTAATTCTGCTCCCTGCCCTGCCCCATCCCCGCAGGAAATCTCCAAGGGGGAGAGAAACTCTCAGGGTGCCCAAAATGCAGCATCTGTCACCCTGATCCCGCTTCAACTCAGCGTGGGGGGCCAAACTCCCCCCACAGGTAAACACTGAGCTGACCTGGTCAGTCTCAAACACAGCCCCAGTTCTCACCTCCAGCCTGCTCCTGGGGCTGCTGCCACATTCCTGACAAGGAGCCCCTGTGGACAGGGCTCTCTCTGTGTCTCAGGTGCTGGGCACTGCAGGGACCAGGGCAGCCCCCTCTGGGGACAATTGGGGATTCATCCCACACCACAGGCAGGACCAGGGGCCCTCCAGTACAGGCTGGTGGGGCCAGAGCCCATTGGGTTTGGCTGCTCAAATACCAAAGCTTTTGGCAAAGATGGGACAAGTTAAGTGGGTTTTCCTGTCCTGAGAGAGAGAAGAAATTGTTGAAATTAAGCATGGAAATTAAGTCCACTGTGGAAGTCAAAGGCTCCTGGCTTTCCCACTCCTGTTCTGATTGCTCACTAGAGGGTTTTATCCATAAAAAAATGAGAGGTGGCACCAAATAAAAGAGCTCTTTTTCAACGTTTCTCCCCTACTTACTTTCATACCTAAAAAGGATGTCCATTTTTTCTTAGTGCATTCTTTGCCTAATTTTAACAGAACCGTTTTTCCTTCCAGGCCCCACTTGTGGGTTATTTGCTCCTTTGCCATTGGACAAAGGAAGAAAAGGATCTGCTCCACATGGGTGTCATCCTATGGGGAACACCCCCTGTACCAGCCCCAGCCTGGGCCAAGCACGCTGCCTCACTTTCCCCATTCTGGATGCTGGCTCCAATCCAGTCTGAGTTTTCTCCTGGTTTCCATGTCTAAGGACAGGAACTTGTCCTGGTCAGGATGTAAGGCCTTAAACTGCACCTTGATCTGGGGGGCTGTGACTGGGATTCCAGCAGGGAATTCATTGTTTTACAAATAAAAATTATTCCAGGGAGCTGCTGCTTCACCACACAGTGTCAGCAAAAGAGAGAAAACACCAAAAGTGTATCCAAAAACAAGGATGAAATAATTCCTCCTGCTTTGAGTGGGATCAGGGCTTATGCTGCCCTGGAATGACAAAGAACTTCTCCCTCAGCCCCCCAGAGAGCCCTTGAAAAGCCAAAGTGCAGCAGGGAAGGAAAGGCACCTGCTGGGGACAGCACAGGTCCAGCTGCTCATGGGGACTGGGAATGAGTCCGGAGCCAAAAGCCCCTTCCCAGGCTGGAGGGGCTTTCCTAAAGCACCACCTCTAGGAAGCAAAGGGCTATGGAAGAAATGGAGTGGCAATTTACAATAATAATCATAATGGATCGGGAAAGAGCAACAACAGAAGCAACAATCATTCCAAGGGAGCAGGAGGGATGCTGAGCTTTAAACAAGGTTTGAGTGAGGCAGCAGCTCCTGGGAGTTCTAACCCACGGCTCCAGGTCTGCGCTTCCAGGAGCACTGCAAGCTCCTCCTGCCCAGTCCCTGGCTTTGCCTCCTGCCAGTACTCGGCACCTCGGGCACGGTTGGGTGCGAGTGCTCCAGTGCTGCTGCCCAAGGGAGCAGGAAAATGGCCACTAAACCCCTTCCCACTGGGCTGGCTCCGAGCTCTGGCTGGGGAAAACATTTGGCACCCCTGGCCTTTCAGTGAAATCAATTTCCATCACTTTGAAGATGCACTGAATAAACCCAGGGCACATAAGTAAACCTCTCCCCATAAGGACAGCCCCAGGAAATACACAATTATTCCTATGCCTGGCCAAACAAACCAGCAGCCAGGTTTTGGGGAGAGACTCCAGACTCTTATCTCCTTCCCTGGCTGTGAAACCCTTGCAGAGGCTTTGGAGTTCATGCAAGCTTGTCAGGATTTGGCTACTTCATTTAAATTCCATTCAGATACTGGAATGGAAGTGTCCTAAAGGCACCTCCACTCAGACTTTAATTTTAAGCCCTCTACCACCAAAGAATTCGGATGTTCTTTTCTTAGGAACACCCCACCTCTGCTTCTTTAGGTGTCTCCATGTGGGGCATAAATTAAATGTGGACAAATTTTAGAATGCAGCTTCCAAGTCAAGTTACCTGCTAGGAAATTACTCCAGCTCTCTGGTACCTTGGGCTGTTTTAAACACAGCCTGGCCCTTCATGGCTGAGGCTCTGAGCTACACAACTTGTGAGCTGGCAAGTAACAGCAGCTGAGGTCTCATCCCAGCTGTACACAAAAACAGGGAGGGTGGGCTGCACTTGGATACATGCAGGCAGGGTTGGGCCCCTTCTGAAAGCTTCAATCCCTGTTTTTCAGAGACTCAATCAGGGATAATGACATTTTCGCAAAGCTCTCTTAAGGCACGTGAAAATCTGAGCAAGAAAATGGAATCAAACCCTTTGTTCCACTGGCCTCACGCCCCAAATTCCAACGGGACAGACAAGTCCCTCTCCTCGCAAGGCAACGTCTCCTACCTGGATCTGTGCCTTCCCCAGCCTTTGGTGGCCGCTGTCTCCATCCTCACACACTTCCTCATCTTCCTCCTCAGCAGGCCTGGCTTCCTCATCCTGCAGAGCAAGCACAGGGACAGTCACCAGCCTGCTCATCCCAAACCTGGGCAGCAGGGATGGACTGCTGGGACCCCCTGGACAGTCACCCCTCTGCTGGGCACCATCCCTGCTCTGCAGTCCATTCCCGTTCCTGGCCTGGCATCTCCTTTGAATGGGATGTTAAACCACAACCACTTGCTCTGCTGGGTTTTGGGACATCAGAGACTCCCCCAAGGCAGTGGACAAAGCTCCTGTTCCCACAGCCTCTGCCTCCCAAAGCCCTGCTAGGGCCAGGCAGAGCAAGGGAAACCCCTCAGTTCCTGCTGGAAATTCCCTCTTGTGCCCGTAAACCCAGGGAAATCGTGGCTGCCCCATCCCTGGAAGTGTTCAAGGCCAGGCTGGCCGCAGCTTGGAGCACCCTGTGGATGGAATGAGGTGATCCTTAAGATCCCTTCCCACCCAAACTATTCTGCCATTCCAGGATGATTCTGTGATCTCTCCCTGCATTTATTTTGCATCGTTTCCTCTCTAATCTGAATTCCCAAATTGAAATGATTTTTTAAAGAAATCATTTAAAATTATCCCAGGAATAAAAAGGGGTGCATCAAACATACAAGAATCATTCCTACCTCCATCAAATCATTGTTAATTGGAAGCCTCTTTCCTCATCTCTGTCCTTAGTTTTCCTTTCCTAGGAAACCTTATGATCCCACAGCTTCTCCAAGAGATTTACTGGGATTGCAGAAAGGTTTGCTTTGTCAGGGAGGCAGGGGGGTTTACAACACTTGTTCCTCTGCATCTTTATCCTTTCACCAGCTTTCCCCTGGAACGGTGCTGCAAGAGAAGTTCAGAATTACTAGGAATGGATCAGGTTCACCTTTTTTCCTCATTCTTTTCCAACGACTTCCAAATTCTTGGAATTATCCTCAAATGAGGCCTAGCAAGCTACTGTGAAAACATCAATCAGAGGAACATCTTGAAAAGAGAAAACCACATCCAGCAGCAGCCAAAACAATGCCATTGCTATTCTTACCTGGTCTCCAGGTGCTCCTGCCAGAGCTCCCAACACCCACTGCCATTCCATGAGGGTGAGGAGGCAGTTTTGGATGTGTTCTTTGCCACGGGATGGGATAACAGAGCCCAGAGGGTCTTTGTGTCCCTTCCAAGCCACCCCATGATTCCATGATACCATCAGCACCTATACCAATTCCATTCTGGAAAGCCCAATTCCATTCCTCCCATCAACTCAGAATTTCTCCCTTCCTCTCTCTGCTCCACATCAGGCATGTGTTGCCACGTGCCACAGCCATGGGATGCCTCAGCATTGCCTGGGAATGCCACTCAAGGCTGCCCTGGTGGCCTCAGCGCTCCAAAATGCCCAGCTGGCTCCCGTTCCAGTCGGGAATGTCCCAAACAGCAGCGTCGGGTGTGCCCTCTGCCATCCCACCATTGGGGCAGCTCCCATAGAATGTGACCGACTTACTGGGTTTGGAATTCCTGGCTTAAAAGTCAGGTGGTGAAATATCCTCTCCTGGGAATATCCAGAAGACCAGAAGGCTCCCTGGAAGCCACAGGTCAGGGACAGAGTCAGATGACCGATCCTGAACTGGTTTTCAGGGGATGCATCCCCAGCCTGTGGCTGCAAAAACTCCAGAGCTGTTCCTTCCCCTTGGGACAGCCAGGGAAAACATCCCCAGCATGGATTTCTGACAGGAAAAACCTCACTGCTCCAGGCTACTTGGCTCCTCCCAAATCCAGGCCAGCACTCCAACAGGCTCTAAGGACAAAACAACAGCAAAGACCATCTCAGGGCACACGCCACGAGCTGGGCGTCACATTCCTCACTGGAACTGGGCTGTTCCCACATCCCTGGGACAGTCGGGAGCATCCCCTGTTCCTCGCTCTTCCATTCAGGAGAAAGAGACAACAGAGCTGTCAAACAGCCAGTGTGTAACCCCAACAATCCAGGGAAAACCACCTTGCTCTGGGGAGAAACATCATGCCCAGTTATGGAAAAAGCCAAAGAGCAGTACTGGAAACACTCCCAGGCATGGAGGCTCCCAGCTCCGGAAATGCAGCTCACAGGCTTCTTCCCATGGGAACCCCAATCTTGCCCGGGACTGGGCTCAGGGAGTAAGTCCTGCCCGTTCCACCACTCTGGCACAGACACCCCAGGAAGGTGTCCCTGACCATGGCAAGGGGCTGAACAGGATGGTCTGTAAGGTTCTTGCCAGCACAGACCATTCCAGGAGTTTAAGGTGGATTTGAGCAGCTCCTGGGGACATGAACACCCCCCACACCTCCCACCTGGCTCAGCCCAGAGTCCATCCAGCACTCACAGAGAGCTGCTGGGAGCTGAAATTCTCCCTGCTCCCCCTGCCTGGGAAACCCTGCCTCCAGCTCCTGGGAAAGAGGAGCTGCATCCTGCTGGGTGCCCCTGGCTCTGGGCAGCTGCCGCCTTCAGGCAGGGGGATGGCTCGGGCAGCTCCGGTGACTGTTCCACCTCGATGATTTTGTGTTTTCCTGCATTTCCCTGGGCTGGAGGGGAGCAGGGGTTGCGGTGGGAGTGCGGGAAGGCAGCGGCGGGGAGGGCAAGGAGTGCGGCCGGGCACCGCACGGCGCAGGGGGGCTTCTGCTGGCAGTGGAGGGGCGCGACCCGTACGGAGGCGTCCCCGCCGCTGCCGGCCACTGCCCACGGGGCTCCTGCCTGCCCCCGGCGCCACTGACCCCACACCCCGTGTCCCCACACTGGGAACCACCGTGGAAAATCATGCTGGAACCTCTAATCCTGAGCCCGAGCCTTGACCTTTTCCTCCCTGACCTTTAACCCCTCGACCCATTCCTTGACAACCCGACCTTTGATCCCTTACCTTTGACCATCCAGCAAGTGGCCAAGATGCCCGCAGGCGGCTACGCCAGCGAGTAGGTAAAATGGAGACCGTGGCGATCGTGCCAGATCCGAAGGCGAGCTCCTCGGGCAAAAAGATCCACGATGATGTCGAGACTCAAAGGCCGATGACAGAGATGGGTGGGAACTGCCCTGCCCAGCAAAGGCTCAGGTGATGCTGAGGAGAAACCCTCTCCCTTTACTTCCAAGGGACCCTCCCACAACAGCCCTCTCCTCTAAGCTAACTTCCAATTGCCTCCTGGAACTCCAAAGGCCTTTCCCTTCTCCCAACCACTGCTCCCAACACTTAGCTTTCTGAAGACAAATGGACAAAATCCATCCTTGACAGAAAAAATGCATCAGCACCTCAGATGTCAACACGTTCCCCACGGTCCGCTTTGGCAGCTGCGAAAGATGGAGAACAACGAGAAAATTCAGCCTCTGACAACACACGCCAAAAGAGACCCCTTCCGCAAGGCCCCCTCCCTCGAAACTGCCGAGGCTCATCGCTTACCTGCTCTCTCCAAGCTTCAGCTCCACACCTGCTCACAGTACCTAAGACAACAAAACAGAAAACGTCACTGTTGCCCTCAAGAAGAGCATCCCCGGGCTACTCCACACCACTGCCCCGGCTCACCTCAAATCTTGATCTGACTCTGGAGGTGGCCAGGACAAACCTGCACAATGAAAAGGGACACGCTCAGCACGCTGCCATAGACCGCTGGCCTATCAGCCACCCCACCTAAATGCCAACTCACCTGCTCGCCTCTGTCCCTTGGCACGCCCAGGGCGGCAGCAGCACCTGCAGAGAAGCAAAGCAAAACCACACGAAACATGCTGAGAGACCGTGAAACCACAGCCTCCCTGCTCCGACTGAAGTACACCACACCTATACCTTAGGCTTGCACCCTCCAGCATCCAGGGCCAGGACATCCTGCAAGTGGACCACCTAAAACACACAAACAACAACGGATGCTTAGAGCTGCACCAAAAATTGAGACCGAGGCCGTAACAACTCATTCTGTCCACCGGTCACAGCTCACCTTGCTCCATCGCCCTTGACTGCCAATATCCGACATTACTTCCTAAAAAAAAAAAAAAAAAAAAAAGACATGGAACAATGCTGTAACACAGTAGCATGACATAGCCCAGCAGGACTGCAGAGAGGGGCAGAGAAGGAAAGCTGGCCAGGATCTCGTTCCCAGCCCTGAGCAGGGGCTTTACCGGCCTGACTGTCCTGTACTACCGAGCTCTGGGGACAATGAACCAGGCTCAGTCCCTGCCTCACCACTGCCACCGTGAAATTCTGGCACTGCAAGAGTCAGGGGAGATTTCAGCAGTGATTTCAGCAAGGTCAGAGCTGCTCCCAGCAAAAGCTGTTCTTAGACTACTCCTGGCAGAAGAACCCAGAGTACCTGCCACTGCAGGATGCTTGTGACTTCCAGGTGCAGGAGAAGGGTGGAAACAATCCAAGATGAAGACAGAATGATGAACACAGCAAAGAGGATTTCTGTATGCTCTGCACTGTTTTTTCACGTTCAGCCCTTCCTGGGCTGTTCTCTGCTGGTTGTTCTCAAGATCAACATCTCCAACTAAGGGGGGGGGGTGATGTGAATTCCAAGGAAGTACAATTCAATTCTCCCCTAGATCTTTCCCTAAAGTACAAGATACTGATTCACCTCCCTTCCCACCAGAGTCAATCAAAGACTATCCAAAAACGTAAATTATGATAATGCAGAATCTGGTCTCCATTAGAAAAATTAATGTAGTATTTTTTATCAGAGCTTTGGTTAAATGTAACAACGCAGGAAGTGCCTGTGCTCAGGTTATTGGAGAGTGCGAGGTTTTCTCACCGCATCAGCCCTGTCAGCTGACAAATGTGGGTGTGCACTAAGGCACAAAGCACCGACGTTTGCACACTACAGCTGGAATCTGCTATCTCCGTGTGCAGACACAACCACTGCTCATTACAGATAAACCCACAAGGGCTGCTCCAGCACTGACTTACCTGGGGAAAAACCAGCACTAAGAGGAGGAAAATAAAAAGCATGGGAGTAGTAGTTTCACCCTGACCAGCTCCATGAGATGGGCAGGAATCAGAGGATCCCCTGAATAACTCTGAACTTGCTTTTCCTGATCACCTTTCACAGAATCCATAGCAGCAACCCATGGACATCCCGTGTGTAGGTTTATTCCAAAACCCACTCCCAGAAACATCAGGATATTGCACCTAAAGCTGCCTCTGCCAGAGGGAAGCAAGAGCTGGGGCTGGGAGAGGAAACAGGCAGGAACTTGCTCTCAGGAGAGGCAGCACTTGGGCTGCTGGCACTGCCAGCAGAAGGACGCAGGTGGGAGCAGGTAAAATTCCAATACAAAATGCAACTGGGGAACGTGACGGTGCAGAGGCTGTAGGTTGGCAGTCTAAGACTTTGGGGTTTATCACAGCTCTGTGAAAGCACCGAATTTCGTCAGCAGGTACCATTCATCCTCCTCAGGACAAGCTTCCAAGAGTTCATCTCTCAATCTGTGCCCCAGTGTGGGCCAAGTGCTGGTGGAGCCTGGGCTGGCACCCCGAGCTCTCACCCCCAGCTGGCACCCCCAGGGCTTTCCAACGTGCCACTGCCACCCAAGCCACAATGGTGGGGCCTGAGGAAAGGAAGGAATGAGCAGGGACTTAGGACACAATCCTGCCCTTCAGACAGGCAGATTTACCTGTGCTCCAGTCTCAAGGGGGCTCTCAGTGGATAACTCAAGCATCCCGCGTGGGACACTGGGGCCAAGGAGCAGCTGGAGGCAGCTCTGTCACCTGGGCTACCTGTGTGTAGCCATATTTAGCAATAACTGAATTGATTGAAATAAAGGGTAAAAGCTTGACTCAGCCTGTAACTTTCACCTTTCTTTCAAGTGCAAAAAGAAGCAGAAAAATCCATTCATATTGATGCTTTCCAGCTATGTGTCTTTCAGATTCCCAGGTGTTCATCCCCTCACAGAGTTTTAGCGGTGACACAGAAGAAAGTTCTTTGTGTGCTGCCAGAAAAACGAGATTTCTCCCATTTTTTATTTTCACACCTAAAGTATGAAAACATTATCATCACACAGAATAGTTCTGCACACTCTCCTGTGGGCAAGGGGAAGATCCCCTGATAGGCAGATTCCAACCCCTCCTGTCCATATTTACATCCCTAAGGCCTCAGACCCTCTGTAGGTAACCATGGGGTTCCCAGGTGAGAGGAGTCACTGTGAGAACAGAATTAAACCCCAAAGCACCTCAGAGGAGACAGCGCCTGACTCTGGGAGTGCCTCCCTCTCGTGTGGAAGGTGTGGGTTACTCAGGAGTTACTCCAGGAGTTCCTACTCTGCCCAGGCCGGGCCTGCTCCGGACACTCCCCGTGCCCTCAGAGCCACAAACCCAGCTCAGGGCTGGGCTCCAAGCTCCAACACCACCAGGAATGAGCACTCCCTGAGCCCCCTGCCCTCCCAGCCCTGCTCTAGGCTGGGCAGGCACTGAGGGGCTCACTGACACCTCCAGTGTGGCTCTTTAAAGGTGGTGGCACAGGTGCTCCACAGCAGACCTGTGCGAGACCCAACTTCTCCACGGGCAAGGAAGAACCCCCCAAAGCAGGTGACACAAAAAGCTCTGGTGTGGCCCAGGGACTGCTCAAGGTCACAACCAAAATTAGTTCTGAGCTCAGGGTGGTGTCACTTCAGTTCCCTGCCACTGCTGCCACTTCCTGCCACCTTCAGCTTTTGTTCCAGGCACCAAAATATGAATTTTTCAAGGCCAGACCATCTAAACTATCTGAAATTGCAGCCTGGCTGATCTCAGGAGCTCCCAGACTCACTCATGAGGATGAAGTGACAGACCAGCAGTGAGCACTTCTCCCTCTTCCAGCCAAGCTGTGAATTGCTCCTCCCTCGGCTTCAGCAACCACTTTTCATGCCAGTTCCTGAAGAGAATCTTGTGCTGAACATCCATCACTTTTTCAATGCAGAGCATTTGGCTTCATCCTCAAGCCCTAGAAATACTCAGCTAAACCAGCACTAAAACCTGATTAAACTCGCATTCTGCACAGCACAATGAACTTGGACTTGGGCAGGAATCAGAATATCTGGGAATGAAGAGAACCCAAGAGCTCTGAGAGGTTTGCTTTGCCCTTGACCTGCCTTGGGCTCCTGGCTCTGCCACAGCAGTTACAATAAGCAGAGCAGTGACCTCCCCTCCCCTCCTCATCAACACAAACCCCCAAAAGCAGAGTTTGTCTCTCTCAGACCCACCTTGAACTGTGTCCGCAGGAACAACGAGGGTGTTGAAAGCAGCAACCCCACAGCTCGGCGTCTGCAGGGCTGCACCCTCTCCATCCTACAGCCTCTCCATCTCCCCACAGCTTGGAGTGATCTGTTCTCCCAGTTTAGAGAAGGTGACACCAACCTCACTTTGGTTTTGGTACAAACTCTGAGGCAGACGCTGAAGGCAAAGGAAGACGAGGTCTTGGTGGGAAGGGACCTTAAAGCCCATCCAGTGCCACCCCTGCCAAGGGCAGGGACACCTTCCACTGTCCCAGGCTGCTCCAAGCCCCAGTGTCCAGCCTGGCCTTGGACACTGCCAGGGATCCAGGGGCAGCCACAGCTGCTCTGGGCACCCTGTGCCAGGGCCTGCCCACCCTCACAGGGAAGGATTTCTTCCGTGTATCTACTCTGAACTGAAGTTTAAGTATCTAAGCTCAAGTTTAGTTATTGCTGAGCCTCTGCTGAAGATAACTGTGACACCATAGTAGGAGAGAAAGGGAATAGGCCTGTAGAACAAACCACAGGCGAGTAACAAACCGAAATGATGTGGCCAAAAACAGAAGAGAAACTTCAGTCACCAAAAACTCCAGTCTATTCCTACATCCTCACCCAGGGGGACTCCAAACACTACACTGCAACTCATGCTCCTCCCAGCTCCACACACACATTGTTGGGACCTCTTGGAAGCTGCTCGAGCTCTCTCCACGTGCCAAATCTGCCCATGGCAGAGGTGCTGCTTTCCTGGCTCAGCTCCCAAGACTCAACTCTCAGTATTTCCGCCCTCAATACTGTAAATTTCTGGTGATCTGGAGCAAAGATTTCTGGCTTGCTGTGTGGCTTCTCACACAGAAACTGACCCCAGGGGCTCAGTCTCACTCTCTCTGCGTTTGACACAAGTCATAAAGCAAGAACTGCAAAGACATTTTGAGGCAGTATCAGGGGCCTGAGACAGCTTTTGAGATCAAAGTTGAAATCTACTGTTTTCTTTCATTGCTGTTAAACTGTACTGGAGTCCTGGGGGCACTTCTGGGCGCCACAATATAAAAAAGATAAAAATCTGACAGCATCCAAAGAAGGGACATGGGGATGGGGAAGGGTGTGGAAGGACCATGAAAGAGCTGCTGAGGGCACTGGGTTTGTTCTGGTAGAGAAGTGTGAGGTCAGAACACATCGGGGCCTACAGCTCTGATCTCCGCTCCCTGGGACAGGGACAGGACCCAGGGAGCAGCTGGAGCTGGGCCAGGGCAGGCTCAGGCTGAGATCAGGGAAAGGCTCTTCCCCCAGAGGCTGCTGGGCACTGCCCAGGCTCCCCAGGGAATGGGCACGGCCCCGAGGCTGCCAGAGCTCCAGGAGCGTTTGGACAGCGCTGCCAGGGATGCCCAGGCTGGGGTTGTTGGGGGGTCTGGGCAGGGACGGGGGTGGGACTGGGTGATCCCTGTGGGTCCCTTCCAGCTCAGGATATTCCAGGATTGTCTCAATCCCGAACAGGGGAGAGTCTGCTCTCACACAGAGCTGCAAACACACTGTGCAGGAGGCAGCAAATGACAAAAATTGACATTGATACATTAATAAAGCCAAGATATTAAGCAAGCCAAAAGATAAATTTTCCCTTTTGCTCCTGACCAACAAGACCTGTCCCAGTCCCAGTCCAGCCACTAAGCAACTCCAGTGTGACACCGAGACTGTCTCACACCTCGAGGCCGACACACAACAGCAGCACAGCGCCGGGAGTTTAATCACATTTCCCTCATTAGAGGAGACAATTAAATGACCACTCAGGTGCACAACTACTCCTGCAGAGCACTTCACTAGACCCCGTTTTGCAATAACTCCCCCAGGCTGCAAAGCCCCATTTGCCAGGGACCTGAGAGAAGAATTCAGTAGTTTTAAAGGAATGTCAGGAACTAGGAATACACCTGAGAGGAGTTCAGTAGCTGGGAGGGAGCCCAGGTGACAAATGAACACACAGGCCCCAGCAGAACCAGCTCATTCCAAAGACTGGCACTGAGGAAGGGCCTGGGCAGTCCAACAGGGGCAGGTGGGCGCCTGGCTGCCAGCACTGGGAACACGGGAATGCTTCAAAGCACCGGCACTCCTGAGAAAATGACCAAACAAGGCCGTAATAAGGCGAGAGATGAGCTGGGGGGGGCAGTGGGTCCCACACCTGCCCCTTTTCCCTTTCCACTGTACAGCATCTGCCCAGGCTGTGAGCGAGCTTTGGCACAAGCACTCAGTTCTCCCCCAAAATCCACTGAACCACTTGCTCATCTCCCGAAGAGAATCACAGGCACAGCACTGAATGCACCGGATACCCGGCTTACACCTCTCAACACTTTCTCGCTTTGTTTTGCTCATTGAAAAATGGCGAAAAAGGAAAAAAGTCAACCCAGAGCCCAGGAACGTTAAGTGACTTTTACAAAGTCCAACACAACCCCCCCCAAGAATGAGGCTTTACGCAACAGCCACCCGCTCACTCCGGGACGGGATTGTGTCCGGACCCGCGACTCTTCCCTCGCTGACCTACGGCAGCAGCCGCCCGAAGCCAATTCCCCGAGCACGGCAGCCCCGCGAAGCCGCCCAGAGCCGCCGGCCGCCCCCAGAGCCCCGCAGCCCGTGCCGGCCCGCTCCATCCCGGAGCGGCTCCGGCGCCAAACCGGGAGAGCAAAGGGGAAGGAACAAAGCCCTGACAAAGCCAATGACCGGAACAGGATTCAATCCATCAGCGGGGAGGGCAGTGCAGCGGCCCCGCCGGCCCCGAGCCCGCCCCGAGTCCCCGTTCCAGGGAATGCCCCGGGTTGCGCTGCCCGGGGAGGGACCCCCGCCCTCCCGAGGTGTCCCCCACCGCGGGGCGCGAGCGCAGGGAAAGCCGCGGGTCCCGGCGGGAGCTGCGCCCGCAGCGGCCGATGCCGCCCTCGGGCCCGCCGCTGCCGCCCAGGGGGCGGCTGGGATGTCCCGGGAGTGCCCGGGGCGGGAACGGCGCGGCCCCGGCGCTGCCCCGGTGCCGGCGGGAGGCCAGGCCCGGCCGCGCTCACCTGCACTGGCCGCTCTGCTAGGCCCGGACTATCTCTTGGCTGCCGCCACCGGCGAACGATGGAGGAGCCGAGGAGCCACCGGCGAGTCACGGAGCGCCGGGGGGCGCGGGGCGGGCCCGGCGAAGGGAGGGGAGGGCGGCTGCCAAGCGGGCGGCCGATCCGGAGGGGTCCCGGCGGTCCATGGCGGGCCGGCGCCGGGCTGGCGGCTCGCAGGGCTCGGGCAGGGCCGCAGCTTGGCCGGGGCTGCGCTGAGCCCGGTCCCGGTCCCGACCCCGATCCCGGCCCGGTCCCGCCTGGCGCTTCCCGGCGGCCCCCGCCCCGATCACGTGACGCGCGGGGAACCACGTGACCCCGGCGGAGTGCGCGCGTAGGGGGCGTGGCGCGGGCCAGGCCCCGCCTCCCCGCGAGACAGACCGGGACAGACCAGGACACAGCGGAACATGTTGATTATTATGCGGGCAATGACCACGGGTGCAGCAAAGAGGAGCAGGGTAACGGAGAACATGGAGATGAGAGCCACCCGACAGTGCTCCTGCTCGTGTGACGGGCACAGGGAAGCCACTGTGGGAATGAGAATGATGGGAACGAAGAAGGTCAAGCATTGAGCACCCCACAGCACCCACATCATGGGATTGGGAAGGTCACAGCGGCAGCAGAGCTTGCAGAGCTTTTCCATGTCCTTTTTGGCGCTGATGGCTGTCATCCAGAAGAGCACCCAGTAGCAGGAGAACGCTGACACCAGGTAAAGGAATCTCACGTACATCAGGGGCATGACAGGAGAGCAGGACACATTTTCCAGCAGGAAGAGCAGGGCAGAGGGGACCGCAAAGAGGAGGAAGATGAAGTCGGTGACAGCCAGGCTAAAGATGCTGGCAGTATGCCCTTTCCCTCTGAGGAGGCAGAAGAGCCCCGTTCCCAGCCAGCCCACAGAGACAGATGAGCAGTGTCACACTGTGTATGGCCACGTCGGTGACACGTCGGTGACACGTCGGTGAAATGTCTCTGCTGCGACCTGCCTGGGAAAGGAGGAGGGAGAACCTGGTGCAAAGTAAAGGGGAGAGAAAGAGGGACAAGGCTGGAGCTGTGGAAGGAAGCGGAGATGGCCAAGAGGCAGCTGAGCATTTTGCTTTCCAACTCTGTGGGGGGAAAGAAAGCGCTGTCAAATCCATCCAGGAAAACAGAGGAGAAATAGCAGGTGGTGGAAATCGCCGGCAATTTGGATTCAATTTGTCTGTCTGAACTGCAAACGCCGACAGACACCGAGCACCGCTGGACGCCTGCTGGCGTTGCGGTGTGTCCTGCTCCGGCTGCAGCCCGCCTGGCGAGACCCCCAGCAGCAGCTGCCCGGGGGCTGCGGATCGGGCAGCAGCCAATCGGAAGCATTGCACCGGGCGGCAGCCAATAGGAGCCCTGGCTACTCCGGCAGCCAATGGAAAGCGCCGTTTCCTGAGGGACCAGGCAAAGGTCGAAGCCCCTCACAGCGGCTTCGTTTTTTCGGACATTCGTGGAAAGCTCGGAGTTCTTTTTTTTTTTCTTTAGCTTGCCTTTTCCAGGACAGGAGGGATTCCGGCGCGGGGTATATCCCGCCTCGGGCGCTTCTGGGCGGTTTTGAAGCGGGGGGAGCCCACCGCGGCAGTGGCGGGAAAAGGGGGTGCGGAGTATAAAAGGGGGCGCCGGCGTCGCGGCCCCTCAGTCGGGGGGCGGCGGCGGCGGCGGCAGGAGCTCCGCGGGCTGGCCCGGGTGCGGGGACGCCGCCCTGTGCGGCCGAAGGCGCCGGCCCGGAGGCGCGGGGAAAGCGGCGTGGCAGCCGCGCATCGGCTCCGTCATCGGCAGCGCCGCTTCGTGCCGGTAGGGAGCGGGAGAACGCGGCGGCGGGCGGTGGGTGGTGAGTGCCGTCGGCGAGACGGGGCTTGGGACGCCTGCGGTGTGCGATCTCCCGAGAGCAGCGGGGAGGCCCCCGGGGAGCCGCACCTAGAGGGCTCTCCGCCCCTGCCCCGTGTCACTAAGAGAACTGCACCGCGAGACCGTCGGGGCAGCGCTGCTTGGAAAAAAGAGCAGCACGGGAAAGGCTGAGAGGTGTAAAGGGAATAAAATATTGAGCATGGTAAAAGAGGTACAATAAAGGTACTGCAGCAGGTGTGGCCGCTGCCCCGTGTCACTAAAAGAGCTGCACCGCGGGACCGTTGGGGCAGCGCTGCTGGTAAAAAAGGAGCAGCACGGGAAAGGCTGAGAAGTGTGAGCGGAATAAAATATTGAGAGTGGTCTAAGAAATATTGTAAAGGTACTGCTGCAGGAGTGGCCGCTGCCCCGTGTCACTAAAAGAGCTGCACCGCGGGACGGTCGGGGCAGCGCTGCTGGTTAAAAGGAGCAGCACGGGAAAGGCTGAGAAGTGTGAGCGGAATAAAATAATGAGAGTGGTCTAAGAAATGTAAAGGTACTGCAGCAGGAGTGGCCGCTGCCCCGTGTCACTAAAAGAGCTGCACCGCGGGACAGTCGGGGCAGCGCTGCTGGTAAAAAAGGGGCCCGGAAAGGCTGAGAAGTGTAAAGGGAATAAAATGCTGAGCATGGTAAAAGGTACAATAAAGGTACTGCAGGAGGGGTGGCCGCTGCCCCGCATCAGTAAAAGAGCTGCACCGAGGGACCGTCGGGGCAGCGCTGCTTGGAAAAAAGAGCAGCACGGGAAAGGCTGAGAGGTGTAAAGGGAATAAAATATTGAGCATGGTAAAAGAGGTACAATAAAGGCACTGCAGCAGGAGTGGTCGCTGCCCCATGTCAGTAAAAGAGCTGCACCGCGGGACCGTTGGGGCAGCGCCGCTGGTTAAAAGGAGCAGAAAGGGAAAGGCTGGGAAGTGTGAGCGGAATAAAATATTGACAATGGTCTAAGAAATATTGTAAAGGTACTGCAGCAGGAGTGGCCGCTGCCCCGTGTCACTAAAAGAGCTGCACCGCGGGACCGTTGGGGCAGCGCCGCTGGTTAAAAGGAGCAGCACGGGAAAGGCTGCGAAATGTGAGCGGAATAAAAAATTGACAATGGTCTAAGAAATATTGTAAAGGTACTGCTGCAGGAGTGGTCGCTGCCCCGTGTCAGTAAAAGAGCTGCAGTGCGGGACCGTCGGGGCAGCGCTGCTTGGAAAAAAGAGCAGCACGGGAAAGGCTGAGAGGTGTAAAGGGAATAAAATATTGAGCATGGTAAAAGAGGTACAATAAAGGTACTGCAGCAGGAGTGGTCGCTGCCCCGTGTCAGTAAAAGAGCTCCACCGCGGGACCGTTGGGGCAGCGCCGCTGCTTAAAAGGAGCAGTACGGGAAAGGCTGCGAAATGTGAGCGGAATAAAATATTGAGAGTGGTCTAAGAAATATTGTAAAGGTACTGCAGCAGGAGTGGCCGCTGCCCCGTGTCACTAAAAGAGCTGCACCGCGGGACCGTCGGGGCAGCGCTGCTGGTTCAAAAGAGCAGCACGGGAAAGGCTGGGAAGTGTGAGCGGAATAAAATATTGAGAGTGATCTAAGAAATATTGTAAAGGTACTGCAGCAGGAGTGGCCGCTGCCCCGTGTCACTAAAAGAGCTGCACCGAGGGACCGTCGGGGCAGCGCTGCTTGGAAAAAAGAGCAGCACGGGAAAGGCTGAGAGGTGTAAAGGGAATAAAATATTGAGCATGGTAAAAGAGGTACAACAAAGGTACTGCAGCAGGAGTGGTCGCTGCCCCGTGTCAGTAAAAGAGCTGCACCGCGGGACCGTTGGGGCAGCGCCGCTGGTTAAAAGGAGCAGAAAGGGAAAGGTTGCGAAATGTGAGCGGAATAAAATATTGAGAGTGGTCTAAGAAATATTGTAAAGGTACTGCAGGAGGGGTGGCCGCTGCCCCGTGTCAGTAAAAGAGCAGCACCGCGGGACCGTCGGGGCAGCGCTGCTGGTTAAAAAGGAGCAGCACGGGAAAGGCTGAGAAGTGTAAAGGGAATAAAATATTGACGCTGGTCTAAGAAATATTGTAAAGGTACTGCTGCAGGAGTGGCCGCTGCCCCGTGTCACTAAAAGAGCTGCACCGCGGGACCGTCGGGGCAGCGCTGCTGGTTCAAAAGGAGCAGCACGGGAAAGGCTGAGAGGTGTAAAGGGAATAAAATACTGAGCATGGTAAAAGAGGTACAATAAAGGTACTGCAGCAGGAGTGGCCGCTGCCCCGTGTCAGTAAAAGAGCTGCACCGCGGGACCGTTGGGGCAGCGCTGCTGGTTAAAAGGAGCAGTACGGGAAAGGTTGCGAAATGTGAGCGGAATAAAATATTGACAATGGTCTAAGAAATATTGTAAAGGTACTGCAGCAGGAGTGGCCGCTGCCCCGTGTCACTAAAAGAGCTGCACCGAGGCACCTTTGGGGTGGTGTTGATGGTAAACGTGCAGCAGGGAAAAGGACTGGAGGTGTGAGGGAAATAAAATATAGAGAAAGGTCTGAGAAATAATAGCAGCACCGCCGCAGGAGTAGCCGCTTCCTCAGGATAAAATAAGCTGCACCGAGGCGCAGCTGGGGCAGGGGTGCTGCTTCAAAGGTGTCACGGCAAAGGTCGCATCTGTGAAGGGAATAAAATAGAATGGTCGAAAATGCTTTAAAAGTACTGCAGCAGGAGTGGACGCTGCCCCGTGTCACTAAAAGAGCTGCACCGCGGGACCGTCGGGGCAGCGCCGCTGGTAAAAAGGAGCAGAAAGGGAAAGGCTGAGAAGTGTAAAGGGAATAAAATACTGAGCATGGTAAAAGAGGTACAATAAAGGTACTGCAGGAGGGGTGGCCGCTGCGCTGTGTCACTAAAAGAGCTGCACCGCGGGACCGTTGGGGCAGCGCTGCTGGTAAAAAGGAGCAGAAAGGGAAAGGTTGCGAAATGTTAGCGGAATAAAATATTGAGAGTGGTCTAAGAAATATTGTAAAGGTACTGCTGCAGGAGTGGCCGCTGCCCCGTGTCACTAAAAGAGCTGCACCGCGGGACCTTCGGGGCAGCGCTGCTGGTTCAAAAGAGCAGCACGGGAAAGGCTGGGAAGTGTGAGCGGAATAAAATATTGACAAGAGGATGTGTGAGCTGAATAAAATATTGAGAGTAATCTAAGAAATATTATAAAGGTACTGCTGCAGGAGTGGCCGCTGCCCCGTGTCACTAAAAGAGCTGCACCGAGGGACAGTCGGGGCGGCGCTGCTGGTAAAAAAGAGCAGCACGGGAAAGGCTGAGAAGTGTGAGCGGAATAAAATAATGAGAGTGGTCTAAGAAATATTGTAAAGGTACTGCAGCAGGAGTGGCCGCTGCCCCGTGTCACTAAAAGAGCTGCACCGAGGGACCGTCGGGGCAGCGCTGCTGATTCAAAAGAGCAGCACGGGAAAGGCTGAGAGGTGTAAAGGGAATAAAATACTGAGCATGGTAAAAGGTACAATAAAGGTACTGCAGCAGGAGTGGCCGCTGCCTCGCGTCAGTAAAAGAGCTGCACCGCGGGACCGTTGGGGCAGCGCTGCTGGTTTAAAAGGAGCAGCACGGGAAAGGCTGCGAAATGTGAGCGGAATAAAATATTGACAATGGTCTAAGAAATATTGTAAAGGTACTGCAGCAGGAGTGGCCGCTGCCCCGCATCAGTAAAAGAGCGGCACCGCGGGACCGTCGGGGCAGCGCTGCTGGTTCAAAAGAGCAGCACGGGAAAGGCTGGGAAGTGTGAGCAGAATAAAATATTGACAATGGTCTAAGAAATATTCAAAAGGTACTGCAGCAGGAGTGGCCGCTGCCCCGTGTCACTAAAAGAGCTGCACCGCGGGACTGTTGGGGCAGCGCTGCTGGTTCAAAAGAGCAGCACGGAAAGGCTGGGAAGTGTGAGCAGAATAAAATATTGACAATGGTCTAAGAAATATTGTAAAGGTACTGCAGCAGGAGTGGCCGATGACCCGTGTCACTAAAAGAGCTGCACCGAGGGACCGTCGGGGCAGCGCTGCTTGGAAAAAAGAGCAGCACGGGAAAGGCTGAGAGGTGTAAAGGGAATAAAATACTGAGCATGGTAAAAGAGGTACAATAAAGGTACTGCAGGAGGGGTGGCCGCTGCCCCGTGTCACTAAAAGAGCTGCACCGCGGGACCGTTGGGGCAGCGCTGCTGGTTCAAAAGAGCAGCACGGGAAAGGCTGGGAAGTGTGAGCGGAATAAAATATTGAGAGTGGTCTAAGAAATATTGTAAAGGTACTGCAGCAGGAGTGGTCGCTTCCCCGTGTCACTAAAAGAGCTGCACCGAGGGACCGTCGGGGCAGCGCTGCTTGGAAAAAAGGGGCCCGGAAAGGCTGAGCGGTGTAAAGGGAATAAAATGCTGAGCATGGTAAAAGAGGTACAATAAAGGCACTGCAGCAGGAGGGGTGGCCGCTGCCCCGCATCAGTAAAAGAGCTGCACCGCGGGACCGTCGGGGCAGCGCTGCTTGGAAAAAAGAGCAGCACGGGAAAGGCTGAGAAGTGTAAAGGGAATAAAATACTGAGCATGGTAAAAGAGGTACAATAAAGGTACTGCAGCAGGTGTGGCCGCTGCCCCGTGTCACTAAAAGAGCTGCACCGCGGGACCGTCGGGGCAGCGCCGCTGGTTCAAAAGAGCAGCACGGGAAAGGCTGGGAAGTGTGAGCGGAATAAAATATTGAGAGTGGTCTAAGAAATATTGTAAAGGTACTGCTGCAGGAGTGGCCGCTGCCCCGTGTCACTAAAAGAGCTGCACCGCGGGACCTTCGGGGCAGCGCTGCTGGTTCAAAAGAGCAGCACGGGAAAGGCTGGGAAGTGTGAGCGGAATAAAATATTGACAAGAGGATGTGTGAGCTGAATAAAATATTGAGAGTAATCTAAGAAATATTATAAAGGTACTGCTGCAGGAGTGGCCGCTGCCCCGTGTCACTAAAAGAGCTGCACCGAGGGACAGTCGGGGCGGCGCTGCTGGTAAAAAAGAGCAGCACGGGAAAGGCTGAGAAGTGTGAGCGGAATAAAATAATGAGAGTGGTCTAAGAAATATTGTAAAGGTACTGCAGCAGGAGTGGCCGCTGCCCCGTGTCACTAAAAGAGCTGCACCGAGGGACCGTCGGGGCAGCGCTGCTGATTCAAAAGAGCAGCACGGGAAAGGCTGAGAGGTGTAAAGGGAATAAAATACTGAGCATGGTAAAAGGTACAATAAAGGTACTGCAGCAGGAGTGGCCGCTGCCTCGCGTCAGTAAAAGAGCTGCACCGCGGGACCGTTGGGGCAGCGCTGCTGGTTTAAAAGGAGCAGCACGGGAAAGGCTGCGAAATGTGAGCGGAATAAAATATTGACAATGGTCTAAGAAATATTGTAAAGGTACTGCAGCAGGAGTGGCCGCTGCCCCGCATCAGTAAAAGAGCGGCACCGCGGGACCGTCGGGGCAGCGCTGCTGGTTCAAAAGAGCAGCACGGGAAAGGCTGGGAAGTGTGAGCAGAATAAAATATTGACAATGGTCTAAGAAATATTCAAAAGGTACTGCAGCAGGAGTGGCCGCTGCCCCGTGTCACTAAAAGAGCTGCACCGCGGGACTGTTGGGGCAGCGCTGCTGGTTCAAAAGAGCAGCACGGAAAGGCTGGGAAGTGTGAGCAGAATAAAATATTGACAATGGTCTAAGAAATATTGTAAAGGTACTGCAGCAGGAGTGGCCGATGACCCGTGTCACTAAAAGAGCTGCACCGAGGGACCGTCGGGGCAGCGCTGCTTGGAAAAAAGAGCAGCACGGGAAAGGCTGAGAGGTGTAAAGGGAATAAAATACTGAGCATGGTAAAAGAGGTACAATAAAGGTACTGCAGGAGGGGTGGCCGCTGCCCCGTGTCACTAAAAGAGCTGCACCGCGGGACCGTTGGGGCAGCGCTGCTGGTTCAAAAGAGCAGCACGGGAAAGGCTGGGAAGTGTGAGCGGAATAAAATATTGAGAGTGGTCTAAGAAATATTGTAAAGGTACTGCAGCAGGAGTGGTCGCTTCCCCGTGTCACTAAAAGAGCTGCACCGAGGGACCGTCGGGGCAGCGCTGCTTGGAAAAAAGGGGCCCGGAAAGGCTGAGCGGTGTAAAGGGAATAAAATGCTGAGCATGGTAAAAGAGGTACAATAAAGGCACTGCAGCAGGAGGGGTGGCCGCTGCCCCGCATCAGTAAAAGAGCTGCACCGCGGGACCGTCGGGGCAGCGCTGCTTGGAAAAAAGAGCAGCACGGGAAAGGCTGAGAAGTGTAAAGGGAATAAAATACTGAGCATGGTAAAAGAGGTACAATAAAGGTACTGCAGCAGGTGTGGCCGCTGCCCCGTGTCACTAAAAGAGCTGCACCGCGGGACCGTCGGGGCAGCGCCGCTGGTTCAAAAGAGCAGCACGGGAAAGGCTGGGAAGTGTGAGCGGAATAAAATATTGAGAGTGGTCTAAGAAATATTGTAAAGGTACTGCAGCAGGAGTGGCCGCTGCCCCGTGTCAGTGAAAGAGCTGCACCGCGGGACCGTTGGGGCAGCGCTGCTGGTTCAAAAGAGCAGCACGGGAAAGGCTGAGAGGTGTAAAGGGAATAAAATGCTGAGCATGGTAAAAGAGGTACAATAAAGGTACTGCAGCAGGAGGGGTGGCCGCTGCCCCGTGTCACTAAAAGAGCTGCACCGCGGGACCGTCGGGGCAGCGCTGCTTGGAAAAAAGAGCAGCACGGGAAAGGCTGAGAAGTGTAAAGGGAATAAAATACTGAGCATGGTAAAAGAGGTACAATAAAGGTACTGCAGCAGGTGTGGCCGCTGCCCCGTGTCACTAAAAGAGCTGCACCGCGGGACCGTCGGGGCAGCGCCGCTGGTTCAAAAGAGCAGCACGGGAAAGGCTGGGAAGTGTGAGCGGAATAAAATATTGAGAGTGGTCTAAGAAATATTGTAAAGGTACTGCAGCAGGAGTGGCCGCTGCCCCGTGTCAGTGAAAGAGCTGCACCGCGGGACCGTCGGGGCAGCGCTGCTTGGAAAAAAGGGGCCCGGAAAGGCTGAGCGGTGTAAAGGGAATAAAATGCTGAGCATGGTAAAAGAGGTACAATAAAGGCACTGCAGCAGGAGGGGTGGCCGCTGCCCCGCATCAGTAAAAGAGCTGCACCGCGGGACCGTCGGGGCAGGGCTGCGGGTTCAAAAGAGCAGCACGGGAAAGGCTGAGAGGTGTAAAGGGAATAAAATGCTGAGCATGGTAAAAGAGGTACAATAAAGGTACTGCAGGAGGGGTGGCCGCTGCCCCGAGTCACTAAAAGAGCTGCACCGCGGGACCGTCGGGGCAGCGCTGCTGGTAAAAAAGGGGCCCGGAAATGCTGAGAGGTGTAAAGGGAATAAAATGCTGAGCATGGTAAAAGAGGTACAATAAAGGTACTGCAGCAGGTGTGGCCGCTGCCCCGTGTCACTAAAAGAGCTGCACCGCGGGACCGTTGGGGCAGCGCTGCTGGTAAAAAAGGAGCAGCACGGGAAAGGCTGAGAAGTGTGAGCGGAATAAAATATTGAGAGTGGTCTAAGAAATATTGTAAAGGTACTGCTGCAGGAGTGGCCGCTGCCCCGTGTCACTAAAAGAGCTGCACCGCGGGACGGTCGGGGCAGCGCTGCTGGTTAAAAGGAGCAGCACGGGAAAGGCTGAGAAGTGTGAGCGGAATAAAATAATGAGAGTGGTCTAAGAAATGTAAAGGTACTGCAGCAGGAGTGGCCGCTGCCCCGTGTCACTAAAAGAGCTGCACCGCGGGACAGTCGGGGCAGCGCTGCTGGTAAAAAAGGGGCCCGGAAAGGCTGAGAAGTGTAAAGGGAATAAAATGCTGAGCATGGTAAAAGGTACAATAAAGGTACTGCAGGAGGGGTGGCCGCTGCCCCGCATCAGTAAAAGAGCTGCACCGAGGGACCGTCGGGGCAGCGCTGCTTGGAAAAAAGAGCAGCACGGGAAAGGCTGAGAGGTGTAAAGGGAATAAAATATTGAGCATGGTAAAAGAGGTACAATAAAGGCACTGCAGCAGGAGTGGTCGCTGCCCCATGTCAGTAAAAGAGCTGCACCGCGGGACCGTTGGGGCAGCGCCGCTGGTTAAAAGGAGCAGAAAGGGAAAGGCTGGGAAGTGTGAGCGGAATAAAATATTGACAATGGTCTAAGAAATATTGTAAAGGTACTGCAGCAGGAGTGGCCGCTGCCCCGTGTCACTAAAAGAGCTGCACCGCGGGACCGTTGGGGCAGCGCCGCTGGTTAAAAGGAGCAGCACGGGAAAGGCTGCGAAATGTGAGCGGAATAAAAAATTGACAATGGTCTAAGAAATATTGTAAAGGTACTGCTGCAGGAGTGGTCGCTGCCCCGTGTCAGTAAAAGAGCTGCAGTGCGGGACCGTCGGGGCAGCGCTGCTTGGAAAAAAGAGCAGCACGGGAAAGGCTGAGAGGTGTAAAGGGAATAAAATATTGAGCATGGTAAAAGAGGTACAATAAAGGTACTGCAGCAGGAGTGGTCGCTGCCCCGTGTCAGTAAAAGAGCTCCACCGCGGGACCGTTGGGGCAGCGCCGCTGCTTAAAAGGAGCAGTACGGGAAAGGCTGCGAAATGTGAGCGGAATAAAATATTGAGAGTGGTCTAAGAAATATTGTAAAGGTACTGCAGCAGGAGTGGCCGCTGCCCCGTGTCACTAAAAGAGCTGCACCGCGGGACCGTCGGGGCAGCGCTGCTGGTTCAAAAGAGCAGCACGGGAAAGGCTGGGAAGTGTGAGCGGAATAAAATATTGAGAGTGATCTAAGAAATATTGTAAAGGTACTGCAGCAGGAGTGGCCGCTGCCCCGTGTCACTAAAAGAGCTGCACCGAGGGACCGTCGGGGCAGCGCTGCTTGGAAAAAAGAGCAGCACGGGAAAGGCTGAGAGGTGTAAAGGGAATAAAATATTGAGCATGGTAAAAGAGGTACAACAAAGGTACTGCAGCAGGAGTGGTCGCTGCCCCGTGTCAGTAAAAGAGCTGCACCGCGGGACCGTTGGGGCAGCGCCGCTGGTTAAAAGGAGCAGAAAGGGAAAGGTTGCGAAATGTGAGCGGAATAAAATATTGAGAGTGGTCTAAGAAATATTGTAAAGGTACTGCAGGAGGGGTGGCCGCTGCCCCGTGTCAGTAAAAGAGCAGCACCGCGGGACCGTCGGGGCAGCGCTGCTGGTTAAAAAGGAGCAGCACGGGAAAGGCTGAGAAGTGTAAAGGGAATAAAATATTGACGCTGGTCTAAGAAATATTGTAAAGGTACTGCTGCAGGAGTGGCCGCTGCCCCGTGTCACTAAAAGAGCTGCACCGCGGGACCGTCGGGGCAGCGCTGCTGGTTCAAAAGGAGCAGCACGGGAAAGGCTGAGAGGTGTAAAGGGAATAAAATACTGAGCATGGTAAAAGAGGTACAATAAAGGTACTGCAGGAGGGGTGGCCGCTGCCCCGTGTCACTAAAAGAGCTGCACCGCGGGACCGTTGGGGCAGCGCTGCTGGTTAAAAGGAGCAGTACGGGAAAGGTTGCGAAATGTGAGCGGAATAAAATATTGACAATGGTCTAAGAAATATTGTAAAGGTACTGCAGCAGGAGTGGCCGCTGCCCCGTGTCACTAAAAGAGCTGCACCGAGGCACCTTTGGGGTGGTGTTGATGGTAAACGTGCAGCAGGGAAAAGGACTGGAGGTGTGAGGGAAATAAAATATAGAGAAAGGTCTGAGAAATAATAGCAGCACCGCCGCAGGAGTAGCCGCTTCCTCAGGATAAAATAAGCTGCACCGAGGCGCAGCTGGGGCAGGGGTGCTGCTTCAAAGGTGTCACGGCAAAGGTCGCATCTGTGAAGGGAATAAAATAGAATGGTCGAAAATGCTTTAAAAGTACTGCAGCAGGAGTGGACGCTGCCCCGTGTCACTAAAAGAGCTGCACCGCGGGACCGTCGGGGCAGCGCCGCTGGTAAAAAGGAGCAGAAAGGGAAAGGCTGAGAAGTGTAAAGGGAATAAAATACTGAGCATGGTAAAAGAGGTACAATAAAGGTACTGCAGGAGGGGTGGCCGCTGCGCTGTGTCACTAAAAGAGCTGCACCGCGGGACCGTTGGGGCAGCGCTGCTGGTAAAAAGGAGCAGAAAGGGAAAGGTTGCGAAATGTTAGCGGAATAAAATATTGAGAGTGGTCTAAGAAATATTGTAAAGGTACTGCTGCAGGAGTGGCCGCTGCCCCGTGTCACTAAAAGAGCTGCACCGCGGGACCTTCGGGGCAGCGCTGCTGGTTCAAAAGAGCAGCACGGGAAAGGCTGGGAAGTGTGAGCGGAATAAAATATTGACAAGAGGATGTGTGAGCTGAATAAAATATTGAGAGTGATCTAAGAAATATTATAAAGGTACTGCTGCAGGAGTGGCCGCTGCCCCGTGTCACTAAAAGAGCTGCACCGAGGGACAGTCGGGGCGGCGCTGCTGGTAAAAAAGAGCAGCACGGGAAAGGCTGAGAAGTGTGAGCGGAATAAAATAATGAGAGTGGTCTAAGAAATATTGTAAAGGTACTGCAGCAGGAGTGGCCGCTGCCCCGTGTCACTAAAAGAGCTGCACCGAGGGACCGTCGGGGCAGCGCTGCTGATTCAAAAGAGCAGCACGGGAAAGGCTGAGAGGTGTAAAGGGAATAAAATACTGAGCATGGTAAAAGGTACAATAAAGGTACTGCAGCAGGAGTGGCCGCTGCCTCGCGTCAGTAAAAGAGCTGCACCGCGGGACCGTTGGGGCAGCGCTGCTGGTTTAAAAGGAGCAGCACGGGAAAGGCTGCGAAATGTGAGCGGAATAAAATATTGACAATGGTCTAAGAAATATTGTAAAGGTACTGCAGCAGGAGTGGCCGCTGCCCCGCATCAGTAAAAGAGCGGCACCGCGGGACCGTCGGGGCAGCGCTGCTGGTTCAAAAGAGCAGCACGGGAAAGGCTGGGAAGTGTGAGCAGAATAAAATATTGACAATGGTCTAAGAAATATTCAAAAGGTACTGCAGCAGGAGTGGCCGCTGCCCCGTGTCACTAAAAGAGCTGCACCGCGGGACTGTTGGGGCAGCGCTGCTGGTTCAAAAGAGCAGCACGGAAAGGCTGGGAAGTGTGAGCAGAATAAAATATTGACAATGGTCTAAGAAATATTGTAAAGGTACTGCAGCAGGAGTGGCTGATGACCCGTGTCACTAAAAGAGCTGCACCGAGGGACCGTCGGGGCAGCGCTGCTTGGAAAAAAGAGCAGCACGGGAAAGGCTGAGAGGTGTAAAGGGAATAAAATATTGAGCATGGTAAAAGAGGTACAATAAAGGCACTGCAGCAGGAGTGGTCGCTGCCCCATGTCAGTAAAAGAGCTGCACCGCGGGACCGTTGGGGCAGCGCCGCTGGTTAAAAGGAGCAGAAAGGGAAAGGCTGGGAAGTGTGAGCGGAATAAAATATTGACAATGGTCTAAGAAATATTGTAAAGGTACTGCAGCAGGAGTGGCCGCTGCCCCGTGTCACTAAAAGAGCTGCACCGCGGGACCGTTGGGGCAGCGCCGCTGGTTAAAAGGAGCAGCACGGGAAAGGCTGCGAAATGTGAGCGGAATAAAATATTGACAATGGTCTAAGAAATATTGTAAAGGTACTGCTGCAGGAGTGGTCGCTGCCCCGTGTCAGTAAAAGAGCTGCAGTGCGGGACCGTCGGGGCAGCGCTGCTTGGAAAAAAGAGCAGCACGGGAAAGGCTGAGAGGTGTAAAGGGAATAAAATATTGAGCATGGTAAAAGAGGTACAATAAAGGTACTGCAGCAGGAGTGGTCGCTGCCCCGTGTCAGTAAAAGAGCTCCACCGCGGGACCGTTGGGGCAGCGCCGCTGCTTAAAAGGAGCAGTACGGGAAAGGCTGCGAAATGTGAGCGGAATAAAATATTGAGAGTGGTCTAAGAAATATTGTAAAGGTACTGCAGCAGGAGTGGCCGCTGCCCCGTGTCACTAAAAGAGCTGCACCGCGGGACCGTCGGGGCAGCGCTGCTGGTTCAAAAGAGCAGCACGGGAAAGGCTGGGAAGTGTGAGCGGAATAAAATATTGAGAGTGATCTAAGAAATATTGTAAAGGTACTGCAGCAGGAGTGGCCGCTGCCCCGTGTCACTAAAAGAGCTGCACCGAGGGACCGTCGGGGCAGCGCTGCTTGGAAAAAAGAGCAGCACGGGAAAGGCTGAGAGGTGTAAAGGGAATAAAATATTGAGCATGGTAAAAGAGGTACAACAAAGGTACTGCAGCAGGAGTGGTCGCTGCCCCGTGTCAGTAAAAGAGCTGCACCGCGGGACCGTTGGGGCAGCGCCGCTGGTTAAAAGGAGCAGAAAGGGAAAGGTTGCGAAATGTGAGCGGAATAAAATATTGAGAGTGGTCTAAGAAATATTGTAAAGGTACTGCAGGAGGGGTGGCCGCTGCCCCGTGTCAGTAAAAGAGCAGCACCGCGGGACCGTCGGGGCAGCGCTGCTGGTTAAAAAGGAGCAGCACGGGAAAGGCTGAGAAGTGTAAAGGGAATAAAATATTGACGCTGGTCTAAGAAATATTGTAAAGGTACTGCTGCAGGAGTGGCCGCTGCCCCGTGTCACTAAAAGAGCTGCACCGCGGGACCGTCGGGGCAGCGCTGCTGGTTCAAAAGGAGCAGCACGGGAAAGGCTGAGAGGTGTAAAGGGAATAAAATACTGAGCATGGTAAAAGAGGTACAATAAAGGTACTGCAGGAGGGGTGGCCGCTGCCCCGTGTCACTAAAAGAGCTGCACCGCGGGACCGTTGGGGCAGCGCTGCTGGTTAAAAGGAGCAGTACGGGAAAGGTTGCGAAATGTGAGCGGAATAAAATATTGACAATGGTCTAAGAAATATTGTAAAGGTACTGCAGCAGGAGTGGCCGCTGCCCCGTGTCACTAAAAGAGCTGCACCGAGGCACCTTTGGGGTGGTGTTGATGGTAAACGTGCAGCAGGGAAAAGGACTGGAGGTGTGAGGGAAATAAAATATAGAGAAAGGTCTGAGAAATAATAGCAGCACCGCCGCAGGAGTAGCCGCTTCCTCAGGATAAAATAAGCTGCACCGAGGCGCAGCTGGGGCAGGGGTGCTGCTTCAAAGGTGTCACGGCAAAGGTCGCATCTGTGAAGGGAATAAAATAGAATGGTCGAAAATGCTTTAAAAGTACTGCAGCAGGAGTGGACGCTGCCCCGTGTCACTAAAAGAGCTGCACCGCGGGACCGTCGGGGCAGCGCCGCTGGTAAAAAGGAGCAGAAAGGGAAAGGCTGAGAAGTGTAAAGGGAATAAAATACTGAGCATGGTAAAAGAGGTACAATAAAGGTACTGCAGGAGGGGTGGCCGCTGCGCTGTGTCACTAAAAGAGCTGCACCGCGGGACCGTTGGGGCAGCGCTGCTGGTAAAAAGGAGCAGAAAGGGAAAGGTTGCGAAATGTTAGCGGAATAAAATATTGAGAGTGGTCTAAGAAATATTGTAAAGGTACTGCTGCAGGAGTGGCCGCTGCCCCGTGTCACTAAAAGAGCTGCACCGCGGGACCTTCGGGGCAGCGCTGCTGGTTCAAAAGAGCAGCACGGGAAAGGCTGGGAAGTGTGAGCGGAATAAAATATTGACAAGAGGATGTGTGAGCTGAATAAAATATTGAGAGTGATCTAAGAAATATTATAAAGGTACTGCTGCAGGAGTGGCCGCTGCCCCGTGTCACTAAAAGAGCTGCACCGAGGGACAGTCGGGGCGGCGCTGCTGGTAAAAAAGAGCAGCACGGGAAAGGCTGAGAAGTGTGAGCGGAATAAAATAATGAGAGTGGTCTAAGAAATATTGTAAAGGTACTGCAGCAGGAGTGGCCGCTGCCCCGTGTCACTAAAAGAGCTGCACCGAGGGACCGTCGGGGCAGCGCTGCTGATTCAAAAGAGCAGCACGGGAAAGGCTGAGAGGTGTAAAGGGAATAAAATACTGAGCATGGTAAAAGGTACAATAAAGGTACTGCAGCAGGAGTGGCCGCTGCCTCGCGTCAGTAAAAGAGCTGCACCGCGGGACCGTTGGGGCAGCGCTGCTGGTTTAAAAGGAGCAGCACGGGAAAGGCTGCGAAATGTGAGCGGAATAAAATATTGACAATGGTCTAAGAAATATTGTAAAGGTACTGCAGCAGGAGTGGCCGCTGCCCCGCATCAGTAAAAGAGCGGCACCGCGGGACCGTCGGGGCAGCGCTGCTGGTTCAAAAGAGCAGCACGGGAAAGGCTGGGAAGTGTGAGCAGAATAAAATATTGACAATGGTCTAAGAAATATTCAAAAGGTACTGCAGCAGGAGTGGCCGCTGCCCCGTGTCACTAAAAGAGCTGCACCGCGGGACTGTTGGGGCAGCGCTGCTGGTTCAAAAGAGCAGCACGGAAAGGCTGGGAAGTGTGAGCAGAATAAAATATTGACAATGGTCTAAGAAATATTGTAAAGGTACTGCAGCAGGAGTGGCTGATGACCCGTGTCAGTGAAAGAGCTGCACCGCGGGACCGTCGGGGCAGCGCTGCTTGGAAAAAAGAGCAGCACGGGAAAGGCTGAGAGGTGTAAAGGGAATAAAATACTGAGCATGGTAAAAGAGGTACAATAAAGGTACTGCAGGAGGGGTGGCCGCTGCCCCGTGTCACTAAAAGAGCTGCACCGCGGGACCGTTGGGGCAGCGCTGCTGGTTCAAAAGAGCAGCACGGGAAAGGCTGGGAAGTGTGAGCGGAATAAAATATTGAGAGTGGTCTAAGAAATATTGTAAAGGTACTGCAGCAGGAGTGGCCGCTGCCCCGTGTCAGTGAAAGAGCTGCACCGCGGGACCGTCGGGGCAGCGCTGCTTGGAAAAAAGGGGCCCGGAAAGGCTGAGCGGTGTAAAGGGAATAAAATGCTGAGCATGGTAAAAGAGGTACAATAAAGGCACTGCAGCAGGAGGGGTGGCCGCTGCCCCGCATCAGTAAAAGAGCTGCACCGCGGGACCGTCGGGGCAGCGCTGCTGGTTCAAAAGAGCAGCACGGGAAAGGCTGAGAGGTGTAAAGGGAATAAAATGCTGAGCATGGTAAAAGAGGTACAATAAAGGTACTGCAGCAGGAGGGGTGGCCGCTGCCCCGTGTCACTAAAAGAGCTGCACCGCGGGACCGTCGGGGCAGCGCTGCTTGGAAAAAAGAGCAGCACGGGAAAGGCTGAGAAGTGTAAAGGGAATAAAATACTGAGCATGGTAAAAGAGGTACAATAAAGGTACTGCAGCAGGTGTGGCCGCTGCCCCGTGTCACTAAAAGAGCTGCACCGCGGGACCGTCGGGGCAGCGCCGCTGGTTCAAAAGAGCAGCACGGGAAAGGCTGGGAAGTGTGAGCGGAATAAAATATTGAGAGTGGTCTAAGAAATATTGTAAAGGTACTGCAGCAGGAGTGGCCGCTGCCCCGTGTCAGTGAAAGAGCTGCACCGCGGGACCGTCGGGGCAGCGCTGCTTGGAAAAAAGGGGCCCGGAAAGGCTGAGCGGTGTAAAGGGAATAAAATGCTGAGCATGGTAAAAGAGGTACAATAAAGGCACTGCAGCAGGAGGGGTGGCCGCTGCCCCGCATCAGTAAAAGAGCTGCACCGCGGGACCGTCGGGGCAGGGCTGCGGGTTCAAAAGAGCAGCACGGGAAAGGCTGAGAGGTGTAAAGGGAATAAAATGCTGAGCATGGTAAAAGAGGTACAATAAAGGTACTGCAGGAGGGGTGGCCGCTGCCCCGAGTCACTAAAAGAGCTGCACCGCGGGACCGTCGGGGCAGCGCTGCTGGTAAAAAAGGGGCCCGGAAATGCTGAGAGGTGTAAAGGGAATAAAATGCTGAGCATGGTAAAAGAGGTACAATAAAGGTACTGCAGCAGGTGTGGCCGCTGCGCCGTGTCACTAAAAGAGCTGCACCGCGGGACCGTTGGGGCAGCGCTGCTGGTTCAAAAGAGAGCACGGGAAAGGCTGAGAAGCGTAAAGGGAATAAAATATTGACACTGGTCTAAGAAATATTGTAAAGGTACTGCAGCAGGAGTGGTCGCTGCCCCGTGTCAGTAAAAGAGCTGCACCGAGGGACCGTCGGGGCAGCGCTGCTTGGAAAAAAGAGCAGCACAGGAAAGGCTGAGAGGTGTAAAGGGAATAAAATATTGAGCATGGTAAAAGAGGTACAATAAAGGTACTGCAGCAGGTGTGGCCGCTGCGCTGTGTCACTAAAAGAGATGCACCGCGGGACCGTTGGGGCAGCGCTGCTGGTAAAAAGGAGCAGAAAGGGAAAGGCTGCGAAATGTTAGCGGAATAAAATATTGAGAGTGGTCTAAGAAATATTGTAAAGGTACTGCAGCAGGAGTGGCCGCTGCCCCGTGTCACTAAAAGAGCTGCACCGCGGGACCTTCGGGGCAGCGCTGCTGGTTCAAAAGAGCAGCACGGGAAAGGCTGGGAAGTGTGAGCGGAATAAAATATTGACAAGAGGATGTGTGAGCTGAATAAAATATTGACAATGGTTTAAGTAATATTGTAAAGGTACTGCAGCAGGAGTGGCCGCTGCCCCGTGTCAGTGAAAGAGCTGCACCGCGGGACAGTCGGGGCGGCGCTGCTGGTTAAAAAGAGCAGCACGGGAAAGGCTGAGAAGTGTGAGCGGAATAAAATATTGAGAGTGGTCTAAGAAATATTCAAAAGGTACTGCAGCAGGAGTGGTCGCTGCCCCGTGTCACTAAAAGAGCTGCACCGAGGGACCGTCGGGGCAGCGCTGCTGGTTCAAAAGAGCAGAAAGGGAAAGGCTGGGAAGTGTGAGCGGAATAAAATATTGAGAGTGGTCTAAGAAATATTGTAAAGGTACTGCAGCAGGAGTGGCCGCTGCCCCGTGTCACTAAAAGAGCTGCACCGCGGGACCGTCGGGGCAGCGCTGCTGGTTCAAAAGAGCAGCACGGGAAAGGCTGGGAAGTGTGAGCAGAATAAAATATTGACAAGAGGAAGTGTGAGCGGAATAAAGTATTGACAATGGTCTAAGAAATATTGTAAAGGTACTGCAGCAGGAGTGGCCGCTGCCTCGCGTCAGTAAAAGAGCTGCACCGCGGGACCGTCGGGGCAGCGCTGCTTGGAAAAAAGGGGCCCGGAAAGGCTGAGCGGTGTAAAGGGAATAAAATGCTGAGCATGGTAAAAGAGGTACAAAAAAGGCACTGCAGCAGGAGGGGTGGCCGCTGCCCCGCATCAGTAAAAGAGCTGCACCGCAGGACCGTCGGGGCAGCGCTGCTGGTTCAAAAGAGCAGCACGGGAAAGGCTGAGAGGTGTAAAGGGAATAAAATGCTGAGCATGGTAAAAGAGGTACAATAAAGGTACTGCAGGAGGGGTGGCCGCTGCCCCGTGTCACTAAAAGAGCTGCACCGAGGGACCGTTGGGGCAGCGCTGCTGGTAAAAAAGGGGCCCGGAAATGCTGAGAAGTGTAAAGGGAATAAAATGCTGAGCATGGTAAAAGAGGTACAATAAAGGTACTGCAGCAGGTGTGGCCGCTGCGCCGTGTCACTAAAAGAGCTGCACCGCGGGACCGTCGGGGCAGCGCTGCTGGTTCAAAAGAGCAGCACGGGAAAGGCTGGGAAGTGTGAGCGGAATAAAATATTGAGAGTGGTCTAAGAAATATTGTAAAGGTACTGCAGCAGGAGTGGTCGCTTCCCCGTGTCACTAAAAGAGCTGCACCGAGGGACCGTCGGGGCAGCGCTGCTTGGAAAAAAGAGCAGCACGGGAAAGGCTGAGAGGTGTAAAGGGAATAAAATATTGAGCATGGTAAAAGAGGTACAATAAAGGTACTGCAGGAGGGGTGGCCGCTGCCCCGTGTCACTAAAAGAGCTGCACCGCGGGACCGTTGGAGCAGCGCTGCTGGTTCAAAAGAGCAGCACGGGAAAGGTTCTGAAATGTGAGCGGAATAAAATATTGACAATGGTCTAAGAAATATTGTAAAGGTACTGCAGGAGGGGTGGCCGCTGCCCCGTGTCACTAAAAGAGCTGCACCGCGGGACCGTCGGGGCAGCGCCGCTGGTTAAAAGGAGCAGTACGGGAAAGGCTGCGAAATGTGAGCGGAATAAAATATTGAGAGTGGTCTAAGAAATATTGTAAAGGTACTGCAGCAGGAGTGGCCGCTGCCCCGTGTCACTAAAAGAGCTGCACCGCGGGATCGTCGGGGCAGCGCTGCTGGTTCAAAAGAGCAGCACGGGAAAGGCTGGGAAGTGTGAGCGGAATAAAATATTGAGAGTGATCTAAGAAATATTGTAAAGGTACTGCTGCAGGAGTGGCCGCTGCCCCGTGTCACTAAAAGAGCTGCACCGCGGGACCGTTGGGGCAGCGCCGCTGGTTAAAAGGAGCAGAAAGGGAAAGGTTGCGAAATGTGAGCAGAATAAAATATTGACACTGGTCTAAGAAATATTGTAAAGGTACTGCAGGAGGGGTGGCCGCTGCCCCGTGTCACTAAAAGAGCTGCACCGCGGGACCGTCGGGGCAGAGCTGCTGGTTAAAAAGGAGCAGCACGGGAAAGGCTGGGAAGTGTGAGCAGAATAAAATATTGACAATGGTCTAAGAAATATTGTAAAGGTACTGCAGCAGGAGTGGCCGCTGCCCCGTGTCACTAAAAGAGCTGCACCGAGGGACCGTCGGGGCAGCGCTGCTTGGAAAAAAGAGCAGCACGGGAAAGGCTGAGAGGTGTAAAGGGAATAAAATATTGAGCATGGTAAAAGAGGTGCAATAAAGGTACTGCAGCAGGAGTGGTCGCTGCCCCGTGTCAGTAAAAGAGCTGCACCGCGGGACAGTCGGGGCAGCGCTGCTGGTTAAAAAGAGCAGCACGGGAAAGGCTGAGAGGTGTAAAGGGAATAAAATATTGAGCATGGTAAAAGAGGTACAATAAAGGTACTGCAGGAGGGGTGGCCGCTGCCCCGTGTCACTAAAAGAGCTGCACCGCGGGACCGTTGGAGCAGCGCTGCTGGTTAAAAAGAGAGCACGGGAAAGGCTGAGAAGTGTAAAGGGAATAAAATATTGACGCTGGTCTAAGAAATATTGTAAAGGTACTGCAGCAGGAGTGGTCGCTGCCCCGTGTCAGTAAAAGAGCTGCACCGCGGGACCGTTGGGGCAGCGCCGCTGGTTAAAAGGAGCAGTACGGGAAAGGTTGCGAAATGTGAGCGGAATAAAATATTGACAATGGTCTAAGAAATATTGTAAAGGTACTGCAGCAGGAGTGGCCGCTGCCCCGTGTCACTAAAAGAGCTGCACCGAGGCACCTTTGGGGTGGTGTTGATGGTAAACGTGCAGCAGGGAAAAGGACTGGAGGTGTGAGGGAAATAAAATATAGAGAAAGGTCTGAGAAATAATAGCAGCACCGCCGCAGGAGTAGCCGCTTCCTCAGGATAAAATAAGCTGCACCGAGGCGCAGCTGGGGCAGGGGTGCTGCTTCAAAGGTGTCACGGCAAAGGTCGCATCTGTGAAGGGAATAAAATAGAATGGTCGAAAATGCTTTAAAAGTACTGCAGCAGGAGTGGACGCTGCCCCGTGTCACTAAAAGAGCTGCACCGCGGGACCGTCGGGGCAGCGCCGCTGGTAAAAAGGAGCAGAAAGGGAAAGGCTGAGAAGTGTAAAGGGAATAAAATACTGAGCATGGTAAAAGAGGTACAATAAAGGTACTGCAGGAGGGGTGGCCGCTGCGCTGTGTCACTAAAAGAGCTGCACCGAGGGACCGTTGGGGCAGCGCTGCTGGTAAAAAGGAGCAGAAAGGGAAAGGTTGCGAAATGTTAGCGGAATAAAATATTGAGAGTGGTCTAAGAAATATTGTAAAGGTACTGCTGCAGGAGTGGCCGCTGCCCCGTGTCAGTAAAAGAGCTGCACCGCGGGACCTTCGGGGCAGCGCTGCTGGTAAAAAGGAGCAGAAAGGGAAAGGTTGCGAAATGTTAGCGGAATAAAATATTGAGAGTGGTCTAAGAAATATTGTAAAGGTACTGCAGCAGGAGTGGCCGCTGCCCCGTGTCAGTAAAAGAGCTGCACCGCGGGACCTTCGGGGCAGCGCTGCTGGTTCAAAAGAGCAGCACGGGAAAGGCTGGGAAGTGTGAGCGGAATAAAATATTGACAAGAGGATGTGTGAGCTGAATAAAATATTGAGAGTAATCTAAGAAATATTATAAAGGTACTGCTGCAGGAGTGGCCGCTGCCCCGTGTCACTAAAAGAGCTGCACCGAGGGACAGTCGGGGCGGCGCTGCAGGTTAAAAAGAGCAGCACGGGAAAGGCTGAGAAGTGTGAGCGGAATAAAATAATGAGAGTGGTCTAAGAAATATTGTAAAGGTACTGCTGCAGGAGTGGCCGCTGCCCCGTGTCACTAAAAGAGCTGCACCGCGGGACCTTCGGGGCAGCGCTGCTGGTTCAAAAGAGCAGCACGGGAAAGGCTGGGAAGTGTGAGCGGAATAAAATATTGACAAGAGGATGTGTGAGCTGAATAAAATATTGACAATGGTCTAAGTAATATTGTAAAGGTACTGCAGCAGGAGTGGCCGCTGCCCCGTGTCACTAAAAGAGCTGCACCGCGGGACAGTCGGGGCGGCGCTGCAGGTTAAAAAGAGCAGCACGGGAAAGGCTGAGAAGTGTGAGCGGAATAAAATATTGAGAGTGGTCTAAGAAATATTGTAAATGTACTGCAGCAGGAGTGGCCGCTGCCCCGTGTCACTAAAAGAGCTGCACCGAGGGACCGTCGGGGCAGCGCTGCTTGGAAAAAAGAGCAGAAACGGAAAGGCTGGGAAGTGTAAAGGGAATAAAATGCTGAGCATGGTAAAAGAGGTACAATAAAGGTACTGCAGGAGGGGTGGCCGCTGCCCCGTGTCACTAAAAGAGCTGCACCGCGGGACCGTCGGGGCAGCGCTGCTGGTTCAAAAGAGCAGCACGGGAAAGGCTGGGAAGTGTGAGCGGAATAAAATATTGACAATGGTCTAAGAAATATTGTAAAGGTACTGCTGCAGGAGTGGCCGCTGCCCCGTGTCACTAAAAGAGCTGTACCGAGGGACCGTCGGGGCAGCGCTGCTTGGAAAAAAGAGCAGCACGGGAAAGGCTGAGAGGTGTAAAGGGAATAAAATATTGAGCATGGTAAAAGAGGTACAATAAAGGTACTGCAGCAGGAGTGGTCGCTGCCCCGTGTCAGTAAAAGAGCTGCACCGCGGGACCGTTGGGGCAGCGCCGCTGGTTAAAAGGAGCAGTACGGGAAAGGTTGCGAAATGTGAGCGGAATAAAATATTGACACTGGTCTAAGAAATATTGTAAAGGTACTGCAGGAGGGGTGGCCGCTGCCCCGTGTCAGTAAAAGAGCAGCACCGCGGGACCGTCGGGACAGCGCTGCTGGTTAAAAAGGAGCAGCACGGGAAAGGCTGGGAAGTGTGAGCGGAATAAAATATTGAGAGTGGTCTAAGAAATATTGTAAAGGTACTGCAGCAGGAGTGGCCGCTGCCCCGTGTCACTAAAAGAGCTGCACCGCGGGACAGTCGGGGCAGCGCTGCTGGTTAAAAAGAGCAGCACGGGAAAGGCTGAGAGGTGTAAAGGGAATAAAATATTGAGCATGGTAAAAGAGGTACAATAAAGGTACTGCAGGAGGGGTGGCCGCTGCCCCGTGTCACTAAAAGAGCTGCACCGCGGGACCGTTGGGGCAGCGCTGCTGGTTCAAAAGAGAGCACGGGAAAGGCTGAGAAGTGTAAAGGGAATAAAATATTGACGCTGGTCTAAGAAATATTGTAAAGGTACTGCAGCAGGAGTGGCCGCTGCCCCGTGTCACTAAAAGAGCTGCACCGCGGGACCGTCGGGGCAGCGCCGCTGGTAAAAAGGAGCAGAAAGGGAAAGGCTGAGAAGTGTAAAGGGAATAAAATACTGAGCATGGTAAAAGAGGTACAATAAAGGTACTGCAGGAGGGGTGGCCGCTGCGCTGTGTCACTAAAAGAGCTGCACCGCGGGACCGTTGGGGCAGCGCTGCTGGTAAAAAGGAGCAGAAAGGGAAAGGTTGCGAAATGTTAGCGGAATAAAATATTGAGAGTGGTCTAAGAAATATTGTAAAGGTACTGCAGCAGGAGTGGCCGCTGCCCCGTGTCACTAAAAGAGCTGCACCGCGGGACTGTTGGGGCAGCGCTGCTGGTTCAAAAGAGCAGCACGGAAAGGCTGGGAAGTGTGAGCAGAATAAAATATTGAAAATGGTCTAAGAAATATTGTAAAGGTACTGCAGCAGGAGAGGCCGATGACCCGTGTCACTAAAAGAGCTGCAGTGCGGGACCGTCGGGGCAGCGCTGCTTGGAAAAAAGAGCAGCACGGGAAAGGCTGAGAGGTGTAAAGGGAATAAAATACTGAGCATGGTAAAAGAGGTACAATAAAGGAACTGCAGCAGGTGTGGCCGCTGCCCCGTGTCACTAAAAGAGCTGCACCGCGGGACCGTCGGGGCAGCGCTGCGGGTTCAAAAGAGCAGCACTGGAAAGGCTGGGAAGTGTGAGCAGAATAAAATATTGACAAGAGGAAGTGTGAGCGCAATAAAGTATTGACAATGGTCTAAGAAATATTGTAAATGTACTGCAGCAGGTGTGGCCGCTTCCCCGTGTCACTAAAAGAGCTGCACCGCGGGACCGTTGGGGCAGCGCCGCTGGTTCAAAAGAGCAGCACGGGAAAGGCTGGGAAGTGTGAGCGGAATAAAATATTGAGAGTGATCTAAGAAATATTCAAATGTACTGCAGCAGGAGTGGCCGCTGCCCCGTGTCAGTGAAAGAGCTGCACCGCGGGACCGTCGGGGCAGCGCTGCGGGTTCAAAAGAGCAGCACGGGAAAGGCTGGGAAGTGTGAGCAGAATAAAATATTGACAAGACGAAGTGTGAGCGGAATAAAGTATTGACAATGGTCTAAGAAATATTGTAAATGTACTGCAGCAGGAGTGGCCGCTGCCCCGCATCACTAAAAGAGCTGCACCGCGGGACTGTTGGGGCAGCGCTGCTGGTTCAAAAGAGCAGCACGGAAAGGCTGGGAAGTGTGAGCAGAATAAAATATTGAAAATGGTCTAAGAAATATTGTAAAGGTACTGCAGCAGGAGAGGCCGATGACCCGTGTCACTAAAAGAGCTGCAGTGCGGGACCGTCGGGGCAGCGCTGCTTGGAAAAAAGAGCAGCACGGGAAAGGCTGAGCGGTGTAAAGGGAATAAAATACTGAGCATGGTAAAAGAGGTACAATAAAGGTACTGCAGGAGGGGTGGCCGCTGCCCCGTGTCACTAAAAGAGCTGCACCGCGGGACCGTTGGGGCAGCGCCGCTGGTTCAAAAGAGCAGCACGGGAAAGGCTGGGAAGTGTGAGCGGAATAAAATATTGAGAGTGGTCTAAGAAATATTGTAAAGGTACTGCAGCAGGAGTGGCCGCTGCCCCGTGTCACTAAAAGAGCTGCACCGCGGGACCGTCGGGGCAGCGCTGCGGGTTCAAAAGAGCAGCACGGGAAAGGCTGGGAAGTGTGAGCAGAATAAAATATTGACAAGAGGAAGTGTGAGCGGAATAAAGTATTGACAATGGTCTAAGAAATATTGTAAATGTACTGCAGCAGGAGTGGTCGCTGCCCCGTGTCAGTAAAAGAGCTGCACCGCGGGACCGTCGGGGCAGCGCTGCTTGGAAAAAAGGGGCCCGGAAAGGCTGAGCGGTGTAAAGGGAATAAAATGCTGAGCATGGTAAAAGAGGTACAATAAAGGCACTGCAGCAGGAGGGGTGGCCGCTGCCCCGCTTCAGTAAAAGAGCTGCACCGCGGGACCGTCGGGGCAGCGCTGCTGGTTCAAAAGAGCAGCACGGGAAAGGCTGAGAGGTGTAAAGGGAATAAAATGCTGAGCATGGTAAAAGAGGTACAATAAAGGTACTGCAGGAGGGGTGGCCGCTGCCCCGTGTCACTAAAAGAGCTGCACCGCGGGACCGTCGGGGCAGCGCCGCTGGTAAAAAAGGGGCCCGGAAATGCTGAGAAGTGTAAAGGGAATAAAATGCTGAGCATGGTAAAAGAGGTACAATAAAGGTACTGCAGGAGGGGTGGCCGCTGCGCCGTGTCACTAAAAGAGCTGCACCGCGGGACCGTTGGGGCAGCGCTGCTGGTTCAAAAGAGAGCACGGGAAAGGCTGAGAAGTGTAAAGGGAATAAAATATTGACGCTGGTCTAAGAAATATTGTAAAGGTACTGCAGCAGGAGTGGTCGCTTCCCCGTGTCACTAAAAGAGCTGCACCGAGGGACCGTCGGGCAGCGCTGCTTGGTAAAAAGAGCAGCACAGGAAAGGCTGAGAGGTGTAAAGGGAATAAAATATTGAGCATGGTAAAAGAGGTACAATAAAGGTACTGCAGCAGGTGTGGCCGCTGCGCTGTGTCACTAAAAGAGCTGCACCGCGGGACCGTTGGGGCAGCGCTGCTGGTAAAAAGGAGCAGAAAGGGAAAGGCTGCGAAATGTTAGCGGAATAAAATATTGAGAGTGGTCTAAGAAATATTGTAAAGGTACTGCTGCAGGAGTGGCCGCTGCCCCGTGTCAGTAAAAGAGCTGCACCGCGGGACCTTCGGGGCAGCGCTGCTGGTTCAAAAGAGCAGCACGGGAAAGGCTGGGAAGTGTGAGCAGAATAAAATATTGACAAGAGGATGTGTGAGCTGAATAAAATATTGACAATGGTCTAAGAAATATTGTAAAGGTACTGCAGCAGGAGTGGCCGCTGCCCCGTGTCACTAAAAGAGCTGCACCGCGGGACCGTCGGGGCAGCGCTGCGGGTTCAAAAGAGCAGCACGGGAAAGGCTGGGAAGTGTGAGCAGAATAAAATATTGACAAGAGGAAGTGTGAGCGGAATAAAGTATTGACAATGGTCTAAGAAATATTGTAAATGTACTGCAGCAGGAGTGGCCGCTGCCTCGCGTCAGTAAAAGAGCTGCACCGCGGGACCGTCGGGGCAGCGCTGCTTGGAAAAAAGGGGCCCGGAAAGGCTGAGCGGTGTAAAGGGAATAAAATGCTGAGCATGGTAAAAGAGGTACAAAAAAGGCACTGCAGCAGGAGGGGTGGCCGCTGCCCCGCATCAGTAAAAGAGCTGCACCGCGGGACCGTCGGGGCAGGGCTGCGGGTTCAAAAGAGCAGCACGGGAAAGGCTGAGAGGTGTAAAGGGAATAAAATGCTGAGCATGGTAAAAGAGGTACAATAAAGGTACTGCAGGAGGGGTGGCCGCTGCCCCGTGTCACTAAAAGAGCTGCACCGAGGGACCGTTGGGGCAGCGCTGCTGGTAAAAAAGGGGCCCGGAAATGCTGAGAAGTGTAAAGGGAATAAAATGCTGAGCATGGTAAAAGAGGTACAATAAAGGTACTGCAGCAGGTGTGGCCGCTGCGCCGTGTCACTAAAAGAGCTGCACCGCGGGACCGTCGGGGCAGCGCTGCTGGTTCAAAAGAGCAGCACGGGAAAGGCTGGGAAGTGTGAGCGGAATAAAATATTGAGAGTGGTCTAAGAAATATTGTAAAGGTACTGCAGCAGGAGTGGTCGCTTCCCCGTGTCACTAAAAGAGCTGCACCGAGGGACCGTCGGGGCAGCGCTGCTTGGAAAAAAGAGCAGCACGGGAAAGGCTGAGAGGTGTAAAGGGAATAAAATATTGAGCATGGTAAAAGAGGTACAATAAAGGTACTGCAGGAGGGGTGGCCGCTGCCCCGTGTCACTAAAAGAGCTGCACCGCGGGACCGTTGGAGCAGCGCTGCTGGTTCAAAAGAGCAGCACGGGAAAGGTTCTGAAATGTGAGCGGAATAAAATATTGACAATGGTCTAAGAAATATTGTAAAGGTACTGCAGGAGGGGTGGCCGCTGCCCCGTGTCACTAAAAGAGCTGCACCGCGGGACCGTTGGGGCAGCGCCGCTGGTTAAAAGGAGCAGTATGGGAAAGGCTGCGAAATGTGAGCGGAATAAAATATTGAGAGTGGTCTAAGAAATATTGTAAAGGTACTGCAGCAGGAGTGGCCGCTGCCCCGTGTCACTAAAAGAGCTGCACCGCGGGATCGTCGGGGCAGCGCTGCTGGTTCAAAAGAGCAGCACGGGAAAGGCTGGGAAGTGTGAGCGGAATAAAATATTGAGAGTGATCTAAGAAATATTGTAAAGGTACTGCAGCAGGAGTGGCCGCTGCCCCGTGTCACTAAAAGAGCTGAACCGAGGGACCGTTGGGGCAGCGCCGCTGGTTAAAAGGAGCAGAAAGGGAAAGGTTGCGAAATGTGAGCGGAATAAAATATTGACACTGATCTAAGAAATATTGTAAAGGTACTGCAGGAGGGGTGGCCGCTGCCCCGTGTCAGTAAAAGAGCTGCACCGCGGGACCGTCGGAGCAGAGCTGCTGGTTAAAAAGGAGCAGCACGGGAAAGGCTGAGAAGTGTGAGCAGAATAAAATATTGACAATGGTCTAAGAAATATTGTAAAGGTACTGCTGCAGGAGTGGCCGCTGCCCCGTGTCACTAAAAGAGCTGCACCGAGGGACCGTCGGGGCAGCGCTGCTTGGAAAAAAGAGCAGCACGGGAAAGGCTGAGAGGTGTAAAGGGAATAAAATATTGAGCATGGTAAAAGAGGTACAATAAAGGTACTGCAGGAGGGGTGGCCGCTGCCCCGTGTCAGTAAAAGAGCTGCACCGCGGGACAGTCGGGGCAGCGCTGCTGGTTAAAAAGAGCAGCACGGGAAAGGCTGAGAGGTGTAAAGGGAATAAAATATTGAGCATGGTAAAAGAGGTACAATAAAGGTACTGCAGGAGGGGTGGCCGCTGCCCCGTGTCACTAAAAGAGCTGCACCGCGGGACCGTTGGGGCAGCGCTGCTGGTTCAAAAGAGAGCACGGGAAAGGCTGAGAAGTGTAAAGGGAATAAAATATTGACGCTGGTCTAAGAAATATTGTAAAGGTACTGCAGCAGGAGTGGTCGCTGCCCCGTGTCAGTAAAAGAGCTGCACCGCGGGACCGTTGGGGCAGCGCCGCTGGTTAAAAGGAGCAGTACGGGAAAGGTTGCGAAATGTGAGCGGAATAAAATATTGACAATGGTCTAAGAAATATTGTAAAGGTACTGCAGCAGGAGTGGCCGCTGCCCCGTGTCACTAAAAGAGCTGCACCGAGGCACCTTTGGGGTGGTGTTGATGGTAAACGTGCAGCAGGGAAAAGGACTGGAGGTGTGAGGGAAATAAAATATAGAGAAAGGTCTGAGAAATAATAGCAGCACCGCCGCAGGAGTAGCCGCTTCCTCAGGATAAAATAAGCTGCACCGAGGCGCAGCTGGGGCAGGGGTGCTGCTTCAAAGGTGTCACGGCAAAGGTCGCATCTGTGAAGGGAATAAAATAGAATGGTCGAAAATGCTTTAAAAGTACTGCAGCAGGAGTGGACGCTGCCCCGTGTCACTAAAAGAGCTGCACCGAGGGACCGTCGGGGCAGCGCTGCTGGTAAAAAGGAGCAGCACGGGAAAGGCTGAGAGGTGTAAAGGGAATAAAATGCTGAGCATGGTAAAAGAGGTACAATAAAGGTACTGCAGGAGGGGTGGCCGCTGCCCCGTGTCACTAAAAGAGCTGCACCGCGGGACCGTTGGGGCAGCGCTGCTGGTTCAAAAGAGAGCACGGGAAAGGCTGAGAAGTGTAAAGGGAATAAAATATTGACGCTGGTCTAAGAAATATTGTAAAGGTACTGCAGCAGGAGTGGTCGCTGCCCCGTGTCAGTAAAAGAGCTGCACCGCGGGACCGTTGGGGCAGCGCCGCTGGTTAAAAGGAGCAGTACGGGAAAGGTTGCGAAATGTGAGCGGAATAAAATATTGACAATGGTCTAAGAAATATTGTAAAGGTACTGCAGCAGGAGTGGCCGCTGCCCCGTGTCACTAAAAGAGCTGCACCGAGGCACCTTTGGGGTGGTGTTGATGGTAAACGTGCAGCAGGGAAAAGGACTGGAGGTGTGAGGGAAATAAAATATAGAGAAAGGTCTGAGAAATAATAGCAGCACCGCCGCAGGAGTAGCCGCTTCCTCAGGATAAAATAAGCTGCACCGAGGCGCAGCTGGGGCAGGGGTGCTGCTTCAAAGGTGTCACGGCAAAGGTCGCATCTGTGAAGGGAATAAAATAGAATGGTCGAAAATGCTTTAAAAGTACTGCAGCAGGAGTGGACGCTGCCCCGTGTCACTAAAAGAGCTGCACCGCGGGACCGTCGGGGCAGCGCTGCTGGTAAAAAGGAGCAGACGGGAAAGGCTGGGAAGTGTGAGCGGAATAAAATATTGACAATGGTCTAAGAAATATTGTAAAGGTACTGCAGCAGGAGTGGCCGCTGCCCCGTGTCACTAAAAGAGCTGCACCGAGGCACCTTGGGGTGGTGTTGATGGTAAACGAGCATCCTAGCAGGAGCTAGGGAGCAGCCAGATGTACCTGGGCACCTGAGAACGCCGGGCAGCATGTGGGCTGCCATGGGGAAACTTTCAACTTTCCCCTTTTATCTTATCAGTCCCTCCCCAGAGCCCCCAAAAAAGAGAGGTATTATTAGGAGAAAAGGGGCTTAAATTGAGGGAAAAAACTTTCTTTTCCATAACTGTCTCTATCAAAATTGAGGGGGCATCCCCTTCCCCTGCAATTTTAATAGTATCATTTGAAGGAAACCCCACCCCTTCTATGCTGTTAGGGGTGTAAATTCACAGCAAATCCCCATTTTCCATTATTTTCTAGTTTAAATGGAAAGGGAATACCTTGACTGTAACTTCCTCATTTTAGGGGTTCAGTTAAAGGAAGAGCTCCCTTTTTCAGCATTTTAAGGGTTTAAATCTGCATTTCAGGGCACTTCTGCCCAAGCCCCAGTACCCAATATCGCATATGGGAGCAAGCCCAGCACATATGTAACTCTAACAGCACCCAGGAATTTATTAGTTTTCTTATTTTTATTTATAATGTATCTCGGCCTAATTAGAGGTCCCAATGAGAGCTTCACCATTCATATAATTACTATTCTTCTCCACCCTACTTAGTCACATGTGAAGTACTACTTACTAATCGCTAAGGAACAACTGTGCAAATTAACAGCTAGTTATCCCACTTAGCTATCTACGCTGCCAAAATTCAAAGTTTTATTTCTTACCTGGTCTCTGCCCTTTTGCTTGATATAGCTGCAGTAATAAAGAAGGTATCATCAATTCCCTGAAGAGCTTTTTTTCTCTCTCTCCAGCCCTTTACTCATTTTGAATTTAAATCAGAGGAGCCAAGCAGCTACAGCTCCTTTGACAGCTTTTATACCTTGTGGTAATTACCTCCTCCCTTTTCTGGGGCATGATGGGAATGAGAGGTGGACCCGGCCAGGGGTATATTAACCCCAGCCTTTGCCAAAGGGATTCATTTCTTCCCTGGGTTTGAGTGGGGTGAGAGATCTCCTCTCATTTCAATGAAGGAGGCCTTTCAGCTTATATCAGTTTTTTTTTTTTTCCCCCAGTAGATGATTTTGGCCTTTAAAGCAACAGAGGTTTTGAAGACATTGTGAAGAAGATAGCATTGAATGCAGGGAGTATTTAGGCTCATAATTTTGGCTTGAGTGTTCAGGGGTGGTAAGGTGCTTTTCTAATTTCAGTCTTTCTTCTTGTTTTTTTCTCTAGGAGCATTGTAACTTCCAGGTTGTATTGAGTATGAAGCTTCAAATTTTTTTAGTGCATTCATTGTGTCATAAAAGGGACCTTGTCCATATCAAAGATGAGATCCAAAATTGTGGCTTCCAATAGGTAAGTTATGGATTGTAGCTGGGAGAGTGTGAGCAGGGTAGCTGGCTTAGCAAGTGCCAGAAGGGGTTTTGAAGGCCATAGGGTGGGAAAAGGTGTCTATTTGGGGCTACCTAAGGCTTTTTCCCAAGAACAGCAGATGCATTTATACATCTTAAAGCACACAAATGCATCCACCGCACTCACAGAAATACCATATAACTTTGCCCCTCACTGTCTCACATGTCTATTGAAATAACAGCTACAGCTTTTGATTCTGGGTGAAGCTGGAGACCTGAGGACCTGGATGCACTTAAGAGGTGGCGAGTAGCCGAATTGTGGTGATTTGGCCTATATGCCACTAGATTTGTGCATTGATCTTGATTTTTTTTTTTTTTTTTATTATAGCTGACTAAGAGGCTAACCCGGCTATTATTGGGCCTTCCGAGACGACTGAGGAGGACTCATTTCACATCCAATGTGGATTAATATTGCCGGTCATCTGAAAGATAAGTTGGGGGCTACAACCTGGAGATGGGATGGCAGCAGGGTAGTGAGTTGGAAATTCCTGGGAAAAACTTAATAATTAGTGCAGGGGTAAGGGATGCTCTCTAAGGGGCCTCTTAGGACAGGTAAAGGGAGAGGCTTTACATTTGATTGCAACCCTAGGGTGTGCAGAGCAGTTCTAGTCTGTGTTGTTGTCTGGTGTGTTGTCTTGTCTAGCGTGTCTTCAGGATCCCTTGGATCAGATATGTCTGCCTTTTGTCCTCGAGGACCTTATGGCAAGTGTCAGCCACCATCTCTAGGTTCTCGAACATTTGCACTTCTTGGCATGTCACTGATATAATTTGTTCTCTTACCGACGGGCTCAGCCGTGTCTCGGAATCACATCTCCGAAGTGTTGAGTCAGATGTCTTTTGAGGTCTCATTCCCAGCTGTATTGCCATACATCCTTTCCAGCTGTGAGTTGTAATGTCCTGGGGCTTATAACATTGTAAGGATACGGGGAGCATTCTGAACGTAGCATTGTTTTGCAGCTGTCTTGATCATTGTGACTGACAGTTCTTATAATAGGTCACTCTATTTCAGTCTTTTCTTCTGCTCCTTAGAGCCGCTTCCGTCTACTGTTGCTATGCCATCGGTTATCTCTTTTGGCGTCATCTCGGTCCTTACCGTCATTCTTCTCTCCGAGAGCTTTTTTTATCATCCTTGTCACACTGTTTGTAGCATAATGTGTTGTTTGAGTTTGTGTTTAGCCTGGAACTGCTCTGCCCTGTGGAATAGACTGGGGGGTAGGTAGAATAGAAAGAAGACTTTACGGGTAACCTTTACCTTTGCGTAACCACTCGAGCCACACCTCAGACGGAGCAACCACGGCCGGTCCGTGTGGGGTTCGGCGGGAGTGGTATGGCAGCGTCTCGCAGTTTTCTAGTCCTTTGTCTTAATGCATGCTGTTGTCAGATCCTAGGTGGTTTGCTTTGAGAAATGAGAACCTGGGAAATGTTAAACTTGCCCTGTGTGTGTCTAAGTGACTTTGACAAATAATTCTTTTGCAGAGGGATAGAATGTAAACCCGCTACAAATGGCGGAGGCCAGAGGAGCACGGCGATGAGGTGGGTCGGCACCCAACCTCCTAGCGAAGGCCTGATTTCAGCTCTGTTTACTTCATTGTTTGGCATTTTGAAGATGTGAAGTGCTTGTCACGGCTGGGTGTCGGCACCGGGGAGATCGTGAGCCAGCTGGGTACCAGCAACAGAGAAAAGTATTGATTCCAGCACAGACCTAGATGCTACCAGAGGTGTTGTACTAGTCATAAAACTATAAGCATCCTTCGGGTTTTTTGTTTTACACGTGGTCCACAGCATTCAAACCACTATTCCAAAATGACAGAGACCCTTGCGGACAGAGATCACGGTCAAGTGGTTTCAGATGGAAACCACCACAGCCAACACAATGCTTTCAGACCCTACATCGATACCTGCCTTTTCCTTTTGTTTTGCCCTTTCTCTGCCGGGAAGGTCAGGTAACCATTCTGCTTTTCAGGGAAGGTGTAAACAGTGGTTGGGGTGTAGTTTGGCCTCTAGATGGTATTCCTAGATTGACACAAGATGGCTGGAGCTGTTAAGTTCTCATGCAGCCCTTTAACTTTTGTCATCACTTTCTTGCAGATGCAGATGGATTAAATCCGTGGCAGAGCACCCCATACTGGGTGAGAGGGCTCACACTGGAAGGTCAGTTGCCATTTGTCTTTGCAGGGCAAGTGTAAATGGTGGCTGTGTTACAGCATTGTTCTTTGTCTTTATTTTTAGGAGGGAAAGCTAGATCTCAGCAGTCAAGGTCAAGTGAGCGAGGTAAGCAGTGACCCGTGGAAAGAAAAAGTTGTTATTAAAAGTTGTTATTCCTTGGGTGCCAAGTTCTGGTACAGCTCTAAGCATCCACTGTCATTTGTGTGTCTTAGGGGGTCCACTTGTATTATGCTGAGCCCCCTCACCGACTGGCCAATGTACCTGGCTCGCTGCCCTCATGAGCCCTCCCAAAGCATTATGGGACTCTGTGATGAAGCCTTCACCCTTTCCATTCAAAGATACCCTCCGGGCAGACTTTGGCAATGGCTGAGAAGTTGGGGTGAGTCGGGGAGGGAGGGGGGAGGAGCGAGGGTCTGCTCAAGTCTCAGCAATGCCGCATCACCTTGTCTCCTCTTAACCCAGGTATACCCTGCGATGATGGTGTCAGCCTTGGAGCGCGGCCAAAGTGTGTCGCCCCAGGACCCCTTAAGACCTTCTTAGGAGACGGTGAGTAGCGGAATTGTTGGGTTTTGGCGAACGTGCCACTAAGTTCAAGCCTTGATATTTGGTTTTCTTTATTGTAGCTGACTAAGAGACAACAGCCTGGCAACAGCAGGAGTTTTCTGGATGGCAAGGCGGCCCTCTTTTGCACCCGAAGAGGATTCACATCCCTGGATGTCTGAGAGATAAGTCGATGGGATGAAAGCGGGGTGTTGGGTAGGGGGTTGCCGGCAGGGATTTTTGAGTCAGCTTTGGAGACGGGGCTACCCACAAAGGGGCCCCTTAGGCCACATAAAGGGAAAGTATCACTTTTGATCACAATGCCGAGGTGTGCAGGGCAGAGCAGTCCCAGTGCATGTTGTGTCACTTGTCTATTGTGTGTTCTGTATCTTTTGGGCATCTTGTGTCTCATGTCTTCTGCCCTAGCCCTTTGATGTGCTTGCAGTCATTCTTCTCGCCGAGAGTTTTCTCTTCTCGTTGCGTCCCCTCCTTTGTCATCTGCTGCATGTAAATCCTGCGTGGGATTTGGCCCAGAGCTGCTCTGCCCTACTGCACAGTCCGGCCTATAGGTGTAATAGGGCAAGGCTTGGGGACTTGGAATTTGTTCTGTAGGGTGTAGTTTGGCCTCTAGATGATATTCCTAGATTGACACAGGATGGCTGGAGCTGTTAAGTTCTCATGCAGCACTTTGACTTTTGTCATCACTTTCTTTCAGACACAGACGGATTAAATCCATGGCAGAGCGCCCTATACTGGGTGAGGGGATTCCCGCAGGAAGGTCGGTCACCGTTTGTCTTTGCAAGGCAAGTGTGAATGGTGACTGTGTTCCAGCATTGTTCTTTGTCTTTATTTTTAGGAGGCAAAGCTAGATCTCAGCAGTCAAGGTCAAGTGAGCGAGGTAAGCAGTGACCGGTGGACAGAATGACTTGTTATTGCTTGGGTATCAATTTCTAGTGCATCCATTGTTATTTGTGTGCTTTAGGGTGTTCACTTGTATTATGCTGAACCTCCTCGCCAACTGGCCGACGGACCCAGTTTGCTGCCCTTGTGAACCCTCCGGAAGCATTACAGGACTCTGCAATGAAGTCTTTACATTTTCTATTTGAAGCTACCATCCTGTTGCCTTTGGCAACGGCCGAGGACTTGCGGCAAGTTGGGGATGGAGGGAGGAGGATTGAGGGTCCGCTCAAGTTTCAGCTATGCCACATCACCTTGTCTCCTCTTAACCCCAGTATACCCTGCGCCGATGGCGTCAGCCTCGGAGTGTGGCTGAAGCGTGCGGCCCAAGAACCCCGGCCTACACAGGAGACGGTGAGTGGCGGAATTGTCAGGTTCTGGCCAAGGTGCCACTAAGTTCGTGCACTGTTGTTTGGTTTGGTTTTCTTTATTGTAGCTGACTAAGAGAGAACAGCCCAGTGATGGCAGGAGCTTCCTGGACGGTGAGGCCGCCTTCTCTTATGCCTGAGGTAGATTTGCATCCCTGGATGTCCGAGAGATAAGTCGAGGGGGTGAAAGCAGAGTGTCGGGTCAGGACTCGCCGGGAGGGAACATTGAGCCAGCTTCAGAGACGGGGATGTCTAAGAAGGGGCCCCTTAGGCCCCATAAAGGGAAAGTCTCACTTTTGGTTAAAATGCTTGTGTGCAGAGCAGTCCCGGTGCATGTCATGTCACTTGTCTGTCGTGCGTTCTGTCTCGTTTGGGCATCTCATGTCTCATGTCTTTAGTCTTAGCCCTTCAATGTGCTTGCAGTCATTCTTCTTGCTGAGAGGTTTTCTCTCCTTGTTGCGTCCTCTTGTTTGTCATCTCCTATGTCGCGGGTGCCTGCATGGGTTTGGTCCAGAGTTGCTCTTCCCTGCTGCATAGCCTGGCCTATAGGTGTAATAGGACAGGGCCCCGGGACTTGAGATTTGTTATGTAGGGTAGTTTGACCTCAAGATGTTATTCCTAGATTGACACAGGATGGCTGGAGCGGTTATCATGCAGCCCTTTGACTTTTGTCATCACTTTCTTTCAGATGCAGATGGGTTAAATCCGTGGCTGAGCGCCCCCAACTGGTTGAGGGGGTTCCCGCAGGAAGGTCAGTCACTGTTTGTCTTTGCAGGGCAAGTGTAAATGGTGGCTATGTTCCAGCATTGTTCTTTGTTTTTAGGAGGTAAAGCCAGATAGCAGCAGTCAAAGTGAAGTGAGCAAGGTAAGCAGTGACCGGTGGAAAGAAAAAGTTGTTATTCCTTGGGTGCCAAGTTCTGGTACAGCTCTAAGCATCCACAATCATTTGTGTGTTTTAGGTGGTCCACTTCTATTATACTGAAGCACCTCCATGACCGGCCAACGGACCTGGTCTGCCACCCTTGTGAGCCCTCCAGAAGTGTTACGGGACTCTGCGACGGAGCCTTTACCTCTTCTATTCAAAGGTGCTGTTCAGGCACCCTTGGGCAACGGCCGGGTAGTTGTGGTGAGTCAGGGAAGGAGGAAGAGTGAGGGTCTGCTCAAGTTTCAGTAATGCTGCATCACCTTGTCTCCTCTTAACCCAGGAATACGTGGCGACAATGGCATCTGCCAAAGCGTGTGGCCCGAGAACCCTGGCCTTCTTTAGGGATGGTGCGCGGTGGAATTGTTGGGTTCTGGCCGAGGTGTCACTAAGTTCGTGCACTGATGTTTGGTTTGGTTTTCTTTATTGTAGTTGACTGAGAGAAGAGCCTGGCGATGGCAGGAGCTTCCTGGACGGTGAGGCGGCCTTTTTTTGTGCCCGAGGAGGATTTGCATCCCTGCACGTCCGAGAGATAAGTCGAGGGGATGAAAGCAGAGTGTTGGGTTGGGGCTCTCCAGGAGGGAATACTGAGTCTGCTTCAGAGATGGGGATGTCTAAAAAGGGGCCCCTTAGGCCCCATGAAAGGAAAGTCTCACTTTTGATCACAAGGCCGAGGTGCGCCAGGCAGAGCAGACCCAGTGCATGTCATGTCACTTGTCTATTGTGCACCCTGTCTCTTCTGGGCATCTCATGTCTTCTGTTTTAGCTCTTCAGTGTGCTTGCAGTCATTCTTCTCACCGAGAGTTTTCTCTCCTCATCCCTTCACCTCATTTGTGATCTGCTGTGTCACAGGTGCCTGCATGGGTTTGGCCCAGAGCTGCTCTGCCCTGATGCACAGTCTGGCATATAGTTGTAATAGGACAGGGCCCCAGGACTTGAGATTTGTTATGTAGGGTTTAGTTTGGCCTCTAGATGATATTCCTAGATTGACACAAGATGGCTGGAGCTGTTAAGTTCTCATGCAGCACTTTGACTTTTGTCATCTCTTTCTTTCAGATGCAGATGGGTTAAACCCGTGGCAGAGAGCCCCCCACTGGTTGAGGGGGATTCCCGCAGGAAGGTCGGTCACCATTTGTGTTTGCTGAGCAAGTGTAAATGGTGGCTATGTTCCAGCATTCTTCTTTGTCTTTATTTTTAGGAGGTAAAGCTGGATAGCAGCAGTCAAGGTCAAGTGAGTGTGGTAAGCGGTGACCGGTGGAAAGAAAAAGTTGTTATTCCTTGGGTGTCAAGTTCTGGTACAGCTCCAAGCATCCATTGTCATTTGTGTGTTTCAGGTGGTCTGCTTGAGTTCTCTGAACCTCCTTGCCGGCAGGCCCGGCTCGCCATCCTTGTGAGCCCTCTGAAAGTATTATGGGACTCTTCGACCAAGCCTTCACCTTTTCCATTCGAATGGTCTTTCTGAGCAGCCTTTAGAAACAGCTGGGGAGCTGCGGCCAGTCAGGGAGGGAGGAGGAACGAGGGTCTGCTCAAGTCTCAGCAATGCCACATCATCTTGTCTCCTCCTAATCCAGGTATACCCTGCAACGACAGTGTCAGCCTTGGACTGCGGCCAAAGCGTGTGGCCCGAGGACCCTGGCCCTATTAGGAAACGGTGAGTAGCAGAATTGTCAGGTTTTGGCTGAGGCACCACTAAGCTAATGTACTGATGTTGGGTTTGGTTTTCTTTTTTGTAGCTGACTGAGAGAACAGCGCAGTGACGGCAGGAGCTTCCAGGACGGCAAGGCGGCCTTCTTTTGCGCCCAAGGCAGATTCACATCCCCAGGCGTCTGAGAGATAAGTCGAGGCTTGTGACCCACAGAGGGGGTGACATCAGGTTGTTGAGTTGGGACTTGCCGGGAGGGATTTGAGTCAGATTAGGAGGTGGGGATACCCAAGAAGGGGCCCCTTAGGCCAACATAAAGGGAAAATCTTGCTTTTGATCGCAGTGCCAAGGTATGCAGGGCACAGCAGTCCTGGTGCATGTCACTTGTCTAGTGTGTGTTCTCGGTCTTTTGACCATCTCATGTCACAGGTGTTTGCCTTAGCCCTTTGAGATGCTTATCGCAAACGCTGGGCATTATTCTTAGCATCTCTGCTCTTGGTGTTCCTCAGTGTGGTGCCGATACCATCGATCCTTTGACTCGTGAGCTTGGAGGTGCATCAGAATCACATCTCTCTTCAGCGACGTTGAGTCGGGTGTCTTTTCAGGTCTTGTTCTGAGCTGCATCGACAGCTGTGCACCACAACAATCCACTAAAGGGGATGAGGACTTGTGAAAATGTGAAGATAGCTAAAGGATTCTGCCCGTACAATTCTCAGGCATCCATTTTTGCGGTTCTTGGATCCTCTTTGTGTCAGCATCCTCTTCTGCCAGGTTTCTTGGAGCCCTGTCGGCTCACTGTCGGTCTCACCTAAGTCGTCTCATTCCTCATTCTCTCGGTCCTTGTGATCATCTAGCCCAGAGTTTTCTCTCCTTCTTGGGTCCCCTCGTTTGTCATCTCCTGTGTCACGGGTGCCTGAGTGGGTTTGGCCCAGAGCTGCTCTGCCCTGATGCATACTTTGGTGTATGGGTGTAACAGAACAAGGCCTGGGGACTTGAAATTTGTGATGTAAGGTGTAGTTTGGCCTCTAGATGGTATTCTGAGATTGACACAAGATGGCTGGAGCTGTTAAGTTCTCATGCAGCACTTTGACTTTTGTCCTCAGTTTCTTTCCGATAGAGACGGATTAAGTCTGTGGCTGAGCGCCCCCTACCAGTTAAGGGGGTTCCTGAGGGAAGGTCGGTCACCGTTTGTGTTTGCCGAGCAAGTGGAAATGGTGGCTGTGTTACAGCATTGTTCTTTGTCTTTGTTCTTAGGAGGTAAAGCCAGATCTCAGCAGTCAAGGTCAAGTGAACGAGGTAAGAAGTCACTGGTGGTAAGAACCACTTGTTATTCCTTGGGTGCCATGTTCTGGTACAGCTCTAAGCATCCCTTGTCATTTGTGTGTTTCAGGGGGCCCCCTTGTATTACGCCGAACTCCTCATCGACCGGCCGACAGACCCGTCTCGCCGCCCTCGTGAGTCCTCTGCAAGTATCACGGGAGTCTGTGATTAAGGCTTTGCCTTTTCCATGTGAAGGTACCGTCCGGGTAGCCTTCGGCAACAGCCGAGGTGTTGCGGCAAGTCAGGGAGGGAGGGAGGAGGAGCGAGGGTCCACTCAAGTTTCAGCAATGCCACATCACCTTGTTTCCACTCAACCCAGGTATACCCTGCAATGATGCCGCCAGCCTCGGAACGCGGCCAGAACGTGCGGCCCAAGGATCCAGGCCCTCTTAGGAGACGGTGAGTTGTGGAATTGTTGGGTTTTGGCTGACGTGCCACTAAGCTCGTGTACTGATGTTCAGTTTTCTTTATTGTAGCTGACCGAGAGTCAACAGCCTGGCAATGGCAGGAGCTTCCAGGACGGTGAGGTAGTCTTCATTTGCGTCCCAGGTGGATTCACATCCCCGGATATCTGAAAGATAAGTCAAGGGGCTGAAAGTGGAGTATTGAGTTTGGGGCTCGCCGGGAGGGATTTTTGTGTCAGCTTTGGAGATGGGGATACCCAAGAAGGGGCCCCTTAGCCCGCATAAAGGGAAAGTCTCACATTCGATCGCAATGCTGAGGTGCGCAGGGCAGAGCAATCAGAGTGCGTGTTGTGTCACTTGTCTATTGTACATGCCATGTCTTTTGGGCTTCTTGTGTCTTCGCTCTTTTGCCTTAGCCCTTCGATGTGCTTGCAGTCATGCTTTCCGCTGAGAGGTCTCTCTCCTTGTTGCATCCCCTTGTTTGTCATCTGCTGTGTCACGGGTGCCTGCATGGGTTTGGCCCAGAGCTGCTCTGCCCTGCTGCACAGTCTGGCACATAGGTGTAATAGAACAGGGCCCAAGGCCTTTAAATCTGTAATGTAGGGTGTAGTTGGGCCTCTAGATGATATTCCTAGATTGACACAAGATGGCTGGAGTTGTTAAGTTCTCATGCAGCACTTTGGCTTTTGTCATCACTTTCTTGCAGATGCAGACAGATTAAATCCGTGGCAGAGCGCCCCATACCGGGTGAGGGGATTCCCGCAGGAAGGTCGGTCACCGTTTGTGTTTGCCGAGCAAGTGGAAATGGTGGCTGTGTTACAGCATTGTTCTTTGTCTTTGTTCTTAGGAGGTAAAGCCAGATCTCAGCAGTCAAGGTCAAGTGAACGAGGTAAGAAGTCACTGGTGGTAAGAACCACTTATTATTCCTTGGGTGCCAAGTTCTGGTACAGCTCTAAGCATCCCTTGTCATTTGTGTGTTTCAGGGGGCCCCCTTGTATTACGCCGAACTCCTCATCGACCGGTCGACAGACCCGTCTCGCCGCCCTCGTGAGTCCTCTGCAAGTATCACGGGACTCTGTGATGAAGCCTTTACCTTTTCCATGTGAAGGTACCATCTGGGTAGCCTTCGGCAGCGGCCGAGGCATTGCGGCAAGTCGGGGAGGGAGGGAGGAGGAGCGAGGGTCCCCTCAAGTTTCAGCAGTGCCGCATCACCTCGTCTCCTCTTAACTCAGGTCTACCCTGTGATGACGGTGTCGGCCTCGGGGTGTGGCAAAAGCGTGTGGCCCGAGAACTCCAGCCTTCTTAGGAGATAGTGAGTTGTGGAATTGTTGGGGTTTGGCCGATGTGCCACGAAGTCCCTGTACTGATATTTGGTTTTCTTTATCGGGCCCGTCTAAGAGACAACAGCCCGGCGATGGCAGGAGCTTCCAGGACGGTGAGGTAGTCTTCATTTGCGTCCCAGGTGGATTCACATCCCCGGATATCTGAAAGATAAGTCAAGGGGCTGAAAGTGGAGTGTTGAGTTTGGGGCTCGCCGGGAGGGATTTTTGTGTCAGCTTTGGAGATGGGGATACCCAAGAAGGGGCCCCTTAGCCCGCATAAAGGGAAAGTCTCACATTCGATCGCAATGCTGAGGTGCGCAGGGCAGAGCAATCAGAGTGCGTGTTGTGTCACTTGTCTATTGTACATGCCATGTCTTTTGGGCTTCTTGTGTCTTCGCTCTTTTGCCTTAGCCCTTCGATGTGCTTGCAGTCATGCTTTCTGCCGAGAGATCTCTCTCCTTGTTGCATCCCCTTGTTTGTCATCTCCTGTGTCACGGATGCCTGCATGGGTTTGGCCCAGAGCTGCTCTGCCCTGCTGCACCGTCTGGCATATGCTTGTAATAGGACAAGGCCTGGGGACTTGAAATTTGTGGTGTAGGTTGTAGTTTGGCTTCAAGATGGTATTCCTAGACTGGTACGGGATGGCTGGAGCTGTGAAGTTCTAATGCAGCTCTTTGACTTTTGTCATCACTTTGTTTCAGATGCAGACGAATTAAATCTGTGGCGGAGCGCCCCGAACCCGGAGAGGGAGTTCCCATGTGAAGGTCGGTCACTGTTTGTCTTTGCAGGGCAAACATGAAAGGTGGCTGTGTTACAGCACTGTTCTTTGTCTTTGTTCTTAGGAGGTAAAGCCAGATCTCAGCAGTCAAGGTCAAGTGAACGAGGTAAGAAGTCACTGGTGGTAAGAACCACTTGTTATTCCTTGGGTTCCAAGTTCTGGTACAGCTCTAAGCATCCCTTGTCATTTGTGTGTTTCAGGCGGCCCCTTTGTATTACGCCGAACTCCTTGTCGACCGGCCGACGGACCTGTCTCGCCGCCCTCGTGAGTCCTCTGCAAGTATCACGGGACTCTGCGATGAAGCCTTTACCTTTTCCATGTGAAGGTACAGTCCGGGTAGCCTTCGGCGGTGGCCGAGGCATTGCGGCAAGTTGGGGAGGGAGGGAGGGAGGAGGAGCGAGGGTCCCCTCAAGTTTCAGCAGTGCCGCATCACCTCGTCTCCTCTTAACCCAGGTATACCCTGTGATGACGGTGTCGGCCTCGGGGTGTGGCAAAAGCGTGTGGCCCGAGGACTCCAGCCTTCTTAGGAGGCAGTGAGTTGTGGAATTGTTGGGGTTTGGCCGATGTGCCACGAAGTCCCTGTACTGATATTTGGTTTTCTTTATCGGGCCCGTCTAAGAGACAACAGCCTGGCGATGGCAGGAGCTTCCAGGACGGTGAGGTAGTCTTCATTTGCGTCCCAGGTGGATTCACATCCTCGGATATCTGAAAGATAAGTCAAGGGGCTGAAAGTGGAGTATTGAGTTTGGGGCTCGCCGGGAGGGATTTTTGTGTCAGCTTTGGAGATGGGGATACCCAAGAAGGGGCCCCTTAGCCCGCATAAAGGGAAAGTCTCACATTCGATCGCAATGCTGAGGTGCACAGGGCAGAGCAATCAGAGTGCGTGTTGTGTCACTTGTCTATTGTACATGCCATGTCTTTTGGGCTTCTTGTGTCTTCGCTCTTTTGCCTTAGCCCTTCGATGTGCTTGCAGTCATGCTTTCCGCTGAGAGGTCTCTCTCCTTGTTGCATCCCCTTGTTTGTCATCTGCTGTGTCACGGGTGCCTGCATGGGTTTGGCCCAGAGCTGCTCTGCCCTGCTGCACAGTCTGGCACATAGGTGTAATAGAACAGGGCCCAAGGCCTTTAAATCTGTAATGTAGGGTGTAGTTGGGCCTCTAGATGATATTCCTAGATTGACACAAGATGGCTGGAGCTGTTAAGTTCTCATGCAGCACTTTGACTTTTGTCATCACTTTCTTGCAGATGCAGACGGATTAAATCCGTGGCAGAGCGCCCCATACCGGGTGAGGGGATTCCCGCAGGAAGGTCGGTCACCGTTTGTGTTTGCCGAGCAAGTGGAAATGGTGGCTGTGTTACAGCATTGTTCTTTGTCTTTGTTCTTAGGAGGTAAAGCCAGATCTCAGCAGTCAAGGTCAAGTGAATGAGGTAAGCGGTGACCGGTGGACTGAACCGGTTGTTATTGTTTCGATGCCAAGTTCTGGCCCTCTAAGCTTTAAGCATCCATTGTCATTTGTGTGCTTTAGGCAGTCCCCTTGTGTTATGCAGAAACTCCTTGCCAACTGGCTGATGGACCTGGCTCGCCGCTGTCGTTAGCCCTCCGGAGGTATTACAGGACTGTGCGACAAAGCCCTTACATTTTCCATTTGAACGTGCTATTCGGGTAGCCTTCGGCAGCGGCCGGGTAGTTGCAGGGAGTTGCGGAGGGAGGGAGGAGCGAGGGCCCCCTCAAGTTTCGGCAATGCCGCATCACCTCGTCTCTTCCTAACCCAGGTATACCCTGTGACGATGATGATGGCGTCGGTCTCAGAGCGTGGCCCAAGCATGCGGCCCGCGGACCCCGGCCTTTTTAGGAGACGGTGAGTGGCAGAATTGATGGGTTTTGGCTGAGGTGCCACTAAGTTCGTGCACAGATGTTTGTCTTGTTTTCTTTATTGTAGCTGACTAAGAGAGAACCAGCCCAGTGAAGGCACGAGTGCCCCACATGGTGATGCGGCCATCTTTTGCACCTGAGGCAGATTGACATCCTCAGACATCCAAGAGATAAGTTGAGACCTGCGACCCACAGTAGGGGTGAAAGCAAGGTGTCGAGTTGGGACGCACCGGGAGGTATTTTTGAGCCAGATTTGGAGGTGGGGATACCCAAGAGGGGACCCCTTAGGACCTGTAAAGCGAAAGTTTTGCTTTTGATCACAGTGCCGAGGTGCGCAGGGCAGAGCGGTCCCGGTACACGTCACTAGTCTATTGTGCATTCTCTGTCTTTTGTGCATCTCGTGTCGCAGGTCTTTTGCCTTAGCCCTTTGAGATGCTTATCGCAAACGCCGGGCATTATTCTTAGCACCTCTGTTCTTGGTGTTCCTCAGTGCGGTGCCAATACCATTGATCCTTTGACTCGTGAGCTTGGAGGTGCATCAGGATCGTCTCTTTTTAGCGACATTGAGTCGGGTGTCTTTTCAGGTCTTGTTCTGAGCTGCATCGACAGCTGTGCACTGCAACGATCCATTATAGGGGATGAAGACTTGTAAGAATGCAAAGATAGCTAGAGGATTCCACCCGTCCAATTCTCGGGCATCCGTCTTTGCGGTTCTTGGAATAAGTCCTTCTGTTATCATCCTCTTCTGCCAGGGTTCTTGCAGCCTCGTTGGCTCACCATCAATCTCACTTAGGTCATGCCATTCCTCATTTGCTCGGTCCTTGTGATCATCTAGCCCAGAGTTTTCTCTCCTTGTTGGGTTCCCTTGTTTGTCATCGCCTGTGTCACGGATGCCTGCATGGGTTTGGCCCAGAGCTGCTCTGCCCTGCTGCACAGTCTGGCATATGGGTATAATAGCACAAGGCCTGAGGGCTTGTAATTTGTGGTGTAGGTCGTAGTTTGGCCTCAAGACGGTATTCTGAGGGTGACCCCCGATGGCTGGAACTGTGAAGCTCTCATGCTGCCCATTGACTTTTGTCCTCACTGTCTTTCAGATGCAGACGGATTAAATTGGTGGCAGAGCGCCCCTGGACCGGGTGGGTTGGTTCCTGCAGGAAGGTCAGTCACTGCTTGTCCTTGCAGGGCAAGCATAAATGGTGGCTATGTTACAGTGTTATCTGTCTTTATTTTTTGGAAGTAAAGCCTGATCTCAGCAGTCAAGGTCAAGTGAACGAGGTAAGAAGTCACTGGTGGTAAGAACCACTTGTAATTCCTTGGGTGCCAAGTTCTGGTACAGCTCTAAGCATCCCTTGTCATTTGTGTGTTTCAGGGGGCCCCCTTCTATTACGCCAAACTCCTCACGGCCCGGCCGATGGACCCGTCTCGCTGCCCTCGTGAGTCCTCTGCAAGTATCGTGGGACTCTGTGATGAAGCCTTTACCTTTTCCATGTGAAGGTACAGTCTGGGTAGCCTTCGGCAGCGGCCGAGGAGTTGCGGGAAGTCGGGGAGGGAGAGAGGAGGAGCGAGGGTCCACTCAAGTTCCAGCAATGCCACATCACCTCGTCTCCTCTTAACTCAGGTATACCCTACGATGACTGTGTCAGCCTTGGGGCCTGGCAAAAGCGTGTGGCCCGAGGACCCCAGCCTTCTTAGGAGATGGTGAGTAGTGAAATTGTTGGGGTTTGGCTAATGTGCCACAAAGTTCCTGTGCTGATGCTTGGTTTTCTTTATTGTAGCTGACTAAGTGACAACAGCCTGGCAACAGCAGGAGCTTCCACGATGGTGAGGCGGTTGTCTTTTGCGTCCCAGGTGGATTCACAACTCAGGACATCTGAAAGATAAGTCAAGGGGATGAAAGCTGAGTATTGAGTCGGGGCTCACCGGGAGGCATTTTTGTGTCAGCTTAGGAGATGGGGATACCCAAGAAGGGGCCCCTTAGCCTGCATAATGGGAAAGTCACGCATTTGATCACAATGCTGAGGTGCACAGGGCAGAGCTGTCTCAGTGCATGTTATGTCAATTGTCTATTGTACATGCCGTGTCTTTTGGGCTTCTTGTGTCTTCGCTCTTTTGCCTTAGCCCTTCGATGTGCTTGCAGTCATGCTTTCTGCCGAGAGATCTCTCTCCTTGTTGCATCCCCTTGTTTGTCATCTCCTGTGTCACGGATGCCTGCATGGGTTTGGCCCAGAGCTGCTCTGCCCTGCTGCACCGTCTGGCATATGCTTGTAATAGGACAAGGCCTGGGGACTTGAAATTTGTGGTGTAGGTTGTAGTTTGGCTTCAAGATGGTATTCCTAGACTGGTACGGGATGGCTGGAGCTGTGAAGTTCTAATGCAGCTCTTTGACTTTTGTCATCACTTTGTTTCAGATGCAGACGAATTAAATCTGTGGCGGAGCGCCCCGAACCCGGAGAGGGAGTTCCCATGTGAAGGTCGGTCACTGTTTGTCTTTGCAGGGCAAACATGAAAGGTGGCTGTGTTACAGCACTGTTCTTTGTCTTTGTTCTTAGGAGGTAAAGCCAGATCTCAGCAGTCAAGGTCAAGTGAACGAGGTAAGAAGTCACTGGTGGTAAGAACCACTTGTTATTCCTTGGGTTCCAAGTTCTGGTACAGCTCTAAGCATCCCTTGTCATTTGTGTGTTTCAGGCGGCCCCTTTGTATTACGCCGAACTCCTTGTCGACCGGCCGACGGACCTGTCTCGCCGCCCTCGTGAGTCCTCTGCAAGTATCACGGGACTCTGCGATGAAGCCTTTACCTTTTCCATGTGAAGGTACAGTCCGGGTAGCCTTCGGCGGTGGCCGAGGCATTGCGGCAAGTTGGGGAGGGAGGGAGGGAGGAGGAGCGAGGGTCCCCTCAAGTTTCAGCAGTGCCGCATCACCTCGTCTCCTCTTAACCCAGGTATACCCTGTGATGACGGTGTCGGCCTCGGGGTGTGGCAAAAGCGTGTGGCCCGAGGACTCCAGCCTTCTTAGGAGGCAGTGAGTTGTGGAATTGTTGGGGTTTGGCCGATGTGCCACGAAGTCCCTGTACTGATATTTGGTTTTCTTTATCGGGCCCGTCTAAGAGACAACAGCCTGGCGATGGCAGGAGCTTCCAGGACGGTGAGGTAGTCTTCATTTGCGTCCCAGGTGGATTCACATCCCCGGATATCTGAAAGATAAGTCAAGGGGCTGAAAGTGGAGTATTGAGTTTGGGGCTCGCCGGGAGGGATTTTTGTGTCAGCTTTGGAGATGGGGATACCCAAGAAGGGGCGCCTTAGCCCGCATAAAGGGAAAGTCTCACATTCGATCGCAATGCTGAGGTGCGCAGGGCAGAGCAATCAGAGTGCGTGTTGTGTCACTTGTCTATTGTACATGCCATGTCTTTTGGGCTTCTTGTGTCTTCGCTCTTTTGCCTTAGCCCTTCGATGTGCTTGCAGTCATGCTTTCCGCTGAGAGGTGTCTCTCCTTGTTGCATCCCCTTGTTTGTCATCTGCTGTGTCACGGGTGCCTGCATGGGTTTGGCCCAGAGCTGCTCTGCCCTGCTGCACAGTCTGGCACATAGGTGTAATAGAACAGGGCCCAAGGCCTTTAAATCTGTAATGTAGGGTGTAGTTTGGCCTCTAGATGATATTCCTAGATTGACACAAGATGGCTGGAGCTGTTAAGTTCTCATGCAGCACTTTGACTTTGTCATCACTTTCTTGCAGATGCAGACAGATTAAATCCGTGGCAGAGCGCCCCATACCGGGTGAGGGGATTCCCGCAGGAAGGTCGGTCACCGTTTGTGTTTGCCGAGCAAGTGTATATGGTGGCTGTGTTACAGCATTGTTCTTTGTCTTTGTTCTTAGGAGGTGAAGCCAGATCTCAGCAGTCAAGGTCAAGTGAACGAGGTAAGAAGTCACTGGTGGTAGGAACCACTTGTTATTCCTTGGGTTCCAAGTTCTGGTACAGCTCTAAGCATCCATTGTCATTTGTGTGTTTTAGATGGTCCGCTTGTATTACACCAAAACCCCTCGCTGACCGGCTGACAGACCCAGCTTGCCGCCCTTGTGAGCCCTCCAGAAGTATTAAGGGGTCTGCGACGAGGCCTTTACCTTTTCCATGTGAAGGTACCGTCCGGGTAGCCTTTGGCAATGGCCGAGTAGCCGCAGTGAGTTGCGGAGGGAGGAGGAGCGAGGGTCCACTCAAGTTTCAGCAATGCCACATCACCTTGTTTCCACTCAACCCAGGTATACCCTGCAATGACAGCGTTGGCCTTGGAGCGCGGCCAGAGCGTGCAGTCCGAGGACCTGGGCCCTCTTAGGAGACAGTGAGTGGTGGAATTATTGGGTTTTGGCCGAGGTGCCACTAAGCTCCTGTACTGATGTTCAGTTTTCTTTATTGTAGCTGACCGAGAGTCAACAGCCTGGCAATGGCAGGAGCTTCTGGGACGGTGAGAGGTGGCCTTCTTTTGCGCCCCAGGAAGATTCACATCCCCAGACGTCCGTGAGATAAGTTGAGGGATATGACCCATGGAGGGAATGAAAGCAGGGTGTCGGGTTGGGGCTCTCTGGAAGGGAGTTTTGAGTCAGCTTTGGAGATGGGGATACCCAAGAAGGGGCCCCTTAGCCCGCATAATGGAAAAGCCTCGCATTTGATTGTAATGCTGAGGTGCGCAGGGCAGAGCAATCCGAGTGCGTGTTGTGTCACTTGTCTATTGTGCATGCCATGTCTTTTGGGCGTCTTGTGTCTTCGCTCTTTTGCCTTAGCCCTTCGATGTGCTTGCAGTCATGCTTTCTGCCGTGAGTTCTCTCTCCTTGTTGCATCCCCTTGTTTGTCATCTGCTGTGTCACGGGTGCCTGCATGGGTTTGGCCCAGAGCTGCTCTGCCCTGCTGCACAGTCTGGCACATAGGTGTAATAGAACAGGGCCCAAGGCCTTTAAATCTGTAATGTAGGGTGTAGTTTGGCCTCTAGATGATATTCCTAGATTGACACAAGATGGCTGGAGCTGTTAAGTTCTCATGCAGCACTTTGACTTTGTCATCACTTTCTTGCAGATGCAGACAGATTAAATCCGTGGCAGAGCGCCCCATACCGGGTGAGGGGATTCCCGCGGGAAGGTCGGTCACCATTTGTGTTTGCCGAGCAAGTGTAAATGGTGGCTGTGTTACAGCACTGTTCGTTGTCTTTGTTCTTAGGAGGTAAAGCCAGATCTCAGCAGTCAAGGTCAAGTGAATGAGGTAAGAAGTCACTGGTGGTAAGAACCACTTGTTATTCCTTGGGTGCCGTGTTCTGGTACACCTCTAAGCATCCCTTGTCATTTGTGTGTTTCAGGCGGCCCCTTTGTATTGCACTGAAACCCCTCGCCGACCGGCTGACGGACCCGTCTCGCCGCCCTCGTGAGTCCTCTGCAAGTATCACGGGAGTCTGCGATGAAGCCTTTACCTTTTCCATGTGAAGGTACCGTCCGGGTAGCCTTCGGCAACGGCCGAGGCGTTGCGGCAAGTCGGGGAGGGAGGGAGGAGGAGCGAGGGTCCACTCAAGTTTCAGCAATGCCACATCACCTTGTTTCCACTCAACCCAGGTATACCCTGCAATGACAGCGTTGGCCTTGGAGCGCGGCCAGAGCGTGCAGTCCGAGGACCTGGGCCCTCTTAGGAGACAGTGAGTGGTGGAATTATTGGGTTTTGGCCGAGGTGCCACTAAGCTCCTGTACTGATGTTCAGTTTTCTTTATTGTAGCTGACCAAGAGTCAACAGCCTGGCAATGGCAGGAGCTTCTGGGACGGCGAGAGGTGGCCTTCTTTTGCGCCCCAGGAAGATTCACATCCCCAGACGTCCGTGAGATAAGTTGAGGGATATGACCCATGGAGGGAATGAAAGCAGGGTGTCGGGTTGGGGCTCTCTGGAAGGGAGTTTTGAGTCAGCTTTGGAGATGGGGATACCCAAGAAGGGGCCCCTTAGCCTGCATAATGGAAAAGCCTCGCATTTGATAGCAATGCTGAGGTGCGCAGGGCAGAGCAATCCGAGTGCGTGTTGTGTCACTTGTCTGTTGTGCATGCCATGTCTTTTGGGCTTCTTGTGTCTTCGCTCTTTTGCCTTAGCCCTTCGATGTGCTTGCAGTCATGCTTTCTGCTGAGAGGTCTCTCTCCTTGTTGCATCCCATTGTTTGTCATCTGCTGTGTCACGGGTGCCTGCATGGGTTTGGCCCAGAGCTGCTCTGCCCTGCTGCATACCCTGGCACATAGGTGTAATAGAACAGGGCCCAAGGCCTTTAAATCTGTAATGTAGGGTGTAGTTTGGCCTCTAGGTGATATTCCTAGATTGACACAAGATGGCTGGAGCTGTTAAGTTCTCATGCAGCACTTTGACTTTTGTCATCACTTTCTTGCAGATGCAGACAGATTAAATCCGTGGCAGAGCGCCCCATACCGGGTGAGGGGATTCCCGCAGGAAGGTCGGTCACCGTTTGTGTTTGCCGAGCCAGTGGAAATGGTGGCTGTGTTACAGCACTGTTCTTTGTCTTTGTTCCTAGGAGGTAAAGCCAGATCTCAGCAGTCAAGGTCAAGTGAAAGAGGTAAGAAGTCACTGGTGGTAAGAACCACTTGTTATTCCTTGGGTGCCAAGTTCTGGTACAGCTTTAAGCATCCCTTGTCATTTGTGTGTTTCAGGCGGCCCCCTTGTATTACGCCAAACTCCTTGTCGACCGGCCGATGGATCCGTCTCGCCGCCCTCGTGAATCCTCTGCAAGTATCACGGGACTCTGCAATGAAGCCTTTACCTTTTCCATGTGAAGGTACAGTCCGGGTAGCCTTCGGCGGTGGCCGAGGCATTGCGGCAAGTCGGGGAGGGAGGGAGGAGGAGCAAGGGTCCCCTCAAGTTTCAGCAATGCCGCATCACCTCGTCTCCTCTTAACTCAGGTATACCCTACGATTACTGTGTCAGCCTTGGGGCATGGCAAATGCGTGTGGCCCGAGGACCCCGGCCTTCTTAGGAGATGGTGAGTAGTGAAATTGTTGGGGTTTGGCTAATGTGCCTCAAAGTTCCTGTGCTGATGCTTGGTTTTCTTTATTGTAGCTGACTAAGTGACAACAGCCTGGCAATGGCAGGAGCTTCCACGATGGTGAGGCGGTTGTCTTTTGCGTCCCAGGTGGATTCACAACTCAGGACATCTGAGAGATAATCAAGGGGATGAAAGCGGAGTATTGAGTCGGGGCTCGCCGGGAGGGATTTTTGTGTCAGCTTTGGAGATGGGGATACCGAAGAAGGGGCCCCTTAGCCTGCATAATGGGAAAGCCTCGCATTTGATCACAATGCTGAGGTGCACAGGGCAGAGCTGTCTCAGTGCATGTTATGTCAATTGTCTATTGTACATTCTGTGTCTTTTGGGCATCTTGTGTCTTTGCTCTTTTGCCTTAGCCCTTCGATGTGCTTGCAGTCATGCTTTCCGCCGAGAGGTGTCTCTCCTTGTTGCATCCCCTTGTTTGTCATCTGCTGTGTCACGGGTGCCTGCATGGGTTTGGCCCAGAGCTGCTCTGCCCTGCTGCACAGTCTGGCACATAGGTGTAATAGAACAGGGCCCAAGGCCTTTAAATCTGTAATGTAGGGTGTAGTTTGGCCTCTAGATGATATTCCTAGATTGACACAAGATGGCTGGAGCTGTTAAGTTCTCATGCAGCACTTTGACTTTTGTCATCACTTTCTTGCAGATGCAGACGGATTAAATCCGTGGCAGAGCGCCCCATACCGGGTGAGGGGATTCCCGCAGGAAGGTCGGTCACCGTTTGTGTTTGCCGAGCAAGTGGAAATGGTGGCTGTGTTACAGCATTGTTCTTTGTCTTTGTTCTTAGGAGGTAAAGCCAGATCTCAGCAGTCAAGGTCAAGTGAACGAGGTAAGAAGTCACTGGTGGTAAGAACCACTTGTTATTCCTTGGGTTCCAAGTTCTGGTACAGCTCTAAGCATCCATTGTCATTTGTGTGTTTTAGATGGTCCGCTTGTATTGCACCAAAACCCCTCGCCGACCGGCTGACAGACCCAGCTTGCCACCCTTGTGAGCCCTCCAGAAGTATTAAGGGGCTCTGCGATGAAGCCTTTACATTTTCCATGTGAAGGTACCATCCGGGTAGCCTTTGGCAATGGCCGAGTAGCTGCAGTGAGTTGCGGCGGGAGGGAGGAGCGAGGGCCCCCTCAAGTTTCGGCAATGCCACATCACCTTGTCTCCTCTTAACCCAGGTATACCCTGCGACGATGGTGATGGCGTTGGCCTCGGAGCGTGGCCCAAGCGTGCGGCCCGAGGACCTCGGCCTTCTTAGGAGACGGTGAGTGGCGGAATTGACAGGTTTTGGCTGAGGTGCCACTCAGTTCATGCACTGATGTTTGTTTGGTTTTGTTTATTGTAGCTGACTAAGAGATAACCAGCCCAATGAAGGCACGAGCTTCCCGCATGGCGAGGTGGCCTTCTTATGCACCTGAATCAGATCGACATCCTCAGACATCCAAGAGATAAGTCGAGGCCTGTGACCACAGAGGGGGTGGAAGTGAGGTGTTTAGATGGGACTCACCGGGAGGTATTTTTGAGTCAGATTTGGAGGTGGGGATACCCAAGAAGGGGCCCCTTAGGCCCCATAAAGCAAAAGTCTTGCTTTTGATCACAGTGCCGAGGTGCGCAGGGCAGAGCAGTCCCGGTACACGTCACTAGTCTATTGTGCATTCTCTGTCTTTTGTGCATCTCGTGTCGCACGTCATTTGCCTTAGCCCTTTGAGATGCTTATCGCAAACGCTGGGCATTATTCTTATCATCCCTGTTCTTGGTGTTCCTCAGTGCGGTGCCAATACCATTGATCCTTTGACTCGTGAGCTTGGAGGTGCATCAGAATCACATCTCTCTTCAGCGACGTTGAGTCGGGTGTCTTTTCAGGTCTTGTTCTGAGCTGCATCGACAGCTGTGCACTGCAACAATCCATTATAGGGGATGAGGACTTGTAAGAATGTGAAGATAGCTAGAGGATTCCACCCGTCCAATTCTCGGGCATCCGTCTTTGCGGTTCTTGGAATAAGTCCTTCTGTTATCATCCTCTTCTGCCAGGGTTCTTGCAGCCTCCTTGGCTCACCATCAGTCTCGCCTAGGTCATCTCATTCCTCGTTTGCTCGGTCCTTGTGATCATCTAGCCCAGAGTTTTCTCTCCTTGTTGGGTCCCCTTGTTTGTCATCTCCTGTGTCATGGATCCCTGCATGGGTTTGGCCCAGAGCTGCTCTGCCCTGCTGCATAGTCTGGCATATGGGTATAATAGGACAAGGCCTGAGGGCTTGTAATTTGTGGTGTAGGTTGTAGTTTGGCTTCAAGATGGTATTCCTAGATTGACACAGGATGGCTGGAGCTGTGAAGTTCTAATGCAGCTCTTTGACTTTTGTCATCGCTTTCTTTCAGATCCAGAGGGATTAAGATCGTGGCAGAGTGCCCTGTACCAGGAGAGGGGGTTCCTGCAGGAAGGTCAGTCACTGTTTGTGTTTGCAGAGCAAGCATAAATGGTGGCTATGTTACAGCGTTGTTCCTTGTCTTTGTTTTTAGGAAGTAAAGCCGGATATTGATGTTTAAGGTTGGAGCGAGGTAAACGGTGACTGGTGGACAGAAGGAGTTGGTATTGCTCCAGTATTAATGTCTGGTTTAGTTTTAAGCATCCATTGTTGTTTGTTCCTTTTCAACGGTCCACTCACAAGACGTCCTGGCCCAGTGGCCAGGTGGGTGCAAGCTTAATGTATTGGTGTGGCATGCTTCAATTGGAGGGGGGGGGTTGTGATTTCAGTCTCTCAGCATGTTTCTTTGCTTTGTTTGTTTGCAGGTACTGCCGCCGCCCTAGGCGTGCCAAGGAACAGAGGCGAGCAGGCGAGTCGGCATTTAGGCAGGGTGACTAATAGGCGAGAGGTATGCGGCGGTGTGCCAAGCGTGTACCTTTTCACTTTGCGGGTATCGTCCAGGCCACCTCCAGAGTCGGATGAAGATTTGAGGTGCGCCGGGGCAGCAGTGTAGAGGAGCCCTAGGGATTAATCTTCTGGAGGGCGATAGTCACGTTTTCTGTTTTGTCATTTTAGGTACCATGAGCCGGTGTGGAGCCGAAGTTTGGAAACGGCTGGTAAGCGATTAGCCTCGGCAGTTACGAGGGAGGGGGGCGTTGCAGAAGGGGTCACATTTGGGACGTCTCATCGCAGTCTGAAGTTTCTTTCTGAATTTTTGCAGCCTCCAAAGCGGCCTACAGGGAATGTACTGACATCCACAGCGCCCACCTGTTCTTTTCTGTCGAGGATGGATTTTTTCTGCTCATCTCTGAGAGCTAAGTGTTGGGACCGGTGGTCCGGAGAAGGGAAAACCTTTGGAAGCACAGGGGGCAATTTGAAGTTAGCTTAGAGGAGAGGGATGTAGCGGGCCGGGCCCCTTGGAAGTAAAGGGAGATGGTTTCTCCTCAGCATCACCTGACCCTTTGCCGGGCAGAGCAGTTCCATACCACGTTTTTGTGAGCTTTGTGTCATCTGCCCTCTTTGAGTCTCGATGTCATCACGGATCTTTTCGCCCGAGGAGCCCACCTTTGGGTCTGGAGCGGTCACCTGGCAGTCATCGCCTCTTTCTCTAGGCCTACTGAGCTTCTTGAGCATCCTCTTCACAGCTTTGGCACTAACTTCTTGTAAGGAGTTGTTTCACCATCACGTGCTATTGCCGTAGAGCCTTCTTTCCTTTGGCATCATCGCTTTCTGGCTCATCTTGCAGCAGGAATCTTGGGTCCATCAGGTGAAACTGCTGGGCAGTTTTAACTTCTCTCTGTGTTATGTAGTTTGTGTCTATGTTATGTAGTTTGTGTCCATCGTCTTCCGTGTCATAGGGCTTTGTTATGTCTCAATGCTTTATTGGCATCATTCTGGACTGTATCGGCAGCAGGGGGGTCTCTGCTCGCCTACTTTTCCAGATCGGGCTTATTCCAGCGTCTTTACATTTTTACTTTTTGAGACCAGAGGAAGTACAGGAGACGTTCTCATCCATCTTCCTTCTCACTTTTGGTAGTGCCTTCCGTTCATGTCCTATTCCCTTGGACTTCTATACGGAGCGTATTAGACCCTCCTCACATGGCCACGGTAGTTCTGTAGGTTCTGTCGCCTTAAAGCGTATCGGGCTGGAGAATTAATCTTCTGGAGAGTTATCTCAAGCCCTCTCGTCGTCTTTGCTTATATTTGGCGCAGCACCTTGTCCATGAGCTATTTACGGTTGGAGCTGCCCTGCCCCGGCAAGGTAACGGTTAAGAAGAACCGTTTCAAAACTTAAAGGTTCATATCTTTTCTATGGGATTTTGGGTAGAAAATTTATGGGCCCAGCGTGGGGATAACTCCTAGCCTTCGGCCCCTCACCGACCGCCTCACGTTGTCTCGCAGGTCCCTGAGGCGTCTTCGGCTCTCTGCCGTCACCGACGCTACTGGTTTTTTTTCAAGGAGCAGCAGCTGGAAGATGTGCTGAAGCATCTTCATCAGTAGAGTGTTTTGAGGAAGGGCTGCAGTCAGTGTGTAAACTGAAGAGTGTGAGCATGTGTGACTGTCTGTGAGAGTTTGTCTGTCTGTGTGCTTGTGTCTGCCTGTGAGTGTGTGCGTGGAATGGTTCTAACGTTGTGTGTGTGATTTTTGCCTTTCAGTTTTTTCACCACATTTTTAAATTTGCAATTAAAAAAATCCCAGCCAGGTTGGGTTTTTTTTTTCCCCCACCAGCTGGGATTTTTTTCCTTCGGTCCCGGCCTGTCTGCGAGGCGACATTCATCACCAAGATTTGGGCGGGGACCGTGCCGGCGCCAGGGTTTTTCAGGCAGGACAATTTGGAGGCTCCCGGGAACCACATTCCCGTGGAGTGCCAAGAGTTAGTGGAGCGCTTGAGATGAGAGCGAGGGGGGGTTTGTGTGGAAGCTAAAGGAGGTGTGGGTGGTGGATGAGTCTTACGTTCTCCACGTTGCTGTTGTTTTGGGTTTCCTATAACAATAAAAGAAAATGTAAAAAATGTTCCAGAAATAGAAAAATAGTTTTCTACCTCGCTGCCTTCCTAAATAGCTGCCTTTCTAACTTTGTTTGTTTCTCACTTTCTATCTTTCTAACTTTCTATCTTGATTTGTTTCTACCTTTTAAACTTTCTACCTTTCTACCTTTGTTCTGTTCTACCTTTGTTTGTTTCTACTTTTCCACCTTTCTAAATTTGTTCTGTTCTAACTTTGTTTCTACTTTTCTACCTTTCTAAATTTCTACCCTTCTAAGCTAGTTTCTTTCTAACTTTCTGCCTTTCTAACTTGGTTGGTTTCTAACTTTCCACCTTTCTAAGTTTGTTTGTAACTTTTTATCTTTCTAACTTCCTACCTTTTTAACTTTGTTTGCTTCTTTCTACATTTCTAACTTTGTTTCTTCCTTTCTAGCTTTGTACCTTTACCTTTCAAAATTTTTACCTTTCTAAATTAGTTTATTTCTTATTTCTTTTTTTCTAAGTTTGTTTGTTTCTGCCTCTAATTTTCTGCCCTTTTAACTTTTTACCTTTCTTTCTATCTTTCTAACTTTGTTCCTTTCTAACTAACTTTGGTGGTTTATACCTTTGTTTCTTTTTACCTTTCTACCTTTCTTCTTTTCTAATATTTTGTTTCTATTTTTCTACCTTTCTAACTTTGTTCTTTTCTTACTCCGGTTTCTAACTTTCTACCTCTGTAAGTATAAATTTGTTTGTAACTTTGTTTCTTACCTTCTACCTTTCTAATTTTGTTTCTTTCTAACTTTTTACTTCTCTTTCTACATTGTAAACCTTATTTCTAATTTTATACCCTTCTAACCTTCATTGTTTCTAACTTTCTACCTTTCTAGCTTCCTACTTTTCTAACTTTGTGCCTTCCAAACTTTTTACTACTCTAATTTTCTACATTTCTGACTTTATTTCTAGCTTTCTGCCTTTCTAACTTTCTACCTTAGTTGTTTCTAACTTTTTTTGGTTCTTATTTGTAGTTTTCTAAAGTTTTCTGGTTCTTACTCTGTACCTTTCTAAACTTACTTATTTCTTCTTTTCTTCCTTTCTAACTTTGAGTTTGTGCCTTTCTGCCCTTCCAACTTTGTTTGTTCTTATTTTTCATGTTTCCTTGTTTTTTTTCTCCCTTTCTAACTTTTTTCCTTTCTAACTGTGTTTGTTTCTTGTTTTCTACTTTTCTCACTCTGTTGGTTTCTAATTTTCTTTGTTTCTACCTTTCTATGCTTCTAATCTTGTTTCTATCTTACTAATTTTCTAATTGACTATGTGTGCCGGTTTGGCCAAATTTAGAAATATATCCTCTGAGAGAAGGCAGGCTGCAAACCACCCCTCCCCCACCAGGTTTGGGGGGAAAAAAAAAATTTCCTCAAAGGAAAGTGAAAGAGATAAAAACGTTTTATTTAACAAACACACAGAAAGAGGATAATGATACTAAATAATAACACCTCTCACTCTGCCGAGAGAAACCTGGGAAAATTTCGGAGTCCTGCCGTAGATCTCTCTCTCCTCGGAACTGGGACGGGGCATCGGGCCCACCTCCAGGGCCAAGGCCTCGGTGGAAATTCCTCCCGATGTATTCTGATGTTGAGCAGTCCAGCAGAGGGAAAAAAAAAAAAAAAATCAAAGTCCCAGGAAAACAAACGTTCAGCTGTCCGTCTCTCTCTGGAGAAAGAAAAAGGAGCTGAAAAACTGGCTGAAAGCAAGCAGGGTGCTTTCCCCACTCTCGCTCTGCTGCCGCAGCTGAAAAAAAAAGTCTCTACCTCTGTGTGACCTTGAACAAGCTGCAAACTCCTTTGAAGAAATTTTGCTCAGGTTTCCGGCCCCCCCCCCCCCCCCCCGGCTCCGTTTAATGGCACAGAAAGGCACAAAATAATTTCTGGGCACGGGGCAGTGATAGGGGATACACATCACAAAGTGAGACACTATGTTTTGAACTTCCTGCCTCTCTAACTTTGGTTTTAACTTTCTACCTCTCAAACTTTTTTCTCTTCTAAATCGGTTTGTTTCTAACTTCCTCCCTCTCTTACTTTCTACATTTCAAACTTTCTACATTTCAAACTTTGCATGTTTCTAACTTTCTATTTCTTAACAGAAAGTCATAACGCAGGAAAAGCGCCAGAACCGCAAACAGGCCCGGGTACAGCACGGCCTTTGCGGGTCACTGTCACACTGTTCTCTACTTTCTCTGCCCCTTCTCTATGACCTTTTTCCTTCAATTTTCTCTTCCAGCCCCCTAGTTCTGTCTAAAACAATGCATCTAAACAATAATAGAGATAACAATACATCAAGTTCAGATAAAGGCACTGAAATCAGTAGTTCTGATATTATGACCTTCTCACAGATAACACAAGTTCCCAAAGCACGCTCTCGGAACAGGGATAGAAGAGAAAGCACACAGACTTTCAATGCAGTACTCTAAAACCGGCGAGAGATTTAGTCTCTGTCGGAGCGAAAACTCCTCTGGACTCAGGCCCAGAGGGAAGCCAAAGCACAGGGATTGAATTAAAACCTTTGGACAGGCTGAGATACATGAAGCCACACCAAAGTGAAATAGAAACATAGATTTTTAACTTCAGTAGAAATATATGCTAAGTGCCTTAAACATTAAAAAGCCGTAGCAGAGACCTTAAACGCAGTTCTTGCCGCAGCAGTGTTACCTTTTCACAGAATTCTTTACTTTAGACAAAATATAGATAGAATTACACCGTTCATATTTTTTAGATAGAGCGTTCACATAAACAATAAGAGCCGATAGAAACTGCATACGCAAATCTGTGTAATACCTAGGTAGTACTTGTGTAAGGCTTACCATTGTTAGAATTAGGCCAGGATAGGTTAAGAAAAACTAGAATCGTGTATTAATCTTATCGGTCACTTAAGAAATATAATCCACACTTCTGTAAGAAAAAATATAGAGCGTATAGTACATTGTATAGAGTGTATCATGTATAGTGTGTATAGTATATAAAGCATATAGAGTATATGGAGCATATAGAACATATAGAAGAGGCTGGTTTTGCCTGCTGTTGCTGCTGCTGCTTGGCTTTATCACGTAACCCCCTTTGAACTCCGCCTTCAAGAAAACTATGAGACTATGAAATAAAGAACTTAGCAGAACAGCAGCCTCCTCTGCTCCGTTACCCTGGTCCGGGAAGGACGGTTACCCCGTCAAAAGCTCAACAAGTCTCGTATATCAACTCTCAAAAGTCACATGCATACTTATGGAACACTTTATAGTTTAAAAAAATATTTCAAAAACCAAACCAAATGATGCCATGAACATTTTTTGCCTTTTCTTTTATACCCCTGTTATACCTTTTTACAGCTTCTGTATTCCTAGTGCTTTTTGCCTACATTCTTGGACTTGTTTGTTAAGCTAAGAGACTAAACATTTTAGAAGCTTCGTAGTTAGGGATCAGCGTGCCCCAGACCCCAAGGTCCTCTCCAGAACATATTCTGTAAACCAAGATAGAACCATCCAGGGGAAGGTTCCTTGGGGAGGGGGGGCTCACTTGAGCCTCTCATTGGGGAATCTTTGATAGATATGCTAATTAGTAAAGCCTATAATGTTATACCCAATGCTGGGGGGGGGACGGGGAAGAGAGACACAGGAAAAGACTCGGCAGGGTGCATCTCGATGCATATGACCTGGACCCGTACACCTAAGGATCCTTACAAATAAATACCGAGGTACAATCCCTTTTCCCCTTCTAACCGTGTATGCCTCTTGATTTTAAGACCAGGAAAAGGCATCACTGACAGTTTACCTGCACCTGGCATCAACTATCTATTATCTATGGAAAGGAAAGCCCGGTGTCTCAGCGTGTCAGGTGCAGACAACGAGCCGTCCAGGGACGGAGCAGCAAATCCTTTCTGCATCTGCCCTCACACTCGGACCGGCAACAACCCCAGGTGTGAGCCCTGAGAATGATGAGGGGGCAGAGCAGCCCCAGGTGTGAGCTGTGACGGTGAGGAGAGGGTGGCTCCTGCCGGGGGCCGTTTTAGGAGGGGTTTCCTCAGCTCACTTTTGCAGGGCTATGTCGGAGGAGAGGGGCTTACGGTGAGCTCCTGGGGGGGTCTCTCACGGAAGGACGGTGAGAGCATCTCACAGGGTCTGGGGGAGCACTCGGATGCAGTTAGATGCGGAGCATTGCCAAAGGAGGTGCCAGGCAGCTGCAGCTAAGCAGGTGAGCCGGTGCGTGGGTTTGAGGGGGGGGGGGGGGGGGGGGTTCTTTCTCTTTTTCCCTTCTGATTTCATCTTGCCAGTCCCTCCCCCCGTGCCCTCAGAAAAAATGGGGATTACGAGAACAAAAGGAGTTTAAACGGAGGGAAGAAACTCCTCCTTCATTATTGTCTGTGTTCGAACGAGGGGATCCCCCTTCCATTTTAAATGGAAGGGGAAAGCACGGATGTTACCATTTTATTGGTTTGAATTGAGGGCAACCCCTCCATTTTCATCAACCTAAGTTCTAAATTGAGGGGGAAGCCCTGCTGCCCCTGCTTTTTGAGGGTTTTAATGAAGGTAAAAATCGCCCTTTCCCCATCATTTGAGAGAGTTGAGGAAAACTCCTCTCTTTCTGTTATCTTAGAGCATTAAATAGAAAGGGAGAACACATTTATTTACCATTGCATTGGTTTGAATTGAGGTGAACAACCCCCGTTGCCTCAGTTTCAGGGGTTAAATTGAAAGAAACTCCGGCTTTTCCAGCCTTTGAAAGGTTTGAATCGGAGCGTGCCACCGCATTTGAGGTCGCTTCCGGCCATGCCCCGGCACCGAATGTCTCGCGCGGGAGCACTCCCGGCCGCTGGGGAATTTCTGAGGAGGAATGGGAATTTGGGGGCCGGGCCGCCGACAGGGACCGACGGAGCCGCGCCGGTCCGAGCCGCGCGGAGCCGAGGTGAGCGCCGCCGGGCCGGCAGGCGAGCGATGCGGCACGGAACCGTGTCGCCCCCGGTCGTCCCGCCCGCTCCGTGCCGTCCGTGCGCGGGGCTCGGGCGCCGCCGGGTCCCCCTCGGCCCGGCACCGGTGCCGCTCGGCAGGCGCCGGAGGCGGGCGGGGGTCTCCCGGCGCGGGGCCGTCCCCGCCTGCCGGAGGAGCCGCTTCCGTGCCGCGAGCCGCGCGCCGCCGGGTCCCCCTCGGCCCGGCGCCGGGGGCGGGCGGGGGTCTCCCGGCGCGGGGCCGCCCCCGCCTGCCGGAGGGGCCGCTTCCGTGCCGCGAGCCGCGCTCCGCCCGGTTCCGGGAGCGCGGGGCCGCCCCCGGGCGCCGAGTGCCGCCGGTGCCGTGGGTCGCGTGGCTTTTCCGGTCCCCTCGCACCGTGGAACGGCAGCAGCCCGGAGCGAGTCCCAGCAAGGGGCGTTGAAGCACGCCTGCGGCTTGTCCGCTTCATAGCTTGCTTGTAAAAAGCCACCGAAAGGAACAATGGAAAAAAAACCAACGCCGATCCCCCAGGCTTTTTATCTGGGAGCTTAATTGGTATTGCTCTTTAACTGAGCCACGGCTTTAAATAATGAATGATTCAGCAGCCTCTGAGCTAATCCTTGTCCCCTCTATCTTGACAAGATTAGGGTGAATTCGGCTTCTTAGGTTGTGTAATTAGCATCCGCTGTCTGAACTAACATTTGCTGTCTCCCAATAGTTAACTTGTGCTTACACGAGTTAGTTATTGACTGCCCCTTCTTCAATACTCCCCTTTTCTTGGGTTATTTGTAATTCTTTACAAATCTTGCATGTCTTTAAAGTAAGAACCCTTCTCTGTTTTAGTTCTAAGTTTATGCTTGTGCCATGGAGCATAGGCATCGCAATTCCAGGTACATAATATCATACAACAGTAATTACTAATACAAACACCAAGTAACAATGCAATAACACAAATAGCTATTACAAACAATTGTTTAAGCCAGGATAAGTTGGGTAACCATGCTGTAAGTTTGTCTCATACCTCTTCAAACCTTCACGAACTGTAATGTAAGGTGATCTGATGCAACGTTCGCTTTGGATAAATAATTTTAACAGTTTTCTGGGTATGACTATGAGACCCTTTATCCTAGCCCACCTATCTGTGCTCATTTGTCCCTTGTCTTCTTGTGTCCAATTTAAATTATCAGTATCGTATGGTGGGGGTTTTTTGTTACTTAGAAGGATGCTAGAAGGAATTAGAGCTAGGGCTTGGAGCTGAACCCCACCGGCCACTGCCTTTGCTGTCTTGTCTGCCATAGCATTTCCCAGTTCAGGGATAGCGTTACCCTGGGACTGTCCCTTACAATGCATTATAGCCGCTTTTGAAGGTTTTACCACTGCTTCCAGTAACTGTACAATTTCAGTAGCGTGCTTGATTTTTTCTGTGAGGTAAATAAACCCCTTTCTTTCCAGATAGCTCCGTGAGCGTGTACCACCCCAAAAGCATACCTCGAATCGGTCCCAATGTCGATAGGTTTTCCTTCGGCCAATGCCAAGGCTCGAGTTAGGGCTATTATTTCAGCCTTTTGAGCCGATGTCCCCACAGGTAACGGTTTTGCCTCAACGACAGCGTCTGCGGTTGTAACCGCATACCCAGCGAGCCGCTTACCATTCTCGACATAATCGCTCCCATCGGTGAACCGGTTTGCCGCATTTTCTAGCGGAGAGTCCTTTAGGTCCGGGCGGCCAGAGTAAACCGCCTCCACGGTTTCAACGCGGTCATGCCGTACAGGCTCCTCAGCAGCCACGCCCTGGAGGTAAGCTGCTGGGTTTAAAACGTTAGTTACTTGGATACTCACATTCTCCGATTCTGCTAGGACAGCCTGGTATTTGAGAAAGCGAGATGGGGTTAACCAGTGATTTCCTTTCTGTGTGAGCACTGCTGATACCGTGTGAGACAAAAACAGTTATCTCCTGTCCCAGAGTGAACTTGCGAGCTTCTTCTACGTTCAGGATCACGGCTGCCATTGCACGCAGGCAGGCGGGCTCTCCTCGGCCGACCACGTCCAGCCACTCGGAGAAATAAGCCACCGGCCTTTTGTACCGTCCCACTTTCCGTGCCACGAGTCCCAGCGCCAGCCCTCGTCTCTCACGTGAGAGCAACAGAAAAGGTTTAGTGACATCTGGTATGCCCAGTGTCGGAGCTTGCATCAACTCACGTTTCAGAGTTACAAATGCATTATTAGTCTCTGGTGTCCAGCATAGGTCAGTTCCCCCAGTCTCTTTTAGGAGTCGGTATAAAGGTTTCACAATGAGTCTATAGTTGTAGATCCGTAATCTACGCCATCCCGTCGTTCCCAGAAAAGTTCTCAGTTCTTTGGTTCTTCAGTTGGCCAGGGCATTTGACAAATTGCCTCCTTCCCGTTGTCTCTCAAGGCTCTCTCCCCTCCTGCCAGTTCATACCCCAGATATGTAACATTCTGGAGGACTAGCTGAGCCTTTTCAGGAGAGACTCTATATCTATTTAGTCTCAGAAAATTTAAAAGAGTTACAGTTCAGTTCTTGCAGTCTTCACAGGTCCGCGTTGCTATTAATAGATCATCAATGTACCGCAAGAGCGTACCTTCCCTTCCCAAGCGGCGGCATCCAGGCTTCCAGTTCCTCGGCTAATTGATCTCCAAATATCACGGGTCTATTTTTGAATCCTTGTGGCAATACAGTCCACGTAAGCTGGCTTTTTCTCCCTGTTCTGGGGTTTTCCCATTCAAAGGCAAAAATTTCCTGAGCGCTTTCAGCTAATGGCAGACAAAAGAAAGCACGCTTTAAATCTAAAACTGAAAACCACACTCAGTCACTTTGTAATTTTGTGAGTAAAGTGTCCTCAGGTCCTGAACTAATCAATAACTTCCATTTGGCTTTTGTACTGGTAGAATTGGGGTATTGCAGGAAGATCTACACTCCCTCAACAACTTCTGATCAATAAATTTACTAATTATTGGTTCCATTCCTACTCATGCTTCATGCCTTAGTGGATATTGTTTAACTGACACCAGCTGTACCCCTTCCAGTAGTTCGATAATCACTGGGGGAGCCCATTTTGATCTCCCTGGAATTTCAACATCTCTTATTAATGGGATCATCCGATTTGTTATTTCACTATCTATGGGTATTTCTCTTCTCTCGGTCTTGTTTGGTTGGTTGGTTGTTTTTTGTTTGGTTTTTTTTTTTTTTCCCTAGGCCTGAGTTGGTCAAAGAATGGGTTTTCCCTTTATCTTATTGTAGTGGTTTGGTCCAAAATACTCATTACTGTTTATCTGCTGTGAGATAAGAATTAGGAGAAATGCAAAACAGGCACCAAACTTGAAAGAATATAAAGAAGTTTATTAACAGACCTAAAAGAAGAAAAAAAATTATACCACCTTCAGAACTCTCCTCCTCCCCCCACCTTCCTCCCTTCTCCCACTGACAATGTTCAAAGACAACCCTTAAGATGTTCAGTCTGTTTACCACTTCCATAATAACCTTGTTCAGTCCATTTAGAAAGAGAAGTCTCTTCTTGCTCATGCTATGAAAACATTATCACAACGAGACAGCCGCCCACTTCCAAATATCGTTCAGTCCATTTAGGAAGAGGAGTCTCTCTGCCTGCGTGTGAGTCCTTTCCCCCGACTTGCAGCTTTTCCCGCAACTGCTTTCGAGGGTCCACTCTTGAAGTTTTTTGGGGTACAAGTTTAAGGTTGAGCCGTTCAGAAACAAAAACAGAGGCCCTTCTCCTTCCCTGGGAGCAAAGGGTCTTCATCATCTTCATCTTTAGGACTATCTCTGGGAGCATCTCTAGGAACTGAGGTTTTCTCCTTTCCCATTTGGAGCAAAGGTCCTCATCTGGTTCATCTCTACGGACTGAGGTTTTCTCCTTTCCCATTTGGAGCAAAGGTCCTCATCTGGTTCATCTCTCCCTGTCCAAACTTCTCATGAAATTACAGCTGCGTCAGCATCTGCCTATCTCAACGCAGGTGCTTTTGCTCACGAGTTGAACACTCCACCCCCCATATCTTCATGAAATTACAACAGGATACTCTGATATATCATAGCTTCACAACAGACTTTCAGCTTTAAGCATCTCCTCTCTCTCTTCCCTCAGGTTTTCAGCTCTTCACAGCAATAAAAAGGGTTAATCTCACCTCGGCCTTGCAGCTTTGCAGCTGGAATGTTGAATTTTTCTTATCGCAGTGGAGAGGGGGGAGAGCCGAGCCGCTCCGGCTGCCCACGGCAAGGCAGTGGGGGGGGGTTCCACGGCTGGAACAGGTCCATGGCTTCAGGATGGCCGTGGCCCAGCCCGGCCTGGCCCAAGCAGGGCCTGGCCGGGCCCACTGGGCCCCACACGGGGCCCGCAGCCACCTGTCCCAGCGCCGGAAACGAGAGAGAGCTTGGAGGGGGAGTTTGTCTATTCTTAAATGTGGATCACAGAGGTGATCACAACTTTAAGTGGCTTAGAGAATTGTCCATATTCAAACTGGCCAGCTGATAGGTTCTATCAGTTCCCAGAGGAAACTGTAAGCACCCCTTAGCAAGGACGTCCCTTCCGGGACTATGCTTGCTAACCTATGACACTTATCTTAGTGGTTTAACTTACACTTTAAAGTCGTAGTCAGGTATCTTCAGGAGGCTTCTTTGGTTGTAGCTTCTTTATACAGTTTTCGTTATAATAATATTCTTACTCTGCTGTATAATTCTATACATTATGAAGGATTAGTTTTTATGATACAAAACTAACACACAAAACATTTTCATACAAAATGTTCTCATGCAAACATATCTTTACATCAGGGCTATGCTTTGTTTTCCAGGAGACAGATTATAGCACTCTTGTCATTTAATCTTGACACAAACTACAAACTGTGGCTTTATTTTTGGTGGGACTAAAAATGAAATGAATTCTCTTTCAAATACAAAAAACCAATAGGTTTTTCTTTTTTTTCTTTTTACCTCAAGTAGCCTTTTTTTCTTTTTTTGGTGAATAAATTGCCTTCATCCCATTCTGCACCTACAACTGAGATTGCAGAATGTGCTATAAATAGGGGGGGTGAGGAAAAGTTAAAACATCCTCTTAAGACATATGGCATGAGATTGAACAGCACTTTAGTTTGAGAGCTGGTAGAAGGCTTTTCCGTATCCCTCTTGGTTTAGGAAGGGGGATTCAATCATTTCTCATGTAGCATTTGCTTGTGTTTTGTCAAGATTCTTTAATTCATTAATTAGAAAATCCCAAAAATTTAGCCAGATTATAATAATTTTGATGCCGTCTTAGGCAGAACAGGGAAGGTTAGTCCATATTTGTAGGATTTCAAATACGTATAAATTCTTATACCAACTCTCAGGATAATATTGGTTGAAACAAATTATACATCCCTAAGACCTTAGCCACACCATTTTTCAGTAAAAAGACAAAACAAGTTAGACAAAAATTAAACTCAAGAATATGTAGAATGCTTTAACTACTATTTGATCTTGCAAAATCAAGACTTGCAATGAAAGTCTTTTGCAATGTCACTTGCAATGAAAACACAAACAAATTACAAACATTAACCGACTGACAATGCAAGCAATTATGGTGACACTTTAAATTTCCTTGGTTTTCACACAGCTCCATCTCACGTGTCGGTAGATTCCTAGAAAAGAAAAGTGAAAATCTGGCCCACTAGACCGATTATTAAAAAAGAAGTAAAACTTTACGGGGCTAACACAAAGTGACAGCGAAGCAACGGTTATCACATCTAGCTGTGATTTTGCTGCTTGCAGTTTCCTTGCTCTCAAACCGCTCTCTTTATCTTTGATGTCGGGACATTTGACATTCCTAGAAAAGAGAAAAGAAACAAACTTCCCCCCCAAAAAAAAATCTGAGCGAAACAAGAGTTTAATTGCATTAACTTATTCAAGCGGAGTTTTAGTTTTTATTCTATGAAGTGCTTGTTGCACCACTTTTGTTGTCTCCCACAGGTTTTCGGTGGGGTTTCTTCCAATTGATTCTTCAGTGGAGGGAGCGAGACCGCTTTTAAAAGTTTTGCAAGAGTTGCAGTCTGTGAATCAGGCATTTGAGTTGCCTTTTTTCTTTTTTTAATAACCAATCACATTTTTAGTAATCAATCATCTTTTAGTAACCAATCGTTCCTTATCTCAATTTTTTTTTTTTACCAAGTCCACCCCAGGAGTAGAGAGGTGACTAACAAATTAACCCAGGAAGGACAGCAAAACGTTCTCCCCATAGGTTTCTTTACAGCCCCCGCAGATGAGGCCGCACGACAAATACCTGGGCCCGCACAGGGACAACACCATCCCCACAAGGCAGGAGCCGCAGAATAGCCTGCAGGATTAGAATCTGCCAATTCTAGTTCTCCACAATAAACCACAGACCGGTGGCAGGGGAGGGTTCCCCACGAGATAGGAGCTCCGGATTCACCTCAGAACCGAAACCCGCCAATTTTGGCTTTTCACAACAAAACACAAAAGGCACAGGGGCACCGGTGCCCTCCAAACAGGAGCCTTTCGGCTCCGCACGAGCGCCACGTAACGGGAGCTTTACAGCTCCGCGCAAAACGCCAAGCAGAAAAGGGAGCTAAACACCCAAACCTATTAACCGCAATGTCCACAATTCTTACAACCTCTGCCATCACCTTTGCCATTGCTTTTGCCTTTTCCTCATCTCTTCTTACATACACTCGCTGTACTTTTCTAACCAGCTCCTCTCAAATTTCTCACTATTCTCTGCCGCTCTCCCCTTTAACATCATCTGCACTTTCATTTTCTGCCAAGTTGTTTATTCCTGCTCTTTCTAGTCTGATACCAAGCTCTCTCCTCTGGCAGCTTGGACACCACCCACTCCCTCTAGTAGAAGTACAATACCACTTTCTCTCACAATTAATACATGTACACAAATACAAGCTTCACAACTGTTTTCTCACACTTAACACGGGATTTCAAAAGGGAAATCAGATGGAGCTATATCAGAAAGGCGTCGGGGGTCTGGATGTTTTCAATTCAATAGCTAAAATCTTTCTCCTCTAAAATCCACCCCCCTTCGGACAGTAAGGTTGAATTCCAAACCGACGGTTTACGTGATTTACGCTCGTTCGCTCTTTGCCAAACCGCTTCGCTTTTCTCCGGCCGAGCCCGTCGCCGGGGTACGGAACCGCAGATAGAGCCTCTCGCTCGCTTCGTACTTTGACGGCACGTCTCATCCGCTCTCACGCAGCAGCAGAATAGCAACAGACAAAACAAAAATAGCCGTACAATAGCACACGACAGTGGGGTCCAACCCCTTAAAGGTACCTTTCACAGTGGGGTCCAACCCCTTTAAAAATTGGGGTCCAACCCCTTAAAAGTACTTTTTTTCTTGCCCAGGACTAATTTTGGGAGGCCCAGTCTTCCTCGGGACTTTCAACCCACCCTCAGGGACTCGAACCCCGGACCTGCAGGTATTTCTGTGTTTAAAAGGAATAGCAAATCCCTTAATTTGGTGCAGATGGTCCTTGTCTGCCCCTGCCATCAGCCGAAGGACCGCCGAGCTCCCCTTGAAAATTCAGGGTCGCGACCGGGAGGTCCGCTTAGCCCCGGATCCGGCAGCCGGGCAGAGAGGGTCCCATCTCGGGGCGCCGGATGAATCGCGCCGCAACCGGGCCAGGAGACGCTTCGGAGACAGAGTCAGAGAAGCGGGTATTTGCTTTACTTGGCGTGCCGGGCGCGTGGGGATCGCTCCTCCAAACACACGCACCGGTGCTCCCTACAACACAGTATTAAGGGTTAAATTATGAATATTCATCACATTCCTCGGGACAGGTGCGGTTATACAAATTATTTCTCGGAAGTCATTAATATCATTAGCACGTGGGCCACGCACACGCCGTACGTCCCGGCGGTCGCACCGAGGAAGGCTCGTCTTCTTCCTCGGGGGTCTTTGTGATGAAGGCCAGTAGTCATCCTCCTAGTGCACTTTTCACCTTTCTCCCTGGGCATGCGTAGTCCTTTGAGGAATGATTCAGCAGCCTCTGAGATAATCCTTGTCCCCTCTATCTTGACAAGATTAGGGTGAATTTGGCTTCTTAGGTTGTGTAATTAGCATCTGCTGTCTGAACTAACATTTGCTGTCTCCCAATAGTTAACTTGTGCTTACACGAGTTAGTTATTGACTGCCCCTTCTTCACCAGACGGTGCCCATCAAACCGTGAGGTTCGTTTAAACCTCGTACGCTACTTTTTGAAGATGCAGGGTGGGTGAGGGCTCGTTGCCGTACTAGGGAACGGAATGCAGGAGGTTCTCAGAGTATCGGCATTGAAATCGGAACGTTCAAGGATATCGGCGTGACGGTTCTCAGGGACGAATCTCGCGCCCGGAAGCCCGTAGCGCGGTAGCGTAGGATACGACAAAACAGGGCGCGAGGCACAGGCAGGGTAGGAACGGCGAAGCGCTTCGTGCCGGCAGCTCAGTTTGGCGTCGCCGATGTTTTCAGAGCGGAAGCGGATCGATTCGGTTCTGCTGCACTGGAACGGGATCCAAACCTTAGAAAGTATTTCTTTGTCCTTAGGCTGAAAAATATTGCCGCGCAGTATAGGAAAAGCGTCCACAAAGGACGTCCGGACTTCAGGCGGCTCTCTCGAAAGCCGTTTACGGCATAGGCAAAGTTACGGCAGTTCAGGGAGCGGGTATCCAGAGCCAGCCCTACAGCTGCCGGCTACAGCTCGTAGGCACACCTGAAGTCGCTTTCTGTTCAAGTTACAAAACATTATATACTTTTCTTTGCCAAGTATCTTAATACGTGACAACCAATAAGCACCATACACAATACTTTTACATTTGCTTATAGCCTATCATAGCTACTACCATTACCATATTATAGTCATTATTATCCAATCACGAGAGTAAGTTACAATTTAAGCTTACAGTGGAAAATTCTCAGACCTTTCTTCTATTTGCCACATCAGTGTGTCTTATCTGCCTGCAATATATCTCTTTTTTGGTAACAACATGTTTTCTAGTTACTTATGCTCTTCTTGAGACTTATTTACTTGGTGAAAAATATGTCTTTGTTTGTAGTCACGTACCTTTGCCCTCATCCTAAAAATCTCCTTCCAACTCATCTCCAACCTTTGCCTTCTCAGCTATGCAGCGATCACTAGCGCAGCAAAACATCTTTTACTCTATATCAAAACTTGCTTTCATTTCTATCTCATCCTCAGTTTCTACATTTAGAGGTCTTTCTGCCAAGCCTCCAGATCCGTGTAATTCCCTCGCCAAACTATCCTCCTCCCCAACGGCGCAGCACTCGTTGCCTCGCACCTTCAGTTCATCGTGGAAAGCATTTATTTTAGCGAGCAAACGTTGTTGCGGCAGGCGCAGCGAAAAGCAGAAGAATTCTCGGTAAGATCATCTCGGAGAGCTCAAGCGCCGGCCAAAACCTCGCCACGTTCCGCCGTGACGCCACCGAGGGAGGAAAGAGCGTGAGGTGCAAAGCCCCGAGCGGAGCGGTAGGAAACGGGAGGACCGAAGAGTCGGGCTAGGTACGGATTTAAACCGGGCCGGGTATAGGAACCGCAGAGTAGGAAGAGTCACTTAGCTGGAATTAATTTGTTTCAGGAAGTGTCTCATCATATAGTCTGCAACTTAACAGTTCCCATGCCAGGAACTGTTAATTGTAGCAGAAGACAGCAAACAAAGCCTAGAGACTCGACCGGGACGCCCCAGGTCCCTGCCAGGCGCGGATTACAAAAAAACCAAACCCTGAGGTTACAAAACCACTAAAAGCTCATCTTACAAAACACGGGGGGTGTCATAGGTTAGCAAGCATAGTCCCGGAAGGGACGTCCTTGCTAAGGGGTGCTTACAGTTTCCTCTGGGAACTGACAGAACCTATCAGCTGGCCAGTTTGAATATGGACAATTCTCTAAGCCACTTAAAGTTGTGATCACCTCTGTGATCCACATTTAAGAATAGGCAAACTCCCCCTCCAAGCTCTCTCTCGTTTCCGGTGCTGGGACAGGTGGCTGCGGGCCCTGCTTGGGCCAGGCCGGGCCGGGCCACGGCCATCCTGAAGCCATGGACCTGTTCCAGCCGTGGAACCCCCCCCACTGCCTTGCCGTGGGCAGCCGGAGCGGCTCGGCTCTCCCCCCTCTCCACTGCGATAAGAAAAATTCAACATTCCAGCTGCAAAGCTGCAAGGCCGAGGTGAGATTAACCCTTTTTATTGCTGTGAAGAGCTGAAAACCTGAGGGAAGAGAGAGAGGAGATGCTTAAAGCTGAAATTCTGTTGTGAAGCTATGATATATCAGAGTATCCTGTTGTAATTTCATGAAGATATGGGGGGTGGAGTGTTCAACTCGTGAGCAAAAGCACCTGCGTTGAGATAGGCAGATGCTGACGCAGCTGTAATTTCATGAGAAGTTTGGACAGGGAGAGATGAACCAGATGAGGACTTTTGCTCCAAACGGGAAAGGAGAAAACCTCAGTCCCTAGAGATGCTCCCAGAGATAGTCCTAAAGATGAAGATGATGAAGACCCTTTGCTCCCAGGGAAGGAGAAGGGCCTCTGTTTTTGTTTCTGAACGGCTCAACCTTAAAATTGTACCCCAAAAAACTTCAAGAGCGGACCCTCGAAAGCAGTTGCGGGAAAAGCTGAAAGTCGGGGGAAAGGACTCACACGCAGGCAGAGAGACTCCTCTTCCTAAATGGACTGAACAATATTTGGAAGTGGGCAGCTGTCTCGTTGTGATGATGTTTTCATAGCATGAGCAAGAAGAGACTTCTCTTTCTAAATGGACTGAACAAGGTTATTATGGAAGTGGTAAAGAGACTGAACATCTAAAGGGTTGTCTTTTTACATTGTCAGTGGGAGAAGGGAGGAAGGTGGGGGTAGGAGGAGAGTTCTGAAGGTGGTATAATTTTTTTTTTTTTTTTCTTCTTCTTTTAGGTCTGTTAATAAACTTCTTTATATTCTTTCAAGTTTGGTGCCTGTTTTGCATTTCTCCTAATTCTTATCTCACAGCAGATAAACAGTAATGAGTATTTTGGACCAAACCACTACAGGGGGAAAAAAAAAAAAGCAAGCCTACAAATACGCCAAAAAACCAGCCTACAAAAAAATTTTGGGTTTTGTTTTGTTTGTTATTTGTCTGGTATTTTGGAACAAAATACCAGAATAACCTAGTTCAAAATCATAGAAACCCAAATTTCAAAATACCAGAAAAACAGTTTCAAAAAACCACAATACCCAGTTCCAAAATATTAAAATAACCTAGTTTCAAAATACCAGAGCACCACGTTCAGAGGCAGCAAAGTAACCCAGTTTCAAATTGCCAGAACATGTTCAGAAATACCAAAGTAACCCCGTTACAAATTACCAAGTTCCAAAATACCAAAGTTACCCGGTTTCCAAATATCAGAATACCAGGTTCCAAAATACCAAATTAATTCCATTTCAAAACAGCAGAATATCAAGTTCCAAAATATCAAAATGACCCCGTTTCCAAATATCAAATTTTAAAATACCGATTTTCAGATGTCTCGTACAGGCAGGATTCCCAAACCCACAAAAACGCGGTATTGTCAAAATGGGATCTGTGCTACCAAAATGGGTATTTTCTCCTCTGAAAAGCTTTCCCATAATGACCATCAATAGATGCATTTTTTTTAATTGTACAGCCAGATGTACAGTAAGACTTTTACTTCAAAAGCAAACACTCCTAGTAGTTTTCTGCTTAGATCGTGTCCGCAAGAATCGGCATTTGGGCCGGAGAACTGCGAGCGGGATCAAAGGATGGAGTAAACCCTCTCCCTGCAGATACACGAGGAAAGACCGAGTAGTAGGGAAAGGGAGTATTTATAAACAATATCAATATTTCACTGAAATTCAGGGCGGACCGGTGACGGGGGCGCTCGGGTTCGGCCCGGGCCTGCCGGGACGGGCCATAAATAAACGACCCGGCCAAACCCTCGAGGGACACGTCAAACACTTCAAAGGAAACGGAAGTCAGTAACGATTACGGAAGAACAATTACCGGTAATCGCTTGCGATCGGCGGGGAATTTCCTCGGTAAGTACAAGCCTAGGACATAGGGAATTTTGGAGGCGGGATCCCAATTTTGGCCACGTACACCCGGACGAGAAGGCCGGTCCTTTTCCACGGAAAGGAAAGCCCCACACCCCGGCGTTTCGGGGGCGGACGACGGCCCGCATAGGGGAAGGAACGACCGGCAGGACCTTTCTCCGCCTCATCCCCCCGCTCCGAGGCACGGCAGCGCCGAGCGCGACCGGTGCGGATGAGGAGGGGGCGGCTCCTGCCAGAGGTCGCTTTCAGAGGGTTCCCCGGGCACACCTACGCAGGGAGCTGCCGGTCGAGAGGGGCCGACGGAGGCGTCCCGAGAGACGCTCCGGGAACAACGGTCGCGGCACTCCGCAGGAGCCGGGGAGCGGCCGGATGCACCCGGGTAAAGAGCATCGCTTCAAGAAAACACCCAGGGAAAAGCTCTCGTGCCAAGGGGCGGCACCCGAGCGGGTGGGGCAGCATGTGAGGTCCCTTTCATCTCCCCCTTTTCCATCATTGTAAGGTTTAAATTGAGGGGGAAGCCCCCTTGTCCCTCCTTTCTAAGGGTTTGAATTGAGGAAAAATCCCCCTTTTTCCAGCGCCAGAGAGTTTTAAAGTGAGGAAAACCCCTTTTATCCCAATACCTTAGGGGATTAAATTGAAGGGGAGAAGCCATTAATTTGCCATTGTATCGGTTCAAGTGGAGGCAACTCCCGCCCGTTTCCTCATTTTAAAGAGTTTAATCAAAGGAAGCTCTCCCTTTTTGAGCATTTAAGGATTTAAATTGCATTTCAGGGCGCTCCTACCCGAGCCCCGGTACCGAACGTCGTACGGGAGCGAGCCCGGCACAGACCTAATAGCACTTAGGAGGGTATTAAGAATTCTTATTTTTATTTATCATGTATATAGCCCTAATTAGAGGTTCCAAGGAGAGTTACATCATTAATACAATTACTATTCTTCTCTACCCTACTTAGTCACAGGTGGAGTACTACTCAGTAATCACTAAGGAATAATTATGCAAGTTAGCAACAAATTATCTAGCTGCGTTCCCAAAACACAAAGTTTGATTTCTTACCGGTCGGCCACCCTTTTGCTCAATATAAAAGCAAAAAAAGAAAGCATTGTCATTTCCCTGAAGAGTTTTCTATCGAGCCCTTTACTCACCTCAAATTTGAGTCAGAGGAGCCAAACAGTGGCAACTCCTAGGAGGGCTTTTATACCTTGCAGGATTTGGCTCCTCCCTTTTCCCCGGGCATCATGGGAACGAGAGGCGGGCCCGGCCAGGGGTATATTAACCCCAGCCTTTTGCAAGGGGAGTCATTCCCTCTCTGGGAGTGAGTGGGGTAAGAGCTCTCCTCTCATTTCAGTGATGAGGCTCTTTCTGCTTATTTCAGCAGGTTCTTTTGGCATCTGAAGCAACAGAGGCTTCGAAGACATCGGGAAGAAGATACCATTGAACACAGGGAGTATTTAAGTTCACTCATTTGGGTTGCATGTTTAGGGGTGGTAAGGTGGTTTTATAATTTCTAGTTTTGTGCTAAGGTGTTTTTTTTTTTTTGGAGCAGTGCAACTTCCTGCTATTCCAGGTTGTGTTGAGTGGGATACTTCAAATTTTCTCAGCAAATTCATTGTGTCCAAAAGGGGATCTGCCTCATGTCATAGGTGGTGTCCGAGATTGAGGCTACCGATAGGGAAGTTGAGGATCGTGACCGGGAGAGGGAGGGCGAGCAGGGTAGCGGGTTAGGAGTTACGGCAGGGGGGTTTCGAAGGCGGCACGGTGGGAAACGGTGTCTATTTGGGAGCCGCTTAAGGCTTTTCCATAAGCACGGCGGCCGCATTTATGTATTTTACGGCACGCAAACGCGTCCCGTGCGTTTACGGAAACGCCTCGTAGCTCTGTCCCTCGCTACCCTGGGTGCCTAGCGTAATAGCAGCCGCAGCCTTAGACCAGGGATGAAGCCAGGGCCTTGAGCATCTAGGGGCACTTAGGAGCGAGCGAGCGGCCGACTTGTTGCGATTTTCCACTAAACTCATCCTTTGATCTTGGTTTTCTTTATTGTATCTGACTAAGAGACAACGGCCCGGCGACAGCAGGAACTTCCCGGGCGGCGAGAGCCGGCCTTCTTTTCTCACCCGAGGCACGTTCGCATCCCCGGACGTCCGAGAGATAAGTCGAGGGCTCTGACTCACAGAGGGGGTGAAAGCGGGGTGTCGGGTCGGGACTCGCCGGGAGGGATTTTTGAGTTAGCTTTGGAGATGGAGATATCCAAGAAGGGGCCCCTCGGCCCACATAAAGGGAAGTCTCGCTTTCGATCGCAACGCCGAGGTGCGCAGGGCGGAGCGATCCCGGTGCGTGTCGTGTCACCTGTCTATTGTTGTGTTCTGTGTCCTTTGGGCATCTCGTGTCGTCCGCCTTAGCCCTTCGACGTGCTTGCCGTCGTTCTTTTCGCAGAGAGTTTTCTGTCCTTGTTATGTCTCCTCGTTTGTCATCTCCTGTGTCACGGGTGCTTGCACGGGTTTGGCCCGGAGCTGCTCCGCCCTGCCGCATACCCTGGCACGTAGGTGTAATAGAACAAGGCCTGGGGACTTGAAATTTGTAACATAGGTTGTAGCTGGGCTCTAGATGATATTCCTAGATTCACACGAGATGGTTGGAAGCCGTGAAATTCTCATGCAGGCCTTTGACTTTTGTCATCGCTTTCTTGCAGACGCAGACGGATTAAATCCGTGGCAGAGCGCCCCATACCGGGTGAGGGGATTCCCGCAGGAAGGTCGGTCACCGTTTGTCTGTGCCGGGCCAGCGTAAATGGTGGCTGTGTTACAGCATTGTTCTTTGTCTTTGTTCCTAGGAGGTAAAGCCAGATCTCAGCAGTCAAGGTCAAGTGAGTGAGGTAAGCGGTGACCGGTGGAAGGAAAAAGTTGTTATTGCTCGGGTGCCGAGTGCCGGTACTCTAAACTTTAAGCGGCCGTCGTCATTTGCGCGTTTTAGTCGGTCCACTCGCGTTACGCCAAATCCCCTCACCGACCGGCCGACAGAGCCGGCTCGCCGCCCTCGTGAGCCCTCCCAAAGTGGTACGGGACTCTGCAATGAAGCCTTTACACTTTCTGTTCCGTGCCTCGGCAACGGCGGAGGAGTTGCGGCGAGCCGGGGAGGGAGGGAGGGAGGAGGAGCGAGGGTCCCCTCGAGTTCAAGCAATTCCACAGCACCTTGTTTCTTCTTAACCCAGGCATACCCCGCAACGATGGCGTCGGCCTCGGAGCGTGGGCGAAGCGTGCCGCCGGAGGACCCCGGCCTTCTTAGGAGACGGTGAGTAGCGGAATTGTCAGGTTTTGGCTGACGTGCCACTAAGTTCACGTACCGATGTTTGGTTTTCTTCGTTGTAGCCGACTAGGAGATGGCAGGAACTTCCCGGACAGCGAGGTAGTTTTATTTTGCACCGGAGGCGGATTCCCATCCCGGACGTCCGAGAGATAAGTCGAGGGTTACGACCCACAGAGGGGATGAAAGCAGGGTGCCGGGTCGGGCCTCGCCGGGAGGGATTTTTGAGTCGGCTTTGAAGGCGGGAATGTCCCAGAAGGGGCCCCTTAGCCCACATAAAGGGCAAGTCTTACTTTTGATCACAATGTCGAGGCGGGCAGAGCAGTCCCGGTGTGTGTCGTGTCACTTGTCTATTGTATGTTCTGTGTCTTTTGGGCATCTTGCGTCTTAGGTCTTTTTCCTTAGCCCTTCGAGGGGCCGGCTTATCGGAAATGCCGGGCATCGTCCTTAGCGTCCGCGTTCCTCGGCCGGGTGCCGATACCGTCGGACCTTTGACCGATGAGCTCGGATGCACATTGAAATCGCATCTCCCTTTAGAAGCGTTGAGTCAGAGGTCTTTTATGGTCTTGTTCTGAGCTATATTCACAGCTGTGCACCGCAGCGATCCATTACAGAGGATTAGGACTTGTCAGAATGCAAAGAGCGGTAGAGGATTCTGACCGTACGATTCTCGGGCATCCATCTTTGCGGTTCTCGGAATAAGCCCTTCCGTTAGCATCTTCTTTGAGCCTCGTCGGTCTCGCCTAGATCATCTCGCTCCGCATTCTCTCGGTCCTGGCAGTCATTCCTCTTGCCAGAGTTTTCTCTCTTCATTGCGTCTCCTCGTTTGTCATTTCCTGTGTCACGGGTACCTGCGTGGGTTTGGCCCGGAGCTGCTCTGCCCTGCCATGTAGTCTGGTGTATAGGTGTAGTAGGACAAGTCCCAAGGCCTTGAAATCTGTAATGTAGGGTGTAGTTTGGCCTCTAGCTGGTATCCCTAGATTGACATAGGATGCCTGGAGCTGTTAAGTTATCATGCGGGACTCTGACTTTTGTCATCGCTTTCTTGCAGATGCAGACGGATGAAATCCGTGGCAGGGCGCCCCAGACCGGGCGAGGGGGTTCCCGCAGGAAGGTCAGTCGCCGTTTGTGTTTGTGGGGCAACTGTAAACGGTGGCTGTGTTACAGCATTGTTCTTTGTCTTTGTTCTTAGGAGGTAAAGCCAGATCTCAGCAGTCAAGGTCAAGTGAACGAGGTAAGAAGTCACTGGTGGTAAGAACCACTTGTTATTCCTTGGGTGCCAAGTTCCGGTACAGCTCTAAGCATCCCTTGTCATTTGTGTGTTTCAGGGGGTCCACTTTTTTTATGCCGAACCTCCTCGCCGACCGGCCGACGGACCCGCTTCGCCACCGTCGCGAGCTCTCCGGAAGTATTACGGGACTCTGCGACGAAGCCGTTACGTTATCTGTTCCGAGGTACCTTCCGGTACATCTGTGGCCGTGGAGTTGCGGCGAGTCGAGGAGGGAGGGAGGAGGAGGAGGGAGGGTCCACTTAAGTTTCAGCAACGCCACAATACCTCGTCTCCTTTTAACCCAGGCATACCCCGTGACGACGGCGTCGGCCTTGGAGCGTGGCCGAAGCGTGCCACCAGAGGACCCCGGCCTTCTTAGGAGACGGTGAGTAGCGGAATTGTCAGGGCTTTGGCAGATGCGCCACTAAGTTCCCGTGGTGACGTTTGGTTTTCTTTATTGTGGCTGACTAGGAGACGACAGCCCGGTGACGACAGGAGCTTCCCAGAGGGTGAGCCGGCCTTCTGTTGTGCCTGAGGAGGATTCCCATCTCCAGATGTCTGAGAGATAAGTTGAGGGCTACAATCCACTGAGGGAATGAATGTGAGGTGTTGGGGCAGGGCTTGCCGGGAGGGATTTTTGAGTCAGCTTTGGAGGTGAGGATGTCCAGGAAGGGGCCCCTTAGGCCACATAAAGGGCAAGTCTCACCTTTTGATCACGATGCTGAGGTGCGCAGAGCAGAGCAGTCCCGGTGTGTGTCACCTTTCTATTGTATGTTCTGTGTCTTTTGGGCATCTGCTGTTGCAGGTCTTTTGCCTTAGCCCTTTGAGATGCCTATCGGAAACGCTGGGCGTTATTCTTAGCGACTCTGCTTTCGGCGCTCCTCGGCCCGGTGCCGATACCATCGATCCTTTGACTCGAGAGCTCGGAGGCGCATCAGAATCGCATATCTCTTTAGAAGCGTCGAGTCGGATGTCTTTTAAGGTCTTGTTCTGAGCTGTATTCACAGCTGTATGCCGCAACGATCCATTATAGCGGATTAGGACTTGTCAGAATGTGAAGAGCGGTAGAGCATTCTGACCGTACGATTCTCGGGCATCCGTCTTTGCGGTTCTCAGAATAAGTCCTTCTTCTGCCAGGGTTCTTCGAGCCTCGTCGGCTCACCGTCGGTCTCGCCTAGATCGTCTCATTCCTCGTTTTCTCGGTCCTTGCGATCGTTCTTCTCGCCGAGGGTTTTCCCTCTTTGTCGCATCCCCTCCCTTGTCCTTTCCTGTGTCACAGGTGTCCGCACGAATTTGGCCCGGAGCTGCTCTGCCCTGCCGCACGGTCTGGCGTACGGGTGTAATAGGACGAGGCCCGGGGACTTGTAATTTGTGATGTAGGCTGTAGTTTGGCCTCTAGATGGCAGTCTTAGATTGACACAAGATTGCTGGAGCTGTTAAGTTCTCACGCACCCCTTTTGACTTTTGTCATGGCTTTCTTTCAGATGGGGAGGGATTAAATCCATGGCAGAGCGCCCCGGACCGGGCGAGGGGGTTCCCGCAGGAAGGTCGGTCACCGTTTGTGTTTGCGGGGCAAGTGCAAATGGTGGCTGTGTTACAGCATTGTTCTTTGTCTTTATTTTTAGGAGGTCAAGCCGGATCTCGGCCATCGAGGTGAAGCGAGCGAGGTAAGCGGTGACCGGTGGACCGAACTAGTTTTTCTTGCTCAGTTATCAATTTCTGGTGCGGCTCTAAGCGTCTGTTATTTTTTGTGCATTTCAGGCGGTCCACCGGCAAGATGTCCCGGCCTGGGATGCTGGCAGCCAGGTGGGTGCAAGCTTAAGGTATAGGTGCAGTGTACTTTAATTGGAGGGGGGAGGTTGGGATTTCAGAGTCTTTCAGGGTGTTTTTTGCTTTGTTTCTTTGCAGGTGCTGCTGCTGCCTTGGACATGCCAAGAAATAGACACAATCAGGTGAGTTGGCCTTTAAGCGGGGCAAGTAATAGGTGAGCGGTATGTGGCGGTGAACTAAGCATGTACCTTTTTGCCTCGCAGGTATTTTCCGGGCCGCCTCTGGAATCGGATGAAGATTTGAGGTGAGCCGGGGTACCGGTGCGGATGACCCCCGGGGATTAATATTCTCGAGGGCCACGGTGACGTTTTCTGTTTTGTCGTCTTAGGTACCGTGAGCAGCTGCAGAGCCGAAGTTTGGAAGCGGCAGGTAAGCGATGAGCCTCGGCACTTAGGAGGGAGGGAGGCCTTGCGCAAGGGGTGGCTTTTGGGACGTCTCATCGCGGTCTGAATTTTTTTTCTGAATTTTTGCAGCCGCCGAAACAGACCCCGGGGACCGTATCGACATCCACGGCGCCCGTGCGTTCATTTCCATCGAGGACGCATTTTGTCGGCTCGTCTTCCAAAAGCTAAGTGTCGGGACCGGTGGTGGGGGACAAGGGAAAACCCTTTGGAATTGCAGGAGGCAATTTGAAGTTAGCTTAGAGGAGAGGGCCGTAGAGGGGTAGGTCCCTCGGAAGTAAAGGGAGAGGGTTTCTCCTCAGCATCGCCCGACCTTTTGCCGGGCGGGACGGTTCCGACCCGTCTCCGCGTTCTCACGAGCTTCGCGTCGTCGGCCTTCTCCGAGTCTCGACGTCGTCGCGGATCTTTTCGCCCGAGGAGCTCGCCTTCGGGTCCGGAGCGATCGCCCCGGTCCCCTAGCAGTTGTTGCCTTCTTCTCTAGGCCTACTGAGTGAGCTTCTTGAGCCTCCTCTTAACAGCTTTGGTACTACCTTCTTGTAGGGACTTATGTTTTGCCATCATGTGCTATTGCCATAGAGCTTTCTTTCCTTTGGCATCATCAGCTTCTGGCTCATCTTGCATTAGGAATCTTGTTACCATCAGGTGAAACTGCTGGGCAGTTTCAACTTGTGTCTGTGTTCTGTAGGTTGTGTCTATGTTCTGTAGTGTCCATTGTCCTCTGTGTCACGGGGCTTTGTTGCATGTCAGTGATTTTTTTTTTTGCATTGTTCTGGGCTGTATTGCCTGTACTCTACTTGCCTACTTGCCCGGATGGGGCTTATTCTGGCATCTTTACCTTTTTACTTCTTGAGAGCGGAGGAAGTACGCAAGATGTTCTCATCCATCTTCCTTCTCAGTTTTGGTCCTGGCTTCTTTTCACATACCATTCCCTTGGACTTCTGTAGGGAGTGTATCGGACCCTCCCTCCGTGACCGCAGCATTTCAGTAGGTTCCGTCGCCTCTAAGCGTATCGCGCTCGAGAACTAATCTTCCGGAGACTCGTCTCGAGCCCTCGCGTCATCTTATTTTAATTCGGGGTGCCGCCCGTCCGCGCGCCGCTTAGGGTCGGAGCCGCCCCGCCCCGGCACGTAGAGTCACAGTTAGGTAGAACGGTCATAAAACTTAAGGGTTCATCTATTTTCTATGGGGTTTTGGGCAGAAAATTTATGGGCCCGGCGTGGGGATAACTCCTAGCCACGGGCCGCTCTCCGACCGCTTCACATTTTCCTGCAGGTCCCGAGGCAGCTTTGGATCTCCACGGTCACCGACGCTACCGATTTTTTCCCCGAATCTACGGCTCAACGTTGAGGAGCGGCAGCCAGGGAAGATGTATCAAAGTATCTTCACTGGTGGAGTGTTTTGATGAATGGCTGCAGTCAGTGTGTAAGCTGAAGAGCATGAGACTGTCTGTATCTGTGTGTGAGAGGTTGTGTCTGCCTATGTGTTTGTGTTTGCCTGTGAGAGTGTGTGTGTGGAATGGTTCTAACCTTGTGTGTTTGGTTTTTGCCTTTCAGGTTTTCAACACACTTTTAAATTTAGAATAAAAAAACCCCAGCCGGGGGGTTTTTTTTTTTTTCCCCCCCGGCTGGGTTTTTTTTTCCTCGGTCCCGGCCGGTCTGCGAGGCGACGTTCATCGCCAAGGTTTGGGTGCGGACCGTGCCGGGGCCGGGGTTTTGTCAGGCAGGACGATTCGGAGGCTCTCGGGAACCCTGTTCCCGAGGGGCCAGGATGAGGAGAGTGGTTGAGCTGACGGTGGGATTGTGGGGAAGCTGAAAGAGGTGTGAGAGTGTGTGTGTGTGTGTGTGTGTGTGTGTGTGTGTGTGTGTGTGGAATGGTGTCTAACCTTGTGTGTTTGGTTTTTGCCTTTCAGGTTTTTCAACACACTTTTAAATTTAGAATAAAAAAACCCCAGCTGGGGGGTTTTTTTTTTTTTCCCCCCCGGCTGGGTTTTTTTTTCCTCGGTCCCGGCCGGTCTGCGAGGCGACGTTCATCGCCAAGGTTTGGGTGCGGACCGTGCCGGGGCCGGGGTTTTGTCAGGCAGGACGATTCGGAGGCTCTCGGGAACCCTGTTCCCGAGGGGCCAGGGTGAGGAGAGTGGTTGAGCTGACGGTGGGATTGTGGGGAAGCTGAAAGAGGTGTGAGTGTGTGTGTGTGTGTGTGTGTGTGTGGAATGGTGTCTAACCTTGTGTGTTTGGTTTTTGCCTTTCAGGTTTTTCAACACACTTTTAAATTTAGAATAAAAAAACCCCAGCTGGGGGGGTTTTTTTTTTTTTCCCCCCCGGCTGGGTTTTTTTTTCCTCGGTCCCGGCCGGTCTGCGAGGCGACGTTCATCGCCAAGGTTTGGGTGCGGACCGTGCCGGGGCCGGGGTTTTGTCAGGCAGGACGATTCGGAGGCTCTCGGGAACCCTGTTCCCGAGGGGCCAGGATGAGGAGAGTGGTTGAGATGACGGTGGGATTGTGGGGAATCTGAAAGAGGTGTGAGTGTGTGTGTGTGTGTGTGTGGAATGGTGTCTAACCTTGTGTGTTTGGTTTTTGCCTTTCAGGTTTTTCAACACACTTTTAAATTTAGAATAAAAAAACCCCAGCTGGGGGGGTTTTTTTTTTTTTCCCCCCCGGCTGGGTTTTTTTTCCCTCGGTCCCGGCCGGTCTGCGAGGCGACGTTCATCGCCAAGGTTTGGGTGCGGACCGTGCCGGGGCTGGGGTTTTGTCAGGCAGGACGATTCGGAGGCTCTCGGGAACCCTGTTCCCGAGGGGCCAGGATGAGGAGAGTGGTTGAGCTGACGGTGGGATTGTGGGGAATCTGAAAGAGGTGTGTGTGTGTGTGTGTGTGTGTGTGTGTGTGTGTGTGTGTGTGTGGAATGGTGTCTAACCTTGTGTGTTTGGTTTTTGCCTTTCAGGTTTTTCAACACACTTTTAAATTTAGAATAAAAAAACCCCAGCTGGGGGGGTTTTTTTTTTTCCCCCCCGGCTGGGTTTTTTTTTTCCTCGGTCCCGGCCGGTCTGCCAGGCGACGTTCATCGCCAAGGTTTGGGTGCGGAACGTGCTGGGGCCGGGGTTTTGTCTGGCAGGACGATTCGGAGGCTCTCGGGAACCCTGTTCCCGAGGGGCCAGGATGAGGAGAGTGGTTGAGATGACGGTGGGATTGTGGGGAATCTGAAAGAGGTGTGAGTGTGTGTGTGTGTGTGCGTGTGTGTGTGGAATGGTGTCTAACCTTGTGTGTTTGGTTTTTGCCTTTCAGGTTTTTCAACACACTTTTAAATTTAGAATAAAAAAACCCCAGCTGGGGGGGTTTTTTTTTTTTTTCCCCCCCGGCTGGGTTTTTTTTTCCTCGGTCCCGGCCGGTCTGCGAGGCGACGTTCATCGCCAAGGTTTGGGTGCGGAACGTGCCGGGGCCGGGGTTTTGTCAGGCAGGACGATTCGGAGGCTCTCGGGAACCCTGTTTCCGAGGGGCCAGGGTGAGGAGAGTGATCGAGATGAGAGTGATGGTGGGGTTCTGTGGAACCTGAAAGAGGTGTGTGTGGTGGATGACTGTTATGTTCTCCCTGTGGTGCTGTTGTTTTGGGTTTCCTCTAGCAATAAAACAAAATGTAGCAAGTTTTCCAGAAATAGAATAATTGTTATATTTTATTGATATGTATTTGGCTTGTGTTGCTCTGTATTGGTCTGTATTTGTGTTTGTTGCTGCATTTCCATGTATTCCTCTGTATGCAAATTGGACTTTTACCAGTGTGTATATGGATTGTATTTGTACTTTATTTGTATACATTGCTGTTTCTGTATATTTTGCTAGAGTGTAAATACAAAAATCCATTCAATAAAGTTGAATAAACCCTAGAACCCTAATAAAGATACCCAGCCTCCCCCCCCCGGTGCCTGTCTTTCTTTGGTGTGGTTTAGTCATTTTTCCACTGTATTTCTTGCTTTGCTTTACTTTTTAGTCTATTCCTCACTTTACTGTTCTCTGTCTATATTTCTGTGTCTGTGTTTCTTTTTGTCACTGTTTCTACCTCTGTCTCTCAGTTTCTCTTCTTCTCACTCTCTCCAATTATGTTTCTCTCTAGGTTTATTTTCCTATTTCTTTTAAACTATTTCCTTGTTTGACGCCATTTCTTTGCTTCTCTAGAACTCTGTTTCTTTGCTTTTATATTTCGCCTTATTGCTTTGTTTCTGTCCTTCTCTATTTTTCTCTTTAACTCTGTTTCTTTGTTCCTCTGTCTTTATTCCTGTGCTTCTCTACTTTTCTCTTTCCTTTTCTCTCCAATTCTACTTTTCTCTTTCTCTCTAACTTTAACTTTACTTTCCTCTTTCCCTCAAACTCTTTAGCTTCACTTTCCTCTTTCTCTCCAACTTTAACTTTTCAACTTTACTTTCCTCTTTCTCTCTAACTCTTTTAGCTTTGCTTTTTCCTTGCCCTCTAACTTTTCTACTTTGCTTTCCTCTTTCCCTCTAACTCTAACTTTTCTACTTTGCTTTCCTCTTTCCCTCTAACTCTACTTTTCTCTTTCTCTTTCTCTCTAACTTTTCTACTTTTGCTTTTCTCTTTCTCTCTAACTCTTCTACTTTGCTTTTCTCTTTCTCTCTAACTTTTCTACTTTGCTTTTCTCTTTCTCTCTAACTTTTCTACTTTGCTTTTCTCTTTCTCTTTCTCTCTAACTTCTACTTTGCTTTCCTCTTTCTCTCTAACTCTTCTACTTCGCTTTTCTCTTTCTCTCAACTCTTCTACTTTGCTTTTCTCTTTCTCTCTAACTCTTCTACTTTGCTTTTCTCTTTCTCTTTCTTTCTAACTCTTCTACTTTGCTTTCCTCTTTCTCTCTAACTCTTCTACTTTGCTTTTCTCTTTCTCTCTAACTCTTCTACTTTGCTTTTCTCTTTCTCTTTCTTTCTAACTCTTCTACTTTGCTTTCCTCTTTCTCTCTAACTCTTCTACTTTGCTTTCCTCTTTCTCTTTCTAACTCTTCTACTTTGCTTTCCTCTTTACTTTTCTCTTTCTCTTTCTAACTTTTCTACTTTTGCTTTTCTCTTTCTCTCTAACTCTTCTACTTTGCTTTTCTCTTTCTCTCTAACTTTTCTACTTTGCTTTTCTCTTTCTCTTTCTCTCTAACTCTTCTACTTCGCTTTTCTCTTTCTCTCAACTCTTCTACTTTGCTTTTCTCTTTCTCTCTAACTCTTCTACTTTGCTTTTCTCTTTCTCTTTCTTTCTAACTCTTCTACTTTGCTTTCCTCTTTCTCTCAACTCTTCTACTTTGCTTTTCTCTTTCTCTCTAACTCTTCTACTTCGCTTTTCTCTTTCTCTCAACTCTTCTACTTTGCTTTTCTCTTTCTCTCTAACTCTTCTACTTTGCTTTTCTCTTTCTCTTTCTTTCTAACTCTTCTACTTTGCTTTCCTCTTTCTCTCTAACTTTTCTACTTTGCTTTCCTCTTTCTCTTTCTAACTCTTCTACTTTGCTTTCCTCTTTAACTCTTCTACTTTGCTTTTCTCTTTCTCTTTCTCTCTAACTCTTCTACTTTGCTTTCCTCTTTCTCTCTAACTCTTCTACTTTGCTTTTCTCTTTCTCTCTAACTCTTCTACTTTGCTTTTCTCTTTCTCTCTAACTCTTCTACTTTGCTTTCCTCTTTCTCTCTAACTTTTCTACTTTGCTTTCCTCTTTCTCTTTCTCTCTAACTCTTCTACTTTGCTTTCCTCTTTAACTCTTCTAGTTTGCTTTTCTCTTTCTCTCTAACTCTTCTACTTTGCTTTCCTCTTTCTCTCTAAATCTTCTACTTTGCTTTCCTCTTTCTCTCTAACTCTTCTACTTTGCTTTTCTCTCTCTCTCTCTAACTCTTCTACTTTGCTTTTCTCTTTCTCTCTAACTTTTCTACTTTGCTTTTCTCTTTCTCTCTAAATCTTCTACTTTGCTTTCCTCTTTCTCTCCAACTCTTCTACTTTGCTTTTCTCTTTCTCTTTCTCTCTAACTCTTCTACTTTGCTTTTCTCTTTCTCTCTCTCTCTCTAACTCTTCTACTTTGCTTTCCTCTTTCTCTCTAACTCTTCTACTTTGCTTTTCTCTTTCTCTCTCTCTCTAACTCTTCTACTTTGCTTTTCTCTTTCCCTCTCTCTCTAACTCAAACTTTAAAGTTTATTTCTAACTTTTATGTTAGAAATAAACTTTAAGCTATAAATAAAAATAAAAAAAAAGCAGCAGTAGAACCTTTAATGCTCCCTGGGAGTAAAAAAAAAAAAAAGTTTTACATATAAAATATTTACTCCCCGGGAGCATTAAACGTTCTACTGCTGCACTGGACATATTATTTTTTCTTCTTTTTTATATATAGTATATAGGACCCCTAATTAGTGCTCCAGCTGAGAGTAACGAATTGACTTAATCATCGCATAGCTACTCCCAGCTGGAGCACTAACGGAAGTACATAACTAGATAGCACCCACACCTATCACTCATCCTAAGCTCTACCCCTCCCTCCATTCACCACAGGGCCCCACCCACCACACCATACGTGCCCACCGCCCCCCTAACCACCCCCCCTCCCCCCCCCCCCCCCCCCCCGCGCCGCCCCCCGCGCCGCCCCCCCGCGCACCCTGCACGCGGTCCCGCCCCCCAGCCACCCCCCTCTCCCGCGCGTCACGCGGCCCGCCCCCCTTGGCGCCGCGCCGCCCCCGGCACCGCCCCCGGCACCGCCCCCCCGCGCGTCACGCGGCCCGCCCCCCTGGCACCGCGCCCCCGCGCGCCGCGCGTCACGCCGTCCCGCCCCCCCTGCGCGCGTCACGCGGCGCCGCCCCCCTGGCACCGCCCCCCCGGCAACGCCCCCTGCGCGCGTCACGCGGCGCCGCCCCCCCCGGCACCGCCCCCTGCGCGCGTCACGCGGCGCCGCCCCCCCTGGCACCGCCCCCCCGGCAACGCCCCCCTGCGCGCGTCACGCGGCGCCGCCCCCCTGGCACCGCCCCCCCGGCGCCGCCCCCCCGCGCGTCACGCGGCCCGCCCCCCTGGCACCGCCCCCCCGCGCGCGCGCGTCACGCGGTCCCCGCCCCCCCTGGCACCGCCCCCCCCGCGCGCGCGCGTCACGCCGTCCCGCCCCCCCTGCGCGCGTCACGCGGCGCCGCCCCCCTGGCACCGCCCCCCCGGCGCCGCCCCCCGCGCGTCACGCGGTCCCGCCCCCCTGGCACCGCCCCCCCCGGCACCGCCCCCCCGCGCGTCACGCGGTCCCGCCCCCCCGGCACCGCCCCCCGCTCGTCACGCGGTCCCGCCCCCGCGCGCGCGCGTCACGCCGTCCCGCACCCCCCTGCGCGCGTCACGCGGCGCCGCCCCCCTGGCAACCGCCCCCCCCGGCACCGCCCCCTGCGCGCGTCACGCGGCGCCGCCCCCCTGGCACCGCCCCC